>NC_135232.1:473986407-475476407 GCF_051348905.1 Ranitomeya variabilis
CCTGCAGAACCACTGCTTTATAGGGGGTGTCTTGATAATTGCCAATAATTTTCATCTGTTGTCTACTTCATTTGCACAACAGCATGTGAAATTGATTGTCAAACAGTGCTGCTTCCTAAGTGGACAGTTTGATTTCACAGAAGTTTGATTTACTTGGAGTTATATTCTGTTGTTTAAGTGTTCCCTTTATTTTTTTGAGCAGTGTATCCACAAATGTTGCAAAAAAAAACCAGAAGCTTCCAAACACATGACATCATCCTTTGGGCAGTCCAGATTTTTTTAAAAACATAGTAATCTTAGTATATGTAAACTTTTGACTTTGAAGTAAGTAATAAAAATGTCTTAAAACATTATCTCTCTCATTATTCTGGCATTTGGCAAATATAGTGTATTTAAACTTCTAGTTTCAACTGTGTATATATATACTGTATATATATATAGAAATGTATACAGTAAACAAAAAGGGAAACAGCACAAAAAGATGTAAAAAAGAGGACTTAAATTCCCTGTGGCGTGGCAGCAAGTCCTTTCTCAAGCCAGGATTTGTTTTATCTGAAACGTTGCCACGCCACAGGGCATTAAAGTCCTCTTTTTTACATCTTTTTGTGCTGGTTCCCTTTTTGTTTACTGTCTGGGATGCCATTGGAATGCTGGTCAGGGAAGCGTGCACGCTTTAAGGTGTTTTTTCTGGTGCTGTTCCTCTTTTTCTACCAAGAAATGTATACAGTGATGAGCAAAAGGGTAACAATGTTTTGAACTTTTCACTTTCAGGCTCCATATCTCACCTCCCTTACTGTTTCATGTGAGACTACCATCATTTTATAAACAATCATCTTGGCTATCGCACACATAAATTTCATGTGCAACTATTTTGCAAATGATTAGTTATGTGGATTCTTGTCATGTCAATGCATTGTTACTTTTTTTTTGCTCCTGGTGGTGGAAAAATCTTTTTCTTAATGTATACTACAAATCACAACCTGTTCTCACATTCCGTAATAGCTCAGTGTGTTATTAGGTTGGTTCCCAAGTGAAAGGTCACTGGTTTGAATCAATGAAGATTTCCCAAGAAAAGAGAAACGGCATCATCCAGCTCATCAATAGCAGTCTTTTGGCCAAGAAAATTATACTGTATACAGCCCCGGCAAATATTGCCTTGCGCAGGCGTGTACTCCGGAGGACAGAGAATGAACTTCAATCCAATATTGCGGCCAGCATGCAGCCAGCGGGTAAGGAAAGGGTGAATCAAACACCCGAAAACCCCGCCCATATGACCCAAAACTGGTCGCGCCAAATTCAGGTGACAGGTTCCCTTTAAGAGGCGCATGTCTCTTAAAGAATTAACAGCATCTGACAAGTGTCATGTGCAGACACTGGAGTAAGATTTCTGGCATAAGGAAAGATGCCAATCGCCATGAATTAAATGAGCTTTGGTATCATGTTCCACATTCCGCCACAGCTCTACCCATTTTTTTCAGAGCTGGAAACTGGAATGAAAACGCCAAAACTGTGCATTGCACAAACATCTAAGTTTCTCACCGGTAATGGGATTTTCTAGAGCCCATGACAGACCCACCTGAGAGAGGATTTGCCCACCCAGGACAGGAAACCCACTAAAATAAAAGGGTGGCACTTCTCCTCTGCATCAGTTGGTTTACAGAGCATAATAGGATCTCCAAATAATTATTAGCACATACCATCACCAAATTATCACTACAATCTTAATTTAAATAGTCAACATAAAAAATGCACCAACAACCACTGATAGAGGGGGAATAAAAGGGTGCTGTCATGGGCTCTGGAAAATCCTATTACTGGTGAGTAACTTAAGATTTTTCCTTCACCCATGACAGCAGCACCTGAGAGGTTTATAGAGAAAAAAACCCACCTTATGGAGGGATCACCACTTGTAGAATCCTTTGAGGAGAATGAGTCCAGCTTGTATTATCTATAGAAGGTTGAAGGACAGGACCAAGTTCCTGCCTTGCATAGCTAGTCGATGAAAACGTCCACATTCTCTGCCAAAGTCACGATTGCTCGAATGGAATGAGCTTTAATACCTTCTTGTACTGACACCTTACTTAGTTGCTTCCATATATTCTATTAGGGCCCTTCTGACATCTACTGTGTGGAACTAATCCTCTTTTGGATTTCTAGGCCTATTACAAAAAGAGGGGAGTATGATTTCTTCACTCCTATGGAATCTCCTAGCCACCTTTGGTAGGTAGGCTGGGTCAGGTCTCAAAACCACTCTATCTTCCAAAGCCTAAGCGTATGGGGGACTCACCGACAAATCCTGAATATCACTGACTCTACGAGCTGATGTTAATGCTACATGGATTATGATCTTTAAGGTGAGATTCCTAATGGACGATTTCTGTAAGGGCTCAAAAGGGCTTTTGGTCATTGCTTCCAAAACTAAATTCAAATCGCAGGGAGGAATCTTTGGACTAGGGATTGGTCTGGATCTATGACAGGATTTAATAAACTGGATTATCCAACTATTGGCTGCTAGATTTTAATTGTATAGCGCCTCCAAGGCCGAAACCCTAAGAGTTCTACTATTGGCTGCTAGATTTTAATTGTATAGCGCCTCCAAGGCCGAAACCCTAAGGGTTCTGGTAGACCACCCAAGCTCCAACCCTTTTTGGAGAAACTCAAGGATAGATCTTACTGGAACTTTGCCAAGTTACTTCCCTGAGCTAGTTAGAAACTTCTTTCATATTCTACCACATATCCTAGTGTTCAGAGGTTTCCTGCTTTTCAGAAGGGTAGATATTAAACCCTGGGAAAACTCTTTCCCTGTTAACAGTGACCTCTCAAAATCCAGTCTGTTAAATTGAGACCTGAAACCTGGGAATGATAGACTGGGCCCTGAGAGAGTAGATTCGGAATCTCCAGCAAGACGTAAGGATGGGAAATGGACATTTGCCTCACCCATGAAAACCACAGTCTTTTGAGCTTGAACGGGGCTATTAATATCACCTTTGCCCAATCTTCCCTGATGTTCCTCAGTTCTAAAGTTATCATCCCTATGGGAGGAAAGGCATAGGTTAGGCCAGAGTCCCATGATAATTAAAAGACGTCTACCGCATAAAGCATTTCCCTTGGGTTTAGAGACCAGAATCTTTCCATTTTTCTGTTCCCCCTGTTGGGGAACAGGTCTATTTCTACGACTCCCCACAGACTCATAATCTGCTGTTACACTGCGGTGTTTAGGGACAATTCTCCCTGTCTTAAATGATTTCCCTCCCCTTTATGTTTAATGCTGTCAGGGAAGAGAGGTGTTGTTCTGCTATACAAAAAATGTTCCCAGTTGTCTCAATCAAGGAGCAAGATCTTGTTCCCCCTTGAGGGTTTATATATGACACCACCAGTCAACTGTCTGACAGTGAACGAACATTACGGCCCTAAGGACAGGGATAAACTTTTCTAATGCCTTTCTCACAGCTAAGAACTTCCTCATGTTGGATGACTTCTTTTACTCCTGGTTTATCCACACGCTTTGGCCTACACACTCTCTTAGATGCGCCCCCCCATCTAGTCGTGCTTGCATCTGTTGTTATAACATTACTTATTGGATGTACCCTTGGAACTCCTGACGATAGAAAATCTATGTCTAACCACCACAACAGAGAGTCCATCTTTGTCGAGAAAATATTCTTCCTACCTACCAAACACCCTCTTAGTCACTCTTGCTCTCTCAATACTTCCCACTGTAGTTGCCGGGAATGGAGATGGGCCCATAATACTGTGGGGATGCATGAGGTCATGGTTCCTAATTACTACAAGCTAAATACATTGCTTTGTGTTTCTTCTCCTATGGAAGAAAGCACATTTGATATGTTAAGTCCAGTGTGAGACCCAGAAAGGTCTGAATGCTTAATGGCCTTAATTTTTACTTTTCCAGATTCAACCATCCAAACTCTGCTTAGTTCTGACTCTTAGAAGCTAGGCGTTGCAGTGCTCTACTGACCTTCCTACAATCAAAAAATCATCCAGATATGGAATGATCATTATCTCTTGCTCCCAAAGATGAGCTATCATCTGGTATCAATTTAGTAAACACTCTTGGAGTAAGGGTAAGGCCCTGAACTGAAAATGTCTTAAGCTAGCTCCTATGGGTAAGGCCACCCTTAGAAATTTCTAATGATTTGCATGAATAGGTATATGGTAGCATGCATCCTTCAGATCCAATACTACCATGTAGCAGTCTGCGAACAGAAGTTTTATGGCAGTCCTCATTGACTACATCTTAAAGGGATGATAAATTTAAAATCTGTTTAGCCCCCTTAAATTGATAATGATCCTGAAATTCTGAAGGTTACGTCCTTCTTCTGGACTAGATTCAGAACCTCCATTTCCAATGCCGACTGTTCTTTGCGTGATCTCCTGGCAGATGTTATTATTAGCGATTCTTGAGGGATCGAATGAAATTCCAGTTTCAGACCCATCCTCTATTATTCTAGCATCCAGCTGCTGGACGAAATCCTCTTCCAGGCAGGGAGAAAGGAAAGCCTTCCCTGGATGATGGCGTCACTGGGAAGTTTTTATTCCCTCTGAGGAGGGACTCCCAAACATAAATCTGGGATCCTACCTCTTCTTATCTTCCCAATTTCCCTGATTTGGGAGGCTTCCTTTTGATATATCTTTTCTTCCAAAAGGATCTTCTCTTGTAACTTTGTATTGGAAAACTGGGGAACACTTTCCTTTTATCCCCTGCTTTTTCTAGGATGTCATCTAATGCTTGAACAAAGAATACAGGGACAGAAAGGGAATACAGCATAATTTAGTTTTTCACTGCACATCTCCTAACCAGCATTTCAACCATAATGCTCTCTTAGCTGCGCTAGAGAGCTGCAGATCTTGCTGCTAAACTCAAAAAGCCGCTGAGGCGTCTGCTAGAAAGGCTGCTTTCCCTTGTACTAAGGGCAGATTAGCAAGGATTTTTTCCCTATGAACATTATCCTTAAGCTTTCTTCCAGCTGCTGTAACCAAACCATCATGGATCTTGCAGCAGTCCCTGCTTTGGAAGGTCTCAGAGCACTAGGTGATGCTTCTCAGCTACTTTTCAGATAGCTGTCTGCCTTCCTAACTGATTGGTCCCTAATAATACTCAGGTCTTGAAAGGGTAAGGTAGATTTTTTTTTCTATTTGGCTACTGCGATTTCCATTTTTTTGGCTTTTATCTAAAAATGAAGTGGCCTCCTAGTCAAATTGATACTTCATTTTCAAGGATTAGTAAAATGAGGCTTTCCTATCTGGTTCTTCCATTGTTCTCTACTAATTTTTTTAATCTTCTCATTAACAAGGAATGCAAGTTTTCTCTTCTGTTCCAGGCCACCGAACATAAGGGTACCGTCACACATTGAAATTTTCATCGCTGCGACGGCACGATCCGTGACGTCGCAGCGATCGTATGATCATCGCTCCAGCGTCGTAGACTGCGGTCACACGTTGCAATCACGGCGCTGGAGCGATGCCGAAGTCCCCGGGTAACCAGGGTAAACATCGGGTAACTAAGCGCAGGGCCGCGCTTAGTAACCCGATGTTTACCCTGGTTACAAGCGTAAACGTAAAAAAACAAACCGTACATACTCACCCGTCGGTGTCCTTCAGGTCCCTTGCAGTCTGCTTCCTGCTCTGAGTGCAGCCGTACAGTGAGAGCAGAGCGCAGCACCGCTGTGATCTGCTCTCTCACTTTCCGGCCGGCACTAGTCAGAGCAGGAAGCAGACGGCAAGGGACCTGAAGGACACCGACGGGTGAGTATGTACGGTTTGTTTTTTTACGTTTACGCTTGTAACCAGGGTAAACATCGGGTTACTAAGCGCGGCCCTGCGCTTAGTTACCCGATGTTTACCCTGGTTACAAGCGAAGACATCGCTGGATCGCTGTCACACACAACGATCCAGCGATGTCAGCGGGTGATCAAGCGACGAAAGAAAGTTCCAAACGATCTGCTACGACGTACGATTCTCAGCAGGGTCCCTGATCGCTGCTGCGTGTCAGACAGTGCGATATCGTAACGATATCGCTAGAACGTCACGAATCGTAACGTCGTAGCGATGGAAATTTCAATGTGTGACGGTACCCTTACGTCCTCAATTGATTTAGGGGTTTAGTCTCCATATGCCCCATAGTGGTTCTTATTGCTATAATCAACCTGCTTGTGCCCCCTGCAGGGAATCATGGTCTACCTCCGACATCAGATGAAAAGATGCAGAGGATCCTGAATCAGAATCACCATCTGTTTTAGGGGATTCGTCTCAATCTGACGATAATTGTTTAGGTCTATTTTTCCGGTAATGGGGACTTGCAAAGAGCACATTCTCTATTTTTACACTTTGTATCAGCTTTCCTAGACCTTTCCTATTTGGACAAATAACAAAAACAATGGGGGCCCCATTAACAAGTTGAACTTTCTCGAAGATCACTCACTACTTGTTGTCACTCAAGGTTACCGGATTTGGAGGTTGGATCGGGTCACAGGGCTGTTCCTTCTTAGAGTCTCTAGATCTCTGGCTGGTCTTACTGTCGCTTTTACTTGTGCGACAGTCACCGCTGTGTTCGCTCCTTTGAAAATACTGCTGGTGCTGTGGTTGTTCCTTCCGCTGTTTCTCCATCCTTGATCCCTCGGCTGCTTATGCTCACCTACCACACCAGAAATCAAGCCCTGTGGTGACACTTCCAGACCCACAGCATCGGTGCCACGGCCAGGTAAGCTGCTCTTTTAGCCACTAGTTCAGGCCTGGGACCCGTTTTCCAGCCACATCTATATCCTGAAGCCTCCCATCAATGACAATAAACTGAATTGATGTGGAGGAGAGGTGCCGCCCTTTTATTTGAGTGGGTTTCCTATCCTGGATGGGCGGATCCTGTCTCATGCAGTACTGTCATGGGTGAAGGGAAAAAATTTGCAACTTTTCAATGCTTTTAACTCCAGTTTTCTGGCACAAAATCTTTGAATCTGGGCAATAGTGTTTCCTGAGCCCAATAAGGCATTACCTGTGTCTGGTTCAGGCTTAAAAAACTGACCATCCACAACTGCTAAAAGGAACCAAGTCTTATATGTCAGATGCCACAAGGGAGAGTTTTCCATAAATACATTCATTCAGCCCCATTGACATCATCTCTATTTGTAGAGAGTGAGCCACCTCCAGGAGGTAACCTGCAGGCAGTCATAATTTTATTATGTAATTCTATAGCTGTGTAATGAAATTAAGGGGGATTTGAAGTTTTGTGGGAGAGAAAAAGTAGAGGTCCAAGCACTAAAAAGACTATGGTCAAGCACTATTCATAGATTTTTTGCAATCTAAATAACTACAATTTTAGTGACACTTTAACCTCACTACTCAAGATCATCATGGATGTACCCATTAAATGCCTTAACTATCCAAGACCAGAATAGGTATGATAGCTACAGTGCCTACAAGTAGTATTCAACCCCCTGCAGATTTAGCAGGTTTAATAAGATGCAAATAAGTTAGAGCCTTCAAACTTCAAACAAGAGCAGGATTTATTAACAGATGCATAAATCTTACAAACCAAAAAGTTTTGTTGCTCAGTTACATTTTTATAAATTTTAAACATAAAAGTGTGGGTCAATTATTATTCAACCCCTAGGTTTAATATTTTGTGGAATAACCTTTGTTTGCAATTACAGCTAATAATCGTCTTTTCTAAGGGTACCGTCACACAGTGGCATTTTCATCGCTACGACGGCACGATTCGTGACGTTGCAGCGTCGTATGATTATCGCTCCAGCGTCGTAGACTGCGGTCACACGTTGCAATACACGGCGCTGGAGCGATAATTTCATGACGTATTTGCGATGTAGAAGCCGTTGGTTACTGTGCGCACATCGTATACAACCTGTGTCACACGATGCAATCATGCCGCCAAAGCGGGACACTAGACGACGAAAGAAAGTTTCAAACGATCTGCTAAGACGTACGATTCTCAGCGGGGATCCGGATCGCAGTAGCGTGTCAGACACAGCGATATCGTAAATGCATCGCTGGAACGTCACGAATCGTGCCGTCGTAGCAATGAAAATGCCACTGTGTGACGGTACCCTAAGACCTGATCAGGCCGGCACAGGTCTCTGGAGTTATCTTGGCCCACTCCTCCATGCAGATCTTCTCCAAGTTATCTAGGTTCTTTGAGTGTCTCATGTGGACTTTAATCTTGAGCTCCTTCCACAAGTTTTCAATTGGGTTAAGGTCAGGAGACTGACTAGGCCACTGCAACACCTTGATTTTTTGCCTCTTGAACCAGGCCTTGGTTTTCTTGGCTGTGTGCTTTGGGTCGTTGTCTTGTTGGAAGATGAAATGACGACCCATCTTAAGATCCTTGATGGAGGAGCGGAGGTTCTTGGCCAAAATCTCCAGGTAGGCCGTGCTATCCATCTTCCCATGGATGCGGACCAGATGGCCAGGCCCCTTAGCTGAGAAACAGCCCCACAGCATGATGCTGCCACCACCATGCTTGACTGTAGGGATGGTATTCTTGGGGTCGTATGCAGTGCCATCCAGTCTCCAAACGTCACGTGTGTGGTTGGCACCAAAGATCTCGATCTTGGTCTCATCAGACCAGAGAACCTTGAACCAGTCAGTATCAGAGTCCTCCAAATGATCATGAGCAAACTGTAGACGAGCCTTGACATGACGCTTTGAAAGTAAAGGTACCTTACGGGCTCGTCTGGAACGGAGACCATTGCGGTGGAGTACGTTACTTATGGTATTGACTGAAACCAATGTCCCCACTGCCATGAGATCTTCCCGGAGCTCCTTCCTTGTTGTCCTTGGGTTAGCCTTGACTCTTCGGACAAGCCTGGCCTCGGCACGGGAGGAAACTTTCAAAGGCTGTCCAGGCCATGGAAGGCTAACAGTAGTTCCATAAGCCTTCCACTTCCGGATGATGCTCCCAACAGTGGAGACAGGTAGGCCCAACTCCTTGGAAAGGGTTTTGTACCCCTTGCCAGCCTTGTGACCCTCCACGATCTTGTCTCTGATGGCCTTGGAATGCTCCTTTGTCTTTCCCATGTTGACCATGTATGAGTGCTGTTCACAAGTTTGGGGAGGGTCTTAAATAGTCAGAAAAGGCTGGAAAAAGAGATAATTAATCCAAACATGTGAAGCTCATTGTTCTTTGTGCCTGAACTACTTCTTAATACTTTAGGGGAACCAAACAGAATTCTAGTGGGTTGAGGGGTTGAATAATAAATGACCCTCTGAAAATACTTTTCACAATTTTTTAAAAAAATAAACAAAGAAATCACATTCTTTTTTGCTGCAGTGCATTTCACACTTCCAGGCTGATCTACAGTCCAAATGTCACAATGCCAAGTTAATTCCAAATGTGTAAACCTGCTGAATCTGCAGGGGGTTGAATACTACTTGTAGGCACTGTACATTCTGGCACTAGGTTTACAAGCATTCTTTCAGCTATAATGGTACCGTTAATGGGGGCACTCTGAAGTAAGGTTGGAAACTGCACTTTAGGGTACAGTATGGTGTTATTAGTTATATGTACAGTGACACTGACGTTGTATATGTATGGTTGTGCTTATGGTGTATAAATGACCTCTCCCAAGAACCCCTGTATATGTCCTTATTGTTGGATAAATGTTCTTTACATAATATTTAAAGCTCACCTATTCCTTTTTGAGGTAAACTAGATCGATATTCATTCAAGTATTGCAAGTAAGGCTTCTGAAGATTGACTTCATAGTATCTGATATTCCCCTCTCCCTATAGAAAAATAACATTGTTTAGATCATCGTGAACTCCATATTCCGTGGTGTGAAGCAGATACAGAAACACCTACCTTGCCTACCAAATACAGCATATTGGTATCATTGTCAAAAAAGGGAAAGAGGACCCCTGAGGAGCCATCCAATTCCTCTTGATGTAAAGGCACAGAGAGGTCATCCTGAAATTTTACAACAAACATATTATGTGCTTCTAACCCCACTATATCATTTTACATTGTACACAATATTCTACAACACACAAAAATAACAGAAATTACAACAGGAACTGTAAGACTTTTTACGTGCATAGTTTCTTTTCCAATAAAAGAATTGACAATGGCCCTGTTATAAATGTATCTGCCTGACAATCAGAGTTTTCTTTTTAGTACAATATGTTAGGCTCGGATCCCTTCTGATGTAGAAACTCAGGGTAGAAGACTTAGTTGCAGGTTACTCTAAGAAGCAGTAAAAAACGCATTCTATTTTTTTTCTTATAAAAATATGATGGCGACCATGACGGCAAACCGACCCAACAAACATTCAAAGACACTTGGATCCATCCTGTGACGAATCCAGCACCATTGTTAATTTAATTTTTCTGTTTAACAGAACAGAAAACAGGAAAAATTATGCAGATGTGAACCTTGCCTTGAATTTATTTGTTTAGGTAAAACCTGCTGGAAAAACAGTTTACCTTTACACGTGCATTGATCATTTACAATATATCAGTTATATAAGGTTTGTTATAAAGCAAGAAGAAAGAAAAAAATAAGGCTACGCTAAAAGATTGTTATAATCACTTACCACCACTAGAGGTCAGTAGCACAACAATGCATGCAAGTACAAGGTATGCCACTGACTTCATGCAACCAGGTCTAGTTTCAAGAATGTGTTCTTATCTGCTATGAAAATGTGTGCCTTTCATTTTTTATCAATGTGGTGGATTTTAGCTCTACTTACATTACTATTAGTTACAGCATGCTGGGAGCCTGGCACGTTCATAAGCTATAGCCTCTCCTCGCTCAATGACAGCTTTCTTCCTAGCTGTCAATCAGCAGAGAGTGAAGGAAACCTACAGGTCATGACTCCAGTGAGCTGCAACTCAAATGGAAGTATGCCAATCCCTTTTTACCAGGATCCAATCTCACTTTAGAGAAAAAAAATCTAATTCAATGAGTGTGGTTCTCCTAAATGTAGTGTGTAGGCAGCTTTCAGTAGTTTTGCATAGCAGTGTGATTACTTTTTTCTGGTTGTTGTGATGCCATTTTCCTGGTTATTTTAGTAAACCAGAAGCAAATGGTTGTCAGCTATAAGGATGAAAATTGTGTTTGACATTGTTTTATCCCTTTATGTGTTGGTTTTCTACATTTGCTGGGCCAAATGTTTTGCATATTTTGTCATGGCTAATCGAATTTTGCCTAAAAATTTGCTTTTGTTTTTATATTAAAGCATGGTAAAGACAAAGCCAAATGTATCACTGGATGTGAGGAAGCTTATTATTCTGAGAGTGAAGTCAGGCAAAAGCCAAAAAGTGGTAGTTATGGAATTCAACTGTTCTCAGAGTCAAGTGTCATGTATAATAAAGAAAGAAAAAGAAGGTTATGGAGCGGATGACAAACCTAGAAGGGAACGACCGTGGAAAACTTCCTCCAAAGTTGATCACATTATTAAGAAGTCAGTATCTTAGTCAGTGGTTAGTCAGACACTTAGTCAGTGGTTATCACTGCAGCCTTGCAGCACTGGGGACCTGGGTTCAAATCCCACCAAAGACAACATCTGCAAGGAGTTTGTATGTTCTCCCCGTGTTTGCGTGGGTTTCCTCCGGGTTCTCTGGTTTCCTCCCACACTCCAAAGACATACTGATAGGGATTCTAGATTGTGAGCCCCATTGGGGACAGTGCCAATGATGTCTGTAAAGCGCAGTGGAATTAATGGCGCTATATAAATAAGTAAAATAAATATATATCTGATGTCCATAAAAGTGCTGTACAGATTTTGCACAAAATGAAAGAAGAATATGGGGTCAAAGTGAATCATCAAACTGTGGTGCAACGGCTAACAGCAGCAGGGTTAAATGTGAGAGTTCCAGTCAAGAAGCTTTTCATCTCTGCAAAGAACCGGAAGGTCTGACTTAAGATTGCCAAAGAACACAGCCAATGGAAAAAAGACAGATTGAACTTGATTCATTCTGAATCAAGACCAATCTGTTTGGTAGTGATGACAAGCACTATATATAGACCTACCAATTGGAAAAGCTAATGATGTAAGGTACCAAACACCTACAGTGAAACATGGTGGTGGCAATGTCATGGTTTGGGGCTGCTTTTCTGCATCTACCATTGGCCCTCTGCATAGAATTGATGGAAATATGAACGCTGCCATGTGCAAGGATATACTGGAGAATGTAATGCTGCCACATGGTAAAACCAAAGTAGGCAGGGGCTGGAAATTCCAGCAAGACAATAATCCTAAGCACACATACAATTTAGTAAAAAATTGGTTAGCAAAGAAAAATGTTCGCCTGTTGGAATGGCCAAGCCAATCACCTGATTTAAACTCTATCGAGCACCTTTGGGATGAGTTAAAGAAAGGAGTTGGGGCCATGGCAATAAAGATGAATTGTTTGCAGATTTGTGAATGGAGCAAGATCCCTTAGTATGTCTTTAATACCCCAGTGGCTTTAATGCCCCATTGGCATGGTGCCGTAATTAAAGCAAGAGGTTATGCAACAAAATACTAAGTTATGGCATTGTAAACAATGTATTACTCTCTATGTTGTGATCAATAAATAGTATATGCAAAACTTTTGGCAGTCAGTTTTCTTTTCTTAAATGACCATACCTATGTTCCAATGCATTTTGGTTACAATTAAGGTCTTACACCAAGGGTGGGGAACCTCAGGCCTCAGGGCCATTTACGGCCCTTGATGACCTTTTATCAGGTCCCCGAGCAGATTCTCAGGGACCGCATTCTTGGGCAGGGAGGTGTATTTTGATTACAACCAGCTCATTAATTTCTTCTTGCTCTGTTAGCACACGCACACAGTGTTCACTACTGAACAATGAAGGTCATGCAATGAAAGATTACGTCCTGAAACCAGTGCAGAGTCAGGATGTACTTTGTGAGTGGAGTTTGTACGGCCCCTGAAGGATAGAATAAATATCCAAATGGCCCTTCGCAGAAAAAAAATTCCCCACCCCATCTTACACGATGACAACTTCATTAACTTTCATTTCATCAACAGGAAAATGGCATCACAACAAACAGACAGAAGTAATCACCATTTAAAAAAAAAAAAAGCTAAACTTTTAGTGCCCACTGTACACACTGTGTGTCATCCTGGCACAGGAATAGGGAGATAACTGGATGACTGTACATGCCACAATACAATAGTGTAGCTCCTTGTAGAAAACTACAGCTGCTGATATTAATGGAAAGTTTCTATAAACTGTGAGCTGATTCTCCACTTTACATACGGTAATATTTAGTGGTGTTAAACATGCTTTTATAGGCAGCTGTTGATTGTTTTGAGCTGCTGCCACAATAAATGCTATAGACTTCCCAAGGTCTTAAAGGGAACCTGTCACCTCATTTTGCCGCTATAACATGCAGCCACTGCCTTTCGGAGCTTATCTATAGTATTCTATAATGCTGTAGATAAGCCCCCGGTCCGACCTGAAAGAGAAGAAAAACAAGGACTAGTAAAACCTGCTGCCATGTAGTCCTCCATATTAATGAGCTTGGTATAACCCCATAACCACAACTGATTGGCAGCTTTCTGCCTATGCAGTTTTCACTGAAATCAGTGGTGTGGGCGAGGTTATACAGAGCTCAGCTTTCAGAGAACTGCTAGATCTGCAGAAGATAAAACAGTAATTTTATAAAAACTTCAGCAAGCAGCCCAGTAAGTGACACATCACAGGAATCAGGGTCTCTGTCCTATATTACTCTGTTCTCAAATGAGGTAGCAAGAACCTGGTGACTGACTACCTTTAAAAGCTCCAAGGAGTACTTGACAATAAGATACACTACAATGCGTGTCCCAGTACACTCATTATTTAGTACTCAAGCATAAAAGCCAATCTACATGGAATAAATAATGACATTTACATGCTACAATTATCAGGGGGGTTTCCTTCAAACAACCATCCATACGAGTATTTGCCACACACAGATGGTGTAGCATCCCAGTAAACAATGCTTTTAGATGTCCGCATAAACAATTTGTCAGTCATTTGCTATACACGTTCACATGGAGCAATGACGGGGACTAAACATTCATATAAATGGTTGTTTAAAGGGTGACCGGCATCAGAGGCCATGTGAAGAGGTAGGGTCTGGTGTCGATCAGTTCCACCCCCTGCCACCTTCTCCCAACATCCACTATGTATGCCCATCAGACGTCAGGAGGACTTGTATAGAGTGGGACCACAGGCTGAGCCCCTTCCACAAGTTTATCTACCTTTAGATGCTAAGGTGAACAGCAACCATGGTATCTAAGTTGGTACATGGGAGGAAGAAGGCCTTATGTCACCTCCCATGGTCCTTTGTGGCAAGAATGTGAGGAGCTGATGGATTGTTTAATGGCTGCCAGGATTTCTTTGTTCATCCTTGATCAGCATTGCATGTAAATAGCACTTTAGTTAAAATAGATTTTTGTCCTCAATGCGTATTGATTTGCCTTATGATATAAGGCCACGTTCACACTATCAGTATTTGATCAGTAATTTACCTCAGTATCTGTAAGCCAAAACCAGGGGTGGAACAATCAGAGGAGAAGTCTAATAGAAACATATGCACCACTTCTGTATTATCACCCACTCCTGGTTTTGGCTTACAGATACTGGGGAAAATTACTGACCAAATACTGAATGTGGCCTTATACTGACAGACCACAGTCCATTAAGGCCACACTTAGTATTTGCTGAGTATTTTACCTCAGTATCTGAAAGCCAAAACCAGGGGTGGAACACTCAGCGGAAAAGTCTAATAGAAACACGTCACCACTTCTGTATTTATCACCCACTCCTGGTTTTGGCTTACAGATACAGAGGAAAAATACTGACCAAATACTGAACGTGTGAACGTGGCCTAAGGCTGAAATGTGTGTATACATGAAGGATATATATTGTACTAGATGGCAGCCCGATTCTAAAGAATCGGGAGTCTAGAATCCATATATACTTTATTTATTCAAATGTAAGAATAATACAATTAATAAATAATAGTAAGAAAGAACAAAAAATGGCTGCACTCACCAGCTCTTGACAATTCTTGACAGTACGGCACATTTCTGATTGGTCGCTCGCGGCAGGCGGCAACCAATCAGAAAAGTGCCGCGCACCACGAAGGCATATATCTTTGTCCACCCTGAGCGGGTGTAGGACGCTGGTGACGTCACTTATCTCCGGACAAAGCCACGGAAGTTGGCACAAATTGCCGGAAGTAGTATTCTAGGCAATTATATATTAGATTTTAATGTTATCAGTGTTTACCTTTGAACGTTTATATTGTATTGTCCTGTCACCAGCCATGTGTACGATTATCGGCCGAAAGCCTCTCTGGAACCAATAATCACCCCATGTAAAGGTATCTTTATAAGTTAAAGATTCAGAATACTATGACTTTTATCATATCCTGAACAGTCAAGTTTTTTATGAACCGTTAAGGTTTTCTGGTTGAAGTAAAAAAAACTCTGAGTGTTTACAGTTTGAAACCATAAAATGTTGAAAAATTATGTCATTCTTGAGTATATCACTCAATGGTGCTCATAAACGTGTCAAATTTGATCTATAATATACTTTAATATACGTTACTTTAATCTTTAATATACTTAAGAACAGGGCCCCAGACATCACACAGGGGGTCTGAAACACCGCACAGTGGTCCAAAATATCGCTGTGCTCTGCCTGGGGTCCCTGTGCTCTGCCTGGGGCCCCATGTGCTGCCTGGGGCCCCTGTGCTCTGCCTGGGGCCCCATGTTCTGCCTGGGGCCCCTGTGCTCTGCCTGGGGCCACTGTGCTCTGCCTGGGGCCCCATATGCTGCCTGGGGCCCCAGTGCTCTGCCTGGGGCCCCATATGCTGCCTGGGGCCCCTGTGCTCTGCCTGGGGCCCCATAGGCTGCCTGGGGCCCCTGTGCTCTACCTGGGACCACTGTGCTCTGCCTGGGGCCCCATATGCTGCCTGGGGCCCCTGTGCTCTGCCTGGGGCCCCTGTGCTCTGCCTGGGGCCCCATGTTCTGCCTGGGGCCACTGTGCTCTGCCTGGGGCCCCATAGGCTGCCTGGGGCCCCTGTGCTCCGCCTGGGACCACTGTGCTCTGCCTGGGGCCCCATATACTGCCTGGGGCCCCTGTGCTCTGCCTGGGGCCACTGTGCTCTGCCTGGGGCCCCATATGCTGCCTGGGGCCCCTGTGCTCTGCCTGGGGCCCCTGTGCTCTGCCTGGGGCCCCGTGCTCTGCCTGGGGCCCCATGTTCTGCCTGGGGCCACTGTGCTCTGCCTGGGGCCCCATAAGCTGCCTGGGGCCCCTGTGCTCTGCCTGGGACCACTGTGCTCTGCCTGGGGCCCCATATGCTGCCTGGGGCCCCTGTGCTCTGCCTGGGGCCACTGTGCTCTGCCTGGGGCCCCATATGCTGCCTGGGGCCACTGTGCTCTGCCTGTGGCCCCATATGCTGCCTGGGGCCCCTGTGCTCTGCCTGGGGCCCCATATGCTGCCTGGGGCCCCTGTGCTCTGCCTGGGGCCCCATATGCTGCCTGGGGCCCCTGTGCTCTGCCTGGGGCCCCTGTGCTCTGCCTGGGGCCCCTGTGCTCTGCCTGGGGCCCCATGTTCTGCCTGGGGCCCCTGTGCTCTGCCTGGGGCCCCTGTGCTCTTCCTGGGGCCCCATAAATGCCTGGGGCCCCTGTGCTCTGCCTGAGGCCCCTGTGCTCTGCCTGGGGCCCCATATGCTGCCTGGGGCCCCTGTGCTCTGCCTGGGGCCCCTGTGCTCTGCCTGGGGCCCCATGTTCTGCCTGGGGCCCCTGTGCTCTGCCTGGGGCCCCTGTGCTCTGCCTGGGGCCCCATATGCTGCCTGGGGCCCCTGTGCTCTGCCTGGGGCCCCATATGCTGCCTGGGGCCCCTGTGCTCTGCCTGGGGCCACTGTGCTCTGCCTGGGGCCCCATAGGCTGCCTGGGGCCCCTGTGCTCTGCCTGGGACCACTGTGCTCTGCCTGGGACCCCATATGCTGCCTGGGGCCCCTGTGCTCTGCCTGGGGCCCCTGTGCTCTGCCTGGGGCCCCATATGCTGCCTGGGGCCCCTGTGCTCTGCCTGGGTGTAGGACACTGGTGACGTCACTTATCTCCGGACATTAGCTCCGGACATTATCTCCGGACATTAGCTCCGGACAAAGCCACGGAAGTTGGCACAAATTGCAGGAAGTAGTATTCTAGGCAATTATATATTAGATAGGCATTTCCTGAAGGAAATACATGGTGCTTGAACAGCGCTACCAGCTTTACAGCAGCACTTTTCACACACGGGACTGGGGGGCGCGCTTACTTTTGCACCCGGGGCCGGGGGCGCGCTTACTTTTGCACCCGGGGGCGCACTTACTTTTGCACCCGGAGGCGCACTTACTTTTGCACCCGGGGGCGCACTTACTTTTGCACCCGGGGGCGCACTTACTTTTGCACCCGGGGGCGCACTTACTTTTGCACCCGGGGGCGCACTTACTTTTGCACCCGGGGGCGCACTTACTTTTGCACTCGGGGGCGCACTTACTTTTGGGGCCGCACTTACTTTTGGTTGGTGGGGACCCTCGGCCTCCGATTTGGTGGGCGGGGACCATCGACCTCCGATTTGGTGGGTGGGGACCCTCGGCCTCCGATTTGGTGGGCGGGGCCCCTCGGCCTCCGATTTGGTGGGCGGGGACCCTCGGCCTCCGATTTGGTGGGCGGGGACCCTCGGCCTCTGATTTGGTGGGCGGGGACCCTCGGCCTCCGATTTGGTGGGCGGGGCTCCTCGGCCTCCGATTTGGTTGGCGGGGCCCCTCGGCCTTCGATTTGGTGTGTGCTCTGCCTGGGGCCACTGTGCTCTGCCTGGGGCCCCATATGCTGCCTGGGGCCCCTGTGCTCTTCCTGGGGCCCCATATGCTGCCTGGGGCCCCTGTGCTCTGCCTGGGGCCCCTGTGCTCTGCCTGGGGCCCCATGTTCTGCCTGGGGCCCCTGTGCTCTGCCTGGGGCCACTGTGCTCTGCCTGGGTGTAGGACACTGGTGACGTCACTTATCTCCGGACATTAGCTCCGGACATTAGCTCCGGACATTAGCTCCGGACATTAGCTCCGGACAATAGCTCCGGACAAAGCCACGGAAGTTGGCACAAATTGCAGGAAGTAGTATTCTAGGCAATTATATATTAGATAGAATGAATGCTATCTCGGACCCAGAGCTTGTCATCATTTGTAAGATACATAATTACACATACTTGATCCCAGAGGGCAACTTGTCTGTTATTCCACTGAGATACTCCCGCTGAAATCAGCTTCTTCATGTTTCCCAGAAACAAAACTTTGCTGGCTTTATGACTCTTACCATCGGATTCCTATAAAAACAATATGTACACAATGATAAATAACACTACTGAGGCAGGAACACAATATTATACTGAAAACACAATTACAGCATAATAAACAGGGAAATGTCCTATTATACAATGTCACCGATATAGAATGTAAATCTATGAAAGATGGTGTGGACTGTGCATTTTCTACAAAGTGATCACGGGATAAATATTTCAGGCCACTTTCCTTAATTCCTGTCCACACAGATTTTTGGGAGTGGGGGAGGGGGTGGTGAACTCTCAGTTTAAAGGGCTGTAAAGTTCTCTAAAGTTTGGCTAGTCAAATAATTTTTGCATCTCTTTGTGATACACCAGTCCTGCTTTTTATGTTATTTTCACACTTATTTTCCCGATATTGGGTGATATTGGTGGAAAAGAGGTGCCTGTTTTTGATATACATATTTATTGAAAAATACTTCAGAATAAACGGATTTTGTTAACAACATTGACCATTACCATTCAGAACAATATTACAAATATTACATCATATTATTAATAATATATATATAACTGTAGGATATATTGATGTATAAATGTATGTTTAACCGCTTCACGACCTTGAGGTTTTCTGTTTTTGTGTCTTCGTTTTTCCTCCCTTCTTCCCAGAGCTTTAACTTCATTTTTTCCGTCAATATGGCTGCGTGAGACCTTGTTTTTTGCGGGACAAGTTGTACTTTTGAACAACAGCATTGGTTTTACTATATCGTGTACTGGAAACTAAATTCAAAGTGTGGTGAAATTGCAAAGAAAATGCAATTCCACAGTTTTTTGTTTTTTTTTACCATGTTCACTAAATGCTAAAACTGCCCTGCCATTATGATTCTCCAGGACATTTCGAGTTCACAGACACCAAACATGTGTAGGTTTTGTTTTATTTAAGTGGTGAAAAAAAATCCAAAGTTTGCAAAAAAAAATGCAGAGCTGATGTTTTTATTGATCCCAGTTTGATATGATTCGATCTTTTGATCGCCCGATATTGCATTTTATTGCAATGTTGCGACGACCCAAACGTAATTCTGGCGATTTGATTTATTTCTCATTACGCCGTTTACCAATCAGATTAATTAATTTTATATTTTGATAGATCGTGGCGATACCAAATATGTATATTTTTTCTATTGTTTTATTTTGAATGAGGCGAAAAGGGGGTGATTTGGACTTTTATATTTTTCTAATTTTTTTTTACTTTTTACACGCTACAATAGTCTCTCCTTAGGAGACTTGAAGCTGCAATACTGCTGCCCTGCAATGTGTAGCAAAAATACTAATCTGCTATGAATGCCGGCCACTGGGCGGCACTCACTGCAGAGTGGCAATGACAACCACAGGGGTCTGCTGTAGAGAGATTGGAGATTGATAGCAGCATTTAACATGTTAACAGCCGTGGGTGGATCACGATTCCACCCACGGCTGTTAGGGGCACATGTCAGCTGATAAAATCAGCTGTCATGTGCTGGAAAACATGCAGGCTCAGTACCGGACCCTGCAAGGACACGAGCAATGATGTATATATACACATCATAGGGGGTGAAGGGGTTAAAACATTGCACTAATCTAAAATGTGCTGACTATAAAGAACATATCAAATATTAAAGTCTATATAATTTAAAAATTAGAAACAAGAATGCACTCGTTTGGGCATTTTATATCAGGAATTTTAACCCATGTATTTGTAAACCTGAAACACATCAGGGTCCATAGGGCAAAATTGAGGTAGTCATAGTATTAGGGGATAATTGCGTCAGAGATGAGTCACACCATTTCTCCCAAATTCTATGGAACTTTTGAGGACATCCTCGGTTCCTATACACTATATTCTCAGACATGCCGTATTACTGTATATAATTCACCAGTTTTTCCCTTGATATACAGTAGGTGCCCTTCCCTCCATCCATCTCAGTGCTATAACTTTCCTGACGAGGAACAAAGTCTCACGGAGAAAGTATTCTATTGTAGTGTTTCCACATTTCCTCATCCACAATTTGTAAGATTTTTTTATGACTACAAAATGATAACTGAAACACATTTACATTTTTTTCCTCTTTCCATAACAATGACATTTACATATCTGACATGTTTTATTTTTCTCTGCAGGGGCAGGGTTAGAAACAATGAATTTAGATTGGCAGCTTTTTTATCTATTCATTCTTTTATTTTACACTTAAGTCACCCATGAGGTCATAACAGACCTTCAAGGGTCATTTCAATATTCAAATACTTTTTTTTTTAAATCCAATTTCCCCTATAATTGGGGCTGGAATATTAACCCCAGTCACAGGGCAAATTCACCACTCGGATATTTACAGTCTATGGGCAGTCCAAAAATAGTTAAAGACAATAATATACTCACAGACCAGCATATACTCTGAAAAACAGTTTATGTATGACCTGCCTATAACAAGATTCTCACCCATCCTTTGGCAGTAAAGTATACCTCCAATTAAACAGAATAAATATATTCTAAATTATTTCTCCAAGACACATTATATTTATGTAAGATACCTGAATTATGTGCTGTTCAATTCCCCAAAACAAGAGCAAGTTAGTCATTCAGAAATGTATATGATTTAGGCCGGCGTCACACTCAGCGTATGTAAATACAGTCCGTTTTTTACGGCCGTAATACGCAGAAAAATCCCCAAAATAGTGATCCGTATGTCATCCGTAGGCAGGGTGTGTCAGCGTATTTTGCGCATGGCATCCTCCGTATGTAATCCGTATGGCATCCGTACTGCGATATTTTCTCGCAGGCTTGCAAAACCGACATCTAATGGATTTATGTGCTCAAATGTTCGTTAAAACATATATACAGTATATATATATATATATATACACACACTCACTGGCCACTTTATTAGGTACACCTGTCCAACTTCTTGTTAACACTTAATTTCTAATCAGCCAATCACATGGCGGCAACTCAGTGCATTTAGGCATGTAGACATGGTCAAGACAATCTCCTGCAGTTCAAACCGAGCATCAGTATGGGGAAGAAAGGTGATTTGAGTGCCTTTGAACGTGGCATGGTTGTTGGTGCCAGAAGGGCTGGTCTGAGTATTTCAGAAACTGCTGATCTACTGGGATTTTCACGCACAACCATCTCTAGGGTTTACAGAGAATGGTCCGAAAAAGAAAAAAAATCCAGTGAGCGGCAGTTCTGTGGGCGGAAATGCCTTGTTGATGCCAGAGGTCAGAGGAGAATGGGCAGACTGGTTCGAGCTGATAGAAAGGCAACAGTGACTCAAATCGCCACCCGTTACAACCAAGGTAGGCCTAAGAGCATCTCTGAACGCACAGTGCGTCGAACTTTGAGGCAGATGGGCTACAGCAGCAGAAGACCACACTGGGTACCACTCCTTTCAGCTAAGAACAGGAAACTGAGGCTATCGAAATTGGACAGTAGAAGATTGGAAAAACGTTGCTTGGTCTGATGAGTCTCGATTTCTGCTGCGACATTCGGATGGTAGGGTCAGAATTTGGCGTAAACAACATGAAAGCATGGATCCATCCTGCCTTGTATGGAGCATCTTTGGGATGTGCAGCCGACAAATCTGCGGCAACTGTGTGATGCCATCATGTCAATATGGACCAAAATCTCTGAGGAATGCTTCCAGCACCTTGTTGAATCTATGCCACGAAGAATTGAGGCAGTTCTGAAGGCAAAAGGGGGTCCAACCCGTTACTAGCATGGTGTACCTAATAAAGTGGCCGGTGAGTGTATATATATATATATATGTATATATATGTCATTGAGACACATATATATATATATATTCTGTATTTATATTTAATTCAGCGCGATATATGTGAAAAGCCGGTAATTCAATTGCCGGCTTTTCATTTCTCCTTCCCAAACCCGACAGGATATGAGACATGGTTTACATACAGTAAACCATCCCCTATCCCTTTTTTTTGCATATTCCACACTACTAATGTTAGTAGTGTGTATGTGCAAAATTTGGGCGCTGTAGCTGCTAAAATAAAGGGTTAAATGGCGGAAAAAATTGGCGTGGGCTCCGGCGCAATTTTCTCCGCCAGAGTGGTAAAGCCAGTGACTGAGGGCAGATATTAATAGCCTAGAGAGGGTCCATGGTTATTGGCCACCCTGGCTACAAACATCTGCCCCCAGCCACCCCAGAAAAGGCACATCTGGAAGATGCGCCTATTCTGGCACTTGGCCACTCTCTTCCCACTCCCGTGTAGCGGTGGGATATGGGGTAATGAAGGGTTAATGTCACCTTGCTATTGTAAGGTGACATTAAGCCAGGTTAATAATGGAGAGGCGTCAAGGTGACATTAACCCTTCATTACCCCATATCCCACCGCTACACGGGAATGGGAAGAGAGTGGCTAAGTGCCAGAATAGGCGCATCTTCCAGATGTGCCTTTTCTGGGTTTGCTGGGGGCAGATGTTTTTAGCCAGAAGGGCCAATAACCATGGACCCTCTCTAGGCTATTAATATCTGCCCTCAGTCACTGGCTTTACCACTCTGGCAGAGAAAATTGCGCGGGAGCCCAACGCCAATTTTTTCCGCCATTTAACCCTTTATTTTACAAGCTACAGTGCCCAAATTTTGCACATACACACTACTAACATTACAAGTGTGGAATATGCAAAAAAAAAAGGGATATGAGATGGTTTACTGTATGTAAACCATGTCTCATATTCTGTCGGGTTTGTGAAGGAGAAATTAAAAGCCGGCAATTGAATTACCGGCTTTTCACTAACACCGCTGCGTATTTCTCGCAAGTCACACTGCTGGTCCGTGTGGAATCCGTATTTTTCTCGCCCCCATAGACTTTCATTGGCGATTTTTTTGCGCAATACGGTGACAAATGCAGCATGCTGCGATTTTCTACGGCCGTACAAGACCGTATATTACGGATGCGTAATATACGGCAGATAGGAGCTGGGCCATAGAGAATCATTGGGCCGTGTGTAATGCGTATTTTATGGACATAGTTTATGCGCTCATACGTCCGTAAAACTCGCTAGTGTGACGCCGGCCTCACAGTGTACAGAAAAAGTCTACCAGGTATGAGTCATGTAAAATAATCATACCAAGAAGAATCATTTGAGAACTTATTCCCCCTTTAATGTCAGCCATAATCTGAACAACTCCGTTCAGAAACAAATTAATTATCTGAAGGGGAAAATAAAAATAATATACCTAAAATAATGTGGTTGCATAAGCTTGAACAAAAATTGGGGATGTGCTTGTGTTCAGAATTGGCTGATCACATTTAAACTCATGTTGAAGAAGTTTTCCACCACCTAGACAAGTTCTTCTCATACCCCTCACTTGGCCCCAAGAAAATAATAAAATTTATACTCACCTCCCGTGCTAGCGCTGTTCCCGTGGTGCCAGCATTCCATCTCCTGTGCAGTTGTTGTGACACGTGATGCCGATGCCCATTCAGCACCAGCATCATTGTCCCACCTCCTGAAGAATTGAGCATGAAGAGGAAGTCAGCTGCAGCCTGGACTTTCTCGCCATATTCGATTTGTCTGAAGGCGGGGACAGTGACGCCGGCATCACGTGTCAAAAGAACACCACTTGAGCCCAAGAACTGCGGATGCCGACACTGGGGGAACGACACGGGAGGTGAGTATTAGATATACGATGGAATAATGTGAAGGCGTCATCAAGAAGTGGCTTCAATTATGCACAACAGTGACATTACCTAGAACTGGACATCCCTCAAAAATTGATCAAAAGACAAGAAAATTAGCCCGGGATGCTGCCAAGCCAAGAGGCCTACAGAAACATTAAAGGAGCTAAAGGAACTTTTGGCAAGTACTGGTTGTGTCCTGCATGTGACAATAGTCTCCTGCATTCTTCATATATCTGGCCAGTGGGGTTGGGTGGCAAGACTAAAGCTTTTTTTTTTTTTTCAAAGAAAAAAAGTCCAAGCTTGGCTATGTTTTGCCAAAACCTATATCATGTCTACCAAAAGAATATGGAGAAACCTTGTTATTGTCTGAGACCAAGCTTAAACTTTTGGGCCATAATTCTAAAAAGTATGCAGGAAATTATGAACAGTTACAAATATCAGTAAATTTTGCATCAAAACTTTCATGCCCCGCTAAAAAGCTGAAGGTAAATTTCACATTTCAGCCACGATAACCACCCTAAAGGTACCGTCACACTAGGCGATATCGCCAGCAATCCGTGACGTTGCAGCGACCTGGATGGCGATATCGCTGTATTTGACACGCAGCAGCGATCTGGATCCCGCTGTGAAATTGCTGGTCGCTGCTAGAAGGTCTGCACATTATTTGGTCGCTAGGTCGCCGTGTATCGCCGTGTTTGACAGCAAAAGCGACGATACCAGCGATATTTTACACTGGTAACCAGGGTAAACATCGGGTTACTAAGCGCAGGGCCGCGCTTAGTAACCCGATGTTTACCCTGGTTACCAGCGTAAAAGTTAAAAAAACAAACAGTACATACTCACCTGCGCGTCCCCCAGCCTCTGCTTCCTGACACTAAAGCGCCGGCCCTAAACTGAAAGTGAAAGCAACAGCGGTGACGTCACCGCTGTGCTGTTAGGGCCGGAGCTCAGTCAGCGTCAGGATGCAGAGGCTGGGGGACGCGCAGGTGAGTATGTGCTGTTTGTTTTTTTAACTTTTACGCTGGTAACCAGGGTAAACATCGGGTTACTAAGCGCGGCCCTGCGCTTAGCAACCCGATGTTTACCCTGGTTACCTGGGGACCTCGGCATCGCTGGTCGCTGGAGAGCGGTCTGTGTGACAGCTCTCCAGCGACCACACAGCGACGCTGCAGCGATCGGCATTGCTGTCGCTATCGCTGCAGCGTCGCTTAGTGTGACGGTACCTTTAATATACTTCCAAATCAACATAAGAATGACTTCATGAGAAGAAAGTCAACGTTTTGGAATAGCCAGGCAGAATAGTCCAGCCTAAGAGGGCTGTAGCCATGAGATGCCCTTGGGATCTGGCAGATTAGGAGCGTTACCACAAGAAAGTGTGGCCAAAGATTGCCAACTCTGGATGTGCCATGCTGATAGACTCCTATCAAAAAGACCGAAGGCTGTCATAAATTCAAAGGTAATTCAATAAAATATTAATTTAGGGTTGTGCATATTTATGCATCCACATTATTTTAGTTTCTTTTTCCACCCTACTAGATCTCAGCTTGTTTCTCATTGGATTTGTACAGATTATGGGTTGCATTAAACATAGAAAAAGTTCTGAAATTATTCTTCTTGGTATCATTTTTCACATAACAAAAACTTGGCATTTTAACAGGGGTGTGTAGACTTTTTATATCTATGGTACCTTTAAAGCACATCAGTTATGCTAGTCACTAGTTTTAAAGAGAATCTATCACCAGGTTTTTGTCATGTAATCTGAGAGAAGCATAATGTAGAGACAAATGAGTAGATCATCAGTAGAGGACTAGTAACCCTACTGTATAACCCCGCCCCATCATTGATTGGCTGCTTTCTACCTATGCACAGTGTACACAGAAAGCTATAAATCAGTGATGTGTGAGGTGTTATAGAGACATCCGCATTCAGAGAACTGGTAGATCCATAGAAGATTCAACGTTAATTTTATCAAGACTGCAGCAAGCAGCCCAATAAGTGATACATCTCTGGAATCAGGGTCTCTAACTCTACATTATGCTGTTCTTAGATGGGGTGGCAAAAACCTGGTGACAGATTCCCTTTAAGATAATTTTAAGAACTTGTAGGCAGGCAACTATACACTATTGAAATAGTGTTCAATAGTGTATAGGAGCTGTTGTGCAGTACCAATGAGCAGCAGCCACTTACCGGTGGGCGATGCACTTTGCAGCTCCGACCCATGTGTTTACATCCGGAGGCAGCCAGAGCAAACAACAGCTGGTCAGAATGCCAAGTGTCGCACCCCCACCTATCTAGCATTGATCACCTACCCTGAGGATGGGTCATCAATATGCTATGCCTGCAAATCTCTTTAAAAGTGTAAACTGAATACGATGTTATAGAAATATCATAACACCATGATAAAGAAGACATTGGTGGCGACATTGGTAGGCTTTAACTTCCACCAATTTCTCAAACTTCTGTCCACATTCAGATATTCTTGTGACTGGAAACTTCCAGCACAACATTCCAAGCATAGGTTAATTCAGATCAATAGCACTTTACTTAGAATATTATATCCAACCCTTCCAGTAATGGAGATCTATGAATGGAGCCCGAGAGGTTAGGTCCCCTCAGCTACCACAGCCCTTACATCCTGGAAATCTGTGCTGTTCCCAACTCATGACCTCCACTGATGTGATCCTCTGGCAATCATTTGTAACATTTTACGCTATCAATTTGGCTTCATTACACCATTAACTGTCTAATATGAGGTACATTGTTCAGACAACATTTTAATTTTACTTTGTTTAATGCTTTTTTAACCTGTTTTTTTTTTGCTATAGGAATTTTTTTAGTGTGTGAGGATGTGCAGAGAAAGCATGTCTCCTAAACAGTGTGCTACTATAAAGTCCATACTTTATCATAACTGGAATATTTTAAATTAAGAAATGAAAGGTGGATGTTTTTATAGTTTGAGAGCGGGTGCTGGACAACTTACTTCATATTGCACAGATTTTATTACTTTGACGACTTTATATGTCCAGGTCAGGATACAGTTTCGCTATAAAAGACGTTATAGATCATGAATGGAGAACTGCAGAAGCCACATGTACAGTAGGACAAAACAAGGCTTCAGCCGACCACCAGCAGAGGACTCAAAGGGTTTTCCAGTTTCAGAAAACCCTTGTCCCCTAGCTGCAATTTAACAGAAAACAAACTGGCCTTCCTTGGGTCCACGGCTGAGTGTCCACCGCTGCTCCTGGTGCTTGGTATGGTCACATTTGACAGCACTGCAGAGAATAACTGAGTTTAGCGGCTCTGCCTGAGTTGACGGCACAAGGAGCGAAGATCACTGATTGGCTGAAAAGCTGTCAATGCGATGTCAGCGCTGCGTATAATAATATTTACAGAGCGCAGTGGCAGAGACCCAGCAATGGACCCGGGGAGGGTGAGTAACGCAGTGTAAAACATTCTGCAGCAGGGGTCAGAGGATTTCCTTAACCGAAAAAACCCTCTAAACCATGTGACCTCTGCTGGTACTGATGGTAATAAGGAACACATGGATGACACACTGATACGTTGATGACACTGGCACCATTTTTTCACATACATGTTCAAATGTGTACGTGTAAATAAGGCCTCACAGTGAGAGACAGTGGTCGTTTAGAAGGGTTGGCCACTTTATTTTGGAATGTTGGGGATATGATGTTGCACCACTTACTATGTGCACACGTCAGGATTCCTTGCAGAAATTTCCTGAACAAAACCAGACATTTTCTGCAAGAAATCCACATGCGTTTTTTTCGTGTTTTTCTCGCGTTTTTTGTGCGGATTTTTTGCGTTTTTTTTCCAGAGGTTCCCAATGCAATAATATAGTGCGAAATCCGCAAAATTAATGAACGTGCTGCGTTTTTTACCACGATGCGTTTTTTTGCGGAAAAAAACGCAACATATGCATGCGTTTTTTAAGCATTTTTATCGCGTTTTATAGCGAAAAAAAACGCAAAAAATCCTGAACGTGTGAACACAGCCTAAGTATTACAGGTTCTTCCCCTGCACTTGTCAGTGCAGCCTCCGTCACAGACTACACAGCACTACTGTGCACACAACGGCAGTTACTGGAGCAGCATCTCTCCTTTAATTGGAGAATGTTGCACATGGGAACGTTGCTTTTCAAATGGAGGAGGCCGAGATTAAGCGCTCTAGCAGGCCCGAGTGCTATCTGATGTTTTATAGGATAGATAGCCTAATTTTAGTGCAGATCTGCGATTATTCCTTAGTGCCGTTTCGGCAAGAGAAAACAATTGCAGCATGCAGCGTGTGGCACCGATATTTGGATCACACGTACTCATACAAGTCTATAGGTGTATGTGAAACATTGGATTACACTCGGATGTACGCGCACAGAGACAATGGAGAAGATGGAGACATTAAGTTCTCCATCTTCTCCACACCTGTGCTGTGATTCGCTCATGTCAGACAATCGGACCACACTCAGATCAATCTCTCACAGAGTTTGAGCCGAGTGTCATTAGGATACTCGGCCCAATTTGCTCGCATGAGAGAATCTACACCAGTGAGCGTGAACCATAAAAATGGAAAATGGACAGATACTTAATAACAGATAAGTCCTGAAGTATGAAAAGAGTCACAGCAAGCTGTAAGTCACTGTATGCCCCGTTTATCAATTGGTTGTATAATGCAGCGATTTGATATGCCGATTTGATTCGTTGTAGCTAATCACAGGTTTTTTATTGGTGAAACGCATGCCGGTTCTTCCGTTTGATAATGCACTTCAGACTGGAAGTGGCTGTGGCATTGTACATTGAATATGGTTACAAATTAATAACACTATTGTAACCGCACAAACTCCTGCATAGAAATGTAGCTGCGATTCATAAAGTCTATACAATATGCTCGAGAAAAACACTAAATGTGACCATCTAAAACGCAAAGCCATTATGAAATATGCAGTAAAATCAGCATTAAGGAATTATTGTGGATAAATATTACATAACCTGATGAACATGTGCAGACCTGTATAATGGATCCTTTCAAGGGATCAATGATTCTGACTTTTCTATCTTTGCATGACGTAGCCAGAAGACTTCCATCTAAATTGAACGACATAGAAAGAATGACGTCTTTATGACACTCTATTGTCCTGACAGGACTATATATTACTGGCTCCTTGCTGTCTAGATTCCAGATCATGACCTGCAAAACAAACAGAAGGGTACAATTATACACTACTAGCTATTGAACCCGTTCTAGGTAAAGAGCATTTTTATTGGTACATTGCTATACATGCTATGTTGAAGGGAACCTGTCACCAGAAATAAAACCGTTTGCCCCCTCGGCAGCATTCGGTTTCAGTCACTGCGCTGGCGTGGGTTCAGTCACTGCTCTGACTATACAGAGAGGCAACTGTAACAGCGTCCTCGGCCCTGACTGGCAGCCGGCCTTAATGTAGAGCCAGTGTCAGTCAGGACCAGGGCTGCGGTTACAGCGGCCACTCTGTATAGTCAGAGCAGTGACTGAACCTACGCTGCTCCCGTGACTTAAACAGAATGCTTGAGGGGAGAATAAAGTTCATTTTGGCGTGTGCACACTGTTGACGGGTCAGTGCAAATTATTTCACAGTTGAATAAAATGGCGCCTCAGTCAGGGCATGTCGCGACTATGCCCGGCACGTGTGCACTGTTGATAGTGTATTTGAATACTTCTCTCTCTCGTGAAGAAGCTGCTACAGCCGACGTCCTGGAGGTAATGACGCCGTAATGCGGCATGCACTGACTCCTGCACCACACTGCGCAAGTGCCAGAGGCTTCAGAGAGAAGGACACATCTCCAGTTATATTATAGATAACATATTATATTCAAAACATATTTAATGCTAAGTGTTAGCGATCTGGAAACTTGACTGTCCAAGACCAGGTCTGAAAGTCCAGCCATCTTGCAATTCCACACAGCTATGCTCCTGGGACCCCATTGATCTCATAAAGTCCAGTACCAGCTATGGACATTATTGAGCCCTATATTGCTCTTGAAATAATGAGTTTTTCCAATAAGTATAAATGTGATCAGACAGAAGATGTCTTTCATTACATCATGTAGAAAACAAAATATACAGGTCCTTCTCAAAAAATTAGCATATAGTGTTAAATTTCATTATTTACCATAATGTAATGATTACAATTAAACTTTCATATATTATAGATTCATTATCCACCAACTGAAATTTGTCAGGTCTTTTATTGTTTTAATACTGATGATTTTGGCATACAACTCCTGATAACCCAAAAAACCTGTCTCAATAAATTAGCATATTTCACCCGTCCAATCAAATAAAAGTGTTTTTTAATAACAAACAAAAAAACCATCAAATAATAATGTTCAGTTATGCACTCAATACTTGGTCGGGAATCCTTTGGCAGAAATGACTGCTTCAATGCGGCGTGGCATGGAGGCAATCAGCCTGTGACACTGCTGAGATGTTATGGAGGCCCAGGATGCTTCAATAGCGGCCTTAAGCTCATCCAGAGTGTTGGGTCTTGCGTCTCTCAACTTTCTCTTCACAATATCCCACAGATTCTCTATGGGGTTCAGGTCAGGAGAGTTGGCAGGCCAATTGAGCACAGTAATACCATGGTCAGTAAACCATTTACCAGTGGTTTTGGCACTGTGAGCAGGTGCCAGGTCGTGCTGAAAAATGAAATCTTCATCTCCATAAAGCATTTCAGCCGATGGAAGCATGAAGTGCTCCAAAATCTCCTGATAGCTAGCTGCACTGACCCTGCCCTTGATGAAACACAGTGGACCAACACCAGCAGCTGACATGGCACCCCACACCATCACTGACTGTGGGTACTTGACACTGGACTTCAGGCATTTTGGCATTTCCTTCTCCCCAGTCTTCCTCCAGACTCTGGCACCTTGATTTCCGAATGACATGCAAAATTTGCTTTCATCAGAAAAAAGTACTTGGGACCACTTAGCAACAGTCCAGTGCTGCTTTTAAGTGGCTTTACCTGGGGAATGCGGCACCTGTAGCCCATTTCCTGCACACGCCTGTGCACGGTGGCTCTGGATGTTTCCACACCAGACTCAGTCCACTGCTTCCTCAGGTTCCCCAAGGTCTGGAATCGGTCCTTCTCCACAATCTTCCTCAGGGTCCGGTCACCTCTTCTCGTTGTACAGCGTTTTCTGCCACATTGTTTCCTTCCAACAGACTTACCATTGAGGTGCCTTGATATAGCACTCTGGGAACAGCCTATTTGTTGAGAAATTTCTTTCTGGGTCTTACCCTCTTGCTTGAGGGTGTCAATGATGGCCTTCTTGACATCTGTCAGGTCGCTAGTCTTACCCATGATGGGGGTTTTGAGTAATGAACCAGGCAGGGAGTTTTTAAAAGCCTCAGGTATCTTTTGCATGTGTTTAGAGTTAATTAGTTGATTCAGAAGATTAGGGTAATAGGTCGTTTAGAGAACCTTTTCTTGATATGCTAATTTATTGAGACAGGTTTTTTGGGTTATCAGGAGTTGTATGCCAAAATCATCAGTATTAAAACAATAAAAGACCTGACAAATTTCAGTTGGTGGATAATGAATCTATAGTATATGAAAGTTTAATTGTAATCATTACATTATGGTAAATAATGAAATTTAACACTATATGCTAATTTTTTGAGAAGGACCTGTATAACTCCACCTGCTCATGGCCTGCACTAAGCAAAAGTATATCAGTTTTTCCTTCCTTCTGTTTTATGTTGATCAAAACATAACAAGGGTCATAACTAATTGTGCAGCATAAGGCAAAGTGCTCCCCATGACAGTTGCAGCAACAGCTTTCCCAGTGACATCACCAGCCACAGTGCTCTCCATGATAGCCACAGAGCTCCCCATGATAGCCACAGAGCTCCCCGTGACATCACCAGCCACAGTGCTCTCCATGATAGCCACAGAGCTCCCCGTGACATCACCAGCCACAATGCTCATGCTCTCCATGATAGCCACAGAGCTCCCCATGACATCACCAGCCATAGTGCTCTACATGATAGCCACAGACCTCCCCGTGACATCACCAGCCACAGTGCTCTCCATGATAGCCACAGAGCTCCCCGTAACTTCACCAGCCACAGTGCTCTCCATGATAGCCACAGAGCTCCCCGTGACATCACCAGCCATAGTGCTCTCCATGATAGCCACAGACCTCCCCGTAACATCATCAGCCACAGTGCTCTCCATGATAGCCACAGACCTCCCCATAACATCACCAGCCACAGTGCACTCCATGATAGCCACAGAGCTCCCCATAACTTCACCAGCCACAGTGCTCTCCATGATAGCCACAGAGCTCCCTGTGACATCACCAGCACAGTGCTCTCCATGATAGCCACAGAGCTCCCCGTGACATCACCAGCCACAGTGCTCTCCATGATAGCCACAGAGCTCCCCGTGACATCACCAGCCACAGTGCTCTCCATAATAGCCACAGAGCTCCCCGTGAAATCACCAGCCACAGTGCTCTCCATGATAGCCACAGAGCTCCCCATGACAGCACCAGCCACAGAACTCCCCATGACAGAGACAGCCATGGCACTCTGTGGGACGGCGCCAGCCATAGTGCTCTCAATGAGAGGCAGCCACAGTGTTACAAGGACGGAGACAGCCATAGCACTCAGTGGGAGAGCGCCAGCCATATTGCTCCCCATGACAGAGACAGCCACAGTGCTCCCCATGACAGAGACAGCCACAGTGTTCCAAGGATGGAGACAGCCATAGCACTCAGTGGGAGAGCGCCAATCATAGTGCTCCCCATGACAGAGACAGCCATAGCACTCAGTGGGAGAGCGCCAGCCATAGTGCTCCCCAAGACAGTGCCAGCCACAGCGCTCCCCATGACAGAGACAGCCACAGTATTCCAAGGACAGAGACAGCCATAGCACTCAGTGGGAGAGCACCAGCCATAGTGCTCACTGTGACAGTGCCATTCACACTGCTCAACGTGTCATCACCAGCCACAGTGCTCCCCGTGACATCACCAACCACAGTGGTACCTGTGACAGCACCAGCCACAGTACTCCCCATGACATCACCAACCACAGTGCTACCTGTGACAGCACCAGCCACAGTGCTCCCCATGACAGAGACAACCATAGTGCTCAGTGGAACAGCACCAGCCATAGTGCTCCCCATGACAGAGGCAGCCAGTGTTCCAAGGACGGAGACAGCCATCGCACTCAGTGGGAGAGAACCAACCATAGTGATCCCTGTGACAGCGCCAGTCACAGTGCTCACCGTGACATCACCAGCCACAATGCTCCCCATGACAAAGACAGCCATAGTGCTCAGTGGGACAACACCAGCCATAGTGCTAACTGGGACAGCGACAGCCACAGTGCTCTCCATGACAGAAACAGTCATAGTGCTCAGTGGGACAGCACGAGCTGTAGTGCTCTCCGTGACAGCGCCAGCCACAGTGCTCACCGTGACAGCACCAGCCACAGTGCTCCCCATGACAAACACAGCCATAGCGCTCAGTGGGACAGCACCAGCCATAGTGCTGTGACAGCGACAGCCAGAGTGCTCTCCATGAAAGAAACAGCCATAGTGCTCAGTGTGACAGCACCAGCTCTCCTTGACAGCGCCAGCTACAGTGCTCTCTTCTACAATACCAGCCACAGCGCTCTCCCAGACAGCAAGAGCCAATGTTCACCACGACAGTCACAGTGCTCCCCGTGACATCGCCAGCCACAGTGCTACTTGTGACAGCACCAGCTACATTGCTCTCCACGACAGCGACAGCTACAGTGCTCCCCATGACAGACACAGCCATAGCACTCAGTGGGACAGCGCCAGCCACAGTGCTCTCTTCCACAGTACCAGCCACAGTGCTCTCCCAGACAGCGAGAGCCAATTTTCTCCACGACAGTCACAGTGCTCCCCGTGACATCCCCAGCCACAGTGCTACTCGTGACAGCACCAGCTACATTGCTCTCCGTGACAGCAACAGCTACAGTGCTCCCCATGACAGACACAGCCATAGCACTCAGTGGGACAGCGCCAGTCACAGTGCCCCCTGTAACATCACCAGCCACAGAGCTCCCCATGACAGCTCCAGCCACAGGGCTCTCTGCGACAGCCAATGTTCCCCACGACAGTCACAGTATTCCACATGACAGCGCCATCAACAGTACTCCTCGTGACAGTGCCAGCCACAGTGCTCCCCATGACCACTCCAGCCACAATGCTTCCCGTGACAGCGCCAGCCAGTGCTCCCCGTGACAGCGCCAGTCACAGTGCTCCCCGTGACAGCACCAGCCACAGTGCTCCCCATGACAACGCCAGCCACAATGCTTCCCGTGACAGCGCTAGCCACAGTGCTCCCCGTGACAGCGCCAGCCACAGTGCTCCCCGTGACAGTGCCAGCCAGTGCTCCCCGTGACAGCGCCAGCCACAGTGCTCCCCATGACAGCGCCATCCAGTGCTCCCCATGACAGCGCCATCCAGTGCTCCCCGTGACAGCGCCAGCCTCAGTGCTCCCTGTGACGCCAGTGACAGTGCTCCCCGTGACAGCGCCAGCCACAGTGATACTCATGACAACACCAGCCAGTGTTCCACGCAACAGCTACTGTGATCCCCATGACAGCGTAAGCTACAGTGCCTTCTGTGACAGCCAGTGTTTCCCGCAACATCGCCAGCCACAGTGCTCCCCGCGACATCCACAGTGCTCCTAGTGACAGCGCCAGCCACAATGCTCTCTGTGATAGTGCTAGCCACAGTGCTACAAATTTGTGGCTCACATCAATCTTCTAGGTCCCATGGTTAATGGAAGGTCTACTACGCTATGATGGAAAAGTCCATTAGTTCTGATAAGTTGTGAATATCTACAGTACATGTTGCATTTCTTTTGCTTGCTTTCCTAAAGTAAATCTAACTCTTCTGCTAAGTTTTGTTGTTTATAATATCAGAAACGGTTTATAAGAAATTACCAGTTTAAGTGTACAACTACATGTACCTGTTCTATTCTGACTCGCCGGTCCATAGCAAGTACAGTTGAGAAATGGCTGCATTCCATATTAAAGTATGGGATCCTTGGCACAGAGGTTACCAATACTATGCTATTGCTACACTCATGTAATAATCGTCAATATTAAGATGACATTTTTGGTTATTAAAATAAACTTTAACCTAACAAAGTGTTAATCAGGTGCTTCTAGTCACAGGGCATAATTGGTCATCTCTCACTAACCCATAAATTAGATGAGAATTCTCAAAGATACTAAGTCCAAGTGCCTTACCTTGTAATCATACGCAGTGCTGAATATAATATTACTTGCTGTCGGATGCCACTCTATCAGACCCACTCTTCTAGCATGACCCACAAGTTCTTTCCGTGCATCGATTATATTCTTTGTTACAAAAGGCTTTGGAATATCCCAAATTTTGACCTGTTTGTGGAAGAAAGATTGGAGAAAAAAAATAAAAGCATTACTTTGCCTCACTGACCCAGCCACAAAAAAAGTAAAACAACCAGAGTAACACATAACTGTTCACAGGTGTGATCAGCTTTAGACCTATGCACGATGAGGTCTTAAATGGACCTACCCTTCTTATAAAGTGATGGTATATCACTAGAATATGTCACCATTTTATGATCAATGGAGGTATCATTCCTGGGCTCTCCACCAATCCAGAGATAGAGGGACACACACTTAAACCACCATGTGTCCCTCTCTAACATATCCCTTCACATTTACTTAAATAAGGCTGCAGTTTCCTTAATTATAACTATTTTACAACGTAGCACCAAAAAAACCCACAGTCAACCTAAAAATTCCATTTTAAAAGCACCCATTTACATAAGAGTCAATTTTATAATTCACGTGTTCCTCAATGAGAAGGCATAATTTCTCTTTTTTATTGATCTTTTTGTGCAATTACATTTGGAATATGAACAAATTAAAAAATTTTTTAATAATTAAAGAGAACCTATCAGGAGATTCTTGCTGCCCCAACCACGCTTACAAGTTTATTTTAATTCCTTCCTAACATGGCGATTTTCTGTTTTGTATTTTGGTTTTCCCTCCCTTCTTCCAAGAGCCATAACTTTTATTTTTCCATCAACCATAACTGTATTAGGGCTTGTTTTTTGTGATACATCTTGTACCTTTGAATGACACCATCCATTTTATCATTTCATGTACTGGAAAGCAGGAAAAAAAGTGTAGCAAAATAATAAAAAATGCTCCACAAATGCTTTCTCCTGAGGGGTGCAACAGTGGCAGGGGGAGTAGCGTTAGGCCAAAACCATGCCTCCCTGGATTTCTTGTGGGATAGGAAAGGCAGCGGTGGCATGGCAGAATCAGCCATCTTTGAAGCAGGAGAGAAGGAACATTAGTCCGAGCAGATAAGGCAGGTCAAAAGGGAAGAGATGAGACGAGAACGATCATTGCTACAATCATTCTGTCTGCATACAGCATTAAATTGTACACGGGTGATGTGCTGCCGATAATGATGATTTTTATGAACACATAAATAACTCAATCACTTGACGAATATGCATTTTCTTTGTTGGATGCTTATTCACCAGCATGTTTACACAGGCTAATTATTAACACTTGTTCTCCAATTACCAGCTTGTGTAAGGAGACTTTTAGTGTCTACTTATGCAGCCCTTGCTCGTCCTGGGTGCCTAGTATTTCCAGGCACTGCCATTTATTTGAGAAGTGTGGCTGCGGTGTAGTTGGTGACCTCCCCAGAGCACTGAGACCACCCTAAGAATTGTGCCATTCAGACTGTGCTCTCCCCAGCCTACCTACTGAGAATTGCATAAATGACTAACGGCCAGCGCTCAGTGGGTTATGCCTTACTCCAACCCCCCCCCCCCATGGGATTGTACATGAGAGCCTGTGCTCGGCATAGTAGTGAGCTGTCACTGTCCACAACATTACTTAGTATTGCGGAGCTCCTCTCCCCTTTGATTCATATAATATAATCATTTCTATCTCTTACTCCTTTCTTCTTACCTCCTGCTGACTGCTCCTTAGATTTTGTCTATTTCATCACGTCAGCTCCTCTGCATACTCTATCTATGCTTTATGCATCTATGCATCCCCACAGTCTCCCCGACATCGCGCTCCTGCACAGGCGTACTTCTCTCTGCCCTATTGAGGGCAGAGCAAAGTACTGCAGTGCGCAGGCGTCGGGAAACGCTACAGAGCTCCGGCACATGTACACTGCAGTACTATACTCTGCCCTCGACATGGCAGAGAGAAGTACGCATGCGCAGAGGCGAAATGCTGAACACTGAGTGAATAATGTAGGACACGTCATCCACACAAAGCATAGAAGGAGGAAGGCGATCACAAGAAGAGAGGAGGCAATGGATCAAGACCAGCAACGCCCATTGGACCGAACCACCCCGTAGGTGAGCATTATAAAATGTCTTTATCTTGTCTTGCAGGCCAGATTGGGGGCATATATATATATATATATATATATATATATATATATATATATATATATATATATATATAGTACAGCATTTTATAATACTGTATATCAGCGCACAAAGGTGGGGGTCTGATCTCATTTGGGAAAAACCTGGTCACAAGTTCCCTTTAAGTGTTTATTCATTCAGCTGCGGTCATGTGAATGTATGCTTAAAAAAACCCCACAATAATAATGTTTGCATTGGTTGTGGAAATTTAGTTTGGTTTAATTTAATTGAGCCAATGATCTTTTAAATAAGTTATTGTGAACATATATTGTATATAAGAATCTTAATCAGATCTCTTACCAGATTTTATAATACTGCATACATGATCAAATAAATCTCTTAGACCTGATGGCGTACTTACTTTGAAAATCCACATCCACATTGTAAGAGTATGGTGGCCGAATAATAAAACATGCATGCATGTTACGGAGGCCATTTCCTGGGTGTGACTGGTATGCAAAACTAGTCCTTCAGATTTTTTTGTAATGTATATAAATATAGAAATTACAGTTGTCACATGGTGACATTCATATAATACATAACTTATAATGTGTGCATTCTAACTTCTACAATGATCTCCTGGACTTTTACCAAGCTTTAAAACTCTATTCTTATTAGCAGACAAAAAAACAATAGTTTACAATGAACAATAGTAAAACAATATACAGTAGTATAGTGGTCATTCTATTCATAGACTTATTAGTTATCACCATGGTATATACAGTTTAGCGAACTGTTTTATAATACGCAGCTGCTTGTCATCATGTATTGGACTTTGTTATAAGATTATTTTCTATATACTTGGTAAAGGGAATCTGTCACCTCACTTTTGCCCTATAAACTGCGGCCACCGCCATCAGGGGCTTATCTACAGCATACTGTAGTGCTGTAGATAAGCCCCCGATGTAACCTGACAGATAAGAAAAACAGGTTAGATTATACTCACCCAGGGGCGGTCCCGATGCGGTCCGGTCCGATGGGTGTCAAATGTCCGGGTCCGGCACCTCCTATCTTCATACGATGACGTCCTCTTCTTTGCTTCATGTTGTGGCTCCGGCGCAGGCGTACTGATTTGCCCTGTTGAGAGCAGAGCAAAGTACTGCAGTGTGCAGGCGCCGGGCCTCTCTGACCTTTGACCGGACCCGGACATGTGACACCCATTGGACCGGACCGAACAGGGACCGCCCCTGGGTGAATATAATCTAACTCTTTCAGGTTACATCAGGGGCTTATCTACAGCGTTATAGTATGCTGTAGATAAGCCCCTGATGGTGGTGGCCTCAGTTTATAAGGCAAAATTGAGGTGACAGATTCCCTTTAAATCTCAGTTTTATGAACTTACAGAAGTATCTTCAGAACAGGATGCAATGACGTAGTCATCAAAAGGATTCCACTTGATGTCCAACACATTTCCTCTATGGCCACAAACTTTAGGATAATGAGGGTCAAGCTTTCCGGACTTCAAAATACAAACATAAGAAGCAAGTATAAGTAATTTATATTACAGTTCATGCATCTTTATAAATCTAAAGACCCCCATACACATTAAACACAATTACCTTTCGTTACTCCCCAACACACAAGTATGCTCAGGCTCAGCTTGGAAGTGTGTCATCATGTCCTCTATGACAGTCACTGCCAGACTTCAGTAGTAGCGGCTTATATTCCAGATAACAAAAGAATCCGCCGTTGGAAATCCAACAGGTGGGATCCTTCTCTCCTCTGACATCATCTGTCGTGGAGAGTTGGGAGGCCCCACACACATTAGACTGTTGGCCGATACTGCTGATATTGACAAGTTTGATCAACTTTAGTCTAATGTATATGGTGGCCTGAAAAGGTACTTCCAGGAGACAAAAAGGTCTGCTGTCACTATGTGTGACTGCAGACTGCCAATTGTGACACTGTGCGATGTTCACACTGTCACGATTCCCCTGTATTCCTTGTGTGAGTGGGCAATCATGTGAACGCATGTATATGATTTGCATAGTTGGCGTATGACTGGGTAAATCACATACATGTGGTCACGTGACAGACCACTCGCATGGGGAATAACATAGGGATCATGACAGTGTAATTGGAAGCCTGCAGTCACATAGATTGAATGCAAACTTTTCTTCTCAGCCTGGATAACCTAAGCAACTTATGGAGTGTAGATTCTAAATTATGAGATGTCCTGACATCTGAAAAAAATATTTATTTGCAGACCATTTGAAAGGTGCTGCTGAAGGGATCGCCCAGACGCATGCGACTGTCTAGAGAGGAACAGCTTATGGACATGTTACATGTATACACTTCGGAAGAGTAGTGTCATTGTCGGCACACAAGTTAAAATGACAGATTTCACTGTTTATGCTCACCTTTAGACATTTACAGCATGGTTACACAAAACCCATTCTTAATTAAAATAAAGACACAAAGCCTCAAATTGGAAATCAATGGCCGAGGTGTTTATTCAGGGTGACATGAAATAAATTAATTGAATATTACCAATAAATATCTTAATAAATAAATTAATACCAAAAATTTCATAAATTAATTGAATAATACCAATAAATAACTGAAACAATCCACCCAATAGTTGGGCGATTTTACCCTCAAATAAACAGGGAGGGCGGGCGGGATCTTCTCTCTTCATAAACGATATGAGGAGAACTGAAGGAAACCTGCCCGTCTTTTTACAGCTGACCAATGAAAAGGCATAAAAAGAGCGCCAACAAAAAACAGAAATAACCAGCTCGTGTTACCACAGCTTTACACATTAATCATTTAACCCTTAAAATTCATATCAGAAACCATCCAAACATAAAACAAAGTGGTATTAAAGTAAGAAATGAATAAATAAACTGTAGGGTCTGTGTTCCCATGAGACCTCCCCGAATACTTGGCTTCAGGGGAGGGTTTCCATACTCACTGAATATTTCACCCCTGGGACCTACACCTAAATCCAGACAGAGAATAAATAGAGTGGTGAACACTCTTTTGCATGGTTGTCTCCATTCCCTTCTATGAGAGTTGCAGAAACAGCTGAGGCAGCAAAGCCATCTCTCCATTCATTCTTACTGGATGTGGCGGTAGGACCACTGTTCTAGAGACCGCTGCAGATTCTTGAGGTGAGACTCACATCTATCAGACACTTAGGTACCGCACGTCATATCCATAGGATATGACATAATTGTTTTATGTGGGAATATCCCCTAAAACAGAACCCTAATACATATTACCTGAACAATGGGCAGCAGGAAACAGACAGGCTCCATTATTGCAGTCAGGGCCATTGTATGTCAGAAAAAAATATATTTCTCAAAGATGGCTAGTAACAATGCAACTAGAATGACAAGGCCAAGAGGCAAGTCCTAAGCAGCTTATCTCTATACTGGCAGGTCTCTCCTAAATATGTGGATAGGGAAAGATCTGTCAGTCAAGGGTAGAGGGGATGGGATAAGTTGCATTTCAGAGTAAAACATAGATTACTGCCATAATAGAGTCAGTCTCTGATTCATGCTGCCTGTGGTTCAAGCAACATGAATTAGTGTTCAGGATTCCTTTTAAAGTGATGGTCCGTATATGTATTTGCTAAATATCTATCCTTACACCCTTACCACTTTTGTGATTTGCTCTGTTGCACAATACCCTATACTTTTCCCTATCTAGCTAATCCCTAAATGTGTTTTTTCTACTGCACTTCCTATGATGCAGTGTCCATCGCCCCTCCTGGAACAGGACGTCATCCGGGGACAGCGCTGCAGTTACTTACTAGTTTCTTGCTTCAGGGTGCAGGCCAGGCCCAGCATTTTTGGCTTTGTAAACTGGGGTGTTTGCCCTCATTGGATGCATTTAGATAGCACTGGGCAGCCCGCCTGATCTAATAGTATGGGCGTCACTAATAGGCTGTAAGCCAGACACTGTGCACTACCTGTGTGTGACCAGCGCCCCATACAGGCCTCTCTTGTGCAATCTAATACTAAGCAATCATCCCCTCATGAGTTGGCAGGTTGTGAGTGGCTGTCTCATCAGTATTTTGCACCTGTTTTGCCGCCATCTTTATTACATGGGTTTGCTGCATCCTGGGAGTGCATTCGTTCTGAGACCTGGGCAGGTAAGCCCAGCAGTCCCTTTGTGCTGTATTAGTTTCTTGCATCACCGCCCTCTGAATATGTCCTGGATGCTGGGTGATGGACACTGTGGGAGATGCGACTGCAGCACCGGCACTCTGCTGCATGCTGCAGCTTCTAACTTTAAGAAGACGTCAGGGGCGGAGATAGAAACAGTGAGTGACATCAGCGCTTCTCCAGAGCCTTTAGCACAGTTGTTCTTTAAGCAAACGCAAAGGATATAAAATGAAATCACACTAGCTATTACTCAGGTTTCCCAGAACTTCAGTTATGACACAACACATCTTCTACACCTATAGGACTGTTTAATAAGTGAAATGAACACTTCCATGACGTGCTTTATTGACAACCATGCTGATTGTAGCCACACTTTCCCAGGAGTAAGTAAACCACAAAAAAGAGTTATAAACAAACTAAAAGTAGAGCTTAATGACATGTAAAATTACTGTTATAGCTTAAATTATCTCTGCAACAATGACTGATATAAGCTTCACCAACAAAATAATATACATCTAATATCAATGAGAAATTACATGGTAATAGATGGTTGTCAATGGCGTATTACAAAACAATCCAAGCTAATGTTCCCTACTGACATACTCACAGTTTCATACTTATGAGCCCTCTAGACATTTATTACAGGCATATCTGTCACAATAATCATTTTGAGAAAACACAGATCTCCAGCTTATCCTCCAGATTCATGGCTTATTTACCGCTACAAAGCTGCCAGATTATTATTGGGTCAACATGGCCATTTTTAAAGAGGTTGTCCACTACTTTAACATTGACCTATCCTTAGGATAGGTCATTAATGTCTAATTGGTGGGGGTGCAACATCTGTCACCCCTGCCAATCAGCTGTTCTCGGTGCCGGCAGTGGCCGGAAGTGCTGAATTACAGGGCTGCTCTGTCTACAGAGGGTGGCTGCGGCCAGGTACTGCACATCTGCCCTCTACTGCTTTGAATACAGGGTGGATGTGCAGTAACCAGCCATGGCCACTATCAGTAGACAGAGCAGCTCCTTCAATGAGCACTTCCAGCCTTGCTGGCACTATGAACTGCTGATCGGTGAGGATGCCGAGTATCAGATCCCCACCGATCAGACATTGATCACCTATCCTAAGGATAGGTCATCAGTGTTTAAGTAGTGGACAACCTCTTTAATATTTTTGAAGTTTAGGAATTCTTTATTAGAGCAAATTTGTCTAACTTACCAAGAACCTTCTGGTCAGAGGTTTCCAAATTCTACTGTACAAATCAAATGGACTCGCAGCTTGAGCCCACAAATCCTTATATACTTCAGTGAATATAATGTATATTTACATTAGATTTTTTTTCCTTTTTCGGTTTCAAAAATAAAACACAGTTTGACCATCATTACGAAAAACTATGTTGTCAGGTTATTCACACATCTCTATTTTACTTCAGCATTTTTTTAATCAAAATCAGGAGTTGCATCTACAGAGAAAGAAAACTAAGCAACTCCTGATTTTGGGCTTAAAAATACTGACCAAAAATTTGGATATACCAAGCGGTGCCATGGCCACATGTGGAGTGGGATGGATGGTTTGTATTTTGGTACATCTTGCTCACTTGCGTTGTGCCGTTTCACCTGCTCTCACCTTTAGGGCCCATTCAGATATCAGGTTTCTCATACAAATATTTCACGGATAGACCTCTTACCTATTATAGTCTATGGGGTTAGTCACATGTACTGTACATGGATTCTTGAGGACTTAGTGGTCTGCACAAAATCACGAGACATCCGATTTCTATCAGAGTGTTGGATCAAACAAGCCAGTGTAAGTCACTGGGTCCATAAAAAAAATCCAACAGCAACTGTGTGCTGTCCGTTTTTCACAGACTATTTGATATGAGAACATTGAGAAACCTTCAAGATTTTTTTTTTCTAATTCGAAAAAAAATTGATAAACTTTGACCATAATCTGATAGTGAAAAATACTGATGAAACTCTGGCTTTGTGTACGAGAAAAGTCACTGGAGTCTGAATGAGCTCTAAGCCAAGATGGGTGGAATTGATCTGGAAGATTGCACGGGAAATGGTTTCTCTCTAGAGAAAGAGGGCGAATGTGTCTCAACCATCATGATATTATACCGCAACTCATTGCATGAAGCCCTAGTCTTAACAAGGATTACATTTGGTAAAATGCTCTGTCCCTAAACAAGAGATCTCACCTATCAATACAATCATGGCATGCCTAATCATATTAGTAGCCTATTCAAGATTTCATTCCTATGGCTAAACACGGATCATGCAGGCTTTTCTGCAGACTGATGGGTTGGTTAGGTGTCTTCTTCTTAATAATTAGATTTGGAATGATTCATTTGCTTAAGCAGGGTGAATCATACCTGTTGTATGGGTATGACAATGAAGGCTCCTCCGCCTGCACATTCTGTAACTACCGCAATGAAGCTCGGATTTACGGCACAGAATTGGTTGTCATGCACACTTCTTGTTATAGGCACATTGTCGTAGCAATTCTCCTTGTTTGCAGGCTTGCCGAAGACGTGACGGTACTTAGAGTTTCGATACTGAGGCTGCCATGACATCTGTGGGGAAAATGGAAATAATTCATTTTATTTTTTTTCAAAGATATTATGAGTATTATACATACAGAGCATGGCTATGGTATGTAACAGAACAAAGATTTCTAAACATAAATGGATCAGTTGCTCACTGATTTCTAGGAAAACGGTCATGTATCTTAACGTGAATATGTCAGTAGGTTTTAGCAATGTGATCTCAGAACTGAATGATGTAAGGGCAAAGACCTGAATCCAGGGATGTCTCACTTACCGCCGGACTACTTGATGTTGTTTTGATAGATTTGTACATTGCCAGCAAGCAGCTAATCAGTGGGGGACTGTGTTACACAGATTAGCCGTGACTGCTGTGCACTTTTGACCTAGTCCTCTAATGATAATCTCCTGCTGATAAAACACTGATTGGATCGAAACTACAACACAGTCCTGCAAGTGACACATCACTGTAATCAGGCTCAATTGCCCTGACAGAGTCCCTTTAAGGAACAGCTCTCTAATAAATGTGTGCATTTGCAGTTATTATAATGTAACTTAGCACATCAGCTATGAAGTAGCAGGATATGCATGGAATCCAAGCCTTATGAATGCTACCCTTCAGTTCCCCCCTGCATATACTGGATACCTCTGCTGGGTGTAGCTGACAGGTCAATTTTTTCTACTGCATTTTATAAGAAAATCTTCTTAGTGGCTTTAACAAGTAATACAATCACTGACAACTCTAAAAATAGCTATTTTGAGCATTATAGGTAGTCGTGCCATTTTTTATTATGATGCCAGGGTCCCCTGACAGTCTCTGTAGTTTCTCCCCCTGTTGTATGGACATGTATCTGCAGCAGTGCCATATTGGTCACCGTGAGACCAATTGGCTTCACAAATTATATGCCAGTCTACACAGAAACCAGCAGGGGGGGCCAGGCAATGTTAGCGAAGGAATGAGGGGCATTGTAAGCCTGGTATGAATTTTATTATTTTATTAGAGCATGCCCTATGCACCTAATATGAAAAAACACACACTATAATGGGAAGCAGTTGTCAGAAAAAGACTTATTGATTAGATAGGATTTCTGGCAATGTTTTTCCCATATGATGAAGTTCATTAAAGTAGCACTCTCATCAGAGTCTAATCCTCTTAATATTTTGCAATAATCATATTATATGGCACTTTATGCTTACAAGAATTAGCTGGGTAGAAAGGCAAAATGAGCAATTGTATTTTCCATTAAGTCTATGACATCAAGTCATTAACAACAGACAAGCTGAATCCTTCTAAGCTTTATGTGGAAACAGGAAATCTCTTTTTCCTGCATAAGGGTACCGTCACACAGTGCCATTTTGATCGCTACGACGGTACGATTCGTGACGTTCTAGCGATATCGTTACGATATCGCAGTGTCTGACACGCAGCAGCGATCAGGGACCCTGCTGAGAATCGTACGTCGTAGCAGATCGTATGGAACTTTCTTTCGTCGCTTGATCACCCACTGGCATCGCTGGATCGTTGTGTGTGACAGCGATCCAGCGATGTGTTCGCTTGTAACCAGGGTAAACATCGGGTAACTAAGCGCAGGGCCGTGCTTAGTAACCCGATGTTTACCGTGGTTACCAGCGTAAACGTAAAAAAACCAAACAGTACATACTTACATTCCGGTGTCTGTCCTCCGGCGTCTCAGCTTCTCTGCACTGTGAGCGCCGGCCGGCCGGAAAGCGAGCACAGCGGTGACGTCAGCGCTGTGCTTTCCGGCTATGGCGCTTACACAGTGGAGAGAAGCAGAACGCCGGGGGACAGACACCGGAATGTAAGTATGTACTGTTTGGTTTTTTTACATTTACGCTGGTAACCACGGTAAACATCGGGTTACTAAGCGCGGCCCTGCGCTTAGTAACCCGATGTTTACCCTGGTTACCCGGGGACTTCGGCATCGCTCCAGCGCCGTGATTGCAACGTGTGACCGCAGTCTACGACGCTGGAGCGATAATCATACGATGCTACGACGTCACAAATCGTGCCGTCGTAGCGATGTAAATGGTACTGTGTGACGGTACCCTAAGTCATCATTAGAACTACAATTCCAGGTCACTGACAAAAAGTAAAAAGGAGGAGAGCTAAAAGCAAAGGGGGCGGGAGCAAATGGGTCAGGAGTTTAAGAGAAGGTGGAGCCAGGCTGCCAGGGACTTTTCAGCAATATAGAATTGTAGTTACAGTGATGACTCATGCAGGGAATAGAGACTTCTTGTTTCTACATACAGCTTAGAAGGATTCAGCGAGTCAGTTTTTAATCACGTGATGTCCTAGACCTAATGGAAAAGAGAAGAATTATTTTGGTAGAAAGGCAAAATGAGCAATTGTAAGTACACAGTGCTATATAATATGATGATTGCAATGTATTAAGAGGATAAAAACTTTGATGGGAGAAGTGCTTCTTAAAATAGTATTTATTTATAGTAATTTAGCAATTTTCACAGTGGCCAATGGAGCTTTTTTAGACTCCTACTCATTCTTTTAAGGAAAAGATTTTAGCTCGGTTCCTTGACAGCCTAGCCAGAATTACAATGACAGGTAACACCTGTATATATACTAATCACAATAAGTGATGTCACAGCTGACCCTGCTCCCTCTCCCTTTACTATCACCTTTGTACAGGCTGGTTCATGCTTCCTAAAACAGGAAATAGCAGTCTAAAAAAATCCAGTGTGAAAATCTCAAGATTTATATATATTTTTTTATTTTTAATTCCAATTGTGATACGGGAAAAAGCTTTAATTTAATACACAACTAAGAGAGGACTATAATCACAGAAAAAAAAAATCATGGAAAGATTAACCCTCCAGATTTAGGCTATGCTCACATGTTGCATTTTTTCAGCGTTTTGTAATGTGTTTTTTATGCACATTTTCAGCTGTGTTTTCCAGTACCAGCAAAGTGTTTGAGATTTCAGAAATATCTTGAACACAGCTGGAATTTTTTTGTCTTTAGTATTTTGTGCAAAAACTTGGGTTTTGAGAATGAAGTACGGTATGTCACTTCTTTCAGTGTTTTTTCAGCATTTTCTCTGCAATGGGTGGTGCAAAAAACGCTGCAGAAACCACAGGTATCATGTTTTGTTCGCTGTTGTGCCAAAATCTGATGAAGTAGAATCAAATTATTTTTTTTGCACTAAGCTTAATCAGCATGTACAAGAGACAAATGTGTCCTGACTAGTGATGAGCGAGTGTACTTGTTGCTCGGGTTTTCCCAAGCACACTCGGGTGGTCTCCGAGTATTTGTAACTGCTCGGAGATTTAGTTTTTGTTTACACAGCTGCATGATTTACGACTGCTAGCCAGCCTGAGTACATGTGGGGGTTGCCTGGTTGCTAGGGAATTCCCACATGTATTCAAGTAGCAGCCATAAGTCATGCAGCTGCATTGACAAAAACTAAATCTCCGAGCACTAACAAATACTCGGAGACCCCCCGAGCGTGCTCGGGGAGACGACCCGAGCAACAATGCTATTCGCTCATCACTAATCCTGACAAAAAAGCTGCAAAAAATGCAACAAAAACACAACAAAAACTAAGCAAAATCTGCTTTTTGGAGGCAAGATTCTTACTGCCAAGAGAGCAGGTTTTGCCAAATCCTCATTCTTTGGAATAGGAAATACTTTATCAGCAAGCACAAGAGACAAATCTAGCATGCCAAAACCGGCGCACAAAAAACGCAAGGAAAACATGCTTCTACAGATTCTATGTATGTTTTGTGTATTGTTCTGTATATGTAAGGTAGACACCACTGCTTATCAGACAATGACATGGCGATAACATAAAGTCCCAGATTTAACAGTGTACTAATACCGTGAATTAGTCTTGCATTAGTGGGAGTTATTGCATATCTAGGAGGGGTGAGCTTGTAACCAGACCTGTGACCGAGGATGTTTTCTTACTACCTCACCACAGGTTTCATCAGCCACATTGGCTCTTCTAGTCAACCTATAATATGCCAATCCCTTACCTGCTACCTCCTCACGTAGCCATACATTCTAAAAGCTTTCCTCCCAAAACCTTATGCGTGTTTTGATAACATTATCAACTTGGCACTTCACAAAAGCCTCAACTTTTATCTTTCAACATCCGACAAAAGGTTGTTCACACTACAGGTGGATTGAATAGCATTAGTTGGCTTGACACTCGATGTTGTAATTGTAGTCTCCTTTCATAGCCAAGTGCCGCAATGTTTATTTCTTTTTTACCTTTAGCTTATGTTACTGTAACCATGCAGACACTTAAAATGTGAACTTTTTCCCTTGCTGTTCAATAATGAATAATGCTATCTTAGAAAGGGACATTGATTCAACGTTTGCTCCATCCACTACAGCTAGGAATTGTGGCTTTTGGGGGGTTTTCAGCAAGAATATAGACAGTTCAGAACCCCAGCAATCCCCAGTAACCACCTAAACTTCCATATTTCCATTAATAGAATTATTAGCATTATTCACTCTGAATCCATTCTGCACATTCCAATACGAACAAAGAAAAACATTGCATGAACATGTGGTCCAAATCTCTACACTACTAGCCTTTACATTTGCAGTATTGATCAAAGGTTTGGACATACTTGTTCATGCAATGGTTTTCTTTGATATATACAGTATATATATATATATATATATATATATATATATATATATAACACTAGAGATCTTCTCATTAAAGGTAATCTGTCACCATGCTTTTGCTAACTCATCTGAGAGAAGTGTGATATAGACAAAGAGACTCTGTTTCCAACAGTGTATCACTCAGTTTATTGGGTGCAGGTGTTGTGACAGAATCAGAGTTTTTATATTGAGCAATGCAGCAGAGCTGAGAAAGCTAACCCCGCCCACACCAGGCTCTGTATTTGCATTGTCTATTGACAGTGAGCTGCTTATAACAGGAGGAGCAGAGTCTGACTAGTAAGCCACCTAGTCATAGGAATGATAATGTCCTAGTTATGAAACCTTTACTGTAAGTAAACAAAATGCAGTTTGATAAGTGACACATCCTTGAAATCTGCGTTTTAACCCCTACTTCATGCTGTCCTCAGATAACATAGCAGAAAAACTGCTGACAGATTCCTTTTAACCATAATCTATTAGTCTAAATTTTGCAAGATCTATATTAACCAAAGGACTCTTCCAAGCTTCTGAAATTGAAACTCTAGTAAAAACATCTACTGGGATTAATTTCTGGGTGTGTTTTGGGATATCGGTTAGATGCCTATACAGTAGTGCCCCCTAGGATATCAGGTAGGGGAGACTGCGGTGACTCTATAAGGTGGTAAAGCAGATACACAGGGTGGATACATTTTCTGGTCCACCAGAGTTAATGAAGCAAGTGTGCTTGAAAATAAATTAAGCATTCAAATCTTCATATTTTTGTTTAGGCAAACAAACAACATGATGGATTTGTTGAAACTGAAAACATTCTGAGGAAGGCATAACATGAGCAGAGCAGACAAATTCCTGAGATTTTATACCTAACTGATCGACAAACTCTGCAACTCATCACTACAGTAGCTCCCACACATGCCGGCCATGGAGAAAATGCAGGTTATTGGATCAGGAGGCGTGTGGGAATAGAGGCTAGTACACCTTTTTGATAAACGATCCCAAAGTGCCAAGGAGTGGGATCTTAAAACTCATCGTGGCAATAGCACACACTGAGCTCCGGTGTGTCCAAACATTTGCTGGTACTGTACACAGTATTCAACTACTACTACATTATAGAAAACCATCTGTGGGAGTAAGTGGCCAGCTAAAGCATATGGTGGGCTTCCATCTTTAGATCTCCCAGGAGTCAGAGCCTTGCGCCCACACTAGTGATTTACACAGACATATTCACCACCGCAAACACATGCCCAGTATATCAGACTGATGATAGCCTACACAAATACTGAAAAACAACAGATATTTTGCAACAGAAATATCTGGAGAAAGAAGAGAGAAAATAACGTGTTCAGTCTCTTTTTCTCACATGTTGTCTAAAGACCTCCAGGACTCAGAATGAATTCACTCTATGTCACCCTGATGACAGTCCCTACATGTCTCACAAGAAGGGTATCTCTTGTGTATCTAATATCTCCAAGAGGTTAGTTTTTCCCACATAACTGAGAGCACAAGGACATGTGGCCTGCCATTTACATTGTGCCTACTGTTTTGCAATTTGCAAAATCTCTAATGTAGAACTGCTCACCTGAGGACACCCTAGTGAAACTCTTACATGGTCATGACAGGTAATTTAGAATTAAAATCAACTTTAGTTTGGGACACCCCTTTAATTAATTCACTGCTCAATCAGTAAAGAGGCCTTTCTATGATGGGAACAGGTCTTCTCTTCTTTAGACACAGTGGATGTACCCTTGCAGTGGGTTAGCTGGAAGTGGTGTTTACACCAGGTCCAAGGGAAAGGCCAACAAGCCACCTTCACTTGGCCAGCGAGTTTAGATACAAGGTGAGAGCAAAACAATTGAGTCTTTTTTCCCAGGAAACAGAAAGCTTGGCTGCAGCTCTGTCCCATTCTAAAACATTCTGCACCAAGATGATAATAATAATTTTTATAGCACGAAGATATTCTGCAGCACTTTACAATTTTAGAGGGGACTTGTACAGACAATAAGGACATTACAGAATAAATATAACTCTCATACAAAAAGGAGTGGGGGCCCTGCTTGCAGGCTTACAGTCTATGAGGAAATGGGGGGACACGAAAGGTAAATAGTAAAATGTGCTTATATTGTACACTGGGCCGGCTCCAGGTGTTTGAGGGCCCCGGGCGAGTCTCAGTGGGTCCCCCCCCTTTAGCACATACCAAGATTCATGATGCACAGATACAGCAGAGAAATATAGATATAGTACAATGCCAAAGATTTTACTTCTTACATTACATGAGTGCTATCTGTTGTTCTACAATAGGTCAGAAACCGGCGAATCCTCGCAGTGCACAGTGCGTGCCATAGGGGGATACAAAAGTTTTCATTTTACACAGGACAGTATAGTCCTCCATACAATATTATGGGCACCACATAGTCCTCCATACAGAATTATGGGCACCATATAGTTCTCCATACAGCATTATGGGCACCATACAGTCCTCCATACAGTATTATGGGCACCACATAGTCCTCCATACAGAATTATGGGTACCATGTATTCCTCCATACAGTATTATGGGCACCACATAGTCCTCCATACATAATTATGGGTACCATACAGTCCTCCATACAGTATCATGGGCACCACATAGTCCTGCATACAGAATTATGGGCACCATAGAGTCCTCCATACAGTATTATGGGCACCACATAGTCCTCCATACAGAATTATGGGTACCATATAGTCCTCCTTACAGTATTATGGGCACCACATAGTCCTCCTTAGAGTATAATGGGCACCATATAGTACTCCATACAGAATTATGGGTACCATATAGTCCCCCATACAGTATTATGGGCACCACATAGTCCTCGATACAGTATAATGGATCTCATATAGTCCTTCATACAGAATAATGGGCCTTATATATTGCTTCATACAAAATAAAGGGCCTCATATAATGCTCCATACAGAATAATGGGCCCCATATAATGCTCTATACAGAATAATGTACCTCATATAATACTCCATACAGAATAATGGTACTCATATAATGCTCCATACAGAATAATGGACTCTCTATATTGCTCCATACAGAATAATGGGTCTCATATAATGCTCCATACAGAATAATGGGTCTCATATAATGCTCCATACAGAATAATGGGTCTCATATAATGCTCCATACTGAATAATGGGTCTCATATAATGCTCCAAACAGAATATTGGACCAAATAATAATGCGCCACACAGTATATTGGCCCCATATACTGCTTGATACAGAATAATGGACCCTATATAATGATCCATACAGAATAATGGACCCCATATATTGCTCCATACCGAATAGGCCCCATATAATGCTCCATAGAGAATGGGCCCCATATAATGTTCCATACAGTATAATGGGCCCCATATAATGTCCCATACAATATAACGGTCCCCATAAAATGCTCCATAAAGAAAAATGGGCCTCATATATTGCTCCATACAGAACAATGGACCCCATATAATGCTCCATACAGAATTATTGGCCCCATAAAATACTCCTTACAGAATGAGCCCCATATACTGCTCCATAGACAATGGATTCCATGTAATGCTCCATACAGAATGGGCCCCATATATTGCTCCATACAGAATGGGCCCCATATATTGCTCCATACATAAAAAAATCAAATACTCACCTCTCCTCGCTGGCTACAGGTCCAGACTCCTCAGCATCGCAGTCTTCCGGCTCTCTGCAATGTGACTGCTCAGAGCAGAGGGCGCACAGTAGTGACGTCATCGATCCCTCTGCCCTGAGACGTCACAAACGCGGAAGACACCGGAGCTGCAGAGGAACAGCACATATTCTCCTCCTTTGTGAATCACTGCCAGCTTAGTAGTGCAGCCTTGCTTCCTCAGACTGCAAAGCGCTCAAGTTTTCTAAAGTACAGCTGATGGAGGGACATGTGACCAGACCTGTCAACAGAATCGTCCAATGAAAAAACATCTCTCCTGTGCATATTGTTTATCAATTAAAGGATGATAATGGGCAGTCCTGTTCACATATCCCTTCATCAAGTACCAGCTGAGACTAGTAGTGCTGTGCAGTCTGAAGAATGCTGCGCTGACAAGGAGGGGTTGCAGAAAAGATGTAATATTTCTATATTAGAAAGTGCTACAAAATTGCATTACCAACACATCGATTAAAATAAAGAGGGAGTAGACCATCCATTTAAATATATCATTAACTCCGAAATACCACAACACACATCCCTTGTATGTATAGGAGTACGCACCCAAGAACCTCTTCCGCTATCAGATAAAAGTGATAAATCCTCAGATAAATCCTCAAAGGCGGAAATCAAGACTTGACACTGTTTGGCCATGTGCACACGTTCAGTATTTTTCGCGTTTTTTTCGCTATAAAAAAACGTGATAAAAACGCAAAAAAACCGCTAACATATGCCTCCTATTATTTACAGTGTATTCCGCATTTTTTGTGCAAATGTTGCATTTTTTTCCACGAAAAAATCGCATCGCGGAAAAAAAAGCAACATGTTCATTAAAATGCGGAATTGCGGGGATTCCGCACACCTAGGAGTGCATTGATCTGCTTACTTCCCGCACGGGGCTGTGCACACCATGCGGGAAGTAAGCAGATCATGTGCGGTTGGTACCCAGGGTGGAGGAGAGGAGACTCTCCTCCTCGGACTGGGCACCATATAATTGGTAAAAAAAAAAAGAATTAAAATAAAAAATAGTCATATACTCACCTTCAATGGCCTCCGGAGTCTTCCCGCCTCTCCGGTGCATGCTGCCGCTTCGGTTCCTATAGCTGGTGTGCGGTGAAGGACCTGCGATGACGTCGCGGTCTTGTGATTGGTCGCGAGACCGGTCATGTGACCGCTCACGTGACCGCGACGTCATGGAAGGTCCTGAACCACACCGGCATCTATAGGAACGGACGCCGCTGAGGAGATCCGCTGTCTGCAGGTGAGTATAACCATTTTTTTTATTTTTTTAAACATTCTATCTTTTACTATAGATGCTGCATAGGCTGCATCTATAGTAAAAAGTTGGTCACACTTGTCAAACACTATGTTTGACAAGTGTGACCAACCTGTCAGTCAGTTTTCCAAGCGATGCTACAGATCGCTTGGAAAACTTTAGCATTCTGCAAGCTAATTACGCTTGCAGAATGCTAAAAAAACGCACAAAAAAATGGAAAAAAAATCGCAAAAAAAAAATGCGGATTTCTTGCAGAAAATTTCCGGTTTTCTTCAGGAAATTTCTGCAAGAAATCCGGACGTGTGCACATACCCTTAGGCCACATTCAGTATTTGGTCAGTATTTTACATCAGTATCTGTAAGCCAAAACCAGGAGAGGAGCAATCAGAGGAAAAGTATAATAGAAACATATGCACAACTTCTGCATTTATCACCCACTCCAGGTTTTGGCTTCCAGATACTGAGGAAAAAAACTGACCAAATACTGCTAGTGTGACCGTGGCCTTACCACAGAACTCCAGCAATTTTTTTCCCTGGATAGTGTAGCATAAACTACACTTCATGTGTAACTGTAGTTTGTGGAGAACTTTCAGCAGAAAGTCTGTGTCTGTCTTTAGCTCCCTCCTCCTCCTCCCATCTCCATAGAACTTTTTGAGAGTAAATGATCAGTCCAGTAGAAGAAAGTAGATTTCTATGATAAGATATATTACAAAGTTCCTCATGTTCATGTGTACTATTGATTTATGAAATTAAAATTAAAACAACAGTAACTCTTTAAAAAATAATGTAGATGTTTTGTATATGTGTATCTTATATACCCCTTTTCAGTTAATGTGCCATTTCAGGGTTGTCTTCCATGTTATTTTTTTTTTCACCTTTGATCCGATTCCCTTTCAGGCTGTCATATAAAACATCCTTTTTCAAGGTCAGCCAGTGCTAAGAATGTCCTTAAGGCCGGGGTCACACTAGACCGTAATACGGACGAGTGCTATGCGATAAAAAATCGCATAGCACTCGGCCCAATGTTAATCTATGGTGCAGCTCCCATCATCCGATATTTTCTCCACCGTATTTCGGATCCGAGGGAACTCGCAGCAGGCTGCGATTGTCAGCATATCTCGGCCGAGACTCGCCAATGCAAGTCTATGGGTGCGCGAAAAAATCGGATTACACACGGACCATGCGTGTGCATTGCGAGAAATACGCAGCGGTGTTCTATAGAAAAGCCGGTAATTCAATTGCCGGCTTCTCATTTCTCCTTCACAAACCCAACATGATATGAGACATGGTTTACATACAGTAAACCATCTCATATCCCCCTTTTTTTTGCATATTCCACACTACTAATGTTAGTAGTGTGTATGTGCAAAATTTGGCCGCTGTAGCTGCTCAAATAAAGGGTTAAATGGCAGAAAAAATTGTCGTGGGCTCCCGCGCAATTTTCTCCGCCAGAGTAGTAAAGCCAGTGACTGAGGGCAGATATTAATAGCCAGGAGAGGGTCCATGGTTATTGGCCCCCCTGTGGCTAAAAACATCTGCCCCCAGCCACCCCAGAAAAGGCACATCTGGAAGATGCGCCTATTCTGGCACTTGGCCACTCTCTTCCCACTCCCGTGTAGTGGTGGGATATGGGGTAATGAAGGGTTAATGCCACCTTGCTATTGTAAGGTGACATTAAGCCAGATTAATAATGGAGAGGCGCGCCTTTAAAATCCTTTCCCTTCCAAAGAAGAAGGGCGGACTGGGACTTCCTAGTCTCAAGACCTATTACCAGGCAATACACTTAGCTCGATGGTTGAAGATGACTAAAATGGTAACTGACCGAAAAACTCATAACCTGGAACTTATGTTAATCGGGAGAAAAGCGGAGATTTATCTCTGGACCTCTGCTAACCCCCCGCAAGGTACATTGGAGACGATAACCAAAAACACCCTAGATATTAGAAGAGAACTTATACCGAATAAATGGCCACAATGTCTCTTTCTGGATAATATCCCTTTAAGGATTATACCCTGGCTCATAGATCCAAAATACATGGACGTTTTTGACTTATGGAACTCTTTGCCGGACCTCCCGATTTCACAGTTACTCACCAACCAGATCAAATGCGTAGACAAATGGCCCCATGATGCTAAAAAACGACCCAGAGACTTCATACAATCACACCATGTCCAACATATCATCTCAAAGCTTAAGTCAGAAATCCAACATAACACAGCTTGGTCTTGGTTGGAATTTCTCCTTAGACTCAAACCCATACCCCTTAAATTAATATCTAAATTATATTCTAATCTTATTTCCCCTAAACCTCAATTTGTTCCCTTATACATATCCTCATGGGAAACTGAATTAAACATTTCACTTTCAACTAGAGAGACGGAGCAGGTTTTGGGTCACTCACACGGTTTCTCAAGATGTGTTCTGTTGCAAGAAAACGCATTCAAAATCCTATCCAGATGGTATAAAACCCCGGAAATGCTCTATCACTTAGGCCTCTCTGACTCACCTCTTTGTTGGAGATGTATGAAGTCTAGAGGTTCTTTGATACATATTTTTTGGTCTTGTCCAATTATCTCTAAATTCTGGGAAAACATCTTTGACTATCTGCGTAAAATAGGACTGATAAAAAAGAACCTAACCCCCCAAGAGGTTCTGCTGTCACTCCCCACAAGGTCATACAACCCTAAGAAACATGATCTGCTCCCCCTCCTGATAGCCGCAGCTAAACATTTGATTTCTCTACATTGGCGGCAAACGTCTCCCCCTCACATTAATGAATGGGTTAAAAAAGTACAAGACATATATAGGATGGAAGAGCTGTCCAGCTGGGATGCAAGAACACACGATAAATTTTTTCACACCTGGCTACCATGGCAGCTTGCCTCTCCAGCTGACCCATGGCTCTTTATCAACCAATTCTGCTGGTCGCATACAATTATGATTGATTTTTTTTTTTTTTTTTTCTCTGTGATGGTCTCGAGCTCAATTAACCTGGCCAACAGGTGGAATGTTTTCACAAATTTATCTCTATGTTGGCCCTGACTACTTCATACAAGTTTTGTAGGTCTTTATCTACTCCATTTGCTTGTCTGATCGTCAATTCTAATGCTAATTATAAAGTTCCTTTTTCACTGCTTCTTCCCCCCCCCCTGGTATGCCTAAGTTATTCTTATTATTTATGTTGTTTTATTATTGTTGTTTGTTTTATTTACCATTTGACCTACGGGTCTTATTTGAGATACATGGTCTGATATCTGTACCTGTTCAACCTTCAACGGAGCTTACTGTATGCTTACGGAAAACTTTTGGAAGCTCTGGTGTATAATCAAAAACAGGACATTCTTAGATGTTTTCACATGCTCTTAATTCAATCTGTTCCTGCGTGATTTATGTACCATGTATTCTCAATTTTGTTGTTGTATTTTGAAACTCGAAAATAAAAATTGTAAAAAAAAAAATAAAAAAAATAATGGAGAGGCGTCAATTATGTCACCTATCCATTATTAATCCAATTGTCTGAAAGGGTTAAAAAATACACACACACACATTATTAAAAATGATTTTAATGAAATAAACACAGCGGTTGTTTTAGTATTTTATTGTTCTCTCAATCCATCAGAAGACCTTCGCTTGGCAAAATAATTAACGCACAAAATACATACCTTCCGATGATCTTTCACGTCCAACGAGGTAATCCATCTGAAGGGGTTAATTATTTTACAGCCATGAGCTGTGCTAATGCACTCGCTCGTGTCTGTAAGCCCCGGGTAATGAAAGGAAATCTGAGTGATCTGTACTTACATCTAGTTGCGGTGATGCGCCCTCTGGTGGATGTCCTCATGAACTGCAGCCTGGGAACTTTTTCCCACGCTCGAGCTCATATGAGGACAACCTGCAGGGGGCGCATCACCGCGACTGAAGGTAACTATAGGTCATTGACCTACATTTCCTTCATTCGCCGGGGCTTACAAGCACGAGCACAGCTGCATTAGCAGGGCTCCTGCTTGTAAAATATTTTAACCCCTTCAGATGGATTACCTTGTGGGACGTGGCGGTTCATCTGAGGGTATGTATTTTGTGGGTTTATTATTTTGCCAAGCGAGGGTCTTAAAATGGATTGAGAGAGCAATAAAATATTAAAACAACCTGTGTGTTTATTTAATTAAAATACTTTTGAATCATGTATGTGTGTTTTTTAACCCTTTCAAACAAATGGATTAATAATGGATAGGTGTCATAATTGACGCCTCTCCATTATTAATCTGGCTTAATGTCACCTTACAATAGCAAGGTGGCATTAACCCTTCATTACCCCATATCCCACCGCTACAGGGAGTGGGAAGAGAGTGGCCAAGTGCCAGAATAGGTGCATCTTCCAGATGTGCCTTTTCTGGGGTGGCTGGGGGCAGATGTTTTTAGCCACGGGGGGGGCCAATAACCATGGACCGTCTCCTGGCTATTAATATCTGCCCTCAGTCACTGGCTTTACTACTCTGGCGGAGAAAATTGCGCGAGAGCCCACGCCAATTTTTTCCGCCATTTAACCCTTTATTTGAGCAGCTACAGCACCCAAATTTTGCACATACACACTACTAACATTAGTAGTGTGGAATATGCAAAAAAAAGGGGGATATGAGATGGTTTACTGTATGTAAACCATGTCTCATATCCTGTCGGGTTTAGGCAGGAGAAATGTGAAGCCGGCAATTGAATTACCGGCTTTTCACAGATATCGCGCTGAATGAAATATAAATACAGAATATATATATATATATGTGTCTCAATGACATATATATATATATATATATATATATATATATATATATACTGTATATATGTTTTCCCGAACATTTGAGCACATAAATCCATTAGATGTCGGTTTTGCAAGCTTGCGAGAAAAACTCGGCATACGGATGTCATACGGATGTCACACGGATCATTTGATGCGAGAAATCGCATCCTCGCACTGCACACGGATCACTGTTTTTGAAACATTTGTGCGATTCTCAGCCGTGAAAAACGGACCGTTTTTTTATACGTTAAGTGTGTCCCCGGCCTAACTCTGTAAAGAACAATTCCAAGAACCCTATGTAAGCCTACGAAAGAAAAGCCTGCTGGGATCTTCTACAGCTCCTACTATGGCCTCATTCACATATCAGGATTTTTCAAGTACGCAAAAAATGGTATCGGTATCATCATTGTTTTGGATCAGTGTGTCATCACTGTATGGTCCGTGTGTCCATATTTACCATCAGTGTCATCAGTGTTTTTCAAGGATGGATAAAGAAGTACATGAACTACAAGCTTCTTCTATACTTTGCAATGTTACACAAGCAGAGGACACAGATGCCATCCATGTGTTGTACATGTTTTCTCGTACCAATAGACATGTATTGGCCCTTTTCATTTGTGCTGCTGCAATAAAACAGACATGTCTCCATGTGTTTTGCACAGACATACGGTTTATGAAAAACACAGACATGTGAACAGCAACATACCCATTATAACCTACAGTGGGGAAAATAAGTATTTGATACACTGCAGATTTTGCAAGTTTTCCCACCTTCTAAGAACGGAGAGGTCTGTAATCATTATTGTGGGTACACTTCAACTGTGAGAGACAGGATCTAAAAATAAAAACCAGAAAATCACATTTTCTGATTTTTAAACAATAAAATTGCATTTTATTGCATGAAATAAGTATTTGATCACCTACCAACCAGCAAGAATTTTAGCTCTCACGGACCTGTTAGTTTTTCTTTAAGAAGCCTCCTACTCTGCACTCATTACCTGTATTATTTGCACCTGCTTTAACTCGTTAACTGTATAAAAGACACCTGTCCATACACTCAATCAATCACACTCCAACCTCTCTACCATAGCCAAGATCAAGGAGCTGTTTAAGGACACCAAGGACAAAATTGCAGACCTGCACAAGGCCGGGATGGGCTACAGGAAAATAGGCAAGCAGCTTGGTGAGAAGGCAATAACTGTTGGCGCAATTATTAGAACATGGAAGAAACACAAAATGACTGTCAATCTTCCTCTGTCTGGGGCTCCAGAACTACATGAGAGGAACTGGTCAATAACCTGAGGAGAGCTGGGACCACAGTTGTAAACTTTACCAATAGTGAACTGTGCCATCATGGATGAAAACCTTGCACCCTGCACACTCCAGCATTTGTCCAGGCCCGTTTGAAGTTCACCAATGACCATCTGGAGGATCCAGAGGAGGCATAGGAGAAGGTCATGTGGTCAGATGAGACAAAAATAGAACTTTTTGGTATGAACTCCACTCACCATGTTTGGAGGAAAAAGGATGAATACAACCCCAAGAACACCGTCCCAACAGTGAAGCATATTGGAGAAACATCACATATTTGGGTTGCTTTTCTGCAAAAGGGACAGGATGACTGCACCGTATTGAACGGAGGATGGATGGGGTTATGTATCGCCAGATTTTGGCCAACAACTTTTTTACCTTTGTAAAAGCAATGAAGATGTGTAGTGGCTGTGTTTTCCAGCATGAGAATGACCCAAAACACACAGCCAGGGCAAATAAGGAGTGGCTCCGTAAGAGGCGTTTTACGGTCCTGGAGTGGCCTAATCAGTCTCCAGACCAGAACCCAACCTGAAAATCTTTGGAGGCAACCGAAACGCAATGTTGCCTAGCTACAGCCCCGTAGCCTGAAAGATCTGGAGAAGATCTATATTGAGGAGTGGGCCAAAATTCCTGCTGCAGTGTGTGCAAACCTGGTCAAGAACTACAGGAAACGTCTGATCTCTGTAATTGCAAACAAAGCTTTCAGCACCAAATATTAAGTTCTGTTTTTCTAGTGTATCAAATACTTATTTTATGCAATAAAATGCAAACCAAACTAATTACGGTATGTAAAAATCATTCAATGTGATTCTTTTTTTTCTACATTTTGTCTCGCACACTTAAAGCGTAACTATGATAAGGACGACAGACCTCTCCATTTTTTGTAGGCAGGAAAATTTGCAAAATCGCCAGTGTATCAAATAATTACCCCGACACAATGATGGGTGTAGAGCACCGTATAAATGTTAACATAGACATAAGCATAGCTAAAGAAAAACTGCTAAACAGATGGTTTCACTTCCAATGTGTTCAGGGACTCCATCCTTCAGGGGAAGAGTCAGCTCACACTGACAAACTTATTTCTGATAAACAGGTCTGAGCGAAATCACAGCATCATTCCTGAGATATCTTCACAAGTAAGCACAGCTGGGACAAAGAACAGAAACTAATTTCAGTAAAGATAAGGGCAAAATGTCAAGGACAGCTCAAAAAGTGTTTCTGAGATATTGAAAGGTAAGTTTACGTCAGAAGCTTATGTCATTCTGATGTCTATTCACATGACACTTCAAAACAATCAAAAATGATAAATGAGATCGTTGTTATATAAGTTTGTTTACTATTTAAAGAGAACCACTCATTCAATTCATGCGGTCCGAACCACACTGGCAGGATTCAGGGCCTGGCTGAGTGATTGCAGCCTGGCATGTTATTCTCTGAAACGCTCAAGAGGGCCCAACTAAATAAGAATGGTGTTTAACAATGGAGAAATTAAGTTCTCCATTTTCTACAAACCTCTGCTGCGATTTTCTCATGAGAGAGAATCGGATCACACTTAGATGTCCCATTTTCCAGTAAACTATTTGGTAAAATCAATGGTGTCATTCAAAAGTATAACTCGTCCCGCCAAAAACTTGATCTCACATGGCCATATTCATGGAAAAATAAAAATGTTATGACTCTGGGAAGATGGGGAGGGAAAAATGAAAATCGGAAAACGAAAAATTGCCAGGGGATGAGGGAGTTAATCATCAAGTACATCAAAATCTTCAAATATGCCAATATTCAATCTAGGCAAACAGACATTAGTAAAGTCAGGCAGCGTGGTTCCACATGCTGCATCTGGCTGAATGAAACGAAAGAAATGAGCCTGAATATATTAGTTCGTTACAGAGGGGTGGTAAAGAAGATGCTGTCTCTATTAGGGACCGCCTATCCACTTCCTTCCATACCTGGACCCATTGAAGCGTCTGAGATGAAACGGCCGTCGTCCTTCTCTTAACCTGCTCCCCTGCATCCATGTACTACTTGCACTGAATAAAGAAAGAATTGTTTTACTGCATCATTGAGTGCCACGTATTTTTTTTCCTCTTTGGCCTGGAGCAGGAATAAATGTAGGCATAAGTCCAATGTGTAGGTACACATTTACACTGTGACCACTAAACAGACAAAACCTAAGATAAAACCAAAATAAGAAAATACCCTGCAGTAAGGGAGTAGTAAATAACATAGGGTACTTAGCTAACACTATTTTCATCAAAAAAGCGTAAAAGCATCCCACCGGTATACAAGGTGTACTTAATCTGGATGGTCCCTAACTCTTGTAGTTCACCATACAATGCACCCACAATGTGCTGAGTAAAACAAAAAGGTATACTTACCTCCCGGTCTGGTGGCAGTCCTCTGCTGTGAGTGTTGGGCTGCAGTGCTCACTTGACATAAACAATGTCATGAGATCGCAGTGCAACACATCAGTGGTCTCTAATAAGCTGCAGCCTTCAGGGTAGGTGCCCACAATCCAGGAGTGGCAGCACTTTGGACACAGCACATGTTCGCTGTATCCAAAGTGCTGCCGTCTTTTTGAACGTAGGTGAATCCACATGTGATCACTGAATTGTGCGGAACCACCGCATCCAATACATTGAATGGGTGAAACTGACATACTGCGGTCTGGAGAGACGCGCCGCATGTCAGTCTTCTTGAAGTCCCATCCACTATGCTGTAACATCTTGCAGCTGCAGGTTGGACGCTGCATATACCCTCACAGTTTTGCAACAGAGCACACATGCCACTCTGGATGGAAGTAAATACTAGAAGAAGTTCAAAATTAATAATATCTGTGTGCATTATTACAAATTATCACCTATATCTATTATAGTAACCATCTGTATATTCCAATATATTATCTCCTTCACTTGTATCTTCTTTTTTATTTTCCACTCTACCCCAATCATGTCTTCCAGTATCTAAACCCCTCTCTGTATGTTATAAACACTGTATCATCCATTAACCCCTTCAACCCCAAGCCTGTTTTCACCTTCATGACTAGGCCAAAATTTACAATTCTGACCAGTGTCACTTTATGAGTTAATAACTCTGGAACGCTTCAACGGATCCCACTGATTCTGAGAATGTTTTTCCATGACATATTATACTTCATGATAGTGGTAAAATGTGTTCAATATGACATGCATTTATTTGTGAAAAAATCTGAAATTTGGCAAAAATGTTGCATTTTTCAAACTTTTCGTATTTATGCCCATAAACCAGAGAGTTATGTCACACAAAATAGTTAATAAATAACACTTCAAAACCACATTCAATAAGTTTATTAACACTTCAGGTGCTTCACAAGAATTAATGTAATGTGGAAGGAAAAAATTAATATTTAACTTTTTTCACAAAAATGCTACTTTTAGGCCCAATTTTTCTTTATTTTTACAAGGGTAACAGGAGAAAATGGACCACAAAATATACTCCATATATGGGGGGAAAACTACTGTTTGGATGCAAGGTAGGGCTCGGAAGCGAAGGACCAAGGTTTAACTTTTTGAGTGCAAAATTGGCTGGAATCGACAAAGAATGCCATCTAGCGTTTGGAGAGCTCCTGAGGTGCCTAAACCATGCAAACCCCACAAAAGTGACACCATTTTGGAAACTAGACCCCTCAAGAATCTAGATATGTGGTAAGCACCGTGAACCCCCAGGTGCTTCACAGAAATTTATAACAATGAGCTGTGAAAATAATTTAAAAAAAAAATCACATTTTTTACATAGTTACATAGTTATTAAGGTTGAAGGAAGACTTTAAGTCCATCTAGTTCAACCCATAGCCTAACCTAACATGCCCTAACATGTTGATCCAGAGGAAGGCAAAAAAAAAACATGTGGCAAAGAGTAAGCTCCACAGTGGGGAAAAAAATTGTTCTCCCCTGTATTGATTACCCTGCAGAGTTTAGTGTTATGGTTACCCCAATGACCATGGGAAAAAAATACCAAACGGACTAGCTCTCGGGTGATGGAAACTAAGGTCGACCGTGACCTGAACCTGACCCAACACTTACAGTAGCCGGGGGATGTACCTACGATGCCCTAGACACCACGCGCCAGCCGGAGATCTAACTACCCCTATAAGAGGAATATACAGGCCTACCTTACCTCCAGTGAGGAACCCCAAAAGATGATAGTAGGCCCCCACAGATATTGACGGTGAGTTCAGAGGAAATGACATACGTAGGATGAACAGCAGATTTAGCACAGTGAGGTCCGCTTACTAGATAGCAGAAGGACAGGAAAGAGTTACTTCACGGTCGACCTAAAAATCACTATTCAAAAACACCATCCAGAAATTACTTTAAACTCCAGTGACAACTCATGCCACTGGAGTAGTAATTTTCTGTCCACAAGAGCTTCCAGCACTGAAGAGTCACATTGCAGATAGCTGGACAAAAATAGCAAAACAAGAAACAAAATTCAACTTAGCTGAACTGGAACTTGAGGCAGGTGAATGCAACAGAATGCTACTAGCACATTGTTGGCCGGCATGTGACTAACAGCCAAGCAGCCTTAAATAGGAAACTCCCCAAGAGGGTGGCGACAGGTAATCAGAGATGGAGGAAGGCACATAAGAGACACTACCATAACAGACCACCGGGGGAGCCCACAAACCGAATTCACAACAGTACCCCCCCCTTAAGGAGGGGGCACCGAACCCTCACCAGAACCACCAGGGCGACCTGGATGAGCACTATGAAATGCACGAACCAAATCGGGAGCATGAACATCGGATGCTGTCACCCAAGAATTATCCTCCTGGCCATAACCTTTCCACTTAACCAGATACTGAAGTTTCCGTCTGGAAACACGGGAGTCCAAGATCTTTTCCACCACATACTCCAATTCACCCTCAACCAACACAGGAGCAGGTGGATCAGCAGAAGGAACAACCGGTACCTCATACCTCCGCAATAATGACCGATGGAAAACATTATGGATATTAAAAGATGCTGGGAGGTCCAAACGAAAGGACACAGGATTAAGAACCTCCAGAATCCTATAAGGGCCGATAAACCGAGGCTTAAACTTAGGAGACGAGACCTTCATAGGAACAAATCGAGAAGACAGCCACACCAGGTCCCCAACACAAAGACGAGGACCAATACGCCGATGACGATTAGTGAACTGTTGAGTCTTCTCCTGGGACAACTTCAGATTGTCCACAACCTGTCCCCAAATCCGATGCATCCTATCAACCACAGCATCCACTCCAGGACAATCCGAAGACTCCAATTGACCGGACGAAAACCGAGGGTGAAACCCTGAATTACAAAAAAATGGAGAAACCAAAGTGGCAGAACTAGCCCGATTGTTAAGGGCAAACTCTGCCAATGGCAAGAAGTCAAGCCAATCATCCTGATCAGCGGACACAAAACACCTCAAGTAAGTCTCCAAGGTCTGATTAGTACGCTCAGTCTGGCCATTAGTCTGAGGATGGAATGCAGACGAAAAAGACAAATCGATACCCATCCTGGCACAGAACGTCCGCCAAAATCTAGACACAAACTGAGTACCCCTGTCAGACACTATATTCTCAGGAATACCATGCAAACGCACCACATTCTGAAAAAATAGAGGAACCAACTCAGAGGAGGAGGGCAATTTGGGTAAAGGTACCAAATGAACCATCTTGGAAAAACGGTCACAAATCACCCAGATGACAGACATCCTACGAGAAACCGGAAGGTCAGAAATAAAGTCCATAGAGATGTGCGTCCAAGGCCTCTTAGGAATAGGCAAGGGCAACAACAACCCACTGGCCCTAGAACAGCAGGGCTTGGCCCGAGCACAAACATCACAAGACTGCACAAACATGCGCACATCTCGAGACAAAGAAGGCCACCAGAAGGACCTAGACACCAAATCCCTGGTGCCAAAAATTCCAGGATGACCTGTCAACGCGGAAGAATGAACCTCCGAGATAACTCTACTGGTCCAATCATCAGGGACAAACAGTCTACCAGGCGGACAGCGATCAGGCCTATCCACCTGAAACTCCTGCAAAGAACGCCGCAGGTCTGGGGAGACAGCTGACAATATCACCCCATCCTTCAGGATGCCGGTAGGTTCGGAATCACCAGGCGAGTCAGGCTCAAAACTCCTAGAGAGGGCATCCGCCTTCACATTCTTGGACCCAGGCAGATATGACACCACAAAGTTAAATCGGGAGAAAAACAACGACCAGCGCGCCTGTCTAGGATTCAGACGCCTGGCCGACTCAAGATAAATTAGATTCTTGTGGTCAGTGAGGACCACCACCTGGTGTCTAGCACCCTCAAGCCAATGACGCCACTCCTCAAACGCCCACTTCATGGCCAGAAGTTCCCGATTTCCCACATCATAATTTCGCTCAGCGGGCGAAAACTTTCGGGAGAAAAACGCACATGGTCTCATTACTGAGCAGTCAGGATCTTTCTGCGACAAAACTGCACCTGCTCCGATCTCCGAAGCATCCACCTCAACCTGGAACGGAAGTAACACATCAGGTTGGCGCAACACAGGAGCGGAAGAAAAGCGGCGCTTAAGCTCTTGAAAGGCCTCCACAGCCGCAGAGGACCAATTAGCAACATCAGCACCCTTTTTGGTCAAATCAGTCAAAGGTTTAGCAATGGCAGAAAAACCCGCTATAAATCGGCGATAGAAATTAGCAAAACCCAAGAACTTTTGCAGACTCTTCAAAGAAGTAGGTTGCATCCAATCACAAATAGCCTGGACCTTGACAGGGTCCATCTCCATAGATGAAGGGGAAAAAATATATCCCAAAAAGGAAATTCTCTGAACTCCAAAACTACACTTCGAGCCCTTTACAAAAAGAGAATTAGCTCGCAAAACCTGAAAAACTCTCCTGACCTGTTGAACGTGAGATTCCCAGTCCTCCGAAAAAACAAGAATATCATCCAAATACACAATCATAAACTTATCCAGATATTCACGGAAAATATCGTGCATAAAGGACTGAAAAACGGAAGGAGCATTTGCGAGACCGAAAGGCATTACCAAATACTCAAAATGGCCTTCAGGCGTATTAAATGCGGTCTTCCACTCATCCCCCTGCTTAATCCGCACCAAATTATACGCACCACGTAGATCGATCTTAGTGAACCACTTAGCCCCCTTTATACGAGCAAACAGATCAGTCAGTAAAGGTAACGGGTACTGGTATTTAACTGTAATCTTATTCAAAAGTCGATAGTCGATACAAGGTCTCAATGAACCATCCTTTTTACCTACAAAGAAAAACCCTGCCCCTAGTGGAGACAACGAGGGGCGAATATGACCCTTTTCCAAGGATTCTCTGATATACTCCCGCATAGCAGTATGTTCAGGTACAGACAAATTAAACAAGCGACCCTTAGGAAACTTACTACCGGGGATCAATTCAATAGCGCAGTCACACTCTCTGTGGGGAGGGAGAGAATCAACTTTAGGCTCTTGAAAGACATCATAAAAATCTGACAGAAATGCTGGGATCTCAGAGGGAGTAGATGAAGAAATAGGAACCAAAGGTGCATCCCCATGAATACCCCGACATCCCCAGCTCAACACAGACATAGATTTCCAGTCCAAGACGGGATTATGAATCTGTAACCATGGTAATCCAAGCACTAAGACATCATGTAGGTTATATAATACAAGGAAACGAATAATCTCCTGATGGTCTGGGGTAAGACGCATAGTCACTTGTGTCCAATATTGTGGTTTATTGCTAGCCAAAGGTGTAGAATCAATACCCTTCAGGGGAATAGAAACTTCCAACGGCTCCAAATCAAACCCACAACGCTTGGCAAAGGACCAATCCATGAGACTCAGAGCGGCGCCAGAATCCACATAAGCATTCACAGTCACAGATGATAAGGTACAAATCAATGTCACGGACAAAAGAAATTTTGACTGCAAGGTACCTGTAGAAAAAGATTTATCAACCTTTTTATCAACCTTATTTATACGTTTAGAGCATGCTGATATAACATGAGCTGGATCTCCACAGTAGAAGCACAATCCATTTTTGCGCCTGTAATTTTGACGTTCGCCTCTAGACAAAACACGATCGCATTGCATATGCTCCAATGCCTTTTCAGAGGTCACCGCCAAATGGTGCACAGGTCTTTGCTCAGAAGACACCGCCATATGGTGCACAGGTTTTTGCTCAGAAGATACCACCATATGGTGCACAGATTCTTCCTCAGAAGACCCCGCCATATGGTGCACAGATTTGCGCTCCCGCAAACGCCGATCAATCTGGATAGCCAATTTCATGGCATCATTCAGACCTGTAGGCACAGGGAACCCCACCATGACATCCTTCACGGCATCAGAGAGACCTTCTCTGAAATTAGCTGCTAAAGCGCACTCATTCCATTTAGTAAGCACCGACCATTTACGGAATTTCTGGCAGTATATCTCAGCTTCATCTTGCCCTTGGGAAAGAGCTATCAAGGCTTTCTCAGCCAAAATCTCCAAATTAGGTTCTTCATAAAGCAACCCCAAAGCCTGAAAAAACGCATCTACATTTAACAACGCAGGATCCCCTGGCGATAATGCAAATGCCCAACTTTGTGGGTCGCCGCGCAGTAGAGAGATAACAATTTTAACTTGTTGAGTCTGATCACCAGCAGAGTGAGATCTCAGAGACAAAAACAATTTGCAATTTTCTCTGAAACTCAAAAACCGGGATCTGTCTCCGGTAAAGTATTCAGGCAGAGGAATCTTAGGTTCAGACATTGGAGCACGTATAACAAAATCTTGTAGGTTCTGTACTTTTGTCGCAAGGTTATTCAAACCCGCAACTAAACTCTGTGGATCCATGTTTCAAATGGGTGTAACCCAAGCATTCAGAGGTTAAGAGGAGAGGAGAAAAAAAAAAGGCTGAAGACTGCAGTTTAAGCAAGGAATACAAATGATCAAACTAAGGTGCACTTTCAAACACAGAAAAAAAAAACAAAAAAAACCTTTTCTTCTCCTTCCTACTTTAAGTGCATATTTTAACACATAGATTTTTTACTGGCCGGCCAAACTGTTATGGTTACCCCAATGACCATGGGAAAAAAATACCAAACGGACTAGCTCTCGGGTGATGGAAACTAAGGTCGACCGTGACCTGAACCTGACCCAACACTTACAGTAGCCGGGGGATGTACCTACGATGCCCTAGACACCACGCGCCAGCCGGAGATCTAACTACCCCTATAAGAGGAATATACAGGCCTACCTTACCTCCAGTGAGGAACCCCAAAAGATGATAGTAGGCCCCCACAGATATTGACGGTGAGTTCAGAGGAAATGACATACGTAGGATGAACAGCAGATTTAGCACAGTGAGGTCCGCTTACTAGATAGCAGAAGGACAGGAAAGAGTTACTTCACGGTCGACCTAAAAATCACTATTCAAAAACACCATCCAGAAATTACTTTAAACTCCAGTGACAACTCATGCCACTGGAGTAGTAATTTTCTGTCCACAAGAGCTTCCAGCACTGAAGAGTCACATTGCAGATAGCTGGACAAAAATAGCAAAACAAGAAACAAAATTCAACTTAGCTGAACTGGAACTTGAGGCAGGTGAATGCAACAGAATGCTACTAGCACATTGTTGGCCGGCATGTGACTAACAGCCAAGCAGCCTTAAATAGGAAACTCCCCAAGAGGGTGGCGACAGGTAATCAGAGATGGAGGAAGGCACATAAGAGACACTACCATAACAGACCACCGGGGGAGCCCACAAACCGAATTCACAACAGTTTAGTGTCATCTGCAAATACTGAAATTCTACTCTGAATGACCTCTACAAGGTCATTAATATGTTAAAAAGAAGAGGGCCCAATACTGACCCCTTGTGGTACCCCACTGCTAACCGCGACCCAGTCCGAGTGTGCTCCATTAATAATCACTCTTTGCTTCCAATCCCTGAGCCAGCTCTCAACCCACTTACACATATTTCCCCCTATCCCCATTATTCTCATTTTATGTATCAACCTTTTGTGTGGCACCGTATCAAAAGCTTTGGAAAAGTCCATATTCACTACGTCCACTGGGTTCCCTTGGTCCAGTCCGGAACTTACCTCTTCATAGAAGCTGATCAGATTAGTCTGACATGAACGGTCCCTAGTAAACCCGTGCTGATACTGGGTCATGAGGTTATTCCTCTTCAGATACTCCAGTATAGCATCCCTTAGAATGCCCTCCAGGATTTTACCCACAGTAGAGGTTAAGCTTACTGGCCTATAATTACCGAGTTCAGTTTTTGTCCCCTTTTTGAATATTGGCACCACATTTGCTATACGCCAGTCCTGTGGTACAGACCCTGTTATTATGGAATCTTTAAAGATTAAAAATAATGGTCTATCAATGACTGTACTTAATTCCTGCAGTACTCGGGGGTGTATCCCATCCGGGCCCGGAGATTTGTCAATTTTAGTGATTTTTAGACGCCGCCATACCTCCTGCTGGGTTAAGCAGGTGACACTTAATGGGGAATTTTTGCTATCACTGATCATATTGTCTGCCATGGGATTTTCTTTTGTAAATACTAATGAAAAAAAAGTCATTTAGCATATTGGCTTTTTCCTCATCCTCATCCACCATTTCACCCAGACTATTTTTAAGGGGGCCAACACTATCATTTTTTAGTTTCTTACTATTTATGTAGTTAAAGAATATTTTGGGATTATTTTACTCTCTCTGGCAATGAGTCTCTCTGTCTCTTTTTGTATTTATTTAATGCCTCATCACTACCTACTTCCTTTAACCCCTTCACCCCAAAGCCTGTTTTCACCTAAGTGACACGGCCAATTTTTACAATTCTGACCACTGTCACTTTATGAGGTCATAACCCTGAAACGCTTCAACGGATCCTGGTGATTCTGACATTGTTTTCTCGTGACATATTGTACTTTATGATAGTGGTAAAACTTCTTCGATATGACTTGCATTTATTTGTGAAAAAAACAGAAATTTGTCGAAAATTATGAAAATTTAGCAATTTTCAAATTTTTCGTTTTTATGCCCTTAAATTAGAGAGTTATATCACATAATATAGTTAATAAACAACATTTCCCACATGTCTGCTTTACATCAGCACAATTTTGGAAACATAATTTTTTTTTGTTAGGGAGTTATAAGGGTTAAAAGTTGACCAGCGATTTCTCATCTTTGCAACAAAATTTGCAAAACCATTTTTTTTACGGACCACCTCACACTTGAAGTGACTTTGAGGAGTCTATATGACAGAAAATGCCCAAAAGTAACACCATTCTAAAAACTGCACCCCTCAAGGTACTCAAAACCACATTCAAAAAGTTTATTAACCCTTCAGGTGCTTCACAGGAATTTTTGGAATGTTTAAAAAAAAATTGAACATTTAACTTTTTTTTCACAAAATTTTTACTTCAGGTCCAATTTGTTTTATTTTACCAAGGGTAACAGGAGAAATTGGACCAAAAAAGTTGTTGTACAATTTGTCCTGAGTACGCCGATACCCCACATGTTGGGGTAAACCATTGATTGGGCACATGGCAGAGCTCGGAAGGGAAGGAGCGCCATTTGACTTTTCAATGCAAAATTGGCTGGAATTGAGATCGGAACCCATGTCGTGTTTGGAGAGCCCCTGACGTGCCTAAACAGTGGAAAACCCTCACAAGTGACACCATTTTGGAAAGTAGACCCTCTAAGGAACTAATCTAGATGTGTGGTGAGCACTTTGAACCTCCAAGTGCTTCACAGAAGTTTATAATGTAGAGCCGTAAAAAAAAATAATATTAATTTTCACAAAAAATGATCTTTTTGCCCCAAATTTTTTATTTTCCCAAGGGTAGCAGGATAAATTGGACCCCAAAAGTTGTTGTGCAATTTGTCCTGAGTACGCTGATACTTCATATATGGGGATAAACCACTGTTTGGGCGCATGGCAGAGCTCGGAAGGGAAGGAGCGCCATTTGACTTTTCAATGCAAAATTGGCTGGAATTGAGATCGGAACCCATGTCGTGTTTGGAGAGCCCCTGATGTGCCTAAACAGTGGAAACCCCCACAAGTGATACCATTTTGGAAAGTAGACCCTCTAAGGAACTAATCTAGATGTGTGGTGAGCACTTTTAACCCCCAGTTGTTTCACTAAAGTTTAGAATGTAGCGCTGTGAAAATTAAAAAATAATTTTTTCTTTCCACAAAATGATGTTTTAGCCCGCAATTTTTTTTTCCCCAAGGGTAACAGGAGAAATTGGACCACAAAAGTTATTGTCCAATTTGTCCTGAGTACGCTGATACCCCATATATGGGGGGGAACCACTGTTTGTGCGCACGGCAGAGCTCGGAAGGGAAGGAGCGCCGTTTGAAATGCAGACTTAGATGGATTGGTCTGCAGGTGTCATGTTGCATTTGCAGAGCCCCTGATGTACCTAAACAGTAGAAACCCCCCACAAGTGACCCCATATTGGAAACTAGACCCCCCACGGAACTTATCTAGATGTGTTGTGAGAACTTTGAACCCCCAAGTGCTTCACTACAGTTTATAACGCAGAGCCGCGAAAATAAAAAATATATTTTTTTCCATGAAAATTATATTTTAGCCCCCATGTTTTATTTTCCCAAGGGTAAGGCTGGTTTCACACTTGCGTTTTTATCTGCATGCGTTGTGTGAAAAAACGCATGTAAACGCGGTAAAACGCATGCGTTTTTTAGACGCATGCGTTTTTATAGAAGAACACAAGAAAACAAGAAAAAAACAAAAAACCCTAACCCTACCCCTAACCCTAACCCTACCCCTAACCCTAACCTGAAATACGTGGCACTGAAATACGTGGCACTGAAATACGTGGCACTGAAATACGTTTATATACGTATATAAGTGCCACGATATTTCAGTGGCCACGTATATAAGTGCCACGTATATAAGTGCCACGTATTTAAGTGCCATGTATTTCACGTAAATGCCACGATATTTCAGTGCCACGTATTTCACTGAAATATCGTGGCACTTAAATACGTGGCACTGAAATACGTGGCACTGAAATATCGTGGCACTGAAAGACGTGGCACTGAAAGACGTGGCACTGAAAGACGTGGCACTGAAAGACGTGGCACTGAAAGATGTGGCACTGAAATATCGTGGCACTGAAAGACGTGGCACTGAAATACGTGGCACTGAAATACGTGGCACTATGACTGTCAGAAAATGTTCATTAAACGGTTAGGGGTGGGGTTAGGGTTAGGGTTTGGATCCCTTTATCACCTTGATGGTGGTGGGTGACTTTTCAGTGTGTGTTCTGGTTTTTTTCTATAAAAACGCATGCGTTTTTAACGCAAACAAACGCTTTGAGATCGGACGCCATGTCGTGTTTGGAGAGACCCTGATGTGCCTAAACAGTGAAAACTCCCCAATTCTAACTGAAACCCTAACCCCAACCCTAACCCCAGCCCTAACCCTAGCCCTAACCCCAACCCTAACCCTAGCCCTAACCCTAGCGCTACTTTCACACTAGCGTTTTTTTGCATACGTCGCAATGCGTCGTTTTGGCGAAAAAACGCATCCTGCAAAGTCATCTGCAGGATGCGTTTTTTCCCCATAGACTAACATTAGCGACGTATTGACACACATCGCAAGCGTCGTGCGACGGTTGCGTCGTGTTGTGGCGGACCGCCGGCAGCAAAAAACGTTACATGTACCTTTTTTTGTGCCGACGGTCCACCATTTCCGACCGCGCATGCGCGGCTGGAACTCCGCCCCCACCTCCCCGCACCTCACAATGGGGCAGCGGATGCGTGGAAAAACAGCATCCGCTGCCCCCGTTGTGCGGCGCTTGCACAGTATGCGTCGGTATGTCGGGCCGACGCAGCGCGACGGCCCCGTACCGACGCTAGTGTGAAAGTAGCCTAACGGGAAAATGGAAATAAATATATTTTTTTAAATTTTATTATTTTTCCCTAACTAAGGGGGTGATGAAGGGGGATTTGCTTTACTTTTATAGCGTTTTTTGGGCGGATTTTTATGGTTGGCAGCCATCACACACTAAAAGACGCTTTTTATTGCAAAAAATAGTTTTTGCATCACCACATTTTGAGAGCTACAATTTTTCCATATTTTGGTCCACAGAGTCATGTGAGATCTTGTTTTTTGCAGGACGAGTTGACGTTTTTATTGGTACCATGTTTGGGTACATGACATTTTTTGATCGCTTTTTATTCCGATTTTTGGGAGGCGGAATGAACAAAAACCAGCAATTCCTGAAATTCTTTTAGGGGGGGGCGTTTATACCGTTCCGCGTTTGGTAAAAAGGATAAAGCAGTTTTATTCTTCGGGTCAGTACGATTACAGCGATACCTCATTTATGTAATTTTTTTATGTTTTGGCGCTTTTACACAATAAAAACTATTTTATATAAAAAAATAATTGTTTTTGCATCGCTTTATTCTGAGGACTATAACTTTTTTATTTTTCTGCTGATGATGCTGTTTGGCAGCTTTTTTTTTGCGGGACAAGATGACGTTTTCAACGGTACCATGGTTATTTATATCCGTCTTTTTGATCGCGTGTTATTCCACTTTTTGTTTGGCGGTATGAGAATAAAGCGTTGTTTTTTGCCTCGTTTTTTTTTTTTTTTTTTACGGTGTTCACTGAAGGGGTTAACTAGTGATATAGTTTTATAGGTGGGGTCGTTACGGACGCGCCGATACTAAATATGTGTACTTTTATTGTGTGATTTTTTTTTTTCTATTTAGATAAAGAAATGTATTTATGGGAATATATATATATTTTTTTCTTTATTCAGGAATTTTTTTTTTTTTTTTACACATGTGGAAAATTTTTTTTTTTACTTTTTTACTTTGTCCCAGGGGGGGACATCACAGATCAGATTACCGATGTGACAGCACATTGCAGAGGCTTGCCGGCGCCTGCTATGAGGAATTCTCAGCAGACGCCGGCAAGCAGGGTCATCTCATGACCCGGAAGGAGTTCCGCGGCCATCTTGGATCCGGGGACTCCTTCCAGGTCACCGGAGCAGCGCGATCTCATCGCGTTGCTCCGGTGGGAGAGCGCAGGGAGCCCCCGTCCCTGCGCGATCCCCCTCTATGCCGCTGTCACTATTGACAGCAGCATCAGAGGGGTTAAATGCCCGCGATCGGCGACAGCGCTGATCGTGGGCATTGCTGCGGGGTGTCAGCTGTCATATACAGCTGACACCCGCACCCGATCACCGCGGCGCTCAGCGTGAGACCGCGGTGATCGGGGCGCCGTACTAGTACTGCGGCTGGCACTAATGCAGTGCCGGCAGCGCCGTACTAGTACGGCGCATGGCACGAAGGGGTTAATTCTCTAAATGCTTTCATTTTGTCACTTATAGCGCCCCTTACAGCTCTATTTAGCCATATTGGTTTCCTCCCATTTCTAGTATGTTTATTCCCATACGGTATATACTGTGCACAGGTCCTATCCAGGATGCTAATAAACGTCTCCCATTTTCTTTGTGTATTTTCCACAAAAATGTTTTTTTTTTCAGCCAATTTTTTTGATTTTCACATGGGAAACAGGAGAAAACGGACCCCAAAATTTGTTGTGCAATTTCTCCGGAGCACGCCGATACCACATATGTGGGGGAAATCTACTGTTTGGGTGCACAACAGGACTCTGAATGGAAGAAGCATCGTTTGATTTTTTTTAGCGCAAAATTGGCTGGAATCATTAGCGGACGCCATTTGGCGTTTGGAGAGCCCTTGATGTGCCTGAAGAGTGGAAACTCACATAAGTGACCCCATTTTGGAAACTAGACCCCTCAAGGAATGTTACACAAATGCCCAAATACAAACAGGGATGAAAATAACTCATAAGATAGAATGTATTTCCACCACAGAAAGAGCAACAACTCTCACAGAGTATAATCCTAAAATTATTTTTATTAAAGTTTAATGTAACAAATATAGATTAAAAAACAGAGACCGCTATGCAAAGAATGAGGAGCTTTGAGACTAATTAAAGTGCATAGTGTGACTAAATGGACCAATCAGCCATATAAAACAACAAAAATTGCAGCAGGTAAGTACAAAAAATGGAATCCATCTCATGGCTACAAGGATTGATTCAACTCTGACTTAGCACAGAGTTGCTGGCTAAAACCAGGCACAATAGTGGACACAGAAAAATTGTTTCAAATCAAGGATAGTGTTGAGCGATACCTTCCGATATGCAAAGGTATCGGTATCGGATTGGATCGGCCGATACCGGCAAAATATCGGATCTCGCCGATACCCGATACCAATGCATATCTATGGGACACAAAATATCGGAATGGTTCCCAGGGTCTGAAGGAGAGGAAACTCTCCTTCAGGCCCTGGGATCCATATTCATGTATAAAATAAAGAATAAAAATAAAAAATATTGATATACTCAGCCCTCCGGCGGCCCCTGCTCTTAGCGGTGCCTCCGTTCCTAAGAATGCCGAGTTAAGGACCTTCGATGACGTCGCGGCTTGTGATTGGTCGCGTGACCGCTCATGTGACCGCTCACGCGACCAATCACAAGCCGCGACGTCATCGCAGGCAGGTCCTTCACTCGCTCATTCTTAGGAACGGAGGCTGCCGGTTGCAGCGGTTACAACCAGGGCGCGTCAGAGGGTGAGTATATCCCTATTTTTTATTTTTATTCTTTATTTTACACATGAATATGGATCCCAGGGCCTGAAGGAGAGTTTCCTCTCCTCCAGGCCCTGGAAACCATACACTGGGAACTTCCGATTCCGATTTCCGATATCACAAAAATATCGGAACTCGGTATCGGAATTCCGATACCGCAAATATCGGCCGATACCCGATACTTGCGGTATCGGAATGCTCAACACTAATCAAGGACTATCACATACATAAGAGGAAATGCCATAAATGAAAACAAGTCAAACGACTAATGTGAAATAAGTACTTACAATACTAATGTCAGTCTGTATGCTCCCTGGCACATTTTGTCAGAACTTCTTCAGGAGTGACCCAGATGTTGTCATGATGACATCATGGCAATAATCAGGCCCTCGTGATGACGTTGGCTTTGCACCGATCGGAGAGCAGAGAGGGCTAGCGATTGCAGCATTTAGGGGTTTAGACTTCTGGAAGCGGCTGCAGACACCGCTCTTGGCAGTGAGTGCTGTGTGTCATATCAGTGATCAGTCGCAAAACCGCCCTGCCTATCAGTGCAGCCTATCATTGAATGGATTGTGCAATCTACATTGACAAAACCGCTAAGCTTAGCGATTGGCTGTAGCACCGTCAACGTAACGACACTGCTGTGGTGAATCAAGAAAAACTGGTACAGCGGTGGAGGCATAGCGCTGGACCCATAGAAGGTAAGTAAAGGTGAGCATACAGGCTGAAGTCTGAAGAGAGAGGACAACGCCACTAACAGTGAAGTATGTGTCATGCTGCTACAGTGCAGTATAGCGCAACCTCCACCAGGGGGAGCTAGAGAGGGAAGTGAGACTGCACACACAAAGCAGCAGCACAGACATCACCAAGTGGTGAGAGTGGTCAGGAACAAGCCAGGGGGTTCAGCAACGGTCAGAAGCAGATAAGACAAAGACAGAAGCAAGTCCAAATACGAGCCAAGTCAAAAACCAGAGAATCAAACCAACAAACAGGGAAACACTGGGAAAAGGGCAGACAGAGGGAGTAAACAGACACGGGGCAAGTCAGGGATCACAGCAGGACAGATCAAGAGCTACCAGAGTCAGCTTCACACGATGAAGGCAGAACTATAGCTGACAACGCCAGCAGGATGCATCGGAGCTAAATAGCACACCTGAACCCAGAATGAGGCAGAGCAACGTTTACCCTTGACATGATCCACCTGGAAAAAGGGAAGACAGGATAAAACCCTGGAACGGACCATGACAGCATGTCAGAAAGCTCACCTGATGCTGGGTCTGCAACCCCTATCTCCTCTGAACAATTTCAAGGTTCATTTATAACTAAAACCATCTTCAAACGCCAACTTGTCATGACCTATTTACAGAGTACAATTGCTGAGACCAACCGCGGAATACCAGACTCATAGCCTTATATATGCCTATGACAGAACTGAAAAAATAAATGTCAAAGAGTACAATCCAAACATACTAGAAATGTGGTAGAACTTTAAAGAAGCACTCCTCCCATTAAAGTTTTTGTCCTCTTAATATATTGCAGTCATCATATTGTATAGCACTGTGTACTTATAATTGCTCATTTTGCCTTTCAACCCAGCTAATTCTTATCTTTTACATTAGGTCTATGACATCACGTGATTAAAATTGACTTGATGAATCCTTCTAAGCTTCATGTAGAAATAGGAGGTAAATTTTATCTGCACAAATTATTTGTCACTTGAAAAGCCCCTGGTAGGGAGAGGAGGAAGGAGCTGGGTCAGGAATTGAAGAGGGGGATGATAAATGCAGGGACAAGAGAATTCGAGTTTCCATATAAAGTGCAGAATAGAAAGGAATTAAATGGGTAAAAAGTCAAAATGAGCAACTATAAGTACACAGTGCTTTATAATATGACTAGTTGTTTCCAGCCAGCTAACGCTCGGCATGTTCATTGCTATCTAATTAACGCTGCTAGTGATTAAACTAAAGTAAATAATGACAACATTCAATAGCGCTTAAGCAGATGGTAAATTAACTTAAAATGAAGTTAATAACAATAATAATTAAAAAACAGAATACTAATACATTTTATTCACAGTGTAAAATCAAAAGCAAACTGGATTCGTGTGGTTATGTGTGGGGACAGAGCCTCATGTGGTAATGTGTGAGGACGGAGCCTCGTGAGGTAATGTGTGGGGACGGAGCCTCGTGTGGTAATGTGGAGGGATGGAGCCTCGTGTGGTAATGTGTGGGGACAGAGCCTCGTGTGGTAATGTGTGAGGACGGAGCCTCGTGTGGTAATGTGGGGGGATGGAACCTCGTGTGGTAATGTGGGGGGACGGAACCTCGTGTGGTAATGTGTGGGGACGGAGCCTCGTGTGGTAATGTGTGGGGACGGAGCCTCGTGTGGTAATGTGGGGGGGGCGGGATTATGTGTGGTAATATGGTGGGGGGCAGGATTGTGTGTGGTAATGTGGTGGGGGCGGGATTGTGTGGTAATGTGGTGGGGGGCAGAATTATGTGTGGTAATGTGGTGGGGGGCGGGATTGTGTGTGGTAATGTGGTGGGGGGCGGGATTGTGTGTGGTAATGTGGTGGGGGCGGGATTATGTGTGGTAATGTGGTGGGGGATCAGAATTGTGTGGTAATGTGGTGGGGGGCGGGATTATGTGTGGTAATGTGGTGGGGGGCGTGATTATGTGTGGTAATGTGGTGGGGGGCGTGATTATGTGTGGTAATGTGGTGGGGGGTGAGATTATGTGTGGTAATGTGGTGGGGGGCCGGACTATGTGTGGTAATGTGGTGGGGGGGCGGGATTATGTGTGGTAATGTGGTGGGGGCGGGATTATGAGTGGTAATGTGGTGGGGGGCGGGATTATGTGTGGTAATGTGATGGGGGCGGGATTGTGTGTGGTAATGTGGTGGGGGGGTGGGATTATGTGGTAATGTGGTGGGGGGGCGGGATTATGTGTGGTAATGTGGTGGGGGGCGGGATTATGTGTGGTAATGGGGTGGGGGGTGAGATTATGTGTGGTAATGTGGTGGGGGGCGGGATTGTGTGTGGTAATGGGGTGGGGGGGCGGGATTATGTGTGGTAATGGGGTGGGGGGTGTTAGGGCTAGCGGAACGCACAGAGGAAAATAGTTTTTATTGTTATTGGTGCGTTCGCAGTCCGGGGTCCACCGTGCAGGAGAACCTGCTGCTAGACAAATGGCAGCACTATATGGCGGTATTGGCTAGCTCGGTTAACTCACAGAGCAGCCGTGAAAGCAAAGCACTGCGCCCTGTTAACTTCACAGGAGCACAGGCTAACTACCCAAGAGAGAGCAGTCAGTGGTCATGCATGCACACAAAACTCCTCGCCGGAGGTGCCAGCATTCTAGGGGCTTATTTCAGCTGGGTCCCTGAACACAATCACACATGACAACACTGGCGCAAAGCACATAATTTAGAAAGACACTAGCGCATGGCCGTGCGGCCATGCGAGCCTTTTATAGCTGCAGCCCGAACAGGACCTTCCAAGAAGGACCAATGAGAAGCTGCCGCAAAGCCTGAGCACCTTCAGGACCTTCCAGGAGGACCAATGGGCTTTGCTGCAGTATCCAAGCATGTGACCCTCGATCTCCAATGAGAGATCTTACCCTGGGCATGCTCAGAAGGAGAAAAGCAAGACAGTCTCAAAAGCGTCTGCTCGCTGCTGCCCAGCACTGACTACAATAGCAGAAGCAGGAAAAGCAGCAGTAACTCTTTGTACAGAGTCAGACTGAGCGAGACGCTGGGACCGACATCTCCGCTGAGCAGGCTCCACTGCGGCAAGAATGGGAGACCACAGCGGAGATGGCCTGAGATTCCCCCTGTGCAGAGGTGGGAACTCGACCCCTAACAGGGGGGCGGGATTATGTGTGGTAATGTGATGGGAGGCGGGATTGTGTGGTGGGGGGCGGGGTTATGTGTGGTTATGTGCTGGAGGGGGTGGGATTATGTGTGGTGATGTGGTGGGGGGGCAGGATTATGTGCAGGGGGTGGAGCTACTGTGCAGGGGTGGCATTAGCGAGTAATCACAATGCCTCATATATATATATATGTAGATGACTGCAATATAATAAAGTGAACCTGTCACCCCCCCGGGTGTTTTTAAGTAAAAGAGCCACCTTCAGCAGCACTAAGGCTGCATTCTGTGAAGGTGGCTCTTATGTTTAGCATCCCTAGGAATGCTGAATTAATCACTTTTATAAATTTGGTGCCATACCTCTATTAAGTTCGGGAGGTATGATTTCTCCCTGTCTCAAGCGCCTCGCAGCCGTCCATCATCCCACCGGGCACTGCCTCCTCTCTGTGGTGACGTCACGGTGCCTTCGTGTAGCAGAGGCCCCAGATCCCGCCCCGCAGTGTGTTATGAATCTGGCGCCTGCGCAGTGGAGCGGGTCACCGTACTCTATTGAAGATAGTGCCGAAGTCTCGTGAGGTGACTTTTACTTAGAAACGCCCTGGGGGGTGACAGGTTCCCTTTAAGATAGCAGCTTTGATGGGAGTGAGTCTTTAAAAAGGGAATGCATCACCAAGTTTTTGCTACCTCACCTGATTTCAGCATGATGAACCCAATTTCAGAAATGTGTCACTTACTAAGCTGTGTTTTTTTTTTTTAAATATAATTATTTCATCTGCTGTAAATCAGTTCTCTGAATGCTGAGCTCTGTATAACCCCACCCACACCACTGATTGACAGCTGTGAACACTGTGCATTGACAGAAAGCTGTCTATCAGTGGTGGGGGGAGGTGGGTTATATGGAGCTCATGATGAATATAGAGGACTACATGGCAGCAGGTCGATTACTACTCTAATGATAATCTGTAGCTGCTAAAACAGTGATTTTTTTTTTTCAAAATTTCAGCAAGAAGCCTAGTAAGTGACACACCGTTAAAATCAGAGTCTCTGTCCCTAAATGATGCTGCTCTCAGAATAGGTGGCAAAAACCTGGTGAAAAATTGCGTTACTACAGTTTATGAAAATAAAGCTTTTGCATTTTATATTATGAAATGTTATTAATGTTTCAAAAGTATTGCTAATTTTTTACGGTTTTCAAGATCACAGCTTATAGATAGTCAATAAGAACTTTTATTGTTTACTTCTAGTGGTTTACACTCAGTCAAGTAAAGTACGGTCATAAGAGCTGTCATATCCATCACGATTAAGACATCTAATAACCTCAAGCAGAGTACTTGAAAACCATTAGTTTTAGTGTAAGCTAAATGTAATAAACTTGTGTCCTTATTCTAGTAACTATTGTTTTATTGTCCATGGTTACAAAACAACCATTCATGTCAGCAGATTATACTTTATTATGATGGAACAGGGAACAACTCTTAAGCTTTATCACATTCTCCGCAGGTAGATTAAATGATGTTTCCTGGTGAACTTCTCTCTAATTATAGAAATTATCTCTTTGGTAGATACAATGATGTTGAAGACAGACCATCTTTGTTAGTATGACCAGATATCTAGCAAGACATTGCTAAATGTAGCAGTGAATACTGTCTAAAATGCAAAACCATGACGTTTGTATACTGAAAGAGACCCTGTCAGCACGATTTTGCCATGTAAAGTAAAAACATGGCTGTAATCGCACTGTTAGGCTAGTTTCACACTAGCGTTTTGAGGAGCTGCGGAGGGCTGCGGACTTCCTCCGTGAAGCCCCGCCCTCGGCCGCTAGCTCCACCTACTTCTGCATGCAGCCTGCGTACCTATCTTTAGGCTGTGTTCACACGTTGCAGATTATTCGCGTTTTTTTCGCGGTTTTTCCCTATAAAAACGCTATAAAACCGCAAATAATCTGCTTATATTATGCATCCTATCACTTTTAATGAATTCTGCACTTTTTGTACACATGATGCGTTTTTTTCCGCGGTAAAAAACGCAGCATGTTCATTAATTTTGCTGTTTTTTTGCGGATTTCCCACTTAAAATGCATTGGGAAGTGTCTGGAAAAAACCGCGGCAAAACCGTGGCAAAACGCGTCAAAACCGCGGCAAAAACGCACGCGGTTTTCTTGCGGATTTCTTGCAGAAAATGTCCGGAATTCTCCAGAATTTTCTGCAAGAAATCCTGAACGTGTGCACATAGCCTTAACATTAGGTACGCAGGTCGTGCCGCTGTATGCGAATACTTCTGCATGCGTCGTTTTGACGATGCGGAGAAAAAAAGAAATTGCTACAAGCTGCGTCCTACGCTGGTCGCCGCATCGTCAAAACGACGCATGCGGAAGCATCTGCATACAGCGGCACGACTTGCGTACCTAATGTTAAAGATAGGTACGCAGGCCGCATGCAGAAGTAGGCAGAGCTAGAGGCGGAGGTGCGGCCGAGGGCGGGGCTTCACGGAGAAAGTCCGCAGCTCCTCAAAACGCTAATATGAAACCGGCCTAATACAGATTACATTGACTCCTTTGATGAAGAAATGTGCTTTGTTGGCCTTCTTTAATCAGCATTTGAAGTTTTCTTCTAATTACATTTCGGTGCAAAGGGGCTGGTCTGTACACAAGGTCTCCTTCTGCCCTGGCTCCTCCACCTGCCTCCAGTTGTTGAATGACAGGTTACTGATCTTTCACTTACCTGCCTAATGTTTGACATTTCTCATCGTTGCAGTCACTGTCGTGGGTGGCGCATGCACAGATTGAGATTTTGGCTCAATCCGGCACCATTTTACTTAAGACCAGTCAGGAAAAAAACACTGCAGACACGCGGTCCACATGCCAATGATGGCGCAGGCACGAAATTTCAAATTCGAGGCCAGTGACCTGACAACCAGTGACCGGCCGATTCAACACCGGATGTGTCACGTAGTGACAAGGAACTGTGGGCACCTACCTGATATCTCGAATTAGGGGCACCCTAGGCTATCCCTGTTCCCCAGATTACCCTGGATGGTGGAGATGCCGGGGTACCATACCTTGCTATGTTCCGATCTTACCCTTATCTATTCCCTCCCCCACCCAGGGAGGTGTGAGGCTGAAGTGTATAGGCAAACACTAACTAGACAGACAGGGGTAAACAGACAGGGATAAAATAAAACTACAGTCATACAAATTCATTCACAAAACAACAGAGTGGGAAACAGGGGAGTAATAGGAAGGAAGAAACCAAATAGAAAAGGATAAGTATGCAAACCAACTCCATGTAGCAATGTCCTGAAAAAATCTCCAACCACCTACTTCAAACACTGGACTCTCTCTTTCAACTCCAAACCAGGTGGTGATAACTATCACGGGCAATATCAGAAGCAAGGAGGAGGGTTCTTATACCGGCTGGGGGTAACAAACTCAGAACAGCCATACAACCCAAGACAAAGAACTCGATGAGTCCAGATAAGTCCAAATAAGCAGTTTGACCCAGAGCAAATAAAGCCAGAATTGCTAATAGAACGGTGAAGCCGTTCTTACTACTGCAGGAGCATGTGTCACCAGGTGCTGTGATCGTCTTACCCAACTCTGTTGCAGTATCACCGTGACAGGAGGAAGGCGAAGGGGCCTGGGTAGGAGGTGAAGTCCCAATGTACAGTCCAGCCCCTGTGCACTAAAAACTTAAAATGGTCATTAAACAAGAACCACAAAGCAGATTTCTTCACCAAATAAATCAGTATAACAGCACCATTACAGCCATGTCTTTACTTTACATTACAAATTTGTGCCGACAGGTTCTCTTTAAAGTGATCACAATATGAAGCTTCATTTGACCCCTGGTATCACAATTGTACAATATTGCTTTTTTTGCTATTTTGGTTTATAGGCAAAACAAACAAAATGATGGCAAGTACGTTATCTATGGATTACACTTGATCTAAAAATAAATTATGGAAAGCCTGCCACACCCCATAGTCAAAGTACATACTGGGTTAGAGAGACTTGTCAGGCAGAGTTCAGATGCAGGTGAAGAGCCAGCCCTGTGTTGTGAGAAGTCAGCACGAGTCATACTGATGAATCAGCAAACACTTCCTTGTAATGTGTGAGACAAATGTCAACATTTACTATATATATTGTATACCTTTCCAGATAATATCCAACCTATATGCAGCAATATGACGTAAAGGGTCTTGCCAGAAGCATACAATTTAACATTATAGTATCCTTATATTATAGTCGAGTGCAGGTAGAATTATGAAAAAAATACAAGGATACTACAAGCAGCTATTTACCTGAACAGTCTGGAATGATGCTCAAAATCAAAGTGGAAAATGAAGTTACAGGCTGATCCAACTTCAGTAAAAATGCCTCAAGACAAGGAAATTATGTTCACTAGTGTGTGTGGCCTTCACGTGCATGTATGATCTCCCTACAATGCCTGGGCATGCACCTGAAGAGGCGGCGGATGGTCTCCTGAGGGATCTCCTCCCAGACCAGGACTAAAGCATCCGCCAACTCCTGGACAGTCTGTGTTGTAACGTGACGGTGGTGGATGGTACAAGACATTATGTCCCAGATGTGTTCAATCAGATTCAGGTCTGGGGAATGGCCGAGCCAGTCCATAGCTTCAACGCCTTGATCTTGTAGGAACTGCTGACACACTCCAGGCCAAATGAGGTCTTGCATTGTCCTGCATTAGAAGGAACCCAGAACCAACTGCACCAGCATATGGTCTCACAAGGGGTCTGAGGATCTCATCTCGGTACCTAATGGCAGTCAGGCTACCTCTGGCGAGCACATGGAGGGCTGTGTGGCCCTCCAAAGAAATGCTACCCCACACCATTACTGACCCACTGCCAAACCGGTCATGCTGTAGGATGTTACAGGCAGCTGATCGCTCTCCACAGCGTCTCCAGACGCTGTCACGTCTGTCACATGAAAGCATGTTCACACTGACCACATCTGTGAACACAGGGCACCAGTGGCGAATTTGCCAATCCTGGTGTTCTGTGGCAAATGCCAAGCGTCCTGCATGGTGTTGGGCTGTGAGCACAACCCCCATCTGTGGACGTCGGGCACTCAGACCATCCTCATGGAGTCGGTTTCTAACCGTTTGTGCAGACACATGCACATTTGTGGCCTGCTAGAGGTAATTTTGCAGGGCTCTGGCAGGGCTCCTCCTGTTCCTCCTTGCACAAAGGCTGAGGTAGCGGTCCTGCTGCTGGGTTGTTGGCCTCCTATGGCCCCCTCCAAGTCTCCTGGAGTACTGGCCTGTCTCCTGGTAGCGCCTCCAGCTTCTGGACACTACGCTGACAGACTCAGCAAACCTTCTTGCCACAGCTCGCATTGATGTGCCATCCTGGATGAGCTGCACTACCTGAGCCACTTGTGTGGGTTGTAGTGTTCGTCTCATGCTACCACAAATGTGAAAGCACAACCAACATTCAAAAGTGACCAAAACATCAGCCACCTGCAGAACCACTCCTTTATTGAGTGTGTCTTGATAATTGCCAATAATTTCCATCTATTGTCTATTTCATTTGCACAACAGTATGTGAAATTGATTGTAAAACAGTGTTGCTTCCTAAGTGGACAGTTTGATTTCACAGAAGTTTGATTTACTTGGAGTTATATTCAGTTGTTTAAGTGTTCCCTTTATTTTCTTGAGCAGTGTATAATGCTGGCTGATAAATTTGGTGAATCTTTAGATTCTTTAGTCTAAATGTATACCATCTTACCATACCATATTAGCTGACATACAGGTGCTTCTCACAAAATTAGAATATCATCAAAAAGTTCATTTATTTCAGTTCTTCAATTCAGAAAGTGAAACTGGTATACTGATATATTATAGAGAGCAGGCCTGGGCAAAGTGCGGCCCGTGGGCCACATCCGGCCCTCTGACCGAGACAGCCGTGGGGCTGGAAATCAGAGGTCCACGGGCCGCACAGTGCCTGCCCGCCCGCTCTCTCCATGTGCAGCTGTGCTGCACCCGTGGCTGACTCCTTTGGTGGAGGAGGGGCCTTCGGCCACTTCCTCCACCAATCAGCATGTGAGCGGTGGCAGAAAGAGAAGCAGAGCGCCAGGGAACAGGACCGAGGTATGTGGTTTTGTTTTCTCATGTGTATGGGCTGTTTGGGTGGGTGTGGGGAGGCTATGGGGGTGTGACATGGTGCAGAACACATGGGGCGACATGGTGCTGCACACATGGGGCGACATGGTGCTGCACACATTGGGCGATATGGTGCTGCACACATTGGGTGACATGGTGCTGCACACATGGGGCGACATGGTGCTGCACATGGGGGTGACATGGTGCTGCATATAGAGGTGACATGCTTCACATAGTGAAGCTATGGGGGTGACATATAGCAAAATTTTGTGCACACGTCAAGTCGCCGCATGTGTATGCATCCGCATACAATGCATGTTCCTGCGTACCTAATATTAAAGATAGGTACGCAGGGCAACATAGGATGCATACAGAAGTAGGAGGAGAAAAGACGGAGCTTCAGGGAGGAAGAAAGGAGGAAGTACGCAGCCATCCTGAATGCAAGTATAAAACCAGCCGTAGTTAGTAACAAAGTGTGAAAATCATCCTGGTAATTGGACCAGATTACAACAGACAGCAGTATAAATAAATGACACTGCTCACCCATGTAAAAGTATGTTCCAATATGAATGTCCGCAGCCCCGACGCACGTTTCGTGTAGGCTTCACACACACGGCCGCAGGGTTACATTTTTATTACATTTCTAATTTAATAGAGAAAAAATATCAATCACACCATTTACTAGTCCCAGTAAATAATGTGATCACAGTGTTGTGCGGGTCGTCACGATTACAAGGACATCAAATATTTCCATGTTATTTGCTGATTTGTGATGTTAGTTATTTTTTTTACGTGCAGTACAAATTACATTTATGCAATTGTTTTTCACTATTTTTTTAGTAATTTTATAGGAAGAAAAAAAATCTCTTTTATTCTTCCTCTAAAATACGCTATTATATAGACTGTATCTCTATGGCTCAGTATAATCTGCCTGCGGGGTTAGTGGCTGCACTACCGATCAAGTATACAAAATTTTCTAAGTGATATCACCAGAACCTGTGGCTCAATAGCATTAGCTCCTGCCTGCAATTATAGAATTTGTCGGTTTGAGTCCTGGGGAGAATCACAAAAAAAAGAGCAATGACTCTTTTTTTTAATTATTTTTAGCAGTATTATATGAACAAAAAATCTGAATATTTCACCACCTGTAGAATACAAATACATAGAAATACACTGCTGTATACAATGTACATGTGTAATCTATTTCTGGGTTCACTGACTGCAATACAGCTCAAGATTACTAATTCTTCTAGCTACATCATTGTGGGCTGTGGCTCATCCCTATAGTGTACCTCCAAACATAAAATCGTCCCTTCGAGTCTTGGGGAGAGCAGATCACAAGACAAGAAAGGAATAATTCGTTGGGCAGAATGGTGGCTCAGCTGTTGGCACTAGCTGGGATCCTGGGTTGAAATCCCACCAAGGACAACATCTGCAAGGAGTTTGTATGTTCTCCCCGTGTTTGTGTGGGATTTCTCTGGGTACTCTGGTTTCCTCCCACACTCCAAAGACATACTGATAGGGAACTCTGAGCCCCAATGGGGACAGTTTCTGTAATGTCTGTTAAGTGCTATGGAATTAATGGTGTTATATAAGTGAGTAAAATAAATAGTTCAAGTTAATTTATGCACTGATCGGAGAGAGCTGCCCCACTCTTCGAAGAAGAATGGATGAAGATGTCGAAGATAGGTGAGTATTTAGAAACCCGGACAGTCCCGTTGAATCTGGGACGATTGGGAGCTATGTAAGCGTACCTAGAAGAATTGATGCTTTGATGCTGTTTTGTAGGCAAAAGGTGGTCACACCAAATATTGATTTGAATTGGATTCTCCTTTTATTCATTAAGTTTTCATTTTATTAATTGATAAAAATAAACTATTAATACTTTTGTTTTTTAAAAAAGCATTCTTTCTTTGCAGCATTCACTTCATGAAGGTTCAAAAAGGAAACTTTTTTTATTCCATGTTCAAAGTATGAGTTGTTTCGGGTCAACAATGAACCTTTCTCCAATCGACAGAAACTTAAGAAAGGCTCATTGCTGGAGACTAAGGGCAGAGACAGACTGCCGTATTTCTCATGCGAGAATCACATCGCACTGCAAGGACTGGCTGTTGGCTCTCCTGACCTGAGCAAGACAGCGTAATGGACTACTATGAGGCTGTCAAGCTCAGGTCAGGAGAGCCAACAGCCAGTACGAGGTTTACGATGCGATTCTCGCAAGAGAAATACGGCAGTCTGTCTCTGCCCCCTAAACATTGCATACTACATCTTACTTGTATTAACCAAGCCCTACCAACATCCCAGTACCAGTCAGTCAGTTACACACACACAGGCATGCACGCATACACACACAGGCACGGTTTATTTTAAAAATGGACAGCCCTTTTAATATTTGTAGTTTAAGGTATTACTTTTTTTTTAACAGTTTGAACTTCTGCTTTATTGCTTGGCTTTACTGTATGGTATATTAGTTTATCATAATAATGAACAGCATAGAACTACACTTGTTTATAAAAAAAAAACCCTCTGTTTCATTACATGGAACTGTGTTATAATTACACCTTAGAGAGTCGATTCCCTGATGAGTAATTATTTAGCTGTACAGTTAATGAAGCACTGACCCCAATAGGTTGTGGAAGCGGATTGGTAATAGAGAACGTGGCTCGCGGGCAACAATATGAGCTAGCATCAATGATATGTAGTGTTGGTGAAACACATCTATAAATAAATATGGGAAACGCAGCATGGAAAGTAACATTTAAATCTCTTCCATGTGAATTTATCAGAATATTGGCAGGAAATATTCGTCACCCATTAAATGCGTTTTTTCATGCATTCAATTGATTGGGTAAAAAAAAAAAACACAGCAAAAATGCTGAAAGCATTGACATGCTGCAGTTTTAAAAAAGCGGAGCACTAACAAAAAAAGGAAACACGCTGAAAAAGCCCTAAGTACACTTGTTCAGGCTTATTATTTTTGCTGCGTTTTTTTCCTTGCATTTTTCATGTGAAGAATGAAAAATAAAATAAAGTTGCAAAATAAATTAGATTTAAGTCAGCATTTCTAAAATTGTTCCAACATATTTGCTGGTTTTACCCATGCAATTGGATGCATATAAAAAAAGCATAAAAGAGGCATAAAAAAATGTGCATTATGTACACGTTTTTAATGGCAACAATCAGGTGGGGAAAAAACACTGCACAAAAGTACGATGTGAACATACCTTTAGTCATAAAATAAATGTATTAAATAAAAATGTAATATTGTTCCATGATAATTCTCCTTAGTAAAATGTTTCTTTATGCAAACATGTAGCACTGAGTTAACTCTGCCAAAGCTCAGAGTGTGATAGAATTAGAAAATGGGAGGCATTAGGTCAATGGACAGCAGTGCTTTACCAGAAGGTGATTAATGTGATGTCTACATAATTGTGCAGTGAACTCACAGTATAAGAGATAAGTCTCACACAGCACAGCTGTATTATGGTCTCAAGTGTATCTCCCTCCCTTATGTCTGGATAAGACCACAGTAGTCCACTGTCTGATGACATATCCAAAGACCTTCTTCATCTGTGGTGGATTTTTAATCTGCCCTAGAAAATATCTATTAGTTAGGCCCACGATCTGGAAGTAGCAGCTCTTTGGACGCAGCGCATGTTCGCCTCGTCCAAAACGCTGCAGTCTAATGAACGCAGGTAAATCCGCATGTGTTCACTGAACTGTACACATCCAATACATTCTATTGGTGAAATTTCTGTTGTGGAGACTAGCGTCTCCGCTAGAGAAATTGACATTCTGTGGTCTTGAAAAACGCCCCACATGTCTGTCTCCGCAGGTGATCCACAGGCGCATATGCACGCATAGTGGACATGGGATTTCTAGATATCCCATCCACTATGCTGTAACATCTGGCCGCTGCAGATTTGACGCTGTATAAATAAGCAGCGTCAAAACGGCAGCAATTCTTGATCGTGGGCACGTACCCTTAGGCCATGTTCACACTTTGCGGGTTTTACCGCGGATCCGCGGCGATTTTGATGCTGCGGGTCCGCAGCAGTTTCCATAGCGTTTACATTAACATGTAAACCCTATGGAAACCGCAAACCGCTGTGCACATGCTGCGGGAAAAAACGCGCAGAAACGCAGCAGTTTACAACCCACAGCATGTCACTTCTTTGTGCAGAATCGCAGCGATTCTGCACCCATAGAAATGCATTGTTCCGCTTACTTCCCGCATGGGGCTGTGCCCACGATGCGGGAAGTAAGCGGATAATGTGCGGTTGCTACCCGGGGTGGAGGAGAGGATACTCTCCTACAGGCCCTGGGAACCATATTAGTGTAAAAAAAAAAGAATTAAAATAAAAAATGATGCTATACTCACCTCTCAGCGCTGCACGCGGCCGGCCGGTCTCAGTTGCTGTGCGAGCAGGGCCTGAGATGACGTCGCGGTCACATGACCGTGACGTCACGAAGGTCCTTCTCGGCACAGCATCTTTGGAACCGGAGCGCCGCGTGCAGCACCGAGGAGATCGGGACGTCAGAGGGTGAGTATAACCAATTTTTATTATTTTTAACATTACTATTGATGCTGCATATTGCTGCATATGCAGCATCAATAGTATAGGAGTAATCCCGCAGCGGAAATCGCAAAACAAACCGCGATAAATCTGCAGGGATAACCGCAGCGGTTTTGCCCTGCAGATTTATCAATTCCGCTGCGGGAGAACCCGCAGAGCACGCCGCAAAGTGTGCACACAGCCTCAGGCTGCCGTCACACGTTGAGTATTTGGTCAGTATTTTCCATCAGTATTTGTAAGCCAAAACCAGGAGTGGAACAAATAGAGGAAAAGTATAACAGAAACATATGCACAACTTCTGCATTTATCACCCACTCCTGGTTTTGGCTTACAAATACTGATGTAAAATACTGACCAAATACTGCTAGTGTGACGGCAGCCTTATACATTTTTCATCTATTACCACATGACGATCAAGCATTCAGATATAAATATGGCAAATCTACAGTACAATTTGTGGTTTATGCATAAAGGAACAATTTTCCATGTTCATGGTCACACTCGCATTCAATACTACATAGGAAAAGCCACAGGGAAAAATCATGTTAATTTTGCAATTTGTACTTTCCTGTAACACAACAATTCTAGAGCATGTTTTCTCTGCATTTCTCACCTGTTCCTCTTTTAGTCCCACAGAGTAATTTTTAAGGAGACGAATCAGTGTTACCCAGAATTTTCTCACGGTGCTAGCGGTGATCTCATTGTGATCACCGCAGTTCATCATCATCATCACATCTCACAGTGAACTGCCCGTGAGAACGCAGCTTCAGTGACCGGTGGCAGCACCTTATCGTCTCCTGGTTTTCAGCCTGGACAGGTGAGGTGAGGGATATGGTTGTTTATTATTTTTGTTTTTTTACAGGGGACATGGGCTTCGATGAATTTTAGGCGTAAATGTGAGCATAACTTTGCTTTTTATTTTTTAAAGAATGTGTAAAACGGTGTTTTGTTTTATTTCAAATAACGGATTTTATTCTTGCCATGTGTTTATTTCAAAACTTACTATTGGGTTACTAATTATAGACGCCTCTCCATTACTAAACTCTGGGCTTGTAGTCAGCTGACAATACAAAGCTGACACAAGACAAGTGGGAAGAACAAAGGTAAGCGCCAGATTTGGCGCATCTTATGGATGTGCCATTTCTGGGGCGGTTGAGGGCTAATGTTGGTAGCCTGGGGGATGAGAGGCAATATCTCTGGCCCTTTCCCAGGCTATTAACATCAACCCACAGCTGTCTGTTTAGCCTTTGCTGGTTTGAATTTATAGGGGGCCCCCCCAAGTCATTTTTTTTCTGGGGTCCCCTATAAATTCACCAGTAAGGGCTAAGCAAACAGTTGTGAGCTGTTATTAATAGCCTGGGAACTTTTTGGCATATTGTCCCTTTTCCCAGATTATTAAGATCAGCTTTCCCTCTGCTGGATATAAAAATTAAGAGGCAGCCCACTCTATTTTTTTAATTTAATTATTTATTTTACACAGAATATACACAGTGGGTGCTGAATACAACTCCCATCACTGTCGCTTGCTCCCGCTGATCTCAGGGAGACCAAGCGACAATGATGAGAGCTGTACTGCTTTTCCCAGGCGCCGGTATGTGTCACATGGACGGCACTGAATATAAAACAAACACACAAGGACAGCAAACGGATACACGGATGACACATACGTACAGTACAGACCAAAAGTTTGGACACACCTTCTCATTTAAAGATTGTTCTGTATTTTCATGACTATAAAAATTGTACATTCACACTGAAGGCATCAAAACTATGAATTAACACATGTGGAATTATACACTTAACAAAAAAGTGTGAAACAACTGAAATTATGTCTTATATTCTAATTTCCTCAAAGTAGCCACCTTTTGCTTTGATGACTGCTTTGCACACTCTTGGCATTCTCTTGATGAGCTTCAAGAGGTAATCACCGGGAATGGTTTTCACTTCACATGTGTGCCCTGTCAGGTTTAATAAGTGGGATTTCTTGTCTTATAAATGGGGTTGGGACCATCAGTTGTGTTGAGCAGAAGTCTGGTGGATACACAGCTGATAGTCCTACTGAATAGACTGCTAGAATTTGCTTTATGGCAAGAAAAAAGCAGCTAAGTAAAGAAAAAAGAGTGGGCATCATTACTTTAAGAAATGAAGGTCAGTCAGTCCGAAAAATTGGGAAAACTTTGAAAGTGTCCCCAAGTGCAGTGGCAAAAACCATCAAGCGCTACAAAGAAATTGGCTCACATGAGGACCGCCCCAGGAAGACCAAGAGTCACCTCTGCTTCTGAGGATAAATTTATCCGAGTCACCAGCCTCAGAAATCGCAGGTTAACAGCAGCTCAGATTAGAGACCAGGTAAATGCCACACAGAGTTCTAGCAGCAGACATCTCTACAACAACTGTTAAGAGGAAACTTTGTGCAGCAGGCCTTCATGGTAAAATAGCTGCCAGGAAACCACTGCTAAGGACAGGCAACAAGCAGAAGAAACTTGTTTGGGCTAAAGAACACAAGAAATGGACATTAGACCAGTGGAAATCTGTGCTTTGGTCTGATGAGTCCAAATTTGAGATCTTTGGTTCCAACCACCGTGTCTTTGTGCGACGCAGAAAAGGTGAACGGATGGACTCTACATGCCTGGTTCCCACCATGAAGCATGCAGGAGGAGTTTTGATGGTGTGGGGGTGCTTTGCTGGTGACACTGTTGGGGATTTATTCAAAATTGAAGGCATACTGAACCAGCATGGCTAACACAGCATCTTGCAGCGGCATGCTACTCCATCCGGTTTGCGTTTAGTTGGACCATCATTTATTTTTCAACAGGACAATGACCCCAAACACACCTCCAGGCTGTGTAAGGGCTATTTGACCCAGAAGAAGAGTGATGGGATGCTACGCCAGATGACCTGGCCTCCACAGTCACCAGACCTGAACCCAATCGAGATGGTTTGGGGTGAGCTGGACCGCAGAGTGAAGGCAAAAGGGCCAACAAGTGCTAAGCATCTCTGGGAACTCCTTCAAGATTGTTGGAAGACCATTTCCGGTGACTACCTCTTGAAGCTCATCAAGAGAATGCCAAGAGTGTGCAAAGCAGTCATCAAAGCAAAAGGTGGCTACTTTGAAGAACCTAGAATATAAGACACATTTTCAGTTGTTTAACACTTTTTTGTTAAGTATATAATTCCACATGTGTTTCATAGTTTTGATGCCTTCAGTGTGAATGTACACTTTTCATAGTCATGACAATACAGAAAAATCTTTAAATGAGAAGGTGTGTCCAAACTTTTGGTCTGTACTGTACATACGGATTGCACACGGACATGGACGACGGATCTCATAAGTACTGGTTTTTCCTGTACAGGAATCACCAGCACGTGTGAAGGAGGCCTTATACCAAATTCTGCTGGTGATTATAGCACTGCTACAAGGAGATAGATCATTTACATACCATATTCTCCCATACAGAAGTTGAGACAAAAAACAATAATAGACTGATGAGCTGCAGGAAAGACATGGGAATTTATTTTTCTTTTAGGCATATTTGGGTCATTTATTTGTTCGCAAACTGCGCATGCCCCAAAAAAACCTTACAGTGCAGGTGCCGGGGCCGCAGCAGAGCACATGGGCGACTGCTGCGTGTTCACTTCCTCAAAGTGGTCGCTGTTGCGGCTGCTGCTCCGACCACGGAAGGTCGTCTGGCAAGCGAGGGACGCACCGCGGTGGTCACTGACAAGGCGGTAAATCCGGGAGCCCCCAAGTGAGACGTTAATGAAGGCAGAGGAGGCGGAGCCTGGAGCATAGAGGCCCTGAGTGACGGCTGGGAGGCGTTTCTGTCCAGGGGAAAAGACATGCCCCCAGGTCTATTTCAAGGTATCAGGGACAAATTATAAAAGCGATTATTTCAGCAGTGGCAGGGACCCGAACTAAAAGATCCACCTTGACAGAATGCAGCATTAGTGCTGCACAAGGTGGCTCTTAGTTAAAAACGTCTGGGGGGTGACAGGTTCCCTTTAAGCAACAAAGTTCAGCTGAACGCTCAGTAAGGCAAGGCCTATGAAAATGTCCGATTTTCATCCAGAGAAAATGAACGATTTTCATCTTTACTTGTCATCTGTATTTAATCCTTATGTCTTCTGCATGTATAATTTTTAACATCTGTATGACATCCATTTTTCATGCATCAGCAGTTAAAATTTACAAGATTAAATACGGTTTTCTATGTTAATTGCAATTCATTCATAAAAATTGGATGCCATATGGGTGATCCATATGGGATTCGACTTTTTTGCATATGCAAGTCTCATCTGATACAGAGAAGAATAGCTGATGCTGCAGTTTTTGTCATCTCAGACACTCAAGTCCATGTAAAAAACAATTATCTGAATAGCCCTATTCAATAATATTGGTCCGTATTTGCCGTTTGACATACAGTTATTTGAACAAATGCGTCATTGCGTATAAGATGTTTAGTGCACAACTTTCTTTTACTATGTAGGCAAAAAGATCTTGCTTCTATTTCACGTAGATGCATTGTATACCTAAAGTCTCTAGCATTTGTTGCTCGGCGAGTGAAATTTTCTGGGGGTTCCAATGACCACAATTAAGAAGAGGTTATTTCTGCTGAGAAATAATGTCAGCAAAATTTCAATGATCTAATTTTTTAATTGGTGTCTTTCAACATTTCAAATCCTTTGTACTAGCGGCAGATAAGCCATGGCTAGAAGTTTCTTGCAGCCCAAGAAAGCAAATTTATAGGAAGGTCATTGAAGTCAAACAAAATTTATCTTGCACATATGGCCGGCATTAAAAAAGCAGTCCCATCAAAGTTTTTCTCCTCTAATATATTACAATCATCATATTATATGGCACTGTGTACTTACTATTGCTCACTTTGCCTTTCTACCCAGTTAATTCTTCTGTTTTCTCTTTTCTCTGCTCTATGTAGAAACAGAAAGTCTGTTGTATCAGCATTTATAATCCCCCTCTTCATTTCCTGACCCAGCTGCTCCCCTCCTTTCCCATGGCAGGGACACAGAGCTTAGAAGGATTCAGCTAGTCATTTTTTAATCATGTGATATCATGGACCTAATGGAAAAGAGCAGAATTAGCTGGGTAGAAGGGCAAAATGAGCAATTGTAAGTACACGGTGCTATGTGATACAACGACACCCATAATGTGGTGGTGGACCATCTTGGGTGTCAGGTCCGAGCATTTTTACATGAACAGTTTCCTGGAAAGTGGATTGCTCTTCGTGGACCAGTTAAATGGCCACCAAGGTCTCCCGATCTGACCCCCTTAGATTTTAATCTTTGGGGTCATCTGAAGGCAATTGTCTATGCTGTGAAGATACGAGATTTGCAGCATCTGAAACAACGGATACTGGAAGCCTGTGCTAGCATTCCTTCTGCGGTGTTGCTATCAGTGTGTTAAGAGTGGGAGAAGAGGGTTGCATTGACAATCCAACACAATGGGCAGCACTTTGAACACATTTTTTAAGTGGTCATAAACTTGTAAATAACTCATGAAAGAATAAAGCTACATTAAAACCAAGTGCACCATTGTTTTTATTGTGAAATCCTCAATAAGTTTGATGTGTCAAATGACCCTCTGCCCATTGGAAAAAATAAAGTTGGATCCAAAATGGCCGACTTCAAAATGGCCACCATGGTCACCACTAGTGATGAGCGAATATACTTGTTAGTTGAGATTTCCCGAGCACGCTCGGGTGTCCTCCGGGTATTTTTTAGTGCTCGGAGTTTTAGTTTTTTTGCGCCTCAGCTGAATTATTTACATCTGTTAGCCAGCACAAGTACATGTGGGGGTTGCCTGGTTGCTAGGGAATCCCCACATGTACTTATGCTGGCTAACAGATGTAAATCATTCAGTTGCGGCAATAAAAACTAAATCTCCGAGCACTAAAAAATACTCAGAGGACACCCGAGCATGCTCGGGAAATCTCGAGTAACGAGTATATTCGCTCATCACTAGTCACCACCCATCTTGAAAAGTTTTATACCTCGCATATACTAATGTGCCACAAACAGGAAGTTGATATCATCAACCATTCCCATTTTATTTAGGTGTATCCATATAAATGGCACACCCTGTATATCAGCAAGTTAATAGTGTTATCGGATATCACAGGTTCCCTTTAAAGAAATAGTTGACTTAGTCTCCAAATTCCTGAGATCTCAATCTTGTCAAACATCTCTGTTATGTACTGGAAAAACATGTTTGATCCTCAAAAGCGTCACCTTGCAAAATACAGAATTTAAAAGATCTGATCTAGCATCTTCCTCCCAGATAACACAAAATACCTCTCAAGGTCTCCTAGAGTCAATGGCCCTGATTCATTAAGACTGGTGTTTTGCTATAAAAAGGGCTGCTGGTATAAGATGCGCCTGATTAATTTAAGAGACACACATCACTTAATGAATTAGTCCGACGTCACACTGCCATATAACACGGCCGAGTGCTAAGCGATAAAACATCCCATAGCACTCGGCCCAGTGTTAATTCTATGGTGCAGATCACATCGGCATGAAAGAACAATGGCAGCATGCTGCTATTGGTATGAGACTCGCCCCACACGCACCCATACAAGTCTATGGTGCGAGTGAAACATCAGACTGCAATTGGATGTCATCCCAGTGCAGTTCGTAATACGGCGAGTCAGGATATGCAGGAGGAGAACTTACTTTCTCTGTCTCCTATGTGCTCGGATTCTCTTATGTGAGAGAACCAGAGCACAGCAACATCACACGTGGCTTATGCTCGAGTCAGAGTCATAGAGTGCCATTAGCATATCGCATCTGGTGTGATTCCAGCCTTAGGAACATCCTACAAGTTCTGTGCACCTCTAGCGGAAATGTACGGCTGTCAGGTACTGGAGAACATTTCTAGAATAAGTTACGCCACTCCACTAAAGAATGTCGAGTGTAGCCACACCCTGTCCTGCCCATGCTCTGCCCATATTGGTACAGCTGGCCAGGACTAGTATGAATACATCAAAGGTCGCAATATTTTAGCTCAACTTCCAAATCATCATCTCTTAGGAGATCTGCAATGACAAGCATGGGTTCTTCTGTAGATTCCCAGCTGTCATGCCAACCCATTGGCGCCCTGGAATCATGTGACAGGGGTACCGATGGGTGGGGTTTATGACAAGCATCTGATTAGCGCAAGTTAATTGCCACTGTCAGAGATTGACAGCGGCATTTAGCATGTTAACAGCCACGGGTGAATCGCGAACCCCCGCGGATGTAAGGGGCACAAGACAACTGATCAAATCAGCTGTCATGTGCCAGAAATGATGCAAGCTCAGTGCCGAAGCCTGCATCAAAGAGAGGGACACGAACTATGACGTACCTATATGTCTTAGATCGTGCAGTGGTTAAAATTCCACCAGAGCTGCCAAGATTTCCTAAGAGAAGGTGATTTTGAAAGAAACTAACAAAATATTTTCAAACTAAAGGTCCAGGGAAATCCAGAAAGCAATATATATGACCTTAATCCCTATTTAGTATATAAGATAAAACAACTTTATTCAATAACTATAAAACCATGAAGAGACAGACAACCACAGTCTGACTGTGGTTGTCTCTTCATGGTTTTATAGTTATTGAATAAAGTTGTTTTATCTTATATACTAAATAGGGATTAAGGTCATATATATTGCTTTCTGAAAAGGTGATTTTGCCGACATCTTTTCCCTATACTTTCAACTATAAAGAGCAGATAAGGGAAACAAAAATTGGGCTTCCAAGAGTGCTGCCAAGGATCCAAAGAAACAATTCAATTGTTTAAAATTTTTAAATTTATTAAGCTGCAAGTTACAGAGCCGATCCAGCTCCTTCATCAGACTCATACAGACTGAATAACACATGCCATTATTTATACCATTCCTATTGACCTCACAATCGTGATTGGGTGATTTACATCATGCAGTATGAGGATTAGCCATAACATTTGTATAGCTCTGCAGACAAATATAAATTCAATACCGTCTAATAGCAATTGCAGCTTATTTTTCGGACTATAAGATGCACTGGACAATAAGACGCTCCTGGTTTCAGAGGATAAAAATAGAAAAAAAATTTATACAAAAAATTAGGTCAATTCTGTACTAATATCCCCCATTCTGGTATATATGTCCCCAATCCAGGTATGCACGTTCCCCTCATCCCCATCCTGGTATGCATTGCCCCCTCATCCCCATCCTGGTAGGCATGGTCCCCTCATCCCAATCCTGGTAGGCATGGTCCCTTCATTCTCATCCTGGCAGGCACAGCCCCTTCATCCCCATTCTGGTAGACACAGCCCCTTCGTCCCCATTCTGGTAGGCATGGCCCCCTCATCCCCATTCTGGTAGGCACGGCCCCCTCGTCCCTATTCTGGTAGGCACAATCCCCTCATCCCTATCCTGGTAGGCACGGTCCCCTCATCCCTATCCTGGTAGGCATGGTCTCCTCAAACCTATCCTGGTAGGCATGGTCCCCTCATCTCTATCCTGGTAGTCATGGTCCTCTCATCCCTGTCCCATTAGGCATGGCCCCCTCATCCCTATACCGTTAAGCATGGCCCCCTCATCCCTTTCCTGGTATGCATGAACCCCTCATCCCTGACCTGATAGGCATAGCCCCTTCATCCCTATCCTGGTAGACATGGCCCCCTTATCCCTATCCTGGTATGCATAGCCACCTCCATCCCTATCCTGCTATGCATGGACACCTCATCCCTAACTGGTAGGCATGGCCCCCTAATCCATATCCTGATAGGCATGGCCCCCACCCCCATCATGGTATGTATGGCCACCTCATCCCCATCCTGGTTTACATGGCCACAATCAGAAAAAAACATTGAAAAAAAAAAATTATCTTCCCTGCGCTCCCTCACTGCGTCTTGTTGTGATGCCAGCAGCTGGTTTATGCTTATAAGAAGTGCATGGCAGTAACGTCATTTGCTGCTTACAAGCAGAAGACAGCTGATGCAATGCTCACTGCTCCCCACGCCTGGGACAATGGGCGTGTGGACCAGTGAGTATTCATCTTCTTTAATAGAAGACACAGTGTGAGCCACAGCTGCCGGGTGAGCACGTAAAGAGAATGAATTTTCACTGCTCTCCACTCCCATATTGATGTTTAATAGCGGGCACGTGATCGCCCGGCAGCTGCAAGAAGCTGGCAGCTGCTGCTCCTGTGCCCGCTATTAAACATCAATGAATATTCACTGCTACTCACTCCTATGGGAATGGAGAGCAGTGAATAGCACTCTCTTTACTTATGGGCACACTTGATAGTCCACCAGCTGCAGGAAACCGGCGGCTGTGGCTAACACTGTCCCGTTATTACAGAGAAATGAATATTCACTGCTCACCACGCCCATAGTCCATCACACCTCTCAGAGCAGGCTTCACTGCATAGAGGTGGGCGGGATCATGGGAGTTGGGGGCAGTGAATACTCATTTCTCTTTAGCAGCAGACACAGGGTTAGCCGCAGCAGCCAGCTCCTGCCACCCGTGTCCCGCGGGTACACATTTTGGAGGGAAAAAGTGCATCTTATAGTCCAAAAAATATGGTATATCCCTACAGACATTATACTCATGAAAATTATTATTTTAGTGTGGTTATAGACAATGAAATATTCCCCACAGATAATTCAATATACAGAAAAAAAAACATATATAAAAATCAACCATAGCAGTAAAGCATTAATTATGCGTTGATTTGATGTAAATGTTCAATACTGGTGAAATAATCAATCAGAATTGTGAGGCCATCCAATCATGATTGTGAGGTCAATGGAGACTGAAAAACCTGATGAAGGAACTGGACCTGCTCCATAATACATAGCTCAATAAATTTCAAAGTTTTAAACAATAGAATTGTTTCCTTGGATCCTTGGCAGCTCTCCTGGAAGCCCAATTTTTGTTTCCCTTATCTGATTTTCATTCCGGATCACTCAGAGGATCAAAGCTTCCAAACAAAGTCACCTAAAGAATGCACCTATTTCTTCTGTTTAAAAGGAACCTGTCAGGTGGCCCGTGACCCCAGAACCAAAAGCAGTTGTGTCTGCAAAGCTAAATACCCTGCCTAACAGTCCTTGTATTACATTACACACATAAACAGAAGTTTAGAAAGAGAATGTCTAAAGTCTGTTTATGACATATAAATGATGCCTTTGACTAGTCAAGGGGTGTTAGTGTCCCCAGACTAGGCAACCCAATTAGCATGATATCAAGCCCCTGTGATTGTGATAACATAACTTACAAACGCCGGTGTCATCGCCAGCGCTACACCAACCTCGCACATGTGAGCAGCTTCTTTCTCTCAGTGCATTGATCCTCTGAAGGCGGTTGTACACATCCTGACTTCAAAGAAGTTTACTGCGCATGATCGAAAGTGTAGAAAACACCTAAAAAACACTTCTTAATTTCAAACCCTAAAGTGGTTAAAACAAGTAACAAAATACTGAACATGCACGCAACAATGTTGTTTCTACATTGCGGTGCATTATGTTTATTTTTTGCAGCACTTTTTTCAGGCTGGTTGCAGGCGGCGTCTGCCTGAAAAAGATGTGTGCACATACCCTACGGAGTCAGGGGCCTTTCAGGTGTCATGATCTACTTTATTCAAAGAAGAAATATCTGTAAAATGAGATGGAGGTTTACAATATCCACCAAACTACTAGTACACACTTCTATTTTCACATTCCATCATTTATGAAGGTAATGTTTGCTGCACATATTTCATGTGCATCTTGCAAAAAGCTTTTAGAGAGAGTTCTCGTCCCCTTGAGAAATGGAAAATAGGCCAGATGAAAGACCATGCAATTGCAACTTGCTGACTCCACAATACATTGTGGAGTCATAATAGAGGATGATGTTTGGAGGGACCAACCCTACTCACCGTCCATCATATTTATTTGTAGGATCCTTTAAATATAAAGGCTATGCAAAAACATACGGGATGTATGAAATAACCTATGTCTTCACAGTTAATACACATGTGGACAAAATTGTTCGTACCTTTCTGCTAAAGTGAGAAAAACCCATAATGGTCACTAAAATAACTTGAAACTGAAAAAAGTATTTTTCAATCTAAATTTACTGAATACCAACTAATGAAAATCAAACATTGCTTTTGAATTGTGGTTCAACAGAAAAAAAGAAAACTAATGAAATAGGCCTGGACATAAATGATAGTACCCTTAACTTAATATTTTGTTGCACGACCTTTCTAGGCAATCACTGCAAATAGACTATTTCTATAACTTTCAATAAGACTTCCATCTACTATCCTGTTGGGAGGACCAATGTCCGGTGATTCGGACCAAGGTTTCTGACACTATGCAGCACATTTCACTCTAGAATGCCTTATTAGGTAGGATCACACAAGCGTAGATTCACTCATGCGAGAGAAATGGATCGATTATGTTACTGACACTCCAATGAAACTCTAATCCAAGAGAATCGTAGCACACTGTGAGAAGATGATGGAGAATAAAATTTCTTCATCTTCTCCATTCTGTAAGGCTGTGGCCATAGCCTAAGTATAAAGATTCTTTTAAGGCCACGTTCAAACTATCAGTATTTGGTCAGTATTTCGCATCAGTATTTGTAAGCCCAAACTATGAGTGGGTGAAAAATCCAGAAGCGATGACGTGTTTCTATTATACTTTTCCTCTGACTGTCCCACTCCTGGTTTTGGCTTACAAATACTGATATGGTAAAAATATGTAAATGTTTATTAAATAATGTACTAAAAATTCACATTAAAAAAGGGGAAAAAAACAAAACATCAGAACAATACAAAGAAACCCCATAGTGCAATCATTGGAGAGGGCTTAAAGGACATAATTATAAAGGGGTACATAAATAAATAAGTCCTCTAATACATAGCCAACATCTATTTTGCAAACATGCATTCAATATAAATTAGAGTCTGGCAAAGAAAAGAAAAGAGGAATAAAATAACATAAGTACCCTAGAACATCAAATAGTCCATACCCAATGAAATCCTGTTGCACCCTTTAGTGGAGACCTTACCGTCACATTTGAAAGATACTAATGATGTACTACGTAAACTTGATGGATTACAACTAGAGGATGATATGATTCTAGTAACGTGTGATATTGAATCCTTGTACACGTCAATACGTCATGAAGATGGGATATTTGCAGTGGAACAATTCTTGAAGATGTCATCACTTGATGGTGAGTTTTGCACTTTCATATTGAACCTCCTCCGATTTGCACTCATAATTTTTTTATTTTTGGTGATCAGTTTTTCCTACAGCTCCAGGGAACAGCAATGGGGGCGGCTTTTGCGCCCTCATATGCGAATCTGTTCCTGGGGCTGTGGGAAAGGAAGATCTTTATTACTGATCCTATTTCTTTGGTTGATCGGGTGCAGTATTGGGGGAGGTTCATAGATGATATTTTGTGCATTTGGCAGGGTTCCATACAAGAATTGGAGTTATTTATGAACAGCCTAAATCAAAATGACATCAATTTACATTTGACGTATAAAGCAGGAAGATCGAATATTGAATTCCTGGACATTATGTTACAGGTGGATGATACTGGACGTGTACATACTGATGTCTTCCGTAAACCGACCTCTACGAACAGTCTCCTCCATGCTACATCATCACATCAATCAAGCTTAATACGGGGCATTCCCATTGGACAGTTTTTGAGGATGTGACGTATCTGTTCGAATGAGGAATTCTTTGAGAAGCAATGTCGTGATTTGAGTAACAGATTCAAGGAACGTGGTTATTCTTCCTCTAACATCAGAAAAGGCTACATAAGAGCTAAAAATACGAACCGCTCTCAAGCATTGTCCAAAAAGCATTTGCAATCGTGTACTTCGGATGAGGTACGTTTTATATATTCTTACAACTCTAGGTGGCAAGAGGTTCAAGACATTCTGGTTAAACATTGGAAAGTTTTGCAATTAGATCCAATTCTCATGGAGTATCTTCCTAGCAAACCTTCTATTACTTACAGGAGATCCCAGAATTTTTGTGATGTACTAGTGCATAGTCACTATAATAACAACAAAAAATCTCCAGGGTTCATTTTTAATTCAAGAGGTCCTAAATGGGGGTGTCGCCCATGTGGGGCATGTGTGGCATGCCCTAATGTTGAGAAATGTGATGTTTTCTCCAATGCTGATGAGAGTAGATCATACAAAATTTTGCATCCAATTACATGCACTACTAGTGCAGTCATTTACTGTGCTAGTTGTCCATGCAATCTTAAATATGTGGGATTGACATCTAGGGAGTATAGACGTAGGGTTAGGGAACATGTTCTTGATATTAGAGCAGCCCAAACTGAGTCAGACATCGAGTCCTTGAAGACAATACCCAAGCATTTCAAGTTGTTCCATCAATGCAATGATTCTTTGTTAAAAGTGAAGGGTATTGACCATATTATACTAAATTCAAGGGGTGGTGATCTCAAGAAGCGTCTTGCTCAGATAGAAGCAAAATGGATCTTCAGGCTTAATACATTGGCACCCAATGGCCTTAATGAACAGATTTCTTTTAGTTCATTTTTATAATGTTTTTAACTTTTTTTCTTTATTCTTCCAGCTCTTCCTTTTTCTTTGGTCCAGTGTTGCTGTGGTTATGTGACTGAACTATTTCCATCATCTGATTACAGGATCGTTGTCTTGGATTTATATTATTTTTATTTTTTATTTTCTATATATACATATATATTTATATATATAATAATTTTTCACCGAGCGCACGTGTGTTCACTTCACTTTTTACTTTTATTATTAATTTTATTATAATGTTTACACTGTAATTGGATATATATATTTATTTGTTGTTTTTAGTAATATATTGTTCGTATTTAATATTGTTATTGGGTATATATATTTATTTGTCACTGAATGTATTTATTCATTGTAATCATTTGTCTCAACATTTTTGCTATTAACAACTATCACTATATTAGTCTTGTTTTATGTAAGGTATATCTCCGGTTATGTGCATTCCACGCCAAATATGGCGTTTTTTTCACTTCCATTTTTACTATATATTTCCGGTTCAGGGGTCATCGAAACTCCGTTTTGGAGCGTTGTTCTTTTTTATTTACGCATTAAAACTGAGTCTACTGATGCGGTTTTCCTTTTTATATGCACATAGGATTATATGTTATGTCCGTTTTGCATTTTTAGTTAGCGCTAACAATTTTCTCACTTCCGGTCTGCGGGTCAGATGTGCCCGATCAGTATCATGTTTACTTGTAATATTAATGTTTGGTCACTTGGTTTTAATTAGTTTGTTTAATTATGTAGGTTTGGCACTTATTTATTTTTATTTTTTAATTAAACATCATTATCGCACACATCACTTCCGGTTCGGGGGTTACTATATCTCCGTCTTGGAGTGTTTTATTTATTTACATATATGAGACTGGATCGATTGATGCGTTTCTCTTCATTGTCGTCATATGTGTATATTATTATATGTCACTCGCACTTTACATTTTATTATTAGCGCTACCAGTTTATTCACTTCCGGTTCACGGGTTAGATGCGCCCGATTAGTATTGCGTCTATTTTTAATATTAGCATCTGTGTTACTCAGTTTTAATCGATCAGGTTTGTTCTATTATGTGAGAATAGTGTTTATTTATTTTTCTTCTTAGTTTGGTCTTTAATTAGACATTACCTTATCAGTCACTTCCGGTTCGGATCATACATGTAAATTGATTTATACTTATTTTACACAGTTTTCACTAGCGGTTTCTTAACATATGATCTTGGGTTTATTTCTAAATTCTTTTTTTTCGTTTTTCGGATGATGGTTCATATATGGATGTTGTATTAATTATATGCCAGCTGTTCTATTGCGGCCACAGCTTCTCATTGGTCCGTTTTTGTATATATGCCATTCCCCTCCTTACCTTCCTTCACTCCTTGAAAAAGCCACGTCCAGGCGAAACGTGCGTTAAGGAGCTAACAGGATTTCATTGGGTATGGACTATTTGATGTTCTAGGGTACTTATGTTATTTTATTCCTCTTTTCTTTTCTTTGCCAGACTCTAATTTATATTGAATGCATGTTTGCAAAATAGATGTTGGCTATGTATTAGAGGACTTATTTATTTATGTACCCCTTTATAATTATGTCCTTTAAGCCCTCTCCAATGATTGCACTATGGGGTTTCTTTGTATTGTTCTGATGTTTTGGTTTTTTCCCCTTTTTTAATGTGAATTTTTAGTACATTATTTAATAAACATTTACATATTTTTACCATATTGGTTCTATATGCTTTATTTCTTTCACCTTTCTCTTGAGGAGGTATCATTTAGTTCATAAAGGTGATCCTTTGTCCGTATATGATTTATTATAGCAGTTGTATTATTTACAAATACTGATGTAAAATACTGACCAAATACTGAACGTAAGAACCCATAACTTGAATGGGTGCATGCCGTCCAATTCGCACTAGAAATTACAGCAGGCTGACATTTTTTTTTCTCATGCTGAATCGGTATGAGAAAAAACGCTGACTAGTACTGTCTCATGCAATAACAATAGTCCGAGTGCTAACCGATAAAACATTGGATAGCACTTGTCCGATGTATACGCTCTTGTGAGCAAGACCTTAGTTTTGAGATTTCATTGTATCCTGCATAGATTCAAGACACACTGTGCCAAATGCAGCAAAGCAGCCACAACCAAGCCTGCTCCATGTTTCACAGCTGGTAACATTTTCTTTGTATTCATCAGTGAACATAGAGCTGATGTGACTTGCCAATAGGATGCAATTTTGTCTCATATGTCCAAAGGACATTCTCCCAGAAGCTTTTTGGTTTGTCAATATGCATCTTGGCAAATTGCAGTCTTGCTTTTCATGATTTGCTTTCATCAGTGGTTTTCTCCTCGGTCGTTTTCCATGAAGTCCACTTAGGCCAAGACAGCGACAGATGGTGCGATCTGACACTGATGTTCCTTGAGCTTAAAGTTTACCTCTAATCTCTTTAGAAGTTGTTATGAGCTCTTTATTTACTATTCATATTATCCGTGTCTTTGATTTGTCATTGATTTTCCTCTTGCAGCCAGGTCCAGGGAGATTGGCTACAGTCAAAATGACCTTAAATTTATGAATAATTATGTGTAACTGCAGTAACAGGAACATAAAGCTGTTTGGAGATGGTCTTTTAGCCTTTACCATTACCATGTATGGCTATAATTTTCTTTCTGATCTTCTGAGACTTATTAGCTTTCATTGGTCTATGTTCAGTGTGGTACACACCATGATACCAAACAGCACAATGACTACTTTTCACTCATTAGTCAAGCTGACTGAATACAAGTTTGTAGACTCCTGTGATGCTAATTACAGGACACGCTTTAGTTTAACATGTTCCCATCGTCAAATTATTTTCAACCTTTTCTAGGGGTACCTTCATCTTTGTCCAAGCCATTCTCATTTGTTTTTTATTTTTCTGTTGAAACTAAATTCAAAAGTAATGTCTGATTTTTAATAACTGATATTTAACTGTAGTAAACTTAAAATTAGTTTTGCCAGTTTCAATGTAATTCAGTGACCATTGTTGGTTTTTCTTACTTTAACACAAGTATGCCAACAATTTTCTGCTTATGTGTACCTTTATTAATATGCCAGTTCTGGCTCCTGCTTTCAAACGTGATCAACACAAAAATAATGAGAGATGAAGTATCACATTGCCATAAAAAGCCGAAACTACAACATCTAAAATATACTGTATGTGTTTAAAATATAGATATATAGTTACTGTTAAATAAAAGTTGTTGAACCTAAAAAGCTTTGTTCTGACTGAAGTGAATAGGTCAATTCTGGATTCAGAAACAAAAATTTAGCTCTTTGACTATGGCATTCACAAAACCTTTAAATAAAACAATGTCTGTTCATTTCAATGCTAAAATGACTGGAATGACCCGTTTCTAATAAATATTCAGACCATCAAGGATAATACATCTTGGCTTGATTTCAAGGCTGAATCTTTGAGAATTATTTTTTACCATAAGCATATCTCTGTAATGCAGTCAATTACACTAAAATTCCATGCATTTGTAACTTTTCTTTAATGGAGGTTTTCCCATGTAATTGGTTAAAACATAAATCGAAAGTACTTAGATCTCGTTAATAAACTTACTGCTTCAAAAGCTGATTTGAAGTTACATAAGCGTTGAAAATATCTATTACCAATGTGATGCAGAAAAAAGGCTTATTCCAAAATGACTAAAGTTACAAAACTTCAAGACATGTTGGAATCTGGAATGTACCTTAAGTCAGCTTGTTATCCATTTTAGTGTCATCTATCAGTAGAAGTCTTCCCTAGGCAGGCAATGAAATAAATTACCTAACTTTAGATAAAATAATACCAGATTGCCTAAGGTGGGGGAGCTATATGGATAACAGACACGCCTGAATGGTCCCTGGGGGCTAGACCACAGCTGTATTGTCTCATCACAAAAATGCAATTTCTAAATCATCTAAATGCTAACTACTAAGAACTAAAGAACAGCACACTCAAAGAGGTTGTCTTCATAACCACTTAGGCCTAATAGACCGAAGAGCAGAGGTTTTGAAGAGTAGGAGCAACAGCGAGTGCAGGTCCTTTTCCTAACAAAGCAGCAGGACTTGTAGCCCTACAAGAATTTACTGGGAGCGATCTGTATTGATTTTTTATTTACAGAATTTACAGTTTATTTCCTCAAAGCACATTTTTACAATGATCTAAGGCTGGTTTCACACTTGCGTTTTGATCTGCAGCGTTTTTACCGAAAAAAACGCATGCGTTTTTTTCCCTATGTTTAACATTAAAAACGCATGCGTTTTTTTGTACGCGTTTTGCCGCGTTTTAAGAACGCATGCTTTATTTTTGTACGCGTTTTACCGCGTTTTAAGAACGCATGCTTTTTTTGCTGAAATGCAACATGTAGTAATTTTCAGAGGCGTTCATTTGCGTTTGATTTGCGGCAAAAAATACATTGATGTCTATGGAAACGCATGCGTTTTTGCATACATGCGTTTGCTTGCGTTTTAAACGCATGCGTTTTTATAGAAAAAAACAAGAATACACCCTGATAAGCCACCCCCCACCATCAGGGTGATAAAGGGATCCTAACCCTAACCCTAACCCTAGGGATCCAAACCCTAACCCTATCCTTAACCCTACCCCTAACCCTACCCCTAACAATATGATAGTGAATACTCTCCGAGTTTATATTTTTAGTACTCTATAGCAGTACCGTATATCTTGGGGTGTCCACATTGAACAAAGCTTTTTATTAGAAGAATGTCCTGGTCTCCAGGTCAACATAATAGCCAATCCCTATGGATCCCTAGGATCCCTAGGGTTAGGGTTAGGGTTTAGGGTTAGGGTTTGGATTCCTAGGGTTAGAGTTAGGGGTAGGGTTAGGGGTAGGGTTTGGATCCCTAGGGTTAGGGTTAGGATCCCTTTATCACCTTGATGGTGGGGGGTGGCTTATCAGTGACCTGGTGACCAGGACATTCTTCTAATAAAAAGCTACCCCTAACCCTAACCCTAGGGATCCAAACCCTAACCCTACCCCTAACACTAACCCTAACCCTACCCCTAACCCTAACCCTACCCCCTAACCCTAACCCTAGCTAATTCTATTAATAGTGGGTTTTCTAGTTGATTTTGATGATTGGCAGCTGTCACACACTTCTCAGCATGCGTTTCAAAAACGCAAACGCAGGAAAAAACGCATGTAAACGCGTCAAAACGCCGTGTTTTTTTTCTGCATGCAAAAACGCATGCGTCTAAAAAACGCAGCGTTTGCACGCGTTTACATGCGTTTTTTCACCACATGCGTTTTTTTTTACAAACACTGCAGATCAAAACGCAAGTGTGAAACCAGCCTTAACCCCTTCCCGACATCTGACGTACTATCCCGTCGAGGTGGGGTGGGCCCCCATGACCGCCGACGGGATAGTACGTCATACGCGATCGGCCGCGCTCACGGGGGGAGCGCGGCCAATCGCGGCCGGGTGTCGGCTGCATATCGCAGCTGACATCCGGCACTATGTGCCAGGAGCGGTCACGGACCGCCCCCGGCACATTAACCCCCGGCACACCGCGATCAAACATGATCGCGGTGTACCGGCGGTACAGGGAAGCATCGCGCAGGGAGGGGGCTTCCCTGAGACGATCGGTACAAGGTGATGTACTCACCTCGTACCGAACGTCTTCTCCCTGCAGGCCCCGGATCCAAAATGGCCGAGGGGCTGTATCCGGGTCCTGCAGGGAGCACTTCCGGGTCGGAGCAGGCTGCAGATGAAAGCTGCAGCCTGCTCCGATGAAAGTATGATCGCCGATCTGATAGAGTGCTGTGCACACTATCAGATCTGCGATCTGTGATGTCCCCCCCGGGACAAAGTAAAAAAGTAAACAAAAAAATTTCCACATGTGTAAAAAAAAAAAAAAAAAAATTCCTAAATAAATAATAATAAAAAAAAAAATATTATTCCCATAAATACATTTCTTTATCTAAAAAAAACAAACAAAAACAATAACAGTACACATATTTAGTATCGCCGCGTCCGTAACGACCCAACCTATAAAACTGGCCCACTAGTTAACCCCTTCAGTAAACACCGTAAGAAAAAAAAAAAAAAAACGAGGCAAAAAACAACGCTTTATTGCCATACCGCCGAACAAAAAGTGGAATAACACGCGATCAAAAAGACGGATATAAATAACCATGTTACCGCTGAAAACATCATCTTGTCCCGCAAAAAACGAGCCGCCATACAGCATCATCAGCAAAAAAATAAAAAAGTTATAGTCCTCAGAATAAAGCGATGCCAAAATAATTATTTTTTCTATAAAATAGTTTTTATCGTATAAAAGCGTCAAAACATAAAAAAATGATATAAATGAGATATCGCTGTAATCGTACTGACCCGACGAAAAAACACAAGAAAAACACAAGAAAACAAGAAAAAAACAAAAAACCCTAACCCTACCCCTAACCCTACCCCTAACCTGAAATACGTGGCACTGAAATACGTGGCACTGAAATATACGTTTATATACGTATATACGTATATACGTATATAAGTGCCACGATATTTCAGTGGCCACGTATATAAGTGCCACGTATATAAGTGCCACGTATATAAGTGCCACGTATATAAGTGCCACGTATTTAAGTGCCACGTATTTAAGTGCCACGTATTTAAGTGCCACGTATTTAAGTGCCACGTATTTACGTGCCACGTATTTACGTGCCATGTATTTTTCAGTGCCTGAAATACGTGGCACTGAAATATCGTGGCACTGAAATATCGTGGCACTGAAATATCGTGGCACTGAAATATCGTGGCACTGAAGTATTTACGTGCCACGTATTTTTCAGTGCCTGAAATACGTGGCACTGAAATACGTGGCACTGAAATACGTGGCACTGAAATATCGTGGCACTGAAATATCGTGGCACTGAAATATCGTGGCACTGAAGTATTTACGTGCCACGTATTTTTCAGTGCCTGAAATACGTGGCACTGACATACGTGGCACTGAAATATCGTGGCACTGAAATATCGTGGCACTGAAATATCGTGGCACTGAAGTATTTACGTGCCACGTATTTTTCAGTGCCTGAAATACGTGGCACTGAAATACGTGGCACTGAAATACGTGGCACTGAAATATCGTGGCACTTAAATACGTGGCACTTAAATACGTGGCACTTAAATACGTGGCTCTTATATACGTGGCTCTTATATACGTGGCACTTATATACGTGGCACTTATGACTGTCAGAAAATGTTCAGTAAACGGTTAGGGGTGAGGTTAGGGGTAGGGTTTCAGGTAGAATTGGGGAGTTTCCACTGTTCAGGCACATCAGGGGCTCTCCAAACGCGACATGGCGTCCAATCTCAATTCCAGCCAATTCTGCGTTGAAAAAGTAAAACAGTGCTCCTTCCCTTCCGAGCTCTCCCGTGCGTCCAAAAAGGGGTTTACCCCAACATATGGGGTATCAGCGTACTAGGGACAAATTGAACAACAACTTCTGGGGTCCAAGTTCTCTTGTTATCCTTGGGAAAATAAAAATTTGGGGGGCTAAAAATCATTTTTGTGGGAAAAAAAATATGTTTTATTTTCACGGCTCTGCGTTGTAAACTGTAGTGAAACACTTGGGGGTTCAAAGTTCTCACAACACATCTAGATAAGTTCCTTGGGAGGTCTAGTTTCCAATATGGGGACACTTGTGGGGGGTTTGTACTATTTGGGTACATCAGGGGCTCTGCAAATGCAACGTGACGCCTGCAGACCAATCCATTTAAGTCTGCATTCCAAATGGCGCTCCTTCCCTTCCGAGCTCTGTCATGCGCCCAAACAGTGGTTCCCCCCACATAGGGGGTATCAGCGTACTCAGGACAAATTGGACAACAACTTTTAGGGTCCAATTTATCCTGATACCCTTGTGAAAATACAAAACTGGGGGCTAAAAAATCATTTTTGTGAAAAAAAAAATAATTTTTATTTTCACGGCTCTGCGTTATAAACTGTAGTGAAACACTTGGGGGTTCAAAGTTCTCACAACACATCTAGATAAGTTCCTTGGGGGGTCTAGTTTCCAATATGGGGTCACTTGTGGGGGGTTTGTACTGTTTGGGTACATCAGGGGCTCTGCAAATGCAACGTGACGCCTGCAGACCAATCCATTTAAGTCTGCATTCCAAATGGCGCTCCTTCCCTTCCGAGCTCTGTCATGCGCCCAAACAGTGGTTCCCCCCCACATAGGGGGTATCAGCGTACTCAGGACAAATTGGACAACAACTTTTAGGTCCAATTTATCCTGATACCCTTGTGAAAATACAAAACTGGGGGCTAAAAAATCATTTTTGTGAAAAAAAAAAATAATTTTTATTTTCACGGCTCTGCGTTATAAACTGTAGTGAAACACTTGGGGGTTCAAAGCTCTCAAAACACATCTAGATAAGTTCCTTAGGGGGTCTACTTTCCAAAATGGTGTCACTTGTTGGGGGGTTTAATGTTTAGGCACATCAGGGGCTCTCCAAACGCAACATGGCATCCCATCTTAATTCCAGTCAATTTTGCATTGAAAAGTAAAATAGCGCTTCTTCCCTTCTGAGCTCTGCTATGCGCCCAAACAATGGTTTACACCCACATATGGGGTATCTTCGTACTCAGGACAAATTGCACAACAACTTTTGTGGTCTAATTTCTTCTCTTACCCTTGGGGAAATAAAAAAATGGGGGTGAAAAGATCATTTTTGTGAAAAAATATGATTTTTTATTTTTACGGCTCTGCATTATAAACTTCTGTGAAGCACTTGTTGGGTCAAAGTGCTCAACACACATCTAGATAAGTTCCTTAAGGGGTCTACTTTCCAAAATGGTGTCACTCGTGGGGGGTTTCAATGTTTAGGCACATTAGGGGCTCTCCAAACGCAACATGGCGTCCCATCTCAATTCCAGTCAATTTTGCATTGAAAAGTCAAATGGCGCTCCTTCCCTTCTGAGCTCTGCCCTGCGCCCAAACAATGGTTTACACCCACATATGGGGTATCAGCGTACTCAGGACAAATTGCACAACAATTTTTGGGGTCCAATTTCTTCTCTTACCCTTGGGAAAATAAAAAATTGGGGGTGAAAAGATCATTTTTGTGAAAAAATATGATTTTTTATTTTTACGGCTCTGCATTATAAACTTCTGTAAAGCACTTGTTGGGTCAAAGTGCTCACCACACATCTAGATAAGTTCCTTAGGGGGTCTACTTTCCAAAATGGTGTCACTTGTTAGGGGTTTCAATGTTTAGGCACATCAAGGGCTCTCTAAATGCAACATGGCGTCCCATCTCAATTCCAGTCAATTTTGCATTGAAAAGTCAAATGGCGCTCCTTCCCTTCCGAGCTCTGCCCTGCGCCCAAACAATGGTTTACACCCACATATGGGGTATCAGCGTACTCAGGACAAATTGCACAACAATTTTTGGGGTCCAATTTCTTCTCTTACCCTTGGGAAAATAAAAAATTGGGGGTGAAAAGATCATTTTTGTGAAAAAATATGATTTTTTATTTTTACGGCTCTGCATTATAAACTTCTGTAAAGCACTTGTTGGGTCAAAGTGCTCACCACACATCTAGATAAGTTCCTTAGGGGGTCTACTTTCCAAAATGGTGTCACTTGTTAGGGGTTTCAATGTTTAGGCACATCAAGGGCTCTCTAAATGCAACATGGCGTCCCATCTCAATTCCAGTCAATTTTGCATTGAAAAGTCAAATGGCGCTCCTTCCCTTCCGAGCTCTGCCCTGCGCCCAAACAATGGTTTACACCCACATATGGGGTATCAGCGTACTCAGGACAAATTGCACAACAATTTTTGGGGTCCAATTTCTTCTCTCACCCTTGGGAAAATAAAAAATTGGGGGTGAAAAGATAATTTTTGTGAAAAAATATGATTTTTTATTTTTACGGCTCTGCATTATAAACTTCTGTAAAGCACTTGTTGGGTCAAAGTGCTCACCACACATCTAGATAAGTTCCTTAGGGGGTCTACTTTCCAAAATGGTGTCACTTGTTAGGGGTTTCAATGTTTAGGCACATCAGGGGCTCTCCAAATGCAACATGGCGTCCCATCTCAATTCCAGTCAATTTTGCATTGAAAAGTCAAATGGCGCTCCTTTGCTTCCAAGCTCTGCCATGTGCCCAAACTGTGGTTTACCCCCACATATGGGGTATCAGCGTACTCAGGACAAATTGTACAACAACTTTTGGGGTCTATTTTCTCCTGTTACCCTTGGTAAAATAAAACAAATTGGAGCTGAAATAAATTTTGTGTGAAAAAAAGTTAAATGTTCATTTTTATTTAAACATTCCAAAAATTCCTGTGAAACACCTGAAGGGTTAATAAACTTCTTGAAAGTGGTTTTGAGTACCTTGAGGGGTGCAGTTTTTAGAATGGTGTCACACTTGGGTATTTTCTATCATATAGACCCGTCAAAATGACTTCAAATGAGATGTGGTCCCTAAAAAAAAATGGTGTTGTAAAAATGAGAAATTGCTGGTCAACTTTTAACCCTTATAACTCCGTCACAAAAAAAAATTTTGGTTCCAAAATTGTGCTGATGTAAAGTAGACATGTGGGAAATGTTATTTATTAAGTATTTTGTGTGACATATGTCTGTGATTTAAGGGCATAAAAATTAAAAGTTGGAAAATTGCAAAATTTTCAAAATTTTCGCCAAATATTCGTTTTTTTCACAAATAAACGCAAGTTATATCGAAGAAATTTTACCACTAACATGAAGTACAATATGTCTCGAGAAAACAATGTCAGAATCGCCAAGATCCGTTGAAGCGTTCCAGAGTTATAACCTCATAAAGGGACAGTGGTCAGAATTGTAAAAATTGGCCCGGTCATTAACGTGCAAACCACCCTTGGTGGTGAAGGGGTTAAAGGGGTTCTCTGAGAAATGTAATAAAACTAGTTGGCCTGTGAGAAATTTTCGCACATTGCTTGTCACGGGCACAGGCAATTTCAGTAAAATCAAGTTGGTCAAATGTTAATGTATTTAATGAGATGATGAACACAGAGAGGTATTTATATATGTAGATTGGTAATACAATAAATTGGTTTGATAAGTAGAGGCTAAAAAAATGTCTTGAGGTCGTGGTGCCCCCTGCAAGTTACTGTTTTTTTCAGCAGGTTTCTGAAAATGAATGTTTAAACTGTATTTATTGATCAAATTGTGAATGTGTGGTTTGTTTGTGTCTTTTCTTGCTGAAGGGGCATGTTTACCTTTCAAATGGTGTATTATTTGTGTGTGTGCGAAAAAGCTGTGCATGTTTACAAATGTGTTTGCATATTGTGACTCACCGTTTGTGTGCGTGAGGCGAAGTAATCACTGAAAAAGCAGTGCATGTTTACAAATGTGTTTGCATATGTGAGTTACCTGCAGTGAAGTGTGCAATCCTCGAATTTGCCTGAAATAGGCTGGGGAAGCACTTTAGCAAGCTGGAAAGACCTCAAGGCAAATGCCACCTGCAGGTAATTTGACCTTTGAAATGGTGTATCATTTGTGTGTGTCGGTGGCGTATAAACGGAGCAACTTGAGGTTGTGGTGCCACCCGCAGGTTATTGTTTTTTTCTGTGAGGCAATAGAACAAATAGAGGAGAAAATCCAGCTTCCAAAAATATCAAAATTTATTAAAGATAAAATCCAAAGTCCAAAAACATGGTTCACAGGAGAAGAAATAGCAGCAAGCTACAGGTTTCGAACAATAAGTTCTTTTTCAAAGCTGCTTTGAAAAAGAACTTATTGTTCGAAACATGTAGCTTGCTGCTATTTCTTCTCCTGTGAACCATGTTTTTGGACTTTGGATTTTATCTTTAATAAATTTTGATATTTTTGGAAGCTGGATTTTCTCCTCTATTTGTTCTATTGCCTCACGTGAAGACTGCACGTCATCCGGGCTTCCCCACAACAAATGCCTAGTAGGTGAGCTGGTTTTGTCTCATTTTTTTTTTTTTTCTTCTATTGTTTTTTTCTGCAGGTTTCTGAAAATGAATGTTTAAACTGTATTTATTGTTCAAATCATGAATGTGTGGCTTGTTTGTGTCTTTTCTTGCTGAAGGGGGCAAGTTTACCTTTCAAATGGTGTATTATTTATGTGTGGGGCGAAGTAATCACTGAAAAAGCAGTGCATGTTTACAAATGTATTTGCATATGTGACTCACTTGCAGTGAAGTGTGCAATCCTCCAATATGCCTCAAATCGGCTGGGCAAGGAGTTCGGCAAGCTAGAAAGCCCCCAAGGCAAATGTTAGGATTTGTTTGTGATGTTTGAAAGCAGCTTTGTGGTAGTGTGCTTTGGGGTAGTGTGGTGCCACCTGCAGGTCATTTTTCCTTACTGTAGATTTATGAAAATTAATGTTTAAACTGTATTTTGTGATCACATCATGGATGTGTGGTTTGTTTGGCCTTTTTCTTGCTGAAAGGGGCAAGTTTACCTTTCAAATGGTGTATCATTTGTGTGTGTGGGTGCAGTATGAACAGAGATACAAAGTAATCACTGAAAAAAAGTGTTTAGAAATAATATATAAGGATAAATAATACATTCAAATATTACAAATTTTGCTAAATACCTTTATTAATATAATAATAATATAATTATTATATTATAATTAATATTATTGCGCATTGTGACTTAAATTATATTGTGGCTGATCCTGGTCGACAAGCTGTGATATAGTTTACTCTTTTTGTATGCTCCTATCTAGTGTCTTAAATTCAACGTGGTGTACTATTTGGACCCCCTAAACTTCCATCAACCTGTTATTACCATATGTCATCACAAGCCACCTCTAGCAGCATTTGGCACAAGCAAAGGCTAGTGACAGAACACCTTTAATCACTGCATATGTACCAATGGAGGTAGCTTGTGATGACATATCCAGATTGAGGAATATCGGTTAAACTCGGGGGAGCAGCCAGCTTGACTAGCAGAAGTACTGTTTTGTACAATACTTGTACAAGTACAATATTGCCTTGCGCAGGCGTGTACTACGGAGGACACAGCATGAACTTCAATCCAATATTGCGGCCAGCATGCAGCCAGAGAGTAAGGAAAGGGTGAATCAAACACCCAAAAACCCGGCCCATATGACCACAAACCTGTCCCGCCAAATTCAGGTGACAGGTTCCCTTTAAATTAAAGAGTACCTGTCGCCAGGTGAAAAGTGGCCAGCTATTCCTACTACTTTATTCCTGCTTGTCCGCTGAGTATTCAGTTTTTTCAATTTTATAAAATGCGCCATATGGAGATATGAATTTTACTTAGTGCTAATTCCAAAAATCTTACCGAAGGGGCATGGTGCCGAGAATTTCAAGGGACAGGTTAGACTGATCCACATCTCTAGAACAATGTGGTACATTAAAAAAAAAAAACAAAACAAATAAACAGCAAAGTCAGGGAGAAGTGGGAATAAGAGCAGAAACTGGGCACTTTGATGTGGCGATATGTCCACTTTACATACACTATTCAAAGTTAGTTTTCTCCATTCTGACAAATCTGCCAGCAACATGCGAACAGAGAGAGGGGGCCCTTTACAAATCTTAGAAATAATAGTACCAAAATGCCACCCCAAGGCGACACAAAAAACATAGACATTTTTCTTAAACTTGTAGAGAGAGATCTTAAAAAGATAAGGTATATGGAGGAGGACACAGTTCACAATCTGAGCGAAAAAGAAAGAGTGGCCATGGATGCACTTAAAAAGAATGACCAATTGGTCATAAAGGCATCCGATAAGGGTGGCAATTTGGTTGTAATGGACCACAAGGTTTATTGGAGTATGTGTAATAATATACTACAAGACAGCAGCACGTATGAAATACTGGGGGGGGACCCATCTGATAGTTACAAGATTCAACTCAGATTTATTTTGGAGGAAGCACTCTCAAAGGGGTTGATCTCCAAATCTGAATTTGATTTTCTGCTCCCCAAATTTCCCCTGCAGGCCACATTTTACACATTGCCCAAGGTACATAAGGGTCTGCACCCTCTAAAGGGGAGACCCATTGTATCGGGAGTGGATTCACTCACACAAAACTGTGGTCTGTATGTCGAAGAGATTCTGAGGCCTTTTGTTGTGTCCATACCTGCATATTTGAGGGACACTATGGATTTACTGCAGAAAATTGAGGGGATACAACTGGAGAAGGACTCTTTTCTAGCATCCATCGATGTGGAGGCTTTATATAGCAGTATTCCACATAAGGAAGGTTTAAGGAGTATACATCACTACCTTCAGCAAAGATCAATAGCATGCAGGGAACATAATTCATTTGTATTAGACCTTCTTGATTTCATACTTACCCATAATACATTTAAATTTGATGGAAGACATTACCACCAGCTCAGGGGCACTGCGATGGGGTGCCCATGTGCCCCATCGTACGCAAATTTGTTCCTGGGCTGGTGGGAAGAAACCATAGTTTTTGGGAGAGACACAAATTGGTGGAATGACTGTATAGCCATGTGGCTCAGATTCATCGACGACGTCTTCGTGATATGGGTGGGCACCGAGGGCCAGTTTAGCAGTTTCATTGGTGAACTGAATGTGAACGATGTCGGTCTCAAGTTCACTTCAGAGATTGAGAAAGAGGAACTGGCCTTCCTGGATGTCATGATAACTAAAACAGCTGAAGGGGGTCTTACAACAAGGATTTATCGTAAACCAACAAGTACAAATGGTCTACTAAATTGGCATAGCCACCACCCTGTTTCTCTCAAAAAAGGCATCCCGAAAGGCCAGTTCCTTAGACTAAGGAGAAACTGTTCGGACACCAAAATGTTCCATAGTCAGGCAGGAGACATGTTTAACAGATTCAGAGAGAAAAATTATCCCGCACATATCCTGAAGTCGGCCTACAATAATGCCACTAATTCGGACAGACAACAATTGTTACATAAAAAGGAACCTAGGACTGAGGATAGTAAAATGAGGATCATAGGCACATTTGATTCCCAACATATAAAGGTTAGAAATGTGATACAGAAGCACTGGGACATACTCAGGATGGATCCAGATCTTGTGGACCTCCTGGGGACCCACCCAGATATTACCTTCAGGAGAGGGAGATCACTCAGAGATTCATTGGTGCATAGCCACTACATGCGACCAAAACTGAGTGGCACTTGGCTACAGAGGAAAACATGTGGCTTTTTCAGATGTGGGGGGTGCCAATTCTGTAAATTCATGAGACCAAATAAATCTTTTAAAAGCTCCTCTACCGGGAAGATATTCTTCCAGCGGGATTTTTCTAACTGTAAGTCAACAGGGGTGGTGTACCTGGCCTCCTGCTCTTGTCCTATGGATTATATAGGAAAGACGGTAAGAGAATTCCGTAGGAGAGTAGGGGAGCACCTGGGCGATATAAGACACAATAGAGAGACCCCCCTGGTTCGACACATGAGATCACAACATCCAGAGAACCCAATAGATGTAAACTTTTCAGTTATTGAGGTGGTTAAACCAAGTCCTAGAGGTGGCAATTTTGATAGGACTGTACTTCAGAGAGAATGTGAGTGGATATTTAGAATGGACTCCGTTGCCCCCAAAGGTCTGAATGAGCAACAATCATATGGGTGTTTTCTGTGAGCTTATTTCTCTGTCCTGTAGGCTATTGTTCCTCTACGTATGTAATATAACGTTTTTTATAATAAAGGTCATAAAGTGAGATTAAGATAATACTAAGACATGTGGGACCATAAGCATTAAACTGGTAACATGCTCCGGTTTTGAGATATCTCCCCCGCAGGGGGTAATTTGCATAGATTGGTATGTCTATCTTTGAATTTTCCTCAAGTGTATTTAAAACGCGGGTTACAGAAATACATATTTGGGAGCAAGTGATTATTAGTATGCTTATAGATTTATAGGTTGATTTTCTCAATCGCCATGATTATTAGATATTGCCTATGGGCCACTGCTAAGTGTGCAAAGGATGAAGTCTAGCTACTTTCATCGGTACTTTGAAAATAATTTTTGCGCAGCTACAGCATCTATATAATTTGGGCCAATGGGGTTGAGACGCAGGATGGGCGGCATTTATGCGCTCCATCCTGCGCAAACGCAATAAGGCATCCATAATCGGCATGAGCATAGAAATTCCGGGTTGGTTAACCGGCAGCATTACAGGGCTTAGGCGCTTCTATGCGCTCCATCTGGCGCAGGCGCTGTAAGGCACCTTCATCCCTCCATAGTAACAAGCATTTGCGCATGACTTCCGGGTTGATTAACCGGAAGTACCTGAATGCGCGGTAACCCGGCGTCAGAATGCATAAAATGAGGTAATATATCGCAGCACTCATTCTCATCTTTCATCACCGAGACACATTACACTACTATCAGGCCTCCTGATGAGCCTAAGGGGCGAAACGCGTCGAGGCGGAATATGAGATGTGGCAGATGGCACAGCGCCCAAGGAACGATGAGTATTAGGCACATGGACTGATTCAGCTGTTGTGCTATGTTACATCGGGCTCCAACAAAAAGATATACAATGACATGTTAAATCATTGATTTAAGCACAAAGCATTTGTGCCGTGGTCTATTGGGCCTCAGTAATAATATGTGGTATATCGGGTTCCAGCAATAGTATGCACAATAACACTTTAGATAACTGATTGAAGTACAAAGTGTCTGTGCCGTGATATACCGGGCTCCAGCAACAATATGCACAATGACACTTTAGACAATTGATTGAAATATAAATTGGCTGTGTTGTAGTTTATCGGGTCCTTGCAATAACATGCACAATGACACTTTAGGTAATTGTTTGAAATATAGAGTGGCTGTACTGTGGGATATTGGGTCCCAGTATTAATATGCACAAGGACACTTTAGATGTATAAAGTGGGGTGTCTTTGTGGGACCATTATCTTGAATACTAACATCTATATGCTGATTGTGGCTTGGTAAGCGAATGAGGTATCGGGCCCTCGCTTTGTAGTCAGTTTATTTATGGTCCCAAACCACTCTTCCATTAATGGTCATTACAGCAATAAGGACCATCAACATAGACATGGTTGGAGCAGCGCTTGCTGTGTAGAATAATTTATTCCTTGGGCACGTAAATTTTTTGCATGTCCCTGGCAGGATATTATCTGCCTGTGATAGGGAGAATTGACCGCACTGTTTGACTTGTTCACATAAACCAATATCTGCATAAGACAGGAACAGGTTTTGATAACAAAATTGTGGGCGACTAGTGGCCCGGTGTGGCCAATTAAGATTATCTATGTGCCATCTTAAGTCCACGATGTACATATTTTCATTGTTTTAATAAGCATGTTGGGGTTCAGTATTCCCTATTTGTAGGTCGATCTCTGTATAGTCTTTAGGGGCACCTATAGAATCATTGTGTGGGTAGGGGTTACCCGGAGCCACCGATAGGGCCTCTTAGGATTGTAGGGATAGACGACGTGGAGTGGGGGCGCCATCACGTATCCCTTAAGGTGCCAACCCCCACAGCCAGGTAGTTATCAGTATAGATATCTTGACAGGGATATACACTGGCCTCCAACATTAGTTTTCACCTGTGTGTGGGTTTTTCTTTGGTGTAGCCACAGGTTGGTGGCATTTTATATTATTCTAATAAACATTGGGTTTTTTATGATTTTTTGAGAAGACAGAAATCATCATCGTGAGCCTGTCACTTGTCATTCTCAAGGCATCGTTTTTTTCTAAACATTTTTCAGAAGTACAATATAAGCAGCCTACAAAGCACACCTACGCCTGCAATCTCATCTTGAGAATAAAAAAATAAAAAGAAAAAAAGGAAAGGATCGAGTCCTGTTACTAAAAGTCTTAGCTACTGTACTTCTAGCACAGCAGTGTACAGTTTCAAAAATAGCTGTACTAGACGTGACAGAATTCCAGTTTAGAAAAAAAAGGAAACATATGCAGACTGTAAGAAGAAATCTAATTATAACATATTGTCATTGTGAGAATGCTGCAGTGAAAGCAACAATGAATCACAACGTATTATTTATTCATGTACATTTAGTCTAGTAGTGGAGTAATGCCTATGATGGATTGGCCATTTCCTTGTCATTCAGTGGACAAGTAGTAACGTTTTTGTGGTTGCTTTGATAGCTTTAGGCTAAGTTCACACTAGGCATTTTTTCAGAATTTTTTATACAATTTTCAGCTGCGTTTTACAGTACCAGTAAAGCCCATGAGATTTCAGAAATCTCATGCACATATTGTTTTTTTGACATCAGTTTTTTTGTGTTTTGCATAGTTTTTTGAACATAGAGCATGTCACTTCTTTCACGCACCAAAAAAAACAGGTATCGGGTTTTGATGCATTTGTGGTGTAAAAATGTGATATTATGGAATGGAAAAAAAATGTCAACACAAAACTTAATCAGAATGCACAAGAGACAAATCTAGCATGCCAAGAAAAACCAAGGAAAACATGCTTTTTTCTGCAGCTTCTTTTCTGCCTAGTGCGAATTTACCCTTATAGAGTGGATATATTCTTACTGTATAGAGAATATCAGAGACACGTCCCCAATGGGTCTAACAACATAAATTCCCTTTCTTAAAGCACCTATACTACTAGGGTGACCTCTATAGAAAGTAAAATAAATATATACATCTCCATATTGCTATGGAGTGTGGGAGAAAACTCACACAAAGGTGATACCTTTCATAAAAATGTTGCCTGCGGCCAAACTTGAATCCACAAGCTCAATGCTCTTGTGCTAACCATTGAGCCTCCTTCCATAAACATTGCCCTCCACTGAAACTAAATATAATTACGGTAGTTCCTATCAACAACGTCCACATAACAATTTTCAGTACTGTATACAAAAGCCATTTTATCAAAGCTGTACTCTCCTATAGTAGGGATGACAATGTAGAAACTAAATAGCAGGTAATGGTCCCATATGTGAATTCTATTGACTGTGTATTGTCAATAAGGAGGTGCATGTTCATTAGAGATGAAAGAAAACCTTGCTTACAGAGGATAAGCGTGCACTAGTTAAATTATACCCAGGAAATCTGATCAGTTGTATTTGTGAAGCAGCATTGCATCATACAGTGGAGCATCTGCTTAATGCTATTGTTAACATAATTGCTTTGTACATCACTAGATATTAACTCTTCCCCATCTAGCCACAGGCATGCTTTTCATACAGAATATTATATACTTCTTTCCTAATAGGAGTACCATTACAAATATACCGTGAAGATACCCTTATTTTACCTGTATTATCAGAATACAAAATATATATATATATATATATATATATATATATATATATATATATAAAATGACCATACTATATTATTCTCTCCACAATACCTCTCACCTCATCGCTCGTAATATACAAGTAGGAAAAGAAAATAAACGCATTAAAAGGATTTTGAAGGTTTAAATTTGAAAATCCTTTGTTTTCAGAGGGAGAAGTAAAACACGGCTACAACCGTTACATGTTGGTATAATGATTGACTGTCTATGGAAAAAAGGCATGAGGATAAAGTAGGGGGCACTTCTAATTTCAATTTGGGTAAGGAAGTGACCATTTCAAAACTATATACTATTTACAACTATACAAACACACACAAACTAATAATTTGCTGTGCGTAACTATAACAATTTTACTTATGACACCTTTTATGCAGACTTATAGAAAAATTACATCTTTATTATGTAATTTATCATTATTGCATGGTTAGTAGCTAGTCTGTTACATCATTTATTTAGTCTATTGAGCCTTCAGCATTCGATCATCTCAGGGTGACCAATCAAAAAACGACAACCCAGATCCAATGACGTAATCCTAATTATACTTAAACATACTTTTATAAATGCTCTCTGTCTAAGGTATAACAAAACGTGTAATTGCAATCATTTTCTGGGAGAAATGCTTCATTTTCTGGAACAATTTCAAGGGTGCCAAAACTTTCGGCAATGATTATAACTATGTAATTTATAGAATAAGTCATGCTTTAAAGCATTTCTGCAAGTAATGATATCTTTGGAAGTGTCCCTGATGTTGAGCACACTGCCAGCAAAACTTCTTTAGTACACATGACCCAAATTGATTGAGAAAATGTAATATGCTGTAACATGACATGGCAATAATGCTGTGGAAATTTAGGGTTTATATACAGCCCCCATAACATAATATACACAGTATATGTAACACTCTCCATTTACATACATCGGCCATCTAAAGTGCATATAAAAAACAGTCTACACACGCCCGATAAAAAGCCAGGTTTTATCATGCAAAACAATCAAACCAAGAAGAATCATTTCAGAGCTTTTCACCTATAATTTCAGCCATAATCTGTACAATTCAATTGAAAAACAAACTGAAATCTTTTTGCGTGGAAAAAATGAAAATAAACAACTTAAAGGGATTGTCCACTACTAGGACAACCCCTTCTTGATCTAAATGTTTGGGGCCGATAAATAAGAAAGCCTATATCCCGTCACGTGCCGGAGCAGCACTCGCAGCCCCCGGGGCTCTCGAGCGGTTGTTGTGAAATGTGACCCCAATCACCGCTGGTGTCACTGTGCCTTCCTTTGGACATTTTGAACATGAAAAGGAAGTCTAGGCTGCAGCTGATCTCTGACTTCCTGTTTAGGTTCAAGAAGTCCGAAGGCAGAGGCAGTGACGCCAGTGCTGATTGGGTGCCGGACTCACAGGTCACAACAACTGACACCGCTGGAACGGTGCCTGAGGAGAGTATAAGCTTTTTTATTTATCTGTGTACTGAGAATGATTGTTCAGTTCAGAAGGAGGAAGAAGCAGATTTCCCATAGGCGTGGAATGCAGTGAATATTTATTCCCTTTAGTAGCGGCACATGTGAAAGCCTGGCAGCTGCAGGAAGCCGGCGGCTGACACTGTGCTCGCTACTAAAGAGCAATGGATACTCACTGCCCTCCACACCAATAGTCCCGGAGTGGGGAGCAGTGAGTATTCCGGCAGCTGTACTGTTATGATCTGGTGGCCTAGGAGCAGCATGAGACGTACTCTGGAGAAGGTGGTACCTGTACTGACCGCAGACCCTGAACTTAACACCGCAACTAGAAGTAGCCGTGGAATGTACCTAACACTCCCTAGACATCTTGACACAGCCGGAGGACTAAATACCCCTAGAGATAGAAAAGGGAAAATTATCTTGCCTCAGAGAAAATCCCCAAAGGATAGACAGCCCCCCACAAATATTGACTGTGAGAGGAGAGGGAAATAACATACGCAGACTGAAATCAGGATTTAGCAAAGGAGGCCACTTCTAGCTAAATAGAAAGGATAGGACAGAGTAATATGCGGTCAGTATTAAAACACTAGAAAATATCCACCACAGAAAATACAAAATCTCCACATCTAACTAAAGATATGGAGGGTATATCTGCATCTCCAGAGATACCAGCTTGACTGAACAAATCCTTATACAGACCAAGCTGGACAAGACAAAACATGAAAAAGAATTGAACAATAAGGCCCACAGCATGTGGACTGCAAAAAACAAGGCCAGAACTTATCTTTGTTGAAATGAACAGCAAGCAGGAGAGACCAGGCAGGAATGTGAATCCTCCAGGAACAATGGACAACTGGCACTGACTAAAGGGTCAAGCAAGACTAAATAGCCCAGTCAGAATTGCAATAAGTGGACACACCTGATGAATGCTGTGATCCAAAGACAGCAGCACTACCACTTATAACCACCGGAGGGAGCCCAATAGCAGAATTCACAACAGTACCCCCCCCTTGAGGAGGGGTCGCCGAACCCTCACCAGAGCCCCCAGGCCGATCAGGACGAGCCAAATGAAAGGCACGAACCAAATCGTCAGCATGAACATCGGAGGCCACAACCCAAGAATTATCCTCCTGGCCATAACCCTTCCATTTGACAAGATACTGAAGCTTCCGCCTCGAAAAACGAGAATCCAAAATCTTCTCAACCACATACTCCAACTCCCCATCAATCAACACCGGGGCAGGAGGATCAACAGAGGGAACAACGGGTACCACATATTTCCGCAACAAAGATCTATGAAAAACAGCAGAATTCACAACACTGTACTCTGCTTGTAAGCAGTGCATAACGTCCCTGCCATGTGCTTCTTACAAGCATAAAGCAGCTGCTGGCACCGGAACAAGACGCTGCGAGGGAGCGCAGGAAGGTAAGCGTATTTTTTGCTTTTTTATGTTTTTCTGAAGGGGCCCTGCATACCAGGATGGAGATGGGGGCCAATCATACCAGGATAAGGATGAAGCCATGCATATCAGGATAGGGATGGGGGCCAATCATACCAGGATAAGGATGAAGCCATGCATACCAGGATGGGGGTGAGGCCAATCATACCAGTATAAGGATGAAGCCATGCCTACCAGGGATGGGGATGGGGCCAATAATAGCAGGATAAGGATGGGGCCAATCATACCAGGATAAGGATGAAGCCATGCATACCAGGGATGGGGATGGGGCCAATCATACCAGGATAAGGATAAAGCCATACAAACCAGGGATGGGGTGGGGCCAATCATACCAGGATGGGGGAGGGGCCGATCAGGCCAGGATAAGGATGGGGCCATGCATACCAGGATGGGGATGAGGCCATGCATACCAGGATAAGGATGAGGGGGCCCATACACACTAGGATGGGGATGAGGGGGCCCATACACACTAGGATGGGGATGAGGGGGCCATGCATACCAGGATGGGGATGAGGGGGCCATGCATACCAGGATGGGGATGAGGGGGCCATGCATGCCAGGATAGGGATGAGAGGGCCATGCATACCATAATAGGGACGAGAGGCCATGCATACCAGGATAGGGATGAGGGGGCCATGCATACGAGGATGGGGATGAAGGGGCCATGCATACCAGGATGAGGATGAAGGGACTAGTGTATCAGGATGGGGATGAGGGGACCATATACAACAGGAGAGGGGATATAAAGTACAGAATTGACCACATTTTTTGCTTCAATTTTTTTTTTCTAATTTCCTCCTCTAAAACCTAGGTGCGTCTTAGGGTATGTTTCCATATTCAGGAAATGCTGCGTGTTTGACGCTGCGTAGAGCCGCAGCATCAAACACGCAGCGTCCAGATGTTACAGCATAGTGGAGGGGATTTCATGAAATCCCATCTCCACTATGCATTAAAAGATGCATGAATCAGACCCGCGGAAACAGACATGCGGCGCGTCTTTTAAGAACGCAGCATGTCCTTACAATGTAGAAACAACGCAAGAACAATGCAGGTGACCTGCCAGTGACCTCAGGTGCAGATTTCGTCAGGATTTTAGGCTACTTTCACACTAGCGTCGGGCACTGCACATCGCAATGCGTCGTTGTGGAGAACAAACGCATCCTGCAAAGTTGCCTGCAGGATGCGTTTTTTCTCCATAGACATTTATTAGCGACGCATTGCAATGCAGTGCCACACGTCGCAACCGTCGTGCGACGGTTGCGTCGTGTTATGGCGGACCGTCGGCACAAAAAAAGTTACATGTCCGCCCCCTCCTCCCCGGACCTTACAATGGGGCAGCAGAAGCGTCGTAAGACTGCTTCCGCTGCCCACATCGGGCATTTTTTTTTCACAGTATGCGTCGGTACGTCGGGCCGACGCAGCGTGATGGCCCCTTACCGACGCTAGTGTGAAAGCAGCCTAACCTGCATAAAATCCTGACCAAATCCTGCTGCAATCCTGAACGTGGACACATACCCTAATAGTCTGAAAAATACGGTATCTGCTAAGGAAAAAATCAACTGCGGGAAAAAGTAACAAGCTGCCATTTCTGTTGATTTCACAGCAATCCTTGTGCAGATTTGCTGCACACCCAGCAGCTCATCTAGGGCAGAAATAAGAGTGTCTGCTGCAGATATACACATTAGCTTTTATACAGATGAGTGAATAGATATCATTAGAATAAGATTACATTGATGCCAGGAATCCTGCAGTAACAGGATAGTGAAGTTTAGGGTTCCACCTTAGAATTGCAGCACAAGAAGGGTTCTCATACAAGATAACTTCGCATAATGTGGACAATCTAGGAAGCCGTAATACTCCCATAAAGAACAGAATACTCATTTCAGATCCCCACAATGTATTGTATTCAAACACATCTCTGCCAAAGGACTATGCCCCAAGCATTTTTATTAGTGCCACAAAAGTAATTTAATGATAGGCCTCCAACTATAAACTAAGTTACCGTAATAAGGCAGAGCGTACAAAGGTTATGAATGCTTAGTTTTCAGTGTTCGATTTGCTTTGCATTACAGATTCCAAAAATGTAACAAATCACTATTGGGAAAGACTAAAGTACCGTATATTTAATATATTTTAGACGTAATAGCTTTATTACTTCACATCATATAAAGCATTTTGCTCAGTTTCAGGTTTTCTAATCATCAGTGGGACACGATCATGTATTTCTAAATAAAAATCAACAATATCTCTGAAATACACCACAAAAAGTATTGGGCCAACTTAAGAATAAAGGGGTACAAGAATCAAATGCATCACATCAGATACAGCACAAACATTATTTGCCATTGATCAGTATCATGAAGTATTGTGTACATTTAAATTACAATACACAGGCAACATAAGTGTAGAAAATGTACAAGTTCCTAACTGGAGAATGTATGTTCATAACTTAGGCTGGAAATAAGAATTTTATGCATACACTACTTACCTCCAAGGATTTAAGGTGCGGTACATACTTAAAAGCCATTTGGTAATAATGACGAGAACTTTTTAAATTCCTCAACTAATGTTCGACTGCAGGAGACAGAAATTCCTTGATCTTACCCTCCGATGACGGTCATTTTGGTTCACTGAAACCATTACCTTACTGTATAGCACTTCTCTCTCCTAGTGAGGAAATGCAATGTGAAAGTGACTTGTTTATTGCATGGGAGTAATCTTTTCAAGTCAATTCATCTGATAAAAATGTACATAAAATGGCCATATATGGTAAATGACACTAAGGCTCCGCTCACACCTGAGATATTAAACTGATCATAGGAGTCACACAATGAAATTGATGGAGGTATGGATGCATCTCAGGACGGACCTCACTGACTTATAATTGGGTCTGTCGGTTTCTGTCATTGTACTTTTCATCTTACTGAAAAGAAAAATAGTAGAGTATACCACAATATTTTTTCAAGTTAATAGAACTGAATCTGAGACAAAAGCTTTGAATGTAGCCTTCAACGTATTCAAAGAAAAGTAGATGCGGGACCAGTTCACTCTATTGCAAGTCTCACGCAAGGAGAGTGGATCCCCCATAGAAGAGCTTCAGCAGCTGATCAAGGTACTCTGTATAAACGTAAACAGTTTATGAAGTATTTGCAAGACGTTCTGCGGCAGTCACCATTTCGTGCAATATGCTAGTCCTATATTCCATCTTGTGGTTACTGGACCTAAAAAGTGACGTACAGGTTACAGAGGCATGCACTGGGGAGACAGAGTGGATGACGGCCGTTTCACGTACCAATGCTTCAACCTGGCCTACCCAATTGTTAGAGATGATTAGTTAAATATATAGACATTACAGTGGCTTTAGTGGGACCTGTCAATGATAACAGCTTGCCTGAAGTTTTACAGCAGGAAAAAATAAAAACAACATGGATGTCATATGGCAATGAATAGTGGGCATGCGCTCTCTCAGGTAGGCATTAGGTAGCGTTCACACAAGCACTGGATTTTTATGTGTCACTCTCAGATAGGCATTAGGTAGTGGATTCTTATGTAAAAATAATGTATCATTTATTTTTCACTGGTTGCACAGTACCAATAAAATAAAAAACGTAAATACCTAGCCATGTCCAGGCGGTAACTAAAGAACACAGACCCTGGCTACTCATACATGGCTGAGCTAGTCCCAATCCAGTCATACAAAACAGCTATCATTCATTGCAACTACTGTTTCATGTGGTTTGGTGCACACTGCCAATGCAGACTCTTCACAGAGAGAGAGAGATTCTGGCTTGTCTCTCTCTTGAGCTCCAATTTACATCCAGGATTGGATCGTAAATAGCAGGATTGCTAGAGAGGCAAATCAGAACCCCCGCTTGACTGCAAAAGACCTTCAGAAAGATTTAGCAGACTCTGGAGTTGTGGTAAATTGTTCTACTCTTCATAGACACCTGCACAAATATGGCCTTCATGGAAGTGTCATACGAAGAAAACCTCTCCTGCATCCACACCATAAAATTCAGCACCAGAAGTATACAAAAGTACATCTAAACCGGTCTGCTGCATTTTGGAAACAAGTCCGGTAGACCGATGAGGTTAAAATGGAACTCTTTGGTCACAATGATCAAAGGTATGTTTGGGGAATAAAGACCACAAAATTTCAGGAAAAGAACCATTCACCAACCATTAAGCATAGGGGTGGATAAATCATGCTTTGGGGTTGTGTTGCAGGTAATGGCATGGGGAACATTTCATGGGTAGACGGAAGAATGGATCAAATGAAATTTCAACAAACTCTTGATTCAAACATTACACCATCTGTAAAAAAGTTGAAGTTGAAAAGTAATTGATTTCGATAAATGGATAAATGATCAGTGATGAGCGGGCGTGCATGGATAAGGTGTTATCCGAGCATGCCTGTGTGCTAATAGGGCATCTTCAGCATGCTCGACTACTATGTTTGAGTTGCCGTAGCCTCATGTCTAGCATCTGTTCGACAGCTACAACACATGCAGGGATAGCCTGTTTGTATTGAGACATACAGCCACGGCGACTCATAGAATTTAAGCACGCCGAAGATACTATTAGCACACGAGCATGCTCGGATAACACCTTATCCATGCACGCAAGCTCTTCACTAATAATGACCCTAAACACACGTCAAAATCCACAACAGACTACCTCAAAAGGCGCAAGCTGAAGGTTTTACAGTGGCCCTCACAATCCCTTGATCTGAACATCATTGAAAATCTATGACTAGACCTTAAAATAACAGTGCATATAAGACGACCCAGGAATCTCACAGAACTGGAAGAATTCTCCAAGGAATAGATGAAAATCCCTCAAACAAGAATTGAAAAACTCTTGGCTGCAATAAAAAGCATTTACAAGCTGTGATATTTTCAAAAGGGGGTGCCACTAGGTACAAACTATGCAGTCCAAACTTTTGCTTTGGTCCATTTTCTTTTTGTCATTTTTAAAGTGTAAAAGATGAAAAACGTTTTTTTTTGCCTAAAGTACAAAGGAAAGGTTTATTCTGATTTCATGTCAGATATTGAGAAAAACATGCATATGTGTCTTTTTATACAGTGTATGGAAACTTCTGGTTTCAACTGTAAATATACACACACACATATATAATTCCCATTATTTTCCTCAAACAGTAAAAGTCGTAAATAAAATAGGAAAAATGGTTTGCTTTTTCTTCTTCCCAAGGAATGCTGGTCAAGCTATCCACTGGAGAAATGTGATTAACACCTGACACCAGTGGAAATCAGTAGGTAACCAAGTAACACATACTTTGAGTCTTCAAAAAAATAAAAAAATCTATACATGACCAAAAACTGTCTCAATTCTCTTTGTAGTGGCTCTCCGTTCCACATTTCCACAGTGGGTCGTCCTACAGGCACCACCATGTGACTGATACTTTATATACTGAACTATTAAGATTACCAAAAAATAGGACTCTTCTCTTCGCAGCAACCTGCACCTCCAGGATCCTCCATTAGTGTCAAATAGAGCAGCAAAATATACAATGTAATATACATAAGTTTTGGGGACTTGCTTAGAAAAAATGTTCACAGGTGGTCGAGTTGGTTCTACGTTTGCTCAGTTGTGCCTATGCTAAGCAGCAGACATGTAGAGAGTGACGACTACACTTCTTACTGCAGAGCAAGAAAAGGGTATTGTCATGCGGGTACTGGGTAGACTACAGCTGATTACCCGGGCCCCTGCGATATCCCTCAGACTAGGGAAAACCCTGTCTGTCCCTCTCCCAGAATGTACACTGATGGTGTGCTTGTCTGGGCCGCCAGGCCTGACCCTGACTCCTGTTTCAGTCCTGAGCTGAAACCTCCACCCGCCACCCAGTGATTAGACCACACACCAACCCCTACAGAAAGCACAGACAGGGAAACTAAAAACACACCACGCCGCAGACTCACAGGAAAATACTATAATGTGCACAGGGCAAAACAAATACAAATATAGGAAGGAGAAATATGACAAAGGATAATACACCACCAGATACGATATTTCTTCTCCTAGACCACCACTCCAGACCGAGATCACCAGGCACAAGACACAAGCTATAATCGGCGATGCCCAAAGTCCAGAATGACTATTTAAAGGCCACGGGCGTGACCCAGCCTCCAACCCGATTACCAGCTAGATTAACCCCGGACAGCCTGGATAAAGTCTAGCCAGCGCCACTGAGCGTATAGTGGACGAATGTGGAATTACCGCTGTCTGTCGGACGCCCTAGTGTGAATAGCGTCCGACATGACAGGTATCTATCGAGCATGCCCTACCAGGATGGATCAAACTAATGGAAGATAGGTTTATGGGCAACCAGGTATAAACATACCTAGATTCAAAAAAATCATTTTAGAGGTTTGAATTTTGCATTGTATTCACTTTGGAAAAATAACTATATCGGAGTATTATTTAAGCAGTAAGGCACAAAGAGTCAGGAACACGATTGTGGGAATAGCCCTTTAAGCAGCACAATATTGTTTACCTTTCTATAATATGATTGCTCCAACCTACACAAAAAGCTGCCCAAGGCAAAGAGACGCTGCTTTGTATGTTTGTACAGAGCAGGTGTATTAAAAGTAAAGCAAAGCAAGAGAATGAATGTGACTTACTGGAAAGAAAAACTCCACTATGAGGCTTTACAAGCAATGAGTCTGGTTGTAGAGCTGTAGAGCTCATCTCCAAGGCACAGGTATCATTACTAGGATTACATGGCTGAAATAACATGGAATTCCCCCATGACTGATGTATTGTGTATCTATGGGAGAACATTTGTGTGGAGGTCAGCATTAAACGCTGGAGTTCTTTATGTGTACCATCATTTTCAAACGCCTATTCCCAAAGTCATTGCTAGGGACTTTGATTCTGGGCCTTCACCCCAAATAGCTCATTACCCCATATCTCTAGTATGCACGTTTTTAAATCTTAAATTAAGTTTATTTTCAATCTATATACCGTACTATCCGCCCAGGCCCTTCAGCGCATGCACACACTCGCACTATTCTGTATTTTACATAGTACATAAAACTGGACAAATCCCACAAACCATGTAGTCAATAAGCCTACAAATTCGGAGCTAGAGATTACATTTTTAACTTGTGGTCTGTCATTTTAATAGAAATTATTATACCTAATAATATCCTACAACATAAACTTTAGGAGTGCTCTAAGTGTCTTTTTATGCTTTCAAAAATGTGACACCCCTGATGTAAAATAAATTTAAATGACAACATGTGCAGAAGAAACTCATGTATTTTCCCAACCCTGTCCCAACAGGTCTTTGTTTGCCATGTTTTAAAACTATCCTCTATTGATAGGATGGGGAGGTGGAGTGGGACTTACCCACTAGCTGACTTCCCTGCAAACCCAAAAAATGAGTCTTGGCAGATACCTGTTTGGATGGAGCAAAGGTCAAGCATGTACACCTCCACTCAAGCATGTAGATCTTTCTGACCACTCTTCCCGGTGACCTCACCGTTTCCCCCACTATTCTATACATACTGTAAAAAAATGCCAGTTGTAAAGCCTTCGCAAAAAAAGGGCTACAAGAAAAACCCTGCAGCCATTTTCCTAAAACATCTTCTGCTTAAAAACTCATAGTGTGCACATACTTTAAGAGTACTGACACACTTGGCAGCCACGCGACATGTTTTACCACATGTTGGAGAAGATTCCAATTTATTACTAGTCTGCCTGTTTCCTCTTTTTAGGTAATCATAAGTTTTAGGAATGAAAACTATGTGGACATGACCAAAAACCGTCTCAATTCCCAGTTAAAAAAAAAGCATGGTGGCCCAGTTTTCTGAGGCTGCAACGTGTGTCCCTTTACATCTCCTCCATGTTCTACAGATATTGGTATTTTTTAGAATGTTTTCTTTTTGTTACGTGGCTACTTCTGTTTAATCACAGGATAACACAAGCAGTGCATGCTTGAGGAAGGGGGAACAGCCGCACAGCTGTGTGACGTTTTGGGGGACACTCGCCTTTTCCTCCACCTCCAACATGTAGAGTCTTAGCAAGTCCTCGTGGACTTAAAATATTAGGGATTCAAAAGTGGCAAAGACTTCATGATGCTTTCAGAACGGCGAATGAGTTGCTGATGTATTTTATCTGACTTATGCATTGTGGAATGGAAATGAAGAATTTGAGACTATATTGAGTACAATAATCAGAAGGAAGTGTTTTCTGTGTGTTATCAGAGATTGGGGATTGAGAGACCCCAAATAACACACAACTCCAACAGGTGTGGAGGATGCTCACTTGGCGGAAAGCCCCATAGAAAATTGGACGTGTGAAAGATGCCTTAAACTGGACTTCGATATCTGTCCACCAAACAAACATTTGGCCGGCTGCTATCTCTCCCAGCCCTCCATACTCATGAATGCATGGATGCTCCTGTGTTCTCTAAGGCTGGGTGCCCACGTTCCAGAGCTAGCAGCGCTTTGGAAGCAGCGCATGTTTGTTGTGTCCAAAGCGCTGCCGTCTATTAAACAGGTAACTCCGCATGTGTTCACTGAACCGATTTGCAAGGTTCAATACATTCTATTGATGAAATTTCTGATGCGCAGACTCGCAACTCCACAAGAGAAATTAACATGCTCAGGTCTCGAAAGACGCCCTGCATGTTCATCTCCGCGGGTGATCCGCGGGCATTTGTGGACACATAGTGGACATGGGGTTTCTTGAAATGCCATCCATTGTGCTGCAACATCAGGACGCTGTGGGTTTGATGCATAAATATGCAGTGTCAAACCCGCAGCAGCTCCTGTTTGTGGGCACATGCCCTAAGAGAGAGTCACAGCTAGCGTCTTCCTCCCTACCAGGGGTGTAACTACAACAGGTGCAGGAATTGCAATTGCACCCGGGTCCTGGAGCCTAGGGGGCCCTAAAAGTCCATTTGGCCTATAGAAAAAGACATTGCTATTAAAGTTTTAAAATATTTGGGGGCCCTGTTGGGAGCTTTCACATCGGGGCCCATGGGTTTCAAGTAACGCCACTGCTCCCTACCAAAGAAAAAGAATGGGCAACTGAATTTCAACTACCCGATCCTTATATCCGGTAACTTAGGCTACTTTCACACTAGCGTCGTACGACGCACGTCGCAATGCGACGTACCGACACATACTGTGAAAGCGCCGCACAACGGGGGCAGCGGATGCAGTTTTTCCACGCATCCGCTGCCCCATTGTGAGCTCTGGAGAGGAGGGGGCGGAGTTCTGGCCGCGCATGCGCGGTCTGAAATGCTGGACACGACGCACCAAAAAACGTTACATGCAACTTTTTTTGTGCCGACGGTCCAACGCAACACGACGCAACCGTCGCACGACGGTTGTGACGTGTGGCAATGCGTCGCTAATGTTAGTCTATGGAGAAAAACCATATCCTGCACGCAATTTTGCAGGATGCGTTTTTTCTCCAAAACTAAGCATTGCGACGTGAGTCGTACGACGCTAGTGTGAAAGAGGCCTTAATCTGTCAGGAGGCAGTTGAGAGGCAACATATTAGGTGGTCAGTAGATCTGGCCGGCTTTTCTCTGATGTGGGGCCTTAAGGGCATGATATCGATAGAAGTAGAAGTATAGTCCAGATTCCAATATTTCTCTACTGATGCGCACTATTTTTCTGCACAATGACACAATGTGAAAAGGTCAAAATGATGATGTAATGCGTAGTGATTCATTTGAATTTGCTACATCATTTTTGAAGATGTGGTTAACATGAGAACTTCATAGCAGACTAACCAGCTGGTGAGGAACAGCAGGTTCTACATTGCTTCAACAGATGTAACCCAATAACAGCTCAGTCCCAACTTTTGTTTATCGCTGTTCTCATTTAGAGAGAAACCGTTAACATCTCAAGAAGCTGTGTAATTACTTAATCACACACGTTCCAGCCCCTTCTGACAGTCATGATGGGGTCTTAGGAATTTTATTGAGTATCTAGAAAATTGAAATGCTTGGCCTGCCTCAGTGATTAAGTGTTTATGATCTGATTCAGTTTCATTGGACTTTGCCTGTAGATAACCCGTGCAAAGATCACATGTACTGTTTGTGTCTGCTGGTTATTGACACAGCATGCGGATAAGAAATACCTTCTGTGATTTTCACAGATTTTAAGTTAAGACAGGAATCTTTGCACTTTTTTAGACTTAAAAGTTTGTTCACTTTTGGACAATCCCTAATCAGTCAGGCAAAGTCCACACCTCAACCCAATTGGTATGCTGTGGGGAGACCTTAAACTCTTAACGACCTACGACGTGCTATGTCCGTCATAGGTCGCCACCTCCTCTTTGATGCAGGCTTCGGCGATGAACCCACACCTTTTCCGGCACATGACAGTTGATCTGATTAGCTGCCATGTGCCTCTAAGGGTACCGTCTCACATTGGCACTTTGATCGCTACGACGGCACGATCCGTGACGTTCCAGCGATATCCATACGATATCGCTGTGTCTGACACGCAGCGGCGATCAGGGACCCTGCTGAGAATCGTACGTCGTAGCAGATCGTTTGAAACTTTATTTCGTCGCTGGATCTCCCGCTGTCATCGCTGCATCGGTGTGTGTGACACCGATGCAGCAATGCGTTCGCTTGTAACCAGGGTAAACATCGGGTTACTAAGCGCAGGGCCGCGCTTAGTAACCCGATGTTTACCCTGGTTACCATCGTAAATGTAAAAAAAAAAAAAACAGTACATACTTACATTCCGGTGTCCGTCAGGTCCCTGGCCGTCCGCTTCCCTGCACTGACTGTGAGCGCCGGCCGTAAAGTGAAAGCAGAGCACAGCGGTGACGTCACCGCTCTGCTTTGGCCGGCGCTTACACAGGATGCAGGAGGAGTGCAGGGAAGCGGACGCCGGGCACCGGAATGTGAGTATGTGTTTTTTTTATTTTACGTTTACGCTGGTAACCAGGGTAAACATCGGGTTACTAAGCGCGGCCCTGCGCGGCCCTTCGGCATCGTTGGTCACTGGAGAGCTGTCTGTGTGACAGCTCCCCAGCGACCACACAACGACTTACCAACGATCACGGCCAGGTCATATCGCTGGTCGTGATCGTTGGTAAATCGTTTTGTGTAACGGTACCCTAACAGCTGCGAGTGCTCACAATTCACCCGTGGTTTTTAACTAGTTAAATGCCACTGTCAATCTCTTACAGCAGCATTTAACTCGCGCAAACCAGATGCGCGTCTTAGCTCTGCCCATTGGTGCCTATGTCACATGACCGCGGGTTGCCAATGGGTTGACACTATAAACTGGGCAGCACGGTGGCTCAGTGGTTAGCACTGCAGCCTTGCATCGCTGGAGTCCTGGGTTCAAATCCCACCAAGAACAACATCGGCAAGGAGTTTGTATGTTCTCCCCGTGTTTCCGTGGGTTTCCTCCGGCTTCTCCGGTTTCCTCCCACACTCCAAAGACATACTGATAGGGAATTTAGATTGTATAATATTATTATAAACCCGGGGTCTGCAGGAGACAGTTGTTATTGCCGGTCATCAGCGCTCATAGTAGATGATCATTTTAGCTATACATAGCAGGGCTGCAATTGTGCTATGTGTAACACAAGCGACCAGATGACCGCAGCTTCTATTGCAGTAAAAAAAAAAAAAGTTTTAAAAAAATGTAAAAGATATAAAATTTTAAATCACCCCACTTTCGCCCCATTCAAAATTAAACAATTTTTTTAAAAATACACATATTTGGTATCTTCGGGTTCAAAAAACCTGATCTATCAAGATACAAAAATAATTAATCTGATAGCTAAACGGCATAGCGAGAAAAAAAATCAAAACACCAGAATTAAATTTTTTGGTCACTGTAACATTGCAATAAAATGCAATAACAGGCGAGCAAACATTGTATCTATCCCAAAATGGTGTCAATAGAAACGTCAGCTCGGCGCGCAAAAAATAAGCCCTCACGCAGCCCCAGAGCCTAAAAAAAAATGGAAACACTATGGGTCTTGGAAAATGACATTTTTTTTTTTTTAAAGATTAGATTTTTTTTTCACGACTTAAATAATAAAAGAACCTAGACATGTTTGGTGTCTATGAACTCGTAATGACCTGGAGAATCATAATGGCAGGTCAGTTTTAGCATTTAGAGAACATGCATAAAAAGAAAAATTTGTGGAATTGCACTTTTTTTTGCAGTTTCACAGCACTTAGAATTATTTTCAGAATTCACCGATTATACACGTAATAATATATATACCGTATATACTCGAGTATAAGCCGAGATTTTCAGCCCAAATTTTTGGGCTGAAAGTGCCCCTCTCGGCTTATACTCGAGTCATGATCGGTGGTGGGGTCGGCGGGTGAGGACTGTCATATACTCACCTAGTTCCGGCGCTCCTGGCGCTCCCCCTGCCTGTCACACTGTCTTCGGTGCCGCAGCTCTTCCCCTGAGCGGTCACGTGGGACCGCTCATTAGAGAAATGAATAGGCTGCTCCACCCCCCATAGGGGCGGAGCCGCATAATTCATTTCTCTAATCAGCGGTGCCAGTGACCGCTGACAGAGCAAGAGGCTGCGGCACCAAAGAACAGCTGTCCAGGGGAAGGAGCGGGATGCCGGGAGCAGGTAAGTATCGCATATTCACCTGTCCTCGTTCCACACGCCGGGCGTCGCGCCATCTTCCCGGCGTCTCTCCGCACTGACTGTGCAGGTCAGAGGGCGCGATGACGCATATAGTGTGCGCGCCGCCCTCTGCCTGATCAGTCAGTGCGGAGAGACGCCGGGACGTGAGGAGCTGCAAGCAAGAGAGGTGAGTATGTGTTTTTTTTTTTTTTATTGCAGCAGCAGCAGCTATGGGGCAATAATGGACGGTGAAGAGCACTATATGGCACAGCTATGGGGCAATGGTGCAGAGCACTATATGGCACAGCTATGGGGCAATGGTGCAGAGCACTATATGGCACAGCTATGGGGCAATAATGGACGGTGAAGAGCACTATATGGCACAGCTATGGGGCAATGGTGCAGAGCACTATATGGCACAGCTATGGGGCAATGGTGCAGAGCACTATATGGCACAGCTATGGGGCAATGGTGCAGAGCACTATATGGCACAGCTATGGGGCAATGGTGCAGAGCACTATATGGCACAGCTATGGGGCAATGGTGCAGAGCACTATATGGCACAGCTATGGGGCAATAATGGACGGTGAAGAGCACTATATGGCACAGCTATGGGGCAATGGTGCAGAGCACTATATGGCACAGCTATGGGGCAATGGTGCAGAGCACTATATGGCACAGCTATGGGGCAATAATGGACGGTGAAGAGCACTATATGGCACAGCTATGGGGCAATGGTGCAGAGCACTATATGGCACAGCTATGGGGCAATGGTGCAGAGCACTATATGGCACAGCTATGGGGCAATGGTGCAGAGCACTATATGGCACAGCTATGGGGCAATGGTGCAGAGCACTATATGGCACAGCTATGGGGCAATGGTGCAGAGCACTATATGGCACAGCTATGGGGCAATAATGGTGCAGAGCATTGTATGGCACAGCTATGGGGCAATAATGGACGGTGCAGAGCACTATATGGCACAGCTATGGGGCAATAATGGTGCAGAGCACTATATGGCACAGCTATGGGGCAATAATGGACGGTGCAGAGCACTATATGGCACAGCTATGGGGCAATAATGGTGCAGAGCACTATATGGCACAGCTATGGGGCAATAATGAACGCTGCAGAGCACTATATGGCACAGCTATGGGGCAACGGTGCAGAGCATTATATGGCACAGCTATGGGGCAATGGTGCAGAGCACTATATGGCACAGCTATGGGGCAACGGTGCAGAGCACTATATGGCACAGCTATGGGGCAACGGTGCAGAGCACTATATGGCACAGCTATGGGGCAATGGTGCAGAGCACTATATGGCACAGCTATGGGGCAACGGTGCAGAGCACTATATGGCACAGCTATGGGGCAACGGTGCAGAGCACTATATGGCACAGCTATGGGGCAATGGTGCAGAGCACTATATGGCACAGCTATGGGGCAATGGTGCAGAGCACTATATGGCACAGCTATGGGGCAACGGTGCAGAGCACTATATATATGGCACAGCTATGGGGCAACGGTGCAGAGCACTATATGGCACAGCTATGGGGCAACGGTGCAGAGCACTATATGGCACAGCTATGGGGCAACAGTGCAGAGCACTATATGGCACAGCTGTGGGGCAACGGTGCAGAGCACTATATGGCACAGCTATGGGGCAATGGTGCAGAGCACTATATGGCACAGCTATGGGGCAACGGTGCAGAGCATTGTATATATGGCACAGCTTTATGTGGAGTATCTATGGGGCAATGGTGCAGAGCACTATATGGCACAGCTTTATGTGGAGCATCTATGGGGCCATAATGAACGGTGCAGAGCATTATATGTGGCACAGCTTTATGTGGAGCATCTATGGGGCCATAATGAACGGTATGGAGTATCTATTTTTAATTTTGAAATTCACCGGTACCTGCTGCATTTTCCACCCTAGGCTTATACTCGAGTCAATAAGTTTTCCCAGTTTTTTGTGGCAAAATTAGGGGGGTCGGCTTATACTCGGGTCGGCTTATACTCGAGTATATACGGTATGTTTAATGATATACAATAAAAAACTAAGAAAAATATATATATAACAAAAAAAAACACCCAGCATAGTGAAAAAGTGATAATAAAATTAATGGATTTAACAGGTATTTAGAGGCAACAAGATGGGGGTGACTCTCATCCTAGTATTCCTGTTCGTACCTGTCTGCGGAGGTTGGCACCCTCTTGAACGAAATTGGTGCTCCCGCTTTTTAATGGCTGTAAGCCACACTCTGTTTGTAATGACTCTATATAATATATGAGATTCTCTTTTTGTATTGAAGAACTGAAATAAATTAGCATAATGAGGGATGAGATATTCTCACTAAGAATTGGCCTATTATTAAAGGTGATCCTAGTGATATTCTGACCAACCATTGACCAACCATTGTCCTATATCTAAAAAGAACATGACAGTTATAGGTTTTTGCCTATACATGCATGCCGGGAGAGACCTCTCAATCCAGGGTAGCGGGCGGGGAGAAACTGGTGGGGACTTGCCTGTCCAGCTAGTATCCAGCACAGCTAGGTCACCTGATGGCTTTTAACCCCTTAGTGACTGTGACCATTTTTTAAAATCTGACCAGTGTCTATTTATGTAGTAAAGTTTCTCTTTTGTGGAAAGTGACAAACCAGCTCTGGCTTGTCAAGGTAAGGAGGCTTATTACTGAAACACCGTGTCTGCAAATTGAGATTCTGATTTGGCTTTTATCCTAAGTCATATTGCAAGACTCGTTAAAGGGTTGATTGTGACTTAGGATTGCTACTTCCAACAGGTGGCGCTATAGAGTTCAATTCCTCTTCCTCTTTGAAGAGGCAATTTGCATATAGTTATGTAGTAATAACTCTGGAACGCTTCAACAAATCCCAGTGATTTTGAGACTGTTTTTCGTGACACATTGTACTTTATGATAATGGTACATTTAGGCTGATATATTTTGCGTTTATTTCTAAAAAATGTCAGAAATTTGCAAAAATATAAAAAAAATGCAATTTTCAAACTTTTAATGATTATCCCATTAATCCAGATAGTCATACCACACAAAAACATTAATAAATAACATTTCCCTCTTGTCTACTTTACATCAGGACCATATTTTATTTTGTTAGAATTTTAGACGGTTTAAAAACGTAGCAGTAATTTTTCATTTTTAAAAAAAAAAATTACAAAACTAATTTTTTTAGAGACCTGTTCGGCTTCTAAATGACTTTGGGGTCCTATTTATTGGAAACCCCCATAAGTGATACCATTTTAAAAACTGCACCCTTCACGAATTCAAAATTGCTTTCAGGTAGTTCATTAACCCTTCAGGTGCTTCAGGGGGTTAAACAACCATAGTCGGTGACAACACCAACCATAGTCGGTGACAACACTGATTGTAGCTGATGAGGCAAATTGTCAGCTATGGTGTACAACCGACAGATACAGGATTGTCACCCACCAGAGGATGCTTGTCTCTTATATCGCTGGACGGTAAAAAGACGTATTGGTTGTCACTAAGGGGTTAAAGCATGAGTCAAATATGCCTGATTGCGTTCATACAGCCAGTGTCCGACAAATATTGCCCGTGAATCGGGCAGCATGTATCAGCTGTAAGGTTCTCTTTAAGGCCACGTTCAGTAGTTGGTCAGTATTTTACATAAGTATTTGTAAGCAAAATACAGAAGTGGTGACGTGTTTCTATTATACTTTTCCTGTCATTTATTCTACTCCTGATTTTTATTTACTGTACTTCAATGTATTATCATGTAGGGTGGATTTTTTGGACAATTTTACAACAAACCCCTCTGCCCAACTTATTTGCATAGTCATTCCTGAACAGACTGTAACCTCTATAGCATCTAAGCCCAGATGCCGCCATCTTATAGAGGTTTATGCGGTAACTTCCGATTCATAGAGAGGCTTAAACCGCACTCAGGGGTGTGGGGAACGCATACTGCATTCCAAGTTGGTTAGCATCCGCGCATGCCGGAAATGACATTGGTAGATCAGGGAAATGGAGCGCAAATGCGTTCCACACATAGGATTGATGTCCAGGGGCGTTAGACTACGCTCCAAATGGTACAGGGTAGCCCTATCGCACTACATGGATATTCATAGCATGCCTCAAACACTCAAATGTTAAGAGACAGACAGTATCTAAAAGGTAGGGAGAATGCCACAAGGGGGCCTCCATATTCCCAACAAACAAAACAAAAACTCAAAATGAGGATGTCCACACATCAATGCGCCATAGGTGAGTATCAGTAGTAAAAATACAAAAAAAAAAAACCACTGTTTGACTCATATGCCACATTATTAGAAATACCCTATGCAGAATTTATGATCAGAAGACACAAAAGGAAAATAGAGAGTATAAACTAAATAAAACCACCAAATGGGTGATGCATAAAGAAGAACATGGCCAACAAAAGCCTATACAGAACGGTTGGTCCTAGGCAGTCATAATATGTGATATATATACAAAAATGGAATCAGGTGAAGCTCAACTGTTCATTTAGTTCTTTAGGACTAAAGGGATTCGTTCCACTATATCCATCGTGTTTCCTGTTGGATTATTTTTTTTATCCCAGTCTCCATGTCTAATGGATGGTTGGATAGCCTCGATTACACGAAAGGAAGTACATCAGTATCCCCCCCATGTTTAAGGTTCACACGGTGTGCCAATGCAGTGTCCCTGCCGTGTCCAATGTTCCCAAGGTGTTCCCTAACATCTATAAGCAATTCAAATTTGGTTTTACCCACATAGTCCATGGGGCGCATACAGGTACAGAGACATACCAACCCGAGGTCTTGCAGCTGGCAAAGCATTTCATATTGTAGGTCCTGTTTGTTACAGTGCTTGTAAAACTTTTTGAGGGGGAAACATATTAGCAAAAACTGCAGTGACCATATCTGAAGGTGTGAGGTGGCAGTGTCAGCACATTTATTATGAGTACTGGTTAGTATACATCTCTTTATGCACTAGCACTATGCACTTTCTAAATTATTCTTACAGTTGATTGATTAATTTTTCTTTGGTATAATTATTAAATTGCACCTTTTTTATTCTTGTCCCACTTGGGATATATACCAATTTGATATCATAGCGGACTACCAGTACTTAATGTCATAAAAGTAACATTTGTTATGGATTTTTATATATATTGTTTTTGAGTGCTATCAACTGCCCCTCTTGTTTTTAAATACTTTTGTGTATTGCCTTATTGGTGTTAAATAAAATATTCATAAATTTTATATGATTCTTCTTTAATTATTTCAAGTAGCTTTTTTGTTGTACCATATCTGAAGGTGCCTAGGGATCTATTTTCCATCCAAGTCCCCTCCTTTATTAGAGGTGTGAAGTGGCTATGTACCACATAGTCTTTAAAGGGAATCTGTCACCCCCCTGGAAGAATCTAAGCTATAACTATGGGCATACAGATAATAGAATGATTAAACCAGTCTTACCTGTATGCCTCATAGCTGCAGTCTAGAAAAGCAGTTTTAATGTTATATGTTAATGATTTCTTCCAGGCACTGCCCTTCCGGGAACCTGGAAGAAATAATTAAATATAACATTAAAACTGCTTTTCTCAACATCTAGCCCGCAGTTTCCAGGCATACAAGTAAGACTAATTTACTATTCTATTACCTGTATGCCCATAGTAATAGTAATAGTAGTAGATTCCCTTTAATCGATTTACCCCTTCTGTAGGCGATTGATGGTTTAGGGGAAATGAAACTGCAAATGCCCTGTTCAGTACTCAGTATATCCCAGAACCTTTTCAAGACAGCCATGATCTTATTCAACTGATCATCACATGTCCCTATCAGTCTTGCTAGGGAATCGGAGTCAGATTTTAAGTTGGGGGTCAGTAGAGATGACCTATTAACTCCCATTGCATGTTCATATGCTGACTCAATGATCTCCTAGGGGTACCCCCTACCCAAGAATCTTCCTTTAAGGTCTCTTGATTGGATCTGTAATTTTGACAAAGGGCATCAATTCCGGAGACATTCAGTTGTCCCGTTAGGGGACTGATGCCTTTGTCAATCTTTGGAAGTACGTAAAATGTCGCCATTGCCGGCCACTTAGGTGGTAAAAAGTTAAACTCATTTTTTGATAGCAAATCTGTACGGAGGGCTTACAAAATAATTCCAGAAAAATTTGAGGTATAATCCTTAGTAGGGTCCCTACGTCGAATCTCATGTGTATAGCGGTCTGATAAAAATGTATGACACATTTCCACATATTTTACATTGTCCATCACAACCGTGTTCCCACCTTTGTCTGATGGTTTCTTGACGATGCCCTGATACATATGCTCTCCATGCTAGCGTGACTGCTTAACCGTACATAGTACTAGACCAGGCACCGTCATGCACTTCATCATTGATCTGGACCATTACATTATGATACTCAATTAAGTACACCCCTGCTTCATAGATTATCAATGCTTGCAAAGAGATGCCAAAATATACATCATTTTGATGCCCTTTCCGGACATACAATATTAAGAGGGAGGAGGACAGGACAAACAAAGAAAGTGGGAAAGGAGTGCCCGTACGGTTGGAATTATCCATATAAACATATATACATGTCATAATCATTTTCTGCTGTAAACCATATTAAGTTAGGTCAGGGAAAAGATTTCACAAATATAGCAGTGGCTATCATTTGCCAATTAGATCATAAAAGATCAAATACAGGCTGTTTTATTGGCTGGATAAATGAAAGGCAGAGTCTAATCACAAAATATCATTATAGTTCAACATATATGTAAAAAACAACAGTGACTGATGAAAAAAAAGGGGAGAGACGAAGAGGAAAAGTGGGAGGGGGAAAGGGAGGGGAGGGGGAGGGGCAAAGCCAAGAGGCAGGATTACTCTATTTATTATTGTTTATATTTACAGAAAGCAGTTATAATTAAGTTGTTCGTTCAGGCCATGGGGATGGCAGGTATTCAAACGGAATATCCATCTTGATTCCCTTTGAAGCAGCACCCTATCAAAATCTCCCCCTCTCTTTGGTGGTTTGTCTTTCTCAATACCCATAAACTGTATGGCTTTCAGGTCCCCGTTGTGTGACCCATTTATATGTCTGGCCACTGGTGTGTCCCTCTTGTTTCGAAACAAGCACCTCCTCTGACCGGTAGTATCATCCTTTATCTAGCGTACCATACTTAAATTATCTCTAAACCCCCAAGACCAGATGTGTACCCAAATCTGTTCTTCTCCGCAGGGCTACTCACAAAGTTCACCATTTTGAAATGTGCTCTTCATACCAGACAGCCGCGAGCCACAATTCATGGGACCACGAGCCACATGTGGCTCCCGAGCTACAGGTTGTGGACCCCTGTTTTAGAGAAATCATGGAATGCGACTTGGTTAAAAGGGCACATATTGGCGCAGCTTATGCTTCCTATCTTTAAAGGGAATCTGTCACCTCATTTTAGGCCTATAAGCTAAGGCCACCGCCACCAGGGGCTTATCTACAGCATTCTGTAATGCTGTAGATAAGCCCCCGATGTAATCTGAAAGATAAGAAAAACAAGTTATATTATACTCACCCAGGGGCGGTCCCGATGCGGTCTGGTCCGATGGGCTTTGCGGTCCGGGTCCGGCGCTTCCCAACTTCATAAGATAACGTCCTCTTCTTTGCTCCCTGTCGCAGCTCCTGCGCAAGTATACTTTATCTGCCCTGTTGAGGGCAGAGCAAAGTACTGCAGTGCGCAGGTGCCGGGAAAGGTTAGAGAGGCCCAGCGCCTGCGCACTGCAGTACTTTGCTCTGCCCTCAACAGGGCAAATCAGTACGCCTGCACAGGAGCCGTGACAGGAAGCAAAGAAGAGTACGTCATCGTATGAAGGACCCGGATCGCGACGCCCATCAAACCAGACCGCAGCGGGACCGACCCTGGGTGAGTATAATATAACTTGTTTTTCTCATCTTTCAGGATACATCGGGGGCTTAGCTACAGCATTACAGAATGCTGTAGATAAGCCCCTGATGGTGGTGGCCTTAGCTTATAGGCCTAAAATAGGGTGACAGATTCCCTTTAATACTCAACTGATATCACTCAACTGCAGTTTTTACATTTTCTTCTCTGTTGCAGAACTCAGGGGTTGCCTTATGTTTTAACGCTCCCTCAGTCACTTTTAGTCTCAGTGATGTTTTCTGTAGAGTCTTTTTCTCCTCATCTAACAGGATCTGCATAACATGTATTGAGGAGGACATTGATTCTTCATCCCACTTAGCCAACAATGAGGGAGATCTACATCTAGGAACAGAAGTAATATAAGTCCTAAATCCCCGGGGAACGATTCTATGCTTAATGTAGTTTTCTAGTTATTGCACGTCCCACCATGATTTTATATTATCTTTCAATGTAGCCAAAAGTTCCACAAAAATAGATTTAAGCGTAGGGCCAACTGCAAGAAGCACCATCAGACTCTACTTCTGAAAAAAACTCCCAGACATTATCCATTTTTTCCATATCTAAAGGCCCTGATAGGAAACCAGTCATAATAGTCAAAGAAATAAAAATATTTACAAGAAGCAGGGCCGCAACAACTTCAGAACCAGCCAAAAAAAACAAACCTCTAAAAAAATAACCTTTATACTAAAAGCACAAACAGACTCACAAAAAATCACTTTAAAAAAGATATTACAAAGATGTGACTTGTAAAAAGTAGAGTATCCAAGGTTGACCAAAATACAAATATAAGCATACCCATTAATATAGGAATCAACCAAAATTAGTAAAAAAGATTAATAACATGATACTTATCAACCATTGTAATATACACAGTGTTCCAAATTATTATGCAAATTGGATTTAAGTGTCAAAGATTTAATTGTTTTGTTTTTCAAATAAAATCATGGATGGTATTGTGTATGAGGGCTCAATGGATCACTGAAATCAATCTTAAACACATGTGATAATTAGTTTTCCTGGTGATTCTAATTATAGGAAAACTACTTAAAAATGATGTTCCACATTATTAAGCAGGCCACAATTTTCAAGTAACATGGGAAAAAAAAAGGATCTCTCTGCTGCCGAAAAGCATCAAATAGTGCAATGCCTTGGTCAAGGGATGAAAACATTAGATATTTCCCGAAAACTTAAGCGTGATCATCGTACTCTTAAGAGATTTGTGGCTGAATCTGAGCACAGACATGTTCGTGCTGATAAAGGCATAATGAGGAAGGTTTCTGCCAGGCAAGTTCATCGGATTAAGAGAGCAGCTGCTAAAAAGCCATTACAAACCAGCAAACAGATATTTGAAGCTGCTGGTGCCTCTGGAGTTCCTCGAACCTCAAGGTGTAGGATCCTTCAAAGGCTTGCTTTGGTTCATAAACCTACTATTCGGCCACCCCTAAACAGTGTTTACAAGCAGAAACGGTTGCAGTGGGCCCAGACATACCTGAAGACTAATTTTCAAACAGTCTTGTTTACTGATTAGTGTCGAGCAATCCTGGATGGTCCAGATGGATGGGGTAGTGGATGGCTGGTGGATGGCCACCATGTCCCAACAAGGCTGCAATGTCAGCAAGGAGGTGGAGGACTCATGTTTTGGGCTGGAATCATGGGGAAACAGCTGGTAGGGCCATTTAAGGTTCCTGAAGGTGTGAAAATTACCTCTGCAAAGTGATTGACAAATTTCTTCCATGGTATAAAAAGCAGAAGCGTGCCTTCAGGTGCAAAATCATCTTGATGCATGACAATGCACCATCTCATGCTGCAAAGAATACCTCTGTGTCATTGGCAGCTATGGGCATAAAATGAGATAAACTCATGGTGTGGCCACCATCTTCCCCTGACCTCAACCCTATAGAGAACCTTTGGAGTATCATCAAGTAAAAGAGCTATGAGGGTGGGAGGCAGCTCACATCAAAACAGCAGCTCTGGGAGGCTATTCTGACTTCATGCAAAGAAATACAGGCAGAAACTCTCCCAAAACTCACAAGTTCAATGGATGGAAGAATTGTGAAGGTGATATCAAAGAAGGGGTCCTATGTTAACATGTAACTTGGCCTGTTAGGATGTTTTGAAGTTAAATAGCTTTTTTGCTCAGTGAATGTGACCTCCTAATGCTGCAAATTTCACAAATGAGCATTTTCAGTTCTTTAAAACACAAATGTTTAGAAATTCTACTGTGCCTAATAATTTGGAACAGTGCATTTTGAGTTTTTATTCATTTTGGAGATTATACTGTTATCCTTGGGAGGTTTCTTCAATAAAATTCGATGTATGTGCAGCGCCCCAGAGTCCTGGTCGTTGCAGTACTGTGGCTCCGCCACTATGGGGAGCCATGGTGCGTCCGATGGCACTGAAGGAGTTCATCTGATCAGGTATCACAGACACCAATACATTTCACAGCTGGGCCTCCGGGGGGAGCTAAGGGTTCTATTCATTAGGCCACTCCCCACCATAGTGGGTAAACTGGGGGTCAGGCAGGAAGTTAAATCAGAGAAAGCTGACTGGATTGGACGAAGCAACACTCAGTGGCAGAGGGTGTTGTGGAGGAAGAGACAGTAGGGTCTCTGTCAGGGGTGGGATCCTGACAGAGGCTTGGCATTGGAAAGAACGTAACGGGTCCGCGCCAGCTCCGGGAAGCGGCGGGATCCAAGAAAGGACTAGAAGCGAGATAGATTGTGCTGAGTGAGAAACGAGATCAAGCGATAGGAGAATTCCAGCAGGGGTCGTGCTGTAAGACCGAAGCAACACCCTACTGAGGCGCACTACCGGTGGCCGGAACGCCGAGGGAGTATTATAACATTCAGCTTCAAGCAATACTCTAAACAGCGGCAGGGCAGTCAGTCTCAGGCGGGCTGTCTAACACATATCACCTATGAAGTCTTGGGAGGCAATTGCGGGAGAGGGGCGTCTCTAGGGTCCCGGAAGAACTCCAGGCCTACCCGACAAACGGGTGCCGTTCTAACCGTAACATCAGGGAGGGACGGACGATTAGAAGAACATCATTTAATCGAGTTGTGAGGGAACTTAAGAAACAGACACAACAGTTGTGGGGTACTTTCCGTAAGCACAGCAGGGGAGGACTACAACACATAGCGCTAAGAAGGAAGGCACCGATTTCCACCTGTGAAGAGGACTCTGGAGGTGCCATTGGACCGGCCGGACTTGCGCAGCCTGGTGAGCCGTACTCTGGACTGAGGACTCAGAGATCTCCAGTAAAGAGGTAAAGAGACTGCAACCTGGTGTCCTCGTTATTTACCGCGACCTGCACCCCACAACTGCACCGTTACAACACTACTTATTTCACCGGACGTCCCCCACTGACGGACAGGGCCACGGACCGGGTCTAGCCACCGTGACAAACATAAGACTGAGACCCAGAGGCCCGGCTCCGGGTGCCCCTCGGCCCTGCGGCGGTGTGGGGGCGCTCCATATACTCTAACGGGTGATTACTTTTATTAGACTGACTCATTTGCACCGACCATTTAGGAAAATCCGAGAAAAAGATCATTTGCATAATAATTTGGAACATGGTGTATGGGTACTTGTCCCGACACGTTTCCCCCTGTATCCATCAGGGTTCATCAGGGGACTGGTGGGAGGTATGAGTGTCTCTCCATATGGCCACAAGGATGATGTGCAGCGCTTAAGCCCAGGCGCCGCCATCTTATAGAGGTTTATGTGGTCACTTCCAGTTCATAGAGAGGCTTAAACCGCTCTCAGGGGTGTATAGAACGCATATTGCATTCCAAGTTGGTTAACATCCGCGCATGCCGAAAATGACATTGATAGATCAGGGAAATAGAGCGCAAATGCATTCCACACATTGGATTGATGTCAAGGAGAGTTAGACTACGCTCCATATGGTACAGAGTAGCCCTATCGCACTACATGGATGGTCATAGCATGCCTCATCTCCCAGAAGTAAAGGGGCAGACAGTGTCTAAATGGTAGGGACAATGCCACAAGGGGTCCCCATATTCCCAACAGACTTCAAAAGGAGGATGTCCACATATCAATGCGCCAAAGGTAAGTATCAGTAGTAAATATACAAAAAACACTATTGCGCTCATTTGAGTCACATGCCCCATTACCTCTAACTTTGTCATTGGTGCTCATGTGCACCATGACCACTGGGTCCTCACTTGCCAATTTTTACAATTCTGATCACTGTCACTTTATGAGGTTATAACTCTGGAACGCTTAAACGGATCCTGCTGATTCTGAGACAGTTTTTTTTCATGACATATTGTACTTCATGACAGTGGTAAAATTTGTTTGGTATGACTTGCGATTATTTGTGAAAAAAAATGAAATTTGGCGAAAATTTCACAATTTTCAAACTTTTAATTTTTATGGCCTTAAATCCGAGAGTCATATCGCACAAAATAGTTAATAAATAACACTTCCCACATGTCTACTTTACATCTGCACAATTTTTGAAACATCATTTTTTCGTTAGCAAGTTATAAGATTTAAAAGTTGACCAGCGATTTCTCATTTTTACAACAAAATTTGCAAAGCCATTTTCTTTTTAGGGACCATCTCACATTTGAAGTGACTTTGAGGGGTCTATATGACATAAAATACCCAAAAGTGACACCATTCAAAAAACTGCACCCCTCAGGGTGCTCAAAACCACATTCAAGAAATTTATTAACCCCTTCAGGTGCGTCACATGAATTTTTGGAATGTGGAAGGAAAAAATAAATATTTAGTACTTTTCTTTCACAAAACATTTCCTTTAGACCTATTTTTTTTATTTTCACAAGGGTAACAGGAGAAAATGGACCATAAAATTTGTTGTGCAATTACTCCTGAGCATGCCGATACCCCATATGTGGGGCAAATGTACTGTTTTGGCACACGGCAGAGCTCGGAAGGGAAGGAGCGCCATTTCACTTTTTGAATTAAAATTTGCATAATTAACGGATGCCATGTTGCGTTTGGAGAGCCCCTGATGTGCTTAAACAATGGAAACCCCCACAAGTGACCCCATTTTGGAAACTAGACCCATTAGGGAACTTATCTAGAGGTGTATTGAGCAACTTGAACGCACAGGTGCTTCACAGAAGTTTATAATGTAGAGCCGTGGAAATGAAAAAAAGAAAAAAATTCACAGACAAGTCATTTTTAGCTCCAAATTTTTATAGGGGAGCAAGACAAATTGCTCCATACAATTTATTGTGCAATTTCTCCTGAACATGGAGATACCCAATATATAGTGGAAATCTACTGTTTGGGCGCACGACAGGGCTCGGAAGGGAAGGAGCGCCATTTGACTTTTTGAATGTAAAATTCCTTGGAACTATTAGCGGTTTCCATGTCTAGTTTGGAGAGCCCCTAATGTGCTTTAACAGTGGAAACCCCCCACAAGTGACACCATTTTGGAAACTAGACCCCTTTGGGAACTTTTTTAAATGTGTATTGAGCACCTTGAACACCCAGGTGTTTCACAGAAGTTTATAAAGTTGGTGGAGAACTACTTTTGAGGCACAGTACAAAGCTCAGAAGGGAAGTAGCGCCATATTACAGTGCAGATTTGGCTGCAATTGTTTGAGGGTGCCATGTCACATTGGCAGAGCCCCTGAGGTGCCAGAACAGCAGAACCCCCCCATAAGTGACCCCATTTTACAAACTACACTCCCCAATGAATTCGTATAGGAGTTCAGTGATTATTTTGACATCATGTGTGTGTTGCAGAATTTAATACCATTAAATTCTGCGATCTTTGGGAGGCAGAATGAAAAAAACAGCATGTGAAGAATTGGTTTTATTTTTTTTTAAGCCGTTGCTTGTGCGGTATAAGTGATTAGGCAACTTTATTCTTCGGGTCGGTTCAATTACAGAGATACCAGATTTATAGCGGGTTTTTATGTTTGGCTGCTGTCACATACTCAAAGACACTTAAAATTGCGAAAACTAGTTTTTGCATCACCACAGTTTGAGAGGTATAATTTTTCCATATTTCAGCCAACAGAGTCGTATGATGTATTGTTTTTTGCCGGACAAGCTGACGTTTTTATTGGTACCATTTTCGGACACATGACATTTTTTGATCGGTTCCTATTCCGATTTTTAGGAGACAGAATGAACAAAAAACAGCAATTTAGGAATTGCTGTTTGTTTTTTTTATACCATTCCGCTTGTGGTAAAATTGGTAAGGCAGCTTTAATCTTCGGGTCAGTACAATTACAGTGATGCCCAATTTATATATTTTTTTTATGTTTTGGCGCTTTTACACAATAAAAACTATTTTATAGAAAAAAAATAATTTTGCATTGCTTTATTCTGAGAGCTATAACTTTTTTATTTTACACTGATGGAGCTGTATTGAGGCCTGTTTTTTGCAGGATAAGATGACGTTTCAGCGGTACCATTTTCATTTGCATTCATATTTTTTATCGCGTTTTATTGCACTTTATGTTCAGCGGTATGAAACCATTTTTTTTGCCCCGTTTTTAATTTTTTTTTTACAGTGTTTACTAAAGGCAGCTCATCCTCCTGTGTAAACAAAGATAGTCTATGCGCACAGTACAATTGTGCTACTAATTGTTCTAAACACATGGGAATATCATGCTGTTAACAGACCGCTTTTTGCAGCAGATTAACAAGTCATTTAAAGGTTTTTGCTACCCCATCTGAGAGCAGCATAATGTAGGAGTAGAGATCCTGATTCCAGCAATGTGTCACTTACTGAGCTGCTTGCCGTCTTTCTGATAAAAAACGCTATTTGCAGATCTAGCATTCTCTGAATATTGAGCTCTGTATAACCCTGCTCACACCACTGACAGATTTCTGCTCATCGACAGTATACACAGAATCTGGCAATCAGTGGTGGGGGCGAGGTTATACAGAGCTCTTGCTGATAAAACAGTGATTTTATTAAAATGACAACAAGCAGCTCAGTAAGTGACAAATCGCAAGAATCAGAGTCCCCGCCCCTACACTATGCTGCTCTCAGATTGAGAGGCAACATTCTGGTGTCAGCATCCCTTTAATATAGGCATTTACACCGGCCCCTAAGACAGTAAGTGCAGCCTAACAGTTCATCACGTGGCAAACAGTAAAATCTCAATACGGTAAATAAGTTAATGAAGACCGAGAATTCCATTTTTCCCATGACATTTCACAATGAAGAAATAAAGTTCCTTATTAATTGGTGAAGGACAGTTTTGCTGACTATCCTGCTTCAAGCTCAATAAAAAGATGTAGAGGTAAGTAAACATTTCTTTTCGGCTTCATAGAAACAATCAAGAAAACCAGAAAATAATAAAAATACTGGTTCTATGACAGGGACATGTTTAGGCTATGTGCACACGTTGAGTGTTTGCTTGCAGAAATTTCTGCAAGGTTTCTGCATCTCTTGGCAAGAAAAACACCTGTTTTTGCCACATTTTTGATGCGTTTTTGTATGTGCTTTTTGTATGTGTTTTGGCATGCGTTTTTGTACAGCAATGAAGGCTTTTTTGAGCTAAATAAAGATATTTAAAAAAAAGTTTTGTGATGTAATTTCTTGGTTCAACACCACCTTTTTCATGCTCACGCAGTGGCATCAGGATAATAGGATTAGGGCTTGGTGTCAGCAGCTGTCATTGACACCTAGATCTAGGCTTAGTAATGAAAAGGTGTCAGCCTGAAACCAGACAGCAACTGTTAATTTTATAGAAAAAAAAATGGAAAAAAAATTGCGTGGGCTCCCTCGTAATTTTAATAACCAGCAGAGGGAAAGCCGACGGCTGATGTTAATATTCTGAGAAGAGGCCAATAGCCATAAAGGTACCCAGGGGTCATGCTTACCCAACAGCGCTCTGACCAACATTCTTACCGGCGGTAAATATACCGCAGGTCACAGCTGAGAGTCACAGACACAGCTGTGGGGTCACGCTGATATTTGAAAGAATGAACCCAGAGCTCTCGGACCGACAGTCTGCAGTAGTGTTACCGTGGGCCACAGTCACAGCTGCGGGATCATGCTAACATCTGATAGTGTGACCCCCATAGCGCTCTGAGCGACAGTCTGCGGTAGTGTTACCGCGGGCCGCAGTCACAGCTGCCGGATCCCGCTGACATCTGACAGCACGATACCACAGCGCTCTGACAGTACCGGCGGTAGCATTACCTTGGGTAGCAGTCACAGCTGTGGAGTAACGCTGACATCTGACAGCACGACCCCACAGCGCACTGACTGACAGTACCGGCAGTAGCATTACCTTGGGTAGCAGTCACAGCTGCCGGATCCCGCTGGCATCTGACAGCACGATCCCACAGCGCCTGACTGACAGTACCGGCGGTAGCATTACCTTGGGAGGCAGTCACAGCTGTGGGGTCAGCTGACATCTGACAGTACGATCCCGCAGTGCTCTGACTGACAGTACCGGCGGTAGCATTACCTTGGGTAGCAGTCACAGCTGCCGGATCCCGCTGGCATCTGACAGCACGATCCCACAGCGCCTGACTGACAGTACCGGCGGTAGCATTACCTTGGGAGGCAGTCACAGCTGTGGGATCAGCTGACATCTGACAGTACGATCCCACAGCGCTCTGACTGACAGTACCGGCGGTAGCATTACCTTGGGAGGCAGTCACAGCTGTGGGGTCAGCTGACATCTGACAGCACGATCCCACAGTGCTCTGACTGACAGTACCGGCGGTAGCATTACCTTGGGAGGCAGTCACAGCTGTGGGGTCAGCTGACATCTGACAGCACGATCCCACAGCGCTCTGACTGACAGTACCGGCGGTAGCATTACCTTGGGAGGCAGTCACAGCTGTGGGGTCAGCTGACATCTGACAGCACGATCCCACAGAGCTCTGACTGACAGTACCGGCGGTAGCATTACCTTGGGAGGCAGTCACAGCTGTGGGGTCAGCTGACATCTGACAGCACGATCCCACAGCGCTCTGACTGACAGTACCGGCGGTAGCATTACCTTGGGAGGCAGTCACAGCTGTGGGGTCAGCTGACATCTGACAGCACGATCCCGCAGCGCTCTGACTGACAGTACCGGCGGTAGCATTAACTTGGGAGGCAGTCACAGCTGTGGGGTCAGCTGACATCTGACAGCACGATCCCGCAGTGCTCTGACTGACAGTACCGGCGGTAGCATTACCTTGGGGGGCAGTCACAGCTGTGGGGTCAGCTGACATCTGACAGTACGATCCCGCAGTGCTCTGACAGTACCGGCGGTAGCATTACCTTGGGGGGCAGTCACAGCTGTGGGGTCAGCTGACATCTGACAGCACGATCCCGCAGTGCTCTGACTGACAGTACCGGCGGTAGCATTACCTTGGGAGGCAGTCACAGCTGTGGGGTCAGCTGACATCTGACAGTACGATCCCGCAGTGCTCTGACAGTACCGGCGGTAGCATTACCTTGGGGGGCAGTCACAGCTGTGGGGTCAGCTGACATCTGACAGCACGATCCCGCAGTGCTCTGACTGACAGTACCAGCGGTAGCATTACCTTGGGAGGCAGTCACAGCTGTGGGGTCAGCTGATATCTGACAGCACGATCCCACAGTGCTCTGACTGACAGTACCGGCGGTAGCATTACCTTGGGTAGCAGTCACAGCTGTGGGGTCAGCTGACATCTGACAGCACGATCCCGCAGTGCTCTGACTGACAGTACCGGCGGTAGCATTACCTTGGGAGGCAGTCACAGCTGTGGGGTCAGCTGACATCTGGCAGCGTGACCCCACAGTGCTCTGACTGATGGTCTTACCAGTGGTAGTGTTACCGTTGATAAGAACCTCCGCGCCGGTGTTTCCCATTCTGTCACACAGATGACAGCATGGGAAACATCATAAGAAGCCGGTAAAATGCTAAACAAAAACTCAGCAAATACGTAAACATTTTTATACCGTTTTTGCTGTGGATTTGACTGACTCTATTGAAGTCAATGGGTGAAACACGCTGCATAAACACACAAAGAATTGACATTCTGCAAAAAAAACGCACTGCAAATACTCAAAGGAAATTTACTGATCATGTGCACAACACTTCAGGATTGTCATTGAATTAGCTTTCCATAGCGGTTTTGGCCCATTTCCGTGCGGACAGTCGTAATTCAGCCACAATACCCTGTACTTCCACTGCTCACATAGCTCTATGAGACACAGTCCCCTTCCTTCTGGAGACCAGTTGCGGTAGTTTACACACCTTTCACAGGGAGTACTGCATGCACTTGCTATGCCAGCTTCTGATCCCAAACAGTCCAACTGCCAAGGGTGCCGGCTCTTCACACACCCATGTACTAGGTTTTAGTTGCAGTCTTGTGGTACTGAACTAGTTAAGCAGCACAAGAAAGTGAAGCATTAAACAAGCTGAAAGCCATGTCCTATCCTGTTACATTGCAGCCTTCCAGCTGTAACACATCATTTAGGAAATACAAACAAAAGACCAAGTTTTAACTTTCACCTGTCTGGCAACATTTCATACTCTGTTACACCTAAGCATCCATGTAATCAGAAGCAACCTCTATATTTGCAAACAAGACTTATAATAGTGCTTCCTCTGGTCTAAAAATCGTCCACTTATTTAGCAATTGCAGTAAGTATGAGAATATAATAGTTCAGTAGTAGTAGGCCTCATTCAGGCATCCATTTCTCACATACCCATTATATTCTATGGAGCTGTTCCCACTAGGGTTGAGCGAAACGGATCGGACAAATTCAAAAGTCGCCGACTTTTGGCAAAGTCGGGTTTCATGAAACCCGACCCGATCCTAGTGTGGGATCGGCCATGAGGTCGGCAATCTTCGCGCCAAAGTCGCGTTTCGTATGACGCGTTCAGCGCCATTTTTCAGCCAATGAAAGAGTGTGGGCAGCATGATGACATAGGTGTCAGGGGCGTGCACGCCTATTGCCATATTATCGCTTGTGCTGCGATTTGCAATGTGAAACCGCTTTGCTGTGCAGGGAGGAGGAGGAGGAGGAGGAGGAGGATTTTTTCCCATTGACTTGCATTGGGTTTTGTGTTTCGGTCGATCCCCGACTCTTCACGATAATTGGCCGATTTCACTCGACTCGACTTTTGAGGAAGTCGGGTTTCGCGAAACCCGACTCGATCTTAAAAAAATGAAAGTCGCTCAACCCTAGTTCCCACATCTGTGGTTTTTTGTTCTTCATCCACAACATGGATCAAAATTACCCAAATCTGAGAAAGTGAAGATGAATATATTCATATTCTTTGGGACTGTCCCCAAATTGTAACAGTATGGAGAGAAATAGCCTCATTGCTCCCAAGAATTAATAAACCTACAATAAATCTCTCTCCTCAATTAGCGCTCTTATCTCTAGAGGTAGACACACTCCCTCAGAAAATCACATATATTTCCATTCATATTTTTTCGGTAATTAAATCTCTTATAAAGTCTAGATGGAAGTCTATTGATAGTCCACACTTATGAGTTAACATGTTGTCAGTGATTTCTAATAACTCCTTTGAATGTTCTAATGCCTTAAGGAATAATACTTTAAAATAAATCATTCTCCTTTCAAAAAGATGCTTAAAAAGATGTTAGAGCTCAGCTAAAAAACATGGCACTGAAGCGAGTGGATAAATGACTTCTTTTCACACACCAGCGATATTATAATATCCAATAAGCCCCATACATTGCTAGCTGAACAACTTAAGAGATCACACGGAGCAGTTCTCTACCTATGCCCTACGTAATACAAAAATCAAATAACATATGATCCAAAAGAGATAGCAGATATCTTCCATGAATATTTCTCACAACTCTATTCACTTCCTAATCTTTCCCTGTGTAATCACCCCATAAGAGATAACCTTAAGGTACCTTCACACTAAGCGACTTTGCAGCGAGAACGACGACGATCCGTGACGTTGCAGCATCCTGGATAGCGATCTCGTTGTGTTTGACACGCAGCAGCGATCTGGATCCTGCTGTGATATCGCTGGTCAGAGCTAGAAGCCCAGAACTTTATTTCGTCGCTGATCACCCACTGTCCATCGCTGGACCGCTGTGCTCTGCTTTACTGCCGGCGCTGACACAGTCAGTGCAGGAAGCTCTGAGCAGCAGCGCGTAACCCTGTGGACGCCGGGGGACGTGACAGACATCAGAATGTGAGTATGTAGTGGTTTTTTTTTTAACTTTTACAATGGTAACCAGGGTAAATATCGGGTTACTAAGCGCGGCCCTGCACTTAGTAACCCGATGTTTACCCTGGTTACCCAGGTGCTGCAGGGGGACTTCGGCATCGTTGAAGACAGTTTCAACGATGCCGAAGTCCTTCCCCTGATCGTTGGTCGCTGGAGAGAGCTGTCTGTGTGACAGCTCCCCAACGACCACACAACAACTTACCAACGATCACGGCCAGGTCGTATCGCTGGTCGTGATCGTTGGTAAGTCGTTTAGTGTAACGGTACCTTAAGTTTCTTTTTCGGATTCTTGCCACTTACCCACTCTCCTTATTGAGGCAATCATAATGATAAATGCTCATATCACAGAGGAAGAAATTAAAGCTATAACACAACCATTGCCACTGCAGTACTTTCCTCTGCCCTCAACAGGGAAGATAAGTACTCCTGTGCAGCAGCGCCACTTATACAACAATTTTCTGGACTTGATTTTTGATATTCTATCTATCAATGTTAAAGGGAACCTGTCACCCCCAAAATGGCTGGTGAGATAAGCTCACTGGCATCAGGGGCTTATCTACAGCATTCTGTAATGCTGTAGATAAGCCCCCGATGTTACCTGAAAGAGGAGAAAAAGACGTTAGATTATACTCACCCAGGGGTGTGTCATGATTCTCAATGGCGAGAGAACATAGCCCAGCATATATGAGAACTAGCTCTTGGAAGATGGAAACTATACTGACCATGAACTAAACCTGCCGCACAACTAGAAGTGGCCGGGTAGCATGCCTACGTTTTTTTATCCCTAGATGCCCAGCGCCAGCCGGAGAACTACCTAATCCTAGCAGAGGAAAAGACAGTCCTGGCTCACCTCTAGAGAAATTTTCCCAAAAGGCAGACAGAGGCCCCCACATATATTGGCGGTGATTTTAGATGAAATGACAAACGTAGTATGAAAATAGGTTTAGCAAAAATCGAGGTCCGCTTACTAGATAGAAAGAAGACAGAAAGGGCACTTTCATGGTCAGCAGAAAACCCTATCAAAACACCATCCAGAAATTACTTTAAGACTCTAGCATTAACTCATAACACCAGAGTGGCAATTTCCGCTCACAAGAGCTTTCCTGACACAGTAACGAAACAGCAGCTGTGAACAGGAACAAAATGCAAAAACACACAAGGACAAAAGTCCAACTTAGCTGGGAGTTGTCTAGTAGCAGGAACATGCACAGAAAGGCTTCTGATTACATTGTTGACCGGCATGAAACTGACAGAGGAGCAAGGTTATATAGCGACTCCCACATCCTGATAGGAGCAGGTGAACAGAGGGGATGATGCACACAAGTACAATTCCACAAGTGGCCACCGGGGGAGCCCAGAATCCAATTTCACAACAGGGGTGGTCCCGGAGCGGTCAGGTCGGATGGGTGTCTCCGGTCCGCTCCGGCGCCTCCCATCTTCATTCCATGACGTCCTCTTCAGGTCTTTACGCCGCGGCTCCGGCACAGGCGTACTTTGTCTGCCCTGTTGAGGGCAGCGCAAAGTACTGCAGTGCGCAGGCGCCGGAAAGGTCAGAGAGGCCCGGCGCCTGCGCACTGCAGTACTTTGCTCTGCCCTGAACAGGGCAGACAAAGTACGCCTGCGCCGGAGCCGTGGCGTAAAGACCCGAAGAGGACGTCATGGAATGAAGATGGGAGGCGCCGGAGCGGACCGGAGACACCCATTTGACCAGACCGCACCGGGACCGCCCCTGGGTGAGTATAATCTAACGTCTTTTTCTCATCTTTCAGGTAACATCGGGGGCTTATCTACAGCATTACAGAATGCTGTAGATAAGCCCCTGATGCCGGTGAGCTTACCTCACCAGCCATTTTGGGGGTGACAGGTTCCCTTTAAAATTAACCTACCCTTAAAATTATAGACTGTTCATGTCTTTGTCAATGGGCAAAAGTACAAAATCAGCAAAGGATCAAATGCTTATTTCCCCCGCTGTATATATACGGTATATATATATATATATATATATATATATATATATATATATATATATATATATATATATATACAAGAAATTTGTATATCACCAAAGCTGATTAAGTTTGTTTTCATTGTAATCTGCTAATCTTTACCCCTTTTTTAATTATGTTTTTTGTTAAATATGAAAATCTTTCAATAAAAATTACAACTATTATAAAAAAAATATATATCATTCTAAATGGGCATCTTTTAATGCGTATTTCTCCCTTGAGCAGTAAGAACCTCTTTTGGTAAAGTAGCTTTCTTTTTACCAGACATAATTATAATACCGGTAATTATTATTAAGTTTTTATGTTTTAAATTATTGCTAGTATGAGTTTTACCCGTGGTTATATAATTAGGATGATCTTCTGAGTCTTTTTTCCCTTCTCTTTACCCTCGTCTATTTTTCTTCACCCTTCTTTTCTCTTTTCTTCCACCATCAACACCCCTTCCTCTTTCCTCCACACCTTTCCTCAATCTTCCTCCCCGTTTCCCCCCGTCTTACTTCTGAATTCTTTCTTTTTCTGTCTTTTTATCTTTTTTTTCTCATAATTATTTGTCTAAATATTCAAATGCTATGGATATTATTGTATTACTTTTTTCCCCCATTTCTTTCCCCTTTCAAACAAATAAGCACAGACCTGGGAGATGTATAAAATAAATAAATGTAAGTCATACACCCCGGACGAAGCTCTGGATAAACGTGTGTTGGGTATGCTCTTATGGTTGGGTATGTTTTTCTCATCCAATTGTCTTTATGCCCTTAGCTGGTTACTTTGGCTGTTGGGAAGTCTATGACTTACATTTATTTATTTTACACATCTCCCAGGTCTATCTTCATTTGATTATGTAGCATTTACTCCGGTAATATGCTTTACCATTAAATTTAAATAACTTTATTTTTGTACTCTTATCTCAGCTAGCTGAAACTTTGCTTATTTATATATACACTAGCAATTTAGCCCTTACTCCTGATGTATTATCTGACTTCTGTATATTTACCTACTCATTTTTCACCTCTTTCAGGGAGCTGATTTCTATTGTTTATGTACAAATTTTTTGTTTCGGCTCATAGAGCTTTATGTACAATTATTTTTGTGTTGCACTTGCACTTTATTTGAAATTTAGATATATCACTTGATCTATTACTGTACCTGCATCTATCGATCCTTATTAATGCAGTTATCAATTGCATCAACACCCACCTTTTATCTCATCTTATTTCATGTTTCTTTGGCTCTCTTTTTATTCCATGTTTGCATTTAATGGTTTTTCAATTAAGATTTGATATTTCATGCAGTGGCATGTTCGCCGTGACGTGGCACAGTCTGATCAGAATGTTATACTAAGAACGTCATGTTCAATAATATATATTTTTGCCTAGCGACACTAGATTGAAGTAATATTTTTTGGAGGTGCTGTCCATTTTCTTTTTTCAGCACACACACAATGCTCTACACCGAGCTTGGTGGGGAGTTTCCATCACAATTCCACCAACAAAGGACAGAGTCCCGATGAAGTTATTCGCTATTATGAGACCAACAAAGTAACTTTGAACACTGTCTGGTCTCTGCCCTGGCAGTGACTTTTTAGAAATGCCCCAAAATATTGCAAACCATGTTTTTGTGCACTGTTAACATCTGTAAAAGATTAATGCTGCTGATACCTATGCAAATCAGTGTCCAAAGTGTTTCTCATTGTCACATATTGGTGAATATCTTTGACGGGGCTCAGTTGGAAACCCTGATGTAGAGCTCAATGGGTAGCACAGTATGTGTGGCTAAATATCCTTACAAGATTGATTTTCAATCCATGAACTAAAAAAATAATTTTAGCACTGACTTAAGCAGAGCTCTTGAAAAAGGAAGAAAGTGGAACATAAGAAAGTTGTATAGCTTTTGATTACCGTATATAATGAAACCGGAATGCTTCTTTTGTGCTGCACATATAGAGTGGGCTGTGACACAGATTGACATGAAGTCAAACAAGGACTCCACGTGTGGTGTTATATGGCCTAGTATGATATCTCTCCTACAGGATAAAAATAAATCTATGACAGCACTGCAGTAATGAAGTGCAAACTATACTGATCAATAATGACATTCACAGTCACCAGACACTGTGCATATACTAAACTGTGTATTCATGGTGTTGTCAAACTGGAGTGTTTGTTTTATGTATCTAGATCTTGATAGGATTGTCTCCAGAAAGTAATCTAAGATATGTCAAGGAAAATGTATAGGGGTAGGAAGATATGAAGCCTCTTAAAGAAAGAACACACACATACAGAGACGAATACAAAGATAGTATTGACAGTATAAGGCCGGCCTCACACTAGCGAGTTTTACGGACGTATGAGCGCATAAACTACGTCCGTAAAATTCGCATTACACACGGCCCAATGAATCTCTATGGCCCAGCTCCTATCTGCCGTATATTACGCATCCGTAATATACGGTCTTGTAAGGCCGTAGAAAATCGCAGCATGCTGCGTTTGTCACCATATTGCGCAAAAAAATCGCCAATGAAAGTCTATGGGGGCGAGAAAAATACGGATTCCACACGGACCAGCAGTGTGACTTGCGAGAAATATGCAGCGGTGTTAGTGAAAAGCCAGTAATTCAATTGCCGGCTTTTCATTTCTCCTGCCTAAACCCGACATGATATGAGACATGGTTTACATACAGTAAACCATCTCATATCCCCCTTTTTTTTGCATATTCAACACTACTAATGTTAGTAGTGTGTATGTGCAACATTTGGGCGCTGTAGCTGCTAAAATAAAGGGTTAAATGGCGGAAAAAATTGGCGTGGGCTCCCGCGCAATTTTCTCCGCCAGAGTGGTAAAGCCAGTGACTGAGGGCAGATATTAATAGCCTGGAGAGGGTCCATGGTTATTGGCCCCCCCTGGCTACAAACATCTGCCCCCAGCCACCCCAGAAAAGGCACATCTGGAAGATGCACCTATTCTGGCACTTGGCCACTCTCTTCCCACTCCCGTGTAGCGGTGGGATATGGGGTAATGAAGGGTTAATGTCACCTTGCTTGTTAAAAAACACACACACACATTATTAAAAATTATTTTAATGAAATAAACACACAGGTTGTTTTAATATTTTATTGCTCTCTCAATCCACCTGAAGACCCTCGCTTGGCAAAATAATAAACCAACAATATACATACCTTCTGATGAACTGTCACGTCCCACGAAGTAAATCCATCTGAAGGGGTTAAATCAATTTACAGACAGCAGCTGTGCTAAAGCACTCGCTCGTACCTGTAAACCCCGGGTGCTGAAGGGAAAGCTGGGTGATCTGTACTTACATTGAGTCGCGGTGAGGCGCCCTCTGCTGGATGTTCTCATGAACTGCAGCCTTGGAAAAGTTCCCACGCTCGAGTTCATGTGAGTTCATCCTGCAGAGGGCGCCTCACCGCGACTCAATGTAAGTACAGATCACCCAGCTTTCCTTTCAGCACCCGGGGTTTACAGGTACGAGCGAGTGCTTTAGCACAGCTCCTGCCTGTAAATTGATTTAACCCCTTCAGATGGATTTACTTCGTGGGACGTGACAGTTCATCAGAAGGTATGTATATTGTTGGTTTATTATTTTGCCAAGCGAGGGTCTTCAGGTGGATTGAGAGAGCAATAAAATATTAAAACAACCTGTGTGTTTATTTCATTAAAATAATTTTTAATAATGTGTGTGTGTGTTTTTTAACCCTTTCATACAATTGGATTAATAATGGATAGGTGACATAATTGACGCCTCTCCATTATTAATCAGGCTTAATGTCACCTTACAATAGCAAGGTGACATTAACCCTTCATTACCCCATATCCCACCGCTACACGGGAGTGGGAAGAGAGTGGCCAAGTGCCAGAATAGGTGCATCTTCCAGATGTGCCTTTTCTGGGGTGGCTGGGGGCAGATGTTTGTAGCCAGGGGGGCCAATAACCATGGACCCTCTCTAGGCTATTAATATCTGCCCTCAGTTACTGGCTTTACCACTCTGGCGGAGAAAATTGCGCGGGAGCCCACGCCAATTTTTTCCGCCATTTAACCCTTTATTTTAGCAGCTATAGCGCCCAAATGTTGCACATACACACTACTAACATTAGTAGTGTGGAATATGCAAAAAAAAAAGGGGGATATGAGATGGTTTACTGTATGTAAACCATGTCTCATATCCTGTCGGGTTTGTGAAGGAGAAATGAAAAGCCGGCAATTGAATTACCGGCTTTTCACATATATCGCGCTGAATTAAATATAAATACAGAATATATATATATGTGTCTCAATGACATATATATATATATATATATATATATATATATATAGACATATATATATATATTATATATAGACATATATATATATATATATATATATATATATATATATATATATATATATACTGTATATATTTTTTAACGAACATTTGAGCACATAAATCCATTAGATGTCGGTTTTGCAAGCCTGCGAGAAAATATCGCAGTGCGGATGCCATACGGATTACATACGGAGGATGCCATGCGCAAAATACGCTGACACACCCTGCCTACGGATGACATACGGACCACTATTTTGGGGACTTTTCTGCGTATTACGGCCGTAAAAAACGGACCGTATTTTTATACGCTGAGTGTGAGGCCGGCCTTAGCCTATATTCACACGTCGTGTTTTTGCTGCGTTTTTTCCCCCGCCCCCGCAGGCAAAACCTGCTCTCCTGGCAGTAAAGAAGCTGCTTACAAAAAGCAGGACTTGCTGCGTTTTTATTGTCTAATAAAAGTGTATTGCCCCCCCAAAAAGCATGAAGCAACTGCAGGGGCGTAACTACCGCGGTCGCAGCGGTCGCCATTGCGACCGGGCCCCGCAGGTCAGGGGCCCTGGGTTGGCAGGTCAGTGCAGGGCCGGACTGGCCATCGGGCACTTCTGGCAAATGCCAGAAGAGCCGATGCCAGTAGTGGGCCACTCCACTGTTCCCCCCCGCCCCCCGCCAGTGCCGCCGCCGCATTTAACTATACCGGCGTCTATGACACCGGTATAGTTCAATGCAATGATGGAGGAGAGAGCGTCTGCTGACGCCCCCTCTCCCATCATTCCCCGCTCTGCCTCTGACAGTACACTGCGGGTGCGCGATGACGTCATATCATCGCGCACCTGCAGTGTCCTGGGCAGACTGCAGCCGCCGGGAGCAGCGCGGGCAAAAGGAAAGGTGAGGAGAGTTTTTTTTTTTTTTCTTTTTAACTGGACTGTGGGGCCATTATCGGGGGGGGGGGGGGAGATGAGATGTGCGGGCTCTGCTGTATATATCCCTGTGCGGGCTCTGCTGTATATATCCCTGTGCGGGCTCTGCTGTATATATCCCTGTGCGGGCTGTGCTCTATATACCCCTGTGCGGGCTGTGCTGTATATATCCCTGTGCGGGCTGTGCTCTATATACCCCTGTGCGGGCTCTGCTGTATATATCCCTGTGCGGGCTGTGCTCTATATACCACTGTGCGGGCTGTGCTCTATATACCCCTGTGCGGGCTGTGCTGTATATATCTCTGTGCGGGCTGTGCTCTATATACCCCTGTGCGGGCTCTGCTGTATATACCCCTGTGCGGGCTCTGCTGTATATATCCCTGTGCGGGCTCTGCTGTATATATCCCTGTGCGGGCTGTGCTCTATATACCCCTGTGCGGGCTGTGCTGTATATATCTCTGTGCGGGCTGTGCTCTATATACCCCTGTGCGGGCTCTGCTGTATATACCCCTGTGCGGGCTCTGGTGTATATATCCCTGTGCGGGCTCTGCTGTATATATCCCTGTGCGGGCTCTGCTGTATATATCCCTGTGCTGGATATACCACTGTGCGGGCTGTGCTGGATATACCACTGTGCGGGCTGTGCTGGATATACCACTGTGCGGGCTGTGCTGGATATACCACTGTGCTGGCTGTGCTGGATATACCACTGTGCGGGCTGTGCTGGATATACCACTGTGCTGGCTGTGCTGGATATACCACTGTGCGGGCTGTGCTGGATATACCGCTGTGCTTGATATACCACTGTGCGGGCTCTGCTGGATATACCACTGTGCGGGCTGTAATGGATATACCACTGTGCGGGCTGTGCTGGATATACCACTGTGCGGGCTGTGCTGGATATACCACTGTGCGGGCTGTGCTGGCACCGAACACCATGTTGCAGTGCAGGAGATTCCTGCCACAGTCCAAGGCGTATCTAGGGGAAGGTGGGGGGGGGCGGGGGTGGGGGGGGTTAAGCCGGGGGGACCCGGGGGGGGGGGGGCCCATTTGGAAGTTCGCACCGGGGCCCATAACTTTGTAGTTACGCCACTGAGCAACTGCCTTAGGTTTTTGCACGAAAAAAATGCAAAAAAAAAAATCAGATATCTGCATTTTTGCACTTATTCATTGTTTCCTATGGGTGAAAAAACCCTGCAAAAACGCTAAGAAGTGCCATGCTGCAGTTTGAAAAAAGAGCAGCTGTTTTCCAATACAGTCAGGAAAAAAAAAAACAATGTGTGTGCATGAGATTTCTGAAATCTCATAGTTGTTGCTGGTACTGTAAAGGCCCCGTCTCACTAAGCGATTTACCAACGATCACGACCAGCGATACGACCTGGCCGTGATCGTTGGTAAGTCGCTGTGTGGTCGCTGGGGAGCTGTCACACAGACAGCTCTCTCCAGCGACCAACGATCAGGGGAACGACTTCGGCATCGTTGAAACTGTCTTCAACGATGCCGAAGTCCCCCTGCAGCACCCGGGTAACCAGGGTAAACATCGGGTTACTAAGCGCAGGGCCGCGCTTAGTAACCCGATGTTTACCCTGGTTACCAAAAAAAACAAACAGTACATACTCGCCTTTCGGTGTCCAGGTCCCTTGCCGTCTGCTTCCTGCTCTGACTGAGATCCGGCCGTACAGTGAGAAGTGAGAGCAGCGGTGACGTCACTGCTGTGCTCTCACTTCTCACTGTACGGCGGCTCAGTCAGAGCAGGAAGCAGACGGCAAGGGACCTGGACACCGAAAGGCGAGTATGTACTGTTTGTTTTTTTTGGTAACCAGGGTAAACATCGGGTTACTAAGCGCGGCCCTGCGCTTAGTAACCCGATGTTTACCCTGGTTACCAGTGAAGACATCGCTGGATCGGTGTCACACACACCGATTCAGCGATGTCAGCGGGGCCTCAACGACCAAAAAAAGGTCCAGGCCATTCCGACACGACCAGCGATCTCACAGCAGGGGCCTGATCGCTGGTACGTGTCACACATAGCGAGATCGCTACTGAGGTCGCTGCTGCATCACAAAACTAGTGACTCAGCAGCGATCTCGCTAGCGATCTCGCTATGTGAGACGGGGCCTTTAGACACAGCTGAACATTTTTAAATTGAAAAAACGCAGCAAAAACGTAACATGTGAACATAGCCTTAGTAGTGGGAGCGTGTAGCAGTATTAAAATATCACTATTATTAATGCATACGTTTGCACTTTGGTTCATTCCAAGTAGTGGCTTTCCTCAAAGCTACATAATTAGCCAAGAACCATTTACCGTAACCCTAAGGCCGGCGTCACACTAGCGAGTTTTACGGACGTATGAGCGCATAAACTACGTCCGTAAAATACGCATTACACACGGCCCAATGATTCTCTATGGCCCAGCTCCTATCTGCCGTATATTACGCATCCGTAATATACGGTCTTGTACGGCCGTAGAAAATCGCAGCATGCTGCGTTTGTCACCGTATTGCGCAAAAAAATCGCCAATGAAAGTCTATGGGGGCGAGAAAAATACGGATTCCACACGGACCAGCAGTGTGACTTGCGAGAAATACGCAGCGGTGTAAAGGTACTGTCACATTAAGCGACGCTGCAGCGATATCGACAACGATGCCGATCGCTGCAGCGTCGCTGTGTGGTCGCTGGAGAGCTGTCACACAGACAGCTCTCCAGCGACCAACGATGCCGAAGTCCCCGGGTAACCAGGGTAAACATCGGGTTACTAAGCGCAGGGCCGCGCTTAGTAACCCGATATTTACCCTGGTTACCATTGTAAATGTAAAAAAAAAACAGTACATACTCACCTTCTGATGTCCGTCAGGTCCCTGGCCGTCTGCTTCCCGCAATGACTGTGAGCTCTGGCCGGCCGTAAAGTAAAAGCAGAGCACAGCGGTGACGTCACTCACAGTCAGTGCGGGAAGCAGACGGCCTCTGCTGGATGTCCTCATATCAACTCGAGCGTGGGAACTTTTCCAAGGCTCCAGTTCATGAGGACATCCACCAGAGGGCGCATCACCGCAACTCAAGGTAAGTACAGATAATCCTGCTTTCCTTTCAGCACCCGGGGTTTACAGGCACGAGCGAGTGCTTTAGCACAGCTCCTGGCTGTAAAATGATTTAACCCCTTCAGATGGATTTACTTCGTGGGACGTGACAGATCATCTGAAGGTATGTACTGTATATTGTTGGTTTATTATTTTTCAGAGCGAGGGTCTTCAGGTGGATTGAGAGAGCAATAAAATATTAAAACAACCTGTGTGTTTATTTCATTAAAATACTTTTTAATAATGTGTGTGTTTTTTTAACCCTTTCATACAATTGGATTAATAATGGATAGGTGTTATAATTGACGCCTCTCCATTATTAACCTGGCTTAATGTCACCTTACAATAGCAAGGTGACATTAACCCTTCATTACCCCATATCCCACCGCTACACGGGAGTGGGAAGAGGGTGGCCAAGTGCCAGAATAGGTGCATCTTCCAGATGTGCCTTTTCTGGGGTGGCTGGGGGCAGATGTTTGTAGCCAGGGGGGGCCAATAACCATGGACCCTCTCTAGGCTATTAATATCTGCCCTCAGTCACTGGCTTTACCACTCTGGCGGAGAAAATTGCGCGGGAGCCCACGCCAATTTTTTTCCGCCACTTAACCCTTTATTTTCGCAGCTACAGCGCCCAAATTTTGCACATACACACTACTAACATTAGTAGTGTGGAATATGCAAAAAAAAAAGGGATATGAGATGGTTTACTGTATGTAAACCATGTCTCATATCATGTCGGGTTTGTGAAGGAAAAATGAAAAGCCGGCAATTGAATTACCGGCTTTTCACATATATCGCGCTGAATTAAATATAAATACAGAATATATATATATGTGTCTCAATGACATATATATATATATATATATATATATATATATATATATATATACTGTATATATGTTTTAACGAACATTTGAGCACATAAATCCATTAGATGTCGGTTTTGCAAGCCTGCGAGAAAATATCGCAGTACGGATTCCATACGGATTACATACGGAGGATGCCATGCGCAAAATACGCTGACACACCCTGCCTACGGATGACATACGGATCACTATTTTGGAGACTTTTCTGCGTATTACGGCCGTAAAAAACGGACCGTATTTACATACGCTGAGTGTGAGGCTGGCCTAAGGCTGTGTGCACACGTTGCGGATTTTTCACGCTATATAAAAACGCTATAAAAACGCGGAAAAAAAAGCATACATTATGCATCCCATCATTTAGAATGCATTCCACCATTTTTGTGCACATGATGCGCTTTTTTCCCTGAAAAAAAGGCATCGCGGTAAAAAACGCAGCATGTTCATTCATTTTGCAGATTTTTTGCGGATTTCCCACTATATTATTGCATTGGGAACCTCCGGAAAAATCAGCAAAAAAAAAACGCACCAAAAAACGAGGTAAAAACACAAGAAAAACGCGCAAAAAAGCATGCGGATTTCTTGCACAAAATGTCCTGTTTTGCTCAGGAAATTTCTGAACATGTGCACATAGCCTTAATGTCTTGTGTCCGCTACAGCCCATGTCACAAGATTATTGGGGGACAAAAGGCTCAGGAGGAACCAAACATGTTGAGCTATTAAATATACATTTTCTTTAATTTCATCCAGTACTTTGGTACCAGTCATAAGGAGCTGTCCATTAATGGTTAATCCCTTGAATATCTTAAGAATGTGAAAAGATGACCACTAATGCCTTAACCGGTCTGGACCATTGACGACGATGAGGTAGACAGTCACTCAGTGCCATGTCTGACTTCCATTTTACCAGTGTCTGCCTTCTTGGAGCGGGCATTTGTAACAGCCTCAAGAAGACAGACATAGAGGCCAGACACATGAACCAAAAATGGGTCCAGTACACTAAAAGAAACACGGACCGTTCACGCTGGAGAGATTTTTGATTTATATGCTGTATACAACCCATTGCAAAAATTATGGAATCACCGGCCTTGGAGGATGCTCATTCAGTTGTTTAATTTTGTAGAAAAAAAGCAGATCACAGACATGGCACAACACTAAAGTCATTAAAAATGGCAACTTTCTGGCTTTAAGAAACACTAAAAGAAATCAAGAACAAAAAAGGTGGTAGTCAGTAATGGTTACTTTTTTTAACCAAGCATAGGGGAAAAAATCTGGAATCACTCAATTCTGAGGGAAAAAATTATGGAATCACCCTGTAAATTTTCATTCCCAAAACTAACAACTGCATCAAATTAGATCTGCTCATTAGTCTGCATCTAAAAAGGAGTGATCACACCTTGGAGAGCTGTTGCACCAAGTGGACTGACATGAATCATGGCTCCAACATGAGAGATGCCAATTGAAACAAAGGAGAGGATTATCAAAATCTTAAAAGAGGGTAAATCATCACGCAATGTTTCAAAAGATGTTGGTTGTTCACAGTCAGCTGTGTCTAAAATCTGGACTAAATACAAACAGCATTGGTAGACCAAGGAAGACAAAGCGTCAAGACTGGAAACTTAAAGGGAACCCGTCACCCGAATTTGGCGGGACCAGTTTTGGGTCATATGGGCGGGGTTTTCGGGTGTTTGATTCACCCATTCCTTACCCGCTGGCTACATGCTGGCCGCAATATTGGATTGAAGTTCATTCTCTGTCCTCAGGAGTACACACCAGCGCAAGGCAATAGGATGACGTCCTCTTCTTGTCTTCACGCTGCGGCTCCGGAACAGGTGCACTTTGTCTGCCTTGTTGAGGGCAAAGAATAGTACTGCAGTGCGCAGGCGCCGGGAAAGGTCAGAGAGGCCCAGCGCCTGTGCACTGCAGTACTTTTCTTTGCAACAAGGCAGACAAAGTGCGCCTGCGCCGGAGCCGCAGCGTGAAGACAAGAAGAGGACGTCATCATAAGAAGATGGGAGGCCCCGGACCGGACCGCCCGCCCAGGTCAGTATAATCTAACCTCTTTTTCTCATCTTTTAGGATACATCGGGGCTTATCTACTGCATTCCAGAATGCTGTAGATAAGCCCCTGATGCCGGTGGGCTTAGCTCATCTTTGATTTTGGGGGTGACAGGTTCCCTTTAAAGCCAGAAAGTTGCCATTTGAAATGACTTTAGTTTTGTTCCATGTCTGTGATCTGCTTTTTCTCTACAAAATGAAACAACTGAATGAACATCCTCCAAGGTCGGTGATTCCATAATTTTTGCCAGGGGTGGTAGTCCATAATCCCTTTAGGCTTCATTAAGAACCGGTCCGAGCACAGGCCGCTAAAGAACGGACAGGCCGCAGCTCTACAGACCCGAGTGCGACAACTTCTTATATTTCTATGAGGCTGTCATGGTCAGGTCAGGAGGAGACCGACGGTAAGTCAGTGACCTTGGACCGATTCACACGGACGCCTTAATGAGCTTTATAGAGCAGACTGTCCCGCATCACTGCCAGGCAGATACACGTTGGAATATCATTTGGTGCTTTTTTCATACCGTTCACCAACCACAAAAAAAGTAGAAGCTATCTATGAATGACTTATGCATGCAAACTTCTCGTGAAATGAATTTACATCCTCATTAACGTTGGAGAGGCCGCCACAGTCTGTTACTTTACCGGTATATCACAGTTATACGAGGTTATGGTACACAGAAGGGTCGCATGTACACAGTCAAAAATATGAGATACGGCCAATAGACTCAGTCTCCATGTCATTATTCTTTCAGCTGTATTACCTTATCACAAAAATATATATATATATATATATATATATATATATATATATATATATATATATATATATACATATATATAGTAGAAAAAAGGAACAGCACAGCACTTATTACTTATCTTCGGGTGCAGGGCCCCAGGCAACCAGTCCAGTGATTGCACCAGAGTCACAGAGATTCAAAGAAGAGGCAGCACTCCATTAGTTCAGTGAAAAATGTGGAAGGTTTAATCGACCCACATAGCCGGGCAACGTTTCAGCTCCAACTGAGCCTTTATCAAGCCTTGATAAAGGCTCAGTTGGAGCTGAAACGTCGCCCGGCTATGTGGGTCGATTAAACCTTCCACATTTTTCACTGAACTAATGGAGTGCTGCCTCTTCTTTGAATCTCTCTCTCTCTCTCATATATATATATATATATATATATATATATACCGTATATATATATATAAATCCAGAAGTACAACCCAATAGTATTGAGAAGCTTAGAACTCAGGAGGTTTATGGCGTTAGCACCAGGCCCTGTAGTAGTGCAGCTGGCCACTACACTTTTCTCTGCATTAGTCTTTGCACATCATGAGTAACATGCTGGCAAAGGTGCAAAAGATACATATCTTAAAGGTCATAACAACACCCCATAGTCCAAGAACATCAATGCTGCACCCCAAAATGGAGTAATGATTTACACAGAGCGGTGAGGTGAATATCATATAAAGTGTAACACCCTAATAACAGGGTCAGGGTGCAGAACTGTATGGGAAAGCTGTATAGTACAGGTCATAGCAACACCCCATAGTCCAGGAGCATCAATGCTGCACCCATATATGGAGTAACACATACCCCGCACAGGGTGACACCCCAATATGGAGTAACACATACCCCGCACAGTGTGACACCCCAATATGGAGTAACACATACCCCGCACAGTGTGACACCCCAATATGGAGTAATACATACCCCGCACAGTGTGACACCCCAATATGGAGTAACACATACCCCGCACAGTGTGACACCCCAATATGGAGTAATACATACCCCGCACAGTGTGACACCCCAATATGGAGTAACACATACCCCGCACAGTGTGACACCCCAATATGGAGTAACACATACCCCGCACAGTGTGACACCCCAATATGGAGTAATACATACCCTGCACAGTGTGACACCCCAATATGGAGTAATACATACCCCGCACAGTGTGACACCCCAATATGGAGTAATACATACCCCGCACAGTGTGACACCCCAATATGGAGTAATACATACCCCGCACAGTGTGACACCCCAATATGGAGTAATACATACCCCGCACAGTGTGACACCCCAATATGGAGTAACACATACCCCGCACAGTGTGACACCCCAATATGAAGTAATACATACCCCGCACAGTGTGACACCCCAATATGGAGTAATACATACCCCGCACAGGGTGACACCCCAATATGGAGTAACACATACCCCGCACAGTGTGACACCCCAATATGGAGTAATACATACCCCGCACAGGGTGACACCCCAATATGAAGTAATACATACCCCGCACAGTGTGACACCCCAATATGGAGTAATACATACCCCGCACAGTGTGACACCCCAATATGGAGTAACACATACCCCGCACAGTGTGACACCCCAATATGGAGTAATACATACCCCGCACAGTGTGACACCCCAATATGGAGTAACACATACCCCGCACAGGGTGACACCCCAATATGGAGTAACACATACCCCGCACAGTGTGACACCCCAATATGGAGTAATACATACCCCGCACAGTGTGACACCCCAATATGGAGTAACACATACCCCGCACAGTGTGACACCCCAATATGGAGTAACACATACCCCGCACAGTGTGACACCCCAATATGGAGTAATACATACCCCGCACAGTGTGACACCCCAATATGGAGTAACACATACCCCGCACAGTGTGACACCCCAATATGGAGTAACACATACCCCGCACAGTGTGACACCCCAATATGGAGTAATACATACCCCGCACAGTGTGACACCCCAATATGGAGTAATACATACCCCGCACAGTGTGACACCCCAATATGGAGTAACACATACCCCGAACAGTGTGACACCCCAATATGAAGTAATACATACCCCGCACAGTGTGACACCCCAATATGGAGTAACACATACCCCGCACAGGGTGACACCCCAATATGGAGTAATACATACCCAGCACAGGGTGACACCCCAATATGGAGTAATACATACCCCGCACAGGGTGACACCCCAATATACATACCCCGCACAGGGTGACACCCCAATATGGAGTAACACATACCCCGCACAGGGTGACACCCCAATATGGAGTAATACATACCCCGCACAGGGTGACACCCCAATATGGAGTAATACATACCCCGCACAGGGTGACACCCCAATATGGAGTAATATATACCCCGCACAGTGTGACACCCCAATATACATACCCCGCACAGGGTGACACCCCAATATGGAGTAACACATACCCCGCACAGTGTGACACCCCAATATGGAGTAATACATACCCCGCACAGTGTGACACCCCAATATGGAGTAATACATACCCCGCACAGGGTGACACCCCAATATGGAGTAATACATACCCCGCACAGGGTGACACCCCAATATACATACCCCGCACAGGGTGACACCCCAATATGGAGTAACACATACCCCGCACAGGGTGACACCCCAATATGGAGTAACACATACCCCGCACAGGGTGACACCCCAATATGGAGTAACACATACCCCGCACAGTGTGACACCCCAATATGGAGTAACACATACCCCGCACAGTATGACACCCCAATATGGAGTAACACATACCCCGCACAGTGTGACACCCCAATATGGAGTAACACATACCCCGCACAGGGTGACACCCCAATATGGAGTAACACATACCCCGCACAGGGTGACACCCCAATATGGAGTAATACATACCTCGCACAGGGTGACACCCCAATATGGAGTAACACATACCCCGCACAGGGTGACACCCCAATAACAGTGCCAGGCTGCAGACCTGTACGGAACAGCTGTCCCCACCACACAGGACAGACGTGTGCTGCTGCAGGGACCCAGCGCGGTCATGTGACACGATTCCTCCCAGGACCAGCACATATGGTAGATAACAGAGAGCCACTAGCGGCGCTGCCAGCCCCCCAGTGCCTTCCTTAGAGGGGGCACAGCCTTCCTACCTTTGCTCCAGTCCTGCAGCTTTCCTCAGGTGCTGTCCCTGGTCTGGAGCCCGCTGCAGCAGTGGAGACAAGCCCAGCCCACTATCCCAATGCACACCCTGTGAGCACACACTGGGGATGACTGCTGTCCTCCTCCTCCTCCTCCTCCTGCCGGCTGCTAGTGTCCTCGTCCAGATCCTGCAGGATCCTTCATTCATAAATCATGACAAGTGCTTCATGTAATCTTCCAGGTGGGAAGAGGAGGCACTAAAATGGCCTGTAGTGAGGCTGCTGAAGGCTGCGGCTCCTGGGTCAGCAGAGGATGGCATGGATGGAGAAGGCACAGGGCTGTGATCCTTCCTTTGTGTGCAGGCAGTAATAGGAGCCTCCCTGGGGCAGCAGATTCATATTTAGATGGAGGGTGGGGCCAGTCCGGCTGGAAGACAACAGGTTGCCGGCATGGAGCTCGGCCCCGGCTGCCCTGCTCTGTGCACTGCACACGGGAGTGCAGCTGTCCTTCTCTGTGGGACATGCTGTACACGCAGGGGCAGGGGCTGGCTGGCTGGCACTTTTCAGCCTGGGGGGCAATCACAAGGCAGTGGCCCTCCAGTTGCCATGCTTTTGCCCTGCTTATCTCTGGCCACTGCATTAAAGCAGCAGAGATAGCAGGCTTTAAAAACAGGCTGGTACATAAAAATGGAGCTACCTGCATATATGGAAGCAGAACTAAGCTTGCTGCCTACATAGATACTGTAACAGAAGCAAGCTGACTACATAGACACGAGGACGGAACCAAGCTTGCTACATAGACAAGGAAACTGACTGGAGCTTACTACAGAGATATGGGAGCAGAACCGAGCTCATGTAAGAGGGTGGTGCTGTTATGGACAGTAACACGCTGCCACTTTAAGAGACAGCAGCCCCCTTTTCTGGTGTTGGAATGTCCTGCTTCCCCCTGCTATAGGATGTGAAGATGAACTGCCCTAGAATGAGGGGAGGAGTTGAGCCTGAACTGCGTGTGTGAGCTGAAGCTGCTAGAGAGAACTGTGTGCTGTTTGCTACAAGAAAGGTCCCACAGCATGGGACGAAGTGTACTTGTGAAATTTGCAAGACTTTTCCGGGTACAGCAAAGGTGGCTGTTCTGTGCTAGTTTGTGAAGCCACGAAGATACTTAGAAAGGGACTTACAGTTTCCAGGAGTATCCTTAGGATCCAGAAGCAAGGAGAAGACCACGCTTCACAGAGCTGACAGAAAGCCGTGCGCACCACCGTATAGACTGCTGGGGGCCCCCCTGGGACTCGACCTGAGTCCCCAACATCACCATGAGTCTGTTCCTGTTTGGTGCACCTGTTAGGGCCTAGTGTAGGCTTCAGTAGTCAGTACACGGGAGCCGTGTGGCCTGCTTAGTAAAGGCCAGGGAGGTTATACGTAGAGTAGCATCGTTATTTGTGTATTGTTTAAAGTTGCTTGTGAAACATATTCTGAATCTGTAATAGTTGGAGCACTGTGCTATTTTACGGACAAGATAAAGTTTATAACTCTTGTAAAGTGTCTCTTGCCATTGCATACCCCTGTTTGCATCTTCCTCACCCACTTCATTCCTTGCCTCCCAATAAATCTATCCTTTGTTGTTTGCACCTTATCTTGTGTACAGTAGTCTTCCTGCACCGAGGTGATCCCCCGGCCATCGCTTCAAGTGGCGCTGTGAGCAGGGTACTGTCACCAAGATGGAGGCAGCAGACAGCAATGGCGGGAATGCTAATGTTAATGGAGATGCCGTGGGCATTGGTGGAACCCCTGCAAGGACACTCCCTATGGGCACCATATTTAGTGTGCTACCAAAGTTTGACGGAAAGAATATGCCACTGTCCGACTGGGTGTCCCGGCTGCAAAGCACCCTGAGGATTTACACTCACCGGCCACTTTATTAGGTACACCATGCTAGTAACGGGTTGGACCCCCTTTTGCCTTCAGAACTGCCTCAATTCTTCGTGGCATAGATTCAACAAGGTGCTGGAAGCATTCCTCAGAGATTTTGGTCCATATTGACATGATGGCATCACACAGTTGCCGCAGATTTGTCGGCTGCACATCCCAAAGATGCTCCATACAAGGCAGGATGGATCCATGCTTTCATGTTGTTTACGCCAAATTCTGACCCTACCATCCGAATGTCGCAGCAGAAATCGAGACTCATCAGACCAAGCAACGTTTTTCCAATCTTCTACTGTCCAATTTCGATGAGCTTGTACAAATTGTAGCCTCAGTTTCCTGTTCTTAGCTGAAAGGAGTGGTACCCGGTGTGGTCTTCTGCTGCTGTAGCCCATCTGCCTCAAAGTTCGACGCACTGTGCGTTCAGAGATGCTCTTAGGCCTACCTTGGTTGTAACAGGTGGCGATTTGAGTCACTGTTGCCTTTCTATCAGCTCGAACCAGTCTGCCCATTCTCCTCTGACCTCTGGCATCAACAAGGCATTTCCGCCCACAGAACTGCCGCTCACTGGATTTTTTTTCTTTTGCGGACCATTCTCTGTAAACCCTAGAGATGGTTGTGCGCGAAAATCCCAGTAGATCAGCAGTTTCTGAAATACTCAGACCAGCCCTTCTGGCACCAACAACCATGCCACGTTCAAAGGCACTCAAATCACCTTTCTTCCCCATACTGATGCTTGGTTTGAACTGCAGGAGATTGTCTTGACCATGTCTACATGCCTAAATGCACTGAGTTGCCGCCATGTGATTGGCTGATTAGAAATTAAGTGTTAACAAGAAGTTGGACAGGTGTACCTAATAAAGTGGCCGGTGAGTGTATAACATCAGCCCAGACCTTGAAGTGGACATTGCTTTAACTGCCCTAGAGGGGGAAGCCCGTAGAAACATCTGCCTACAACCAGAACTCACCCGCAGTACCCTGAAGTTCCTGGAAGAGATCTACGGCGAGACTGCTAGCGCCGGACACCTTCGCGCCAAATTTTTCTCTAGGCTGCAGCGGGAAGAAGAAGGAATTTCTCAGTATGCAACAGCACTGCAAGAAGTGTTAGCAGAGGTGCAGAGAAAGGAGGCGGATGGATTTTGCGGCATGGGCTCTAAAGACTGGATACTCTGGGAGCAATTCATTCTGGGACTGCACAGTACATCCTTGAGGCGAGCACTGTCAGAACGGGTCCGGGCAGATCCGGCTCTTACGTTTCGTCAAATCCTGGCGGAAACAGTGGCCCGAAGTAGAGAAGAGAGCTATGCGTCTGGGGTGATGAGTGTCCAGGGCGCCAATACCAGAGGGGACCCAAACCATCAGGAGGTGCTGGTCCAGGTGATGCAAGACTTGCAGCGGTCCCTTGTCAACGTGCAAGAGAAACTGACCCAGGTGGAGCGAAGAGTGGGGGAACTACAACAGTCTGACCCACCGTGCTCATGCAACCATTTTTCAGCCCGACCGATAAGGGATCAGTGGGAGGCTCGAAGTACCCCCCGGCGAGGAGGAGGCATCCAATGCTGGGAATGTGGAGGACGGGGGCACCTTGCCAGAGACTGTCGGAACTACAGTATACTCAAGGCCAGCAGAAGCCGCCGTTAAACTACCAACCCCCGCAGTAGTGCGGCACTCTGCGGGGGAGGCGAGGAGACAGGCCGCTCCATATCATAACGAACACTTGATTGCTGGGAGCCCCATCCTACGTGCTGAATTCAAAGGAGTTCTAGTGGATTGCCTGATAGATACCGGGTCACAAGTGACAACGATGCCAGAAGTGTACTTCAAGCAGCATTTCCAGGACCTGGCCAAGCCAGAAAAAGAGACATTGATCCAGGTGTTTGCTGCCAACCAACAACCGATCCCGGTCACAGGGGTAGTGTGGATGAATATTCGAATCTGTGGGCAAGAAGTTGGGAGAAAAGGGATCCTGCTAGTCCCTGAGCCTATCAAGGAAGATGTGCCTGTAGTACTGGGAATGAATATCCTACGTGAACTCGATCAGATTATGTTTACCAAACGGGGACCTGGATATTGGAAGAAGGCTACTACACATAAGCCTACTCAAGAAGCCCTTCAATGACTGATCCGCGTCTGTGGGACGCAGAAGAGTGTGCCATCTTTTCAGACGGTAGGGGTCATCCGGGCTCCTGGTAAAGAACCTGTAATCCTACCTCCCGAGTGAGAAACTATAGTATACCTTCCAGTGGGGACTCACCGCAACCTTGATGGGTTGGAAGTGGTTGTTCAGCCTGTGGTAGGCAGAGGAGTGGACCAAGAAGTCATGATAGCTCGTACGATAGCTGTGGTCCAGCGAGGACATGTCCCCATAAGGGCTTTGAATGTGGGCCCCGGGAAGGTCACCTTGCCACGAGGGACAGATCTGGCCCTGGTGTACCTACATAAGGGTGAAGTGGTGAGTCAGAAGGAGATGTCTTTATCACCGAGAGAAGGCGTGGGGTGGACCCTAGCAGTTGCTGCGGGGGATGAAGAGACGCCATCCCCGGAGTGGAGTGGACTGGTCATCCTTGATCAAATGGAAGTGGATGTGAAGGCTCTGGGCCCTGAGCGTGTGCAAGCAATAGAAACTGTGCTGTGGGAAAATCAGGCCGCATTCGCCCGTCACGCCGAAGATTTCAGCTGTACTGAAGCCATCACGCATGAGATACCGACTGGGGAAGCTCATCCAATTCGAGAATGATACCGGCAGATCCCGCCCAAGATGTATCAAGAGGTGAAAACATTACTGAGGCAGATGCTGGATTCAGGAGTGGTGCAGAGTAGTCAGAGCCCTTGGGCAACCCCGGTGGTGCTCGTAAAGAAAAAGGATGGGACCATCCGGTTCTGTGTAGATTACAGGAAACTCAATGCCTGCACTGTTCGAGACTCGTATCCATTGCCCCGCATCGAAGAATCCTTGACAGCGTTGGGGAAAGCCAAGTACTTCTCCACCCTGGACCTAGCAAGCGGATACTGGCAAGTAGCCGTGGCAGAGAAAGACAGAGAGAAAACCGCCTTCATCCTCCCTATGGGGCTGTTCGAGTTTAACCGGATGCCCTTCGGGCTCTCCAATGCTCCAGATACCTTTCAACTGCTGATGGAAAAGTGTTTGGGAGATTTAAATTTTGAGGCTACCCTTATCTATCTGGATGACATCATTGTGTTTTCAGCCTCATTCGAAGAACACCTTGCCCGGCTTGGACAGGTACTCGGAAGACTGCGGGCCCATAACCTGAAGGTGAAGCCAAAAAAGTGCCACCTCTTCAAGAGAGAGATCGAGTACCTAGGCCACATAGTGTCACAAGATGGAGTTCTACCCTCGCCAGAAAAAGTGGCTGCTATCCAGAAGTGGCCAGTCCCTCGAACAGTGAGAGAACTCCAGGCCTTCCTGGGACTCGCTGGGTACTACCGCCGGTTTGTTAAAGACTTCGTGAAGGTGGCAGGCCCTCTCAATGAGTTGCTGAGGGGGACCGCTGGAGTGCTGAAGACCCAACGCATCCCCTGGGCACAGGGACAAGACGAGGCCTTCCAGGCTATAAAGAATGCCCTTACTTCGGCCCCGATTTTGGCCTACGCAGACTTCGATCAACCGTTCCTGTTGTACACAGATGGTAGCCTTCATGAACTCGGTGCAGTACTTTCTCAGATACAGGATGGACATGAGAGAGTCATCGGGTATGCCAGCAGGTCCCTGTGAGACAGCGAAAGAAACCCTCACAATTACAGCTCCTTCCGGTTAGAGCTCCTGGCCCTGGTGTGGGACATGACAGAAAAGTTTGCAGGCTTCCTGACAGGTACCAAGATTCAAGTTCAAACAGACAATAATCCCCTGGCCCACCTTGAGAATGCTAATTTGGGGGCCTTAGAACTACGGTGAATGGCTCGCCTAGCCAAGTTCGACTTTACCATCCGTTATCGCTCTGCTACCGAAAATGCAAATGCTGATGGGCTGTCAGGAGTGCCTGTGGAGACTCCAGTGGGGGATCTTGATGAGCAACTCGAAGAGGAGGAAACCCCAGACTTTAATAAGTTTAAGCCCCCAATGGTTGCGGCCCAGTCAAGAAGGGAAGCCTGCGCATTACCCCGGTCCCTGGGGAGAACCAATGAGGAATGGGGACACGTTCAGGATGAAAATGAATGGCTGAGACAGATGAAATGGTGGGTAACGCAAAAGCGGAAGCCTGGCAAACAAGAGAGAGATGATCTGGACTCTGAAATGAGGAGTGTGTTGCACCAGTGGGATAGACTGGAAGTGCGAGAGTCAGTGCTATATCGTAAGAGGCAACAGCCAAAATATATGGACGTAAGGTGGCAAGTGGTCATCCCAGGAAGAATGGCTCAAGAAGTAGCTAAAGAAGCCCACGAATTCGGAGCGCACTTCGGCCCCACAAAGACCTACCAATGGTTACAGCGGTATGTGTATTGCCCCCCGGTTGGAGCTTGTGGTGGAAGAGGTTTGCCGGCAATGTCGAGTATGTGACCTCATTAAGAGTACGGAACAGAGGGCACCCATCCAGACCATACAAACTAAGGAACCGCTAAAAGTCTTGATGATCGACTATCTCCTCGTGGGACACTCAGCCCGAGGGCTGCAATACTGTTTGGTGATGACCGATCATTTCTCTAAGTTCGCAGAAGTCACTCCGACTAGAGATCAGACTGCGGAATCGGCGGCACGAGCCATCTGTCAAAACTTCATCCGGGTGTATGGGTGCCCAAAGCGCATCCACTCCGACCAAGGGGCATGTTTCCAAGGCAAGGTGATGGAAGAATTGTATCGCATGTATGGCATCGAGCGGTCCCGGACCACCCCTTACCACCCTCAAGGCAACAGAGCATGTGAACGCTTCAACAGAACCTTACTTCAAATGCTGAGAACGTTGGAGGAGGATAAGAAGGCGTGTTGGCCAGACTATTTGCCAGATTTGGTCTGGACCTACAACAATGGGGTCCACTCCACCACGGGTTATACCCCCTATCTACTGTTGTTTGGAAGAGCTGGATGAGAGATTATTGAGCTGAATTTGGAACAGCCAGAGGAGCTGATGGAGCGAACTGTCACCTCATGGGTGAAAGAGCATCGGCAACGATTGCAAACGATACGGCGGTTGGCGGGTCAGCAACTGCAAGAAAAAGAACATACGGGCCGCAAACCGACTCAAGAGTTACCGCTCCAACCTGGAGACCGAGTATTAGTCAGAGAGAAACGCCCTAAGGGAAAACTAATTGAGAGATGGGAAGTACAGCCATACAAGGTTATCGAGCGAGTGTATGCTAACGGCCCTGTCTACAAGGTACAGATTGAGAATGGGGCATCCGCCCCTAGAGTACTTCATAGAAATATGCTGCGGCCTTGCCGGTCTGAGGTCTGTTCTACGCCATTGTCGCCTGAAGGCGCCACTCCACTTCCTGAATCTGTCTTGCCTGATGGTGAAATCGATGATGAGTGGTGGACCGTCCCTGACACAGTAGGGGGTCCTCAGCCGCTCAGAGACGGTAATCCCATGGATGTACCAGTACCGCCATGCGAGGATGAGACCAGACAAGAGCTCACAATGTCTCCTGCAAAAAGTGTTCCTCTGGAAGATAGTCAAGCCTTGCCTGACAGCCAAGAGCTTCGGAGATCCCAGAGGTCTAATGCAGGGGTTCCACCAGTCCGATATGTAGAACAGTGTGCTCTGTCTGTTTGTACATCTTTGTTGCCTCCTCTATAGGTGCTGTTCCGCATTGCACGTTCCTTCATTATGCTTCAACCTTGATTCTGTGATGGCCGAGGACAACCATCATTAAAAAGGGAGGCATGTAAGAGGGTGGTGCTGTTATGGACAGTAACACACTGCCACTTTAAGAGACAGCACCCCTGTTGTGAATTTGGATTCTGGGCTCCCCCGGTGGCTACTGGTGGAATTGAACTTGTGACATCATCTTCCCTGTTCACCTGTTCTGATTAGATCTGGGTGTCGCTATATAACCTGGCTTCTCTGTTAGATGCTTGCCGGTCAACAATGTTATCAGAAGCCTCTCTGTGCTTGTTCCTGCTCCCAGACATCTACTAGATAAGTTGGACATTCGTCCATGTTTTGTTTTTGTATTTTGGTTCCAGTTCACAGCTGCAGTTTCGTTACTGTGTCTGGAAAGCTCTTGTTGATCAGGAATTGCCACTCTGGTATTATGAGTTAATGCCAGAGTCCTAAAGTAATTTCTGGATGTGTTTTGTTAGGGTTTTCTACTGACCATGCAAGTATGCTTTCTGTCTTCTGCTATCTAGAAAGCGGACCTCAAATTTGCTAAAACTATTTTCCTGCTGCGTTTGTTGTTTCATCTCATATCACCGCCAATATATGTGGGGGGCTTCTGTCTCCTTTTGGGCATTTCTCTAGAGGTGAGTCAGGTTTTATATTTCCCTCTGCTAGCATTATTTAGTTCTCCGGCCGGCGCTGGGCATATAGGGATAAAAAGTAGGACATGCTACCTGGCTACTTCTAGATGATGCGGTAGGTTTAGTTCATGGTCAGTACAGTTACATCTTCCAAGAGCTTGTTCCTATAGAGGCTTATGCTAGTTCTCTGGCCATGGAGATCATGACAGTTTGACCGGCCCACTAAAGGGTTAAAATCCTTGGCTGAGAAAGGAGAGAAATAAGAAGTCTGCTGAGAGTTTTTTTTTTTTTTTTTTTTTTCTCTGTGCTCTTAATTGGATCACTTGCCAGTCTGTCTATGCTGCAGTCTTTCTTTTTTTTCTCTCTCCTTATAATCTTTGAATGGCTTTGTGTTCACCTGTTAATAATGGATCTTCAGAGTGTAACTGCAGGTTTGAATAATCTCACCACGAAAGTACAAAATTTGCAAGATTTTATTATTCATGCTCCGGTATCTGAGCCGAGAATTCCTTTGCCGGAATTCTTCTCAGGGAATAGATCTAGCTTTCAGAATTTTAGAAATAATTGTAAGCTATTTTTGTCCCTGAAATCTCGTTCTGCTGGAGACTCTGCACAGCAGGTTGGGATTGTGATTTCCTTGCTCCGCGGCGACCCTCAAGACTGGGCTTTTGCATTGGCACCAGGGGATCCTGCGTTGCGCAATGTGGATGCGTTTTTTTTGGCCTTGGGCTTGCTGTATGAGGAACCTCATTTGGAACTTCAGGCAGAAAAAACTTTGATGTCCCTATCGCAGGGGCAAGATGAAGCTGAAATTTACTGCCAAAGATTCCGTAAATGGTCTGTGCTTACTCAGTGGAATGAGTGTGCCTTGGCGGCTACTTTCAGAGAGGGTCTCTCTGATGCCATTAAGGATGTTATGGTGGGGTTCCCTGTGCCTGCGGGTCTGAATGAGTCCATGACAATGGCCATTCAGATCGATAGGCGTCTGCGGGAGCGCAAACCTGTGCACCATCTGGCGGTGTCCACTGAGAAGACGCCAGAAAGCATGCAGTGTGATAGAATTCTGTCCAGAAGCGAGCGGCAGAATTTTAGACGGAAAAATGGGTTGTGTTTCTATTGTGGGGATTCTACTCATGTTATATCAGCGTGCTCTAAGCGTACTAAAAAGCTTGATAAATCCGTTTCCATTGGCACTTTACAGTCTAAATTTATTTTGTCTGTGACCCTGATTTGCTCTTTGTCATCTATTACTACTGACGCCTATATCGACTCTGGCGCCGCTTTGAGTCTTATGGATTGGTCCTTTGCCAATCGTTGTGGGTATGATTTAGAGCCTTTGGAAACTCTTATTCCTCTGAAGGGGATTGACTCCACCCCATTGGCTAATAATAAACCACAATACTGGACACAAGTGACTATGTGTATTAATCCGGATCACCAGGAGATTATTCGCTTTCTAGTGCTGTATAATCTACATGAGGATTTGGTGCTGGGATTGCCATGGCTGCAGTCTCACAACCCAGTCCTTGACTGGAGAGCTATGTCTGTGTTGAGCTGGGGATGTAAGGGGACTCATGGGGACGTACCTTTGGTTTCCATTTCATCATCTATTCCCTCTGAAATCCCTGAGTTCCTGTCTGATTATCGTGACGTCTTTGAAGAACCCAAGTTGGGTTCACTACCTCCGCACCGTGAGTGCGATTGTGCTATAGATTTAATTCCGGGTAGTAAATACCCAAAGGGTCGTTTATTTAATCTGTCTGTGCCTGAACATACTGCTATGCGAGAATATATAAAGGAGTCCTTGGAAAAGGGACATATTCGTCCATCGTCATCTCCCTTAGGAGCCGGTTTTTTCTTTGTGTCAAAAAAAGACGGCTCTTTGAGACCATGTATTGATTATCGGCTTTTGAATAAAATCACGGTTAAATATCAATACCCATTGCCGTTGCTGACTGATTTGTTTGCTCGCATAAAGGGGGCCAAGTGGTTCTCTAAGATTGATCTCCGTGGGGCGTATAATTTGGTGCGGATCAGGCAGGGGGATGAGTGAAAAACCGCATTTAATACGCCCGAGGGCCACTTTGAGTATTTGGTGATGCCTTTTGGTCTTTCTAATGCCCCTTCAGTCTTCCAGTCCTTTATGCATGATATTTTCCGCGATTTTTTGGATAAATTTATGATAGTGTATCTGGATGATATTCTGATTTTTTCGGATGACTGGGACTCTCATGTCCGGCAAGTTAAGAGGGTTTTTCAGGTTTTGCGGTCTAATTCTCTGTGTGTCAAGGGTTCTAAGTGCGTTTTTGGGGTTCAGAGAATTTCCTTTTTGGGATATATTTTTTCTCCCTCTTCCATTGAGATGGATCCTGTCAAGGTTCAAGCTATTTGTGATTGGACGCAGCCCTCTTCTCTTAAAAGTCTTCAGAAATTTTCGGGCTTTGCCAACTTTTATCGTCGATTTATTTCTGGTTTTTCGGATGTCGTTAAGCCATTGACCGATTTGACTAGACAGGGTGCTGATGTTGCTAATTGGTCCCCTGATGCTGTGGAGGCCTTTCAGGAGCTTAAGCGCCGTTTTTCCTCTGCCCCTGTGTTGCGTCAGCCTGATGTGACTCTTCCTTTTCAGGTTGAGGTCGACGCTTCTGAGATCGGAGCTGGGGCAGTGTTGTCGCAGAAAAGTTCTGACTGCGCCGTGATGAGGCCTTGTGCCTTCTTTTCCCGTAAATTTTCGCCCGCTGAGCGGAATTATGATGTTGGGAATCGGGAGCTTTTGGCCATGAAGTGGGCGTTTGAGGAGTGGCGCCATTGGCTTGAGGGGGCCAGACATCAGGTGGTGGTATTGACTGACCACAAAAATTTGATTTATCTTGAGACCGCCAGGCGCCTGAATCCTAGACAGGCGCGCTGGTCATTATTTTTTTCTCGGTTTAATTTTGTGGTATCGTACCTACCAGGTTCTAAGAATGTTAAGGCGGATGCCCTTTCTAGGAGTTTTGAGCCTGATTCACCTGGCAACTCTGACCCCACAGGTATTCTTAAGGAGGGAGTTATCTTGTCAGCTGTTTCTCCAGACCTGCGGCGGGCCTTGCAGGAGTTTCAGGCGGATAGACCGGATCGTTGTCCGCCTGATAGGCTGTTTGTTCCTGATGATTGGACCAGTAAAGTCATCTCTGAGGTGCATTCTTCTGCGTTGGCAGGTCATCCTGGAATTTTTGGTACCAGGGATTTGGTGGCAAGATCCTTCTGGTGGCCTTCCCTGTCACGAGATGTGCGAGGCTTTGTGCAGTCTTGTGACGTTTGTGCTCGGGCCAAGCCTTGTTGTTCTCGGGCTAGTGGATTATTGTTGCCCTTGCCTATTCCTAAGAGGCCTTGGACACACATCTCGATGGATTTTATTTCAGATCTGCCTGTTTCTCAGAAGATGTCTGTCATCTGGGTGGTGTGTGACCGTTTTTCTAAGATGGTTCATTTGGTTCCCCTGCCCAAATTGCCTTCTTCTTCCGAGTTGGTGCCCCTGTTTTTTCAAAATGTTGTTCGTTTGCATGGTATTCCTGAGAATATCGTTTCTGACAGAGGAACCCAATTTGTGTCTAGATTTTGGCGGGCATTTTGTGCTAGGATGGGCATAGATTTGTCTTTTTCGTCTGCTTTTCACCCTCAGACTAATGGCCAGACCGAGCGGACTAATCAGACCCTGGAGACATATCTGAGGTGTTTTGTGTCTGCTGACCAGGATGATTGGGTTGCTTTTTTGCCATTGGCGGAGTTCGCCCTCAATAATCGGGCCAGCTCTGCCACCTTGGTTTCCCCGTTTTTCTGTAATTCGGGGTTCCATCCTCGATTTTCCTCCGGTCAGATGGAATCCTCGGATTGTCCTGGAGTGGATGCGGTGGTGGAGAGATTGCATCATATCTGGGGGCAGGTGATGGACAATTTAAAGTTGTCCCAGGAGAAGACTCAGCTTTTTGCCAACCGTCACCGTCGTGTTGGTCCTCGGCTTTGTGTTGGAGATTTGGTGTGGTTGTCTTCTCGTTTTGTCCCTATGAGGGTCTCATCTCCTAAGTTTAAGCCTCGGTTCATCGGTCCGTATAAAATATTGGAGATTCTTAACCCTGTTTCCTTCCGTTTGGACCTCCCTGCATCCTTTTCTATTCATAACGTTTTTCATCGGTCGTTATTGCGCAGGTATGAGGCACCGGTTGTGCCTTCCGTTGAGCCTCCTGCTCCGGTGTTGGTTGAGGGTGAGTTGGAGTATGTTGTGGAAAAAATCCTAGACTCCCGTGTTTCCAGACGGAGACTCCAGTATCTGGTCAAGTGGAAGGGATACGGCCAGGAGGATAATTCTTGGGTCACTGCATCTGATGTTCATGCCTCTGATCTGGTTCGTGCCTTTCATAGGGCCCATCCTGATCGCCCTGGTGGTTCTGGTGAGGGTTCGGTGCCCCCTCCTTGAGGGGGGGGGTACTGTTGTGAATTTGGATTCTGGGCTCCCCCGGTGGCTACTGGTGGAATTGAACTTGTGACATCATCTTCCCTGTTCACCTGTTCTGATTAGATCTGGGTGTCGCTATATAACCTGGCTTCTCTGTTAGATGCTTGCCGGTCAACAATGTTATCAGAAGCCTCTCTGTGCTTGTTCCTGCTCCCAGACATCTACTAGATAAGTTGGACATTCGTCCATGTTTTGTTTTTGTATTTTGGTTCCAGTTCACAGCTGCAGTTTCGTTACTGTGTCTGGAAAGCTCTTGTTGATCAGGAATTGCCACTCTGGTATTATGAGTTAATGCCAGAGTCCTAAAGTAATTTCTGGATGTGTTTTGTTAGGGTTTTCTACTGACCATGCAAGTATGCTTTCTGTCTTCTGCTATCTAGAAAGCGGACCTCAAATTTGCTAAAACTATTTTCCTGCTGCGTTTGTTGTTTCATCTCATATCACCGCCAATATATGTGGGGGGCTTCTGTCTCCTTTTGGGCATTTCTCTAGAGGTGAGTCAGGTTTTATATTTCCCTCTGCTAGCATTATTTAGTTCTCCGGCCGGCGCTGGGCATATAGGGATAAAAAGTAGGACATGCTACCTGGCTACTTCTAGATGATGCGGTAGGTTTAGTTCATGGTCAGTACAGTTACATCTTCCAAGAGCTTGTTCCTATAGAGGCTTATGCTAGTTCTCTGGCCATGGAGATCATGACACACCCCCTTGTCTGGTGTGATGGAATGTCCTGCTTCCCCCTGCTATAGGCTGTGAAGATGAACTGCCCTAGAATGAGGGGAGGAGTTGAGTCTGAACTGCGTGTGTGAGCTGGAGCTGTGAGAGAGGACTTTGTGGTGTTTGCTACAAGAAAGGTCCCACAGCTTGGGACGAAGTGTATTTGTGAAATTTGCAAGACTTTTCCGGGTACAGCAAAGGTGGCTGTTCTGTGCTAGTTTGTGAAGCCACGAAGATACTTAGAAAGGGACTTACAGTTTCCAGGAGTATTCTTAGGATCCAGAAGCAAGGAGGAGACCACGCTTCACAGAGCTGACAGAAAGCCGTGCGCACCACTGTATAGACTGCTGGGGGCCTCCCCTGGGACTGGACCTGAGTCCCCAACATCACTGTGAGTCTGTTCCTGTTTGGTGCACCTGTTAGGGCCTAGTGCAGGCTTCAGTAGTCAGTACACAGGAGCCGTGTGGCCTGCTTAGTAAAGGCCAGGGAGGTTATACGTAGAGTAGCATCGTTATTTGTGTATTGTTTAAAGTTGCTTGTGAGACATATTCTGAATCTGTAATAGTTGGAGCACCGTGCTATTTTACGGACAAGATAAAGTTTATAACTCTTTTAAAGTGTCTCTTGCCATTGCTTACCCCTGTTTGCATCTTCCTCATCCACTTCATTCCTTGCCTCCCAATAAATCTACCCTTTGTTGTTTGCACCTTATCTTGTGTACAGTAGTCTTCCTGCACCGTGGTGGTCCCCCGGCCATCGCTTCACTTACCTCAGAGATATGGGAGCAAAACTGAGCTTACTACAGAGATAAGGGAGCAGACCGAGCTTACTATAGAGATATGGGAGCAGAACCAAGCTTACTGCAGAGATAAGGGAGCAGAACCGAGGTCACTACAGAGATATGGGAGCAGAACGGAGCTTACTACAGAGATATGGGAGCAGAACCGAGCTTACTACAGAGATAAGGGAGCAGAACCGAGCTTACCACAGAGATATGGGAGCAGAACTGAGCTTACTACAGAGATAAGGGAGCAGACTGTTGTGAATTCCATCTGGGCTCCCTCTGGTGGCCTTTAGCGATACTGCGAGTCTGGAGCTGGGCTCAGCTGCCTCATTTCCTGCTATGCTGGTTCCTATTTAACTCCACCTGGACCTTTATTTGTTGCCTGCTGTCGTTGTATTCAGTACTGGTTCTGACCTCTCCTGGATTTCCCTGGTGTCCTGTCTCTTTCTGAGAAGCTAAGTCTTGCTAGTTCTTTTTGTTCATTGTTTCCTTGAAAATGTTTCTCAGTATATGATGTGTTCAGTCCAGCTTGCTTATATGTGATTTTTCGCTTGCTGGTAGCTCTGGGGTGCAGAGTGCGCCCCTCACATCGTGAGTCGGTGTGGGGGTTCTTGTACTTTCTGCGTGGATAGTTTTTGATAGTTTTCGTACCGACCGCACAGATCCCTTGCTATCTTCTGTCTATTTAGTGGTAGCGGGCCTCATTTGCTTAAACCTGTTTTTCATTCCTACGTTTGTATTTTCCCCTTGACTCACCGTTATTATTTGTGGGGGACTGTCTAAACTTTGGGGTTATTTCTCTGAGGCAAGTGAGGCTTTGCTTTCTCTCTAGGGGTAGCCAGTTTTTCAGGCTGTGAAGAGGCGTCTAGGTTTTTAGGTAACGCTCCACGACTGCCTTTAGTGTGTGTGGATAGGATCAGGATTGCGGTCGGTATAGTTTCCACATCCCCGGAGCTTGTCCTATTCTTCAGGTTTACCTATCAGGTCAGTTTGGTGATCCTACCACCGGATCATAACAGTACAGCAGGCCAGTAAAGAGTTAATGCATCGCAAAAGAGGGATAAGAGAATTCCTGAGTTCATTTTTTTTTTCCTCTGCAGTGTGTCTAGCCTCTCTCCTCCCCTTAATCTCTGGGTGGTTCAGAATTCAGCTGCAGCTATGGACCTTCAGAGTCTGTCTTCTAGTGTGGATCATCTCACTGCTAGGGTACAAGGCATTCAGGATTATGTAGTTCACAGTCCTATGTCAGAGCCTAAGATACCTATTCCTGAGCTGTTCTCCGGGGACAGATCTAGGTTTTTGAACTTTAAAAATAATTGCAAATTATTCCTTTCTCTGAGACCTCGTTCCTCTGGTGATCTGGTTCAGCAAGTTAAAATTATTATTTCTTTGTTGCGTGGTGACCCTCAAGATTGGGCATTCTCTCTGGCGCCGGGAGATCCTGCATTGCAAAATGTGGATGCGTTTTTTCTGGCGCTTGGAGTGCTTTATGAGGAACCTTAGCTGGTAGACCAAGCAGAAAAGGTTTTGCTGGCTCTCTCCCAGGGACAGGATGAAGCAGAGGATTACTGTCAGAAGTTTAGGAAATGGTCTGTGCTCACTCAATGGAATGAGTGTGCCCTGGCAGCGATTTTCAGAAAGGGTCTTTCTGAAGCCATTAAGGATGTTATGGTGGGGTTCCCCACGCCTGCGGGTCTGAATGAGTCAATGTCTTTGGCCATTCAGATTGATCGGCGTTTGCGGGAGCGCAAACCAGTGCACCATCTGGCGGTATTTTCTGAGCAGAAGCCTGAGTCTATGCAATGTGACAGGATTCTGACCAGAATTGAACGGCAAAAACACAGACGTCAGAATTGGTTGTGCTTTTACTGTGGTGATTCTGCTCATGTTATCTCAGATTGTTCTAGGCGCACAAAAAACTTCGCTAAGTCTGTCACCATTGGTACTGTACAGCCTAAATTCATTGTGTCTGTTACTTTGATTTGCTCTCTGTCATCCTACTCAGTTATGGCTTTTGTGGATTCAGGTGCTGCCCTGAATTTGATGGATTTGTCTTTTGCCAGGCGCTGTGGTTTTATCTTGGAGCCTTTGCAATTCCCTATTCCACTAAAGGGAATTGATGCCACGCCATTGGCCAAGAATAAACCTCAGTACCGGGCTCAAGTGACCATGTGCATGACTCCTGCACATCAGGAGGTGATTCGCTTTCTTGTGTTACATAATTTGCATGATGTTGTCGTGTTAGGTCTGCCATGGCTGCAGGCTCATAATCCAGTCCTGGATTGGAAAGCAATGTCTGTGTCAAGTTGGGGTTGCCAGGGGATTCATGGCGATGCTCCTTTGGTGTCAATTGCTTCTTCTACTCATTCTGAAGTCCCTGAATTTTTGTCGGACTACCAGGATGTGTTTGATGAGCCCAAGTCCAGTGCCCTACCTCCTCATAGGGATTGTGATTGCGCCATAAATTTGATTCCTGGTAGTAAGTTCCCTAAGGGACGACTTTTTAATCTGTCTGTACCAGAACATGCCGCTATGCGGAGTTATATCAAGGAGTCCTTGGAGAAGGGGCATATTCGCCCGTCCTCGTCCCCTTTGGGTGCGGGGTTCTTTTTTGTGGCCAAGAAGGATGGTTCTCTGAGACCCTGTATAGATTATCGCCTTCTAAATAACATCACGGTCAAATTTCAGTATCCTTTGCCACTGTTGTCCGATCTATTTGCTCGGATTAGGGGGGCCAGTTGGTTCACCAAGATAGATCTTCGTGGAGCGTATAATCTTGTGCGTATAAAGCAGGGCGATGAATGGAAAACAGCATTTAATACGCCCGAAGGCCATTTTGAGTACTTGGTGATGCCTTTTGGGCTTTCTAATGCCCCTTCTGTGTTCCAGTCCTTCATGCACGACATCTTCCGAGAGTATCTCGATAGGTTTATGATTGTGTACCTGGATGATATTTTGGTCTTTTCTGATGATTGGGAATCTCATGTGAAGCAGGTCAGGATGGTATTTCAGGTCCTGCGAGCCAATGCCTTGTTTGTGAAGGGCTCTAAATGTCTCTTCGGAGTCCAGAAGGTTTCCTTTTTGGGTTTTATTTTTTCTCCTTCTACCATTGAGATGGATCCAGTCAAGGTCCAGGCTATTTATGACTGGACTCAACCTACATCGGTAAAGAGTCTTCAGAAGTTCTTGGGTTTTGCTAATTTTTACCATCGCTTCATCACTAATTTTTCCAGTGTGGTTAAGCCTTTGACGGATTTGACCAAGAAGGGTTCTGATGTGACGAATTGGTCTCCTGCGGCCGTGGAGGCCTTTCAGGAACTCAAACGTCGGTTCTCTTCGGCTCCTGTCTTGCGTCAGCCGGATGTCTCTCTGCCCTTCCAGGTCGAGGTGGATGCTTCTGAGATTGGAGCAGGGGCTGTCTTGTCACAGAGAAGCTCTGATGGCTCTGTGATGAGGCCATGTGCTTTCTTTTCAAGAAAGTTTTCGCCTGCCGAGCGGAATTATGATGTTGGTAATCGGGAGTTGTTGGCAATGAAGTGGGCATTTGAGGAGTGGCGACATTGGCTTGAGGGAGCCAAACATCGTGTGGTGGTCTTGACTGATCACAAGAATTTGACTTATCTCGAGTCTGCTAAACGGCTAAATCCTAGACAGGCTCGATGGTCGCTGTTTTTCTCCCGTTTCGATTTCGTGGTTTCATACCTTCCGGGTTCGAAGAACGTGAAGGCTGATGCTCTTTCTAGGAGCTTTGTGCCTGACTCTCCGGGAGTTTCTGAACCGGCTGGTGTCCTCAGAGAAGGGGTGATTTTGTCTGCCATCTCCCCTGATTTACGACGGGTACTGCAGGATTTTCAGGCCGATAGACCTGATCGTTGTCCACCGGAGAGACTGTTTGTCCCGGATAGATGGACCAGTAGAATCATTTCCGAGGTTCATTCTTCGGTGTTGGCGGGTCACCCTGGGATTTTTGGTACCAGGGATTTGGTGGCTAGGTCCTTTTGGTGGCCTTCCTTGTCGCGGGATGTGCGTTCCTTTGTGCAGTCCTGTGGGATTTGTGCTCGGGCCAAGCCTTGCTGTTCTCGTGCCAGTGGATTGCTTTTGCCTTTGCCTGTCCCGAAGAGGCCCTGGACGCATATTTCCATGGATTTTATTTCGGATCTTCCAGTCTCTCAGAAGATGTCTGTTATCTGGGTGGTTTGTGATCGTTTTTCTAAAATGGTCCATTTGGTGCCCTTGCCTAAGCTGCCTTCCTCCTCCGATTTGGTTCCACTGTTTTTTCAGAATGTGGTTCGTTTGCATGGTATTCCTGAGAACATTGTGTCTGACAGAGGATCCCAGTTTGTGTCCAGATTTTGGCGGTCCTTTTGTGCTAAGATGGGCATTGAATTATCTTTTTCATCGGCCTTCCATCCTCAGACGAATGGCCAAACCGAACGAACTAATCAGACCTTGGAGACTTATCTGAGATGTTTTGTTTCTGCTGATCAGGATGATTCGGTGACTTTTTTGCCATTGGCTGAGTTTGCCCTCAATAATCGGGCTAGTTCTGCTACTTTGGTTTCGCCTTTTTTTTGCAATTCTGGTTTTCATCCTTGTTTTTCCTCAGGTCAGGTTGAGCCTTCTGACTGTCCTGGGGTGGATTCTGTGGTGGATAGGTTGCAGCAGATTTGGAACCACGTAGTGGACAATTTGACGCTGTCACAAGAGAAGGCTCAGCGCTTTGCTAACCACCGTCGCTGTGTGGGTCCCCGACTTCGTGTGGGGGATTTGGTATGGTTGTCTTCTCGTTATATTCAGATGAAGGTTTCCTCTCCTAAGTTCAAGCCTCATTTCATCGGTCCTTATAAGATTTTGGAAATCCTCAACCCTGTGTCATTTCGTTTGGACCTCCCAGCATCATTTGCCATTCACAATGTGTTCCATAGGTCATTGTTGCGGAGATATGTGGTGCCTGTGGTTCCTTCTGTTGATCCTCCTGCTCCGGTCTTGGTCGAGGGAGAATTGGAGTATGTGGTGGAGAAGATCTTGGATTCTCGTGTTTCGATACGAAAGCTTCAGTACTTAGTTAAATGGAAGGGCTATGGTCAGGAGGATAATTCCTGGGTTGTCGCCTCTGATGTCCATGCGGCCGATTTGGTTCGTGCCTTTCATTCGGCTCGTCCTGATCGGCCTGGGGGCTCTGGTGAGGGTTCGGTGACCCCTCCTCAAGGGGGGGGGGGGTACTGTTGTGAATTCCGTCTGGGCTCCCTCTGGTGGCCTTTAGCAATACTGCGGGTCTGGAGCTGGGCTCAGCTGCCTCATTTCCTGCTATGCTGGTTCCTATTTAACTCCACCTGGACCTTTATTTGTTGTCTGCTCTCGTTGTATTCAGTACTGGTTCTGACCTCTCCTGGATTTCCCTGGTGTCCTGTCTCTTTCTGAGAAGCTAAGTCTTGCTAGTTCTTTTTGTTCATTGTTTCCTTGAAAATGTTTCTCAGTATATGATGTGTTCAGTCCAGCTTGCTTATATGTGATTTTTCGCTTGCTGGTAGCTCTGGGGTGCAGAGTGCGCCCCTCACATCGTGAGTCGGTGTGGGGGTTCTTGTACTTTCTGCGTGGATAGTTTTTGATAGTTTTTGTACCGACCGCACAGATCCCTTGCTATCTTCTGTCTATTTAGTGGTAGCGGGCCTCATTTGCTTAAACCTGTTTTTCATTCCTATGTTTGTATTTTCCCCTTGACTCACCGTTATTATTTGTGGGGGGCTGTCTAAACTTTGGGGTTATTTCTCTGAGGCAAGTGAGGCTTTGCTTTCTCTCTAGGGGTAGCCAGTTTCTCAGGCTGTGAAGAGGCGTCTAGGTTTTTAGGTAACGCTCCACGGCTGCCTTTAGTGTGTGTGGATAAAATCAGGATTGCGGTCGGTATAGTTTCCACATCCCCGGAGCTTGTCCTATTCTTCAGGTTTACCTATCAGGTCAGTTTGGTGATCCTACCACCAGATCATAACAGCAGACCGAGCTTACTATAGAGATATGGGAGCAGAACCAAGCTTACTGCAGAGATAAGGGAGCAGAACCGAGCTTACCACAGAGATATGGGAGCAGAACTGAGCTTACTACAGAGATAAGGGAGCAGAACCAAGCTTACTACAGAGATATGGGAGCAGAACCAAGCTTACTGCAGAGATAAGGGAGCAGAACCGAGGTCACTACAGAGATATGGGAGCAGAACGGAACTTACTACAGAGATATGGGAGCAGAACGAAGCTTACTACAGAGATATGGGAGCAGAACCGAGCTTACCACAGAGATATGGGAGCAGAACTGAGCTTACTACAGAGAAATGGGAGCAGAACGGAGCTTACTACAGAGATATGGGAGCAGAACCGAGCTTACCACAGAGATATGGGAGCAGAACTGAGCTTACTACAGAGATATAGAAGCAGAACGGAGCTTACTGCAGAGAAAAGGGAGCAGAACCGAGCTTACTACAAAAATATGAGAGCAGAACCAAGCTTACTAAAGAGATATGAGAGCAGAACCGAGCTTACTACAGAGATATAGGAACAGAACAGAGCTTACTACAGAGCTATGGGAGCAGAACTGAGCTTACTACAGAAATATGGGAGCAGAACCGAGCTTACCACAGAGATATAGGAGCAGAACAGAGGTTCCTACAGAGATATGGGAGCAGAACCGAGCTTACTACATTATTATGCAAATTGGATTTTAGTGTGATAAAGATTTGTTTTGTTTTTCAAATAAACTCATGGATGGTATTGTGTCTCAGGGCTCAATGGATCACTGAAATCAATCTTAAACACATGTGATAATTAGTTTTCCAGGTGATTCTAATTATAGGAAAACTACTTAAAAATGATGTTCCACATTATTAAGCAGGCCACAGTTTTCAAGTAACATGGGAAAGAAAAAGGATCTCTCTACTGCCAAAAAGCATCAAATAGTGCAATGCCTTGGTCAAGGCATGAAACATTAGAAGCATGATCATGGTACTGTTAAGAGATTTTTGGCTGAATCTGAGCACAGACATGTTCGTGCTGATAAAAGCATAAAGAGGAAGGTTTCTGACAGGCAAGTTCATCGGATTAAGAGAGCAGCTGCTAAAAAGCCATTACAAACCAGCAAACAGAAATTTGAAGATGCTGGTGCCTCTGGCTTGCTTTGGATCATCAACCTACTATTCGGCCACCCCTAAACAGAGTTCACAAGCAGAAACGGTTGCAGTGGGCTCAGACATACATGAAGACTAATTTTCAAACAGTCTTGTTTAGGCTACTTTCACACATCAGGTTTTTGCCGCCAGGCACAATCCGTCGAATGTTGGAAAAAACGGATCTGGTGCAGATTGTGAAAAACTGATGCGACGGATCTGTTTTTTCTACAGATCCGACTAGCATATCCAGATAATTGTATAAAAAAAATTGGAGCATGCTCAGTTTAAAAAAATGGAATCCGGCGCCGGAATCCGTCATTTTCCGGATCCGGAACCTTCCGGCTCCCATAGGCTTCCATTGTAGCAAACAGCCGGAAGCACTGAATCCAGCGCCTCTGGCTTTTTCGCCGGAGACAAAAAACGTTGCTATGGATGTTTTTTCCAGAAACTGGAAATGGCAGATTTGCCAGATACGGCGGAAACCGGATGAAATGTAAGGTCATCCGGAGCTAATACAAGTCTATGGGGAAAAAACGGATTCGGCGGCAACATTCGCCGGATCTGGTTTTTTGAAAATTAGCCCGATTGAGCCTGACGGCAAAAACCTGATGTGTGAAAGTAGCCTTACTAATGAGTGTCGAGCAACCCTGGATGGTCCAGATGGATGGAGTAGTGGATGGTTGGTGGATGGCCACCGTGTCCCAACAAGGCTGCGACGTCAGCAAGGAGGTAGAGGAGTCATGTTTTGGGCCGGAATCATGGGGAAACAGCTGGTAGGGCCCTTTAAGGAACCTGAAGGTGTGAAAATGACCTCTGCAAAGTATATAGAGTTTCTGACTGACAACTTTCTTCCATGGTATAAAAGCAGAAACGTGCCTTCAGGAGAAAAATCATCTTCATGCATGACAATGCACCATCTCATGCTGCAAAGAATACCTCTGAGTCATTGGCTGCTGTGGGCATAGGAGATAAACTCATGGTGTGGCCACCATCTTCCCCTGACCTCAACCCAATAGAGAACCTTTGGAGTATCATCAAGCAAAAGATCTATGAGGGTGGAAGGCAGTTCACATCAAAATAGCAGCTCTGGGAGGCTATTCTGACTTCATGCAAAGAAATACAAGCAGAAACTCTCCAAAAACTCACAAGTTCAATGGATGGAAGAATTGTGAAAGTGATATCAAAGGGGTCCTATGTTCACATGTAACTTGGCCTGTTAGGATGTTTTGGAGTTAAGCTTTTTTGTTCAGCGAATGTGACCTCCTAATGCTGCAAATTCCACAAATGAGCATTTTCAGTTCTTTAAAACATATCAAATGTTTAGAAATTCTACTGTGCCTAATAATTTGGAACAGTGCATCTTGAGTTTTCATTCATTTTGGAGATTGTACTGTTATCATTGGGAGGTTTCTTCAATAAAATTCGATGTATAACAGGTGATGATGACTTTTATTAGACTGACTGTCATTTGCACTGACCATTTAGGAATATCCAAGAGAAATATTGTTTGCATAATAATTTGGAACATGGTGTATTAATGCCCATACTGTGCTACATAGAAAAGCCCTGTATGCTCCTTTGAAGAATATAATATCCCAAATGGCCCCTTCTAGCAACAAATATCCTTGAGTGTCCACTTAAAGATAATAATGCCCCCCTCAAGAAAAAAAATAATGGAACCTGAGTGCTTCTATTAAAACTAATAATGTCCCCATTTATAACAATGTCCTATGAGTGCCCACATAGCTTTGAATATACAGAATGATGGTCCTACAGACCCCACAACACAATATGATGGTCCCCAAAGCCCTTTACTATACATTGAAGATCCCAGAGCTCCCTATGTACCGTATTGTATAATGGCTACATAGCACCTATATAAAATATGATGTTCCCATTGCCCCTATATATAGTATGATGGTCCCCACTGCCCCTATATAGAGCATGAAGGTCCCGCTGCCCCTATATATAGTATGAAGGTCCCCACTGCCCCTGTATATAGTATGAAGGTCCGACTCCCCACTGCTCCCTGTATATAGTATGAAGGTCCCCACTGCCCCCTATATATACAACCTATGGCAAGAATAATGGAATCACTGGCCTTGGATGATGTTCATTCAGTTGTTTAATTTTTTAGAAAAAAAGCAGATCACAGACATGGCACAAAACTAAAGTCATTTCAAATGGCAAATTTCTGGCTTTAAGAAACACTAAAAGAAAGCAATAACAAACAATGTGGTAGTCAGTAATGGTTACTTTTGTTTAACCAAGCTTAGGGGAAAAATTATCGAATCACTCAATTCTGAGGAAAAAAATATGGAATCATGAAAAACAAAAAAAACACTCCAAAACATCACGAGTATTTTGTCGCACCACCTCTGGCTTTTATAACAGCTTGTAGTCTCTGAGGCATGGACTTAATGAGTGTCAAACAGTGCTCTTCATCAATCTGGCTCCAACTCTCTCTGATTGCCATTGCCAGATCAGCTTTGCAGGTTGGAGCCTTGTCATGGACCATTTTCTTCAACTTCCACCAAAGATTTTCAATTGGATTGAGATCCGGACTATTTGCAGGCCATGACATTGACCTTATGTTTCTTTTTTCAAGGAATTTTTTCACAGTTTTTACTCTATGGGAGGATGCATCTTGAAAAATGATTTCATCATCCCCAAACATCCTTTCAATTGATGGGATAAGAAAAGTGTCCAAAATATCAACATAAACTTGTGCATTTATTGAAGATGTAATGACAGCCATCTCCCCAGTGCCTTCACCTGACATGCAGCTCGATATCATCAATGACTGTGGAAATTTGCATGTTCTCTTCAGCCAGTCATCTTTATAAATCTCATTGGAACAGCACCAAACAAAAGTTCCAGCATCAAAACCTGCCCAATGCAGATTCGTGATTCATCACTGAATATGACTTTCATCCAGTCATCCACAGTCTACGATTGCTTTTCCTTAGCCCGTTGTAACCTTGTTTTTTCTGTTTAGGTATTAATGATGGCTTTTGTTTAGCTTTTCTGTATGTAAATCCAATTTCCTTTAGGCGGTTTCTTACAGTTCGGTCACAGACGTTGACTCCAGTTTCCACCCATTCGATCCTCATTTGTTTTGTTGTGCATTTCCTGTTTTGCAGACATATTGCTTTTAGTTTCCGGTCTTGATGCTTTGATGTCTTCCTTGGTCTTGGCCAGTATGTTTGCCTTTAACAACCTTCCCATGTTGTTTGTGTTTGGTCCAGATTTTAGACACAGCTGACTGTGAACAACCAACATCTTTTGAAACATTGAGTGATGATTTACCCTCTTTTAAGAGTTTGATAATCCTCTCCTTTGTTTCAATTGACATCTCTCGTGTTGGAGCCATGATCCATGTCAGTCCACTTGGTGCAACAGCTCTGCAAGGTGTGATCACTCCTTTTTAGATGCAGCGAGCAGATCTAATTTGATGCAGGTGTTATTGCAGCGCCCCCACTGTCGCAGGGCCTCTGGTTCTCAGCTCTGGGGGTTGTCACGGTGGCTAGGCCCGGTCCGTGACCCTGCTGAGGGGCGCCCAAATAATAGGGTGTGGATGGTGGTGGTAGTGCGGTGCTGTGCCGGTCGCGGTAAATAACGCAGTCTCTTTACCTCTTTGCTGAAGGCTTCAGGATCCTCAGTCCGGAATACGGTTAACCAGGCTGCGCAAGTCTGGCCGGTCCGATGGCACCTCCAGAGTTCCCTTTGCAGGTGGAAATCTGTGCCTACCTTCTAGCGCTTGTGTGTTGCGGTCCTCCCCTGCTGTGCTCACGGGATAGTCCCCACAACTGTTGTGTCTGTTTCTCGTGTTCCCTCACAACTGGATTCTGATGTTCTTCTTCGTCCCCCAGATGATATGGCTAGGATGCACCCGTATGACGGGTAGGCTCGGAGCTCTTCCTGGACCCTAGTGTCGCCCTTCTCCTAGTGTGCCCCCCATGTCTTCATAGGTGATTGGTGGGAGACAGCCCGCCTATAGCTGACTGTCCTGCCGTAGGTTTGAAGTATTGCTTGGAGCCTGATACTTCCTCGGCGTTCCGGCCACCGGCTACGCGCCTCAGTAGGATGTTGCCTCGATCTTACAGCACGACTCCCACTGGTATTTCTCCTTGTTGCGTTGATCTCGTTTCTCACTCAGCACAATATACCTCGCTTCTTGTCCTTTCTTAGGGTACCGCCGCGATCAGGTGCAGGCGCGGTCCCGTAACGTTCTCTCTGTTCGCTAGGCCTCTGTCAGGATCCCACCCCTGACAGGGACCCCTCTGAATCTTCCCCTACAACACCCTCTGCCACAAGGTGTTGCCTGGTTCCAACCCAGTCAGCTTTCTCATCTAACTTCCTATCCAACCCCCAGTTTTACCAGACTGTGAGGAGTGGCCTAATGCATAGTGCCCTTAGCTCCCCCTGGAGGCCAGACTGTGAAATGTATTGGTGTCTGTGATACCTGGTCAGATGAACTCCTTCAGTGCCATCAGACGTACCATAGCCCCCCATAGCGGCAGAGCAACAGTACCGCAATGACCAGGACTCTGGGGCGCTGCATTATTTTGGGTATGAAAATTTACAGGGTGATTCCATAATTTTTTCCTCAGAATTGAGTGATTCCATAATTTTTTCCCTATGCTTGGTTAAAAAAAGTAACCATTACAGACTAACACATTTTTTGTTGATTTTTGTTGATTTCTTTTAGCGTTTCTTAAAGCCAGAAAGTTGCCATTTAAAATCACTTTAGTTTTGTGATCTGCTTTTTTCCTACTAAATTAAACAACTGAATGAACATCCTCTAAGGCCGGTGATTCCATAATTTTTGCCACGGGTTGTAGAATGAAGGTATCCACTGCTCGCTGTATGTAGTATGAAGGTCCCCCTCTCCCCCATAAGGCAGCACCCCCTCACAGGCAGACTCTGTAGTGTAAGGCAGCCGCCCCCCACAGGCAGACTCTGTAGTATAAGGCAGCCCCACATAGGCAGACTCTAGAATAAGGCAGCCCCCCCATAGGCAGACTCTGTAGTATAAGGCAGCCCCCCTACAGGCAGACTCTGTAGTATAAGGCAGCACCCCCGACAGGCAGACTCTGTAGTATAAGGCAGCCCCCCCACAGGCAGACTCTGTAGTATAAGGCAGCACCCACCCACAGGCAGACTCTGGAGTATAAGGCAGCCCCCCCACAGGCAGACTCTGTAGTACAGTGCCTTGCGAAAGTATTCAACTCCCTGGAACTTTTCAACCTTTTCCCACATATCATGCTTCAAACAAAGATATGAAATGTAAATTTTTGGTGAAGAATCAACAACAAGTGGAACACAATTGTGAAGTTGAACGAAATTTATTGCTTCTTTTACATTTTTGTGGAAATTCAAAAACTGAAAAGTGAGGCGTGCAATATTATTCGACCCCTTTACTTTCAGTGTAGCAAACTCACTTCAGATGTTCATTGTGGATCTCTGAATAATCCAATGTTGTCCTAAATGCCTAATGATGATAAATATAATCCACCTGTGTGTAATCAAGTCTCCGTATAAATGCACCTGCTCTGTGATAGTCTGTGTGAAGCACAGAGAGCATCATGAAGACCAAGGAACACAACAGGCAGGTCCGTGATACTGTTGTGGAGAAGTTTAAAGCTGGATTTGGATACAAAATTATTTCAAAAACTTTAAACATCCCAAACATCCCGAGCACTGTGCAAGCGATCATATTGAAATGGAAGGAGTATCATATTACTGCAAATCTACCAAGGCCTGGCCGTCCCTCTAAACTTTCATCTCAAACAAGGAAAAAACTGTTCAGAGATGCAGCCAAGAGGCCCATGATCACTATGGATGAACGGCAGAGACCTACAGCGGAAGTGGGACAGTCTGTCCATAGGACAACAATCAGTCGTACACTGCACAAATCTGGCCTTTATGGAAGAGTGGCAAGAAGAAAGCCATTTCTCAAAGATATCCATAAAAAGTGTCGTTTAAAGTTTGCAACAAGCCACGTGGGAGACACACCAAACATGTGGAAGAAGGTGCTCTGGTCAGATGAAACCAAAATCGAACTTTTTGGCAACAATGCCAAACGATATGTTTGGTGTAAAGGCAACACAGCTCATCACCCTGAACACACCATCCCCACTGTCAAACATGATGGTGGCAGCATCATGGTTTGGGCCTGCTTTTCTTCAGCAGGGACAGGGAAGATGGTTAAAATTGATGGGAAGATGGATGGAGCCAAATTCAGGATCACTCTTGAAGAAAACCTGTTGGAGTCTGCAAAAGACCTGAGACTGGGACGGAGATTTGTCTTCCAACAAGACAATGATCCCAAACATAAAGCAAAATCTACAATGGAATGGTTCATAAATAAACGTATCCGGTGTTAGAATGGGCAAGTCAAAGTCCAGACCTCAATCCAATCGAGAATCTGTGGAAAGAGCTGAAAACTGCTGTTCACAAACGATCTCCATCAAACCTCACTGAGTTCGAGCTGTGTCACGGTTCACACCATGCTGCCAACAATATGTCATGCATCCCAACAATATGTCAGGGATGCCGGGGAGGATATCTTTATCGTCCCCACTACTCACACCAATTTGTCACGAACCAGGGTGGTTTGGTTGCCATTGGTTTCTTCGGAAGGGGATTTATCTATATCCCACTACCCAACTTGCTGCTCTCTGGCCCCCCTTACCCTCAGATCAGACTAGGTACTGCACCTAGGGTAATTAGTCACCAAAAAGGTTGCCTGCTATGTACTGGCTATTGGGCTGCAGCGAGGGCATTATAACTGCTCCCACGCAGGCGGGAACAATAATTATCAACGCTGCCGTCCCTACAAAGATTCCCAATTGCATAGAACAAAGTATGCTGCCACCAGCTCCGATTCAACAAGGGTTAAAGGGTCTGGAGCAAACCCAGATCAGTAGCGTAATTCACTTCAGAGGAAGCGACAGTTCGTTTATAGGGCAGGAAGAGACAAGCTAGTAAATTATATATTTACTACATAAAAAGGTAGGCAGTGTTTACAAAGTATAAAAGATATTATAAAGAAGAAAAAATCATGTGTACATTACAGATTACAAATAAAATAAGGATTAAAATGGAAAAACATAGCGTTCAGATAATTTCATATCATCATGGCTGGCCTGTGGGCTTTGTAGCATCCACACATCAAAATGCATGTCCCATCTATATATCAGCTACATCCTGGACACAAAGACCCTGCTGGAATGCTGAATCACTAAGATATTCTTAGCCCAAAACCCAGGCACTCCCCCTGTGATGACATCACTTAGAAGCTGAAACCTCCTCTTTACTTAGAGCTATATTACCTATTTTTATGCAGAACTTGCTGTGTGAACCTCCATAAGTATGACACCATGCTCATGATGTTCCCCAAGTCAGGGGCGTTCTTTTAAGTGTAAATACAGATAAATTACCTGAACCGCTTACTGTGAAATTTACACTTTGCCCTCGTTGCATTTAGCTGCTCATACTTTCAGTGGGTGCTAGATCTACCGATGGACATCCGGAATATATAATTCTTATCTCTCTAGCCCAAATCGGTGCCACTATATATAACTATAATTGAACAAAGAAACTCAGGGCTTTACACCAGTTCCAACTAGTCTTAAGTGGGAGGGGGAAAATAGGAAGCCTTCACAGAGACTGCTATCTGCAGCTACAGCCATAAATTCTAGTGAGGGTTTTGAATTACACACATAGCAGCAGGCAGAAGAGAAGAGAGGGGGGGTCGGAATGGCCCTCAGCTTCTGTTCCCTGCTCTTGGTTGTAGCAGAGCTTAGTGTGCGTGATAGTACACAACCAAATACCTCATGTTCCTGACAAGCTGTTTGCCAAGGAAGAATGGGCAAGAATTTCAGTCTCTCAACGTACAAAACTGATAGAGACATACCCCAAGCGACTTGCAGCTGTAATCGCAGCAAAAGGTGGCGCAACAAAGTATTAAGTTAAAGGGGCCGAATATAATTGCACGCCCCACTTTTCAGTTTTTGAATTTCCACAAAAATTTAAAATAAGCAATAAATTTAGTTCAACTTCACAATTGTGTTCCACTTGCTGTTGATTCTTCACCAAAAATTTACATTTGGTATCTTTATGTTTGAAGCATGATATAGTGGCAGCATGGTGGCGCAGTGGTTAGCACAGCAGACTTGCAGCGCTGGAGTCCTGGGTTCAAACCCCACCAAGGACAACATCTGCAAAGAGTTTGTATGTTCTCTCCGTTGTTTGCGTGGGTTTCCTCCCACATTCCAAAGACATATAGGGAATTTAGATTGTGAGCCCCAACGGGGACAGCGATGATAATGTGTGTTAGCGCTATATAAAAATAAAGATTACTATTATATGTGGGAAAAGATTGAAAAGTACTTTCGCAAGGCAATGTATAAGGCATAGGCAGACTCTGTAGTATAAGGCAGCCACGCCCCATAGGCACTTTGTAGTATAAGACAGCACCCCCATAGGCACACTCTGTAGTATAAGGCAGCCACTATTAAAAAAAAACAAGAAAATACTCACCTCTTTTCTTCTTGGTTCCTCCGCTGCTCTGAGCGCCCACTCACCTCCGGACCACGGGCGTCAGGTAGTGATGTCATCAAGCTCGCTGTCAGTTTCGGCGTCGGTGACGTCAGAAGCTGACAGGGGGATGATGGGAGAGAGAGAGCGTTTAACGCTCCCACTCTCATCAATTCGGTCAGCTGTACCGGCATACAGCTGACCCTGCGATGACAGGCAGGGGCCCACTGCTTGCACTGACAGGAGTGCAGCTATCCTCTGTGGGATATGCTGTACACACAGGAGTGTAGCTCTCCTCTATGGGACATGCTGTGCACACAGGAGTGCAGCTCTCCTCCTCTGTGGGATATGCTCTACACACAGGAGTGCAGATATCCTCCTCTGTGGGACATACTGTACACACAGGAGTGCAGATATCCTCCTTTGTGGGACATGTTGTACACACAGGAGTGCAGATATCCTTCTCTGTGGGACATGCTGTACACAGTGGAGTGCAGCTCTCCTCCTCTGTGGGATATGCTCTACACACAGGAGTGCAGATATCCTCCTCTGTGGGACATACTGTACACACAGGAGTGCAGATATCCTCCTTTGTGGGACATGTTGTACACAAAGGAGTGCAGATGTCCTTCTCTGTGGGACATGCTGTACACAGTGGAGTGCAGCTCTCCTCCTCTGTGTGATATGCTCTACACACAGGAGTGCAGCTCTCCTCATCTGTGGGACATGTTGTACACCCAGGAGTGCAGCTATCCTCTGTGGGACATGTTGTACACACAGGAGTGCAGACATCCTCCTCTGTGGGACATGCTGTACACACAGGAGTGCAGCTCTCCTTTGTGGGACATGCTGTACACACAGTAATGCAGCTATCCTCCTCTGAGGGACATGATGTACAGACAGGAGTGCAGCTCTCCTCTGTGGGGCATGCTGTACACAGTATTGCAGCTATCCTCTCTGGGACATGCTGTAACATGGGAATGCTGCTCCACTCCTCTTGGGGACATGATGCACACACAGGATTGCAGCTATCCTCCTGTGTGGGATATGCTGTACACACAGGAGTATAGTTCTCCCTGTGGGACATGCTGTACAAACAGGAGTGCAGATATCCTCCTCTGTGGGACCTGCTGTACACACAGGGGTGAAGATATCCTCCTCTGTGGGACATACTCTACACACAGTAGTGCAGCTCTCCTCCTCTGTGAGATATGCTGTACACATAGGAGTGCAGCTGTCCTCTGTGGGATATGCTGCACACACAGGAGTGCAGCTATCCTTCTCTGTGGGACATGCTGTGCACACAGGGGTGCAGATATCCTCCTCTGTGGGACATGCTGTGCACACTGGAGTACAGCTCTCCTCCTCTGTGGGATATGCTACACACACAGGAGTGCAGCTCTCCTCCTCTGTGGGACATGCTGTACACACAGGAGTGAAGATATCCTCTGTGGGATATGCTGCACACACAGGAGTGTAGCTCTCCTCCTCTATGGGACATGCTCTACACACAGGAGTGCAGCTCTCCTCCTCTGTGGGATATGCTCTACACACAGGAGTGCAGATATCCTCTTCTGTGGGACATACTGTACACACAGGAGTGCAGATATCCTCCTTTGTGGGACATGTTGTACACACAGGAGTGCAGCTCTCCTCTGTGGGGCATGCTGTACACAGTATTGCAGATATCCTCTGTGGGACATGCAGTAACATGGGAATGCAGCTCCACTCCTCGTGGGGACATGCTTTACACACAGGATTTCAGCTATCCTCCTGTGTGGGATATGCTGTACACACAGGAGTATAGTTCTCCCTGTGGGACATGCTGTACAAACAGGAGTGCAGATATCCTCCTCTGTGGGATATGCTGTTCACACAGGGGTGCAGATATCCTCCTCTGTGGGACATGCTGTACACACAGGAGTTCTGCTGTCCTTCTCTGTGGGATATGATGTACAAACAGGGTGCAGATATCCTCCTCTGTGGCACATTCTATACACACAGGAGTGCAGCTACCCTTCTCTGTGTGACATGCTGTGGACACAGGGGTGTAGATATCCTCCTCTGTGGGACATGCTGTGCACACAGGAGTACAGCTCTCCTCTATGGGATATACCCTACACACAGGAGTGCAGGGCTCCTCCTCTGTGGGGTATGCTCTACACAAAGGAGTGCAGATATCCTCCTCTGTGGGACATGCTGTACACCCAGGAGTGCATATATCCTCCTCTGTGGGACATGCTGTGCACACAGGAGTGCAGATATCCTTCTCTGAGGGACATGCTGTACACAGGGGAGTGCAGCTATCCTCCTCTGAGGGACATGCTGTACACAGGACTGCAGATATCCTTCTCTGAGGGACATGCTGTACACACAGGAGTGCCGATATCCTTCTCTGAGGGACATGCTGAACACATAGGAGTGCAGCTCTGCTCTGTGTGACATGCTGTGCACATGGTAGTGCAGATTTCCTCCTCTGTGGGACATGCTGTGCACACAGGAGTGCAGCTCTCGTCCTGTGTGGGATATGCTGTACACATAGGAGTGCAGCTCTCCTCCTCTGTGGGACATGCTGTACACACAGGAGTGAAGATATCCTCTGTGGGATATGCTGTACACACAGGAGTGTAGCTCTCCTCCTCTATGGGACATGCTGTACACACAGGGTGCAGTTCTCCTCTGTGGGACATGCTGTGCACACAGGAATGCAGCTCTCCTCCTCTGTGGGATATGCTCTACACACAGGAATGCAGTTCTCCTCCTTTGTGGGATATGCTCTACACACAGGAGTGCGGATATCCTCCTTTGTGGGACATGTTGTACACACAGGAGTGCAGATATCCTTCTCTGTGGGACATGCTGTACACAGTGGAGTGCAGCTATCCTCCTCTGTGGGATATGCTCTACACACAGGAGTGCAGCTCTCCTCATCTGTGGGACATGTTGTACACCCAGGAGTGCAGATATCCTCCTCTGTGGGACATGCTGTACACACAGGAGTGCAGATATCCTTCTCTGTGGGACATGCTGTACACAGGGGAGTTCAGCTATCCTCCTCTGAGGGACATGCTGCACAGACAGGAGTGCACCTCTCCTCTGTGGGGCATGCTGTACACACAGTATTGCAACTATCCTCCGTGGGACATGCTGTAACATGGGAATGCAGCTCCACTCCTCGCATGACATGCTGTACACACAGGATTGCAGCTATCCTCCTGTGTGGGATATGCCGTACACACAGGAGTATAGTTCGCTCTGTGGGACATGCTGTGCACACAGGGGTGCAGATATCCTCATCTGTGGGACATGCTGTGCACACAGGAGTGCAGTTCTTCTCCTCTGTGGGATATGCTGTACACACAGGGGTGCAGTTCTCCTCCTCTGTGGGATATGCTGTACACACAGGAGTGCAGCTCTCCTCCTCTGTGGGATATACCCTACACACAGGAGTGCAGGGCTCCTCCTCTGTGGGGTATGCTTTACACACAGGAGTGCAGATATCCTCCTCTGTGGGACATGCTGTACACCCAGGAGTGCAGATATCCTCCTTTGTGGGATATGCTGTACACACAGGAGTGCAGATATCCTTCTCTGTGGGACATGCTGTACACAGGGGAGTGCAGCTATCCTCCTGAGGGACATGCTGTACACACAGGAGTGCAGATATCCTTCTCTGAGGGACATGCTGAACACACAGGAGTGCAGCTCTCCTCTGTGGGACATGCTGTATACACAGTAGTGCAGCTATCCTCTGTGGGACATGCTGTACACATGGGAATGCAGCTCCACTCCTCGGTGGGACATGCTGTACACACAGGAGTGCAGCAATACTTCTCTGCGGGATATGCTGTACACACAATAGTGCAGCTCTCCTCCTCTATGGGACATGCTGCTGTACACATGGGAGTGCAGCTCTCCTCCTCTGTAGGACATGCTGTACACACAGGAGTGCAGATATTCTCCTCTGTGGGACATGCTGTGCACACGGGAATGCAGCTCCACTCCTCTGTGGGACATCCTGTGCACATGGGAGTGCAGCTCTGCTCTGTGCATGGATGGATCTCATGTATTAAACCTATTACTAGAGTGAGTGCTGTTGGGAGCAGTGATAAATAGGACCCCCTTTCAGGGACAATCTGCATGGTCAGGTGCCCCTTATTATACTGTATATACACACATTATAGGGGTATACAGAAGGGTGTGTATATATTACACATGTATACAGCAGGAGGTGTACATATATACACATTATAGGGGTATACATCTGGATGTGTATATATTACTCAGGTATATAGCAGGGGGTGTAAATATATATACTGTATATTATAGGGGTATACAGCAGGGTGTGTATATATTACTCAGGTAAATAGCAGGGGTGTACATATATATACTGTACATTATAGTGGTATGCAGCAGGGTGTGTATTTATTACTCAGGTATATAGCAGGGGTGTACATATATAGGGCAGCACGGTGGCTCAGTGGTTAGTACTGCAGCCTTGCAGCACTGGTGTCCTGGGTCCTAATCCCACCTTGGACAACATCTGCAAGGAGTTTGTATGTTCTCCCCGTGTTTGCGTGGGTTTCCTCCCACGTTCCAAAGACATTCTGATAGGGAATTTAGATTGTGAGCCCCAACGGGGACAGCGATGGTAATGTGTGCAACCTGTAAAGCGCTGCGGAATATGTTAGTGCTATATAAATAAAGATTATTTATATACTGTACATTATATCGGTATACAGCAGGGTGTGTATATATTACTTAGGTATATAGCATAGGTACCTAATAGACAAACAATTCACAGGGTTATATAAAATCAACCCTATGTCCATCAAGAGATAAATCCGCCTAAACGGTCCCGTACAACAAAACGTATATGACCTGTAATGAATTGCACACGTCAGACCTCAAAATACAAAAATATCTCAAATTTTATTAAGAATAATACAAAACAACAATCACAGCAATGATGAAATTAGGTACCAATACATAGGCACCCCAGGCCAGAGGCAAGCTTGTTACAACAACTAAGTCCACCGCCACATTACCTAGACCTCTTGTGGATCTATAGTTATTCTCGCCATAGGCGTAGCTATAATATATACCCACAGATATTTCAAAGCACATGCGGCATCATAAAGAATATCAATACTAGTGTTTACATTACCTCTGGTCCGATGGTGCCACAACCACTACGCGCGTTTCGGCCGCCTGTGCCTTCTTCCGGGGGAGTGGCATCATCAGATCCAGTACCGGATTAAATAGTGCTGCAATCCAATCATAATCAAATAAAATTCGTTGCGTCATACAGTCGCCGCCTTGTTGCAGCGCATGCGTCGTCCACAGCCGAGAAGCCCGAGTCATCACCCGCGTCATCAGGTAACCACACCCACGAGAACGCCTATTAGAATGGTCATGTGAGCGCAGGACCCGATAGAGACGCCGGCAACATTGTGCAGCCCCAGAGCCGAGGAGGCGCACGCGCACAGGAGGAGACCATACACGGATCGGAGCCACCGTAGTATCTGCAAGTAAGAATAACAATTTCATATACAACCCTCTATGAATATTCGATCAAAAACGACCCTAGTGAGTCCCTACCCCCATAAATCACATAACCCCACATGTACAGGTGTAATAATAATACATCTATAACTAGTGAATTATATTACCTCCCATAATACTCAAATACATACATAATCATAATATTACTTCCTATTAAAATAAATAACAAATGACATAGTGTACAGAAATTCATACATAAATAGTACAATATATACAAACAATAATATACCACAACGAAAATACATAATCCTCATATAATGTATACACGCATACATAATTATAATTATAAAAATAACGTTCAACTATAAAGTTATAAAAATATTATATATATATATATATATATATATATATATATATATATATATATATATAAAGTGCAAATGCAATAAAGTGCTACAAGATGAGAGGACTCTTCCTTTACTTCGTCAAAAATTCATCCAACATTCACAGAGGGGAAACACACTGATGGCTGTGATATAGCAAAATATGGTTAAAATCAGCATAAAAGAAAGCATACTAAAATCCAATGAAACCAACAATTATTTAAAAAACGACCACTCAAAGAAAAGGCGCAAAACTCAAAGTTTCATTTAACCCCTTCACCCCCGGAGCTTTTTCCGTTTTTCCGTTTTCGTTTTTCGCTCCCCTCCTTCCCAGAGCCATAACTTTTTTATTTTTCCGTCAATTTGGCCATGTGAGGGCTTATTTTTTGCGGGACGAGTTGTACTTTTGAACGACATCATTGGTTTTAGCATGTCGTGTACTGGAAAACGGGAAAAAAATTCCAAGTGCAGTGAAATTGCAAAAAAAGTGCAATCCCACACTTGTTTTTTGCTTGCCTATTTTGCTAGGTTCACTAAATGCTAAAACTGACCTGCCATTATGATTCTCCAGGTCACTACGAGTTCATAGACACCTAACATGACTAGGTTATTTTTCACGTAAGTGGTGAAAAAAAATTCCAAACTTTGCAAAAAACAAAACAAAACAAAATTGCGCCATTTTCCGATACTCGTAGCGTCTCCATTTTTCGTGATCTGGGGTCAGGTGAGGGCTTATTTTTTGCGTGCCGAGCTGGCGTTTTTAATGATAGCATTTTGGTGTAGATACGTTCTTTTGATCGCCTGTTATTGCATTTTAATGCAATGTCGTGGCGACCAAAAAAACGTAAATCTGGCGTTTCGAATTTTTTTCTCATTACGCCATTTAGCGATCAGGTTAATGCTTTTTTTTAATTGATAGATCGGGCGATTCTGAACGCGGCGATACCAAATATGTGTAGGTTTTTTTTTTTTTTTATTGATTTATTTTGATTGGGGCGAAAGGGGGGTGATTTGAACTTTTATGTTTTTTTTATTTTTTTCACATTTTTAAAAACTTTTTTTTTTTTACTTTTGCCATGCTTCTATAGCCTCCATGGGAGGCTAGAAGCAGGCACAGCCCGATCGGCTCTGCTACATAACAGCGATCATCAGATCGCTGTTATGTAGCTAAAATGCAGGTGTGCTGTGAGCGCCGACCACAGGGGGGCGCTCACAGCCACCGGCAATCAGTAACCATAGAGGTCTCAAGGACCTCTATGGTTACAATGGAGGAGCATCGCCGACCCCCGATCATGTGACAGGGGTCGGCGATGCGCTCATATCCGGCCGCACGGCCGGATGCGGTAGTTAAATGCCGCTGTCTGCGTTTGACAGCGGCATTTAACTAGTTAATAGCGGCGGGTGATCGCGATTTCACCCGCCGCTATTGCGCGCACATGTCAGCTGTAAAAAACAGCTGACATGTCGCGACTTTGATGTGCGCTCACCGCCGGAGCGCACATCAAAGCGGGGGTCCCGACATGTGACGTACTATTCCGTCACATGTCGGGAAGGGGTTAAACCATTTAAATAACGTGGGTTTGTGTGATTTATGGGGGTAGGGACTCACTAGGGTCGTTTTTGATCGAATATTCATAGAGGGTTGTATATGAAATTGTTATTCTTACTTGTAGATACTATGGTGGCTCGCTACGTGTATGGTCTCCTCCTGTGCATGTGTGCAGCGCCCCAGAGTCCTGGTCGTTGCAGTACTGATGCTCCGCCGCTAAGGGGAGTGATGGTACGTCTGATGGCACTGAAGGAGTTCACCTGACCAGGTATCACAGACACCAATACACTTCATAGTCTGGCCTCCAGGGGGAGCTAAGGGCGCTATGTATTAGGCCACTCCTCACAATCTGGTAAAACTGGGGGTTAGATAGAAAGTTAGACAGAAAGCTGACTGGGTTGGAACCATACAACATCCTGTGGCAGAGGGTATTGCGGGGGAAGATTCAGGGGGGTCCCTGTCAGGGGTGGGATCCTGATAGAGGCCTAGCGAACAGGAAAAAAACGTTAAGGAACTGCGCCTGCACTACATCGCGGCGGTATCTCAAGAAAGGACAAGAAGCGAGGTTTATTGTGGAGAGTGAGAAACGAGATCAAAGCGAAAAGGAGATAAAAGCCAGTAGGAGTCGTGCTGTAAGATCGAGGCAACATCCTACTGAGGCGTGTAGCCGGTGGCCGGGAACGCCGAGGAAGTATTGGGCTCCAAGCATTACTTCAAACCAACGGCAGGACAGTTAATTATAGGTTGGCTGTCTCACATAAATCACCTAAGCAGATGCAGCGCCCCAGAGTCCTGGTCGTTGCAGTACTGTGGCTCCGCCACTAAGGGGAGCTATGGTACGTCTGATGGCACTGAAGGAGTTCATCTGATCAGGTATCACAGACACCAATACATTTCACCGCCGGGCCTCCAGGGGGAGCTAAGGGTTCTATTCATTAGGCCACTCCTCACACACTGGTAAAACTGGGGGTCAGGCAGGAAGTTAGACAGAAAGCTGACTGGGTTGGAACCAGGCAACACCTTGTGGCAGAAGGTGTTGCGGGAGAAGATTCGGTAGGGTCTCTGTCAGGAGTGGGATACTGACAGAGACTTGGCAACTAGAGAGAAAGCAACGGGACCGTGCCTGCTCAGTATAGCGGCGGTGCCCAAGAAGGGATTGGAAGCGAGATAGATTGTGCTGAGTGAGAAACGAGATCAAAGCGACAAGGAGAATACCAGTAGGGTTCGTGCTGTAAGATCCAGGCAACATTCTACTGAGGCGCACAACCGGCGGCCGGAACGCCGAGGGAGTATTACAATATTCAGCTTCACGCAATACTCTAAACAGCGGCAGGACAGTCAGTCTAAGGCGGGCTGTCTCACTTAAATCACCTATGCAGTCTTGGGGGGCAACTTGTGGAGAGGGGCGACTCTAGGGTCCCGGAAGAGCTCCGAGCCTACCCGTCAAACGGGTGCCGTTCTAACCGCAACATCAGGGAGGAACGGAGAATTAGCAGAACATCATCTAATTGAGTTGTGAGGGAACTTAAGAAACGGACACAACAGTTGTGGGGACTTTCTGTAAGCACAGCAGGGAAGGACCGCAACACATAGCGCTAGAAGGAAGGCACAGATTTCCACCTGCTAAGAGAACTCTGGAGGTGCCATTGGACCGGCCGGACTTGCGCAGCCTGGCTATCTGGACTCCGGACTGAGGACCCAGAGATCTTCAGTAAAGAGGTAAAGAGACTGCAACCTGGTGTCCTCGTTATTTACTGCACCGCACCACTACAGCGTCACCATCACCATCATCATCCATCATATCTTTCACTGTACGCCCCTCAGCAGGGTCACGGACCAGGCCTAGCCACCGTGACAACCCCAGAGCAGAGACTCAGAGGCCCGGTACCGGGTACCCCTCGGCCCTGCGGCAGTGGGGGCGCTACAACTTGGCGTCACGAACAGGATCTACTTAAGCCTGAAGAATCAGGTCATGTGTGCCTTGGAACTGTGATTTATTGTGCTTGGACTGTACTTTGTTGTAAAGACTGTGCTGCGCCATTTACCGCCAAAATCCGCCGCCATTACAGCGCTGAGGAGAGCGCAGGAAGAGAAGAGGGGCGTGGAATAGGCATAGACAAACTAAAGAGCGCGAAGGACAATGGCCGCCCAGTCTAAATATTGTTGCATCCTAAGGGCGGGCCCGTCGACAGGAGAGATCCGCCTCTTGATCTTCTATGGCGGGCGGAGACCGAAGAAACGAAACTATGATTCAGATGAGGTGGAACTGGAGACCAGGGAAGGCCTGCAGAAAAGAAGGCCCCGCATCGACCCCCGTCACCAGTGGATTATTCCGATATGCCCCCGCTGGAAGACTTGTATCCTTGGGAGCTGCCGATGGAGCATCCCGTGCTTGAACGGTCCCCGGTTCAGACGCCTTCCACAGGAGAGGGGAGCGGCGCAGGAGGAGCTACCGCAAGTGAAGGTACCCAGTGCTGCGACCCCCGGGGGGCTACCTCGCCCCTGCACATGACCCGGCCACTGCTGTGACCAGGGACGCCCCGGTGCCCCCGCTGTCTGGCACCAATGCACCGGGGGGGCATAACCTCGGGCCCTTCCCCTGGGGGGAATATCGAAACCACCTGATCGCAGAGTTCCAGCGAGAAGTGGAGCGGGAGGCGCGCGGAGAACTGCTGGAGGGCTCCCTGCCGAAGTGGGGCGTCGTGATCGTTTACCTGCCCCAGACGGGGAAGGGCTTCGTGCAGGAGATCGGGACAACCCTGCGAGTCCGCCTCACCCGGGATGAAGTGGAGCCCTGCCTGTGCGGAGACGGCGCCAAGTCCTTCCTGAAGCCGGGGGATGTGGTCACGTACCGCCGGCACCTAAAGGGGAGCAGCTGGTGGGCCCGGGATATGCAGCGCTGCACGGCTGTTCTGGCGGTATCCCGAACCGAGGGGAGGAGCTCGCCGCTGAAGCCGCCGCTGCTGCCGCCGCTGCTGCCAGCCTCATCCATCGGCCCACGCAGACCATCATCGCGGCGCACGACCTGGTTGTGCAGAAGACCCGAACCCACGAGGTATACCTGGCCGCAGGGATAAACTTGGAGCCCAGTGAATCCGGCCAGCAGAAAGCCACGTGCCAGGTAAAGCCTCGGTGGGGGTTGCCTCCTGAGTAAGATTTTAAAACTCTGCTTGATATGTATATAGTTACTGTTCTTCTGTGCTGCTAAACCCGTTCAGGGTTAACTCTTAAAGGGATCCCTTTGTTGACCCGGGATCCCTATTGATTTGTTTGGTTTTTTTTCCAAGTTTTGCACAAAGTTTCCAGAACTGCCGCAATCATGAACAGTGCATGATACAAACTTTTTGTAAATAGTTTGCACCTTCTTAAAGGTGCTTCCTACTGGTTTTACTTCAAAAAGGACTCTTTGTGAAGATACCACACTGGAACCTTTGCTGAGTATGGACTGGTAGCTTGAGAAGATACGCTACCTCATAGAGACTTGGTCCCCTCTTAAAGGGGATGTTCATTTGTTGCACTTAAATGGTGATATTGCTTTAAGACAGGTAGCAATAATGTTTTGACAAAAGAAAATGATGATAATGTTTGTATGAGAAAGTTATGTGAATTTAACGAGTTAAATTGTGAGAAATGTTTCATAATGTTGATAGAAAGATGGGGACAGAGAGTGAACCCGTATGGGGTTAGTTAGTAAGTCCTCTTAGGAGCCTTGAAGAAAGGGCTCATTGATCCTAAAACTGAAAGAAATGTTATGTTCTATACTGTGTATAGTAGTTGAAAAGACAGAGAGCTCGGGCTGAAAGGAGCGGTCCTGTAAGAAAGGAGAGGCAGTAGGTCTGGTGCCGTTAGGACAGGCGGTCCTGCAGATTTAAAGAAGGAGAATGTAAAAGTTAAATTGCCTTATAATGTGATTATGAGAAGGTCTTTAGCGGATTCAGAGTGTACGTCCTTAAAGGCAATGTTAAATTATTGTTCAAGAATTTGTACTAAGTAGAATACCCGGTTGGGTAAGAAAAGTTACTTATAGCATGTTGCTATGATATTTAACCATGTTTGTAACGTTCAAGTGTCCTCACCTCCCATAAAGGGAAGCTCTGTTCAAATATACTTATTGTTATTGCACTCAACAAAATTGTATGTCTTTTTGCTAATTTGTATTGTTGTTTTCTTCCCAGTCCCGGAGTACTGGATTTAACCGGGGGGGAGTGCAAAGCCCCAGAGTCCTGGTCGTTGCAGTACTGTGGCTCCGCCACTAAGGGGAGCTATGGTACGTCTGATGGCACTGAAGGAGTTCATCTGATCAGGTATCACAGACACCAATACATTTCACCGCCGGGCCTCCAGGGGGAGCTAAGGGTTCTATTCATTAGGCCACTCCTCACACACTGGTAAAACTGGGGGTCAGGCAGGAAGTTAGACAGAAAGCTGACTGGGTTGGAACCAGGCAACACCTTGTGGCAGAAGGTGTTGCGGGAGAAGATTCGGTAGGGTATCTGTCAGGAGTGGGATCCTGACAGAGACTTGGCAACTAGAGAGAAAGCAACGGGACCGTGCCTGCTCAGTATAGCGGCGGTGCCCAAGAAGGGATTGGAAGCGAGATAGATTGTGCTGAGTGAGAAACGAGATCAAAGCGACAAGGAGAATACCAGTAGGGGTCGTGCTGTAAGATCCAGGCAACATTCTATTGAGGCACACAACCGGCGGCCGGAACGCCGAGGGAGTATTACAATATTCAGCTTCAAGCAATACTCTAAACAGCGGCAGGACAGTCAGTCTAAGGCGGGCTGTCTCACTTAAATCACCTATGCAGTCTTGGGGGGCAACTTGTGGAGAGGGGCGACTCTAGGGTCCCGGAAGAGCTCAGAGCCTACCCGTCAAACGGGTGCCGTTCTAACCGCAACATCAGGGAGGAACGGAGAATTAGCAGAACATCATCTAATTGAGTTGTGAGGGAACTTAAGAAACGGACACAACAGTTGTGGGGACTTTCTGTAAGCACAGCAGGGAAGGACCGCAACACATAGCGCTAGAAGGAAGGCACAGATTTCCACCTGCTAAGAGAACTCTGGAGGTGCCATTGGACCGGCCGGACTTGCGCAGCCTGGCTATCTGGACTCCGGACTGAGGACCCAGAGATCTTCAGTAAAGAGGTAAAGAGACTGCAACCTGGTGTCCTCGTTATTTACTGCACCGCACCACTACAGCGTCACCATCACCATCATCATCCATCATATCTTTCACTGTACGCCCCTCAGCAGGGTCACGGACCGGGCCTAGCCACCGTGACAACCCCAGAGCAGAGACTCAGAGGCTCGGTACCGGGTACCCCTCGGCCCTGCGGCAGTGGGGGCGCTAGACAGACATAGGGGGCAACTGTGGGAGAGGGGCGTCACTAGGGTCCCGGAAGAACTCCAGGCCTACTCGTCATACGGGTGCGTCCTATCCATATAATCTGGGGGACGGAGAAGAACATCAGAATAGAGATAAGTTGTGGGAAAGAACATCAGAAACAGACACAACAGTTGTGAGGACTAGGGTTGAGTGAAACGGATCGTTCATTTTCATAAGTCGCCGACTTTTGGCAAAGTCGGCGTCTCATGAAACCGAGCCGATCCCTGTGTGGGGTCTGCCATGCGGTACGCGACTTTCGCGCCAAAGTCGCGTTTCAATTACGCTAAAAGCGCCATTTCTCAGCCAATGAAGGTGGACGCAGAGTGTGGGCAGCGTGATGACATAGTTCTCAGTCCCCACCATCTTAAAGAAGGGCATTGCAGTGATTGGCTTGCTTTCTGCGGCGTCACAGGGGCTATAAAGGGGCGTTCCCGCCGACCGCCATCTTACTGCTGCTGATCTGAGCGTAGGGAGAGGTTGCTGCAGCTTCTTCGGAAGCAGGGATAGTGATAGGCAGGGTACATAAAGCTACAAACCGTTTGTGCTGTAGCGATTTCCACTGTCCAACACCACCTTTTGATTGCAGGGACAGTGGAAGCTACATTTTTTTTTCCTCAGTGCTGTAGCTCATTGGGCTGCACTAGAAGCCTCCCTGACCCTGATAGCTGCGTTGCTGTGCCTGTGTGTACGCCGCTGTGCAAACCAACTGCTTTTTTCAAAGCACAAATCCTGTTTTTCCTTCCTTTCTGCACAGCTATCTTGTGTGTTTGTCCACACTTTTGTCTGCCTGCCATACTTTTCTGAGATAACTGCAGGGAGATAAATATTGGCAAGTCTGCCTCCGTGCCATTGCTGTGTGTGGCATCTGTCTGTCATTGTGTGGCACCGAAAACACTGTGTAATACTTGGCCATTTTTTTTTTTTTTTGGGTACATTCTCCCTTTTCCCAAAAAAAAATTAGTGGGAGATAAATATTGGCAAGTCTGCCTTCGTGCCATTGCTGTGTGTGGTATCTGTCTCTCATTGTGTGCCACTGAAAACACTGTGTAATACTTGGCCATTTTTTTTTTTTTTTGCTAAATTCTCCCTTTTCCCCAAAAAAAATTAGTGGGAGATAAATATTGGCAAGTCTGCCTCCGTGCCATTGCTGTGTGTGGCATCTGTCTGTCATTGTGTGGCACCAAAAACACTGTGTAATACTTGGCCATTTTTTATTTTTTTTTGGGTACATTCTCCCTTTTCCCCAAAAAAAATTAGTGGGAGATAAATATTGGCAAGTCTGCCTCCGTGCCATTGCTGTGTGTGGTATCTGTCTCTCATTGTGTGCCACTGAAAACACTGTGTAATACTTGGCCATTTTTTTTTTTTTGCTAAATTCTCCCTTTTCCCCAAAAAAAATTAGTGGGAGATAAATATTGGCAAGTCTGCCTCCGTGCCATTGCTGTGTGTGGCATCTGTCTGTCATTGTGTGGCACCGAAAACACTGTGTAATACTTGGCCATTTTTTTTTGGGGGGGGGGGTACATTCTCCCTTTTCCCAAAAAAAAATTAGTGGGAGATAAATGTTGGCAAGTCTGCCTCCGTGCCATTGCTGTGTGTGGCATCTGTCTGTCATTGTGTGGCACCGAAAACACTGTGTAATACTTGGCCATTTTTTTGGGGGGGGGTACATTCTCCCTTTTCCCCAAAAAAAATTAGTGGGAGATAAATATTGGCAAGTCTGCCTCCGTGCCATTGCTGTGTGTGGCATCTGTCTGTCATTGTGTGGCACCGAAAACACTGTGTAATACTTGGCCATTTTTTTTTTTTTTTGGGGTACATTCTCCCTTTTCCCCAAAAAAAATTAGTGGGAGATAAATATTGGCAAGTCTGCCTCCGTGCCATTGCTGTGTGTGGCATCTGTCTGTCATTGTGTGGCACCGAAAACACTGTGTAATACTTGGCCATTTTTTTTTTTTTTTTGCTAAATTCTCCCTTTTCCCCAAAAAAAATTAGTGGGAGATAAATATTGGCAAGTCTGCCTCCGTGCCATTGCTGTGTGTGGCATCTGTCTGTCATTGTGTGGCACCGAAAACACTGTGTAATACTTGGCCATTTTTTTTTTTGGGGGGGGGGTACATTCTCCCTTTTCCCCAAAAAAAATTAGTGGGAGATAAATATTGGCAAGTCTGCCTCCGTGCCATTGCTGTGTGTGGCATCTGTCATTGTGTGCCACCGAAAACACTGTGTAATACTTGGCCATTTTTTTTTTTTGGGGGGGGTACATTCTCCCTTTTCCCCGAAAAAAATTAGTGGGAGATAAATATTGGCAAGTCTGCCTCCGTGCCATTGCTGTGTGTGGCATCTGTCTGTCATTGTGTGGCACCGAAAACACTGTGTAATACTTGGCCATTTTTTTTTTTTTTTGGGGTACATTCTCCCTTTTCCCAAAAAAAAATTAGTGGGAGATAAATATTGGCAAGTCTGCCTCCGTGCCATTGCTGTGTGTGGCATCTGTCTGTCATTGTGTGGCACCGAAAACACTGTGTAATACTTGGCCATTTTTTTTTGGGGGGGGGGTACATTCTCCCTTTTCCCCCCAAAAAATTAGTGGGAGATAAATATTGGCAAGTCTGCCTCCGTGCCATTGCTGTGTGTGGCATCTGTCATTGTGTGCCACCGAAAACACTGTGTAATACTTGGCCATTTTTTTGGGGGGGGGCTAAATTCTCACTTTTCCCCAAAAAAAATTAGTGGGAGATAAATATTGGCAAGTCTGCCTCCGTGCCATTGCTGTGTGTGGCATCTGTCTGTCATTGTGTGGCACCAAAAACACTGTGTAATACTTGGCCATTTTTTTTTTTTTTTGCTAAATTCTCCCTTTTCCCCCAAAAAAATTAGTGGGAGATAAATATTGGCAAGTCTGCCTCCGTGCCATTGCTGTGTGTGGCATCTGTCTGTCATTGTGTGGCACCGAAAACACTGTGTAATACTTGGCCATTTTTTTTTTTTTTTTGCTAAATTCTCCCTTTTCCCCAAAAAAAATTAGTGGGAGATAAATATTGGCAAGTCTGCCTCCGTGCCATTGCTGTGTGTGGCATCTGTCTGTCATTGTGTGGCACCAAAAACACTGTGTAATACTTGGCCTTTTTTTTGGGGGGGGGGTACATTCTCCCTTTTCCCCAAAAAAAATTAGTGGGAGATAAATATTGGCAAGTCTGCCTCCGTGCCATTGCTGTGTGTGGCATCTGTCTGTCATTGTGTGGCACCGAAAACACTGTGTAATACTTGGCCATTTTTTTTTTTTTAGGGTAAATTCTCCCAGAAAAAAAAAAAAATAGTGGGAGATTAAGATTGGCATTTCTGCTTGAGTGCTGGTCCTGTGTGTGCCATCTGTCTCAAATTATTGGGGCACAGAAAACCTAGTGTGTAACATTTGGCCTGATTTTCCTTTCAGTGTCAGGCACCTATAAAGGTATATATAAATCCTACAGAAGTTTGAGTTCACCTGATAAGTTGTTTTACAGTAACAAATAGCGTTACTTTGGTTACGTTTTGCAAACAATGAGGAAGTCTAGTGGAAGAGGTCGTGGCCGTGGGCCGTCATTGTCAGCTGGTAATGATGGTAGTGGTGGTGGAGCATCAGGTGGTCGTGGTAAAAGCAGTACAGCACCTAAGTCTCGAGTTGTTGAGCCAGGTTCGTTGTCTGGCTACACAAGGCCTCGAACGCTCTCTTTTTTGGGAGTAGGAAAACCACTTTTGAAGCCGGAGCAGGAGGAACAAGTATTGGCTTTCATTGCTGACTCTGCCTCTAACTCTTTCGCCTCCTCCTCGGAAAGTGCCAAATGTCAGAGCAGTGCATCGTCAGTGGATGCTCCCGGTCAGGAACAAGTTGCTTCCTTGTGTCCTTCACTAAAAACAACAGTGAAGGATGCGTCAGTCGACACAACAGGTTACTCCATGGAGCTCTTTACACATACCGTTCCTGGGTTACACAGTGAAACAGTTAACATGCAATGCCCATTAGAAGTTGAATCGGACATGGAGTGCACAGATGCACAGCCACAGCCAGATTACTATGCTGTTCCTTTGACTCAGACCAGAACATTGCCCTCGCAGTGTACTGAGGCAGAATCAAAACCAGCGGAGACTATGGTGCTCCGTCACGAACGCAATACCACCGGCTTACACGGTGACACAGACGAAGTTGCACACAACATAGAAAAGGAGGTCATAGATGACCCAGTTGTGGACCCCGATTGGCAGCTATTGGGGGAACAGGGTGCAGGCGGCAGTAGTTCTGAAGCGGAGGAGGAGGAGCCGCAGCAGGCATCAACATCACAACAGGTTCCATCTACCGGGCCCGTATCTGGCCAAAAACGCGTGGCAAAACCTAAACCAGTTGGAGGACAGCGTGGCCATCCGGTTAAAGAAGCTCAGTCTGCAATGCCTGAAAAGGTATCCGATAGTAGAAAGAGTGCAGTCTGGCATTTTTTTAAACAACATCCAAATGATCAGTTCAAAGTCATCTGTCAAAAATGTTCAACTACCTTAAGCAGAGGTCAGAATCTTAAAAGTCTAAATACAAGTTGCATGCATAGACATTTATCCACCATGCATTTGCAAGCCTGGACTAACTACCAAACGTCCCTAAAGGTTGCAGCACCCTCGGCTAATGAAGCTAGTCAGCAACGCTACATCCCTTCCCTCCCTGTAAGCCGACCATTTCCCACACGACCTGCAGTATCTGTGCAGCTTTCGTCGCCAGGCCAAAGCAGTCAGGGAATCACCAGGTTAGTAGTAGGAAACACTGCATGTAGGGCACCGGCAAGAATACCATCTCCAACCCTCTCTCACTCACCCATGTCCACCGGCACCACCGCTAGTTCCACGATCTCCAGCTCTCCAGTCCAGCTCACCCTACATGAGACTCTTGTTAGGAAAAGGAAGTACTCATCCTCGCATCCGCGTACACAGGGTTTGAACGCCCACATTGCTAGACTAATCTCATTAGAGATGATGCCCTACCGGTTAGTTGAAAGCGAAGCTTTCAAAGTGCTGATGGACTACGCTGTACCACGCTACGAGCTACCCAGTCGGCACTTCTTTTCTAGAAAAGCCATCCCAGCCCTCCAACAGCATGTTAAAGACCGCATCGTCCATGCACTCAGGCAGTCTGTGACTACAAAGGTGCACCTGACAACAGATGCATGGACCAGTAGGCATGGCCAGGGACGCTACGTGTCCATCACGGCACACTGGGTGAATGTGGTGGATGCAGGCTCCACAGGGGACAGCAATATTGGGACAGTTCTGCCTAGCCCACGGTCAAGGAAAGAGTTGGCTGTAGGCGTTCGCCCCCCCTCCTCCTCTTCCTCCTCCTCCTGCAGAAGCGAGAGCTTGGCCACAGACCGCAGTCGCACATCCACTCCATCCGCAGCTGCCACTATTGCACACCAGGTGTGCCATTATGGGACAGCTAGTGGCAAGCGTCAGCAGGCTGTATTGGCAATGAAGTGTTTGGGCGACAACAGACACACCGCGGAAGTTCTGTCCGAGTTCTTGCAGAAAGAAACTCAGTCATGGCTGGGCACTGTACATCTTGAGGCAGGCAAGGTAGTGAGTGATAACGGAAGGAATTTCATGGCTGCCATAGCCCTTTCCCAACTGAAACACATTCCTTGCCTGGCTCACACCTTAAACCTGGTGGTGCAGTGCTTCCTGAAAAGTTATCCGGGGTTACCCGACCTGCTCCTCAAAGTGCGCAGACTTTGCTCGCATATCCGCCGTTCGCCTGTACACTCCAGCCGTATGCAGAACTATCAGCGTTCTTTGAACCTTCCTCAGCATCGCCTAATCATCGACGTTGCAACAAGGTGGAACTCCACACTGCACATGCTTCAGAGAGTGTGCGAACAGAGGCGTGCTGTTATGTATTTGTGGGAGGATACACGGGCAGGCAGTTGGATGGCAGACATGGAGTTGTCAGGTGTGCAGTGGTCGAAGCTACAAGACCTGTGTCAAGTCCTTCAGTGTTTTGAGGAATGCACACGGCTGGTTAGTGCAGACAACGCAATAATAAGCATGAGCATCCCCCTAATGCGTCTGCTGATGCAAAGTTTGACGCACATAAAGGAGCAGGCGTCTGCAGCCGAGGAAGAGGAAAGCCTTGATGACAGTCAGCCATTGTCTGGTCAGGGCCGTGTAGAGGACGCGGTAGCGGGCGAAGAGGAGGAGGAGGACGAGGAGGATGATGGGGATGAGTACTTTTTTACTGAGGAAGCTTCTCCTGGGCCAACAGAACTTAGTGGCGTTGCAAGGCCGGGTTCTGTTTTTGTAAGGGAGACAAGTGACGTAGATTTGCCTGTAACTGCCCCTCAAACCAGCACAACCGCAGATTTGCCAACTGGAACTTTGGCCCACATGGCGGATTATGCCTTACGTATCCTCAAAAAGGACCCACGCATTATTAAAATGATGAGCAATGACGATTACTGGTTGGCCTGCATCCTTGACCCTCGCTATAAAGGCAAATTGCAAAATATTATGCCACATGAGAACCTCGAACAAATATTAGCAACCAAACAAGCTACTCTTGTAGACCGTTTGATTCAGGCATTCCCAGCACACAGCGCCGGTGATGGTTCTCACACGAGCTGCAGGGGGCTACAGGGCAGAGGTGTTAGAGGTGCACAGATCAGAAGTGGCGTTGGACAGAGGGGTTTTCTGACCAGGTTGTGGAGTGATTTCGCAATGACCGCAGACAGGACAGGTACTGCAGCATCTATTCAAAGTGACAGGAGACAACATTTGTCCAGTATGGTTACTAACTATTTTTCAGCCCTTATTGATGTTCTCCCTCAACCGTCATTCCCATTTGATTACTGGGCATCCAAATTAGACACCTGGCCTGAATTGGCAGAATATGCGTTGCAGGAGCTTGCTTGCCCAGCAGCTAGTGTGCTATCAGAAAGAGTATTCAGTGCTGCTGGTTCAATATTAACCGAAAAAAGGACTCGTCTGGCTACCCAAAATGTGGATGATCTCACCTTCATTAAAATGAACCACTCCTGGATTTCAAATTATTTTGCCCCACCTTTCCCGGCTGACACCTAGCTTTCCTATAAAAAGGTCTTGCTTGTGGACTGGTCTTACTGAGTGTTAAAATCTCTTAATTTGCAGCAGCTGTTTGACCAGCATACGACATGTTTACACCTCCCCCAATGGGAAAACTCCCCCCACGGGGCCGTTGTCTCACTCTCGACACTTGGCGCAAGCACCCGTTAGTTACAGTGCTGTTTGTCAGAAGAGGTGGGTGTGCTCGCTTTTGGTCGACGGCACTGCCACTGGGTCCCTCATAGTACAATGTAGTGTCTCTGGCGGTGGTGGTGCGCACCCAACGTCAGACACATCGTTGTAACATGAGGGGCCCTGGGGCGGTACCGCCGGCCACAAGAGAGTCCCCCCCCCCAGCTGAAACTGTGCTCTACCACGTGCCAAATTATCTCGCACAGCTCCACCAATGTTTAGTCTATGCGCTGACATCATTCAATGCCTGGCACTGACAATCAATACCAATTTGTTGACATCTATGATGATAGTTACAGTAGTCTGGGTCAGTGTCCTATATTGACACCAGTAAATACTAATTTACTGCCAAATTACTTTGTCATAAACTCTGCAGATGAGCCCACCCCTGTACCTAAGCATGCCACCCTTTTTTTTATTTATAGTTGTTTTGCGAGACATTAACATCTATTTATTTTTTGGGAGTACTAACTGTGTCAGACACTTCTTGCAATACTCCTCCACTGACCACAATGCTGCCTGCCTGTGTATCCATGTAACCGATTTTAAACTGCCATGCCTGCCTATTGTTTGTTATTTTAGGCCTTTGATAGCCTGTCTGCGGCCCCTACTTGCAATACTCCTCCACTGACCACAATACTGCCTGGAGTGCATGCCTGTGTATCCATGTAACCGATTTAAAACTGCCATGCCTGCCTATTGTTTGTTATTTTAGGCCTTTGATAGCCTGTCTGCGGCCCCTACTTGCAATACTCCTCCACTGACCACAATGCTGCCTGCTTGTGTATCCATGTAACCGATTTTAAACTGCCATGCCTGCCTATTGTTTGTTATTTTAGGCCTTTGATAACCTGTCTGCGGCCCCTACTTGCAATACTCCTCCACTGACCACAATGCTGCCTGCCTGTGTATCCATGTATCCGATTTAAAACTGCCATGCCTGCCTATTGTTTGTTATTTTAGGCCTTTGATAGCCTGTCTGCGGCCCCTACTTGCAATACTCCTCCACTGACCACAATGCTGCCTGGAGTGCCTGCCTGTGTATCCATGTAACCGATTTAAAACTGCCATGCCTGCCTATTGTTTGTTATTTTGGGCCTTTGATAGCCTGTCTGCGGCCCCTACTTGCAATACTCCTCCACTGACCACAATGCTGCCTGCCTGTGTATCCATGTAACCGATTTTAAACTGCCATGCCTGCCTATTGTTTGTTATTTTAGGCCTTTGATAACCTGTCTGCGGCCCCTACTTGCAATACTCCTCCACTGACCACAATGCTGCCTGCCTGTGTATCCATGTATCCGATTTAAAACTGCCATGCCTGCCTATTGTTTGTTATTTTAGGCCTTTGATAGCCTGTCTGCGGCCCCTACTTGCAATACTCCTCCACTGACCACAATGCTGCCTGGAGTGCCTGCCTGTGTATCCATGTAACCGATTTAAAACTGCCATGCCTGCCTATTGTTTGTTATGTTAGGCCTTTGATAGCCTGTCTGCGGCCCCTACTTGCAATACTCCTCCACTGACCACAATGCTGCCTGGAGTGCCTGCCTGTGTATCTATGTAACCGATTTAAAACTGCCATGCCTGCCTATTGTTTGTTATTTTAGGCCTTTGATAGCCTGTCTGCGGCCCCTACTTGCAATACTCCTCCACTGACCACAATGCTGCCTGCCTGTGTATCCATGTAACCGATTTTAAACTGCCATGCCTGCCTATTGTTTGTTATTTTAGGCCTTTGATAGCCTGTCTGCGGCCCCTCCTTGCAATACTCCTCCACTGACCACAATGCTGCCTGCCTGTGTATCCATGTAACCGATTTAAAACGGCCATGCCTGCCTATTGTTTGTTATTTTAGGCCTTTGATAGCCTGTCTGCGGCCCCTACTTGCAATACTCCTCCACTGACCACAATGCTGCCTGGAGTGCCTGCCTGTGTATCCATGTAACCGATTTAAAACTGCCATGCCTGCCTATTGTTTGTTATGTTAGGCCTTTGATAGCCTGTCTGCGGCCCCTACTTGCAATACTCCTCCACTGACCACAATGCTGCCTGGAGTGCCTGCCTGTGTATAAATGTAACCGATTTTAAACTGCCATGCCTGCCTATTGTTTGTTATGTTAGGCCTTTGATAGCCTGTCTGCGGCCCCTACTTGCAATACTCCTCCACTGACCACAATGCTGCCTGGAGTGCCTGCCTGTGTATCCATGTAACCGATTTTAAACTGCCATGCCTGCCTATTGTTTGTTATTTTAGGCCTTTGATAGCCTGTCTGCGGCCCCTACTTGCAATACTCCTCCACTGACCACAATGCTGCCTGGAGTGCCTGCCTGTGTATCCATGTAACCGATTTTAAACTGCCATGCCTGCCTATTGTTTGTTATTTTAGGCCTTTGACAGCCTGTCTGCGGCCACTACTTGCAATACTCCTCCACTGACCACAATGCTGCCTGGAGTGCCTGCCTGTGTATCCATGTAACCGATTTAAAACTGCCATGACTGCCTATTGTTTGTTATTTTAGGCCTTTGATAGCCTGTCTGCGGCCCCTACTTGCAATACTCCTCCACTGACCACAATGCTGCCTGGAGTGCCTGCCTGTGTATCCATGTAACCGATTTTAAACTGCCATGCCTGCCTATTGTTTGTTATTTTAGGCCTTTGATAGCCTGTCTGCGGCCCCTACTTGCAATACTCCTCCACTGACCACAATGCTGCCTGGAGTGCCTGCCTGTGTATCCATGTAACCGATTTAAAACTGCCATGCCTGCCTATTGTTTGTTATTTTAGGCCTTTGACAGCCTGTCTGCGGCCCCTACTTGCAATACTCCTCCACTGACCACAATGCTGCCTGGAGTGCCTGCCTGTGTATCCATGTAACCGATTTAAAACTGCCATGCCTGCCTATTGTTTGTTATTTTAGGCCTTTGATAGCCTGTCTGCGGCCCCTACTTTCAATACTCCTCCACTGACCACAATGCTGCCTGCCTGTGTATCCATGTAGCCGATTTAAAACTGCCATGCCTGCCTATTGTTTGTTATTTTAGGCCTTTGATAGCCTGTCTGCGGCCCCTACTTGCAATACTCCTCCACTGACCACAATGCTGCCTGGAGTGCCTGCCTGTGTATCCATGTAACCGATTTAAAACTGCCATGCCTGCCTATTGTTTGTTATTTTAGGCCTTTGATAGCCTGTCTGCGGCCCCTACTTGCAATACTCCTCCACTGACCACAATGCTGCCTGCCTGTGTATCCATGTAACCGATTTTAAACTGCCATGCCTGCCTATTGTTTGTTATTTTAGGCCTTTGATAGCCTGTCTGCGGCCCCTCCTTGCAATACTCCTCCACTGACCACAATGCTGCCTGCCTGTGTATCCATGTAACCGATTTAAAACGGCCATGCCTGCCTATTGTTTGTTATTTTAGGCCTTTGATAGCCTGTCTGCGGCCCCTACTTGCAATACTCCTCCACTGACCACAATGCTGCCTGGAGTGCCTGCCTGTGTATCCATGTAACCGATTTAAAACTGCCATGCCTGCCTATTGTTTGTTATGTTAGGCCTTTGATAGCCTGTCTGCGGCCCCTACTTGCAATACTCCTCCACTGACCACAATGCTGCCTGGAGTGCCTGCCTGTGTATCCATGTAACCGATTTTAAACTGCCATGCCTGCTTATTGTTTGTTATGTTAGGCCTTTGATAGCCTGTCTGCGGCCCCTACTTGCAATACTCCTCCACTGACCACAATGCTGCCTGGAGTGCCTGCCTGTGTATCCATGTAACCGATTTTAAACTGCCATGCCTGCCTATTGTTTGTTATTTTAGGCCTTTGATAGCCTGTCTGCGGCCCCTACTTGCAATACTCCTCCACTGACCACAATGCTGCCTGGAGTGCCTGCCTGTGTATCCATGTAACCGATTTTAAACTGCCATGCCTGCCTATTGTTTGTTATTTTAGGCCTTTGACAGCCTGTCTGCGGCCCCTACTTGCAATACTCCTCCACTGACCACAATGCTGCCTGGAGTGCCTGCCTGTGTATCCATGTAACCGATTTAAAACTGCCATGCCTGCCTATTGTTTGTTATTTTAGGCCTTTGATAGCCTGTCTGCGGCCCCTACTTGCAATACTCCTCCACTGACCACAATGCTGCCTGGAGTGCCTGCCTGTGTATCCATGTAACCGATTTTAAACTGCCATGCCTGCTTATTGTTTGTTATGTTAGGCCTTTGATAGCCTGTCTGCGGCCCCTACTTGCAATACTCCTCCACTGACCACAATGCTGCCTGGAGTGCCTGCCTGTGTATCCATGTAACCGATTTTAAACTGCCATGCCTGCCTATTGTTTGTTATTTTAGGCCTTTGATAGCCTGTCTGCGGCCCCTACTTGCAATACTCCTCCACTGACCACAATGCTGCCTGGAGTGCCTGCCTGTGTATCCATGTAACCGATTTTAAACTGCCATGCCTGCCTATTGTTTGTTATTTTAGGCCTTTGACAGCCTGTCTGCGGCCCCTACTTGCAATACTCCTCCACTGACCACAATGCTGCCTGGAGTGCCTGCCTGTGTATCCATGTAACCGATTTAAAACTGCCATGCCTGCCTATTGTTTGTTATTTTAGGCCTTTGATAGCCTGTCTGCGGCCCCTACTTGCAATACTCCTCCACTGACCACAATGCTGCCTGGAGTGCCTGCCTGTGTATCCATGTAACCGATTTTAAACTGCCATGCCTGCCTATTGTTTGTTATTTTAGGCCTTTGATAGCCTGTCTGCGGCCCCTACTTGCAATACTCCTCCACTGACCACAATGCTGCCTGGAGTGCCTGCCTGTGTATCCATGTAACCGATTTTAAACTGCCATGCCTGCTTATTGTTTGTTATGTTAGGCCTTTGATAGCCTGTCTGCGGCCCCTACTTGCAATACTCCTCCACTGACCACAATGCTGCCTGGAGTGCCTGCCTGTGTATCCATGTAACCGATTTTAAACTGCCATGCCTGCCTATTGTTTGTTATTTTAGGCCTTTGATAGCCTGTCTGCGGCCCCTACTTGCAATACTCCTCCACTGACCACAATGCTGCCTGGAGTGCCTGCCTGTGTATCCATGTAACCGATTTTAAACTGCCATGCCTGCCTATTGTTTGTTATTTTAGGCCTTTGACAGCCTGTCTGCGGCCCCTACTTGCAATACTCCTCCACTGACCACAATGCTGCCTGGAGTGCCTGCCTGTGTATCCATGTAACCGATTTAAAACTGCCATGCCTGCCTATTGTTTGTTATTTTAGGCCTTTGATAGCCTGTCTGCGGCCCCTACTTGCAATACTCCTCCACTGACCACAATGCTGCCTGGAGTGCCTGCCTGTGTATCCATGTAACCGATTTTAAACTGCCATGCCTGCCTATTGTTTGTTATTTTAGGCCTTTGATAGCCTGTCTGCGGCCCCTACTTGCAATACTCCTCCACTGACCACAATGCTGCCTGGAGTGGCTGCCTGTGTATCCATGTAACCGATTTAAAACTGCCATGCCTGCCTATTGTTTGTTATTTTAGGCCTTTGATAGCCTGTCTGCGGCCCCTACTTGCAATACTCCTCCACTGACCACAATGCTGCCTGGAGTGCCTGCCTGTGTATCCATGTAACCGATTTAAAACTGCCATGCCTGCCTATTGTTTGTTATTTTAGGCCTTTGATAGCCTGTCTGCGGCCCCTACTTTCAATACTCCTCCACTGACCACAATGCTGCCTGCCTGTGTATCCATGTAACCGATTTAAAACTGCCATGCCTGCCTATTGTTTGTTATTTTAGGCCTTTGTTAGCCTGTCTGCGGCCCCTACTTGCAATACTCCTCCACTGACCACACCAATGCTGCCCGTGTACCCCTGGAACCTATTTAAAAGTTCATAGAGCCTAGTTATATATTTTATTTACTATTTATAAGGCCATGATGGACTACGCTGTACCACGCTACAAGCTAACCAGTCGACACTTCTTTTGCGAGAAAAGCCATCCCAACCCTCCACCAGCATGTAAAAGACCGCATTGTCCATGCACTCTGGCAATCTGTGAGTACAAAGGTGCACCTGACAACAGACGCATGGACCTGTAGGCATGGCCACGGAAGATTACGTGTCCATTAAGGTGCAATGGGTTAATGTGGTGGATGCATGGTCCACAGGGGACAGCCTACTAAGTCTGTCTGCAGTCCCTAATTCAAATTGTCCTCCACTGTCTAAATCGGAGCTTCCACCTTCTGGCTTTTGGCCTATAGTATCAGAAATTAAACTGCATTTGGCCTTCAACTTTGGTTACGGCCTACTAACGGTGTCTGCCCCTCCCTGGTGTTTGTCCTCAACTGAATAAAGCTGAGCTTCAACCTTCTGGCTCTCATTAAGTGCTGTGTTTTTAAAAATTGGTGGTTAGGGCCTACTAACGGTGTCTGCCCCTGCCTGGTGTTTGTCCTCAACTGAATAAAGCTGAGCTTCAACCTTCTGGCTCTCATTAAGTGCTGTGTTTTTAAAAATTGGTGGTTAGGGCCTACTAACGGTGTCTGCCCCTCCCTGGTGTTTGCCCTCAACTGAATAAAGCTGAGCTTCCACCTTCTGGCTTTCGGCCTATAGTATCAGATATTAAACTGCATTTGGCCTTCAACTTTGGTTACGGCCTACTAACGGTGTCTGCCCCTCCCTGGTGTTTGTCGTCAACTGAATAAAGCTGAGCTTCAACCTTCTGGCTCTCATTAAGTGCGGTGTTTTTAAAAATTGGTGGTTAGGGCCTACTAACGGTGTCTGCCCCTGCCTGGTGTTTGTCCTCAACTGAATAAAGCTGAGCTTCAACCTTCTGGCTCTCATTAAGTGCTGTGTTTTTAAAAATTGGTGGTTAGGGCCTACTAATGGTGTCTGCCCCTCCCTGGTGTTTGCCCTCAACTGAATAAAGCTGAGCTTCCACCTTCTGGCTTTCGGCCTATAGTATCAGATATTAAACTGCATTTGGCCTTCAACTTTGGTTACGGCCTACTAACGGTGTCTGCCCCTCCCTGGTGTTTGTCCTCAACTGAATAAAGCTGAGCTTCAACCTTCTGGCTCTCATTAAGTGCTGTGTTTTTAAAAATTGGTGGTTAGGGCCTACTAACGGTGTCTGCCCCTGCCTGGTGTTTGTCCTCAACTGAATAAAGCTGAGCTTCAACCTTCTGGCTCTCATTAAGTGCTGTGTTTTTAAAAATTGGTGGTTAGGGCCTACTAACGGTGTCTGCCCCTCCCTGGTGTTTGCCCTCAACTGAATAAAGCTGAGCTTCAGTCTTAGGCTTTTGGCCTAAAGTATCAGATATTAAACTGCATTTGGCCTATTAGTGTGTTTGGGCCCTTAAAACAGTGTATGCTGCTCCTGGGTTTGCTACTCCACTGAACAAAGCAATGCCGCCTGTTTAGTCCTGTTACCAATTTTGAACTGCATGTAGCCTACTTTATTCTTTGGCCCTATATCTGTTTCCTCCTCATCCTGCCCATTGCCCAGCCACTGCTAGATGAGTCTGCTGGTACATTGACCTAGACCACTACATTCCCCTTGCACTCTACACAGCCAGAATCTGACCCTGCTGAAAGTAAGGTTCCCCTTCCCGCATGTTATACCACCTTACACAGGGACAAAGAGGAAGGTGCAGATGAAAGTGCAGGTTCCTTCATCAGGTGGTAGGGGCATACTCGTTGGCGACGTCACTGGCACAGGGCCCCTCAGAGTACGCAAAAGTGTCGCTGCTGGTGGGAGGCGCCCCCGCCGTGCAAACACAACGCTGTACTTTGAGGGGCCCTGTGCCAGTGCCAATGCGAACAAGTGTGCCCCCCTGCTTGCTCAGGATCACAGCACTTGCAACGTTGAAATACTTACCTCTCCCTGCTCCACCGCCGTGACATAGTCCACGATTCCTGGGCCCACTAAAACCTTGAACCAGCCCTACCCCCCACAAATTTGCCAAATGACCCCCAAGTTCCATTGAACAACTATTATTATAAAGTTAATTAAGATTGACAAGCTTCAGAAACAAGAATGGTTGTTTTTGGCATTAAAATGGGCACTGTAAGTGTTTTCCTGGCCTCCACTCACTGCCGACTATGCTTCCCCATTGACTTGCATTGGGTTTCGTGTTTCGGTCGATCCCCGACTTTTAGCGATAATCGGCCGACTGCACTCGACTCGACTCTGGACAAAGTCGGGTTTCACAAAACCCGACTCGATCTTTAAAAAATGAAAGTCGCTCAACCCTAGTGAGGACTATCCCGTGGTGCTCAGCAGGGACGTACTACAACACACAGGCGCTAGAAGGAAGGCACAGATTTCCACCTGCAAAGGGAACTCTGGAGGTGCCATCGGACCGGCCGGTCTCAGACAGCCCTGTTAACCGTACTCTGGATTGAGGATTTTGAAGCCTTCAGTAAAGAGGTAAAGAGACTGCAACTCTGAGTCTTCGTCATTTATTGCTACCTGCACTGCACACCACCATCTACCCCTTTCATTGGACGCCCCTTAGCAGGGTCACGGACCGGGTCTAGCCACACTGACGACCCCAGCACTGAGACAGAGAGGCCCGGTATCGAGTACCCCGCGGCCCTGCGTCTGGGGGCGCTCCAAACTTGGCGTCACAAACAGGATCTACTTAAGCCTGAAGAATCAGGTCATGTGTGCCTTGGAACTGTGATTTATTGTGCTTGGACTGTGACTTGTTGCAAAGACTGTGTATTGCCATTTGCCGCCAAAACCGCCGCCATTACAGCGCTAAAGGGAGCACAGGAGAAGAAGAAGGGCGTGGAAGTGGGCGTAGACAAGCTGAAGAGCGCGAAAGACAATGGCCGCCCAGTCTAAGTATTTCTGTATCCTCAGGATACAGAAATACTTAGACTGGGCGGCCATTGTCTGAGAACGTGTCCGTCAGCAGCTGAGGTCTGCCTTCTTATCCTCTTTGGAGGGTGGAGACCATGGAGACGGGGCCACCCACGAAAGAGAACGCAGGAAGAAAACACCGAGGAGGAGGCAAAGATGGCGACGTTGGAAGCACCGCATGGAGACGACCCGATCCAGCATGAGGCTGCACTACCCGTCACAGCCCCAGATTCGCCATCGTTGCAGGGACTGGCCCTCACGGAGTTACCGCTGGGCAGACCCAACTGGCCGCCATCCGAAGAGTGTGTGGCTGCAGCTGAGGCCCGGCGGATAGCACGCCGCCGGGAGGCCGACGATCGTGTGATCTCTCGGCTGAGCCAGCCTACGGAGGTCCGCCTATCTCCGGTGTCCCCCGCTTCCTCCATCCCGGCCGCGGCAGAGTGTGAGCTGCAGGCACAGGGCCTGAGGATCCTGCCGGAGGCAGAACACCTGCGGCGCCTGATGACGGCGTGGAGGAATAGACCCCAACCTGCGGTCCAGATCGACCTGACGGGTGCTGAGGCAGTTCCACCGTCACACTGGGGTGTAGTGGTATTCTTTAACTCTCGGGAAGGAAGGGGAGTCATCCAGGAAATTGGAGAGCCGTTGCAGGTCCGTGTTGACCGGAAGGAAGTGGAGCCCTGCGGTGGAAGATATGACAAAGACCGCGGACTTGGAGCCCGGAGACGCATTGACCTATACCCGGTGGAGGAGGGAGATCGGCTGGACGGCTCGGGGCGTTCAGCGGTGTGTCGCTCTCCAGGCTGCTGCCGGAACGTCGGAGGACAAATCCCCTGCGGAAAAGGTAGCGGAACCTGTCACCGCGGAACCCCAGGAAATCCTGACCCACCGCGTATCCATGGGTCGTGGCCACTCTCGGTTGAGGAAGGTGGCCCAGAGAGGAGTGCTGCCGCTGCCTGGACGAGGATCGGGCCTTTCTATACCATCACGGGCCGTTTGCCGGGTGAGGCCCAGAAGGAGGCCACTCCTTAATCAGCCAGAACCTGAGTAAGCATTAATGCTTTGTCAACTGTATATAGTTAACTGTTTGTCTTTTTGTGTTTTCTCTGCTGCTATAACCCGACCAGGGTTATCTCTTAAAGGGATCCCTTAGTTGCCCCGGGATCCCTATTTTGCCTTTTTGTTTGGTTCATCACTGTTTTAAAGACTACCGAATCATGGACGGTGAATGATTCACAAACTGTTTTGGAAATAGTTCGCACCCTCTTAAGGGTGCCCTCTACTGGTTTTACAAAAAAGGGAACTCTTTGCGAAGAAACTGTTCCTGGAAACAGCATCGGAGTTCCTGCCCTACACGGACTTGCAGCATGAGTAGCTGCACTACCTCCAAGAAACTTGGCTCCCTCTTAAAGGGAATGTTCGTTAGTTGTATTCAAGATACAATGTCGCCTTAAAAGAGAATAAGTCGAAATAATGTTTTACATAGAAAAGTTATATGTAGCTAGTTAGTTAATTATAAAAAATGTTTAATAATGTGTCAGAGAATGAGGACAGGGAAGTGAACCCGTAGGGGTTAGTGAGTGAGTCCTCCTAGGAGCCATAGAGAGATGGCTCAGTGATCCTGTACTAAGAAAAAAGGCAGTAGGCCTGGGCAGTCAGACAGGCGGTCCTGCATGAGACCATCAGAGAGTAAAAAGAAAATATTGCACTTAGGAAAGAAAAGATGAAGAAAAGTTAATTTATATCTTAGAAGTTCTAGCATAGGCCTTTAGTGGATCCAGCTTATACGTCCTTAAAGGCAACGTTAAATTATTGTTCGGAATTTGCACTTAAGTAGAATACCTGGCTGGGTAAGCAAAGTTATTTATAGACTGTTATTTAAAATATTAAACCATGTTTGTAACGTTCAAGAGTCCTCACCTCCCATAAAGGGAAGCATTGTTACTTTCTCTTGTTACTTGTTTACTGCATTTCAAAATTTGTATGTCTTTTGCTGACATGTATTGTTGATTTCTTCCCAGTCCGGGAGTACTGGATTTAACCGGGGGGGGAGTGCAGCGCCCCAGAGTCCTGGTCGTTGCAGTACTGATGCTCCGCTGCTAAGGGGAGTGATGGTATGTCTGATGGCACTGAAGGAGTTCACCTGACCAGGTATCACAGACACCAATACACTTCATATTCTGGCCTCCAGGGGGAGCTAAGGGTGCTATGTATTAGGCCACTCCTCACAATCTGGTAAAACTGGGGGTTAGATAGAAAGTTAGACAGAAAGCTGACTGGGTTGGAACCAGGCAACATCCTGTGGCAGAGGGTGTTGCGGGGGAAGATTCAGGGGGGTCCCTGTCAGGGGTGGGATCCTGACAGAGGCCTAGCGAACAGGAAAGAACGTTAAGGAACCGCGCCTGCACTACATCGCGGCGGTATCTCATGAAAGGACAAGAAGCGAGGTTTATTGTGGAGAGTGAGAAATGAGATCAAAGCGAAAAGGAGATAAAAGCCAGTAGGAGTTGTGCTGTAAGATCGAGGCAACATCCTACTGAGGCGTGTAGCCGGTGGCCGGGAACGTCGAGGAAGTATTGGGCTCCAAGCATTACTTCAAACCAACGGCAGGACAGTTAATTATAGGTTGGCTGTCTCACCTAAATCACCTAAGCAGACATAGGGGGCAACTGTGGGAGAGGGGCGTCACTAGGGTCCCGGAAGAACTCCAGGCCTACCCGTCATACGGGTGCGTCCCATCCATATCATCTGGGGGACGGAGAAGAACATCAGAATAGACATAAGTTGTGGGAAAGAACATCAGAAACAGACACAACAGTTGTGAGGACTATCCCGTGGTGCTCAGCAGGGAAGTACTACAACACACAGGCGCTAGAAGGAAGGCACAGATTTCCACCTGCAAAGGGAACTCTGGAGGTGCCATCGGACCGGCCGGTCTCAGACAGCCCTGTTAACCGTACTCTGGATTGAGGATCTTGAAGCCTTTAGTAAAGAGGTAAAGAGACTGCAACTTTGTGTCTTCGTCATTTATTGCTACCTGCACCGCACACTACCATCTACCCCTTTCATTGGACGCCCCTTAGCAGGGTCACGGACCGGGTCTAGCCACCGTGACGACCCCAGCCCTGAGACAGAGAGGCCCGGTATCGAGTACCCCGCGGCCCTGCGTCTGGGGGCGCTCCACGTGCGCCTCCTCGGCTCTGGGGCTGCACGTTGTTGCCGGCGTCTCTATCAGGTCCTGCGCTCACGTGACCGTCCTAATAGGCGTTCTCGTGGGTGTGGTTACCTGATGAGGCGGGTGATGACTCGGGCTTCTCGGCTGTGGACGACGCATGCGCCGCAACAAGGCAGAGACTGTATGACGCAGCGAATTTTATTTGATTATGATTGGATTGGAGCACTATTTAATCCGGTACTGGATCTGATGATGCCACTCCACCGGAAGAAGGCAAACGCGGCCGAAACGCACGTAGGGGTTGTGGCACCATCGGGACCAGAGGTAATGTAAACACTAGTATTGATATTCTTTATGATGCCGCATGTGCTTTGACATATCTATGGGTATATATTATAGCTACGCCTATGGCGAGAATAACTATTGATCCACAAGAGGTCTAGGTAATGTGGCGGTGGACTTATTTGTTGTAACAAGCTTGCCTCTGGCCTCGGGTGCCTATGTATTGGTACCTAATTTCATCATTGCTGTGATTGTTGTTTTGTATTATTCTTAATAAAATTTAGGACATTTTTGTATTTTGAGGTCTGACGTGTGCAATTCATTATAATTATAGGTCATATATAGCATAGGTGTACATACTGCACAGGAGCTGGTGGATGGAACCCCACACACAACACGATATGATGTCATGTTACTGTGATGTCACAATAGACTCCAGAGACCGGAACTCAGAGATAAGGTGACGTGACATTACTGGAAGTCAGAACACAGAGACAAAGTGACCAGGACAGAAGCTCAGATAACAGAGGGATAAGAGGAAGCAAGGTAAGTCCACAGGAGCTTCTCTGGGGCAGGTGGTTCTCATGACAGGAACTTGTGAAGTATTGGACAACTAAAGATGGGAAGTGCGGATTTCTGGCAGTCAGTGATATCAGCCGCCGACAACAGCCATTTTAATCCCCATGAGACTGCAAGCTGCTCTTAATCTACGTTCACATTAGCGTTGTGCAGCGCAGCGTCGGGCGCAGCTGCGGTGACGCATGCGTCATGCGCCCCTATTTTTAACATGGGGGCGCATGGACATGCGTTGTCTTGCGTTTTTTGTCGCTTGCGTCTTTTTTTGACGCAAGCGTCAGGGCGCAGAGGACGCAGCAAGTTGCATTTTTTTGGCGTCCAAAAACACAACGCATGCGTCGCAAAACGCAGCATTATGCATGCGTTGTGTATGCGTTGTGTATGCGTTGTGCGTTGCGCCGCCGACGCTGCGCTGCACAACGCAAATGTGAACGTAGCATTACTGGGTCGCCGACACTCATCACTCATATATATATTTATAGGGATATACAGCAGAGTGTGTATATATTACACAGGAGTAAAGCATGGGGCGTACATATATAAACACACATTATAGGGGTATGCAGCAGGGTGTCTATATATTACACATGTATACAGCAGGAGGTGTACATATAAATACATTATAGGGGTATACAGCAGGGTGTATATATATTACTCATGTACATAGCAGGGGGTGAACATATATATACACATTATAGAAGTATACAGCAGGGTGTGTATAACACATGTATACAGCAAGAGGTGTACATATATATTATAGGGGTATATAGCATGGTGTATATATATTATTCAGGCATATAGCAGGAGGTGTACATATATATACATACTAGACTGTGGCCCGATTCTAATGCATCGGGTATTCTAGAATATGCATGTCCCCGTAGTATGTGATTCGCGGCAGACTGTGCCCGTCGCTGATTGGTCGAGGCAACCTTTATGACATCATCGTCGCCATGGCAACCATTATGACATCATCGTCGCCATGCTGTGCCCATCTCTGATTGGTCGAGGCCGCCCGACAAACCGTCGACCACTCCATATAAGGTATGGTCTACAAACCGCCAACCACTCCATATAAGGTATGGTCTACAAACCGCCGACCACTCCATATAAGGTATGGTCTACAAACCGCCGACCACTCCATATAAGGTATGGTCTACAAACCGCCGACCACTCCATATAAGGTATCCTGTTTGTAGACCATACCTTATATGGAGTGATTTCCAGGACAGACAGACAGACAGACAGACAGACAGACAGACAGACAGACAGACAGACAGACGGAAAAACCCTTAGACAATTATATATATAGATTATATGGGTATACAGCAGGGTGTGTATATATTACTCAGGTATATAGCAGGGGTGTACATATATATACTGTACATTATAGGGGTATACAGCAGGGTGTGTATATATTACTCAGGTATATAGCAGGGGTGTACATACAGTATATATAGTACATTATATGGGTATACAGCAGGGTGTGTACATATTACTCTGGCGTATAGCAGGGGTGTACATATATATAGTACATTATATGGGTATACAGCAGGGTGTGTATATATTACTCAGGTATATAGCAGGGGTGTACATTATACATACTGTACATTATATTGGTATAGAGCAGGGTGTGTATATATTACACAGGTGTATAGCAGGGGTGTACATATATGTACTATACATTATATGGGCATACAGCAGGGTGTGTATAGATGGTATATAGCAGGGGTGTACATATACTGTACATTATATGGGTATACAGCAGGGTGTGTATATATTACATAAGTATATAGGGGTGTACATACTGCACAGGAACTGCTGGATGGAACCCCACACACAGCACGGTATGATGTCACGTGACTGTGATGTCACAATAGACTCCAGAGACCGGAACTCAGAGATAAGGTGACGTGACATCACAGGAAGTCAGAACACAGAGACCAAGTGACCAGGACAGCAGCTCAGATAACAGAGGGACGAGAGAAAGCAAGGTAAGACATCAGGACCTTCTCTGGGGCAGGTGGTTCTCATGATAGGGACTTGTGCAGTATTGGACAACTAGTGATGGGCAGTGTGGATTTCTGCAGTCAGTGTTATCAGCCGCCGACAACAGCCATTTTTATCCCCATGAGACTGCAAGCGGCTCTTACTGGGTCGCCGACACTCATCACTCATATATATATTTAAAGGGATATATAGCAGAATGTGTATATATTACACAGGAGTAAAGCATGGGGCGTACATATATATATACACACATTATAGGGGTATTGCGCAGGGTGTGTATATATTACACATGTATACAGCAGGAGGTGTACATATAAATACATTATAGGGGTATATAGCAGGGTATATATATATTACGCAGGTATATAGCAGGAGGTGTACATATATATACTGTACATTATATGGGTATATAGCAGGGTGTGTATATATTACTCAGGTATATAGCAGGGGTGTACATATATATAGTACATTATATGGGTATATAGCAAGGTGTGTATATATTACTCAGGTATATAGCAGGGGTGTACATATATATACTGTACATTACATGGGTATACAGCAGGGTGTGTATATATTACTCAGGTATATAGCAGGGGTGTACATATATATACTGTACATTATATGGGTATACAGCAGGGTGTGTATATATTACTCAGGTATATAGCAGGGGTGTACATATATATACTGTACATTACATGGGTATACAGCAGGGTGTGTATATATTACTCAGGTATATAGCGGGTGTACATATATATACTGTACATTATATGGGTATATAGCAAGGTGTGTATATATTACTCAGGTATATAGCAGGGGTGTACATATATATACTGTACATTACATGGGTATACAGCAGGGTGTGTATATATTACTCAGGTATATAGCAGGGGTGTACATATATATACTGTACATTATATGGGTATACAGCAGGGTGTGTATATATTACTCAGGTATATAGCAGGGGTGTACATATATATAGTACATTATATGGATATACAGCAGGGTGTGTATATATTACTCAGGTATATAGCAGGGGTGTACATATATATACTGTACATTACATGGGTATACAGCAGGGTGTGTATATATTACTCAGGTATATAGCAGGGGTGTACATATATATAGTACATTATATGGGTATATAGAAAGGTGTGTATATATTACTCAGGTATATAGCAGGGGTGTACATATATATACTGTACATTATAGGGGTATATAGCAGGGTGTGTATATATTATATAGGTATATAGCAGGGGTGTACATATGTATATACTGTACATTACATGGGTATACAGCAAGGTGTGTATATATTACATAAGTATATAGCAGGGGAGTACTTACTGCACAGGAGCTGGTGGATGGAACCCCACACACAACACGGTATGATGTCACGTGACTGTGATGTCACAATAGACTCCAGAGATCGGAACTCAGAGATAAGGTGATGTGACATCACGGGAAGTCAGAACACAGAGACCAAGTGACCAGGACAGCAGCTCAGATAACAGAGGGACGAGAGGAAGCAAGGTAAGTCCGCAGGAGCTTCTCTGGGGCAGGTGGTTCTCATGACAGGGACTTGTGCAGTATTGGACAACTAGTAATGGGCAGTGTGGTCTTTTTTTGGAGAGATGGATCATTTGGATTCCAAATGGATCCCAATTTATTATATACTAACCTGTGTATACAAATTATGGTGAAATCAACAGAATCAAATGTGGATGAAACCCCGTCCACCTACAGTCAGCCAATAGCAGCATTATTCGGGATGGATGTCTAACATTCAGTTTCATCAGTCACAGACAACAGCTATATTTGTCCCCATGAGACTGCAAGCAGCTCTCACTGGGTCGCCCGCACCCATCACTATGGCCAACCCCTTTAAGCTTGAGAAAAATGTGACTATATTGACGGTAATATGGAAGGATGTGTCCTGGTAATGTAGTAGTGTGCCCGATACCAGACTCACAGTAGTCGCTCAGGTCTGTGCACTCAGTATAAAGAATTCTTCCATTACTGGTGATCCCTGTGCAGGATCCAGGTTACAAAGTGTGAACAGAAAGACGTCACTGATATTCTGCTCCAGACGCCAAGAAGGTCTTCTCAGAAGCTGAAGTTTTCTCTGCAAGATTAAAGGGGTTTTTCCACGAACAAAGTACATTTTAATTAAAAGATCTTGCAATAATAATAATAAGTTCCACAATTGGATTTGTAAAAAAAATGTTCCTGTGCTGAGACAATCTAATAAATGTGCCCCTGCTGTGTATTGTGTAATGGCTGTGTCTGACCGTGCAGGAACCATACCACATCATACCACATCTACTGGGAAGGGGGGAAGCAAAAAAGTATACAGGCATTACAGCACGGGATCACAGCTGATTCTTTCTGTGAGGCAAAATATTTCACTGCCTGTTGTTAAGCAATGTTTTACCTGAAAAAAGGAGTCAGCTGTGATCACCGGCTATAATGTTCATACTCTTTTACTTCCTCCTCTGCCCAGGAGATGTAGCATAATCAGACTATGTCAGTACATAGCAGGGGCACATTTATATGATTATATGATTATTATATGATTAACATTTTTTAAACATCCAATTGGGGAAATTAACATTATTCAAAGCTCTATTAATCAGAAGAATTAACCAGAAGGCCGCACCCCAAGAATCCACAACCCAACTCGGAGGATCCTCTAGACCACACCCCATTTTGGAGGGTACTCAGAGGCCTCACCCAGATTTAGAGCATAACGGAGGCCACACTTACAACTCGGAAAGTAACGGAGGCCACACCCCAAGAGGCCACACCCCAACTCGGAGGGTACCGAAGGCCACCCCCCAACTCAGAGGGTACCAGATGCCATACCCCAACTCAGAGGGTACCAGAGGCCACACTCCAACTCAAAGGGTACCGGAGGCCACACCACACCTCGAAGTGTATCGGAGGCTACACCCTAACTCAGAGGGTAACGGAGGCCACACCCCAACTCAGAGGGTGCCAAAGGCCACACCCCAACTCGGAGGGTACCAGAGGCCACATTCCAACTCAGAGGGTAACCAGAGGCCACACCCCAACTCGAACGTTACCCGGACGCCACACCCCAACTCAGAAGGTACTGGAGGCTACACCCCAGCTTGGGAGTGTACCGGAGGCCACACCCCAACTCGGAGTGTACCGGAGGCCACACCCCAATTCGGAGTGTACCGGAGGCCACACCACACCTCGGAGTGTACCGGAGGCCACACCCTAACTCAGAGGGTCCGGAGACCACACCCAAACTCGGAGTGTACCGGAGGCCACACCCCACCTTGGAGGGTACTGGAGGCCATACCCCAACTCGGAGGGTACCGAAGGCCACACCCCAACTCAGAGGTTACCGGAGACTACACCCCAACTCAGAGGGTATCGGAGGATACACCCCAGCTGGAAATGTTATGGAGGCCACACCCCAAGTTGGAGTGTACCGAATGCTACACCCCAAGTCAGAGTGAACCAGAGGCTACAACCCAACTCGGAGGGTACAGGAGGCTACACCCCAGCTGGAAATGTACCAGAGGCCACACCCCAACTTGGAGTGTACCGGAAGCCACACCCCAACTAGGAGGGTACCGGAGGCCACACCCCAGCTCGGTGGGGAACCGGAGTCCACACCCCAGCTCGGAGGGTACCGGAGGCTGCACCCCAACTCAGATGGCACCTCCAGGTGCCAGAGGCCACACACTAACTCAGAGGGTACCAGAGGCCACACCCCAACTTGGAGGGTACCATGGACCACACCTCAAGACCACACCTCCACTCAGAAGGCACCAGAGGCTACACCCCAACACTGAGGGTACTCAGAGGCCACACCCCAATTGGAAGGGTACCGGAGGCCACACCCCAATTTGGAGGGTAACACGGCCACACCCCAATTAGGAGGGTACCGGAGCCCACACCCCAACTCAGGGGGTACCGGAGGCCATGGCACAATTCAGAGGGCACCAGAAACCACACCCCAACTCAGAGGGTATTGGAGGCCACACCTCAGGTCGGAGGGTACTGGAGGCCACACCCCAAGAGTCCACAACCCAGACTCGGAGGGCACTGGAGGACACACACCAACTCTAAGTGTACTTGGAGGCCACACCCCAATTCAGAGGGTATCAGAAGCCACACCCCATTTCAGAGGGTACTCTGAGGCCACACCCTGACTCGGAGGATACAGGATGCCACACCCCAACTCAGAGGGTACTGAAGGCCACACCCCAACTCGGAGGGTACCGGAAATCACACCCCAACTCGGAGGGTATCAGAGGCCACACGTAAAGAGTCCACACCCCAATTTGGAGGGTACTCAGAGACAACAACCCAACTCTAAAGGTATTCGGAGGCCACACCCCAATTCGGAGGGTATCTGAGGCCTCACCCCCATTTTGGAGGGTACCGGGGCACACCCAAACTCGGAGGGTATCGGAGTCCACACCCCAATTCGGAGGGTACCGGAAACCACACCCCAACTCGGAAAACATCGGAGGCCACACGCAAAGAGTACACACCCCAACTCGTAGGGTACCGTGTACCACACCCAGACTCGGAGGGTACTGAAGGCCACACCCCAACTCGGACGGGTACCGTAGAGCACACCCAGACTTGGAGAGTACAGGAGGCCACACCCCAACTCGTAGGGTACTGTAGACCACACCCAGACTCGGAGGGTACTGGAGGCCACACACAACTCTAAGGGTACTTAGAGGCCACATCCCAATTCAGAGGGTATCGGAGGGCAAAACCCAATTCAGACGGTGTCATAGGCCACACCCCATTTGGGAGGGTACTGGGAGGCCACACCACAACTCGAAGGGTACTGAAGGCCATACCCCAGCTCGGAGGGTACCAGAGGCAACACCCCAACTCCGAGGGTACCCGGAGGCCACACCCCAACTAGGAGGGTGCCCTGAGGCCACACCCCAGCTCGACGGGTACCAGAGGCCACACCCCAAGATGCCACACCCCAACACGGAGGGTACCAGAGGCCACACCCAAACTCGGAGGGTAACGTAGACCACACCCAAACTCAGAGGGTACTGTAGACCACACCCAGACTCAGAGGGTACTGGACGTCACATTCCAACACAGAGGGTACCGTAGAGGCCACACCCCAATTAGGGTATCGAAGGCCACAACCCAACTCAGAGAGTACTGGAGGCCACACCCCAACTAGAAGGGTACCGGAGGCTACACACCAAGAGTCCACACCCCAACTCGGAGGGTACCGTTGACCACACCTAGACTCGGAGGGTACTGGAGGCCACACACCAACTCTAAGGGAATCAGAGGCCACATCCCAATTCAGAGGGTATCAGAGGCCACACCCCAATTCAGAGGGTATCTGATTCCACACCCCATTTTGGAAGGTACCAGGGGGCCACACCACAATTCAGATGGTATCGGATGCCACACCCCAATTCAGAGGGTACTGGAGGCTGCACCTCAGCTCGGAGGGTACAAGAGGCAACACCACAACTCCGAGGGTACCCGAGGCCACACCCCAACTCAGAGTGTGCCCAGAAACCACACCCCAACTAGGAAGGTGCCCTGATGCCACATCCCAGCTCAAAGGGTACTGGAGGCCACACCCCAAGAGGCAACACACCAACTCGGAGGGTACCGGAGGCCACACCCCAACTTGGAGGGTACCGTAGACCACACCCAGACTCGGCAGGAACCGGAGGCCAAACACCAACTCTAAGAGTGCTCTTAGGCCACACCCCAATTCAGAGGGTACCGAAGGCCACACCCCAACTTAGAGGGTACTGGAGGCCACACCCCAATTTGGAGGGTGCCGGAGGCCACACGCCAAGAGTCCACACACCAACTCGGAGGGTACCGTAGACCACACCCAGACTCGGAGGGTATCGGAGGCCACGCCCCAACTCAGAGGGTTCTGGAGGCCACACCCAACTTGGAGGGTTTCGGAGGCTACACGCCAAGAGTCCACACACCAACTCGGAGGGTACCATAGACCACACCCAGACTCGGAGGGTACTGGAGGCCACACCCCAACTCGTAGTGTACCGTAGACCACACCCAGACTCGGCAGGAACTGGAGGCCACACACCAACTCTTAGAGTGCTCATAGGCCACACCCCAATTCAGAGGGTACCGAAGGCCACACCCCAACTCAGAGGGTACTGGAGGCCACACCCCAATTCGGAGGGTGCCAGTGGCCACATGCCAAGAGTCCACACACCAACTCGGAGGGTACCGTAGACCACACCCAGACTTGGAAGGTATCGGAGGCCACACCCCAATTCGAAGAGTACCATAGACCACACCCAGACTCGGAGGGTACTGGAGGACACACACCAACTCTAAGGGTACTCGGAGGCCACACCCCAATTCAGAGGGTTTTGGAGGCCACACCCCAATATAGAGGGTATCGGAGGCCACACCCCATTTTGGAGGGTACTGGGGGAGACACCACAATTCAGATGGTACTGAAGGCCACACCCCAGCTCAGAGCGTGCTGGAGGCCACACCCTAGCTCGGAGGGTACCAGAGGCAACACCCCAACTCCGAGGGTACCCAAAGGCCACACCCCAACTCAGAGTGTGCCAGGAGAACACACCCCAACTAGGAGGGTGCCCTGAGGCCACACCCCAGCTCAAAGGGTATCGGAGCCACACCCCAAGAGGCCACACCCCAACTCGGAAGGTAATGTAGACCACGCCCAGACTCGGAGGGTACTAGAGGTCACATTCCAACTCAGAGGGTACCGTAGAGGCCACACCCCAATTATGGTATTGAAAGCCACACCCCAACTCAGAGAGTACTGGAGGCCACACCCCAACTAGGAGGGTACCGGAGGCTACACACCAAGAGTCCACACCCCAACTCGGAGGGTACCGTAGACCACACCTAGACTCGGAGGGTACTGGAGGCCACACCCCAACTCGGAGGGTACCGTAGAGCACACTCAGACTCGGAGGGTACCAGAGGCCACACCCCTACTAGGAGGGTACCGTAGACCACACCCAGACTCGGAGGGTACTGGAGGACACACACCAACTCTAAGGGTACTCGGAGGCCACACCCCAATTCAGAGAGTATCTGAGGCCACACCCCATTTTGGAAGGTACAGAGGGCCCCCACCACAATTCAAATGGTATCGGACGCCACACCACAATTCAGAGGGTACTGGAGGCTGCACCTCAGCTCAGAGGGTACAAGAGGCCACACCCCAACTCAGAGTGTGCCCAGAGACCACACCCCAACTAGGAAGGTGCCCTGATGCCACACCACAGCTCAAAGGGTACCGGAGGCCACACCCCAAGAGGCAACACACCAACTCAGAGTGTACCAGAGGCCACACCCCAAATTGGAGGGCACCGTAGACCGCACCCAGACTCGGCAGGAACTGGTGGCCACACACCAACTCTAAGAGTGCACTTAGGCCACACCCAAATACAGAGGGTACCGAAGGCCACACCCCAACTTAGAGGGTACTTGAGGCCACACCCCAATTCGGAGGTTGCCGGAGGCCACACGCCAAGAGTCCACACACCTACTCGGAGCGTACCGTAGACCACACCCAGACTCGGAGGGTATCAGATTCCACACCCCAACTCAGAGGGTTCTGGAGGCCACACCCCAACTTGGAGGGTTTCGGAGGCTACATGCCAAGAGTCCACACCCCAACTTGGAGGGTACCATAGACCACACCCAGATTCGGAGGGTACTGGAGGCCACACCCCAACTCGTAGTGTACCGTAGACCACACCCAGACTCGACAGGAACTGGAGGCCACACCCCAACTTGGAGGGTACCGTAGACCACACCCAGACTTGGAGGGTACTGGAGGCCACACCCCAACTCATACTGTACCGTAGAGCACACCCAGACTAGGATGGTTCTGGAGGCCACACCCCAATTCGAAGAGTACCGTAGACCACACTCAGACTAGGAGGGTACTGGAGGACACACACCAGCTCTAAGGGTACTCAGAGGCCGCACCCCAATTCAGAGGGTACCGTAGGCCACATCCCAACTCAGAGGGTACTGGAAGCCACACCCCAGCTCGGAGGGTACCAGAGGCAACACCCCAACTCTGAGGGTACCCGGAGGCCACACCCCAACTAAGGGAGTGCCCTGAGGCCACACCTCAGCTCGAAGGGTACCAGAGGCCACACCACAAGAGGCCACACAAGAACTCGGAGGGTACCATGGACCACACCCAGACTCGGCAGGAATTGGAGGTCACACACCAACTCTAAGTGTGCTCATAGGTCACACCCCATCTCAGAGGGTACCGAAGGCCACACCCCAACTCAGAGGGTACTGGAGGCCACACCCCAATTCGGAGGGTGCCAGTGGCCACATGCCAAGAGTCCACACACCAACTCGGAGGGTACCGTAGACCACACCCAGACTTGGAAGGTATCGGAGGCCACACCCCAATTCGAAGAGTACCATAGACCACACCCAGACTCGGAGGGTACTGGAGGACACACACCAACTCTAAGGGTACTCGGAGGCCACACCCCAATTCAGAGGGTTTTGGAGGCCACACCCCAATATAGAGGGTATCGGAGGCCACACCCCATTTTGGAGGGTACTGGGGGAGACACCACAATTCAGATGGTACTGAAGGCCACACCCCAGCTCAGAGCGTGCTGGAGGCCACACCCTAGCTCGGAGGGTACCAGAGGCAACACCCCAACTCCGAGGGTACCCAAAGGCCACACCCCAACTCAGAGTGTGCCAGGAGAACACACCCCAACTAGGAGGGTGCCCTGAGGCCACACCCCAGCTCAAAGGGTATCGGAGCCACACCCCAAGAGGCCACACCCCAACTCGGAAGGTAATGTAGACCACGCCCAGACTCGGAGGGTACTAGAGGTCACATTCCAACTCAGAGGGTACCGTAGAGGCCACACCCCAATTATGGTATCGAAAGCCACACCCCAACTCAGAGAGTACTGGAGGCCACACCCCAACTAGGAGGGTACTGGAGGCTACACACCAAGAGTCCACACCCCAACTCGGAGGGTACCGTAGACCACACCTAGACTCGGAGGGTACTGGAGGCCACACCCCAACTCGGAGGGTACCGTAGAGCACACTCAGACTCGGAGGGTACCAGAGGCCACACCCCTACTAGGAGGGTACCGTAGACCACACCCAGACTCGGAGGGTACTGGAGGACACACACCAACTCTAAGGGTACTCGGAGGCCACACCCCAATTCAGAGAGTATCTGAGGCCACACCCCATTTTGGAAGGTACAGAGGGCCCCCACCACAATTCAAATGGTATCGGACGCCACACCACAATTCAGAGGGTACTGGAGGCTGCACCTCAGCTCAGAGGGTACAAGAGGCCACACCCCAACTCAGAGTGTGCCCAGAGACCACACCCCAACTAGGAAGGTGCCCTGATGCCACACCACAGCTCAAAGGGTACCGGAGGCCACACCCCAAGAGGCAACACACCAACTCAGAGTGTACCAGAGGCCACACCCCAAATTGGAGGGCACCGTAGACCGCACCCAGACTCGGCAGGAACTGGTGGCCACACACCAACTCTAAGAGTGCACTTAGGCCACACCCAAATACAGAGGGTACCGAAGGCCACACCCCAACTTAGAGGGTACTTGAGGCCACACCCCAATTCGGAGGTTGCCGGAGGCCACACGCCAAGAGTCCACACACCTACTCGGAGCGTACCGTAGACCACACCCAGACTCGGAGGGTATCAGATTCCACACCCCAACTCAGAGGGTTCTGGAGGCCACACCCCAACTTGGAGGGTTTCGGAGGCTACATGCCAAGAGTCCACACCCCAACTTGGAGGGTACCATAGACCACACCCAGATTCGGAGGGTACTGGAGGCCACACCCCAACTCGTAGTGTACCGTAGACCACACCCAGACTCGACAGGAACTGGAGGCCACACCCCAACTTGGAGGGTACCGTAGACCACACCCAGACTTGGAGGGTACTGGAGGCCACACCCCAACTCATACTGTACCGTAGAGCACACCCAGACTAGGATGGTTCTGGAGGCCACACCCCAATTCGAAGAGTACCGTAGACCACACTCAGACTAGGAGGGTACTGGAGGACACACACCAGCTCTAAGGGTACTCAGAGGCCGCACCCCAATTCAGAGGGTACCGTAGGCCACACCCCAACTCAGAGGGTACTGGAAGCCACACCCCAGCTCGGAGGGTACCAGAGGCAACACCCCAACTCTGAGGGTACCCGGAGGCCACACCCCAACTAAGGGAGTGCCCTGAGGCCACACCTCAGCTCGAAGGGTACCAGAGGCCACACCACAAGAGGCCACATAAGAACTCGGAGGGTACCATGGACCACACCCAGACTCGGCAGGAATTGGAGGTCACACACCAACTCTAAGTGTGCTCATAGGTCACACCCCATCTCAGAGGGTACCGAAGGCCACACCCCAACTCAGAGGGTACTGGAGGCCACACCCCAATTCAGAGGATTCTGGAGGCCACACCCCAAGAGCCTACACCCCAACTCGGAGATTACCGAAGGCTACACTCCAACTTTAAGGATATTGGAGGCCACACCCCAATTTGGAGGTTACCGGAGGCCACACCCCAACTCGGTGGGTATCGGAGGCCAAAGTCCAATTGGAGGGCAGCGGGATCCACACCCCAACTCAGAGGGTTCCCGGAGGCCACACCCCAATTTGAAGGGTACTCAGAAATCACACCCAAATTCGGAGGGTTCTGGAGGCCACACCCCAACACGGAGGGTAACGGAGGCCGCACCCCGAAAGGCCACACCCCAACTCAAAGTGTACCGGAAGCCACACCCCAACTCGGAGGGTATCAGAGGCCACACCCCAACTCAGAGGGTACCGGAGGCCACACCCCAATTTGGAGGGTGCCCTGAGGTCACACCCCAACTCAGAGGGTACCAGATACCAGACCCCAAATAGGAGGGTACACCCCAACTCCGAGGGTGCTTGGAAGGTGACGGATGCCAAATCCCAAATAGGAGTTTACCAGAGGACACACCCAACTCGGAGGGTACTGTAGACCACAACCAGGCTCGGAGGTTACTGGAGGCCAGACCCCAACTCTAAGGGTACACGGAGGCCACACCCCAATTCAGAGAGTATCAGAGGCCACACCACAATTTGGAGGGAATGGGAAACCACATCCCAACTCGGAGGGTAATGGAGGCCACACGCCAAGAGTCCACAACCCCAATTTGGAGGGTACTCGGAGGCCACACCCCAACTCTAAGGGTACTCGGAGGCCACACCTCAATTCAGAGGGTATCAGAGGCCATGCCCCAATTCGGAGGGAACCGGAAACCACATCCCAACTCGGAGGGTAACAGAGGCCACACACCAAGAGTCCACACCCCAATTCGGAGGGTACTTGGAGTCCACACCACAACTCTAAGGGTATTCAGAGGCCACACCCCAATTCAGAGGGCATCAGAGGCCACACCCCAATTCGGAGGGTATCAGAGGCCACACTCCATTTTGGAGGGTATCGGGTGCACACCCCAACTCGGAGGGTACGGGAACCCACACCCCAACTCGGAGGGTATCGGAGGCCACACGCCAAGAGTCCACACCCCAATACGGATGGTATTGGAAACCACACCCCAACTCGGAGGGTATCGGAGGCCACATGCCAAGAGTCCACACCCCAAATCTTTGGTTACCGTAGAGCACACCCAGATTCAGAGGGTACCGGAGGCCACACCCCAACTCGAAGGGTACCGTAGTCCACACCCAGACTCGGAGGGTACTGGAGGCCACACACCAACTCTAAGGGTACTCTGAGGCCACACCCCAATTCCGAGGGTATTGGAGGCCACACCCCAATTCAGAGGGAGTCAGAGGCCACACCCCATTTTGAAGGGTATGGGGGCCACGCCACAATTCGGAGGGTACTGGAGGCCACACCCCATCTCAGAGGGTACCGGATGCCACACCCTAACTCAGAGGGTACTGGAGTCCACACCCCAGCTCGGATGGTACCAGAGCCAACACCCCAACTCCACGGGTACCCAGAGGCCACACCCCAACTCAGAGTGTGCACAGAGACCACACCCCAACTAGGAGGGTGCCTTGAAGCCACACCCCAGCTCGAAGGGTACCGGAGGCCACACCTCAAGATTCCACACCCCAACTCGGAGGGTACCAAACACCACACCCAGAGTCGGCAGGAACTGGAGGCCACACACTAACTCTAAGAGTACTCAGAGGCCACACCCCAATTCAGAGGGTACCGAAGGCCACACCCCAACTCAGAGGGTACTGGAGGTCACACCCCAACTCGGAGGGTACAGTAGAGGCCATACCGCAATAAGGGTACCGAAGGCCACACTCCAACTCAGAGGGTAATGGAGGCCATACCCCAACTCGGAGGGTACTGGAGGCAACAAACCAAGAGTCCACACCCCAACTCGGAGGGTACCGTAGACAACACCCAGACTCGGAGGGTACTGGAGGCCACACCCCAACTCGGAGGGTACCGTAGAGCACACCCAGACTCGGAGGGTATCGCAGGCCACACCCCAACTCGGAAGTTACCGTAGACCACACCCAGACTCGGAGGGTACTCGGAGGCCAAACCCCAATTCAGAGGGTATCATAGGCCACACCCCAATTCAGAGGGTATCAGAGGCCACACCTTAATTCAGAGGGTATCGGAGGCGACACCCCATTTTGGAGGGTATCATAGGCCACACCCCAATTCAGAGGGTATTAGAGGCCACACCTTAATTCAGAGGGTATCGGAGGCCACACCCCAACTCAGAGGGTACTTGAGGCCACATCCCAGCTTGGAGGGTACCAGAGGCAACACCCCAACTCTGTGGGTACCAGGAGGCCACACCCCAACTCAGAGTGTGCCACATCCTAACTAGGAGGGTGCCCTGAGGCCACACCCCAGCTCGAAGGGTACCGGAGGCCACACCCCAAGAGGCCACACCCCAACTCGAGGGGTACCAGAGGCCATACCCCAACTTGGAGGGTACCGTAGACCACACCCAGACTCAGAGGGCTCCGGAGGCCACACGCAACTCGAAGGGTGCCTTAGAACATACCCATACTCAGAGAGTACTGGAGGACACACTCCAACTCTAAGGGTATCGGAGGCCACACCCCAATTCAGAGGGTATCGGAGGCCACACCCCAACTCAAAGTTGTGTACACTTGAAGGGTGCCGTGGAGCACACCCAGACTCGGAGGTTACAGGAGGCAACACCCCAACTCTAAGGGTACTCGAAGGCCACACCCCAATTCAGAGGGTATCAGAGGCCACACCCCAATTTGGAGGGTATAGGAGGCCACACCCCATTTTGGAGGGTACCAGAGGCCACACCCCAACTCAGAGGGTACCAGAAAACACCTCCCAACTCGGAGGGTATCAGAGGCCACACCACAACTCGGAGAGTAATAGAGGCCACACCCAATTTGGGAGGGCAACGGAGGCCACACCCCAACTCAGAGGGTAACAGAGGCCACACCCCAACTAAGAGGGTACCTGTAGGCCACACCCCAACTCGGAGGGTACTTGGAGGCCACAACCCAACTCGGAGGGTACCAGATGCAACACCCAGACTTGTGGGGTACCGGAGGCCACACCTCAACTGTAAGTGTACTTGGAGACCACACCCCAATTCAGAGAGTATAGGAAGTCACACCCCAATTTTGAGGTGAACAGTGGCCACTCCCTATTTTGGAGGGTACCACGGGCAACACCCCAACTCGGAGGGTATCGAAGACCACACCCCAAGTTGGAGGCTATCGGAAGCCACACCCCAACTCGGAGGGTATCGGAGGCCACACCCCAATTGAGAGGGTACCAGAAACGACACCCCAACTCACAGGTTATCGGAGACCACACCCCAGCTCGGAGGGTATCAGAGGCCACACCCCAATAGTCCACACCCCAACTCGGAGGGTAATGGAGGCCACACCCAAATTGGGAGGGTAACTGAGGCCACACCCCATCTCAGAGAGTAACGGAGGCCACACCGCAAGAGGTCACACCCCAACTTGCAGGGTACTGAAGGCCACACCCCAACTCAGAGGGTACCTACCGGAGGCCACACACCCAAGCTCGGAGGGTACTGGACGCCACACACCTAATCTCGGAGGGTACAGGAGGCCACACCCCAACTTGGAGGGTACCAGAGGCCACACCCCAAATTGAAGGGCACCCCAAGGCTACACCCAACTCTGAGGGTGCCTGGAAGGTATCAGATGTCACACCCTAACTCAAAGGAGACCGGAGGCTACACCCCAACTCGGAGGGTACAGGAGGCCACACCACAATAGTCCACACCACAATAGTCCACACCACAACTCGGAGGGTAATGAAGGCCACCCCCAAATTGGGAGGGTAACTGAGGCCACACCCCATCTCAGAAGGTAACAGAGGCCACACCCCAAGAGGACACACCCCAACTCGGAGGGTACCGACGGCCACACCCCAACTCAGAGTGTACCGGAGGCCACACACACCCAAGCTCGGAGGGTACCGGACGCCACACACCTAAGCTCGGAGGGTACAGGAAATGAAACCCCAACTCGGAGGGTACCAGAGGCCACACCCCAAATTGGAGGGCACCCGAAGGCTACACCCCAACTCTGAGGGTGCCTGGAAGGTATCGGATGTCACACCCTAATTCAAAGGGTACCGGAGGCTACACCCCAACTCAGATGGTATCGGAGGCCACACCCCATCTCGGAGGGTACCCAGATACCACACCCCAATTCAGAGGGTATGGGAGGCCACACCCCAGCTTGTAGGGTACTAGATGCCACACCCCAACTCGGAGGGTGCCAAAGGCCACACTCCAACTCGGAGGGTATCGGAGGCCACACCACAACTGCGGAGGGTACCCGAAGGCTACACCCCAACTTTGATGGTGCCTGGAAGGTACTAGATACCTCCCCCCAACTCGGAGGGTACACGAGGCCACACTCCAGCTTGCAGGGTACTCGTAGGACACACCCCAATTCAGTGTGTCAGAGGCCACAACCCAATTCAAAGGGTATCGGAGGCAACACCCCAGCTTGGAGGCTACCGGAGGCCACACCCTAACTCAGAGAGTGCCCATAGGCCACACCCCAACTCAGAGGGTATCAGAGGCCAAACCCCAACTCGGAGGGTAGTGGAAGCCACACCCCAACTCAGAGGGTACCGGAGGCCACACCCCAACTCGGAGGGTGCCTGGAAGGTAACGGATGCCAAACCTCACACGCCATCTTGGAGAGTACCGTAGACCACACCCAGACTTGGAGGCTACTGGAGGCCACACCCCAACTCTGAGGGTACTCAGAGGCCACACCCCAATTCTGAGAGTATCAGAGGCTACACCCCAACTCGGAGGGTATCAGAGGCCAAACCCCAACTCGGAGGGTGGCGGAGGGTACCTTTAGGCTACACTCAAACTCAGAGGGTGCTTGGAAGGTAAGGGATGCCAAACCCAAATCGGAGTTTACCGGAGGCCACACCCCAACTCGGAGGGTACCGTAGACCACACCCAGACTCGGAGGTTACTGGAGGCCACACCCCAACTCTAAGGGTACTTGGAGGAAACACCCCATTTCAGAGAGTATCAGAGGCCACACCCCAATTCAAAGGGTATCGGAGTCCACACCTCATTTTGGAGGGTACCGGGGGCCACACCCAACTTGGAGGCTACCGGAAACCACACCCCAACTCGGAGGGTATCAGAGGCCACACGCCAAGAGTCCACACCCCAATTCGAAGGCTACTCGGAGGCCACACCCAACTAAAAGGGTACTAGGAGGCCAAACCCCAACTCGGAGGGTACCGTAGACCACACCCAGACTCGGAGGGTACTGGAGGCCACACCCCAAATTGGAGGGTACCGTAGACCACACCCAAACTCAGAGGGTACCAGAGGCCACACCCCAACTCGGAGGGTACCGTAGACCACACCCAGACTCGGAGGGTACTGGAGGCCACACCCCAAATTGGAGGGTACCGTAGACCACACCCAGACTCAGAGGGTACTGGAGGCCACACACCAACTCTAAAGATACTCGGAGGCCACAACCCAATTCAGAGTGTATTGGAAGCCACACCCCAATTCAGAGGGTATCGGAGCCCACACCCCATTTTAGAGGCTACTGGAGGCCACACACCAACTCTAAAGATACTCGGAGGCCACAACCCAATTCAGAGTGTATCGGAAGCCACACCACAATTCAGAGGGTACCAGATGCCGCACGCCAACTCGGAGGGTACCGGACGCCACAGCCCAACTCAGAGGGTACAGGAGGCCACACCCCAGCTCGGGGGGAATGGAGGCCACACCCCAGCACGGAGGGGACCCCAGCTAGGAGGGGACCGGAGGACACACTCCAGCTCAGAGGGGACTGGAGCCCACACCCCAGCTTGGAGGGGACTGGAGGCCACACTCCAGCTCTGAGGGGACCGTAGGCTGCACCCCAGCTCAGAGGGGATCTGAGGCCAAACCCGAGCTCGGAGGTGACCTGAAGCCGCACCCCAGCTCAGAGTTGACTGGAGGCCAAACCCCAGCTCGGATGGAATTGGAAGCCGCACCTCTGCTCAGGGGTTGACTGGAGGCCGCACCCCAGCTCGGAGGGGACCGGAGGCCACACCCCAGTCCATTGGAGACCAATCGGAGGCCACACCCCAGCTCTAAGAGAATACTGGAGGCCACACCCCAGCTCGGAAAGCACTCCACCCCAGCTCGGAGGGCACCCCAGCTCGGAGGGGACTGGAGGCCACACCCCAGCTCGGAGGGGACTGGAGGCCGCACCCCAGCTCAGTGGGGACCGGAGGCCAAACCCCAGCATGAAGGGGATCGGAATCCGCACCCCAGCTTGGAAGGAAATGGAGGCCACACCCCAGCTTGGAGGGGATCAGAGGACACACCCCAGTTTGAAGGGGACCGATCGGATGCCACACCTCAGCTCAGAGGTGACCAGAGGCCACACCCCAGCTCGGTGGGGACCTGAGGTCAAACCCCAGCTCGAAAGGGACCGGAGACCACAGTCAGTCCGAATGGGACCAGAGGCCACACCCCAGCTCGGAGGGGACCAGAGGCCACACCCCAGCTTGGAGGGGACCCTAGCTCAGAGGGGACTGGAGGCCACACCCCAGCTTGGAGGGGACTGGAGGCCGCACCCCAGCTCAGTGGTGACCGGAGGCCAAACCCCAGCACGGAGGGGATCAGAATCCGCACCCCAGGTTGTAAGGGAATGGAGGCCGCACCCCAGCTTGGAGGGGATCAGAGGCCACACCCCAGTTTGAAGGGGACCGATCGGAGGCCACACCTCAGCTCAGAGGTGACCAGAGGCCACACCCCAGCTCGGAGGGGATCTGAGGTCAAACCCCAGCTCGAAAGGGACCAGAGACCACAGCCAGTCCGAATGGGACCAGAGGCCACACCCCAGCTCGGAGGGGACTGGAGGCCACACCCCAGCTCGGAGAAGACCAGAGGCCACACCCCAGCTTGGAGGGGACTGGAGGCCACACCCCAGCTCAGAGGGGACTGAAGGCTACGCCCCAGCTCAGAGGAGACCGGAGGCCACACCCCAACACAGAGGGCACCCCAGCTCAGAGGGGACAGGAGGCCGCACCCCTGCTCGGAGGGAACTGAAGGCCACACCTCAGCTTGGAGGGGACCCCAGCTCAGAGGGGAATGGAGGCAACACCCGGTCTTGAGGAGACTGGAGGCCACATCCCAGCTCTGAGAGGACCCCAGCTATGAGGAGACCGGAGGACACACCCCAGCTTGGAGGGGACCAGAGGCCACACTCCAGCTATCACGGGACAGGAGGCCGCACCCTAGCTCAGAGGGTCCGGATTCCAAACCCCAGCTCAGAGGGGATCGGAATCCTCACCCCACCTCACAGTTGACCAGATGCCACACTGCAGCTCAGAAGGGAATTGCCGCACCCCATTTCTGAGGGGACCGATCGGAGGCCACACCCCACATGGGGGAGGACCTGAGGTCACATCACAGCTCGAAAGGGACCGGAGCCCACACCCCAGCTCGGAGGAGACCAGTGAGGCCACACCCCAGCTTAGATAGGACTGGAGGCCAAACCCCAGCTCGGAGGGGACCAGAAGCAACACCCCTGCTCAGAGTTGACTGGAGGCCAAGCCCCAGCTCAGAGGGGACCTGAAGCCGCACCCCAGCTCAGAGTTGACCAGAGGTCACACCCAAGTTTGGAGGTGACCTATCGGAGGCCACACCCTAGCTCAAAAGGACCGGAGGCCATACTCCAGTTAGGAGAGTACTGGAGGCCACACCCCAGCTCGTAAAGCACTCCACCCCAGCTCAAAGGGCACCCCAGCTCGGAGGGGACTGGAGGCCACACCCCAGGTGGAAGGGGACTGGAGGCCACACTCCAGCTCTGAGGGGACCAGAGGCTGCACTCCAGTTCAGAGGGGACCAGATGCCAAACCCCAGCTCAGATGGGACCTGAAGCCGCACCCCAGCTCAAAGTTGACCGGAGGCCAAACCCCAGCTCGGAGGGGACCTGAAGCCACACCCCAGCTCAGTTGACCGGAGGCTGCACCCCAGCTCGGAGGGGACCTGAAGCCACACCCCAGCTCAGAGTTGACCGGAGGCCGCACCCCAGCTCAGAGGGGACCGGAGGCCAAACCCCAGCTGTGATGGGACCTGAAGCCGCACCCCAGCTCAAAGTTGACCGGAGGCCAAACTCCAGCTCGGAGGGGACCTGAAGCCACACCCCAGCTCAGAGTTGACCGGAGGCTGCACCCCAGCTCAAGGAGACCGGAGGCTACACCCCAGCTAGGAGAGTACTGGAGGCCACAACCCAGCTCGGAAATCACTCCACCCCAGCTCAGAGGGCACCCCAGCTCAGAGGGGACTGGAGGCCGCACCCAGCTTGGAGGGGATCGGAGTCCACATCCCAGTATGAAGGGGACCGATCGGAGGCGAAACCTCAGCTCAGAGGTGATCAGAGGCCACATCCCAGGTCAGAGGGGACCTGAATTCCCACACAAGCTTGAAAGGGACCTGTGGCAACCCCCCAGTCCGAAGGGGACCGGAGGCCACACCCCAGATCGGAGGGGACCGGAGGACACACCCCAGCTCGAAGGGGATCGGAATCCGCACCCCAGCTCAGAGTTGACCGGAGGCCGCACACCAGCTTGAAAGGGAATGGAGGCCACATTCCAGCTTGGAGGGGATCGGAGGCCACACCCCAGTTTGAAGGAATCCGATCGGAGGCCACACCTCAGCTCAGAGGAGACCAGAGACCACACCTCAGCTTGGAGGGGACCTGAGGTCACACCCCAGCTTGAAAGGGACTGGAGGCCACAGCCCAGTTTGAACGGGATTGGAGGCCACATCCCAGCCCAGAGGGGACTGGAGGCCACACCCCAGATTGGAGGGGACCAGAGGCCACACCCCAGCTCAGGAGGAATGGAGGCCACACCCCAGCTTGGAGGGGACCCCAGCTAGGAAGGGACAGGAGGACATACCCCTGCTCGAGGGGACTGGAGGCCACACCCCAGCTCATAGGGTACCGGAGGCTACACCTCAGCTCGGAAAGCACTCCACCCCAGCTTGGAGGGCACCCCAGTTCGGAGGGGACAGGAGCTCACACCCCAGCTTGGAGGGGACCGGAGGCCGCACTGCAGCTCTGAGGGGACCGGAGGCAGCACCCCAGCTCATTGGGGACCGTAGGCCAAACCCCAGCTCGGAGTCGACCAGAGGCTGTACCCCATTTCAGAGGGGACCAATCGGAGGCCACATCCCAGCTCAAGGGGACCGGAGACCACACCCCAGCTAGAAGAGTACTGGAGGCCGCACCCCAGCTTGGAAAGCACTCCACCCCAGCTCAGAGGGGACTGAAGGCCGCACCCAGCTTGGAGGGGATCGGAGTCCACACCCCAGTATGAAGGGGACCGATCAGAGGCCACACCTCAGCTCAGAGGTGATCAGAGGCCACACCCCAGTTTGGAGGGGACTGGAAGTCACACCCAAGCTTGAAAAGGACCTGTGGCCACACCCCAGTCTGAAGGGGACTGGAGGCCACACCCCAGTTCGGGGGTAACCGGAGGCCACACCCCAGCTCAGAGGGGATCGGAGGACACACCCCTGCTCGAAGGGACCGGAGGCCATACCCCAGCTTGTAGGGTACCGGAGGCCACACCCCAGCTCGGAAAGCACTCCACCCCAGCTCGGAAAGCACTCCACCCCAGCTCGGAGAGCACTCCAGCTCGGAGGGGACTGGAGGCCACACCCCAGCTTGGAGGGGACCCGAGGCCACACTCCAGCTCTGAGGGGAAAGGAGGCTGCACCCCAGCTCAGAGGGGTTCGGAGGCCAAACCCCAGCTCGGAGGGGACCGGAAAGCGCACCCCAACTCACAGTTGACTGGGGGCCACACCCCAGCTCGGAAGGGAGCGGAGGCAGCACGTCTGCTAGGAGAGGACCGAAGGCTGCACCCCTGTTCAGAGGGGACCAATCAGAGGCCACACCCCAGCTCGTATGTGACCGGAGGCCACACCCGAGCTCGGAGGGGACCTGAGGTCACATCATAGCTCGAAATGGACCGGAGGCCACACCCCAGTCCGAAGGGGACTGAAGGAAACACCCCAGCTCAGAGGCGACCAGAGGCCAAACCCCAGCCCTGATGGGACTGGAGGCCACACCCCAGCTCGGAGGGGACCCCCACTAGGAGGGGACCGAAGGACACACCTCAGCTCGAGTGGAAAGGAGGCCACACCCCAGCTCGGAGGGTACCAGAGGCCACAACCCAGTTCGGAAAGCACTCCACCCCAGCTCGGAGGGCACCCCAGCTCGGAGGGGAATGGAGCTCACATCCAAGCTTAGAGGGGACCGGAGGCCTCACCCCAGCTTGGAGGGGACCGGAAGCTGCATCCCAGCTCACAATTGACCAGAGGCTGCACCCCAGCTCAGAAGGGAACGGAGGCCACACCCAGCTCGAGGAGATCGGAAGCCACACCCAGATCGGAGAGTATCCGAGGCCACTCCCCAGCTTGGAAAGCAGTCGACCCCAGCTCAAAGGGGACTGGAGGCCACACCCCAGCTTGGAGGGGACCGGAGGCCACACTCCAGCTCTGAGGGGACCGGAGGCCACACCTCAGCTTAGAGAGGACCGGAGGACATATCCTAGCTTGGAGGGGACCAGAAGCCACACGCCTGCTCAGAGTTGACTAGAGGCCGCACCCCAGCTTGGAAGGGAATGGATGCCGCACCCCAGCTCGGAGCAAACCAGAGGCCACACTCCAGTTCGAAGGGGACCGATTGGAGGCCACACCCCAGCTCGAAAGGGACCGGAGGCCACACCCCAATCTGAAGGAGATCGGAGGCCACACCCGAGCTCGTAGGGGACAAGAGGTCACACCCCCACACTACAGCTCGGAGGGGACTGGAGGCAACACCCCAGCTTGGAGAGTACCCCAGCTAGGAGGGGACTGGAGGATACACCCCAGCTCGAGGGGATCGGAGGCCACATCCCAGCTCGGAAAGCACTCCATACCAGCTTGGATGGTACCCCAGCTCGGAGAAGATTGGAGCCCACACCCCAGCTTGGAGGGGACGGGAAGCCACACTCCAGGTCTGAGGGGACCAGAGGCCGCAACCCTGCTCAGAAGGGACCGGAGGCCAAACCCCAGCTCGGAGGGGACCGGAGGCCGCACCCCAACTCACAGTTGACCGGAGGCCGCACCGCAGCTCGGAAGGGAACGGAGGCCACATCCCAGCTCGAGGGGATCGGAGGCCACACCCCAGCTCGGAAAGCACTCAACACCAGCTCGGATGGTACCCCAGCTCGGAGAAGAATGGAGCCCACACCCCAGCTTGGAGGGGACGGGAAGCCACACTCCAGGTCTGAGGGGACCAGAGGCCCCACTCCTGCTCAGAAGGGACCGGAGGCCAAACCCCAGCTCGGAGGGGACCGGAAGCCGCACCCCAACTCACAGTTGACCGGAGGCCGCACCCCAGCTTGCAAGGGTGTGGAGGTCGCTACCCAGCTCGGAGGGGAACAGAGGCTGCACCACAGCTTGGAGGGGACCGGAGGCTGCAGCCCAGATTGTAGGGGAACGATCGGAGGCCACACACCAGCTCGGAGGGGATCGGAGGCCTTACGCCAGCTCGGAGGGTACCAGAGGCCACACCCCAGCTGGAAGGGGACCAAAGGCTGAATTCCAGCTCGGAGGTGACCAGAGGCCACATCCCAGCTTGCCCCATGTCGGAGGGGACCAGAGGCCACATCCCAGCTCAGAGGGGACCGGAGGCCATACCCCAGCTGGGAGGGGACCGGAGGCCACATCCCAGCTCAAAGGGACTGGAGGCCACAGCTTGGAGGGTCTTGGAGGCCACACCCCAGCTCGGAGGGCACCCCACCCCAGCTCGGAGGGAACCTCAGGTCAGAGGGGACAGGAGGCCGCAACCCAGCTCGGAGGGGACCAGAGGCCACACCCCAGCTTGGAGAGCGCAGCACAGAGGGGACAAGAGGCTGCACCCCACCTCGGAGGGAACCAGAGGCCACACCCCAGCTCGGAGGGGAATGGAGTCCACACCCCAGCTCTGGGACCTACTTCCACTCCCCAGCTCGGAGGTGACAGGAGGCCACACCCCAACTCGGACAGGACCGGAGGTCACACACACCTCAGCTCGGTGGGAACCAGAGTCCACACCCCTACTCGGAGGGGACCCCAGCTCGGAGGGGACCAGAGGCCACAGCCCAGCTTGGAGGGGAATCCAACTCAGAGGTGACCGGAGGCCACACCCCAGCTCGGAGGGGACCTGAGGTCACCTCATAGCTCGAAAGGGACTGGAGGCCACACCCCAGTCCTAAGGGGACTGGAGGCCACACCCCAGCTTGGAGGGGACCAGAAGCCACACCCCAGCCCGGAGGGGACTGAAGGCCACACCCCAGCTCGTAGGGGACCCCAACTAGGAGGGGACCGAAGGACACACCCCAGCTCGAGTGGACCGGAGGCCACACCCCAGCTCGGAGGGTACCAGAGGCCACACCCCAGCTCGGAAGGCACCCCAGCTGAGAGCGGACAGGAGCCCACACCCCAGTTTGGAGGGGACAGGAGGCCACACTCCAGCTCTGAGGGGACCGGAGGCCACACCCCAGCTTGGAGGGGACCGGAAGTCGCACCCCAGCTCACAGTTGACCGGAGGCCACACCCCAGCTTAGAGAGGACTGGAGGCCAAACCCCAGCTCGGAGGGGTCCGGAAGCCACACCCCTGCTCAGAGTTTACCGGAGGCTGCACCCCAGCTTGGAAGGGAATGGATGCTGCACCCCAACTCGGAGTGAACCGGAGGCCACACTCCAGTTCGAAGGGGACCGATTGGAGGCCACACTCCGCTCAGAGGTGATCGGAGGCCACATCCCAGGTTGGAGGGAACCTGCGGTCACAACACAGCTCGAAAGGGACCAGAGGCCACACCCCAGTCTGAAAGGGACCGGAGGCTGCACCCCAGCTCGGAGGGGAACATAGGCTGCACCCCAGCTTGAAGGGGACCGGAGGCTGCACCCCAGATCGTAGGGAAATGATCGGAGGCCATACACCAGCTTGGAGGGGATCGGAGGCCTCACCCCAGCTTGAAGGGTACCGGAGGTGTCACCGTAGTTAGGAGGGGAACGGAGGCAACACCACAGCTGGGAGGGGACCAAAGGCCGAATTCCAGCTCGGAGGTGACCAGAGGCCACATCTGTTGTGAATTCTGCTCTTGGGTTCCCTCCGGTGGTTGTTGGTAGTAATGCAGTTGTCCCTGGGTTGCAATCCTGGGCAGGTGTCCCTGCTGATTGCAGCTCTGACTGGGATATTTAGGTGTGCAGGATTCATTAGCCCTTGCCAGTTGTCCATTGTTCTTGGAGGTTTTGCATCTCTGTCTGGTTCCTCCTGCCCTGCTGCCAAATCAGCAAAGATAAGTGTCTGGTTTTGTTTTTGTAGCACACATGCTGTGTGCTTTACAATTCAGTACTATTCAATGTTTTTTCTTGTCCAACTTAGACTGTGTTTGGATATTTCAGTCTAGTTGGATTCTCAGGAGATGCAGATATACATTCCATGTCTTTAGTTAGATGGTGGAATTTTTGTATTATCTGCTGTGGATATTTTTAGGGTTTTAATACTGACCGCTTAGTATTCTGTCCTATCCTTTCCTATTTAGCTAGTGTGGCCTCTTTTGCTAAATCCTGATTTCTGCCTGCGTGTGTCTTTCCTCTAATACTCACAGTCAATATTTGTGGGGAGCTGCCTATCCTTTGGGGTTCTGCTCTGAGGCAAGATAGAATTCCCATTTCCATCTATAGAGGTATTTAGTCCTCCGGCTGTGTCGAGGTGTCTAGGATGTGTTAGGTACACCCCACGGCTACTTCTAGTTGCGGTGACAGTTTAGGGTTTGCGGTCAGTACAGGTTCCACCTTCTCCTGAGAAAGTCTCATGCGGCTCCAAGGTCACCGGATCATAACTGTACAACTGGCCAACAATGAGTTAAATGCATCTCAGAAGAAGGGAAGAAAGAGCCATTTTTTTTTCTGTAGCCTGCTTTGTCTTTTCTTCCCTCTTTTCCTCTGGGTGGCTGAGGAGCCTTGTGCTAGCATGGATGTTCAGGGATTAGCTTCTCGTGTAGACCAGCTTGCTGCTAGGGTACAGGGTATTTCTGATTATATTGTTCAGACTCCAGTTTTAGAGCCTAAGATTCCTACTCCTGATTTGTTTTTTGGGGACAGGTCCAAATTTTTGAGTTTTAAAAACAACTGTAAACTGTTTTTTGCTCTGAGACCTCGATCCTCTGGTGATTCCATTCAGCAGGTTAAAATTGTCATCTCCCTGCTGCGTGGCGATCCTCAGGATTGGGCATTTTCCCTGGAATCTGGGAATCCGGCCTTGCTTAATGTAGACGCCTTTTTTCAGGCTTTAGGATTATTATATGATGAATCAAATTCTGTGGATCAAGCGGAGAAGACCTTGTTGGTCCTGTCTCAGGGTCAAGAAGCGGCAGAATTGTATTGTCAGAAATTTAGAAAATGGTCTGTGTTGACTAAATGGAATGATGATGCTTTGGCGGCAATTTTCAGAAAGGGTCTTTCTGAATCCGTTAAAGATGTTATGGTGGGGTTTCCCACACCTTTCGGTCTGAGTGATTCTATGTCTCTGGCCATTCAGATTGATCGGCGCTTGCGGGAGCGCAGAACTGTGCGCGCTGTGGCGTTGTCCTCAGAGCAGATGCCTGAGTCAATGCAGTGTGATAGGATTCTGTCTAGAACGGAACAACAGGGATTCAGACGTCAGAATAGGTTGTGTTTTTATTGTGGCGATGCTTCTCATGTCATTTCAGTCTGCCCTAAGCGTACAAAGAGGATCGCTGGTTCATTTACCATCAGTACTGTACAACCTAAATTTTTATTATCTGTATCCTTGATCTGCTCATTGTCATCATTTTCTGTCATGGCGTTTGTGGATTCAGGCGCCGCCTTGAACTTAATGGACTTTGAGTTTGCCAGGCGTTGTGGTTTTCCCTTGCAGTCTTTGCAGAACCCTATTCCGTTAAGGGGCATTGATGCTACACCTTTGGCTAAAAATAAGCCCCAGTTCTGGACACAGGTGACCATGTGCATGGCGCCAGCCCATCAGGAAGATTGTCGATTTCTGGTGTTGCATAATTTACATGATGCTATCGTGCTGGGTTTTCCGTGGTTGCAGGCACATAATCCTGTGTTGGATTGGAAGTCTATGTCTGTGACTAGTTGGGGATGTCAGGGGGTTCATAATGACGTTCCTTTGATGTCAATCTCCTCTTCTTCCACTTCTGAAATTCCAGAGTTTTTGTCTGATTTTCAGGATGTATTCGATGAGCCCAAGTCCAGTTCCCTTCCACCGCATAGGGACTGTGATTGTGCGATTGACTTGATTCCAGGCTGTAAGTTTCCTAAAGGCCGACTTTTCAACCTGTCTGTGCCTGAACATACCGCCATGCGGAGTTATGTTAAGGAGTCTTTGGAGAAAGGACATATTCGGCCATCTTCTTCACCGTTGGGAGCAGGATTTTTTTTTTGTTGCTAAGAAGGATGGCTCCTTGAGACCCTGTATTGATTATCGCCTCTTGAATAAGATCACGGTCAAGTTTCAATACCCTTTACCTCTGCTTTCCGATTTGTTTGCTAGGATTAAGGGGGCTAGTTGGTTTACGAAGATTGACCTTCAGGGGGCATATAATCTTGTTCGTATTAAGCAGAGTGATGAATGGAAAACTGCGTTTAATACTCCCGAAGGCCATTTTGAATACCTTGTGATGCCATTCGGGCTCTCTAATGCTCCATCTGTTTTTCAGTCCTTCATGCACGATATCTTCTGGACTTATCTTGATAAATTCATGATTGTATATTTGGATGACATTTTAATTTTTTCCGATGATTGGGAGTCTCATGTGAAACAGGTCAGGATGGAATTTCAGATCCTTCGTGATAATGCTTTGTTTGTGAAGGGGTCTAAGTGTCTCTTTGGAGTGCAGAAGGTTTCTTTTTTGGGCTTCATTTTTTCTCCCTCATCTATAGAGCTGGATCCGGTTAAGGTTCAGGCCATTCATGATTGGATTCAACCCACATCTGTGAAGAGCCTTCAGAAATTTTTGGGCTTTGCTAATTTTTATCGCCGTTTCATTGCTAACTTCTCCAGTGTGGTTAAACCCTTGATCGATTTGACGAAGAAAGGCGCTGATGTGACGAATTGGTCCTCTGCGGCTGTCTCTGCCTTTCAGGAGCTTAAACGCCGATTTACTTCTGCCCCGGTGTTGCGTCAACCAGATGTTTCTCTTCCGTTTCAGGTTGAGGTTGACGCTTCTGAGATTGGGGCAGGGGCCGTTTTGTCTCAGAGGGATCCTGTTGGTTCCTTGATGAAACCGTGTGCCTTCTTTTCCCGTAAGTTTTCGCCCGCTGAACGCAATTATGATGTCGGCAATCGGGAGTTGTTGGCTATGAAGTGGGCGTTTGAGGAGTGGCGACATTGGCTCGAGGGAGCTAAGCACCGTATTGTGGTCTTGACCGATCATAAAAATCTGATTTACCTCGAGTCTGCCAAGTGGCTGAATCCTAGACAGGCTCGATGGTCTTTGTTTTTTTCTCGTTTTGATTTCGTGGTCTCGTATCTTCCGGGTTCTAAGAATATTAAGGCTGATGCCCCCTCTAGGAGTTTTTTGCCTGATTCTCCTGAGGTCCTTGAACCGGTCGGCATTCTGAAAGAAGGGGTGGTCCTTTCTGCCATTTCCCCTGATTTACGACGGGTTCTTCAGGAATTTCAGGCTGACAAACCTGACCGCTGTCCAGTGGGGAAACTGTTTGTTCCTGATAGATGGACTAGTAGAGTGATTTCTGAGGTTCATTGTTCTGTGTTGGCTGGCCATCCTGGTATTTTTGGTACCAGAGATTTGGTTGGTAGGTCCTTTTGGTGGCTTTCTTTGTCACGTGATGTGCGTTCTTTTGTGCAGTCCTGTGGGACTTGTGCACGGGCCAAGCCTTGTTGTTCCCGTGCTAGTGGGTTGCTTTTGCCTTTGCCGGTCCCTGAGAGGCCCTGGACGCATATTTCTATGGATTTTATTTCTGATCTTCCGGTTTCCCAAAAGATGTCTGTCATCTGGGTTGTTTGTGACCGGTTCTCTAAGATGGTCCATTTGGTGCCTTTGCCTAAATTACCTTCTTCATGGTATTCCGTAGAATATTGTGTCCGACAGAGGTTCTCAGTTTGTTTCTCGGTTTTGGCGGGCCTTTTGTGCTAAGCTGGGCATTGATTTGTCTTTTTCTTCCGCATTTCATCCTCTGACAAATGGCCAGACTGAGCAAACTAATCAGACTTTAGAAACTTATCTGAGATGCTTTGTGTCTGCTGATCAGGATGATTGGGTGGCTTTCTTGCCATTGGCCGAGTTTGCCCTTAATAATCGGGCTAGTTCGGCTACCTTGGTTTCACCCTTCTTTTGTAATTTTGGTTTTCATCCTCGTTTTTCTTCGGGGCAGGTTGAGCCTTCTGACTGTCCTGGTGTGGATTCTGTGGCTGACAGGTTGCAGCAGATTTGGGCTCATGTGGTGGACAATTTGGTATTGTCTCAGGAGGAGGCTCAACGTTTTGCTAACCGTCGTCGGTGTGTTGGTTCCCGGCTTCGGGTTGGGGATCTAGTCTGGTTGTCTTCCTGTCATGTTCCTATGAAGGTTTCTTCCCCTAAGTTTAAGCCTCGCTTTATTGGTCCTTATAGGATTTCTGAGATTATTAATCCAGTGTCTTTTCGATTGGCCCTTCCGGCTTCTTTTGCTATCCATAATGTCTTCCATAGATCTTTGTTGCGGAAATATGTGGTGCCCGTTGTTCCCTCTGTTGATCCTCTGGCCCCTGTGTTGGTTGATGGGGAGTTGGAGTATGTGGTTGAGAAGATTTTGGATTCTCGCTTTTCGAGGCGGAGGCTTCAGTACCTTGTCAAATGGAAGGGTTATGGCCAGGAGGATAATTCTTGGGTTTTTGCCTCTGATATCCATGCTGCTGATTTGGTCTGTGCCTTTCATCTGGCTCGTCCTGATCAGCCTGGGGGCTCTGGTGAGGGTTCGGTGACCCCTCCTCAAGGGAGGGGTACTGTTGTGAATTCTGCTCTTGGGTTCCCTCCGGTGGTTGTTGGTAGTAATGCAGTTGTCCCTGGGTTGCAATCCTGGGCAGGTGTCCCTGCTGATTGCAGCTCTGACTGGGATATTTAGGTGTGCAGGATTCATTAGCCCTTTCCAGTTGTCTATTGTTCTTGGAGGTTTTGCATCTCTGTCTGGTTCCTCCTGCCCTGCTGCCAAATCAGCAAAGATAAGTGTCTGGTTTTGTTTTTGTAGCACACATGCTGTGTGCTTTACAATTCAGTACTATTCAATGTTTTTTCTTGTCAAGCTTAGACTGTGTTTGGATATTTCAGTCTAGTTGGATTCTCAGGAGATGCAGATATACATTCCATGTCTTTAGTTAGATGGTGGAATTTTTGTATTATCTGCTGTGGATATTTTTAGGGTTTTAATACTGACTGCTTAGTATTCTGTCCTATCCTTTCCTATTTAGCTAGCATGGCCTCTTTTGCTAAATCCTGATTTCTGCCTGCCTGTGTCTTTCCTCTAATACTCACAGTCAATATTTGTGGGGGGCTGCCTATCCTTTGGGGTTCTGCTCTGAGGCAAGATAGAATAGGGGTATTTAGTCCTCCGGCTGTGTCGAGGTGTCTAGGATGTGTTAGGTACACCCCACGGCTACTTCTAGTTGCGGTGACAGTTTAGGGTTTGCGGTCAGTACAGGTTCCACCTTCTCCTGAGAAAGTCTCATGCGGCTCCAAGGTCACCGGATCATAACACACATCCCAGCTTGCTCCATGTCGGAGGGGACCAGAGGCCACATCCCAGCTCGGAGACCGGAGGCCATACCCCAGCTCAGAGGGGACCCCAGCTCGGAGGGGACCGGAGGCCACAGCTCGGATGGTCTTGGAGGCCACACCCCAGCTCAGAGGGCACCCCACCCCAGCTCGGAGGGAACCTCAGGTCGAAAGCTGCACCAGAGCTTGGAGGGGACCAGAGGCCACACCCCAGCTCGGAGGGGAGCAGAGGCCAAACCGCAGCTGAGAGGGGAACTGAAGCCGCACCCCAGCTCACAGTTGCCCGGAGGCCGCAAGGCAGCTCGGAAGGGAACGGAGGCCACATCCCAGCTCGAGGGGATCAGAGGCCACACAGAAGCACAGTTGACTAGAGGCCGCACCCCAGCTCGGAAGGGAGCAGAGGCTGCACCCCATATTAGAGGGGACCAGAGGCTGCACCCCAGCTCAGAGGGGAATGGAGGCTGCACTCTAGCTCGGAGGAGACTAGAGGCTGTACCCCTAATCATAGGGGAACGATCGGAGGCCACACACCAGCTCGGAGGGGATCGGAGGCCTCACCCCAGCTCGGAGGGTACCGGAGGTTGCACCACAGTTAGGAGGAGACCAGAGGCCACAACCCAGCTGGGAGGGGACCAAAGGCCGAATTCCATCTCGGAGGTGACCGGAGGCCACATCCCAGCTCGCCCCATATCGGAGGGGACCAGAGGCCACATCCCAGCTCGAAGGGGACCAGAGGCCACACCCCAGCTATGAGGGGACTCCAGCTCGGAGAGGACCAGAGGCCACATCTCAGCTCAAAGGGACCGGAGGCCACAGCTCAGAGGGTCTTGGAGGCCACACCCCAGCTCGGAGGGCACCCCACCCCAGCTCGGAGGGAATGTCAGGTCGGTGGGGACTGGAGGCCACACTCCAGCTCGGAGGGGACCAGAGGCCACACCCCAGCTCAGAGGGTGCATCTCAGAGGGGACCGAAGGCCGCACCCCAGCTCGGAGGGGACTGGAGGCCACACTCCAGCTCTGGGACCTACTTCCACACCACAGCTCAGAGGGGACAGGAGGCCACACCCCAATTCAGATGGGACCGGAAGTCACACACACCTCAGCTCGGTGGGAACCAGAGTCCACACCCCAGCTCGGAAGGGACTAGAGGCCACAGCCCAGCTTGGAGGGAAACCCAACTCAGAAGGGACCGGAAACCACACCCCAGCTCGAAGGGATCGGAGGCTACAACCCAGCTTGGAGGGTACAGGAGGCCACACCCCAGCTCTGAAAGCACTCCATGCTATCTTGGAGGACACCCCAGCGTGGCAGGTAATAGAGACAACATGCCAGCTCGGAGGGGACCAGAGGCCACACCCCAGCTCTGAGGGGATTGGAAGCTGCACCTCAACTCAGAGGGGACCATAGGCTGAACCGCAGCTCAGAGGAGACCAGAGGCCGCATCCCAGCAAAGAGGGGACAATATGCCGCACCGCAGCTCGAATGGGACTGGAGGCGGCACCTCAACTTGAAGGGAACCGGAGGCCACACCCCAGCTCGAATGGGACTGGAGGTGGCACCCCAACTTGAAGGGGACCAGAGGCCACAACCCCGCTCAGAGGAGACCGGAGGCCTCACCCCAGCTCGGAGGGGACCTGAAGCCACACCCCAGCTCGGAGGGGAGTGTAGACCCCTCCCTAGTTCGGAGGGGACCGGAGGCCAAACCCCAACTCAGAGGGTACCGGAGGCCACACCCCAGCTCGAAGGGGAACCGAGGCCGCACCCCAGCTTGGAGGGGATCAGAGGCTGCACTCCAGCTCGGAGGGGGCTGGAGGCCGCACCCCAGCTTGGAAGGGACAGGAGACCGCATGACAGCTCAGAGGAGACCAGAGGCCTCACCCCAGCTTGGAGGGAAATGGGAGCCACACCCCAGCTCAGAAGTGAACGGAGGCCACACCCCAGCTCAGAGCGGACCGGAAGCCACACCTCAGCTCGGAGGGGCTCCAGCTCGGAGTTCACTCCACCCCAGCTCAGAGGGCAGGCACCCCAGCTCAGAGGGCACCGGAGGGAGGCCACACCCCAGGCTTCTATAGGAAAAAAAATGGAGACACAAAGCGCAAAATAGGGTCTTATCCTTTAGATAACCAAGAGAGCTTTCTTAGAATTGCTCACCTGATTTTGTCGAATGAAGAGCATGTAGCGATTTCGGCTGCTGCAGATCCACAAGCCGATCAACGGCCGTATGACAATATAAACTGTGGAGGAGGTGTGGGTTAAATCCGCGCTGCCTTAATGATGAAGTTCCAAGTATAATAAATTTAAAAGGTGGTTTATTCAACGCGTTTCAAAGTCAGTGCGACCTCTTCTTCAGGAAATTCCACATACAACATACAGATACAACGTGCTTACATTGTTTAAATACCAACAGAGTTAAAAAAAAAAAAAAAAGGCCAGATGGTCAGATGACATATGGTGTCAAAGTTCATGGTTCACAAAAGGTTAATACAACTTTGTTGGCATAGAATTCATTGAATGATAATCTTGCATTAGTTTATATTTACAGGATATTAAATTAAAAGAGATGGTAATCAGTTGGTTAAGTTAATAGGTTAAATGTCTCTTCAATGAAAAAAAGCAAAAAAGAAAAAAGCTATTGATTATTAAGTTTGAATTCCACCTTAAACAAAAAATGTATTATTAAAAAAAGAAATCTTTTATTATTAAAACAACTACTAAAAAATAGATAAAAAAACATATATATAAATTCCTGGAAAAAAAAAAAAAAAAAATCCCGATGTTATAGAATGGAACAACCCCAAAAGAGAAATAGAGACAATCTGTCCAGGAATTTATATATATATTTTTTAATCTATTTTTTAGTAGTTGTTTTAATAATAAAAGATTTCTTTTTTTAATAATACATTTTTTGTTTAAGGTGGAATTCAAACTTAATAATCAATAGCTTTTATATGCAAAGAAAGGAAAGGTGTGGCTCAGTAACCTGGGCATTATGCAGCAGACCTTGGTAACTGGGGAATCTCATCTCACAGGTTCTTATCAGCGATCCTCCTCTTTTTTCTTTTTTGCTTTTTTTCATTGAAGAGACATTTAACCTATTAACTTAACCAACTGATAACCATCTCTTTTAATTTAATATCCTGTAAATATAAATTAATGCAAGATTATCATTCAATGAATTCTGTGCCAACAAAGTTGTATTAACCTTTTGTGAACCATGAACTTTGACACCATATGTCATCTGACCATCTGGCCTTTTTTTTTTTTTTTTTTTAACTGTTGGTATTTAAACAATGTAAGCACGTTGTATCTGTATGTTGTATGTGGAATTTCCTGAAGAAGAGGTCGCACTGACCTTGAAACGCATTGAATAAACCACCTTTTAAATTTATTATCCTTGGAACTTCATCATTAAGGCAGCGCGGATTTAACCCACACCTCCTGCACAGTTTATATTGTTACACCCCAGGCTTGGAAGGGAAAGGAGGCCGCACCTCAGGTCAGAGGGTCGGAAGCCGCACCCTAGCTCAGAGGGGACTGGAGGCTGCACCCCAGCTCAGAGGGGACTGGAGGCTCCAACCCAGCTTAGAGGGTACCAGAGGCCACACCCCAGCTCAGAGGGGACCCGGGTGAGCTGGGCCTGGGTGGGGTGTGGACTCTGGTACCATCTGAGCTGGGTCTGGTGTGCAGATTCCGATACCCTCCGAGCTGGGGTGCGGCCCATATGGTACTCTCTGAGCTGGGGTGTAGCCTCCGGTGCCTTTTGAGTTTGGTAACTTCTGAGCTGGGGTGTGGCCTTTGGTACCCTCCAAGCTGGGGTGTGGCCTCCGAAACCCTTCAAGCTGGAGTGTGGCCTCCGTTTCTATCCAAGTAGGGGTGTGGCCTAAGGTACCCTCTGAGTTGGGTTGTGGCCTCGGGTCCCCTCCGAGTTGGGGTGTGACATCCGGTCCTCTCTGAGTTGGTGAATTGCCTCCAAGGTTCCTTTTGAGTTGGGGTGTGGCCTCCGGTGCTCTCCGAGTTGTAGTGTGGCCTCCAGTCACCTCTGAGTTGGGGCCCTCCGGACCCTCTGACTTGGAGAGTGCAGCCTCCGGTCCCCTCTGAGTTGGGGTGTGGCCTCTGGTCCCCTGGTCCCCTCTGAGTTGGTGAATTGCCTCCGGTCACTCTGAGTTGGCTTGTGGCCTACGGTACTCTCCGAGTTGTGGTTAGTACCCTCTGAGTTAACTGGGTTGTGGCCTCCGGTCTCCTCTGAGTTAGGGTCCTCTGGTCCCCTCTGAGCTGGGTGTGGCCTCCAGGCCCCTCTGAGTTGAGGTGTAGCCTCTTGTCCCCTTTGAGTTGGGGTGTGGCCTCTGAGTTAGGGTTTGGCCTCCGGTATCCTGTAAGTTGTGATGTGGCCTCAGCACCCTCTGAGTTGAGATGTGGCCTCCATTATCCTTCTGAGCCTCTAGTACCCTCTGAGTTGGGGTGTGCCCTCTGAGTTTGGCCCAGCGTGGCCTCCATTCCCCTCTGAGTTGAGGTGTGGCCTCCGAACCCCTCTGAGTTGGGGTGTGGCCTCAAAGGAACCTCTGAGATGGGTTGTGGCTTCCGGACCCTCTAGTACCCTCTGAATTGGGGTGTGACCTCCGGTACCCTCTGAGATGGGATCTGGTCTCCGGTACCTTATAAGTTGGGTGTGGCCTCCGTTCCCCTCTGAGTTGGGCTGTGGCCTTTGGTCCCCTGAGTTGGGGTGTGGCCTCAAAGGAACCTCTGAGATGGAATGTGGCTTCCATACCCTCTAGTACCCTCTGAGTTGGGGTGTGACCTCCGGTACCCTCTGAGCTGGGGTCTGGTCTCCGGTACCTTCTAAGTTGGGGTGTGGCCTCCGTTCCCCTCTGAGTTGAGCTGTGGCCTCCGATACCCTATGAGTTGGGCTGAGGCCTCCAGTACCATCTGAGTTGGAGTGTGGCCTCTGGTACCATTTACGGGTGTGGCCTCTGGTACCCTCTGAGTTTGGGTGTACCCTCAGAGTTGGGGTATGGTCTTCAGTACCTTCTGAGTTGGGGTTGGCCTCTAGTTTGGCCTCCAGTACCCTCTAAGTTGGGGTGTGGCCTCCGGTACCCTCTAAGTTGGGATGTGGCCTCCGGTATCCTTCTGAGTTGGGGTGTGGCCTGTGAGTTGGGGTGTGGCCTCGGCTACATCTATGAGTAGGGGTGTGGCCTCCGTTCCCCTCTGAGTTGGAGTGTGGCCTTCGGTAAACCATCTGAATTGGAGGTGTGGCCTCCGATATCCTCTGAGTTGAGCTGTGGCCTCCTACCTCTGAGTTGGGGTGAGGCCTCCAGTACCCTTTGAGTTGGAGTGTGGCCTCCCGTACCCTTTAAGTTGGGGTGTGGCCTCCGATACCCTCTGAGTTTGGGTGCACCCTCACAGTTGGGATGTGGTCTTCAGTAGCTTCTGAGTTAGGGTTTGGCCTTCGGTAGCCTCTAAGTTGGGGTGTGGACTCCGGTACACTCTGAGTTTGCAGGTACCCTCTGAGTTGGGGAGTGGCCTCCGTTACCCTCTGAGTTGGGCTGTGGTCTCCTACCTCTGAGTTGGGGTGTGGCCTCCAGTACCCTTTGAGTTGGAGTGTGGCCTCCGGTACCCTTTAAGTTGGGGTGTGGCCTCCGATACCCTCTGAGTTTGGATGTACCCTCACAGTTGGGTTGTGGCCTTCAGTAGCTTCTGAGTTGGGGTTTGGCCTCCGGTACCCTCTAAGTTGGGGTGTGGCCTCCAGTAAAATCTGAGTTGGGGTGTGGCCTCCGATACTCTCTGAGTTGGGGTGTGGCCTCTGAGTTTGGGTGTAGCCTCCGGTACCCTATGAGTTGGGGTGTGGCCTCTGGTACCCTCTGAGATGAAATGTGGCCCCCTCTACCCTCTGAGTTGGGGTGTGGACTCCGTTCCCCTTTGAGTTGGGGTGTGGCCTATGAGTTAGGGTTTAGCCACCGGTGCCCACTTAGTTGTGATGTGGCCTCCGCTACCCTCTGAGTTGGGGTGTGGCCTCCGGCATCCTTCTGATTTGGGGTGTGATAGCCTCTGGTACCCTCTGAGATGAAATGTGGCCTCCAGTACCCTCTGAGTTGGGGTGTGGCCTCTGGTTCCCTCTGAGTTAGGGTGTGCCCTCTGAGTTGGGCAAAGTGTGGCCTCCGTTCCCCTCTGAGTTGGGGTGTGGCCTCCGGTACAATCTAAGTTGGGGAGTGGCCTCGAGCGCCCTTTGAGTTGGGGTGTGGCCTCTGAGTTGTGGTGTGGCCTTGGCCACATATATGAGCTGGGGTGTGGCCTCCGGTCCCCTCTGAGTTGGGGTGAGGCCTCCGATACCCTCTGATTTGGGGTGTGGCCTTCGGTCCCCTGTGAGTTGGGGTGTGGCCTCATAGGAACCTCTGAGATGGAGTGTGGCTTCTGGACCCTCTAGTACCCTCTGAGTTGGGGAGTGACCTCTGAGCTGGGGTCTGGTCTACGGTACCTTCTAAGTTGGGGTGTGGCCTTTGGTACCCACTGAGTTGGAGTGTGGCGTCCGGTACCCTCTGAGTTGGGGTGTGGCCTCCGACAACCTCTGAGTTGGGTGTAGCCTCCAGTGACCTCTGAGTTTGCCCAGGGTGTGGCCATCGGTACCCTCTGAGTTGAGGTGTGGCCTCTTGTACCTTCTAGGAGTTGGGGTGTGGCCTCTGGTACAATCTGAGTTGGGGTGTGGCCTTCGGCACCCTTTGAGTTGGGTGTGACCTCCGTTCCTCTCTGAGTTGGGGTGTGGCCTCCGTTCCTCTCTGAGTTGGGGTGTGGCCTCCGGTAAACCTTCTGAGTTAGGATGTGGCCTTCGGTCCCCTGTCAGTTGAGGTGTGGCCTCAAAGGAACCTCTGAGATGGGGTGTGGCTTCTGGACCCTCTAGTACCATCTGAGTTGGGGAGTGACCTCTGAGCTGGGGTCTGGTCTACGGTACCTTCTAAGTTGGGGTGTGGCCTTTGGTACCCACTGAGTTGGAGTGTGGCGTCCGGTACCCTCTGAGTTGGGGTGTGGCCTCCGACAACCTCTGAGTTGGGTGTAGCCTCCAGTGACCTCTGAGTTTGCCCAGGGTGTGGCCATCGGTACCCTCTGAGTTGAGGTGTGGCCTCTTGTACCTTCTAGGAGTTGGGGTGTGGCCTCTGGTACCCTCTGAGATGAGGTGTGGCCTCTGGTACAATCTGAGTTGGGGTGTGGCCTTCGGCACCCTTTGAGTTGGGTGTGACCTCCGTTCCTCTCTGAGTTGGGGTGTGGCCTCCGTTCCTCTCTGAGTTGGGGTGTGGCCTCCGGTAAACCTTCTGAGTTGGGATGTGGCCTTCGGTCCCCTGTCAGTTGAGGTGTGGCCTCAAAGGAACCTCTGAGATGGGGTGTGGCTTCTGGACCCTCTAGTACCATCTGAGTTGGGGTGTGACCTCCGGTACCCTCTGAGCTGGGGTCTGGTCTCCGGTACCTTCTAAGTTGGGGTGGGGCCTCCGTTCCCCTCTGAGTTAAGGTGTGGCCTCCGGTAAACCCTCTGAGTTGGAGGTGTGGCCTCCGATACCCCATGAGTTGGGCTGAGGCCTCCAGTACCCTCTGAGCTGGAGTGTGGCCTCTGGTACCCTCTGAGCTTAAGTGTACCCTCAGAGTTGAGGTGTGGTCTTCAAAATCTTCTGAGTTGGGGTTGGCCTCTAGTTTGGCCTCCAGTACCGTCTAAGTTGGGGTGTGGCCTCCGGTATCCTTCTGAGTTGGGGTGTGGCCTTGCCTACATCTATGAGTTGGGGTGTGGCCTCCGATCCCCTCTGAGTTGGGGTGTGGCCTCCGGTAAACTCTGTGAGTTGGGCTGTGGCCTTCTACCACTGAGTTGGGGTGTGGCCTCCACTACCCTTTGAGTTAGAGTGTGTCCTCCGGTACCCTTTAAGTTGGGGTGTGGCCTCCGATACCCTCTGAGTTTGCGTGTACCCTCACAGCTGGGTTGTGGCCTTCAGTAGCTTCTGAGTTAGGGTTTGGCCTCCGGTAGCCTCTAAGTTGGGGTGTGGACTCCGGTACCCTCTGATTTGGCCAGTATCCTCTGAGTTGGAGTGTGGCCTCCGATACCGTCTGAGTTGGGGTGTGGCTTCCGGTACGGAGTTGGGGTGTGGCCTCCTGTACCCTCTGAGTTGGGGTGTTGGCTACGGTCCCCTGTGAGTTGGGGTGTGGCCTCATAGGAACCTCTGAGATGGGGTGTGGTTTCTGGACCCTCCAGTACCCTCTGAGTTGGGGTGTGGCCTCCTGTACCATCTGAGTTGGGGTGTGGCCTTCGCACCCCTGTGAGTTGGGGTGTGGCCTCATATGAACCTCTGAGATGGGGTGTAGTTTCTGGACCCTCTAGTACACTCTGAGTTGGGGTGTGACCTCTGAGCTGGGGTCTGGCCTCCGGTACATTCTAGGTTGAATTGTGGTCTTTGGTACCCACTGAGATGGAGTGTGGCCTCTGGTACCCTCTTAGTTGAGGTGTGGCCTCCGGTACATACTGAGCTGGGGTGTGGCCTCCGGTGAACCCTCTGAGATGGGATGAGGCCTTCGATCCCCTGTGAGTTGGGGTGTGGCCTCAAAGGAACCTCTGAGATGGGGTGTGGCTTCTGTCCCCTCTGGTACCCTCTGAGTTGGTGTGTGACCTCCGGTACCCTCTTAGCTAGGGTCTTGTCTCCGGTACCTTCTAAGTTGGGGTGTGGCCTCTGTTCCCTTCTGAGTTGGGGTGTGGCCTTTGGTCCCCTGAGTTGGGGTGTGGCCTCAAAGAGACCTCTGAGATGGGGTGTGGCTTCTGGTACCTTCTAAGTTGGGGTGCGGCCTCCGTTCCCCTCTGAGTTGAGGTGTGGCCTCTGGTGAACCCTCTGAGTTGGAGGTGTGGCCTCTGATACCCTCTGAGTTGGGCTGAGGCCTCCAGTACCCTCTGAGCTTGAGTGTGGCCTCTGGTACCATTTACGGGTGTGGCCTCTGGTAACCTCTGAGTTTGGGTGTACCCTCAGAGTTGGGGTGTGGCCTTCAAAACCTTCTGAGTTGGGGTTGGCCTCTAGTTTGGCCTCCGGTACCCTCTAAGTTGGGGTGTAGCTTCCGGTACCCTCTAAGTTGGGGTGTGGCCTCCGGTATTCTTCTGAGTTGGGGTGTAGCCTCTAAGTTGGGGTGTGGCCTCCGTTCCCCTCTGAGTTGGGGTGTGGCCTCTGTTCCCCTCTGAGTTGGTGTGTGGCCTCCGGTAAACTCTGTGAATTGGAGGTGTGGTTTCTGATATCCTCTGAGTTGGGGTGTGGCCTCCAGTACCCTTTGAGATGGAGTGTGGCCTCCGGTACCCCTTAAGTTGGGGTGTGGCCTCCGATACCCTCTGAGTTTGCGTGTACCCTCACAGTTGGGTTGTGGCCTTCAGTAGCTTCTGAGTTAGGTTTTGGCCTCCGATAGCCTCTAAGTTGGGGTGTGGACTTTGGTACCCTCTGAATTGGCCGGTACCCTCTTAGTTGGGGTGAGGCCTCCGATACCCTCTGAGTTAATGTGTGGCCTCTGGTGCTCTCTGATTTGGGGTGTGGCCTCTGAATTTGGGAGTGGCCTCTGTGTTTGGGTGTGGCCTCTGGTAGCCTCTGAGTTGGGGTGTGGACTTCGTTCCCCTTTGAGTTGGGGAGTGGCCTCATAGGAACCTCTGAGATGGGGTATGGCTTCCGGACCCTCTAGAACCCTTTTAGTTGGCCGGTACCCTCTGAGTTGGGGTGTGGCCTCCATTACCCTCTGATTTGGGCTGTGGTCTCCTTCATCTGAGTTGGGGTGTGGCCTCTAGTACCCTTTGAGTTGGAGTGTGGCCTCCGGTACCCTTTAAGCTGGGGTGTCGCCTCCGATACCCTCTGAGTTTGGGTGTACCCTCACAGTTGGGTTGTGGCCTTCAGTAGCTTCTGAGTTAGGGTTTGACCTCCGGTAGCCTCTAAGTTGGGGTGTGGACTTCGGTACCCTCTGAGTTGGGGTGTGGCCTCCGTTACCCTCAGAGTTGGGCTGTGGTCTCCTTCCTCTGAGTTGGGGTGTGGCCTCCAGTACCCTTTGAGTTGGAGTGTGGCCTCCAGTACCCTTTAAGCTGGGGTGACGCCTCCGATACCCTCTGAGTTTGGGTGTACCTCACAGTTGGGTTGTGGCCTTCAGTAGCTTCTAAGTTGGGGTTTGGCCTCCGGTACCCTCTAAGTTGGGGTGTGGACTCTGGTGCCCTCTAAGTTGTGGTGTGGCCTCTGGTAAAATCTGAGTTGGGGTGTGACCTCCGATACCCTCTGAGTTGGGGTGTGGCCTCCGGTACTCTCTGAGTTGGGGTGTTGCCTCTGAGTTGGGGTGTGGCCTCAGAGTTTGGGTGTAGCCTCTGGTACCCTCTGATTTGGGGTGTGGCCTCTGGTACCCTCTGAGATGAAATGTGGCCCCCTGCACCCTGAGTTGTTGTGTGGACTCCGGTCCCCTTTGAGTTGGGGTGTGGCCTCTGAGTTAGGGTTTGGCCACCGGTACCCTCTTAGTTGTGATATGGCCTCCGCTACCCTCTGAGTTTGGGTGTGGACTCCAGCATACTTCTGAGTTGGGGTGTGACAGCCTCTGGTACCCTCTGAGATGAAATGTGGCCTCCGGTACCCTCTGAATTGGGGTGAGGCCTCTGGTACCCTCTGAGTTGGGGTGTGCCATCTAAGTTGGGCCCAGCGTGGCCTCCGTTCCCCTCTGAGTTGGGGTGTGGCCTCCGGACCCCTCTGAGTTGGAGTGTGGCCTCCGATACCCTCTGAGTTGGGGTGTGGCCTTCGGTCCCCTGTGAGTTGGGGTGTGGCCTTGTAGGAACCTCTGAGATGGGGTTTGACTTCTAGACACTCTAGTACCCTCTGAGTTGGGGTGTGACCTCTGAGCTGGGGTCTGGTCTCCAGTACCTTCTAAGTTGGGATTTGGCCTTTGGTACCCACTGAGTTGGAATGTAGCCTCCGATACCCTCTGAGTTGGGTGGGGCCTCCAGTACGCTCTGAGTTTGCCAAGGGTGTGGCCATCGGTACCCTGTGACTTGAGGTGTGGCCTCTTGTACCTTCTAGGATTTGGGTTGTGGCCTCTGGTACCCTCTGAGTTGAGGTGTGGCCTGCAGTAAACCCTCTTGAGCTGGGGTGTGGCCTTCGGTCCCCTGTGAGCTGGGGTGTGGCCTCAAAGGAACCACTGAGATGGGGTGTTGCTTCTGGACCCTATAGTACCCTTTGAGTTAGGGTGTGACCTCCAGTACCCTCTGAGCTGGGGTCTGGTCTCCGGTACCTTCTAAGTTGGGGTGTGGCCTCCGGTAAGCCCTTTGAGTTGGAGTTTTGGCCTCCGATACCCTCTGAGTTAGGCTGAGGCCTTCAGTACCCTCTGAGTTGGAGTGTGGCCTCTTGTACCATTTACGGGTTTGGCCTCCGATACCCTCTGAGTTTGCGTGTACCCTTACAGTTGGGTTGTGGCCTTCAGTAGCTTCTGAGTTAGGGTTTGGCCTCCGGTAGCCTCTAAGTTGGGGTGTGGACTCCGGTACCCTCTGAGTTGGCCGGTATCCTCTGAGTTGGGGTGTGGCCTCCGATACCGTCTGAGTTGGAGTGTGGCTTCCGGTACGGAGTTGGGGTGTGGCCTCTCAGTTGAGGTGTGGTCTCCTGTACCCTCTGAGTTGGGGTGTGGCCTACAGTCCCCTGTGAGTTGGGGTGTGGCCTCATAGGAACCTGTTGTGAATTCTGTTTGTGGGCTCCCCCGGTGGTGTTTTATGGTATTGCCACTTATTTGCTTTCTTCTATCCTTGATCACCTGTTGACACCCATTAGGGGAGTTTCCTATTTAAGGCTGCTTGGCTGCTGGTCCGATGCCGGCCAACAATGTATCAGTAGCATTCTGTTGCATTCTCCTGCCTCAAGTTCCAGTTCAGCTAAGTTGAATTTTGTTCCTAGTTAATGTTATTTTTTGTCCAGCTATCTGCAATGTGACTCTCTGCAGCTGGAAGCTCTCGTGGACTGAAATTGCCACTCCAGTGGCATGAGTTGTCACTGGAGTTTTAAAGTAATTTCAGGATGGTGTTTTTGAGTAGTGTTTTGAAGTTGACCGTGAAGTAACTCTTTCCTGTACTTCTGCTATCTAGTAAGCGGACCTCACTGTGCTAAATCTGCTGTTCATCCTACGTATGTCTTTTCCTCTTGACTCACCGTCAATATTTGTGGGGGCCTGCTATCTCCTTTTGGGGTTCATCTCTGGAGGTAAGGCAGGCCTGTATATTCCTCTGATAGGGGTAGTTAGATCTCCGGCTGGCGCGTGGTGTCTAGGGCATCGTAGGAAACACTCCCCGGCTACTTCCAGTGTTGTGTCAGGTTCAGGTCACGGTCACTTTAGTTTCCATCACCCGAGAGCTAGTCCGTTTGTTATTTTTGATTTCCCTGCCATTGGGAAAATCATAACAGTTTGGCCGGACACCCCATCCTTCATCTACTCCCTCTGAGATCCCAGCATTTCTGTCAGATTTTTATGATGTCTTTCAGGAGCCTAAAACTGATTCTCTCCCCCCTCACAGAGAGTGTGACTGCGCTATTGAGTTGATTCCCGGTAGTAAATTTCCTAAGGGTCGCTTGTTTAATTTGTCTGTACCTGAACATACTGCTATGCGGGAGTATATCAGAGAATCTTTAGAAAAGGGTCATATTCGCCCCTCTTTGTCTCCATTGGGGGCAGGGTTTTTCTTTGTGGGTAAAAAGGATGGTTCATTGAGACCTTGTATCGACTATCGACTTCTGAATAAGATTACTGTTAAATACCAGTACCCGTTACCTTTACTGACTGATCTTTTTGCTCGCATAAAGGGGGCGAAGTGGTTCACTAAGATCGATCTACGTGGTGCGTATAATTTGGTGCGGATTAAGCAGGGGGATGAGTGGAAGACCGCATTTAATACGCCTGAAGGCCATTTTGAGTATTTGGTAATGCCTTTCGGTCTCGCGAATGCCCCTTCCGTTTTTCAGTCCTTTATGCACGATATTTTCCGTGAATATCTGGATAAATTTATGATTGTGTATTTGGATGATATTTTGATTTTTTCGGAGGACTGGGAATCTCATGTTCAACAGGTCAGGAGAGTTTTTCAGGTTTTACGAGCTAATTCTCTATTTGTGAAGGGCTCAAAGTGTATTTTTGGGGTTCAGAGAATTTCCTTTCTGGGATATATTTTTTCCCCTTCATCTATGGAGATGGACCCTGTTAAGGTTCAGGCTATTTGTGATTGGATACAACCTACTTCTCTAAAGAGTCTTCAGAAATTCTTGGGATTTGCTAATTTCTATCGCCGATTCATAGCGGGTTTTTCTGCCATTGCTAAACCTTTGACTGATTTGACCAAGAAGGGTGCTGATGTTGCTAATTGGTCCTCTGCGGCTGTGGAGGCCTTTCGGGAGCTTAAGCGCCGCTTTTCTTCTGCTCCTGTGTTGCGCCAGCCTGATGTTTCGCTCCCGTTCCAGGTTGAAGTAGATGCTTCCGAGATCGGAGCAGGTGCAGTTTTGTCGCAGAAAGGTCCTGACTGCTCAGTGATGAGACCATGTGCGTTTTTCTCTCGAAAGTTTTCGCCCGCTGAGCGAAATTATGATGTTGGAAATCGGGAGCTCTTGGCCATGAAGTGGGCATTTGAGGAGTGGCGTCATTGGCTTGAGGGTGCTAGACACCAGGTGGTGGTCTTGACTGACCACAAAAATCTAATTTATCTTGAGTCAGCCAGGCGTCTGAATCCTAGACAGGCGCGCTGGTCGTTGTTTTTCTCTCGATTTAACTTTCTGGTCTCATATCTGCCTGGGTCTAAGAATGTGAGGGCGGATGCCCTCTCTAGGAGTTTTGAGCCTGACTCGCCTGGTGATTCCGAACCTACTGGCATCCTGAAGGATGGGGTGATATTGTCAGCTGTCTCCCCAGACCTGCGGCGCTCTTTGCAGGAGTTTCAGGTGGATAGGCCTGATCGCTGTCCGCCTGGTAGACTGTTTGTCCCTGATGACTGGACCAGTAGAGTTATTTCGGAGGTTCACTCTTCCGCGTTGGCAGGTCATCCTGGAATTTTTGGCACCAGGGATCTGGTGTCTAGGTCCTTCTGGTGGCCTTCCTTGTCTCGAGATGTACGTATTTTTGTGCAGTCTTGTGATGTTTGTGCTCGGGCTAAGCCCTGCTGTTCCCGGGCCAGCGGGTTGTTGTTGCCCTTGCCTATTCCTAAGAGGCCTTGGACGCACATCTCTATGGACTTTATTTCTGACCTTCCTGTTTCTCGTAGGATGTCCGTCATCTGGGTGGTGTGTGACCGTTTTTCCAAGATGGTTCACTTGGTACCTTTGCCCAAATTGCCCTCCTCCTCTGAGCTGGTCCCTCTATTTTTTCAGAATGTTGTGCGTTTGCATGGTATTCCTGAGAATATAGTTTCTGACAGGGGTACTCAGTTTGTGTCTAGATTTTGGCGGGCGTTCTGTGCCAGGATGGGCATCGACTTGTCGTTTTCGTCTGCATTCCATCCTCAGACTAATGGCCAGACTGAGCGTACTAATCAGACCTTGGAGACTTACTTGAGGTGTTTTGTGTCCGCTGATCAGGACGATTGGCTTGATTTTTTGCCATTGGCAGAGTTTGCCCTTAACAATCGGGCCAGTTCTGCCACTTTGGTTTCTCCATTTTTTTGTAATTCAGGGTTTCACCCTCGCTTTTCGTCCGGTCAATTGGAATCTTCGGATTGTCCTGGAGTAGATGCTGTGGTTGATAGAATGCATCAGATTTGGGGACAGGTTGTGGACAATCTGAAGTTGTCCCAGGAGAAGACTCAACAGTTCACTAATCGTCATCGGCGTGTCGGTCCTCGTCTTTGTGTTGGGGACCTGGTTTGGTTGTCTTCTCGATTTGTTCCTATGAAGGTCTCGTCTCCTAAGTTTAAGCCTCGGTTTATCGGCCCTTATAGGATTCTGGAGGTTCTCAATCCTGTGTCCTTTCGTTTGGACCTCCCAGCATCTTTTACTATTCATAATGTTTTTCATCGGTCATTATTGCGGAGGTATGAGGTGCCGGTTGTTCCGTCTGCTGATCCTCCTGCTCCTGTGCTGGTTGAGGGTGAGTTGGAGTATGTGGTAGAAAAGATCTTGGACTCCCGTGTTTCCAGACGGAAACTTCAGTATCTGGTTAAGTGGAAAGGCTATGGTCAGGAGGATAATTCTTGGGTGACAGCATCTGATGTTCATGCTCCTGATTTGGTTCATGCATTCCATAGTGCTCATCCAGATCGCCCTGGTGGTTCTGGTGAGGGTTCGGTGCCCCCTCCTTAAGGGGGGGGTACTGTTGTGAATTCTGTTTGTGGGCTCCCCCGGTGGTGTTTTATGGTATTGCCACTTATTTGCTTTCTTCTATCCTTGATCACCTGTTGACACCCATTAGGGGAGTTTCCTATTTAAGGCTGCTTGGCTGCTGGTCCGATGCCGGCCAACAATGTATCAGTAGCATTCTGTTGCATTCTCCTGCCTCAAGTTCCAGTTCAGCTAAGTTGAATTTTGTTCCTAGTTAATGTTATTTTTTGTCCAGCTATCTGCAATGTGACTCTCTGCAGCTGGAAGCTCTCGTGGACTGAAATTGCCACTCCAGTGGCATGAGTTGTCACTGGAGTTTTAAAGTAATTTCAGGATGGTGTTTTTGAGTAGTGTTTTGAAGTTGACCGTGAAGTAACTCTTTCCTGTACTTCTGCTATCTAGTAAGCGGACCTCACTGTGCTAAATCTGCTGTTCATCCTACGTATGTCTTTTCCTCTTGACTCACCGTCAATATTTGTGGGGGCCTGCTATCTCCTTTTGGGGTTCATCTCTGGAGGTAAGGCAGGCCTGTATATTCCTCTGATAGGGGTAGTTAGATCTCCGGCTGGCGCGTGGTGTCTAGGGCATCGTAGGAAACACTCCCCGGCTACTTCCAGTGTTGTGTCAGGTTCAGGTCACGGTCACTTTAGTTTCCATCACCCGAGAGCTAGTCCGTTTGTTATTTTTGATTTCCCTGCCATTGGGAAAATCATAACAGGAACCTCTGAGATGGGGTGTGGTTTCTGGACCCTCCAGTACCCTCTGAGTTGGGGTTTGGCCTCCTGTACCATCTGAGTTGGGGTGTGGCCTTCGCTCCCCTGTGAGTTGGGGTGTGGCCTCATAGGAACCTCTGAGATGGGGTGTGGTTTCTGGACCCTCTAGCACCCTCTGAGTTGGGGTGTGACCTCTGAGCTGGGGTCTGGCCTCCGGTACATTCTAAGTTGAAATGTGGTCTTTGGTACCCACTGAGTTGGAGTGTGGCCTCTGGTACCCTCTGAGTTGGGGTGTGGCCTCCGGTAACCTCTGAGTTGGGTGTGGCTTCCAGCAACCTCTGAGTTTGCCCAGGGTGTGGCCATCGGTACCCTCTGAGTTGAGGTGTGGCCTTTTGTACCTTCTAGGAGTTGGGGTGTGGCCTCTGGTACCCTGTGAGTTCAGGTGTGGCCTCCGGTACAATCTGAGGGGGGGAGTGGCCTCGAGCACCCTTTGAGTTGTGGTGTGGCCTTGGCTACATATGAGTTGGGGTGTGGCCTCCGTTCCCCTCTGAGTTGGGGTGCGGCCTCCGGTAAACCCTCTGAGATGGGATGTGGCCTTCGGTCCCCTGTGAGTTGGGGTGTGGCCGCAAAGGAACCTCTGAGATGGGGTGTGGCTTCTGTCCCCTCTGGTACCCTCTGAGTTGGGGTGTGGCTTCCTGTACCTTCTGCGTTTGCCCAGAGTGTGACCATTGGTACCCTCTGAGCTGAGGTGTGGCCTCTTGTACCTTCTAGGAATTGGGGTGTGGCCACTGGTACCCTCTGAGTTCAGGTGTGACCTTCAGTACAATCTGAGTTGGGGTGTGGCCTCGTGCACCCTTTGAGTTGTGTGGCCTTGGCTACATATATGAGTTGGGGTGTGGCCTCCGTTCCCCTCTGAGTTGGGGTGTGGCCTCAGGTAAACCCTCTGAGTTGGGGTGTGGCCTTTGGTCCCCTGAGTTGGGGTGTGGCCTCATAGGGACCTCTGAGATGGGGTGTGGCTTCCGGACCCTCTAGTACCCTCTGAGTTGGGGTGTGACCTCCGGTACCCTCTGAGCTGGGGTCTGGTCTCCGGTACCTTCTAAGTTGGGGTGTGGCCTCCGTTCCCCTCTATGTTGAAGTGTGGACTCCGTTAAACCCTCTGAGTTGGAGGTGTGGCCTCCGATACCCTCTGAGTCCCATGGGCTGAGGCCTCCAGTACCCTTTAAGTTGGAGTGTGGCCTCTGGTACCATTTACGGGTGTGGCTTCTGGAACCCTCTGAGTTTGGGTGTACCCTCAAAGTTGAGGTGCAGTGTTCAGTACCTTCTGAGTTGGGGTTGGCCTCTAGTTTGGCCTCCGGTACCCTCTAAGTTGGGGTGTGGCCCCCGGTATCCTTCTGAGTAGAGGTGTGGCCGCTGAGTTGGGGTGTCGCCTCGGCAGCATACGGGGTGCGGCCTCCGCTCCCCTCTGAGTTGGGGTGTGGCCTCTGGTAAACAATGAGTTGGAGGTGTGGCCTCCGATGTCCTCTGAGTTGGGCTGTGGCCTCCAGTACCCTTTGAGTTGGAGTGTGGCCTCCGGTACCCTTTAAGTTGGGGTGTGGCCTCCGATACCCTCTGAGTTTGGGTATACCCTCACAGTTTGATTGTGGCCTTCAGTAGCTTCTGAGTTAGGGTTTGGCCTCCGGTAACCTCTAAGTTGGGGTGTGGACTCCGGTACCCTCTGAGTTGGCCGGTACCCTCTTAGTTGGGGTGTGGCCTCCGTTACCCTCTGATTTGGGCTGCGGTCTCCTACCTCTGACTTGGGGTGTGGCCTCCAGTACCCTTTGAGTTGGTGTGGCCTCCGGTACCCTTTAAGCTGGGGTGTCGCCTCCGGTACATACTGAGTTGGGGTGTGGACTCTGGTACTCTCTAAGTTAGGGTGTGGCCTCCAGTACCCTCTGAGTTGAGGTGTGGCCTCCGGTACATACTGAGCTGGGGTGTGGCCTCCGGTAAACCCTCTGAGATGGGATGAGGCCTTCGATCCCCTGTGAGTTGGGGTGTGGCCTCAAAGGAACCTCTGAGATGGGGTGTGGCTTCTGTCCCCTCTGGTACCCTCTGAGTTGGTGTGTGACCTCCGGTACCCTCTTAGCTAGGGTCTTGTCTCCGGTACCTTCTAAGTTGGGGTGTGGCCTCTGTTCCCTTCTGAGTTGGGGTGTGGCCTTTGGTCCCCTGAGTTGGGGTGTGGCCTCAAAGAGACCTCTGAGATGGGGTGTGGCTTCTGGTACCTTCTAAGTTGGGGTGCGGCCTCCGTTCCCCTCTGAGTTGAGGTGTGGCCTCTGGTGAACCCTCTGAGTTGGAGGTGTGGCCTCTGATACCCTCTGAGTTGGGCTGAGGCCTCCAGTACCCTCTGAGCTTGAGTGTGGCCTCTGGTACCATTTACGGGTGTGGCCTCTGGTAACCTCTGAGTTTGGGTGTACCCTCAGAGTTGGGGTGTGGCCTTCAAAACCTTCTGAGTTGGGGTTGGCCTCTAGTTTGGCCTCCGGTACCCTCTAAGTTGGGGTGTAGCTTCCGGTACCCTCTAAGTTGGGGTGTGGCCTCTGGTATTCTTCTGAGTTGGGGTGTAGCCTCTAAGTTGGGGTGTGGCCTCCGTTCCCCTCTGAGTTGGGGTGTGGCCTCTGTTCCCCTCTGAGTTGGTGTGTGGCCTCCGGTAAACTCTGTGAATTGGAGGTGTGGTTTCTGATATCCTCTGAGTTGGGGTGTGGCCTCCAGTACCCTTTGAGATGGAGTGTGGCCTCCGGTACCCCTTAAGTTGGGGTGTGGCCTCCGATACCCTCTGAGTTTGCGTGTACCCTCACAGTTGGGTTGTGGTCTTCAGTAGCTTCTGAGTTAGGTTTTGGCCTCCGATAGCCTCTAAGTTGGGGTGTGGACTTCGGTACCCTCTGAGTTGGGGGTGTGGCCTCCGGTAAACCCTCTGAGTTGGGGTGTGACCTTCGGTCCCCTCTGAGTTGGGCTGAGGCCACCAGTACCCTCTGAGCAGGAGTGTGGCCTCTGGTACCATTTACGAGTGTGGCCTCTGGTACCCTCTGAGTTTGGGTGTATTCTCACAGTTGGGGTGTGGTCTTCAGTACCTTCTGAGTTTGGGTTGGCCTCTAGTTTGGCCTCTGGTACCCTCTAAGTTGGGGTGTAGCCTCCGGTACCCTCTAAGTTGGGGTGTGGCCTCCGGTATACTTCTGAGTTGGGGTGTGGCCTCTGAGTTGGGGTGTGGCCTCGGCTACATCTATGAGTTGGGGTGTGGCCTCCGGTAAACCGTCTGAGTTGGAGGTGTGGCCTCCGATATCCTCTGAGTTGAGCTGTGGCCTCCTACCTCTGAGTTGGGGTGAGGCCTCCAGTACCCTTTGAGTTGGAGTGTGGCCTCCCGTACCCTTTAATGCTACGTTCACATTTGCGTTGTGTGCCGCAGCGTCGGCGACGCAATGCACAACGCAAATGTGAACGCATGCACAACGCAGCGTTTTTTGACACATGCATCCACTTTTGCATGGTTTTGGGCGCAGAAAAAACTGCAACTTGCTGCGTCCTCTGCGCCCTGACGCATGCACCACAGCGGCGCATGCGTCACAAAATGCAAATGCAACGCATGTCCATGTGCCCCCATGTTAAATATAGGGGTGCATGACGCATGCGGCGACGGTGCAGAACCCGACGCTGCGGCGCCGGACGCAAATGTGAACGTAGCCTAAGTTGGGGTGTGGCCTCCGATACCCTCTGAGTTTGGGTGTACCCTCACAGTTGGGATGTGGTCTTCAGTAGCTTCTGAGTTAGGGTTTGGCCTTCGGTAGCCTCTAAGTTGGGGTGTGGACTCCGGTACCCTCTGAGTTTGCAGGTACCCTCTGAGTTGGGCTGTGGTCTCCTACCTCTGAGTTGGAGTGTGGCCTCCGGTACCCTTTTAAGTTGGGGTGTGGCCTCCGATACCCTCTGAGTTTGGATGTACCCTCACAGTTGGGTTGTGGCCTTCAGCAGCTTTTGAATTGGGGTTTGGCCTCCGGTACCCTCTAAGTTGGGGTGTGGCCTCCAGTAAAATCTGAGTTGGGGTGTGGCCTCCGATACTCTCTGAGTTGGGGTGTGGCCTCTGAATTTGGGTGTAGCCTCCGTTACCCTCTGAGTTGGGGTGTGGCCTCTGGTACCCTCTGAGATGAAATGTGGCCCCCTCTACCCTCTGAGTTGGGGTGTGGACTCCGTTCCCCTTTGAGTTGGGGTGTGGCCTATGAGTTAGGGTTTAGCCACCGATACCCACTTAGTTGTGATGTGGCTTCCGCTACCCTCTGAGTTGGGGTGTGGCCTACGGCATCCTTCTGATTTGGGGTGTGACAGCCTCTGGTACCCTCTGAGATGAAATGTGGCCTCCGGTACCCTCTGAGTTGGGGTGTGCCCTCTGAGTTGGGCAAAGTGTGGCCTCCGTTCCCCTCTGAGTTGGGGTGTGGCCTCCGATACAATCTAAGTTGGGGAGTGGCCTTGAGCGCCCTTTGAGTTGGGGTGTGGCCTCTGAGTTGTGATGTGGCCTTGGCTACATATATGAGTTGGGGTGAGGCCTCCGATACCCTCTGATTTGGGGTGTGGCCTTCGGTCCCCTGTGAGTTGGGGTGTGGCCTCATAGGAACTTCTGAGATGGAGTGTGGCTTCTGGACCCTCTAGTACCCTCTGAGTTGGGGTGTGACCTCTGAGCTGGGGTCTGGTCTACGGTACCTTCTAAGTTGGGGTGTGGCCTTTGGTACCCACTGAGTTGGAGTGTGGCGTCCGGTATCATCTTAGTTGGGCTGTGGCCTCCGGCAACCTCTGAGTTGGGTGTGGCCTCCAGTGACCTCTGAGTTTGCCCAGGGTGTGGGCAACGGTACCCTCTGAGTTGAGGTGTGGCCTCTTGTACCTTCTAGGAGTTGGAGTGTGGCCTCTGGAGTACACTCTGAGATGAGGTGTGGCTTCTGGTACAATCTGAGTTGGGGTGTGGCCTTCGGCACCCTTTGAGTTGGGGTGTGGCCTCCGGTAAACCCTCTGAGTTGGGATGTGGCCTTCGGTCCCCTCTGAGTTGGGCTGAGGCCTCCAGTACCCTCTGAGCCTGAGTGTGGCCTCTGATACCATTTTTCGGGTGTGGCCTCTGGTACCCTCTGAGCTTAAGTGTACCCTCAGAGTTGAGGTGTGGTCTTCAAAATCTTCTGAGTTGGGGCTGGCCTCTAGTTTGGCCTCCAGTACCCTCTAAGTTGGGGTGTGGCCTCCGGTATCCTTCTGAGTTGGGGTGTGGCCTCGCCTACATCTATGAGTTGGGGTGTGGCCTCCGATCCCCTCTGAGTTGGGGTGTGGCCTCCGGTAAACTCTGTGAGTTGGAGGTGTGGCCTATGATATCCTCTGAGTTGGGCTGTGGTCTTCTACCACTGAGTTGGGGTGTGGCCTCCACTACCCTTTGAGTTAGAGTGTGGCCTCCTGTACCATCTGAGTTGGGGTGTGGCCTTCACTCCCCTGTGAGTTGGGGTGTGGCCTCATAGGAACCTCTGAGATGGGTGTGGCTTCCAGCAACCTCTGAGTTTGCCCAGGGTGTGGCCATCGGTACCCTCTGAGTTGAGGTGTGGCCTCTTGTACCTTCTAGGAGTTGGGATGTGGCCTCTGGTACCCTGTGAGTTCAGGAGTGGCCTCCGGTACAATCTGAGTGGGGGAGTGGCCTTGAGCGCCCTTTGAGTTGTGGTGTGGCCTTGGCTACATATGAGTTGTGGTGTGGCCTCCATTCCCCTCTGAGTTGGGGTGTGGCCTCCGGTAAAGCCTCTGAGATGGGATGTAGCCTTCGGTCCCCTGTGAGTTGGGGTGTGGCCGCAAAGGAACCTCTGAGATGGGGTGTGGCTTCCATCCCCTCTGGTACCCTCTGAGTTGGGGTGTGGCTTCCTGTACCTTCTGAGTTTGCCCAAAGTGTGGCCATTAGTACCCTCTGAGCTGAGGTGTGGCCTCTTGTACCTTCTAGGAATTGGGGTGTGGCCTCTGGTACCCTCTGAGTTCAGGTGTGACCTTCAGTACAATCTGAGTTGGGGTGTGGCCTCTTGCACCCTTTGAGTTGTGGTGTGGCCTTGGCTACATATATGAGTTGGGGTGTGGCCTCCGTTCCCCTCTGAGTTGGGGTGCGGCCTCAGGTAAACCCTCTGAGATGGGGTGTGGCCTTTGGTCCCCTGAGTTGGGGTGTGGCCTCAAAGGGACCTCTGAGATGGGGTGTGGCTTCCGGACCCTCTAGTACCCTCTGAGTTGGGGTGTGACCTCCGGTACCCTCTGAGCTGGGGTCTGGTCTCCGGTACCTTCTAAGTTGGGGTGTGGCCTCCGTTCCCCTCTAAGTTGAGGTGTGGCCTCCATTAAACCCTCAGAGTTGGAGGTGTGGCCTCCGATACCCTCTGAGTCCCATGGGCTGAGGCTTCCAGTACCCTCTAAGTTGGAGTGTAGCCTCTGGTACCATTTACGGGTGTGGCCTCTGGAACCCTCTGAGTTTGGTTGTACCCTCAAAGTTGAGGTGCGGTGTTCAGTACCTTCTGATTCTGGGTTGGCCTCTAGTTTGGCCTCCGGTACCCTCTAAGTTGGGATGTAGCCTCCGGTACTCTCTAAGTTGGGGTGTGGCCTCCGGTATCCTTCTGAGTTGAGGTGTGGCCGCTGAGTTGGGGTGTCGCCTCGGCAGCATATGGGGTGCGGCCTCTGCTCCCCTCTGAGTTGGGGTGTGGCCTCCGGTAAACAATCTGAGTTGTAGGTGTGGCCTCCAGTACCCTTTGAGTTGGAGTGTGGCTTCCGGTACCCTTTAAGTTGGGGTGTGGGCTCCGATACCCTCTGAGTTTGGGTGTACCCTCACAGTTGGATTGTGGCCTTCAGTAGCTTCTGAGTTAGGGTTTGGCCTCCGGTAACCTCTAAGTTGGGGTGTGGACTCCGGTACCCTCTGAGTTGGCCGGTACCCTCTGAGTTGGGGTGTGGCTTCCGTTACGCTCTGATTTGGGCTGTGGTCTCCTACCTCTGACTTGGGGTGTGGCCTCCAGTACTCTTTGAGTTGGTGTGACCTCCGGTACCCTTTAAGCTGGGGTGTCGCCTCTGGTACATACTGAGTTGGGGTGTGGACTCTGGTGCCCTCTAAGTTGGGGTGTGGCCTCCGGTACCCTCTGAGTTGAGGTGTGGCCTCCGGTACATACTGAGCTGGGGTGTGGCCTCCGGTAAACCCTCTGAGATGGGATGAGGCCTTCGGTCCCCTGTGTGTTGGGGTGTGGCCTCAAAGGAACCTCTGAGATGGGGTGTGGCTTCCGTCCCCTCTGGTACCCTCTGAGTTGGGGTGTGACCTCCGGTACCCTCTGAGCTAGGGTCTTGTCTCCGGTACCTTCTAAGTTGGGGTGTGGCCTCTGTTCCCTTCTGAGTTGGGGTGTGGACTTTGGTTCCCTGAGTTGGGGTGTGACCTCAAAGGAACCTCTGAGATGGGGTGTGGCTTCCGGACCCTCTAGTACCCTCTGAGTTGGGGTGTACCCTCTGAGCTGGGGTCTGGTCTCCGTTACCTTCTAAGTTGGGGTGTGGCCTCCGTTCCCCTCGGAGTTGAAGTGTGGCCTCCGGTAAACCCTCTGAGTTGGAGGTGTGGCCTCCGATACCCTCTGATTTGGGCTGAAGCCTACAGTACCCTCTGAGCAGGAGTGTGGCCTCTGGTACCATTTACGGGTGTGGTCTCTGGTACCCTCTGAGTTTGTACCCTCAGAGTAGGGATGTGGTCTTAAGTACCTTCTGAGTTGAGGTTGGACTCTAGTTTGGCCTCCGGTACCCTCTAAGCTTGGCTGTAGCCTCCAGTACACTCTAAGTTGGGGTGTGGCCTCTGGTATCCTTCTGAGTTGGGTTGTGGCCTCTGAGTTGGGGTGTGGCCTCCGTTCCCCTCTGAGTTGGGGTGTGGCCTCTGATAAACCCTCTGAGTTAAAGGTGTGGCCTCAGAAATCCTCTGAGTTAGGGTGTGGCCTCCAGTACCCTTTTTAGTTGGAGTGTGGCCTCCCGTACGCTTTAAGTTGGGGTCTGGCCTCCAATACCCTCTGAGTTTGGGTGTACCCTCACAATTGGGTTGTGACCTTCAGCTGCTTCTGAGTTAGGGTTTGGCCTCCAGTAGCCTCTAAGTTGGGGTGTGGACTCCGATACCCCCTGAGTTGGCCGGTACCCTCTGAGTTGGGGTGTGGCCTCCGTTACCCTCTGAGTTGGGCTGTGGTCTCCTTCTGAGTTGGGGTGTGGCCTCCAGTACCCTTTGAGTTGGGGTGTGGCCTCCGATACCCTCTGAGTTTGGGTGTACCCTCACAGTTGGGTTGTGGCCTTCAGTAGCTTCTGAGTAGGGGTTTGGCCTCCGCTACCCTCTAAGTTTAGGTGTGGACTTTGGTACCCTCTGAGTTGGGGTGTGACCTCCGGAACCCTCTGAGCTGGGGTCTGGTCTCCGGTACCTTCTAAGTTGGGGTGTGGCCTCCATTCCCCTCGGAGTTGAGGTGTGGCCTCCGGTAAACCCTCTGAGTTGGAGGTGTGGCCTCTGATACCCTCTGATTTGGGCTGAGGCCTCCAGTACCCTCTGAGCAGGAGTGTGACCTCTGGTACCATTTACGGGTGTGGCCTCTGGTACCCTCTGAGTTTGGTTATACCCTCAGAGTTGGGGTGTGGTCTTCAGTACCTTCTGAGTTGGGGTTGGCCTCTAGTTTAGCCTCCAGTACACTCTAAGATGGGGTGTGGCCTCTGGTATCCTTCTGAGTTGGGGTGTGGCCTCTGAGTTGGGGTGTGGCCTCGGCTACTTCTATGAGTTGGGGTGTGGCCTCCATTCCCCTCTGAGTTGTGGTGTGGCCTCCGGTAAACCCTCTGAGTTGGAGCTGTGGCCTCCGATATCCTCTGAGTTGGGCTGTGGCCTCCTACCTTTGAGTTGGGGTGTGGCCTCCAGTACCCTTTGAGTTGGAGTGTAGCCTCCGGTACCCTTTAAGTTGGGGTCTGGCCTCCTATACCATCTGAGTTTGGGTGTACCCTCACAATGTGGTTGTGGCCTTCAGTAGCTTCTGAGTTGGGGTGTGGCCTCCGGTAAAGTCTGAGTTGGGGTGTAGCCTCCAATACCCTCTGAGTTGGGGTGTGGCCTCCGGTACTCTCTGAGTTGGGGCGTGGCCTCTGAGTTAGGGTTTGGACACTGGTACCTTCTTAGTTGTGATGTGGCCTCCGCTACCCTCTCAGTTGGGGTGTGGCCTCCGGCATCCTTCTGAGTTGGGGTGTGACAGCCTCTGTACCCTCTGAGATGAAATGTGGCCTCCGGTACCTTCTGAGTTGGGGTATGGCCTCTGGTACCCTCTGAGTTGGGGCGTGGCCGCTGAGTTAGGGTTTGGACAATGGTACCTTCTTAGTTGTGATGTGGCCTCCGCTACCCTCTCAGTTGGGGTGTGGCCTCTGGCATCCTTCTGAGTTGGGGTGTGACAGCCTCTGTACCCTCTGAGATGAAATGTGGCCTCCGATACCCTCTAAGTTGTGGTGTGGCCTTTGGTCCCCTATGAGTTGGGGTGTGGCCTCATAGGAACCTCTGAGATGGGGTGTGGCTTCTGGACCCTCTAGTACCCTCTGAGTTGGGATGTGACCTCTGAGCTGTCTGGTCTCCAGTACCTTCTAAGTTGGGGTGTGGCCTTTGGTACCCACTGAGTTGGAGTGTGGCCTCCGGTATCATTCTGAGTTGGGATGTGGCCTGAGTTGTGGTGTGGCCTTGGCTACATCTATGAGTTGGGTGTGGCCTCCGTTTCCCTCTCCGGTACCTTCTAAGTTGGGGTTACGGCCTTTGGTACCCACTGAGTTGGGGTGTGGCCTCTGGTACCCTCTGAGTTGGGGTGTGGCCTCCGGTAACCTCTGAGTTGGGTGTGGCCTCCAGTGCCCTCTAAGTTTGCCCAGGGTGTGGCCATCGGTACCCTCTGAGTTGAGGTGTGGCCTTTTGTACCTTCTAGGCGTTGGAGTGTGGCCTCCGATATCCTCTGAGTTGGGGTGTGGCCTCTGAGTTTGGGTGTAGCCTCTGGTACCCTCTGAGATGAAATGTGGCCCCCTGTACCCTCTGAGTTGGGGTGTGGCCTCTAAATTAGGGTTTGGCCACCACCGGTACCTTCTTAGTTGAGATGTGGCCACCGCTACCCTCTGGGTTGGGGTGTGGCCTCCGCCATTCTTCTGAGTTGGGATGTGACAGCCTCTGGAACCCTCTGAGATGAAATGTGGCCTCCGAAACACTCTAAGTTGGGGTGTGGCCTCTGGTACCCTCTGAGTTGGGGTGTGCCCTCAGAGTTGGGCCCAGTGTGGCCTTCGTTCCCCTATGAGTTGGGGTGTGGCCTTCAATCCTTTGTGAGTTAGGGTGTGGCCTCATAGGAAGCTCTGAGATGTGGTGTGGCTTCAGGACCCTCTAGTACCCTATGAGTTGGGGTGTGACCTCTGAGCTGGGATCTGGTCTCTGGTACCTTCAAAGTTGGGGTTTGGCCTTTGGTACCCACTGAGTTGGTGTGGCCTCCGGTAACCTCTGAGTTTGCCCAGGGTGTGGCCATCGGTACCCTCTGAGTTGAGTTGTGGCCTCTTGTACCTTCTAAGAGGTGGGGTGTGGCCTCCAGTACCCTCTGAGTTGAGGTGTGGCCTCCGTTCCCCTCTGAGTTGTAGGTGTGGCCTCTGATATCCTCTGAGTTGGGCTGTGGCCTCCTACGTCTGAGTTGGGGTGTGGTCTCCAGTACCCTTTGAGTTGGAGTGTGGCCTCCGATACCCTCTGAGTTTTGGTGTACCCTCACAGTTGGGTTGTGACCTTCAGTAACTTTTGAGATAGGGTTTGGCCTCCGGTAGCCCCTAAGTTGGGGTGTGGACTCCGATACCCTCTGACTTGGCCGGTACCGTCTGAGTTAGGGTGTGGCCTCCGTTACCCTCTGAGTTGGGCTGTGGTCTCTTACCTCTGAGTTGGGCTGTGGTCTCCTACCTCTGAGTTGGAGTGTGGCCTCCGGTACCCTTTAAGTTGGGGTGTGGCCTCCGATACCCTCTGAGCTTGGGTGTACCCTCACAGTTGGGTTGTGGCCTTCAGTAGCTTCTGAATTGGGGTTTGGCCTCCTATACCCTCTAAGTTTGGGTGTGGACTTTGGTACCCTCTAAGTTGGGGTGTGGATCCGGTAAAAATCTGAGTTGGGATGTAGCCTTTGATCCCCTGAGTTGGGGTGTGACCTCAAAGGAACCTCTGAGATGGGGTGTAGCTTCCGGACTCTAGTACCCTCAGAGTTGGGGTGTGACCTCCAGTACCCTCTGAGCTGGGGTCTGGTCTCCGGTACCTTCTAAGTTGGGGTGTGGCCTCCGGTAAACCCTCTGAGTTGGAGGTGTGGCCTCCGATACCCTCTGATTTAGGCTGAGGCATCGATGCAGTACCCTCTGAGCAGGAGTGTGGCCTCTGGTACCATTTACGGGTGTGGCCTCTGGTATCCTCTGAGTTTGGGTGTACCCTCAGAGTTGGGGTGTGGTCTTCAGTACCTTCTGAGTTGGGGTTGGCCTCTAGTTTGGCCTCCGGTACCCTCTAAGCTTGGGTGTAGCCTCCAGTACACTCTAAGTTGGGGTGTGGCCTCTGGTATCCTTCTGAGTTGGGGTGTGGCCTCTGAGTTGGGGTGTGGCCTCGGCTACTTCTATGAGTTGGGTGTGGCCTCCGTTCCCCTCTGAGTTGGGGTGTGGCCTCCGGTAAACCCTCTGAGTTGGAGGTGTGGCCTCGGATACCCTCTGAGATGGGCTGAGGCCTCCAGTACCCTCTGAGTTGGAGTGTGGCCTCTGGTGCCCTCTGAGTTTGGGTGTACCCTCAGAGTTGGGGTGTGGTCCTGAGTACCTTCTGAGTTGGGGTTGGCCTCTAGTTTGGCCTCTGGTACCCTCTTAGTTAGGGTGTAGCATTTGGTACCCTCTAAGTTGGGGTGTGGCCTCCGGTATCATTCTGAGTTGGGATGTGGCCTGAGTTGGGGTGTGGCCTTGGCTACATCTTTGAGTTGGGGTGTGGCCTCCGTTCCCCTCTCCGGTACCCTCTAAGTTGGCGTTTGGCCTCTGGTACCCTCTGAGTTGGGGTGTGGCCTCCGGTAACCTCTGAGTTTGGTGTGGCCTCCAGTGCCCTCTAAGTTTGCCCAGGGTGTGGCCATCGGAACCTCTGAGTTGAGGTGTGGCCTCTTGTACCTTCTAGGAGTTGGGGTGTGGCCTCCGATACCCTCTGATTTGGGGTGTGGCCTCCAGTACTCTCTGAGTTGGGGTGTGGCATCTGAGTTGGGGTGTGGCCTCTGAGTTTGAGTGTAGATTCTGGTACCCTCTGAGTTGGGGTGTGGCCTCTGGCACCCTCTGAGATGAAATGTGACCCCCTGCACCCTGAGTTGGGGTGTGGACTCCGGTCCCCTTTGAGTTAGGGTGTGGCCTCTTTGTTAGGGTTTGGCCACCGGTACCTTCTTAGCTGTGATGTGACCACTGCTACCCTCTGAGTTGGGGTGTGACAGCCTCTGGAACCCTCTGAGATGAAATGTGGCCTCTGAAACCCTCTGAGTTGGGGGGTGGCCTCTGGTACCCTCTGAGTTGGGGTGTGCCCTCTGAGTTGGGCCCAGTGTGGCCTTCGTTCCCCTGTGAGTTGGGGTGTGGCCTCCAATACCCTCTGAGTTGGGGTGTGGCCCTCGGTCCTTTCTGAGTTACGGTGTGGCCTCATAGGAACCTCTGAGATGGGGTGTGGCTTCTGGACCTTCTAGTACCCTCTGAGTTGGAGTGTGACCTCTGAGCTGGGGTCTGGTCTCCTGGACCTTCAAAGTTGGGGTTTGGCCTTTGGTACCCACTGAGTTGGGGTGTGGCATCCGGTACCCTCTGAGTTGGGGTGTGGCCTCGGGGAACCTCTGAGTTGGGTGTGGCCTCCGGTACCCTCTGAGTTTTCCCAGGTTGTGGCCATCGGTACCCTCTGAGTTGAGGTGTGGCCTCTTGTGTCTTCTAGGGTTTGGGGTGTTGCCTCCAGTATCCTCTGAGTTGAGGTGTGGCCTCCGGTATAATCTGAGTTGGGGTGTGGCCTCCATCACCCTTTGATTTAGGGTGTGGCCTTTTAGTTAGGGTGTGGCCTTGGCTACATATATGAGTTGGGGTTTGGCCTCCGGTAAACCCTCTGAGTTGGAGGTGTGGCCTTGGATATCCTCTGAGTTGGGCTGTGGCCTTCGATATCCTCTGAGTTGGGCTGTGGCCTCCTACCTCTGAGTTGGGGTGTGGTCTCCAGTACCCTTTGAGTTGGAGTGTGGCCTCTGGTACCCCTTAAGTTGGGGTGTGGCCTCCGATACCCTCTGAGCTTGGGTGTACCCTCACAGTTGGGTTGTGGCCTTCAGTAGCTTCTGAGTTGGGGTTTGGCCTCCAGTACCCTCTAAGTTGGAGTGTGGACTCCGGTACCCTCTGAGTTGGGCTGTGGCCTCCTACCTCTGAGTTGGGACGTGGCCTCTAGTACCCTTTGAGTTGGAGTGTGGCCTCCGATACCCTCTGAGTTTGGGTGTATCCTTCCAGTTGGGTTGTGGCCTTCAGTAGCTTCTGAGTTGGAGTTTGGCCTCCGGTACCCTCTCCAGCTCTGAGGGGACCGGAGGCCGCACCCCAAATCAGAGGGGACCGGAGGCCAAACCCCATCTCGGAGGGGACCGGAATCCACACCCCAGCTCAGAGTTAACCAGAGGCCGGACACAAGCTTGGAAGGGATTGGAGGACACACCCCAGCTTGAAGGGGATTGGAGGCCACACCCCATTTTGAAGGGGACCGATCGGAGGCTACACTTCAGCTCAGAGGTGACCAGAGACCACATTTCAGCTTGGAGGGGACCTGAGGTCACACCCCAGCTTTAAAGGGACCGGAGGCCACAGCCCAGTCCGAAGGGGATTGGAGGCCACACCCCAGCTCAGAGGGGACTAGAGGCCACACCCTAGCTCGGATGGGACCAGAGGCCACACCCCAGCTCGTAGGGTACCGGAGGCTACACCTCAGCTTGGAAAGAACTCCACTCAAGCTCAGAGGGCACCTCAGCTCGGAGGGGACAGGAGCCCACACCCCATCTTGGAGGGGACCGGAGGCCACACTCCAACTCTGAGGGGACCGGAGGCCAAAACCCAGCTCGGAGGGGACCTGAAGCCGCACCCCAGCTCAAAGTTGACCGGAGGCCAAACCCCAGCTCGGAGGGGACCTGTAGCCACACCCCAGCTCACAGTTGACCGGAGGACACACCGCAGCTCGGAAGGGAACGGAGGCCACATCCCAGCTCGAGGGGATCGTAAGTCACACGGAAGCTCAGAGTTGACCGGAGGCCGCACCCCAGCTCGGAAGGGAAAGGAGGTTGCTACCCAGCTCGGAAGGGACCGGAGTCTGCACCCTAGCTCGGAGGGGACCAGAGGCTGCACCACAGCTCGGAGGTGAGCAGAGGCTGCACCACAGCTTGGAGGGGATCGGAGGCCTTACCCCAGCTCGGAGGGTACCGGAGGCCACACCCCAGCTGGGAGGGGACCAAAGGCCGAATTCCAATTCGGAGGTGACCAGAGGCCACATCCCAGCTCGGAGGGGACCAGAGGCCACACCCCAGCTGGGAGGAGACCCCAGCTCGGAGGGGACAGGAGACCACATCCCAGCTCAAAGGGACCGGAGGCCATAGCTTGGAGGGTCTTGGAGGCCACACCCCAGCTCGGAGGGCACCCCACCCCAGCTCGGAGGGAACCTCAGGTCAGAGGGTAATGGAGGCTGCAGTACAGCTCAGAGGGGACCAGAGGCAACACCCCAGCTTGGAGGGCGCAGCTCAGATGGGACCGGAGGCCGCACCCCCAGCTTGGAGGGAACCGGAGGCCACACACACCACAGCTCGGTGGGAACCAGAGTCCACACCCCAACTCAGAGGAGACCCCAGCTCGGAGGGGACCAGAGGCCACAGCCCAGCTCGGAGGGCAACCCAAATCAGAGGTGACCGGAGGCCTCACCCCAGCTCGGAGGGGACCTGAGTTCACATCATAGCTCAAAAGGGACTGGGGGCCACACCCCAGTCCGAAGGGGACCGGAGGCAACACCCCAGCTCGGATGGGACCTTAGCCACACCCCAGCCCGGACGGGACTGAAGGCCACACCCCAGCTCGTAAGGGACCCCAACTAGGAGGGGACCGAAGGACACACCCCAGCTCGGAGGGTACCAGAGGCCACACCTCAACTAGGAAAGCACTCCACCCCAGCTCGGAGGGCACCCCACCTCGGAGGGGACAGGAGCCCACACCCCAAGTTGGAGGGGACAGGAGGCCACACTCCAGCTCTGAGGGGACCGGAGGCCGCATCCCAGCTCACAGTTGACCGGAGGCCGCACCCCAGCTCGGAAGGGAACGGAGGCCACACGCCAGCTCGGAAAGCAGTCCATCCCAGCTCGGAGGGGATAGGAGGCCACACTCCAGCTCTGAGGGGACCGGAGGCCACATCCTACTTAGAGAGGTCCGGATGCCAAACCCCAGCTCGGAGGGGACCGGAAGCCACACCCCTGCTCAGAGTTGACCGGAGGCCGAACCCCAGCTTGGAAGGGAATGGATGCCGCACCCCAGCTCGGAGCGAACCGGAGGCCACACTCCAGTTCGAAGGGGACCAATTGGAGGCCATTCCCCTCTCGGAGGTGATTGGAGGCCACACCCCAGCTCGGAGGGGACCTGAGGTCACAACACAGCTCGAAAGGGACCAGAGGCCACACCCCAGCTCGAAGGGGAACGGAGGCTGCTCCCCAGCTTGAAGGGGACCAGAGGCTGCACTCCAGATCGTAGGGAAACGATCGGAGGCCACACACCAAGCTCAGAGGGGATCGGAGGCCTCACCCCAGCTAGGAGGGGACCGGAGGCCACTCCCCAGCTCGGAGGGGACCCCAGCTCGGAGGGGACCGGAGGCCACATCCCAAGTTGGAGGGGACAGGAGGCCACACTCCAGCTCTGAGGGGACCGGAGGCCGCATCCCAGCTCACAGTTGACCGGAGGCCGCACCCCAGCTCGGAAGGGAACGGAGGCCACACCCCAGCTCGGAAAGCAGTCCATCCCAGCTCGGAGGGGACAGGAGGCCACACTCCAGCTCTGAGGGGACCGGAGGCCACATCCTACTTAGAGAGGTCCGGATGCCAAACCCCAGCTCGGAGGGGACCGGAAGCCACACCCCTGCTCAGAGTTGACCGGAGGCCGAACCCCAGCTTGGAAGGGAATGGATGCCGCACCCCAGCTCGGAGCGAACCGGAGGCCACACTCCAGTTCGAAGGGGACCAATTGGAGGCCATTCCCCTCTCGGAGGTGATTGGAGGCCACACCCCAGCTCGGAGGGGACCTGAGGTCACAACACAGCTCGAAAGGGACCAGAGGCCACACCCCAGCTCGAAGGGGAACGGAGGCTGCTCCCCAGCTTGAAGGGGACCAGAGGCTGCACTCCAGATCGTAGGGAAACGATCGGAGGCCACACACCAAGCTCAGAGGGGATCGGAGGCCTCACCCCAGCTAGGAGGGGACCGGAGGCCACTCCCCAGCTCAGAGGGGACCCCAGCTCGGAGGGGACCGGAGGCCACATCCCAGCTCAAAGGGACCGGAGACCACAGCTCGGAGGGTTTGGGAGGCCACACCCCAGCTCAGAGGGCACCCCACCCCAGCTCGGAGGGAACCTCGAGTCGGAGGGGACTGGAGGCTGCACCTCAGCTCGGAGGGGACCAGAGGCCACACCCCAGCTCGGAGGGGACCTGACGTCACAACACAGCTTGAAAGGGACCGGAGGCCACACCCCAGCTCGAAGGGGAACGGAGGCTGCTCCCCAGCTTGAAGGGGACCAGAGGCTGCACTCCAGATCGTAGGGAAACGATCGGAGGCCACACACCAGCTCAGAGGGGATCGGAGGCCTCACCCCAGCTCGGAGGGGACCGGAGGCAACTCCCCAGCTCGGAGGGGACCAGAGGCCACATCCCAGCTCAAAGGGACCGGAGACCACAGCTCGGAGGGTTTGGGAGGCCACACCCCAGCTCGGAGGGCACCCCACCCCAGCTCGGAGGGAACCTCAGGTCGGAGGGGACTGGAGGCTGCACCCCAGCTTGGGGGACCAGAGGCCACACCCCATCTTAGAGGGTTCCAGGGGCCAAACCACAGCTCGGAGGGGAACGGAAGCCACACCCCAGCTCGGAAGGGAACGGAGGCCACACAGAAGCATAGTTGACCGGAGGCTGCACCCCAGCTCGGAAGAGACTGGAGGCCGCACTGCCCAGCTTGGAGGGGACCGGAGGCTGCACTCCAGCTCAGAGGGGAACGGAGGCTGCACTGTTGTGAAATTGGATTCTGGGCTCCCCCGGTGGCCACTTGTGGAATTGTACTTGTGTGCATCATCCCCTCTGTTCACCTGCTCCTATCAGGATGTGGGAGTCGCTATTTAACCTTGCTCCTCTGTCAGTTTCATGCCGGTCAACAATGTAATCAGAAGCCTTTCTGTGCATGTTCCTGCTACTAGACAACTCCCAGCTAAGTTGGACTTTTGTCCTTGTGTGTTTTTGCATTTTGTTCCTGTTCACAGCTGCTGTTTCGTTACTGTGTCTGGAAAGCTCTTGTGAGCGGAAATTGCCACTCTGGTGTTATGAGTTAATGCTAGAGTCTTAAAGTAATTTCTGGATGGTGTTTTGATAGAGTTTTCTGCTGACCATGAAAGTGCCCTTTCTGTCTTCTTGCTATCTAGAAAGCGGACCTCGATTTTTGCTAAACCTATTTTCATACTACGTTTGTCATTTCATCTAAAATCACCGCCAATATATGTGGGGGCCTCTGTCTGCCTTTTGGGAAAATTTCTCTAGAGGTGAGCCAGGACTGTCTTTTCCTCTGCTAGGATTAGGTAGTTCTCCGGCTGGCGCTGGGCATCTAGGGATAAAAAAACGTAGGCATGCTACCCGGCCACTTCTAGTTGTGCGGCAGGTTTAGTTCATGGTCAGTATAGTTTCCATCTTCCAAGAGCTAGTTCTCATATATGCTGGGCTATGTTCTCTCGCCATTGAGAATCATGACAGTTTGACCGGCCCAAAAAAAAGGGTTAAATTACTGGCTGAGAAAGGAGAGAAAAAAGAAGTCTGCTACAATTTTTTTTTTTTTTTTTTCCTCTAGTTCTGAGTGTGCTCTTAATTGAATCACTTGCTAGTCTGCCTATACTGCAGCCTTCCTCTCTTTCTCTCCTTCTAATCCTTGAATGGCTCTGTGTTCACCTGTTTCAAATGGATCTTCAGAGTGTAGCTACAGGTTTGAATAAACTCGCCACAAAGGTACAAAATTTGCAAGATTTTGTTGTTCATGCACCTATGTCTGAGCCTAGAATTCCTTTGCCTGAATTCTTCTCGGGGAATAGATCTCACTTTCAAAATTTTAAAAATAATTGCAAATTGTTTTTGTCCCTGAAGTCTCGCTCTGCCGGAGACCCTGCACAGCAGGTCAGGATTGTAATTTCCTTGCTCCGGGGCGACCCTCAAGACTGGGCTTTTGCATTGGCACCAGGGGATCCTGCGTTGCTCAATGTGGATGCGTTTTTTCTGGCCTTGGGGTTGCTTTATGAGGAACCTCATTTAGAGCTTCAGGCGGAAAAGGCCTTGATGTCCTTGTCTCAGGGGCAAGATGAAGCTGAAATATACTGCCAAAAATTCCGCAAATGGTCTGTGCTTACTCAGTGGAATGAGTTCGCCCTGGCGGCGATTTTCAGAGAAGGTCTCTCTGATGCCATTAAGGATGTTATGGTGGGGTTCCCTGTGCCTGCGAGTCTGAATGAGTCCATGACGATGGCTATTCAGATCGATAGGCGTCTGCGGGAGCGCAAACCTGTGCACCATTTGGCGGTGTCTACTGAGAAAACGCCAGAAAATATGCAATGTGATAGAATTCTGTCCAGAAGCGAGCGGCAGAATTTTAGACGAAAAAATGGGTTGTGCTTCTATTGTGGTGATTCAACTCATGTTATATCAGCATGCTTTAAGCGTACTAAGAAGCCTGACAAGTCTGTTTCAATTAGCACTTTACAGTCTAAGTTTATTCTATCTGTGACCCTGATTTGTTCTTTGTCATCTATTACCGCGGACGCCTATGTCGACTCTGGCGCTGCTTTGAGTCTTATGGATTGGTCCTTTGCCAAACGCTGTGGGTATGATTTGGAGCCATTGGAGGCTCCGATACCTCTGAAAGGGATTGACTCCACCCCATTGGCTAGTAATAAACCACAATACTGGACACAAGTGACTATGCGTGTTAATCCGGATCACCAGGAGGTTATTCGCTTTCTGGTGCTGTATAATCTACATGATGTTTTGGTGCTGGGATTGCCATGGCTGCAATCTCATAACCCAGTCCTCGACTGGAGAGCTATGTCTGTGTTAAGCTGGGGATGTAAAGGAACTCATGGGGACGTACCTTTGGTTTCCATTTCATCATCTATTCCCTCTGAGATTCCTGAATTCTTGTCTGACTTTCGTGACGTTTTTGAAGAACCCAAGGTTGGTTCACTACCTCCGCACCGGGAGTGCGATTGTGCCATAGACTTGATTCCGGGTAGTAAATACCCTAAGGGTCGTTTATTTAATCTGTCTGTGCCTGAACACGCGGCTATGCGAGAATATATAAAGGAGTCCTTGGAAAAGGGACATATTCGTCCTTCGTCATCTCCCTTAGGAGCCGGTTTTTTCTTTGTGTCTAAGAAAGACGGCTCTTTGAGGCCGTGTATTGATTATCGACTTTTGAATAAAATCACGGTTAAATATCAATATCCGTTACCACTGCTTACTGATTTGTTTGCTCGTATAAAGGGGGCCAAGTGGTTCTCTAAGATAGATCTCCGTGGGGCGTATAATTTGGTGCGAATCAAGCAGGGGGATGAGTGGAAAACCGCATTTAATACGCCCGAGGGCCATTTTGAGTATTTGGTGATGCCTTTTGGTCTTTCAAATGCCCCTTCAGTCTTCCAGTCCTTTATGCATGACATTTTCCGCGATTATTTGGATAAATTTATGATTGAGTATCTGGATGATATTCTGATTTTTTCGGATGACTGGGACTCTCATGTCCAGCAGGTCAGGAGGGTTTTTCAGGTTTTGCGGTCTAATTCCTTGTGTGTGAAGGGTTCTAAGTGTGTTTTTGGGGTTCAAAAGATTTCCTTCTTGGGATACATTTTTTCCCCCTCTTCCATCGAGATGGATCCTGTCAAGGTTCAGGCTATTGGTGATTGGACGCAACCCTCTTCTCTTAAGAGTCTTCAGAAATTTTTGGGCTTTGCTAACTTTTATCGTCGATTTATTGCTGGTTTTTCTGATGTTGTAAAACCATTGACTGATTTGACTAAGAAGGGTGCTGATGTTGCTGATTGGTCCCCTGATGCTGTGGAGGCCTTTCGGGAGCTCAAGCGCCGCTTTTCTTCCGCCCCAGTGTTGCGTCAGCCTGATGTTGCTCTTCCTTTTCAGGTTGAGGTCGACGCTTCTGAAATCGGAGCTGGGGCGGTGTTGTCGCAGAGAAGTTCCGACTGCTCCGTGATGAGACCTTGTGCTTTTTTTTCCCGTAAATTTTCGCCCGCCGAGCGGAATTATGATATTGGGAATCGGGAGCTTTTGGCCATGAAGTGGGCTTTTGAGGAGTGGCGTCACTGGCTTGAGGGGGCCAGACATCAGGTGGTGGTATTGACTGACCACAAAAATTTAATTTACCTTGAGTCTGCCAGGCGCCTGAATCCTAGACAGGCACGCTGGTCGTTGTTTTTCTCTCGGTTTAATTTTGTGGTGTCTTACCTACCGGGTTCTAAGAATGTTAAGGCGGATGCCCTTTCTAGGAGTTTTGAGCCTGACTCCCCTGGTAATTCTGAGCCCACAGGTATCCTTAAAGATGGAGTGATATTGTCTGCCGTTTCTCCAGACCTGCGGCGGGCCTTGCAGGAGTTTCAGGCGGATAGACCTGATCGTTGCCCACCTGGTAGACTGTTTGTTCCTGATGATTGGACCAGTAGAGTCATCTCTGAGGTTCATTCTTCTGCGTTGGCAGGTCATCCTGGAATCTTTGGTACTAGGGATTTGGTGGCAAGGTCCTTCTGGTGGCCTTCCCTGTCACGAGATGTGCGAGGCTTTGTGCAGTCTTGTGACGTTTGTGCTCGGGCCAAGCCTTGTTGTTCTCGGGCTAGTGGATTGTTGTTACCCTTGCCTATCCCGAAGAGGCCTTGGACGCACATCTCGATGGATTTTATTTCGGATCTGCCTGTTTCTCATAAGATGTCTGTCATCTGGGTGGTGTGTGACCGTTTCTCTAAGATGGTCCATCTGGTTCCCTTGCCTAAGTTGCCTTCTTCTTCCGAGTTGGTTCCTCTGTTTTTTCAAAATGTTGTTCGTTTGCATGGTATTCCGGAGAATATCGTTTCTGACAGAGGGACCCAATTCGTGTCTAGATTTTGGCGGGCATTCTGTGCTAGGATGGGCATAGATTTGTCTTTTTCGTCTGCTTTCCATCCTCAGACTAATGGCCAGACCGAGCGGACTAATCAGACCTTGGAGACATATTTGAGGTGTTTTGTGTCTGCGGATCAGGATGATTGGGTTGCTTTTTTGCCTTTGGCGGAGTTCGCCCTCAATAATCGGGCCAGCTCTGCCACCTTGGTGTCCCCGTTTTTCTGTAATTCGGGGTTTCATCCTCGATTTTCCTCCGGTCAAGTGGAATCTTCGGATTGTCCTAGAGTGGATGCTGTGGTGGAGAGGTTGCATCAGATTTGGGGGCAGGTGGTGGACAATTTGAAGTTGTCCCAGGAGAAGACTCAGCTTTTTGCCAACCGCCGTCGTCGTGTTGGTCCTCGGCTTTGTGTTGGGGACTTGGTGTGGTTGTCTTCTCGTTTTGTCCCTATGAGGGTTTCTTCTCCTAAGTTTAAGCCTCGGTTCATCGGCCCGTACAAGATATTGGAGATTCTTAACCCTGTGTCCTTCCGTTTGGACCTCCCTGCATCCTTTTCGATTCATAATGTTTTTCATCGGTCATTGTTGCGCAGGTATGAGGTACCGGCTGTGCCTTCCGTTGAGCCTCCTGCTCCGGTGTTGGTTGAGGGTGAGTTGGAGTACGTTGTGGAAAAGATCTTGGACTCTCGTGTTTCCAGACGGAAACTCCAGTATCTGGTCAAATGGAAGGGATACGGTCAGGAGGATAATTCTTGGGTCACTGCCTCTGATGTTCATGCCTCCGATCTTGTCCGTGCCTTTCATAGGGCTCATCCTGATCGCCCTGGTGGTTCTGGTGAGGGTTCGGTGCCCCCTCCTTGAGGGGGGGGTACTGTTGTGAAATTGGATTCTGGGCTCCCCTGGTGGCCACTTGTGGAATTGTACTTGTGTGCATCATCCCCTCTGTTCACCTGCTCCTATCAGGATGTGGGAGTCGCTATTTAACCTTGCTCCTCTGTCAGTTTCATGCCGGTCAACAATGTAATCAGAAGCCTTTCTGTGCATGTTCCTGCTACTAGACAACTCCCAGCTAAGTTGGACTTTTGTCCTTGTGTGTTTTTGCATTTTGTTCCTGTTCACAGCTGCTGTTTCGTTACTGTGTCTGGAAAGCTCTTGTGAGCGGAAATTGCCACTCTGGTGTTATGAGTTAATGCTAGAGTCTTAAAGTAATTTCTGGATGGTGTTTTGATAGAGTTTTCTGCTGACCATGAAAGTGCCCTTTCTGTCTTCTTGCTATCTAGAAAGCGGACCTCGATTTTTGCTAAACCTATTTTCATACTACGTTTGTCATTTCATCTAAAATCACCGCCAATATATGTGGGGGCCTCTGTCTGCCTTTTGGGAAAATTTCTCTAGAGGTGAGCCAGGACTGTCTTTTCCTCTGCTAGGATTAGGTAGTTCTCCGGCTGGCGCTGGGCATCTAGGGATAAAAAAACGTAGGCATGCTACCCGGCCACTTCTAGTTGTGCGGCAGGTTTAGTTCATGGTCAGTATAGTTTCCATCTTCCAAGAGCTAGTTCTCATATATGCTGGGCTATGTTCTCTCGCCATTGAGAATCATGACACTGCACCCTAGATCGGAGGGGACCAGAGGCTGCACCCCAGATCGTAGGGGAACGATCGGAGGCCACACACCAGCTCGGGGAAGATCGGAGGCCTCACCCCAGCTCGGAGGGTACCGGAGGTTGCACCACACTTAGGAGGGGACCGGAGACCACACCCCAGCTGGGAGGGGACAGGGGACCAAAGGCCGAATTCCAGCTCGGAGTTGACCGGAGGCCACATCCCAGCTCGCCCCATATCGGAGGGGACCAGAGGCCACATCCCAGCTCGGAGGGGACCAGAGGCCACACCCCAGCTCGGAGGGGACCCCATCTCGGATGTGATTGGACGCCACATCTCAGATGAAATGGACCGGAGGCCAAAGCTCGGAGGGTCTTGGAGGCCACACCCCAACTCGGAGGGTACCCCACCCCAGCTCGGAGCGAACCTCAGGTCGGGGGGGGACTGGAGGCCGCAACCCATCTCGGAGGGGACCAGAGGCCACAACCCACCACAACCCAGCTCGGAGGGCGCAGCTCAGAGGGGACCGAAAGCCGCTCCCCAGTTCGGAGGGGACAGGAGGCCACACCCTAACTCGTCGGACAGGATCGGAGGTCACACACACCTCAGCTCAGTGGGAACCAGAGTCCACACTCCAACTCGGAGGGTACCCCAGCTAGGAGGGGACCAGCGGCCACAGCCCAGTTCGGAGGGGAACTGTAGCGCCCCCACCGCCGCAGGGCCGAGGGGTACCCGGTACCGGGCCTACGGGTCTCTGCTTCTGGGGTTGTCACGGCGGCTAGGCCCCGGTCCGTGACCCTGCCGTGGGGCGCACAGTGAATGATAGGTGTGGATGTTGATAGTGGGGGTGCGGTGCAGTAAATAACGGGGACACCAGGTTGCAGTCTCTTTACCTCTTTACTGAAGATCTCTGGGTCCACAGTCCAGCATACGGTTCACCAGGCTGCGCAAGTCCGGCCGGTCCAATGGCACCTCCAGAGTTCTCTTCACAGGTGGAAATCGGTGCCTTCCTTCTAGCGCTATGTGTTGCGGTCCTTCCCTGCTGTGCACCGTTGTGTCTGTTTCTTAAGTTCCCTCACAACTCGATTAAATGATGTTCTTCTAATCCTCCGTCCCTCCCTGATGTTCTGGTTGGGACGGCACCCGTTTGACGGGTAGGCTCGGAGCTCTTCCGGGACCCTAGAGTCGCCCCTCTCCACAAGGTGCCCCCAAGACTTCATAGGTGATTTGTGTGAGACAGCCTGCCTTAGACTGACTGTCCTGCCGCTGTTTAGAGTATTGCTTGAAGCTGAATGTTATAATACTCCCTCGGCGTTCCGGCCACCGGTAGTGCGCCTCAGTAGGGTGTTGCTCCGGTCTTACGGCACGACCCCTACTGGTATTCTCTTATTGCTTGATCTCGTTTCTCACTCAGCACAATCTATCTCGCTTCTAGTCCTTTCTTGGGCCCCGCCGCTTCCCGGAGCTGGCGCGGGCCCGTTACGTTCTTTCCAATGCCAAGCCTCTGTCAGGATCCCACCCGTGACAGAGACCCTACTGTATCTTCCCCTACAACACCCTCTGCCACAAGGTGTTGCCTGGTTCCAACCCAGTCAGCTTTCTGATCTAACTTCCTGCCTGACCCCCAGTTTACCCACTATGGTGGGGAGTGGCCTAATGAATAGCACCCTTAGCTCCCCCCGGAGGCCCAGCTGTGAAATGTATTGGTGTCTGTGATACCTGATCAGATGAACTCCTTCAGTGCCATCGGACGCACCATAGCTCCCCATAGTGGCGGAGCCACAGTACTGCAACGACCAGGACTCTGGGGCGCTGCACTCCCCCCTGGTTAAACACAGTACTCTGGGACTGGGAAGAAAACAACAATACAAGTTAGCAAAAAGACATACAATTTTGTTGAGTGCAATAACAATAAGCATATTTGAACAGACCTTCCCTTTATGGGAGGTGAGGACACTTGAACGTTACAAACATGGTAAAATATCATAGCAACATGCTATAATTAACTTTTCTTACCCAACCGGGTATTCTACTAAGTGCAAAAATTGTTGAACAATAATTTAACTTTGCCTTTAAGGACATACACTCTTAATCCACTAAAGACCTTCCTATAATCACATTATAAGGTATTTTAACTTTTTCATTCTCCTTCTTTAAATCTGCAGGACCGCCTGTCCTATCGGCACCAGACCTACTGCCTCTCCTTTCTGTTACAGGACCGCCCCGTTCAGCCAGGGCCTACTGCCTTTTCAACTACTATACACAGTATAGAACGTAACATTACTTTCAGTTTAAGAGAACTAAGTCATCTCTACATGACTCCTATGAGGACTCAGGGTTTACCTTCTATCCTAACTATCTATCAGCATTATCAAAAACATTTTCTATCGAACATTAAACCTTCTCATTATCTTTCTTCCTTTCATGCATGCTGGACACCACATCTATCCCTACGGGTCCACTGCATCCTTCTTCTATCTTTCACCTTTTACTTCTCAGAGCACATCATCAGTTTTTCTTCACATTTAACTAATTAAACACATATAACTTTCTCATGTAAACATTATCATCACTTTCTTTGGTCAAGACATTATTGCTTCCAATCTTAAAGCAATATCACAGTTTAAGCGTAACAAATGAACATCCCCTTTAAGAGGGGACCAAGTCTCTATGAGGTAGCGTATCTTCTCAAGCTACCAGTCCATACTCAGCAAAGGTTCCAGTGCGGTATCTTCACAAAGAGTCCTTTTTAAAGTAAAACCAGTAGGGGGCGCCTTCAATAAGGTGCAAACTATTTACAAGAAGTTCGGATCATGCACTGTTCATGATTTCAGCAGTTCTAAAACTTGTGCAAAAACTTTGGAAAGACAAACAAAACAAAACACTAGGGATCCCGGGTCAACAAAAGGATCCCTTTAAAAGTTTACCCTGGACGGGTTTAGCAGAACACAGGAAACAAACAGTTAAAAACTATGTACATAGTAATAAAGCAATTATGCTTACTCGTCCTTTGTGGAGCAGGGTGGTTTCCGATCTGGCCTCACCAGGCCAACGGATCGCACTGGTGAGCCAGGACGCGGTTCCGGTCCCCGCAGCGATAAGATCCCTCGCCGGGAGGCCCTTCTCACTGGCAGGTGCACACGTCCCTCTGGGGCACGGTGAGGCCAGGCCTCTCGAGGTTCTGTGGGGCCGGGCTCTGCTGCCCCCTTTACGGGATCATCTTCCGGTGTTCCGGCAGCAGCCTGGAGGGCAATGCATCGCTGTACGCCTCGGGCTATCCAGCCCGTCCCACCAGCTTCCCTCCTCCACCTCGTGTAGGTCACAGCGTCGCCCGGCTCCAGATCACGAGCGAACCTCCTGCTGCAGGGCTCCACCTCCTCCCGATCGACACGGACCTGCAGCGGCTCTCCAATCTCCTGGATGACTCCTCTCCCGTGCCGGGAGTTAAAAGACACTACCACACCCCAGTGTGATGGCGGGATCTCCGGGGCTCTGACCAAGTCAATCGGCGCTGCAGGTTGGGGCCGGCTCCGCCACGCTGCCATCAGACGCCGTAGATGTTCGGCGTCCGGCATGATCTTTAGGCCCGGCGTCTGTAGCGTACTTCCAGCTGCGGCCAAGTGGGAGGGAACAGGGGACAACCGGACCTCCGTGGGCTGGCCCAGCCGAGTAAGCACGCGGGCATCAGCCTCCAGCCGGCAGGCTAGCTGGCGGGCCTCGGCTGCAGCCACACACTCCTCAGACAGCGGCAAAGGGGGTCGGCCCATCGGTAACTCCGTGAGGGTCAGACCCCGCAGTGTTGGCGCCTCTGGGGCTGTGTCGGGTTGCGCAGCCTCAGGCCGGATCGGGTCAGTCCCACGCGGTGTTCCCGGTGTCGCCATCTTTGCCTTTCCTCCAATGCTCTCTTCCCGCGGTCTCTTTCGTGGGCGGCCCCGTCTCCATGGTCTCCACCCTCCAAACAAGATCAGGAGGCGGACCTCAGCCGCTGACGGACACGTCCTCAAGACACAGAAATATTTAGACTGGGCGCCATTGCTGTTCGCGCTCTCCAGCTTGTCTACGCCCACTTCACGCCCCTCTTCTTCTCCTGCGCTGTAATGGCGGCGGATTTTTGGCGGTAAATGGCGCAGCACAGTCTTTGCAATAAAGTACAGTCCAAGCACAACAAATTACAGTTCCAAGGCACACATGACCTGATTTTTCAGGCTTAAGTAGAATCCTGTTCGTGACGCCAAGTTGTAGCGCCCCCACCGCCGCAGGGCCGAGGGGTACCCGGTACCGGGCCTACGGGTCTCTGCTTCTGGGGTTGTCACGGCGGCTAGGCCCCGGTCCGTGACCCTGCCGTGGGGCGCACAGTGAATGATAGGTGTGGATGTTGGTAGTGGGGGTGCGGTGCAGTAAATAACGAGGACACCAGGTTGCAGTCTCTTTACCTCTTTACTGAAGATCTCTGGGTCCACAGTCCAGCATACGGTTCACCAGGCTGCGCAAGTCCGGCCGGTCCAATGGCACCTCCAGAGTTCTCTTCACAGGTGGAAATCGGTGCCTTCCTTCTAGCGCTATGTGTTGCGGTCCTTCCCTGCTGTGCTTACGGAAAGTCCCCACAACCGTTGTGTCTGTTTCTTAAGTTCCCTCACAACTCGATTAAATGATGTTCTTCTAATCCTCCGTCCCTCCCTGATGTTCTGGTTGGGACGGCACCCGTTTGACGGGTAGGCTCGGAGCTCTTCCGGGACCCTAGAGTCGCCCCTCTCCACAAGGTGCCCCCCAAGACTTCATAGGTGATTTGTGTGAGACAGCCCGCCTTAGACTGACTGTCCTGCCGCTGTTTGGAGTATTGCTTGAAGCTGAATGTTATAATACTCCCTCGGCGTTCCGGCCACCGGTAGTGCGCCTCAGTAGGGTGTTGCTCCGGTCTTACAGCACGACCCCTACTGGTATTCTCCTATTGCTTGATCTTGTTTCTCACTCAGCACAATCTATCTCGCTTCTAGTCCTTTCTTGGGCCCCGCCGCTTCCCGGAGCTGGCGCGGGCCCGTTACGTTCTTTCCAATGCCAAGCCTCTGTCAGGATCCCACCCCTGACAGAGACCCTACTGTATCTTCCCCTACAACACCCTCTGCCACAAGGTGTTGCCTGGTTCCAACCCAGTCAGCTTTCTTATCTAACTTCCTGACTGACCCCCAGTTTACCCACTATGGTGGGGAGTGGCCTAATGAATAGCACCCTTAGCTCCCCCCGGAGGCCCAGCTGTGAAATCTATTGGTGTCTGTGATACCTGATACTGTGATACTCCTTCAGTGCCATCGGACGCACCGTAGCTCCCCATAGTGGCGGAGCCACAGTACTGCAACGACCAGGACTCTGGGGCGCTGCAGAACCCAACTCAGAGGTGACTGGAGACCACACCCCAGCTCGCAGGGGACCTGAGGTCACATAGCTCAAAAGGGACTGGAGGCCACACCCCAGTCTGAAGGGGACTTGAGGCCGCACCACAGCTCTGAGGGGACCAGAGGCCACACCCCAGAGGGGACAGGAGGCCGCACCCCAGCTTGTAGGGGACCGGAGGCCACATACACCACAGCTCAGTGGGAACCAGAGTCCACACCCCAGCTCAGAGCTGACCCCAGTTCGGAGGGGATCAGAGGCCACACCCCAGCTCGGAGGAGACCTGAGGTCACATCATAGCTCAAAAGGGACTGGAGGCCACACCCCAGCTCGGATGGGACCGGAGGCCACACCCCAGCTCGGAAGGGAGAGGAGGTCGTTACCCAGCTCGAAAGGGACTTCAGGAGTCTGCACCCCAGCTCGGAGGGGACCAGAGGCTGCACCACAGCTCGGAGGTGACCGGAGGCTGCACCCCAGTTCAGAGGCGAACAGAGGATGCACCACAGCTTGGAGGGGATCGGAGGCCTTACCCCAGCTCGGAGGGTACCGTAGGCCACACCCCAGCTGGGAGGGGACCAAAGGCCGAATTCCAGCTCGGAGGTGACCAGAGGCCACATCCCAGCTCGCCCCATGTCGGAGGGGACCAGAGGCAACATCCCAGCTCGGAGGGCACCAGAGGCCACACCCCAGCTCGGAGGGTACCCCAGCTCGGATGTGATTGGACACCACATCTCAGCTCAAAGGGACCGGAGGCCACAGCTCGGAGGGTCTTGGAGGCCACACCCCAACTCGGAGAGCACCCCACCCTAGCTCGGAGGGAACCTCAGGTCAGAAGGGACTGGAGGCCGCACCCCATTTTGGAGGGGACCAGAGGCCACAACCCACCACAACCCAGCTCGGAAGGCGCAGCTCAGAGGGGACCAAAAGCCGCTCCCCAGCTCAGATGGGAATGGAGTCCACACCTCAGCTCTGGGACCTACTTCCACACTGCAGCTCGGAGGGGACAGGAGGCCACACCCCAACTCGGACGGGACTGGAGGTCACACACACCTCAGCTCGGTGGGAACCAGATTCCACACTCCAACTCGGAAGGCACCAGAGGCCACAGCCCAGCTTGGAGGGGAACCCAACTCAGAAGGGACTGGAAACCACACCCCAGCTCGAGGGGATTGGAGGCACAACCTAGCTTCGAGGGTACCAGAGGCCACACCCCTGCTATGGAGCACTACATCCTATCTTGGAGGGCACCCCTGCTCGGCAGGTAATAAAAACCACACCCCAGCTCGGAGCGAACCGGAGGCCACACTCCAGTTCGAAGGGGACCGATTGGAGGCCATACCCCGCTCGGAGGTGATTGGAGGCCACACCCCAGCTCAGAGGGTACCTGAAGTCACAACACAGCTCAAAAGGGACCGGAGGCCACACCCCAGCTCGAAGGGGAACGGAGGCTGCTCCCCAGCTTGAAGGGGACTAGAGGCTGCACTCCAGATCGTAGGGAAACGATCGAAGGCCACACACCAGCTCAGAGGGGATCGGAGGCCTCACCCCAGCTAGGAGGGGACCGGAGGCCACTCCCCAGCTCGGAGGGGACCCCAGCTCAGAGGGGACCGGAGGCCATATCCAAGCTCAAAGGGACCGGAGACCACAGCTCGGAGGGTTTGGGAGGCCACACCCCAGCTCGGAGGGAACCTCAGGTCGGAGGGGACCAGAGGCCACACCCCAGCTCAGAGGGGACCCCACCACGTAGGGGACAGGAGCCCACACCCCAAGTTGGAGGGGACAGGAGGCCACACTCCAGCTCTGAGGGGACCGGAGGCCGCATCCCAGCTCCCAGTTGACCGGAGGCTGCACCCCAGCTCGGAAGGGAACGGAGGCCACACCCCAGCTTGGAAAGCAGTCCATCCCAGCTTGGAGGGGACAGGAGGCCACACTCCAGCTCTGAGGGGACCGGAGGCCACATCCTACTTAGAGAGGTCCGGATGCCAAACCCCAGCTCGGAGGGGACCGGAAGCCACACCCCTGCTCAGAGTTGACCGGAGGCCGAACCCCAGCTTGGAAGGGAATGGATGCCGCACCCCAGCTCGGAGCGAACCGGAGGCCACACTCCAGTTCGAAGGGGACCGATTGGAGGCCATACCCCGCTCGGAGGTGATTGGAGGCCACACCCCAGCTCGGAGGGGACCTGAGGTCACAACACAGCTCGAAAGGGACCAGAGGCCACACCCCAGCTCGAAGGGGAACGGAGGCTGCTCCCCAGCTTGAAGGGGACCAGAGGCTGCACTCCAGATTGTAGGGAAACGATCGGAGGCCACACACCAAGCTCAGAGGGGATCGGAGGCCTCACCCCAGGTAGGAGGGGAACGGGAGCCACTCCCCAGCTCGGAGGGGACCCCAGCTCGGATGGGACCGGAGGCCACATCCCAGCTCAAAGGGACCGGAGACCACAGCTCGGTGGGTTTGGGAGGCCACACCCCAGCTCAGAGGGCACCCCACCCCAGCTCGGAGGGAACCTTGGGTCGGAGGGGACTGGAGGCTGCATCTCAGCTCGGAGGGGACCAGAGGCCACACCCCAGCTCGGAGGGGACCTGACGTCACAACACAGCTTGAAAGGGACCGGAGGCCACACCCCAGCTCGAAGGGGAATGGAGGCTGCTCCCCAGCTTGAAGGGGACCAGAGGCTGCACTCCAGATCGTAGGGAAACGATCGGAGGCCACACACTAGCTCAGAGGGGATCGGAGGCCTCACCCCAGCTCGGAGGGGACCGGAGGCAACTCCCCAGCTCGGAGGGGACCCCAACTCGGAGGGGACCGGAGGCCACATCCCAGCTCAAAGGGACCGGAGACCACAGCTCGGAGGGTTTGGGAGGCCACACCCCAGCTCGGAGGGCACCCCACCCCAGCTCGGAGGGAACCTCAGGTCGGAGGGGACTGGAGGCTGCACCCCAGCTTGGGGGACCAGAGGCCACACCCCAGCTTAGAGGGTTCCAGGGGCCAAACCACAGCTCGGAGGGGAACGGAAGCCACACCCCAGCTCACAGTTGCCCGGAGGCCGCACCACAGCTCGGAAGGGAACGGAGGCCACACAGAAGCACAGTTGGCCGGAGGCCGCACCCCAGCTCGTAAGGGACTGGAGGCCGCACTGCCCAGCTTGGAGGGGACCGGAGGCTGCACTCCAGCTCGGAGGGGAACGGAGGCTGCACCCTAGATCGGAGGGGACCAGAGGCTGCACCCCAGATCGTAGGGGAACGATCGGAGGCCACACACCAGCTCGAGGAAGATCGGAGGCCTCACCCCAGCTCGGAGGGTACCAGAGGTTGCACCACAGTTAGGAGGGGACCGGAGGCCACACCCCAGCTGGGAGGGGACCGGGAACCAAAGGCCGAATTCCAGCTCGGAGTTGACCGGAGGCCACATCCCAGCTCGCCCCATATCGGAGGGGACCAGAGGCCACATCCCAGCTCGGAGGGGACCAGAGGCCACACCCCAGCTCGGAGGGGACCCCAGCTCGGATGTGATTGGACGCCACATCTCAGATGAAATGGACCGGAGGCCAAAGCTCGGAGGGTCTTGGAGGCCACACCCCAACTCGAAGGGTACCCCACCCCAGCTCGGAGGGAACCTCAGGTCGGGGGGGACTGGAGGCCGCAACCCATCTCGGAGGGGACCAGAGGCCACAATCCAGCTCTGAGGGCACAGCTCAGAGGGGACCGATAGCCGCTCCCCAGTTCGGAGGGGAATGGAGTCCACACCCCAGCTCTGGGATCTACTTCCACACCGCAGCTCGGAGGGGACAGGAGGCCACACCCTAACTCGTCGGACAGGATCGGAGGTCACACACACCTCAGCTCAGTGGGAACCAGAGTCCACACTCCAACTCGGAGGGTACCCCAGTTCGGAGGGGATCAGAGGCGACAGCCCAGCTCAGAGGGGAACCCAACTCAGAGGTGACCGGAGGCCACACCCCAGCTCGCAGGGGACCTGAGGTCACATCATAGCTCAAAAGGGACTGGAGGCCACACCCCAGTCTGAAGGGGACTTGAGGCCGCACCACAGCTCTGAGGGGACCAGAGGCCACACCCCAGAGGGGACAGGAGGCCGCACCCCAGCTTGTAGGGGACCGGAGGCCACATACACCACAGCTCAGTGGGAACCAGAGTCCACACCCCAGCTCAGAGCTGACCCCAGTTCGGAGGGGATCAGAGGCCACAGACCAGCTCAGAGGGGAACCCAACTCAGAGGTGACCGGAGGCCACACCCCAGCTCGGAGGAGACCTGAGGTCACATCATAGCTCAAAAGGGACTGGAGGCCACACCCCAGCTCGGATGGGACCGGAGGCCACACCCCAGCTCGGAAGGGAGAGGAGGTCGCTACCCAGCTCGAAAGGGACTTCAGGAGTCTGCACCTCAGCTCGGACGGGACCAGAGGCTGCACCACAGCTCGGAGGTGACCGGAGGCTGCACCCCAGTTCAGAGGCGAACAGAGGATGCACCACAGCTTGGAGGGGATCGGAGGCCTTACCCCAGCTCAGAGGGTACCGTAGGCCACACCCCAGCTGGGAGGGGACCAAAGGCCGAATTCCAGCTCGGAGGTGACCAGAGGCCACATCCCAGCTCGCCCCATGTCGGAGGGGACCAGAGGCAACATCCCAGCTCGGAGGGCACCAGAGGCCACACCCCAGCTCGGAGGGTACCCCAGCTCGGATGTGATTGGACACCACATCTCAGCTCAAAGGGACCGGAGGCCACAGCTCGGAGGGTCTTGGAGGCCACACCCCAACTCGGAGAGCACCCCACCCTAGCTCGGAGGGAACCTCAGGTCAGAAGGGACTGGAGGCCGCACCCCATTTTGGAGGGGACCAGAGGCCACAACCCACCACAACCCAGCTCGGAAGGCGCAGCTCAGAGGGGACCAAAAGCCGCTCCCCAGCTCAGATGGGAATGGAGTCCACACCTCAGCTCTGGGACCTACTTCCACACTGCAGCTCGGAGGGGACAGGAGGCCACACCCCAACTCGGACGGGACTGGAGGTCACACACACCTCAGCTCGGTGGGAACCAGATTCCACACTCCAACTCGGAAGGCACCAGAGGCCACAGCCCAGCTTGGAGGGGAACCCAACTCAGAAGGGACTGGAAACCACACCCCAGCTCGAGGGGATCGGAGGCACAACCTAGCTTCGAGGGTACCAGAGGCCACACCCCTGCTATGAAGCACTACATCCTATCTTGGAGGGCACCCCTGCTCGGCAGGTAATAAAAACCACACCCCAGCTCGGAGCGAACCGTAGGCCACACTCCAGTTCGAAGGGGACCGATTGGAGGCCATACCCCGCTCGGAGGTGATTGGAGGCCACACCCCAGCTCAGAGGGTACCTGAAGTCACAACATAGCTCAAAAGGGACCGGAGGCCACACCCCAGCTCGAAGGGGAACGGAGGCTGCTCCCCAGCTTGAAGGGGACTAGAGGCTGCACTCCAGATCGTAGGGAAACGATCGAAGGCCACACACCAGCTCAGAGGGGATCGGAGGCCTCACCCCAGCTAGGAGGGGACCGGAGGCCACTCCCCAGCTCGGAGGGGACCCCAGCTCAGAGGGGACCGGAGGCCATATCCCAGCTCAAAGGGACCGGAGACCACAGCTCGGAGGGTTTGGGAGGCCACACCCCAGCTCGGAGGGAACCTCAGGTCGGAGGGGACAAGAGGCCACACCCCAGCTCAGAGGGGACCCCACCACGTAGGGGACAGGAGCCCACACCCCAAGTTGGAGGGGACAGGAGGCCACACTCCAGCTCTGAGGGGACCGGAGGCCGCATCCCAGCTCACAGTTGACCGGAGGCTGCACCCCAGCTCGGAAGGGAACGGAGGCCACACCCCAGCTTGGAAAGCAGTCCATCCCAGCTTGGAGGGGACAGGAGGCCACACTCCAGCTCTGAGGGGACCGGAGGCCACATCCTACTTAGAGAGGTCCGGATGCCAAACCCCAGCTCGGAGGGGACCGGAAGCCACACCCCTGCTCAGAGTTGACCGGAGGCCGAACCCCAGCTTGGAAGGGAATGGATGCCGCACCCCAGCTCGGAGCGAACCGGAGGCCACACTCCAGTTCGAAGGGGACCGATTGGAGGCCATACCCCGCTCGGAGGTGATTGGAGGCCACACCCCAGCTCGGAGGGGACCTGAGGTCACAACACAGCTCGAAAGGGACCAGAGGCCACACCCCAGCTCGAAGGGGAACGGAGGCTGCTCCCCAGCTTGAAGGGGACCAGAGGCTGCACTCCAGATTGTAGGGAAACGATCGGAGGCCACACACCAAGCTCAGAGGGGATCGGAGGCCTCACCCCAGCTAGGAGGGGACCGGGAGCCACTCCCCAGCTCGGAGGGGACCCCAGCTTGGAGGGGACCGGAGGCCACATCCCAGCTCAAAGGGACCGGAGACCACAGCTCGGTGGGTTTGGGAGGCCACACCCCAGCTCAGAGGGCACCCCACCCCAGCTCGGAGGGAACCTTGGGTCGGAGGGGACTGGAGGCTGCACCTCAGCTCGGAGGGGACCAGAGGCCACACCCCAGCTCGGAGGGGACCTGACGTCACAACACAGCTTGAAAGGGACCGGAGGCCACACCCCAGCTCGAAGGGGAACGGAGGCTGCTCCCCAGCTTGAAGGGGACCAGAGGCTGCACTCCAGATCGTAGGGAAACGATCGGAGGCCACACACCAGCTCAGAGGGGATCGGAGGCCTCACCCCAGCTCGGAGGGGACCGGAGGCAACTCCCCAGCTCGGAGGGGACCCCAACTCGGAGGGGACCGGAGGCCACATCCCAGCTCAAAGGGACCGGAGACCACAGCTCGGAGGGTTTGGGAGGCCACACCCCAGCTCGGAGGGCACCCCACCCCAGCTCGGAGGGAACCTCAGGTCGGAGGGGACTGGAGGCTGCACCCCAGCTTGGGGGACCAGAGGCCACACCCCAGCTTAGAGGGTTCCAGGGGCCAAACCACAGCTCGGAGGGGAACGGAAGCCACACCCCAGCTCACAGTTGCCCGGAGGCCGCACCACAGCTCGGAAGGGAACGGAGGCCACACAGAAGCACAGTTGGCCGGAGGCCGCACCCCAGCTCGTAAGGGACTGGAGGCCGCACTGCCCAGCTTGGAGGGGACCGGAGGCTGCACTCCAGCTCGGAGGGGAACGGAGGCTGCACCCTAGATCGGAGGGGACCAGAGGCTGCACCCCAGATCGTAGGGGAACGATCGGAGGCCACACACCAGCTCGAGGAAGATCGGAGGCCTCACCCCAGCTCGGAGGGTACCGGAGGTTGCACCACAGTTAGGAGGGGACCGGAGGCCACACCCCAGCTGGGAGGGGACCGGGGACCAAAGGCCGAATTCCAGCTCGGAGTTGACCGGAGGCCACATCCCAGCTCGCCCCATATCGGAGGGGACCAGAGGCCACATCCCAGCTCGGAGGGGACCAGAGGCCACACCCCAGCTCGGAGGGGACCCCAGCTCGGATGTGATTGGATGCCACATCTCAGATGAAATGGACCGGAGGCCAAAGCTCGGAGGGTCTTGGAGGCCACACCCCAACTCGAAGGGTACCCCACCCCAGCTCGGAGGGAACCTCAGGTCGGGGGGGACTGGAGGCCGCAACCCATCTCGGAGGGGACCAGAGGCCACAATCCAGCTCTGAGGGCACAGCTCAGAGGGGACCGATAGCCGCTCCCCAGTTCGGAGGGGAATGGAGTCCACACCCCAGCTCTGGGATCTACTTCCACACCGCAGCTCGGAGGGGACAGGAGGCCACACCCTAACTCGTCGGACAGGATCGGAGGTCACACACACCTCAGCTCAGTGGGAACCAGAGTCCACACTCCAACTCGGAGGGTACCCCAGTTCGGAGGGGATCAGAGGCCACAGCCCAGCTCAGAGGGGAACCCAACTCAGAGGTGACCGGAGGCCACACCCCAGCTCGCAGGGGACCTGAGGTCACATCATAGCTCAAAAGGGACTGGAGGCCACACCCCAGTCTGAAGGGGACTTGAGGCCGCACCACAGCTCTGAGGGGACCAGAGGCCACACCCCAGAGGGGACAGGAGGCCGCACCCCAGCTTGTAGGGGACCGGAGGCCACATACACCACAGCTCAGTGGGAACCAGAGTCCACACCCCAGCTCAGAGCTGACCCCAGTTCGGAGGGGATCAGAGGCCACAGACCAGCTCAGAGGGGAACCCAACTCAGAGGTGACCGGAGGCCACACCCCAGCTCGGAGGAGACCTGAGGTCACATCATAGCTCAAAAGGGACTGGAGGCCACACCCCAGCTCGGATGGGACCGGAGGCCACACCCCAGCTCGGAAGGGAGAGGAGGTCGCTACCCAGCTCGAAAGGGACTTCAGGAGTCTGCACCTCAGCTCAGACAGGACCAGAGGCTGCACCACAGCTCGGAGGTGACCGGAGGCTGCACCCCAGTTCAGAGGCGAACAGAGGATGCACCACAGCTTGGAGGGGATCGGAGGCCACACCCCAGCTCGGAGGTGACCAGAGGCCACATCCCAGCTCGCCCCATGTCGGAGGGGACCAGAGGCAACATCCCAGCTCGGAGGGCACCAGAGGCCATAACCCAGCTCGGAGGGTACCCCAGCTCGGATGTGATTGGACACCACATCTCAGCTCAAAGGGACCGGAGGCCACAGCTCGGAGGGTCTTGGAGGCCACACCCCAACTCGGAGGGCACCCCACCCCAGCTCGGAGGGAACCTCAGGTCAGAAGGGACTGGAGGCCGCACCCCATTTTGGAGGGGACCAGAGGCCACAACCCACCACAACCCAGCTCGGAAGGCGCAGCTCAGAGGGGACCAAAAGCCGCTCCCCAGCTCAGATGGGAATGGAGTCCACACCCCAGCTCTGGGACCTACTTCCACACTGCAGCTCGGAGGGGACAGGAGGCCACACCCCAACTCGGACGGGACTGGAGGTCACACACACCTCAGCTCGGTGGGAACCAGATTCCACACTCCAACTCGGAGGGCACCAGAGGCCACAGCCCAGCTTGGAGGGGAACCCAACTCAGAAGGGACTGGAAACCACACCCCAGCTCGAGGGGATCGGAGGCACAACCTAGCTTCGAGGGTACCAGAGGCCACACCCCTGCTATGAAGCACTCCATCCTATCTTGGAGGGCACCCCTGCTCGGCAGGTAATAAAAACCACACCCCAGCTCGGAGCGAACCGGAGGCCACACTCCAGTTCGAAGGGGACCGATTGGAGGCCATACACCGCTCTGAGGTGATTGGAGGCCACACCCCAGCTCAGAGGGGACCTGAGGTCACAACACAGCTCAAAAGGGACCGGAGGCCACACCCCAGCTCGAAGGGGAACGGAGGCTGCTCCCCAGCTTGAAGGGGACCAGAGGCTGCACTCCAGATCGTAGGGAAATGATCGAAGGCCACACACCAGCTCAGAGGGGATCGGAGGCCTCACCCCAGCTAGGAGGGGACCGGAGGCCACTCCCCAGCTCGGAGGGGACCCCAGCTCGGAGGGGACCGGAGGCCATATCCCAGCTCAAAGGGACCGGAGACCACAGCTCGGTGGGTTTGGGAGGCCACACCCCAGCTCGGAGGGAACCTCAGGTCGGAGGGGACCAGAGGCCACACCCCAGCTCAGAGGGGACCTGACGTCACAACACAACTTGAAAGGGACCGGAGGCCACACCCCAGCTCTAAGGGGAACGTGTTATGACCCCAATGGCAGAGGGTCTCAGAAATAATTACTAAGTCTGCAAACACAAAAAACCAGCTCATAGGGCAGTGGTAACTGAGCTGACCATATATCTAATCCTAGCACCACAAATAGCAGCAGCCGGGGAACGTGCCTACGTTGGTTCTAGACGTCTCGCGCCAGCCGGAGAACTAACTAACCCTAGAAGGGAAAAGAAAGACCTTTCTTGCCTCCAGAGAAAAGACCCCAAAAGTTGGATACAAGCCCACAACAAATAATAACGGTGAGGTAAGAGGAAAAGACAAACGTAAGAATGAGCTAGGTATTTAGCAAAGAGAGGCCCACTAGCTAATAGCAGAATATAGTAAGATGACTTATATGGTCAGCAAAAACCCTATCAAAATATCCACGCTGGATATTCAAGAACCCCCGAACCGTCTAACGGCCCAGGGGGAGAACACCAGCCCCCTAGAGCTTCCAGCAAAGTCAGGAATCACATTTAGTACAAGCTGGACAAAAATAAGAGCAAAGCAAATAACCAAAAAACAAAGAAGCAAGACTTAGCTTAATTTTGCACGAACCAGGACCAGCTGTTGTGAATTAGACTTTTTGGCTCCCTCTTGTGGTCACTAGTGATATGACTCTGGGATTGTCTTTCTTCACTTTGGCACTCACCTGGGCCGTTAGTCCAGGGGTGTTGCTATATTAACTTCCTGGATCCTTAGTCCAGTGCCTGGCATCGTTGTAATCAGATCCTTCTGTTTGCTCCTGTCCGCTGGTCCTGGTTTTTGCAAAATTAAGCTAAGTCTTGCTTTTTGGTTATTTGGGTTATTTGCTTTGCTTCTATTTTTGTCCAGCTTGTACTAAATGTGATTTCTGACCTTGCTGGAAGCTCTAGGGGTGCTGGTGTTCTCCCCCCGGCCGTTAGACGGTTCGGGGGTTCTTGAATATCCAGCGTGGATATTTTAATAGGGTTTTTTGCTGACCATATAAGTCATCTTACTATATTCTGCTATTAGCTAGTGGGCCTCTCTTTGCTAAATACCTAGTTCATTCTTATGTTTGTCTTTTCCTCTTACCTCACCGTTATTATTTGTTGGGGGCTTGTATCCAACTTTTTGGGGTCTTATCTCTGGAGGCAAGAAAGGTCTTTCTTTTCCCTTCTAGGGTTAGTTAGTTCTCCGGCTGGCGCGAGACGTCTATAACCAACGTAGGCACGTTCCCCGGCTACTTCTATTTGTGGTGCTAGGATTAGATATATGGTCAGCCCAGTTACCACTGCCCTATGAGCTGGTTTTTTGTGTTTGCAGACTTGGTTATTATTTCTGAGACCCTCTGCCATTGGGGTCATAACACCAGCAGACAGGAGCAAACAGAAAGGATCTGATTACAACGATGCCAGGCACTGGACTAAGGATCCAGGAAGTTTATATAGCAACACCCCTGGACTAACGGCCCAGGTGGGTGCCAAACTGAGGAAAGACAATCCCAGAGTCATATCACTAGTAACCACAAGAGGGAGCCAAAAAGTCTAATTCACAACAGTACCCCCCCCTTAAGGAGGGGTCACCGAACCCTCACCAAGACCACCAGGGCGATCAGGATGAGCAGCGTGAAAGGCACGAACTAAATCGGCCGCATGCACATCAGAAGCAACCACCCAGGAATTATCCTCCTGACCATAGCCCTTCCACTTGACCAGATACTGAAGCCTCCGTCTGGAGAGACGAGAATCCAAGATCTTCTCCACCACATACTCCAACTCGCCCTCAACCAACACCAGAGCAGGAGGCTCAACAGAAGGAACCACAGGTACAACGTACCGCCGCAACAAAGACCTATGGAACACGTTGTGAATGGCAAACGACACCGGAAGATCCAAGCGAAAGGACACAGGATTAAGGATTTCCAATATCTTGTAAGGACCGATGAAGCGAGGCTTAAATTTAGGAGAGGAGACCTTCATAGGAACAAATCGAGAAGACAGCCATACCAAATCCCCAACACGAAGTCGGGGACCCACACCGCGGCGGCGGTTGGCAAAACGCTGAGCCTTCTCCTGTGACAACTTTAAGTTGTCCACCACATGATTCCAGATCTGCTGCAACCTATCCACCACAGAATCTACCCCAGGACAGTCAGAAGGCTCCACATGTCCCGAGGAAAAACGAGGATGGAAACCAGAGTTGCAGAAAAATGGCGAAACCAAAGTAGCGGAACTAGCCCGATTATTAAGGGCAAACTCAGCCAACGGCAAGAAGGTCACCCAATCATCCTGATCTGCCGAAACAAAACACCTCAAATAAGCCTCCAGAGTCTGATTAGTTCGCTCCGTTTGTCCATTAGTCTGAGGATGAAAGGCAGACGAAAACGACAAATCAATGCCCATCCTAGCACAAAAGGATCGCCAGAACCTGGAAACAAACTGGGATCCTCTGTCAGACACAATATTCTCAGGAATGCCGTGTAAACGAACCACATTCTGAAAGAACACAGGAACCAGATCGGAAGAGGAAGGCAGCTTAGGCAAAGGCACCAAATGGACCATTTTAGAAAAGCGATCACATACCACCCAGATGACAGACATGCCCTGAGACACCGGGAGATCTGAAATGAAATCCATTGAAATGTGTGTCCAAGGCCTCTTCGGGACAGGCAAGGGCAAGAGCAACCTGCTGGCACGAGAACAGCAAGGCTTAGCTCGAGCACAAGTCCCACAGGACTGCACAAATGACCGCACATCCCGTGACAAGGAAGGCCACCAAAAGGACCTAGCCACCAGATCTCTGGTGCCAAAAATTCCCGGATGCCCTGCCAACACCGAGGAATGAACCTCGGAAATGACTCTGCTGGTCCACTTATCAGGAACAAACAGTCTGTCAGGTGGACAAGAGTCAGGTCTACCAGCCTGAAATCTCTGCAACACATGTCGCAAATCAGGAGAAATGGCCGACAAGATAACTCCCTCTTTAAGAATACCAACTGGTTCTGCGACTCCAGGAGAGTCAGGCACAAAGCTCCTTGAAAGAGCATCAGCCTTCACATTCTTTGAACCTGGTAAATACAAGACCACAAAATCAAAACGGGAGAAAAACAATGACCAGCGGGCCTGTCTAGGATTCAGGCGTTTAGCAGACTTGAGATACATCAAATTTTTGTGATCAGTCAAGACCACCACACGATGCTTAGCACCCTCGAGCCAATGACGCCACTCCTCAAATGTCCACTTCATGGCCAGCAACTCCCGATTGCCAACATCATAATTCCGCTCAGCAGGCGAAAACTTCCTAGAGAAGAAAGCACATGGTCTCATTACCGAGCAACCAGGGCCTCTCTGCGACAAAACGGCCCCTGCCCCAATCTCAGAAGCATCCACTTCGACCTGAAAGGGAAGTGAGACATCAGGCTGGCACAAAACAGGCGCCGAAGTAAACCGGCGCTTCAACTCTTGGAACGCCTCCACGGCTGCAGGAGCCCAGTTAGCAACATCAGAACCTTTCTTGGTCATATCCGTCAAAGGTTTAACAACGCTAGAAAAATTAGCGATAAAACAACGGTAGAAGTTAGCAAAACCCAAGAACTTCTGAAGACTCTTAACTGACGTGGGTTGAGTCCAATCATGAATAGCTCGGACCTTGACTGGGTCCATCTCCACAGCAGAAGGGGAAAAAATTAACCCCAAAAAGGGAACCTTCTGTACTCCAAAGAGACACTTTGAGCCCTTAACAAACAAAGCATTCTCACGCAAAACCTGAAACACCATCCTGACCTGCTCCACATGGGAGTCCCAATCTTCAGAGAAAACCAGAATATCATCCAGATAAACAATCATAAATTTATCCAGATACTTCCGGAAAATATCATGCATAAAGGACTGAAACACTGAGGGAGCATTAGTGAGCCCAAAAGGCATCACCAAGTACTCAAAATGACCTTCGGGCGTATTAAATGCTGTCTTCCATTCATCTCCTTGCTTAATGCGCACAAGGTTGTACGCACCACGAAGATCTATCTTGGTGAACCACTTGGCACCTTTAATCCGGGCAAACAAGTCCGACAACAGAGGCAAAGGATACTGAAATTTAACAGTGATTTTATTCAGAAGCCGATAGTCAATACAAGGTCTCAAAGATCCGTCCTTCTTGGCCACAAAAAAGAATCCCGCACCAAGAGGGGAAGAGGATGGATGGATATGCCCCTTCTCCAGAGACTCCTTGTTATACGAACGCATTGCGGCATGCTCAGGTACAGACAGATTAAATAGTCTTCCCTTAGGAAATTTACTACCTGGAATCAAATCTATGGCGCAGTCACAGTCCCTATGAGGAGGCAGAGCACTGGACCTGGACTCGCTGAATACATCCTGATAATCAGACAAATACTCAGGAACTTCCGAAGGAGTAGAGGAAGCAATAGACACCGGCGGGGAATCAGCATGAATTCCCTGACAGCCCCAACTTGACACAGACATTGCCTTCCAATCCAAGACTGGATTGTGGGTCTGTAACCATGGCACACCCAAAACGAACAAATCATGCATTTTATGCAGAACAAGAAAACGAATCACCTCCCGATGTTCAGGAGTCATGCACATGGTTACCTGCGTCCAAAACTGTGGTTTATTTTCCGCCAATGGCGTAGCATCAATACCTCTAAGAGGAATAGGATTTACCAACGGTTCAAGAACAAAACCACAGCGCTTGGCAAATGACAGATCCATAAGACTCAGGGCAGCACCTGAATCAACAAACGCCATAACAGGGTAAGAAGACAATGAGCAAATTAAAGTCACAGACAAAATAAATTTAGGTTGCAAATTACCAATGGCGACAGGACTAAACCCTTGTTAGGCGTTTAGAGCATGCTGATATAACATGTGTAGAATCACCACAGTAAAAACACAACCCATTCTGACGTCTATGATTTTTCCGCTCATTTCTAGTCTGAATTCTATCACATTGCATTAAATCAGGTGTTTGTTCAGACAACACCACAAGAGGATTAGCGGTTTTGCGCTCCCGCAAACGCCGGTCAATTTGAATAGCCAGCGCCATGGAATCATTCAGACTTGTAGGAATGGGGAAACCCACCATCACATTCTTAATGGCTTCAGAAAGGCCATTTCTGAAATTTGCGGCCAGAGCACACACATTCCACTGAGTAAGCACGGACCATTTCCGAAATTTTTGGCAATACACTTCAGCTTCATCCTGGCCCTGAGAAATAGCCAGCAAGGCTTTTTCTGCCTGAACTTCAAGATTGGGTTCCTCGTAAAGCAATCCGAGCGCCAGAAAAAACGCATCAATATTTGCCAATGCCGGATCTCCTGGCGCTAGCGAGAAAGCCCAATCCTGAGGGTCGCCCCATAAAAAAGAGATAACAATTTTAACTTGCTGAGCTGAATCTCCAGATGAACGGGGTCTCAGAGATAGAAACAATTTACAATTATTCCTGAAATTCCTAAACTTAAATCGGTCTCCAGAAAACAGTTCAGGAATAGGTATTTTAGGTTCAGACATTGGACTACTGGTAACAAAATCTTGTATGCCCTGCACACGAGCAGCAAGCTGGTCTACACTTGTAATCAAGGTCTGGACATTCATGTCTGCAGCAAGCACAAGCCACTCAGAGGTAAAGGGGAGGAAGAGAGGAAAAAAAAAAAAAAAAAAACTCAGAATTTCCTTTCTTATTATCCCACTTCTGCAATGCATTAAACATTCAATGTTGGCCTGGCATACTGTTATGACCCCAATGGCAGAGGGTCTCAGAAATAATTACTAAGTCTGCAAACACAAAAAACCAGCTCATAGGGCAGTGGTAACTGAGCTGACCATATATCTAATCCTAGCACCACAAATAGCAGCAGCCGGGGAACGTGCCTACGTTGGTTCTAGACGTCTCGCGTCAGCCGGAGAACTAACTAACCCTAGAAGGGAAAAGAAAGACCTTTCTTGCCTCCAGAGAAAAGACCCCAAAAGTTGGATACAAGCCCACAACAAATAATAACGGTGAGGTAAGAGGAAAAGACAAACGTAAGAATGAGCTAGGTATTTAGCAAAGAGAGGCCCACTAGCTAATAGCAGAATATAGTAAGATGACTTATATGGTCAGCAAAAACCCTATCAAAATATCCACGCTGGATATTCAAGAACCCCCGAACCGTCTAACGGCCCGGGGGGAGAACACCAGCCCCCTAGAGCTTCCAGCAAAGTCAGGAATCACATTTAGTACAAGCTGGACAAAAATAAGAGCAAAGCAAATAACCAAAAAACAAAGAAGCAAGACTTAGCTTAATTTTGCACGAACCAGGACCAGCAGACAGGAGCAAACAGAAAGGATCTGATTACAACGATGCCAGGCACTGGACTAAGGATCCAGGAAGTTTATATAGCAACACCCCTGGACTAACGGCCCAGGTGGGTGCCAAACTGAGGAAAGACAATCCCAGAGTCATATCACTAGTAACCACAAGAGGGAGCCAAAAAGTCTAATTCACAACAGGAACGGAGGCTGCTCCCCAGCTTGAAGGGGACCAGAGGCTACACTCCAGATCGTAGGGAAACCATCGGAGGCCACACACCAGCTCAGAGGGGATCGGAGGCCTCACCCCAGCTCGGAGGGGACCGGAGGCAACTCCCCAGCTCGGAGGGGACCCCAGCTCGGAGGGGACCGGAGGCCACATCCCAGCTCAAAGGGACCGGAGACCACAGCTCGGAGGGTTTGGGAGGCCACACCCCAGCTCGGAGGGCACCCCACCCCAGCTCGGAGGGAACCTCAGGTCGGAGGGGACTGGAGGCTGCACCCCAGCTCGGAGGGGACCAGGCCACATCCCAGCTTAGAGGGGACCAGGGGCCAAACCCCAGCTCGGAGGGGAACGGAAGCCGCACACCAGCTCACAGTTGCCCGGAGGCCGTACCACAGCTCGGAAGGGTACGGAGGCCACACAGAAGCACAGTTGACCGGATGCCGCATCCCAGCTCGGAAGGGACCGGAGGCCACACTGCCCAGCTTGGAGGGGATCGGAGACTGCACTCCAGCTCGGAGGGGAACGGAGGCTGCACCCTAGATCGGAGGGGACCAGAGGCTGCACCCCAGATCGTAGGGGAACGATCGGAGGCCACACACCAGCTCGGGGGGGATCGGAGGCCTCACCCCAGCTCGGAGGGTACCGGAGGTTGCACCACAGTTAGGAGGGGACCGGAGGCCACACCCCAGCTGGGAGGGGACTGGGGATCAAAGGCCGAATTCCAGCTCGGAGTTGACCGGAGGCCACATCCCAGCTCGCCCCATCTCGGAGGGGACCAGAGGCCACATCCCAGCTCCGAGGGGACCGGAGGCCACACCCTAGCTCAGAGGGGACCCCAGCTCGGATGTGATTGGATGCCACATCTCAGCTGAAATGGACCGGAGGCCAAAGCTCGGAGGGTCTTGGAGGCCACACCCCAGCTCGGAGGGGACCGGAAGCCACACCTCAGCTCAGAGGGGCTCCAGCTCGGAGTTCACTCCACCCCAGCTCAGAGGGCAGGCACCCCAGCTCAGAGGGCACCGGAGGGAGGCCACACCCCAGGCTTGGAGGGCACAGGAGGCTGCACCTCGGGTCAGAGGGTCGGAAGCCGCACCCTAGCTCTTAGGGGACTGGAGGCTGCACCCCAGCTCAGAGGGGACTGGAGGCCCCAACCCAGCTCAGAGGGTACCGGAGGCCACACCCCAGCTCAGAGGGGACCCGGGTGAGCTGGGCCTGGGTGGGGTGTGGACTCTGGTACCATCTGAGCTGGGTCTGATGTGTAGACCCCGATACCCTCCGAGCTGGGGTGCGGCCCATATGGTACTCTCTGAGCTGGGGTGTAGCCTCCGGTGCCGTTCGAGTTCGGTAACTTCTGAGCTGGGGTGTGGCCTTTGGTACCCTCCAAGCTGGGGTGTGGCCTCCGTTTCTATCCAAGTAGGGGTGTGGCCTAAGGTACCCTCCGAGTTGGGGTGTGACATCCGGTCCTCTCTGAGTTGATGAATTGCCTCCAAGGTTCCTTTTGAGTTGGGGTGTGGTCTCCGATGCTCTCCGAGTTGTCATGTGGCCTCCGGTACCCTCTAAGTTGCGGTGTGGCCTCCAGTCCCCTCTGAGTTGGGGCCCTCCGGACCCTCTGACTTGGAGAGTGCAGCCTCCGGTCCCCTCTGAGTTGGGGTGTGGCCTCTGGTCCCCAGATCCCCTCTGAGTTGGTGAATTGCCTCCGGTCACTCTGAGTTGGCTTGTGGCCTACGGTACTCTCCGAGTTGTGGTTAGTACCCTCTGAGTTAACTGGGTTGTGGCCTCCGGTCTCCTCTGAGTTAGGGTCCTCTGGTCCCCTCTGAGCTGGGTGTGGCCTCCAGGCCTCTCTGAGTTGAGGTGTAGCCTCTTGTCCCCTTTGAGTTGGGGTGTGGCCTCTGAGTTAGGGTTTGGCCTCCGGTATCCTGTAAGTTGTGATGTGGCCTCCGGCTTCTGAGCCTCTAGTACCCTCTGAGTTGGGGTGTGCCCTCGGAGTTGGGCCCAGCGTGGCCTCCATTCCTCTCTGAGTTGGGCTGTGGCCTCCGAACCCCTCTGAGTTGGGGTGTGGCCTCCGATACCTTCTGAGTTGGGGTGTGGCCTTTGGTCTCCTTTGAGTTGGGGTGTGGCCTCAAAGGAACCTATGAGATGGGGTGTGGCTTCTGGACCCTCTAGTGCCCTCTGAATTGGGGTGTGACCTCCGGTACCCTCTGAGATGGGATCTGGTCTTCGGTACCTTCTAAGTTGGGTGTGGCCTCTGTTCCCCTCTGAGTTGGGCTGTGGCATTTGGTCCCCTGAGTTGGGGTGTGGCCTCAAAGGAACCTCTGAGATGGAATGTGGCTTCCATACCCTCTAGTACCCTCTGAGTTGGGGTGTGACCTCCGGTACCCTCTGAGCTGGGGTCTGGTCTCCGGTACGTTCTAAGTTGGGGTGTGGCCTCCGTTCCCCTCTGAGTTGAGCTGTGGCCTCCGATACCCTATGAGTTGGGCTGAGGCCTCCAGTACCATCTGAGTTGGAGTGTGGCCTCTGGTACCATTTACGGGTGTGGCCTCTGGTACCCTCTGAGTTTGGGTGTACCCTCAGAGTTGGGGTATGGTCTTCAGTACCTTCTGAGTTGGGGTTGGCCACTAGTTTGGCCTCCAGTACCCTCTAAGTTGGGATGTGGCCTCCGGTACCCTCTAAGTTGGGATGTGGCCTCTGAGTTGGGGTGTGGCCTCGGCTACATCTATGAGTTGGGGTGTGGCCTCCGTTCCCCTCTGAGTTGGGGTGTGGCCTCCGAACCCCTCTGAGTTGGGGTGTGGCCTCCGATACCTTCTGAGTTGGGGTGTGGCCTTTGGTTTCCTTTGAGTTGGGGTGTGGCCTCAAAGGAACCTATGAGATGGGGTGTGGCCTCCAGTACCCTTTGAGTTGGAGTGTGGCCTCCCGTACCCTTTAAGTTGGGGTGTGGCCTCCGATACCCTGAGTTTGGGTGTACCCTCACAGTTGGGATGTGGTCTTCAGTAGCTTCTCAGTTAGGGTTTGGCCTTCGGTAGCCTCTAAGTTGGGGTGTGGACTCCGGTACCCTCTGAGTTTGCAGGTACCCTCTGAGTTGGGGTGTGGCCTCCGTTACCCTCTGAGTTGGGCTGTGGTCTCCTACCTCTGAGTTGGGGTGTGGCCTCCCATACCCTTTGAGTTGGAGTGTGGCCTCCGGTACCCTTTAAGTTGGGGTGTGGCCTCCGATACCCTCTGAGTTTGGATGTACCCTCACAGTTGGGTTGTGGCCTTCAGTAGCTTCTGAGTTGGGGTTTGGCCTCCGGTACCCTCTAAGTTGGGGTGTGGCCTCCAGTAAAATCTGAGTTGGGGTGTGGCCTCTCAGTTTGGGTGTAGCCTCCGGTACCCTATGAGTTGGGGTGTGGCCTCTGGTACCACCCTCTGAGATGAAATGTGGCCCCCTCTACCCTCTGAGTTGGGGTGTGGACTCTGTTCCCCTTTGAGTTGAGGTGGGGCCTATGAGTTAGGGTTTAGACACCGTTACCCACTTAGTTGTGATGTAGCCTCCGCTACCCTCTGAGTTGGGGTGTGGCCTCCGGCATCCTTCTGATTTGGGGTGTGACAGCCTCTGGTACCCTCTGAGATGAAATGTGGCCTCCGGTACCCTCTGAGTTGGGGTGTGGCCTCTGGTTCCCTCTGAGTTAGGGTGTGCCCTCTGAGTTGGGCAAAGTGTGGCCTCCGTTCCCCTCTGAGTTGGGGTGTGGCCTCCGGTACAATCTAAGTTGGGGAGTGGCCTCGAGCGCCCTTTGAGTTGGGGTGTGGCCTCTGAGTTGTGGTGTGGCCTTGGCTACATATATGAGTTGGGATGTGGCCTCCGGTCCCCTCTGAGTTGGGGTGAGGCCTCCGATACCCTCTGATTTGGGGTGTGGCCTTCGGTCCCCTGTGAGTTGGGGTGTGGCCTCATAGGAACCTCTGAGATGGAGTGTGGCTTCTGGACCCTCTAGTACCCTCTGAGTTGGGGTGTGACCTCTGAGCTGGGGTCTGGTCTACGGTACCTTCTAAGTTGGGGTGTGGCCTTTGGTACCCACTGAGTTGGAGTGTGGCGTCCGGTATCCTCTGAGTTGGGTTGTGGCCTCCGGCAACCTCTGAGTTGGTTGTGGCCTCCAGTGACCTCTGAGTTTGCCCAGGGTGTGGCCATCGGTACCCTCTGAGTTGAGTTGTGGCCTCTTGTACCTTAAGAAGGAGTTGGGGTGTGGCCTCTGGAGTACCCTCTGAGATGAGGTGTGGCCTCTGGTACAATCTGAGTTGGGGTGTGGCCTTCGGCACCCTTTGAGTTGGGTGTGGCCTCCGTTCCTCTCTGAGTTGAGGTGTGGCCTCCGTTCCTCTCTGAGTTGGGGTGTGGCCTCCGGTAAACGCTCTGAGTTGGGATGTGGCCTTCGGTCCCCTCTGAGTTGGGCTGAGGCCTCCAGTACCCTCTGAGCTGGAGTGTGGCCTCTGGTACCATTTTTCGGGTGTGGCCTCTGGTACCCTCTGAGCTTAAGTGTACCCTCAGAGTTGAGGTGTGGTCTTCAAAATCTTCTGAGTTGGGGTTGGCGTCTAGTTTGGCCTCCAGTACCCTCTAAGTTGGGGTGTGGCCTCCGGTATCCTTCTGAGTTAAGGTGTGGCCTCGCCTACATCTATGAGTTGGGGTGTGGCCTCCGATCCCCTCTGAGTTGGGGTGTGGCCTCCGGTAAACTCTGTGAGTTGGAGGTGTGGCCTACTATATCCTCTGAGTTGGGCTTTGGCCTTCTACCACTGAGTTGGGCTGTGGCCTCCACTACCCTTTGAGTTAGAGTGTGTCCTCCGGTACCCTTTAAGTTGGGGTGTGGCCTCCGATACCCTCTGAGTTTGCGTGTACCCTCACAGTTGGGTTGTGGCCTTCAGTAGCTTCTGAGTTAGGGTTTTGCCTCCGGTAGCCTCTAAGTTGGGGTGTGGACTCCAGTACCCTCTGAGTTGGCCGGTATCCGCTGAGTTGGAGTGTGGCCTCTGATACCGTCTGAGTTGGGGTGTGGCTTCCGGTACCGAGTTGGGGTGTGGCTTCTGAGTTGAGGTGTGGCCTCCTGTACCTTCTGAGTTGGGGTGTGGCCTTCGGTCCCCTGTGAGTTGGGGTGTGGCCTCATAGGAACCTCTGAGATGGGGTGTGGCTTCTGGACCCTCCAGTACCCTCTGAGTTGGGGTGTGGCCTCCTGTACTATCTGAGTTGGGGTGTGGCCTTCGCTCCCCTGTGAGTTGGGGTGTGGCCTCATAGAAACCTCTGAGATGGGTGTGGCTTCCAGCAACCTCTGAGTTTGCCCAGGGTGTGGCCATCGGTACCCTCTGAGTTGAGGTGTGGCCTCTTGTACCTTCTAGGAGTTGGGGTGTGGCCTCTGGTACCCTGTGAGTTCAGGTGTGGCCTCCGGTACAATCTGAGTGGGGGAGTGGCCTCGAGCATCCTTTGAGATGTGGTGTGGCCTTGGCTACATATGAGTTGGGGTGTGGCCTCCGTTCCCCTCTGAGTTGGGGTGTGGCCTCTGGTAAACCCTCTGAGATGGGATGTGGCCTTCGGTCCCCTGTGAGTTGGGGTGTGGCCGCAAAGGAACCTCTGAGATGGGGTGTGGCTTCCGTCCCCTCTGGTACCCTCTGAGTTGGGGTGTGGCTTCCTGTACCTTCTAGGAATTGGGGTGTGGCCTCTGGTACCCTCTGAGTTCAGGTGTGACCTTAAGTACAATCTGAGTTGGGGTGTGGCCTCTTGCACCCTTTGAGTTGTGGTGTGGCCTTGGCTACATATATGAGTTGGGGTGTGGCCTCCGTTCCCCTCTGAGTTAGGGTGTGGCCTCAGGTAAACCCTCTGAGTTGGGGTGTGGCCTTTGGTCCCCTGAGTTGGGGTGTGGCCTCAAAGGGACCTCTGAGATGGGGTGTGGCTTCCGGACCCTCTAGTACCCTCTGAGCTTGGGTCTGGTCTCTGGTACCTTCTAAGTTGGGGTGTGGCCTCCGTTCCCCTCTAAGTTGAGGTGTGGCCTCCGTTAAACCCTCTGAGTTGGAGGTGTGTCCTCCGATACCCTCTGAGTCCCATGGGCTGAGGCCTCCAGTACCCTCTAAGTTGGAGTGTGGCCTCTGGTACCATTTACGGGTGTGGCCTCTGGAACCCTCTGAGTTTGGGTGTAGCCTCCGGTACCCTCTGAGATGAAATGGGGCCCCATGTACCCTCTGAGTTGAGGTGTGGACTCCGATCCCCTTTGAGTTGGGGTGTGGCCACCGGTACCCTCTTAGTTGTGATGTGGCCTCCGCTACCCTCTGAGTTGGGGTGTGGCCTCCGGCATCCTTCTGAGTTGGGGTATGACAGCCTCTGGTACCCTCTGAGATGAAATGTAGCTTCCAGTACCCTCTGAGTTGGGGTGTGGCCTCTGAGTTGGGCCCAGAGTGGCCTCCGTTCCCCTATTAGTTGGGGCATGGCCTCCGTTTCCCTCTGAGTAGGGGTGTGGCCTTCGGTCCCTTGTGATTTTGGGTGTGGCCTCATAGGAATCTCTGAGATGGGGTGTGGCTACTGGACCCTCTAGTACCCTCTGAGTTGGGGTGTGACCTCTGAGCTGGGGTCTGGTCTCAGGTACCTTCTAAGTTGGGGTGTGGCCTTTGGCACCCACTGAGTTGGATTGTGGCCTCTGGTACCTTCTGAGTTGGGGTTTGGCCTCCGGTAACCTCTGAGTTGGGTGTGGCCTCCAGTACCCTCTGAGATTGCCCAGGGTGGGGCCATCGGTACCCTCTGAGTTGAGGTGTGGCCTCTTGTACCTTCTATGAGTTAGGGTGTGGCCTCCGGTATAATCTGAGTAGGGGTGTAGCCTCCGGCACCGTTTGAGTTAAGGTGTGGCCTCTGAGTTGGGGTGTTAACAGCCTTGGCTACATGTATAAGATGGGGTGTTGCTTCCGTTCCCCTCTGAGTTGGGGTGTGGCCTCCGGTAAACCCTCTGATTTGGGGTGTGACCTTCGGTCCCCTCTGAGTTGGGCTGAGGCCACCAGTACCCTCTGAGCAGGAGTGTGGCCTCTGGTACCATTTACGAGTGTGGCCTCTGGTACCCTCTGAGTTTGGGTGTACCCTCAGAGTTGGGGTGTGGTCTTCAGTACCTTCTGAGTTGGGGTTGGCCTCTAGTTTGGCCTCCAGTACCCTCTAAGTTGGGGTGTAGCCTCCGGTACCCTCTAAGTTGGGATGTGGCCTCCGGTATCCTTCTGAGTTGGGGTGTGGCCTCGGCTACATCTATGGGTTGGGGTGTGGCCTCCGTTCCCCTCTGAGTTGGGGTGTGGCCCTCGGTAAACTCTGTGAGTTGGAGGTGTGGCCTCCGATATCCTCTGAGTTGGGCTGTGGCCTTCTACCTCTGAGTTGGGGTGTGGCCTCCAGTACCCTTTGAGTTGGAGTGTGGCCTCCGGTACCCTTTAAGTTGGGGTGTGGCCTCCGATACCCTCTGAGTTTGGGTGTACCCTCACAGTTGGGTTGTGGCCTTCAGTAGCTTCTGAGTTGGGGTTTGGCCTCCGGTACCTTCTAAGTTGGGGTGTGGACTCTGGTACCCTCTAAGTTGGGGTGTGGCCTCTGAGATGGGGGTGTGGCCTCTGAGTTTGGATGTAGCCTCCGGTGCCCTCTGAGTTGGGGTGTGGCCTTCGGTCCCCTGTGAGTTGGGGTGTGGCCTCAAAGGAACCTCTGAGATGGCGTGTGGCTTCTGGATTCTCTAATACCCTCTGATTTGGGGTGTGACCTCTGAGCTGGGGTCTGGTCTCCGGTACATTCTAAGTTGGAGTGTGGTCTTTGGTACTCACTGAGTTGGAGTGTGGCCTCTGGTACCCTCTGACTTGGGGTGTGGCCCCCGGTAACTTCGGAGTTGGGTGTGGCCTCCAGTAACCTCTGAGTTTGCCCAGGGTGTACCCTCTGCGTTGAGGTGTGGCCTCTTTTACCTTCTAGGAATTGGGGTGTGGCCTCCGGTACCCTCTGAGTTCAGGTGTGGCCTCAGGTACAATCTGAGTTGGGGTGTGGCCTCCGGCACCCTTAGAGTTGGGGTGTGGCCTCTGAGTTGTGGTGTGGCCTTGGCTGCATATATGAGTTGGGGTGTGGCCTCCGTTCCCCTCTGAGTTGGGGTGTGGCCTCAGGTAAACCTTCTGAGTTGGGGTGTGGCCTTTGGTTCCCTGTGAGTTGGGGTGTGGCCTCAAAGGAACCTCTGAGATGGGGTGTGGCTTCCGGACCCTCTAGTACCCTCTGAGTTATGGTGTGACCTCCAGTACCCTCTGAGCTAGGGTCTGGTCTCCGGTACCTTCTAAGTTGGGGTGTGGCCTCCGTTACCCTCTGAGTTGGGGTGTGGCCTTTGGTTCCCTGAGTTGGGGTGTGGCTTCTAAGGAACCTCTGAGATGGGGTGTGGCTTCCGGATCCTCTAGTACCCTCTGAGTTGGGGTGTGACCTCCGGTACCCTCTGTGCTGGGGTCTGGTCTCCGGTACCTTCTAAGTTGGGGTGTGGCCGCTGCTCCCCTCTAAGTTGAGGTGTGGCCTCCGTTAAACCCTCTGAGTTGGAGGTGTGGCCTTCCGATACCCTCTGAGTTGTGCTGAGGCCTCCGGTACCCTCTGAGTTGGAGTGTGGCCTCTGGTACCATTTACGGGTGTGGCCTCTGGTACCCTCTGAGTTTGGGTGTACCCTCAGAAATGGGTTGTGGTCTTCAGTACTTTCTGAGTTGGGGATGGCCTCTAGTTTGGCCTCCAGTACCCTCTAAGTTGGGGTGTGGCCTCCGGTATCCTTCTGAGTTGGGGTGTGGTCTCTGAGGTGGGGTTTCGCCTTGGCTACATCTATAAGTTGGGGTGTTGCCTCTGTTCCCCTCTGAGTTGGGGTGTGGCCTTCGGTCCCCTGTGATTTTGGGTGTGGCCTCATAGGAATCTCTGAGATGGGGTATGGCTTCTGGACCCTCTAGTACCCTCTGAGTTAGGGTGTGACCTTTGGTACCCACTGAGTTCGTGTGTGGCCTCCGGTACCCTCTGAGTTGGGGTGTGTCCTCCAGTACCCTCTGACTTTGCCCAGGGTGTGGCCATCGGTACCCTCTGAGTTGAGGTGTGGCCTCCGGCACCCTTTGAGTTGGGGTGTGGCCTCTGAGTTGGGGTGTGGCCTTGGCTACATATATGAGTTGTGGTGTGGCCTTCGGTCCCCTGTGAGTTGGTGTGTGGCCTCAAAGGAACCTCTGAGATGGGGTGTGGCTTCCGGACCCTCTAGTACCGTCTGAGTTGGGGTGTGACCTCCGGTACCCTCTGAGCAAGGGTCTGATCTCCGGTACCTTCTAAGTTGGGGTGTGGCCTCCGTTCCCCTCTGAGTTGGGGTGTGGCCTTTGGTCCCCTGAGTTGGGGTGTGACTTCAAAGGAACCTCTGAGATGGGGTGTGGCTTCCGGACCCTCTAGTACCCTCTGAGTTGGGGTGTGACCTCCGGTACCCTCTGAGCTGGGGTCTGGTCTCCATTACTTTCTAAGTTGGGGTGTGGCCTCCGTTCTTCTCGGAGTTGAAGTGTGGCCTCCGGTAAACCCTCTGAGTTGGAGGTGTGGCCTCCGATACCCTCTGATTTGGGCTGAGGCCTACAGTACCCTCTGAGCAGGAGTGTGGCCTTTGGTACCATTTACGGGTGTGGCCTCTGGTACCCTCTGAGTTTGTACCCTCAGAGTAGGGATGTGGTCTTAAGTACCTTCTGAGTTGAGGTTGGCCTCTAGTTTGGCCTCCGGTACCCTCTAAGCTTGGCTGTAGCCTCCAGTACACTCTAAGTTGGGGTGTGCAGCCTCTGGTATCCATCTGAGTTGGGGTGTGGCCTCTGAGTTGGGGTGTGGCCTCCGTTCCCCTCTGAGTTGGGGTGTGGCCTCCGGTAAACCCTCTGAGTTGGAGGTGTGGCCTCAGAAATCCTCTGAGTTGGTCTGTGGCCTCCTACCTCTGAATTGGGGTGTGGCCTCCAGTACCCTTTGAGTTGGAGTGTGGCCTCCGGTACCCTTTAAGTTGGGGTCTGGCCTTCAATACCCTCTGAGTTTGGGTGTACCCTCACAATTGGGTTGTGGCCTTCAGCTGCTTCTGAGTTAGGGTTTGGCCTCTAGTAGCCTCTAAGTTGGGGTGTGGACTCCGATACCCCTTGAGTTGGCCGGTACCCTCTGAGTTGGGGTGTGGCCTCTGTTACCATCTGAGTTGGGCTGTGGTCTCCTTCTGAGTTGGGGTGTGGCCTCCAGTACCCTTTGAGTTGGAGTGTGGCCTCTGGTACCCTTTAAGTTGGGGTGTGGCCTCCGATACCCTCTGAGTTTGGGTGTACCCTCACAGTTGGGTTGTGGCCTTCAGTAGCTTCTAAGTTGGGGTTTGGCCTCCATTCCCTTTGGAGTTGAGGTGTGGCCTCCGGTAAACCCTCTGAGTTGGAGGTGTGGCCTCCGATACCCTCTGATTTGGGCTGAGGCCTCCAGTACCCTCTGAGCAGGAGTGTGACCTCTGGTACCATTTACGGGTGTGGCCTCTGGTACCCTCTGAGTTTGGGTGTACCCTCAGAGTTGGGGTGTGGTCTTCAGTACCTTCTGAGTTGGGGTTGGCCTCTAGTTTAGCCTCCGGTACCCTCTAAACTTGGGTGTAGCCTCCAGTACACTCTATGTTGGGGTGTGGCCTCTGGTATCCTTCTGAGTTGGGGTGTGGCCTCTGAGTTGGGGTGTGGCCTCGGCTACTTCTATGAGTTGGGGTGTGGCCTCCATTCCCCTCTGAGTTGTGTTGTGGCCTCCGGTAAACCCTCTGAGTTGGAGCTGTGGCCTCCGATATCCTCTGAGTTGGGCTGTGGCCTCCTACCTTTGAATTGGGGTGTGGCCTCCAGTACCCTTTGAGTTGGAGTTTAGACTCCGGTAACCTTTAAGTTGGGGTCTGGCCTCCTATACCCTCTGAGTTTGGGTGTACCCTCACAGTTGGGTTGTGGCCTTCAGTAGCTTCTGAGTTAGGGTTTGGCTTCCGGTAGCCTCTAAGTTGGGGTGTGGACTCCGATGCCCTCTGAGTTGGACGGTACCCTCTGAGTTGGGGTGTGGCCTCCGGTAGCCTCTAAGTTGGGGTGTGGCCTCTGTTACCCTCTGAGTTGGGCTGTGGTCTCCTACCTCTGAGTTGGGGTGTGGCCTCCAGTACCCTTTGAGTTGGAGTGTGGCATCTGGTACCCATTAAGTTGGGGTGTGGCCTCCGATACCATCTGAGTTTGGGTGTACCCTCATAGTTGGGTTGTGGCCTTCAGTAGCTTCTGAGTTGGGGTGTGGCCTCTGGTAAAATCTGAGTTGGGGTGTAGCCTCCGATACCCTCTGAGTTGGGGTGTAGCCTCCGGTACCCTCTGAGTTGGGGTGTGGCCTCTGAGTTAGGGTTTGGACACTGGTACCTTCTTAGTTGTGATGTGGCCTCCGCTACCCTCTCAGTTGGGGTGTGGCCTCCGGCATCCTTCTGAGTAGGCGTGTGACAGCCTCTGTACCCTCTGAGATGAAATGTGGCCTCCAGTACCTTCTGAGTTGGAGTGTGGCCTCTGGTACCCTCTGAGTTGGGCCCAGTGTGGCCTCCGTTCCCCTCTAAGCTGAGGTGTGGCCTCCGGACCCCCCTGAGTTGGAGTGTGGCCTCCGATACCCTCTAAGTTGTGGTGTGGCCTTTGGTCCCCTATGAGTTGGGGTGTGGCCTCATAGGAACCTCTGAGATGGGGTGTGGCTTCTGGACCCTCTAGTACCCTCTGAGTTGGGATGTGACCTCTAAGCTGTCTGGTCTCCAGTACCTTCTCAGTTGGGGTGTGGCCTTTGGTACCCACTGAGTTGGAGTGTGGCCTCAGTATCATTCTGAGTTGGGATGTGGCCTGAGTTGTGGTGTGGCCTTGGCTACATCTATGAATTGGGGTGTGGCCTCCGTTCCCCTCTCCGGTACCTTCTAAGTTGGGGTTACGGCCTTTGGTACCCACTGAGTTGGGGTATGGCCTCTGGTACCCTCTGAGTTGGGGTGTGGCCTCCGGTAACCTCTGAGTTGGGTGTGGCCTCCAGTGCCCTCTAAGTTTGCCCATGGTGTGGCCATCGGTACCCTCTGAGTTGAGGTGTGGCCTTTTGTACCTTCTAGGAGTTGGAGTGTGGCCTCCGATACCCTCTGAGTTGGGTGTGGCCTCCAGTGCCCTCTAAGTTTGCCCATGGTGTGGCCATCGGTACCCTCTGAGTTGAGGTGTGGCCTTTTGTACCTTCTAGGAGTTGGAGTGTGGCCTCCGATACTCTCTGAGTTGGGGTGTGGCCTCTGAGTTTGGGTGTAGCCTCTGGTACCCTCTGAGTTGGGATGTGACCTCTGAGCTCTCTGGTCTCCAGTACCTTCTAAGTTGGGGTGTGGCCTTTGGTACCCACTGAGTTGGAGTGTGGCCTCCGGTATCATTGTGAGTTGGGATGTGGCCTGAGTTGTGGTGTGGCCTTGGCTACATCTATGAGTTGGGGTGTGGCCTCCGTTCCCCTCTCCGGTACCTTCTAAGTTGGGGTTACGGCCTTTGGTACCCACTGAGTTGGGGTGTGTCCTCTGGTACCCTCTGAGTTGGGGTGTGGCCTCCGGTAACCTCTGAGTTGGGTGTGGCCTCCAGTGCCCTCTAAGTTTGCCCAGGGTGTGGCCATCGGTACCCTCTGAGTTGAGGTGTGGCCTTTTGTACCTTCTAGGAGTTGGGGTGTGGCCTCTGGTACCCTCTGAGATGAGGTGTGGCCTCTGGTACAATCTGAGTTGGGGTGTGGTCTTCGGCACCCTCTGATTTGGGGTGTGACCTTCGGTCCCCTCTGAGTTGGGCTGAGGCCACCAGTACCCTCTGAGCAGGAGTGTGGCCTCTGGTACCATTTACGAGTGTGGCCTCTGGTACCCTCTGAGTTTGGGTGTACCCACAGAGTTGGGGTGTGGTCTTCAGTACCTTCTGAGTTGGGGTTGGCCTCTAGTTTGGCCTCCAGTACCCTCTAAGTTGGGGAGTAGCCTCCGGTACCCTCTAAGTTGGGGTGTGGCCTCCGGTATCCTTCTGAGTTGGGGTGTGGCCTCGGCTACATCTATGGGTTGGGGTGTGGCCTCCGTTCCCCTCTGAGTTGGGGTGTGGCCCTCGGTAAACTCTGTGAGTTGGAGGTGTGGCCTCCGATATCCTCTGAGTTGGGCTGTGGCCTTCTACTTCTGAGTTGGGGTGTGGCCTCCAGTACCCTTTGAGTTGGAGTGTGGCCTCCGGTACCCTTTAAGTTGGGGTGTGGCCTCCGATACCCTCTGAGTTTGGGTGTACCCTCACAGTTGGGTTGTGGCCTTCAGTAGCTTCTGAGTTGGGGTTTGGCCTCCGGTACCTTCTAAGTTGGGGTGTGGACTCTGGTACCCTCTAAGTTGGGGTGTGGCCTCTGAGATGGGGGTGTGGCCTCTGAGTTTGGATGTAGCCTCCGGTGCCCTCTGAGTTGGGGTGTGGCCTTCGGTCCCCTGTGAGTTGGGGTGTGGCCTCAAAGGAACCTCTGAGATGGCGTGTGGCTTCTGGATTCTCTAATACCCTCTGATTTGGGGTGTGACCTCTGAGCTGGGGTCTGGTCTCCGGTACATTCTAAGTTGGAGTGTGGTCTTTGGTACTCACTGAGTTGGAGTGTGGCCTCTGGTACCCTCTGACTTGGGGTGTGGCCCCCGGTAACTTCGGAGTTGGGTGTGGCCTCCAGTAACCTCTGAGTTTGCCCAGGGTGTACCCTCTGCGTTGAGGTGTGGCCTCTTTTACCTTCTAGGAATTGGGGTGTGGCCTCCGGTACCCTCTGAGTTCAGGTGTGGCCTCAGGTACAATCTGAGTTGGGGTGTGGCCTCCGACACCCTTAGAGTTGGGGTGTGGCCTCTGAGTTGTGGTGTGGCCTTGGCTGCATATATGAGTTGGGGTGTGGCCTCCGTTCCCCTCTGAGTTGGGGTGTGGCCTCAGGTAAACCTTCTGAGTTGGGGTGTGGCCTTTGGTTCCCTGTGAGTTGGGGTGTGGCCTCAAAGGAACCTCTGAGATGGGGTGTGGCTTCCGGACCCTCTAGTACCCTCTGAGTTATGGTGTGACCTCCAGTACCCTCTGAGCTAGGGTCTGGTCTCCGGTACCTTCTAAGTTGGGGTGTGGCCTCCGTTACCCTCTGAGTTGGGGTGTGGCCTTTGGTTCCCTGAGTTGGGGTGTGGCTTCTAAGGAACCTCTGAGATGGGGTGTGGCTTCCGGATCCTCTAGTACCCTCTGAGTTGGGGTGTGACCTCCGGTACCCTCTGTGCTGGGGTCTGGTCTCCGGTACCTTCTAAGTTGGGGTGTGGCCGCCGTTCCCCTCTAAGTTGAGGTGTGGTCTCCGTTAAACCCTCTGAGTTGGAGGTGTGGCCTTCCGATACCCTCTGAGTTGTGCTGAGGCCTCCGGTACCCTCTGAGTTGGAGTGTGGCCTCTGGTACCATTTACGGGTGTGGCCTCTGGTACCCTCTGAGTTTGGGTGTACCCTCAGAAATGGGTTGTGGTCTTCAGTACTTTCTGAGTTGGGGATGGCCTCTAGTTTGGCCTCCAGTACCCTCTAAGTTGGGGTGTGGCCTCCGGTATCCTTCTGAGTTGGGGTGTGGTCTCTGAGGTGGGGTTTCGCCTTGGCTACATCTATAAGTTGGGGTGTTGCCTCTGTTCCCCTCTGAGTTGGGGTGTGGCCTTCGGTCCCCTGTGATTTTGGGTGTGGCCTCATAGGAATCTCTGAGATGGGGTATGGCTTCTGGACCCTCTAGTACCCTCTGAGTTAGGGTGTGACCTTTGGTACCCACTGAGTTCGTGTGTGGCCTCTGGTACCCTCTGAGTTGGGGTGTGTCCTCCAGTACCCTCTGACTTTGCCCAGGGTGTGGCCATCGGTACCCTCTGAGTTGAGGTGTGGCCTCCGACACCCTTTGAGTTGGGGTGTGGCCTCTGAGTTGGGGTGTGGCCTTGGCTACATATATGAGTTGTGGTGTGGCCTTCGGTCCCCTGTGAGTTGGTGTGTGGCCTCAAAGGAACCTCTGAGATGGGGTGTAGCCTCCGGTACCCTCTGAGTTGGGGCGTGGCCTTTGAGTTAGGGTTTGGACACTGGTACCTTCTTAGTTGTGATGTGGCCTCCGCTACCTTCTGAGTTGGAGTGTGGCCTCTGGTACCCTCTGAGTTGGGCCCAGCGTGGCCTCCGTTCCCCTCTAAGCTGAGGTGTGGCCTCCGGACCCACCTGAGTTCGAGTGTGGCCTCCGATACCCTCTAAGTTGTGGTGTGGCCTTTGGTCCCCTATGAGTTGGGGTGTGGCCTCATAGGAACCTCTGAGATGGGGTGTGGCTTCTGGACCCTCTAGTAACCTCTGAGTTGGGATGTGACCTCTAAGCTGTCTGGTCTCCAGTACCTTCTCAGTTGGGGTGTGGCCTTTGGTACCCACTGAGTTGGAGTGTGGCCTCAGTATCAGTGGCCTGAGTTGTGGTGTGGCCTTGGCTACATCTATGAGTTGGGGTGTGGCCTCCGTTCCCCTCTCCGGTACCTTCTAAGTTGGGGTTACGGCCTTTGGTACCCACTGAGTTGGGGTATGGCCTCTGGTACCCTCTGAGTTGGGGTGTGGCCTCCGGTAACCTCTGAGTTGGGTGTGGCCTCCAGTGCCCTCTAAGTTTGCCCATGGTGTTGCCATCGGTACCCTCTGAGTTGAGGTGTGGCCTTTTGTACCTTCTAGGAGTTGGAGTGTGGCCTCCGATACCCTCTGAGTTGGGGTGTGGCCTCCGGTACTCTCTGAGTTGGGGTGTGGCCTCTGAGTTTGGGTGTAGCCTCTGGTACCCTCTGAGTTGGGATGTGACCTCTGAGCTCTCTGGTCTCCAGTACCTTCTAAGTTGGGGTGTGGCCTTTGGTACCCACTGAGTTGGAGTGTGGCCTCCGGTATCATTGTGAGTTGGGATGTGGCCTGAGTTGTGGTGTGGCCTTGGCTACATCTATGAGTTGGGGTGTGGCCTCCGTTCCCCTCTCCGGTACCTTCTAAGTTGGGGTTACGGCCTTTGGTACCCACTGAGTTGGGGTGTGGCCTCTGGTACCCTCTGAGTTGGGGTGTGGCCTCCGGTAACCTCTGAGTTGGGTGTGGCCTCCAGTGCCCTCTAAGTTTGCCCAGGGTGTGGCCATCGGTACCCTCTGAGTTGAGGTGGGGCCTTTTGTACCTTCTAGGAGTTGGAGTGTGGCCTCCGATACCCTCTGAGTTGGGGTGTGGCCTCCGGTTTTCTCTGAGTTGGGGTGTGGCCTCTGAGTTTGGGTGTAGCCTCTGGTAAGAGGGTACCAGAGGCTACACCCAAACTCAGAGGCCACACCCCAACTCAGAGAGTACCGGAGGCCACACCCCAACTCAGAGGGTATCGGAGGCCACACTCCAACTCCTAGAAGGTGTGGCTTTTGGTACCCTCTGAGATGAAATGTGGCCCCCTGTACCCTCTGAGTTGGGGTGTGGCTTCTAAATTAGGGTTTGGCCACCACCGGTACCTTCTTAGTTGAGATGTGGCCACCGCTACCCTCTGGGTTGGGGTGTGGCCTCCGCCATTCTTCTGAGTTGGGATGTGACAGCCTCTGTAACCCTCTGAGATGAAATGTGGCCTCCAAAACCCTCTAAGTTGGGGTGTGGCCTCTGGTACCCTCTGAGTTGGGGTGTGCCCTCAGAGTTGGGCCCAGTGTGGCCTTCGTTCCCCTGTGAGTTGGGGTGTGGCCTTCAGTCCTTTGTGAGTTAGGGTGTGGCCTCATAGGAAGCTCTGAGATGGGGTGTGGCTTCAGGACCCTCTAGTACCCTATGAGTTGGGGTGTGACCTCTGAGCTGGGATCTGGTCTCCGGTACCGTCAAAGTTGGGGTTTGGCCTTTGGTACCCACTGAGTTGGAGTGTGGCCTCCGGTAACCTCTGAGTTGGGTGTGGCCTCCAGTACCCTCTGAGTTTGCCCAGGGTGTGGCCATCGGTACCCTCTGAGTTGAGTTGTGGCCTCTTGTACCTTCTAGGAGTTGGGGTGTGGCCTCCGGTACAATCTGAGTTGGGGTGTGGCCTCCGTTCCCCTCTGAGTTGGAGGTGTGGCCTCTGATATCCTCTGAGTTGGGCTGTGGCCTCCTACGTCTGATTTGGGGTGTGGTCTCCAGTACCCTTTGAGTTGGAGTGTGGCCTCCGATACCCTCTGAGTTTTGGTGTGGCCTTCAGTAACTTCTGAGTTAGGGTTTTGCCTCCGGTAGCCCCTAAGTTGGGGTGTGGACTCCGATATCATCTGACTTGGCCGGTACCGTCTGAGTTGGGGTGTGGCCTCCGTTACCCTCTGAGTTGGGCTGTGGTCTCTTACTTCTGAGTTGGGCTGTGGTCTCCTACCTCTGAGTTGGAGTGTGGCCTCCGGTACCCTTTAAGTTGGGGTGTGGCCTCCGATACCCTCTGAGCTTGGGTGTACCCTCACAGTTGGGTTGTGGACTTCAGTAGCTTCTGAGTTGGGGTTTGGCCTCCTATACCCTCTAAGTTTGGTTGTGGACTTTGGTACCCTCTAAGTTGGGGTGTGGCCTCCGGTAAAAATCTGAGTTGGGATGTAGCCTTTGATCCCCTGAGTTGGGGTGTGACCTCAAAGGAACCTCTGAGATGGGGTGTAGCTTCCGGACTCTCTAGTACCCTCTGAGTTGGGGTGTGACCTCCAGTACCCTCTGAGCTGGGGTCTGGTCTCCGGTACCTTCTAAGTTGGGGTGTGGCCTCCGGTAAACCCTCTGAGTTGGAGGTGTGGCCTCCGATACCCTCTGATTTAGGCTGAGGCATCCAGTACCCTCTGAGCAGGAGTGTGGCCTCTGGTACCATTTACGGGTGTGGCCTCTGGTACCCTCTGAGTTTGGGTGTACCCTCAGAGTTGGGGTGTGGTCTTCAGTACCTTCTGAGTTGGGGTTGGCCTCTAGTTTAGCCTCCGGTACCCTCTAAGCTTGGGTGTAGCCACCAGTACACCCTAAGTTGGGGTGTGGCCTCTGGTATCCTTCTGAGTTGGGGTGTGGCCTCTGAGTTGGGGTGTGGCCTCGGCTACTTCTATGAGTTGGGTGTGGCCTCCATTCCCCTCTGAATTGGGGTGTGGCCTCCGGTAAACCCTCTGAGTTGGAGGTGTGGCCTCCGATACCCTCTGAGTTGGGCTGAGGCCTCCAGTACCCTCTGAGCTGGAGTGTGGCCTCTGGTACCCTCTGAGTTTGGGTGTACCCTCAGAGTTGGGGTGTGGTCTTCAGTACCTTCTGAGTTGGGGTTGGCCTCTAGTTTGGCCTCCGGTACCCTCTAAGCTTGGGTGTAGCCTCCAGTACACTCTAAGTTGGGGTGTGGCCTCTGTGTTGGGGTGTGGCCTTGGCTACTTCTATGAGTTGGATGTGGCCTCCATTCCCCTCTGAGTTGGGGTGTGGCCTCCGGTAAACCCTGAGTTGGAGGTGTGGCCTCCGATACCCTCTAAGTTGCGCTGAGGCCTCCAGTACCCTCTGAGCTGGAGTGTGGCCTCTGGTGCCCTCTGAGTTTGGGTGTACCCTCAGAGTTGGGGTGTGGTCCTCAGTACCTTCTGAGTTGGGGTTGGCCTCCAGAGTTTGGCCTCCGGTACCCTCTTAGTTAGGGTGTAGCATTCGGTACCCTCTAAGTTGGGGTGTGGCCTCCGGTATCATTCTGAGTTGGGATGTGGCCTGAGTTGGGGTGTGGCCTCTGGTATCCTTCTGAATTGGGGTGTGGCCTCTGTGTTGGGGTGTGGCCTTGGCTACTTCTATGAGTTGGGTGTGGCCTCCGTTCCCCTCTGAGTTGGGGTGTGGCCTCCAGTAAACCCTCTGAGTTGGAGGTGTGGCCTCCAATACCCTCTGAGTTGGGCTGAGGCCTCCAGTACCCTCTGAGCTGGAGTGTGGCGTCTGGTGCCCTCTGAGTTTGGGTGTACCCTCAGAGTTGGGGTGTGGTCCTCAGTACCTTCTGAGTTGGGGTTGGCCTCTAGTTTGGCCTCCGGTACCCTCTTAGTTAGGGTGTAGCATTCGGTACCCTCTAAGTTGGGGTGTGGCCTCCGGTATCATTCTGAGTTGGGATGTGGCCTGAGTTGGGGTGTGGCCTTGGCTACATCTTTGAGTTGGGGTGTGGCCTCCGTTCCCCTCTCTGGTACCTTCTAAGTTGGCGTTTGGCCTCTGGTACCCTCTCAGTTGGGGTGTGGCCTCCGGTAACCTCTGAGTTTGGTGTGGCCTCCAGTGCTCTCTAAGTTTGCCCAGGGTGTGGCCATCGGTACCCTCTGAGTTGAGGTGTGGCCTCTTGTACCTTCTAGGAGTTGGGGTGTGGCCTCCGATACCCTCTGATTTGGGGTGTGGCCTCCGGTACTCTCTGAGTTGGGGTGTGGCCTCTGGTACCCACTGAGATGAAATGTGGCCCCCTGCACCCTGAGTTGGGGTGTGGACTCCGGTCCCCTTTGAGTTGGGGTGTGGCCTCTTTGTTAGGGTTTGGCCACCGGTACCTTCTTAGCTGTGATGTGACCACTGCTACCCTCTGAGTTGGGGTGTGGCCTCCGGCATCCTTCTGAGTTGGGGTGTGACAGCCTCTGGAACCCTCTGAGATGAAATGTGGCCTCCGAAACCCTCTGAGTTGGGGGGTGGCCTCTGGTACCCTCTGAGTTGGGGTGTGCCCTCTGAGTTGGGCCCAGTGTGGCCTTCGTTCCCCTGTGAGTTGGGGTGTGGCCTCCGATACCCTCTGAGTTGGGGTGTGGCCTTCGGTCCTTTGTGAGTTAGGGTGTGGCCTCATAGGAATCTCTGAGATGGGGTGTGGCTTCTGGACCTTCTAGTACCCTCTGAGTTGGGGTGTGACCTCTGAGCTGGGGTCTGGTCTCCGGTACCTTCAAAGTTGGGGTTTGGCCTTTGGTACCCACTGAGTTGGGGTGTGGCCTCCGGTACCCTCTGAGTTGGGGTGTGGCCTCGGGGAACCTCTGAGTTGGGTGTGGCCTCCGGTACCCTCTGAGTTTGCCCAGGTTGTGGCCATCGGTACCCTCTGAGTTGAGGTGTGGCCTCTTGTATCTTCTAGGGTTTGGGGTGTTGCCTCCAGTACCCTCTGAGTTGAGGTGTGGTCTCCGGTACAATCTGAGTTGGGGTGTGGTCTCTATCACCCTTTGAATTAGGGTGTGGCCTTTTAGTTAGGGTGTGGCCTTGGCTGCATATATGAGTTGGGGTGTGGCCTCCGGTAAACCCTCTGAGTTGGAGGTGTGGCCTTCGATATCCTCTGAGTTGGGCTGTGGCCTTTGATATCCTCTGAGTTGGGCTGTGGCCTCCTACCTCTGAGTTGGAGTGTGGCCTCCAGTACCCCTTAAGTTGGGGTGTGGCCTCCAATACCCTCTGAGCTTGGGTGTACCCTCACAGTTGGGTTGTGGCCTTCAGTAGCTTCTGAGTTGGGGTTTGGCCTCCAGTACCCTCTAAGTTGGAGTGTGGACTCCGGTACCCTCTGAGTTGGGCTGTGGCCTCCTACCTCTGAGTTGGGACGTGGCCTCCAGTACCCTTTGAGTTGGAGTGTGGCCTCCGGTACCCTTTAAGTTGGGGTGTGGCCTCCGATACCCTCTGAGTTTGGGTGTATCCTTCCAGTTGGGTTGTGGCCTTTAGTAGCTTCTGAGTTGGAGTTTGGCCTCCGGTACCCTCTCCAGCACTGAGGGGACCGGAGGCCGCACCCAAATCAGAGGGGACCAGAGGCCAAACCCCATCTCGGAGGGGACCGGAATCCACACCCCAGCTCAGAGTTGACCAGAGGCCGCACACAAGCTTGGAAGGGATTGGAGGCCGCACCCCAGCTTGGAGGGGATTGGAGGCCACACCCCATTTTGAAGGGGACCGATCGGAGGCTACACTTCAGCTCAGAGGTGACCTGAGGTCACACCCCAGCTTGAAAGGGACCGCAGGCCACAGCCCAGTCCACAGGGGATTGGAGGCCACACCCCAGCTCAGAGGGGACTAGAGGCCACACCCTAGCTCGGATGGGACCAGAGGACACACCCCAGCTCATAGGGTACCGGAGGCTACACCTCAGCTTGGAAAGAACTCCACTCAAGCTTGGAGGGCACCCCAGCTCGGAGGGGACAGGAGCCCACACCCCAGCTTGGAGGGGACCGGAGGCCACACTCCAACTCTGAGGGGACCGGAGGCGAAAACCCAGCTCGGAGGGGACCTGAAGCCGCACCCCAGCTCAAAGTTGACCGGAGGCCAAACCCCAGCTCGGAGGGGACCTGTAGCCACACCCCAGCTCACAGTTGACCGGAGGACGCACCGCAGCTCGGAAGGGAACAGAGGCTACATCCCAGCTCGAGGGGATCGTAAGTCACACGGAAGCTCAGAGTTGACCGGAGGCCGCACCCCAGCTCGGAAGGGAAAGGAGGTTGCTACCCAGCTCGGAAGGGACCGGAGTCTGCACCCTAGCTCGGAGGGGAACAGAGGCTGCACCACAGCTCGGAGGTGAGAAGAGGCTGCACCACAGCTTGGAGGGGATCGGAGGCCTTACCCCAGCTCGGAGGGTACCGGAGGCCACATCTCAGCTGGGAGGGGACAAAAGGCCGAAATTCCAACTCGGAGGTGACCAGAGGCCACATCCCAGCTTGCCCCATGTCGGAGGGGACCAGAGGCCACATCCCAGCTCAAAGGGACCGGAGGCCATAGCTTGGAGGGTCTTGGAGGCCACACCCCTGCTCGGAGGGCACCCCACCCCAGCTCGGAAGGAACCTCAGGTCAGAGGGGAATGGAGGCCGCAGCACAGCTCGAAAGGGACCAGAGGCAACACCCCAGCTTGGAGGGCGCAGCTCATATGGGACAGGAGGCCGCACCCCCAGCTTGGAGGGGACCGGAGGCCACACACACCACAGCTCAGTGGGAACCAGAGTCCACACCCCAACTCAGAGGAGACCCCAGCTCGGAGGGGACCAGAGGCCACAGCCCAGCTCGGAGGGCAACCCAAATCAGAGGTGACCGGAGGCCTCACCCCAGCTCGGAGGGGACCTGAGTTCACATCATAGCTCAAAAGGGACCACACCCCAGTCTGAAGGGGACTGGAGGCAACACCCCAGCTCGGAGGGGACCAGAATCCACACCCCAGCCCGGACGGGACTGAAGGCCACACCCCAGCTCGTAGGGGACCCCAACTAGGAGGGGACCGAAGGACACACCCCAGCTCGGAGGGTACCAGAGGCCACACCCCAACTTGGAAAGCAGTCCACCCCAGCTCAGAGGGCACCCCACCTTGGAGGGGACAGGAGCCCACACCCCAAGTTGGAGGGGACAGGAGGCCACAGTCCAGCTCTGAGGGGACTGGAGGCCGCATCCCAGTTCACAGTTGACCATAGGCCGCACCCCAGCTCGGAAGGGAATGGAGGCCACACCCCAGCTCGGGAGCAGAGGCCACACCCCAGCTCGGAAAGCAGTCCATCCCAGCTCGGAGGGGACAGGAGGCCACACTCCAGCTCTGAGGGGACCGGAGGCCACATCCTGCTTGGAGAGGACCGGAGGCCAAACCCCAGCTTGGAGGGGACCGGAAGCCACACCCCTGCTCAGAGTTGACCGGAGGCCGAACCCCAGCTTGGAAGGGAATGGATGCCGCACCCCAGCTCGGAGTGAACCGGAGGCCACGCTCCAGTTCAAAGGGGACCGATTGGAGGCCATACCCCGCTCGGAGGTGATTGGAGGCCACACCCCAGCTCGGAGGGGACCTGAGGTCACAACACAGCTCGAAAGGGACCGGAGGCCACACCCCAGCTCGAAGGGGAACGGAGGCTGCTCCCCAGTTTGAAGGGGACCGCTCCAGATCGTAGGGAAACGATCGGAGGCCACACACCAGCTCAGAGGGGATCGGAGGCCTCACCCCAGCTAGGAGGGGACCGGAGGCCACTCCCCAGCTCGGAGGGGACCGGAGGCCACATCCCAGCTCAAAGGGACCGGAGACCACAGCTTGGAGGGTTTGGGAGGCCATACCCCAGCTCGGAGGGCACCCCACCCCAGCTCGGAGGGAACCTCAGGTCGGATGGGACTGGAGGCTGCACCCCAGCTCAGAGGGGACCAGAGGCCACACCCCAGCTCGGAGGGGACCTGACGTCACAAAACAGCTTGAAAGGGACCGGAGGCCACACCCCAGCTCGAAGGGGAACGGAGGCTGCTCCCCAACTTGAAGGGGACCAGAGGCTGCACTCCAGATCATAGGGAAACGATCGGAGGCCACACACCAGCTCAGAGGGGATCGGAGGCCTCACCCCAGCTCGGAGGGGACCGGAGGCCACTCCCAGCTCGGAGGGGACTGGAGGCCACATCCCAGCTCAAAGGGACCGGAGACCACAGCTCGGAGGGTTTGGGAGGCCACACCCCAGCTCGGAGGTCACCCCACCCCAGCTCGGAGGGAACCTCAGGTCGGAGGGGACTGGAGGCTGCACCCCAGCTCGGAGGGGACCAGGGGCCAAACCCCAGCTCAGAGGGGAACAGAAGCCGCACCCCAGCTCACAGCTGCCCGCAGGCCGCACCACAGCTCAGAAGGGAACGGAGGCCACACAGAAGCACAGTTGACCGGAGGCCGCACCCAGTTCGGAAGGGACCGGAGGCCTCACTGCCCAGCTTGGAGGGGACCGGAGGCTGCACTCCAGCTTGGAGGGGAACGGAGCCTGCACCCTAGATTGGAGGGGACCAGAAGCTGCACCCCAGATCGTAGGGGAACGATCGGAGGCCACACACCAGCTTGGGGGGGATCGGAGTCCTCACCCCAGCTGGGAGGGGACCGGGGACCAAAGGCCGAATTCCAGCTCGGAGTTGACCGGAGGCCACATCCCAGCTCGCCCCATATCGGAGGGGTCCAGAGGCCACATCCCAGCTCGGAGGGGACCGGAGGCCACACCCCAGCTCGGAGGGGACCCCAGCTCGGATGTGATTGGACGCCACATCTCAGCTCAAATGGACCGGAGGCCAAAGCTCGGAGGGTCTTGGAGGCCACACACCAACTCGGAGGGCACCCCACCCCAGTTTGGAGGGAACCTCAGGTCGGAGGGGAGTGGAGGCCGCAAACCATCTTGGAGGGGACCAGAGGCCACAACCCACCACAACCCAGCTCGGAGGGTGCAGCTCAGAGGGGATCGAAAGCCGCTCCCCAGTTCGGAGGGGAATGGAGTCCACACCCCATCTCTGGGACCTACTTCCACACCGCAACTCGGAGGGGACAGGAGGCCACACCCTAACTTGTCGGACGGGATCGGAGGTCACACACACCTCAGCTCGGTGGGAACCAGAGTCCACACTCCAACTCGGAGGGTACCCCAGCTAGGAGGGGACCAGCGGCCACAGCCCAGTTCGGAGGGGAACCCAACTCAGAGGTGACCGGAGGCCACACCCCAGCTCGGAGGGGACCTGAGGTCACATCATAGCTCAAAAGGGACTGGAGGCCACACCCCAGTCTGAAGGGGACTTGAGGCCGCACCACAGCTCTGAGGGGACCAGAGGCCATACCCCAGAGGGGACAGGAGGCTGCACCCCAGCTTGTAGGGGACCGGAAGCCAAACACACCACAGCTTGGTGGGAACCAGAGTCCACACCCCAGCTCAGAGCTGACCCCAGTTCGGAGGGGATCAGAGGCCACAGCCCAGCTCAGAGGGGAAACCAACTCAGAGGTGACCGGAGGCCACACCCCAGCTCGGAGGGGACCTGAGGTCACATCATAGCTCAAAAGGGACTGGAGGCCACACCCCAGCTCGGAGGGGACCGGAGGCCACTCCCCAGCTCAGAGGGGACCCCAGCTCGGAGGGGACCGGAGGCCACATCCCAGCTCAAAGGGACCGGAGACCACAGCTCGGAGGGTTTGGGAGGCCACACCCCAGCTCGGAGGGCACCTCAGGTCGGAGGGGACTGGAGGCTGCACCCCAGCTCGGAGGGGACCAGAGGTCACACCTCAGCTCGGAGGGGACCTGACATCACAACACAGCTTGAAAGGGACCGGAGTCCACACCCCAGCTCGAAGGGGAATGGAGGCTGCTCCCCAGCTTGAAGGGGGGGACCAGAGGCTGAACTCCAGATCGTAGGGAAACCATCGGAGGTCACACACCAGCTCAGAGGGGATCGGAGGCCTCACCCCAGCTCGGAGGGGACCGGAGGCAACTCCCCAGCTTGGAGGGGACCCCAGCTCGGAGGGGACCGGAGGCCACATCCCAGCTCAAAGGGACCGGAGACCACAGCTCGGAGGGTTTGGGAGGCCACATCCCAGCTCGGAGGGCACCCCATCCCAGCTCGGAGGGAACCTCAGGTCGGAGGGGACTGGAGGCTGCACCCTAGCTCGAAGGGGACCAGAGGCCACACCCCAGCTTAGAGGGGACCAGGGGCCAAACCCCAGCTCGGAGGGGAACGGAAGCTGCACCCCAGCTCACAGTTGCCCGGAGGCCGCACCACAGCTCGGAAGGGAACGGAGGCCACACAGAAGCACAGTTGACCGAAGGCCGCACCCCAGCTCGGAAGGGACCGGAGGCCGCACTGCCCAGCTTGGAGGGGATCGGAGGCTGCACCCTAGATCGGAGGGGACCAGAGGCGGCACCCCAGATCGTAGGGGAACGATCGGAGGCCACACACCAGCTCGGGGGGGATCGGAGGCCTCACCCCAGCTCGGAGGGTACCGGAGGTTGCACCACAGTTAGGAGGGGACCGGAGGCCACACCCCAGCTGGGAGGGGACCGCGGACCAAAGGCCGAATTCCAGCTCGGAGTTGACCGGAGGCCACATCCCAGCTCATCCCATATCGGAGGGGACCAGAGGCCACATCCCAGCTTGGAGGGGACCGGAGGCCACACCCCAGCTCGGAGGGGACCCCAGCTCGGATATGATTGGACACCACATCTCAGCTGAAATGGACCGGAGGCCAAAGCTCGGAGGGTGTTGGAGGCCACACCCCAACTCGGAGGGCACCCCACCCCAGCTCGGAGGGAACCTCAGGTCAGAGGGGACTGGAGGCCGCAACCCATCTCGGAGGGGACCAGAGGCCACAACCCACCACAACCCAGCTCGGAGGGTGCCGCAGCTCAGAGGGGACCGAAAGCCGCTCCCCAGTTCGGAGGGGAATGGAGTCCACACCCCAGCTCTGGGACCTATTTCCACACCGCAGCTCGGAGGGGACAGGAGGCCACACTCTAACTCGTCGGACGGGATCGGAGGTCACATACACCTCAGCTCGTTGGGAACCAGAGTCCACACTCCAACTCGGAGGGTACCCCAGCTAGGAGGGGACCAGTGGCCACAGCCCAGTTCGGAGGGGAACCCAACTCAGAGGTGACCGGAGGCCACACCCCAGCTTGGAGGGGACCTGAGGTCACATCATAGCTCAAAAGGGACTGGAGGCCACACCCCAGTCTGAAGGGGACTTGAGGCCGCACCACAGCTCTGAGGGGACCAGAGGCCACACCCCAGAGGGGACAGGAGGCTGCACCCCAGCTTGTAGGGGACCGGAGGCCAAACACACCACAGCTTGGTGGGAACCAGAGTCCACACCCCAACTCAGAGCTGACCCCAGTTCGGAGGGGATCAGAGGCCACAGCCCAGCTCAGAGGGGAACCCAACTCACAGGTGACCGGATTCCACACCCCAGCTCGGAGGGGACCTGAGGTCACATCATAGCTCTAAAGGGACTGGTGGCCACACCCCAGCTCGGAGGGGACCGGAGGCCACACCCCAGCTTGGAAGGGAGAGGAGGTCGCTACCCAGCTCGAAAGTGACTTCAGGAGTCTGCACCCCAGCTCGGAGGGGACCAGAGGGTGCACCACAGCTCGGAGGTGACTGGAGGCTGCACCCCAGTTCGGATGCGAACAGAGGATGTACCACAACTTGGAGGGGATCGGAGGCCTTACCCCAGCTCGGAGGGTACCGTAGGCCACACCCCAGCTGGGAGGGGACCAAAGGCCGAATTCCAGCTCGGAGGTGACCAGAGGCCATATCCCAGCTCGCCCCATGTCGGAGGGGACCAGAGGCAACATCCCAGCTCGGAGGGCACCAGAGGCCACACCCCAGCTCGGAGGGTACCCCAGCTCGGATGTGATTGGACACCACATCTCAGCTCAAAGGGACCGGAGGCCACAGCTCGGAGGGTCTTGGAGGCCACACCCCAACTCGGAGGGCACCCCACCCCACCTCAGAGGGAACCTCAGGTAGGAAGGGACTGGAGGCCACACCCCATCTTGGAGGGGACCAGAGGCCACAACCCACCACAACCCATCTCGGAAGGCGCAGCTCAGAGGGGACCAAAAGCCTCTCCCCAGCTCGGATGGGGATGGAGTCCACACCCCAGCTCTGGGACCTACTTCCACACCGCAGCTCGGAGGGGACAGGAGGCCACACCCCAACTCGGACGGGACTGGAGGTCTCACACACCTCAGCTCGGTGGGAACCAGATTCCACACTCCAACTCGGAGGGCACCGCAGCTTGGAGGGGACCAGAGGCCAAAGCCCAGGTCAGAGGGGAACCCAACTCAGAAGGGACTGGAAACCACATCCCAGCTTGAGGGGATCGGAAGCACAACCTAGCTTGGAGGGTACCAGAGGCCACACCCCAGCTCTGAAGCACTACATCCTATCTTGGAGGGCACCCCTGCTCGGCAGGTAATAAAAACCACATGCCAGCTCGGAGGGGACCGGAGGCTGCAGTGTTGTGAACTCTGTTTTCAGGCTCCCTCTTGTGGTTACAGATGGTATTGTGTGACTTTGGTTTTTTGGCTCCCCCTGGTGGTTTGGTTTATTATCCTGCGGGTCTGGCTGGATCAGCTGCCTTGTTATTCACCAGGGAGGTTCCTATTTAGCTCTGCTTCACTTCCACTTGTTGCCGGCTGTCAATGTATTCAGTGCTATTCTGATTACTACTGATTATCTTGTTTTCTGCCTCTTCAGGATAAGCTAAGTTCTGTTTGAATATTTTTTGCTCATCTGCCTGCAATATGATTTCTATGTAAGATGAGTCTAGTCCAGCTTGCTAATATGTGATTTCTTGTTGCTGGTAAGCTCTGGGGTACGGAGTTGCTTCCCCCGCACCGTTAGTTGGTGCGGGGGCTCGAGCAATCTCTGCGTGGATATTTTGAATAGGGTTTTTTTTATTGACCGCACAGTTTCCTTCCTATTTTCTGCTATCAAGTATTAGCGGGCCTCATTTGCTAAATCTGATTTCATCTCTGTGTTTGTGCTTTCCTCTTAACTCACCGTTAATATTTGTGGGGGGCTATTCTATATCTTTGGGGTCATTCCACTGAGGCAAGAGAGGACTTTCTTTCCCTCCAGGAATAGTCAGTTTCTCAGGCCGTGAAGAGACGTCTAGGATTTTCAGGTAACGTTTCACGGCTACTTATAGTTGTTTGCGGATAGGATCAGGTTGCGGTCAATCTAGTTACCACCTCCCCAGAGCTAGTCGTCTGTTCAGTTACTTAGCTAGTTCGTCCTGCGATCCTTGCCACTAGGATCATAACAGTACAGCCGGCCAGTAAAGTGTTAATTGCATGGCAGAAGCAGGAGAAAAGAAGCTTGGAGACATTTTTTTTTTTTTTTTGCTGCCGTGTGTCTAGCTGCTGTGTGTCTGGCTTCTCTCCTCCTCTTAATCTTGGTGTGGCTCTGAGTTCAGCTGCTGATATGGATATCCAGAGTTTAGCCTCCAGTGTAGATCATCTTGCTGCAAGTGTACAAAGTATTCAGGATTTTGTTGTGCACAGTCCTATGTCAGAGCCTAGAATACCTATTCCGGAGTTGTTTTCTGGAGATAGATCTAGGTTCCTGAATTTTAAGAACAATTGCAAATTGTTTCTTTCTTTGAAACCTCGTTCCTCTGGGGATTCTGTTCAGCAAGTTAAGATTATTATTTCTTTCTTGCGTGGCGATCCTCAAGATTGGGCTTTCGCATTGGCTCCAGGGGATCCTGCATTGCTCAGTGTGGATGCGTTTTTTCTGGCCCTTGGATTGCTCTATGAGGAACCTAATCTTGAGAAGCAGGCTGAAAAAGCGTTGTTGGCCCTCTCTCAGGGGCAAGATGATGCAGAGGTGTACTGCCAGAAATTTCGGAAATGGTCGGTGCTTACTCAATGGAATGAGTGTGCCCTGGCTGCAAATTTCAGAAAAGGTCTTTCTGAAGCCATTAAGAATGTCATGGTGGGGTTCCCTACGCCTGCAGGTCTGAATGAGTCAATGACTCTGGCCATTCAGATTGATCGGCGTTTGCGGGAGCGCAAACCTGCGCATCATTTGGCGGTGTCTGCTGAACAGACACCTGAGTCTATGCAATGTGATAGAATTCTGACCAGAAGTGAACGGCAAAATTATAGACGGCAAAATGGGTTGTGCTTTTACTGTGGTGACTCAGCTCATGTTATCTCAGCATGCTCTAAGCGCACAAGAAAGATTGATAAATCTGTCACCATCGGTACTTTACAGCCTAAGTTTATTTTGTCTGTTACCCTGATTTGTTCCCTGTCATCTTACCCGGTTATGGCTTTTGTGGATTCAGGTGCTGCCCTGAGTCTGATGGATTTGTCATTTGCCAGGCGCTGTGGTTTTGTTTTGGAGCCTTTAAAATTCCCTATTCCACTAAGGGGAATTGATGCTACACCATTGGCTACGAATAAACCTCAGTACTGGACACAAGTGACCATGTGCATGACTCCTGTTCATCAGGAGGTGATTCGCTTTCTTGTATTGCATAATTTGCATGATGTTGTCGTGTTGGGCCTGCCATGGTTGCAGACTCATAATCCAGTCCTGGATTGGAAAGCAATGTCTGTGTCAAGTTGGGGTTGTCAGGGAATTCATGGCGACGCTCCTGTGGTGTCAATTGCTTCATCCACTCCTTCTGAGGTACCTGCGTTTTTGTCGGATTACCAGGATGTATTTGATGAGCCCAAACTCAGTTCTCTACCTCCTCATAGGGATTGTGATTGTGCTATAAATTTGATTCCTGGTAGTAAGTTTCCTAAGGGACAACTTTTCAATTTGTCAGTGCCGGAGCATGCTGCTATGCGGAGTTATATAAAGGAGTCTTTGGAGAAAGGACTTATTCGCCCCTCCTCCTCCCCTCTTGGTGCGGGGTTCTTTTTTTGTGGCTAAGAAGGATGGTTCCCTGAGACCTTGTATTGATTATCGCCTTCTAAACAAAATCACAGTCAAATTTCAGTATTCTTTGCCATTGTTATCTGATCTGTTTGCTCGCATTAGGGGGTCTAGTTGGTTCACCAAGATAGATCTTCGTGGTGCGTATAACCTTGTGCGTATTAAGCAGGGTGATGAATGGAAAACTGCATTTAATACGCCCGAAGGCCATTTTGAGTACTTGGTGATGCCTTTTGGACTTTCTAACGCTCCTTCTTTCAGTCCTTTATGCACGACATCTTCCGTGAATATCTGGATAAATTTATGATTGTGTATCTGGATGATATTCTGTTTTTTTTGGATGATTGGGAGTCCCATGTTAAGCAGGTCAGGATGGTGTTTCAGGTCCTGCGTGCCAATGCTTTATTTGTGAAGGGCTCAAAATGTCTTTTTGGAGTCCAGAAGGTTTCTTTTTTGGGTTTCATTTTTTCTCCTTCTGCTATTGAGATGGACCCAGTCAAGGTTCAGGCTATTCATGACTGGACTCAGCCTACATCTGTTAAGAGTCTTCAGAAGTTCTTGGGTTTTGCTAATTTTTACCGTCGCTTCATCGCTAATTTTTCTGGTGTTGTTAAGCCATTGACGGATTTGACCAAGAAGGGTTCTGATGTTACTAATTGGTCTCCTGCGGCTGTGGAGGCCTTTCGGGAGCTGAAGCGCCGGTTTTCTTCGGCTCCGGTCTTATGTCAGCCAGACGTCTCCCTTCCTTTCCAGGTCTAGGTTGATGCTTCTGAGATTGGAGCGGGGGCTGTTTTGTCGCAGAGAAGCTCTGATGGCTCTGTGATGAAGCCATGTGCTTTCTTTTCAAGAAAGTTTTCGCCTGCCGAGCGGAATTATGATGTTGGTAATCGGGAGTTGTTGGCTATGAAGTGGGCATTTGAGGCGTGGCGACATTGGCTCGAGGGAGCTAAGCATCGTGTGGTGGTCTTGACTGATCACAAGAATTTGATTTATCTCGAGTCGGCCAAGCGGCTGAATCCTAGACAGGCTCGTTGGTCATTGTTTTTCTCTCGTTTTGATTTCGTGGTCTCATACCTGCCTGGTTCGAAGAATGTGAAGGCTGATGCTCTTTCTAGGAGTTTTGTGCCTGACTCTCCTGGTGATTCAGAGCCAGCTGGTATCCTCAGAGAAGGGGTGATTTTGTCTGCCATCTCCCCAGATTTGCGACGAGTGCTGCAGGAGTTTCAGGTGGATAGACCTGACCGTTGTCCACCGGAGAGACTGTTTGTCCCGGATAGATGGACCAGCAGAGTTATTTCCGAGGTTCATTCTTCGGTGTTGGCAGGCCATCCTGGGATTTTTGGTACCAGAGATTTGGTGGCTAGGTCCTTCTGGTGGCCTTCCTTGTCGCGGGATGTGCGTTCCTTTGTGCAGTCTTGTGGAATTTGTGCTCAGGCTAAGCCTTGCTGTTCTTGTGCCAGTGGCTTGTTGATACCTTTGCCTGTCCCGAAGAGGCCTTGGACGCACATTTCCATGGATTTTATTTCAGATCTCCCTGTCTCTCAGAGAATGTCTGTCATTTGGGTGGTGTGTGATCGTTTTTCTAAGATGGTCCATTTGGTGCCCTTGCCTAAGTTGCCTTCCTCCTCCGAGTTGGTTCCTCTGTTTTTTAAAAATGTGGTTCGTTTGCACGGGATCCCTGAAAATATTGTTTCCGACAGAGGATCCCAGTTTGTGTCTAGATTTTGGCGGACCTTTTGTGCTAAGATGGGCATTAATTTGTCTTTTTCATCGGCCTTCCATCCTCAGACGAATGGCCAAACCGAGCGCACTAATCAGACTTTGGAAACCTATTTAAGATGTTTTGTTTCTGCTGATCAGGACGACTGGGTGACTTTTTTGCCATTGGCCGAGTTTGCCCTTAATAATCGGGCTAGTTCTGCTACTTTGGTTTCACCTTTTTTTTGTAATTCAGGGTTTCATCCTCATTTTTCCTCGGGTCAGGTGGAGCCTTCTGACTGTCCTGGAGTGGATGTTGTGGTGGATAGGTTGCATCAGATTTGGAATCATGTGGTGGACAATTTGAAGCTGTCGCAGGAGAAGGCTCAGCGCTTTGCCAACCGCCGTCACTGTGTGGGTCCCCAACTTCGCGTTGGGGACTTGGTGTGGTTGTCTTCTCGCTTTGTTCCTATGAAGGTCTCCTCTCCTAAGTTTAAGCCTCGGTTTATCGGTCCTTATAAGATTTTGGAAGTCCTTAACCCTGTGTCATTTCGTTTGGACCTCCCGGCATCGTTTGCTATTCATAATGTGTTCCATCGGTCGTTGTTGCGGAGGTATGTGGTGCCTGTGGTTCCTTCGGTTGAGCCTCCTGCCCCTGTGCTGGTTGAGGGAGAATTGGAATACGTGGTGGAGAAGATCTTGGATTCTCGTATTTCTAGACGGAGGCTTCAGTATTTGGTTAAGTGGAAAGGCTATGGTCAGGAGGATAATTCCTGGGTTGTCGCCTCTGATGTTCATGCGGCCGATTTGGTTCGTGCCTTCCATGTGGCTCACCCTGATCGCCCTGGGGGTTTTGATGAGGGTTCGGTGACCCCTCCTCAAGGGGGGGGGTACTGTTGTGAACTCCGTTTTCAGGCTCCCTCTTGTGGTTACAGATGGTATTGTGTGACTTTGGTTTTTTGGCTCCCCCTGGTGGTTTGGTTTATTATCCTGCGGGTCTGGCTGGATCAGCTGCCTCGTTATTCACCAGGGAGGTTCCTATTTAGCTCTGCTTCACTTCCACTTGTTGCCGGCTGTCAATGTATTCAGTGCTATTCTGATTACTCCTGATTATCTCGTTTTCTGCCTCTTCAGGATAAGCTAAGTTCTGTTTGAATATTTTTTGCTCATCTGCCTGCAATATGATTTCTGTGTAAGATGAGTCTAGTCCAGCTTGCTAATATGTGATTTCTTGTTGCTGGTAAGCTCTGGGGTACGGAGTTGCTTCCCCCGCACCGTTAGTTGGTGCGGGGGCTCGAGCAATCTCTGCGTGGATATTTTGAATAGGGTTTTTTTATTGACCGCACAGTTTCCTTCCTATTTTCTGCTATCTAGTATTAGCGGGCCTCATTTGCTAAATCTGATTTCATCTCTGTGTTTGTGCTTTCCCCTTAATCACCGTTAATATTTGTGGGGGGCTATTCTATATCTTTGGGGTCATTCCACTGAGGCAAGAGAGGACTTTCTTTCCCTCCAGGAATAGTCAGTTTCTCAGGCCGTGAAGAGACGTCTAGGATTTTCAGGTAACGTTCCACGGCTACTTATAGTTGTTTGCGGATAGGATCAGGTTGCGGTCAATCTAGTTACCACCTCTCCAGAGCTAGTCGTCTGTTCAGTTACTTAGCTAGTTCATCCTGCGATCCTTGCCACTAGGATCATAACACTGCAGCACCCCAGCTCAGAGGGGAACAGAGGCTGCACCACAGCTTGGAGGGGATCGGAGGCCTTACCGCAGCTCGGAGGGTACCGAAGGCTACACCCCAGCTGGGAGGGGACCAAAGGCTGAATTCCAGCTTGGAGGTGACTGGAGGCCACATCCCAGCTTGCCCCATGTCGGAGGGGACCAGAGGCCACATCCCAGCTCGGAGGGGATCGGAGGCCACACCCCAGCTTGGAGGGGACCCCAGCTCAGAGGAGAACGGAGGCCACATATCAGCTCAAAGGCACCGGAGGCCACAGCTTGGAGGGTCTGGGAGGCCACACCCCAGCTCGGAGGGCACCCCACCCCAGCTCAGAGGGAACCTGTGGTCACAGGGGACTGGAGGACCACAGCTTGGAGGGGACCAGAGGCCACACCCCAGCTTGGAGGGCGCAGCTCGGAGGGTACGCGAGGCCACACCCCAGCTTGTAGGGGACCGGAGGCCACACACACCACAGCTCGGTGGGAACAACAGTCCACACCCCAACTCAGAGGTGACCCCAGCTCGGAAGGGACCAGAAGCCACAGCCCAGCTCAGAGGGGAACCCAACTCAGAGGTGACCGGAGGCCACAGCCCAGCTCGGAGGGGACCTGAGGTCACATCATCATAGCTCAAAAGGGACTGGAGACCACATGTGCCCCAGTCTGAAGGGAACTGGAGGCCACACCCCAGCTCGGAAGGGAGAGGAGGTCGCTACCCAGCTCAGAGCTCAGAGGGGACCAGAGGCTGCACCACAGCTCGGAGGGGACCGGAGGCTGCACCCCAGTTCGGAGGTGAACAGAGGCTGCACCACAGCTTGGAGGGGATCGGAGGCCTTACCCCAGCTCGGAGGGTACCGGAGGCCACACTCCAGCTGGGAGAGGGACCAAAGGCCGAATTCCAGCTTGGAGGGTACCAGAGGCCACATCCCAGCTCAGAGGGGACCAGAGGCCACACCCTAGCTCAGAGGGGACCCCAGCTCGGAGGGGACCGGAGACCACATCCCAGCTCAAAGGGACCGACCGGAGGCCACAGCTCGGAGGGTCTTGGAGGCTACACCCCAGCTCGGAGGGCACCCCACCCCAGCTCTGAGGGAACCTCAGGTCAGAGGGGACTGGAGGCCGCAGCATAGCTCGGAGGGGACCAGAGGCAACACCCCAGCTTGGAGGCCGCAGCTCAGAGGGGACAGGAGGCCGCACCCCAGCTCGGAGGGGACCTGAGGTCACATCATAGCTCAAAAGGGACTGAGGCCACACCCCATATCGGAGGGTATCGGAGGCCACACCCCAGCTCGGAGGGGACAGAAGGCCACACCCCAGCTTGGGGGGGACCGGAGGCCACACTCCAGCTCTGAGGGGACCGGAGGCCACATCCTGCTTAGAGAGGACCGGAGGCCAAACCCCAGCTCGGAGGGGACCGGAAGCCACACCCCTGCTCAGAGTTGACTGGAGGCCGCACCCCAGCTTGGAAGGGAATGGATGCCGCACCCCAGCTCGGAGCGAACCGGAGGCCACACTCCAGTTCGAAGGGGACCGATTGGAGGCCATACCCCGCTCGGAGGTGATTGGAGGCCACACCCCAGCTCGGAGGGGACCTGAGGTCACAACACAGCTCGAAAGGGACCAGAGGCCACACCCCAGCTTTAAGGGGAACGGAGGCTGCTCCCCAGCTTGAAGGGGACCAGAGGCTGCACTCCAGATCATAGGGAAATGATCGGGGGCCACACACCCGCTCGGAGGAGATCGGAGGCCTCACCCCAGCTCAAAGGGTACTGGAGGTTGCACCATAGTTAGGAGGGGAACGGAGGCCACACCACAGCTGGGAGGGGACCAAAGACTGAATTCCAGCTCGGAGGTGACCGGAGGCCACATCCCAGCTCGCCCCATATCGGAGGGGACCAGAGGCCACATCCCAGCTCAAAGGGACCGGAGGCCACAGCTCGGAGGGTCTTGGAGGCCACACTCAAGCTCGGAGGGCACACCATCCCAGCTCGGAAGGAACCTCAGGTCAGAGGGAACTGGAGGCCACACCACAGCTCGGAGGGGACCAGAGGCCACACCCCAGCTTGGAGGGCGCAGGAGGCTGCACCCCAGCTTGGAGGGGACCAGAGGCCACACCCCAGCTTGGAGGGCGCAGCTCGGAGGGTACGCGAGGCCACACCCCAGCTTGTAGGGGACCGGAGGCCACACACACCACAGCTCGGTGGGAACAACAGTCCACACCCCAACTCAGAGGTGACCCCAGCTCGGAAGGGACCAGAAGCCACAGCCCAGCTCAGAGGGGAACCCAACTCAGAGGTGACCGGAGGCCACAGCCCAGCTCGGAGGGGACCTGAGGTCACATCATCATAGCTCAAAAGGGACTGGAGACCACATGTGCCCCAGTCTGAAGGGAACTGGAGGCCACACCCCAGCTCGGAAGGGAGAGGAGGTCGCTACCCAGCTCAGAGCTCAGAGGGGACCAGAGGCTGCACCACAGCTCGGAGGGGACCGGAGGCTGCACCCCAGTTCGGAGGTGAACAGAGGCTGCACCACAGCTTGGAGGGGATCGGAGGCCTTACCCCAGCTCGGAGGGTACCGGAGGCCACACTCCAGCTGGGAGAGGGACCAAAGGCCGAATTCCAGCTTGGAGGGTACCAGAGGCCACATCCCAGCTCAGAGGGGACCAGAGGCCACACCCTAGCTCAGAGGGGACCCCAGCTCGGAGGGGACCGGAGACCACATCCCAGCTCAAAGGGACCGACCGGAGGCCACAGCTCGGAGGGTCTTGGAGGCTACACCCCAGCTCGGAGGGCACCCCACCCCAGCTCTGAGGGAACCTCAGGTCAGAGGGGACTGGAGGCCGCAGCATAGCTCGGAGGGGACCAGAGGCAACACCCCAGCTTGGAGGCCGCAGCTCAGAGGGGACAGGAGGCCGCACCCCAGCTCGGAGGGGACCTGAGGTCACATCATAGCTCAAAAGGGACTGAGGCCACACCCCATATCGGAGGGTATCGGAGGCCACACCCCAGCTCGGAGGGGACAGAAGGCCACACCCCAGCTTGGGGGGGACCGGAGGCCACACTCCAGCTCTGAGGGGACCGGAGGCCACATCCTGCTTAGAGAGGACCGGAGGCCAAACCCCAGCTCGGAGGGGACCGGAAGCCACACCCCTGCTCAGAGTTGACTGGAGGCCGCACCCCAGCTTGGAAGGGAATGGATGCCGCACCCCAGCTCGGAGCGAACCGGAGGCCACACTCCAGTTCGAAGGGGACCGATTGGAGGCCATACCCCGCTCGGAGGTGATTGGAGGCCACACCCCAGCTCGGAGGGGACCTGAGGTCACAACACAGCTCGAAAGGGACCAGAGGCCACACCCCAGCTTTAAGGGGAACGGAGGCTGCTCCCCAGCTTGAAGGGGACCAGAGGCTGCACTCCAGATCATAGGGAAATGATCGGGGGCCACACACCCGCTCGGAGGAGATCGGAGGCCTCACCCCAGCTCAAAGGGTACTGGAGGTTGCACCATAGTTAGGAGGGGAACGGAGGCCACACCACAGCTGGGAGGGGACCAAAGACTGAATTCCAGCTCGGAGGTGACCGGAGGCCACATCCCAGCTCGCCCCATATCGGAGGGGACCAGAGGCCACATCCCAGCTCAAAGGGACCGGAGGCCACAGCTCGGAGGGTCTTGGAGGCCACACTCAAGCTCGGAGGGCACACCATCCCAGCTCGGAAGGAACCTCAGGTCAGAGGGAACTGGAGGCCACACCACAGCTCGGAGGGGACCAGAGGCCACACCCCAGCTTGGAGGGCGCAGGAGGCTGCACCCCATCTTGGAGGGGACCGGAGTCCACACACACCACAGCTCAGTGGGAACCAGAGTCCACACCCCAACTCAGAGGGGACCGCAGCTTGGAGGGGACCAGAGGCCACAGCCCAGCTCAGAGGGGCACCCAACTCAGAGGGGATCGGAGGCCACACCCCAGCTTGGAGAGGACCTGAGGTCACACGCACCTCAGCTCAGTGAGAACAAGAGTCCACACCCCAACTCAGAGGGGACCCCAGCATGGAGGGGACCAGAGGCCACAGCCCAGCTCGGAGGGGAACCCAACTCAGAAGGGACCACCAGAAACCACACCCCAGCTCGAGGGGATCAGAGGCCACAACCCAGCTTGGAGGGTACCGGAGGCCACCCTCCAGCTCTGAAAGCACTCCATCCTATCTTGGAGGGCACCCCAGCTCGGCAGGTAATAGAGACCAGATTCCAGCTCGGAGGGGACCGGGGACCAAAGGCCAAATTCCAGCTCGGAGGTGACCAGAGGCCACATCCCAGCTCGCCCCATATCGGAGGGGCTGAACCCTTCTGAAGTGTCCATAGTGGAGTATGTCATGCGCTTCCGTGACAAGATGCAGACCTTGACGCAGTTGGTGCATGACAATATGACGCAGGATCAGGCTGCACTGGTACGACCAGAATGCCCGGGAGAGGACCTACCACGTGGGTCAAAAGGTGTGAGTGCTGGTCCCAGTGCCAACGGATAAGCTTCAGGCAGTCTGGGAGGGCCAGTACGTCGTCCACCAACAGCTCAACCCGGTCACCTACGTGGTCACGCTTGACCACGCTTGGGGTAGGCGAAAGGCCTTTCACGTCAACATGATGAAGGCTCATCATGAACGTGAACCTTTCGTCCTACCGGTCTGCAGCTTGCCCGAAGACGGGGAGGAAGACACCCTCCTGTACATGCTGGCCCAAGCGAAGGCCGGTGGGTCCATTGAGGACGTGGAGGTAAGCGCCTCGTTAACTGAACCCCAGCGGTTGCAGTTGCAAACCACACTGGAACCCTTACGGGTCGTGTTCTCTAACCGACCTGGAAGGACTGAGTTAGCAGTCCACGAGGTGGACACCGGGAATCATGCCCCACTACGGCGAACACCCTATCGAATCTCTGACCAGGGGCAGCAGGTTATGTGCCGGGAGGTCGATGAGATGTTACAGCTGGGGGTGATTAGATAGTCAAAGAGCGCGTGGGCCTCACCTGTAGTTCTCGTGTCCAAGAAGGACCGGACCACCCAGTTTTGCATGGACTATAGGGGGCTCAACGCCATCATAGCCTCTGACGTGCACCCAATGTCACGCATCGAGGAGCTGCTTGAGGGGTTAGCTGGCGCAAAATACCTGACCATAATGGATCTGAGTCGAGGATACTGGCAGATTCCTCTGAGCCCCGAGGCGCAGGAGAAGTCTGCCTTTATCACACCCTTCGGACTGTACGAGTCCACGGTCATGCGCTTCGGCATGAAGAATGCCCCTGCCACTTTACAGTGGAAAGTCAACCTCCTGCTTCAGGGACTGGAAAAGTACGCAGTGGCGTACTTCGATGACATTGCCATCTTCAGTTCCTCCTGGGAGAAACACCTGCAGCATCTCGAGGAGGTGCTCAGGCGAATTCACCAAGCTGGACTGACTATCAAGCCCGGAAAGTGCCAGATGGGCATGAGGGAGGTCCACTACCTGGGACACTGGGTAGGCGGGGGCACTCGAAAGCCAGAGCCTGAGAAAGTGGGAGCAATCGTGAACTGGCCCACTCCCAAGACCAAGAAACAGGTGATGTCCTTCCTGGGCACTGCAGGGTACTATAGGCGCTTTGTACAGCACTATAGTAGCCTGGCAAAACCCTTGACGGACCTCACCAGTAAAAAGCTACCCCACATCGTCAACTGGACCGACGACTGTGAGGGGGCCTCCCAGGCATTGAAAACCGCGCTGTGCAACGCCCCTGTGTTGAAAGCAGTCGACCGTTCTTGGTACAGACTGACGCCAGCGAGTTTGGTCTCGGTGCTGTGCTCAGCCAGGTTGACTCGGAGGACCAAGAGCACCCCGTGTTGTACCTGAGCCGGAAACTTTTGCCGAGGGAAGTGGCCTACTCCACCATCGAGATTGAGTGCCTGGCTATAGTCTGGGCCCTCCAGCGCTTGCAACCCTACTTGTACGGTCGCACCTTCACTGTGGTGACCGACCACAACCCTCTACGCTGGCTAAACGCCATGTGTGAAACGAACGGCAGGTTGCTATGCTGGAGCCTTGCCCTTCAGCAGTTTGACCTCACCATTGAACACAAAACGGGCAGGGAGCATGGCAATGCAGATGAACTGTCCCGCCAGGGTGAACCTACTGAGTGTGGTCTCTGATACCCTCCGAGTTGGGGTGTGGCCTCCAGTACCCTCTGAGTTGGGTTGTGGCCTTCGGTACCCTAATTCGGGTGTGGCCTCTGGCACCCTCCGAGTTGGGGTGTGGCCCCCGGCACCCTCTGAAATGGGGTGTGGCCTCTGGTACCCTCCTAATTGGAGTATGGCCTCCAGTACCCTCTGAATTGGGGTGTGGCCTCCGAGTACTCTTAGAGTTGGTGTATGGCCTCCAGTTCCTGGTGAGTCTGGGTGTGGTTTACCCTCCAAGTTGGGGTGTGGCCTCTAGTGCCCTCCTAGTTGGGGTGTGGCCTCTTATGGTGTGGCCTGCGTTACCCACCGAGTTGGAGTGTGGCCTCCATTGCCCTCCAAATTTGGGTGTGGCCTCCAAGTACCCTAAGATTTGTGGTGTCAAATCTAATACCCCGCATTACCCTCTGAGTTGTGGTGTGGCCTCCCATACCCTTCGATTTGGGGTGTGGCCTCTGGGCACCCTCTGAGTTGGGGTGTGGCCTCAGGTACCCTCCAAATTGGTTTGTGGCCTTCGGCACTCTCTGGGTTGTGGTGTGCACAGCCTCTGGTACCCTCTGAGTTGGGGTGTGGCCTCTGATACCCTATGAGTTGGGGTGTAGCCTCCGGGTACCCTCTGAGTTGGGGTGTGGCCTCCGCAGAGTACCCTTCTAGTTGGGGTGTGACATCCGATACCTTCCAGGCACTCTCCGAGTTGAGGTGTAGCCTTCAAAGGGTGCCCATCCAATTTGGGGTGTGGCCTCCTGTACCCTCCGAGCTTGGGTGTGTGACGTCCGGTACCCTCCGAGCTTGGGTGTGTGGCATCCGGAACCCTCTGAGTTGGGGTGTGGCCTTTGGTACCCTCCAAGTTGGGGTGTGACCTCTTGGGGTGTAGCCTACGTTACCCTCCGAGTTGAGGTGTGGCCTCCGTCACCCTCCAAATTTGGGTATGGCCTCCATTACCCTCCGAATTGGGATGTGGACTCCTGGAATGTGGCCTCCGGTACCCTCCGAGCTGGGTTGTGGTCTCCGAAACCCTGCAAGTTGGGGTGTAGTTTCTGGTACCCTCTGAATTGGGGTGTAGCCTCCGGTACCCTCCAAGTTGGGGTGTGGCTTCCGATACCCTCCGAATTGGGGTGTGGCCTCTGATACCCTCCGAGTTGGGGTGTGGCTTCCGGTACCTTTTGAGTTGGGGTGTGGCCTTCGGTAACCTCCGAGTTGAGGTGTGGCCTTTTGGGGTGCTGCCTCCGTTACCCTCCGTGTTTGGGTGTGGCCTCCATTACCCTCCCAATTTGGGTGTGGCCTCCAATACCCTCCAAGTTGGGGTGTGGAATTTGGTACCCTCTGAGTTGGGGTGTGAGCTCTTGGGGTGTGGGCTCCATTACCCTCCAAGCTGGGGTGTGGCCTCCAGTACCCTCTGAGGTAGGGTGTGGCCTTCGATACCCCAATTGGGGTGTGGCCCCCAATAACCTCAGAAATGGGGTGTGTCCTATGGTACCCTCTGAATTGAAGTGTTGCCTCCCTTCGAGTACTCTTATAGGTGTGTGGCCTCCAGTTCCTGCCGAATCTGGGTATGGTCTATGGTACCCTCCAAGTTGGGGTGTGGCCTCTGGTACCCTCCGAGTTGGTGTGTGGCCTTTTAGGTTGTGGCTCACGGTACCATTCGAGCTGGGGTGTAGCCTCTGGTACCCTTCGATTTGGGGTGAGGCATCCAGTACCTTCCAGGCACCATCAAAGTTAGGGTGTAGCCTTCGGGTACCTTCCAAGCTGGGGTGTGGCATCAGATACCCTGCAAGCTGGGGTTTATCTCAGGCCACACCCAAGATTGGAGGGTACCGGAGGCCACAGCCCAACTCAGAGTGCATCGGAGGCCGCACCCCAGCTCGGATGGTACCGAAGGTGACACCCCAACTTAGAGGCTACCAGAGGCCACACCCCAACTCGGAGGGTATCAGAGGCCAAACCCCAACTTGGAGGGTAGCGGAGGCCACACCCCAACTCAGAGGGTACCGGAGGCCACACCCCAACTCGGAGGGTCCCCTGAGGTCACACCCCAACTCAGGTACCAGACGCCAGACCCCAAATAGGAGGGTACCTTTAGGCTACACCCCAACTCCGAGGGTGCCTGGAAGGTAACGTGTTGTGAATTCCGTTCTTGAACTCCCTCCTGTGGTCATAAATGATACTTCGGCGAGTTCTGTCCGTGGACTCCCTCTGGTGGCTGTGAGTGGAACTGCTGGTTCTGAGGTTGCTTCCTCAGCTGCCCTCGTTTGCAGCTGGGTTGGTTTCTCTATTTAACTCCACTCAGATCGTTACTCCATGCCAGCTGTCAATGTATTAGCACTGGTTCAGATCTCTCTCGGATCTTTCTGATGACCTGTCTACTCCAGCAGAAGCTAAGTCCCTGCTAGTTCATTTGTTGTTCATTGTGTACTGAATATATTTCTTAGTACTTGCTAAGTTCTAGTCCAGCTTGCTAACATGATATTGCCTTGCTAGCTGGAAGCTCTGGGTTGCAGAGTGGTACCTCCGCAGCGTGAGTCGGTGCGGGGGTCTTTTTGCACACTCTGCGTGGCTTTTTGTAGTTTTTTGTGCTGACCACATAGATCTCTTTCCTATCCTCAGTCTATCTAGTAAGTCTGGCCTCCTTTGCTGAAACCTGTTTCATCCCTGTGTTTGTGACTTTCCTCTTAACTCACAGTTAATATATGTGGGGGGCTGCCTTTACCTTTGGGGAATTTTCTCTGAGGCAAAATAAGGCTTATTTTCCTATCTTTAGGGGTAGTTAGCTCTTAGGCTGTGAAGAGGCGTCTAGGGAGAGTTAGGTACGCTCCACAGCTATTTCTAGTGTGTGTGTTATAGGATTAGGATTTGCGGTCAGCAGAGTTCCCACTTCCCAGAGCTCGTCCTGTCTTCTAGTTTAACCATCAGGTCATTCCAGGTGCACCTAACCACCAGGTCCATAACAGTAACGGATGCCAAATCCCAACTAGGAGTTTACCGGAGGCCACACCCCAACTCGGAGGGTACCGTAGACCACACCCAGACTCAGAGGTTACTGGAGGCCACACCCCAATCCAGAGGGTATCAGAGGCCCCACCCCAATTTGGAGGTAACCGGAAACCAAATCCCAACTCGGAGGGTATCGGAGGCCACACGCCAAGCGTCCACACCCCAATTGGAGGGTACTCGGAGGCCACACCCCAGCTCTTAGGGTATTCGGAGGCCACACCCCAATTCAGAGGGTATCAGAGGCCATACCCCAATTTGGAGGGTACCGGAAACCACACCCCAACTCGAAGGGTTCCCAGAGGCCACACCTCAATTTGGAGGGTACTCAGAAGACACACCCAAATTGGGAGGGTAACGGAGGCCACACCCCAACACGGAGGGTAACAGAGGCTGCACCCCAAAAGGTCACACCCGAACTCGGAGGTTACTGAAGGCCACACCCCAACTCAAAGGGAAGACTACACCCCAGCTCGGAGGGTACTAGAGGCCACACCCAAATTTGGAGGGCAACGGAGGCCACACCCCAAATCGGAGGGTAAAGGAGGCCACACCCCAAGAGGCCACACCCAAACTCGGAGGGTTTGCAACACCCACACTCGGAGGGTACCGAAGGCCAAACCCCAACTCTAAGTGTACTCGAAGGCCACACCTCAATTCAGAGAGTATAGGAAGTCACACCCCAATTTGGAGGGGATCGGAGGCCACACCCCATTTTGGAGGGTACCGCGGGCCACACTCCAACTCGAAGGGTATCGAAGGCCACACCCCAATTCTGAGGGTATCGGAAGCCACACCCTAACTCGGAGGGTACCTTAGGCCACACCCCAATTGAGAGGGTATTGGAAATGACACCCCAACTCGCAGGGTATCGGAGACCACAAACCAGCTCGGAGGGTACCGGAGGCCACAGCCCAATAGTTCACACCCCATCTCGAAGGATAATGGAGGCCACACCCAAATTGGGAGGGTAATTGAGGCCACCACTCCCCAATAGTCCACACCCCAACTTGGAGGGTAATGTAGGCCACACCCCAAGAGGTCACATCCCAACTCAGAGGGTACCGAAGGCCACACCCCAACTCAGAGTGTAACGGAGGCCACACACACCCAAGCTCGGAGGGTACCGACGCCACACACCTAAACTCGGAGGGTACAGGAGGCCACACCCCAACTTGGAGGGTACCAGAGGCCACACCCCAAATTGGAGGGCACCCAAAGGCTACACCCCAACTGTGAGGGTGCCTTGAAGGTATGGGATGTCACACCCTAACTCGAAGGGTACCAGAGGCTACACCCCAACTCGGAGGGTACCGGAGGCCCCACCCCAATAGTCCACACCCCAACTCAGAGGGTAATGGAGGCCACACCCAATTTGGTAGGGTAACAGAGGCCACACCCCAACTTGAAGGGTACCCGGAGGTCACACCCCAACTAAGAGGGTATGGGAGGCCACACCCCAATTCAGAGGGTACCAGAGGCCACACCCCAAATTAGAGGGTATCGGAGGCCACACCCCAACATGGAGGGTACCCTGAAGTCATACCCCAACTCGGAGGGTGCCCGGAGGCCACACCCCAAATTGGACTGTACGGAAGGCCTTACCCCAATTCGGAGGGTACTGGAGGTCACACCCCAATGCGGAGGATTCTCAGAGGCCACACCCCAACTTCAAGGGTACCCGGAGACCACATCCCAACTCAGAGTGTTTCCGGAGACCACACCCCAACTATGAGGGTGCCCGGAGTCCGCACCGAAGCTCGAAGGGTACCGGAGGCAGAGGCCACACCCCAACTTGGAGGGTACTGGAGGCCACACCCCAACTACGAGGGTACCTTAGGCCACATCCCAATTCAGAGGGTACCTTAGGCCAAACCTGAACTCGGAGGGTATCAGAAGCCAAACCCCAACTCGGAGGGTACCGGAAACCACACCCCAATTTGAAAGGCACCAGAAACCACACCCCAAATCGGAGGGTATTGGAGGCCACACCCCAACTTGGAGGGTATCGGAGGCCATGCCCCAACACGGAGGGTACCAGGAGGTAACACTCCAACTCAGAGAGTGCTTGGAGGGCACACACCAAAATGGAGGGTACCGGAGGCCACACCCTGATTTGGAGGGTATCGGAGGCCACACTCCAACTCGGTGGGTAACGGAGGCCACACCCCAACTCGGAGGGTAACAGAGGGCAAACCCAATTCGGAGGGTACTTGGGGCCACACCCCAATTTGGATGGTACCGGAGTCCACATCACAATTTGGAGGGTATGGGAAGCCACACCCTGATACGGAGGGTACTGGATGCCACACCCCAACTAGGAGGATTTTGGAGGCCACACCCCAAATCGGGGGGTATGGAAGGCCACACTCCAATTCAGAGGTATCGGAGGCCACATCCCAACTCGAAGGGTACCAGAAACCACACCCCAGCTCAGAGGGTATCGGATGCCACACACCAGCTCGAAGGATAATGGAGCCCACACCTCAATTCGGAGGGTGCCCAGAGGCCACACCCCAACCCGGAGGGTTGCAGAGGCCAAACACCAAATCGGAGGGCACCCGAAGGCTACACCCCAAGTCTTAGGATTCCTGGAAGGTAACGAATGTCACAGCCCAACTCGGAGGGTATCGGAGGCCACACTCCAGCCTGGAGAGTACCGGAGGCCACACTCCAACTTGGAGGGTACCTGGAGTCCACACCCCAACTCATCGGGTATCGGAGGCCACACTCCAGCTCGGAGGGTGCCAAAGGCCACACCCCAACTCGAAGGGTACCAGAGGCCACACTCCAACTTGGAGGGTACCTGGAGTCCACACCCCAACTCATAGGGTATTGGAGGCCACACTCCAGCTCGGAGGGTACCGCATGACACACCCCAACATGGAGGGTGACCGGAGGCCACGCCCCAACTCGGAGGGTGCCCAGAGGCCACACTCCAAACCGGAGGGTACGGGAGGCCACACCCCAATTCATAGGGTACCGAAGGCCACACCCCAACTCAGAGGGAACCAAAGGCCACACCCCAATTCAGAGAGTATTGGAGGCTACACCCCAACTTGAAGGGTACCGGAGGCTACACCCCAACTCTGAGCGTACTCAGAGGCAGCATTCCTCAATTCGAAGGGTACTGGAGGCCACACCGCAATTCAGAGGGTACTCGGAGGCCACATCCCAATTTGCAGGGGACTGGATGCCACACTCCAACTTGGAGGGTGCCAGAGGCCACACCCCAACTCAGAAGGTTCCAGAAGCCACACCCCAATTCGGAGGGTACTCGGAGGCCACACCCCAATTCAGAGGGTACCATGGTCCACACCACAATTTGGAGGGTATCGGAGGCCACAAACCATCAAAGGGTGACCGGAGGCCACAACCCAACTAGGAGGTGACCGCAGCTCAAGAACGTTACAAGAGATCGGCTATTAAATTTCGTAAACCGGCACCCATGTTCAAGGTAGGAGACTCTGAGTGGTTATCCACTAAAAATCTGAAGTTAAACATTCCTTCACAGAACTTGGACACAACTTCATAGGCCCGTTCAAGATCAATGGTATTGTGAGCTCTGTGGCCTGCCGTCTGAAGCTGTCTAGGACTATAAAGGTACACCCACTTTTCCATGTTTCCTTACTAAAGTCTATATCTCCTAATACCTTCCAGGGACATGTTGTGCCACCTCCGCAGCCTGTGGTAATTGATGGACAGGAACAATTTGTGGTGGAAGAAATTATTGATTCTAGGATTCGCAGAAATCGGCTTGTGTCGCCAGCCAGGGCATAGGGGTACTCGGTACCGGGTCCGGTCGCAATGAAAGGGGATGTCACTGTGGCTGCGACCCGATCCGTGGCCCTAGGCACCCAAGTAAAAGGGAAAGGTCTTTTAAGGGGATTTGTAAAGTTTGTGTTCATGATGCCACCTGTGGTATTCGGTCAGTGGGGACCGATGCTGCTTAACCCCTTTACCCCCAAGGGTGGTTTGCAATTTAATGCCCGAGCCAATTTTTACAATTCTGACCACTGTCCCTTTATGAGGTTATAACTCTGGAACACTTCAACGAATCCCGGTGATTCTGACATTGGTTTCTCATGACATATTGTACTTCATGAGTGTGGTAAAATTTCTTTGATATTACTTACGTTTATTTGTGAAAAAATGTAAATTTAGCCAAAACATTTCCCACTTGTCTACTTTACATCAGCACAATTTTGGAACCAACATTTTTTTTTGTTACAGAGTTATAAGGGTTAAAAGTTGACCAGCGATTTCTCATTTTTACAACACCATTTTTTTAGGGACCACATCACATTTGAAGTCACGTTGAGGGGTCTAGATGATAGAAAATAGCAAAAAGTGACACCATTCTAAATACTGCACCCCTCAAGGTGCTCACAAAACCACATATAAGAAGTTTATTAACCATTCAGGTGCTTCACAGGAATTTTTGGAATGTTTAAAAAAAAATGAAAATTTGAAAAAAATGAACATTTAACTTTTTTTCACAAAAAAATTACTTCAGATCCAATTTGTTTTATTTTACCAAGGGTAATAGGAGAAATTGGACCCCAAAAGTTGTTGTACAATTTGTCCTGAGTACGCCGATACCCCATATGTGGGATGAACCACTGTTTGAGCGCATGGAAGAGCTCGGAAGGGAAGGAGCGCCACTTGACTTTTCAATGCAGAATTGGCTGGAATTGAGATCAGAAGCCATGTCGCGTTTGGAGAGCCCCTGATGTGCCTAAACAGTGGAAACCCCCCACAAGTGACCCCATTTTGGACACTAGACCACCTAAGGAACTTATCTAGATGTGTGGTGTGCATTTTGAACCCCCAATTGTTTCACTAAAGTTTATAACATAGAGCTGTGAAAATTAAAAAGTCATTTCTTTTCCACAAAAATTATCTTTTTGCCCCCACTTTTTCATTTTCTCAAGGGTATCCGGAGAAATTGGACCCCAGAAGTTGTGCAATTTGATTCAGAATGCCACTACAGTCCCATGTCTCCGTGGGCCCCTGTCCTCATGGTTTATCCTCCTGGCCTGAGCTTTAGTCTGCAGATCTCTTTCTTTTGCGGTCCTGCTCCCTGTCCTCCTGCTCCTGTTTGAGCACCTGCTGCTGACAGTACTCTTTCTGGCTGATAACCTCTAGACGTTCTCCCTCAGCCTGGGCCTCCCAGGAGAACCCCATCAGGTTGATACCGGAGTGCTCCCACCGGAAGGTCACCCATTCTCCATGTGCCTCCTGGGTCCCCCTCGTCAGCTGCAGCGTAGCTGCGGAGGTATGTGCGTTTTCTCAGGGCCGCTCCCACTAGATTAGTCTGCACACCCGGCCAGGTGGTAGGGGTGGCGGGGCATCTACGGGCCCTATCAGGGTTTCCTTGGCTACCGGGACAGGGTCAGTCTTCTTACCTTCCGCTGCGGTGTCTCCGGTGCCGGACGCCTCCGTCTCAGGCTGGGATCCAGGAAGCTGGCTCCGTCGCTGCTCCCATGCTTTTGTGGCTGTACGGAACCAGGACTTCCGGAGCTGACAGCACAGCTCCTCCACTTCTGCTCTTAGAACCTCCAGGTTCATCGCTGATGGCATGTCCTTTTCTTTCTCCCATTGGCTGGGGCCGCTGCTTGCTTCCTCCCCCTCCTCTGGGTGACCTCCGCTCTCCATGTTGCCGACCAGGTTCTCAGCCACGTCTCCTTGCTGTTTCTTCTCCGCCTCCTTCCGTGGGCGGTTTCTTCTTCATTCTTTCCCACCATCCCAGATCAGGAGGCGGACTTCTCCTGCTGATGGACAGATCTCCCGGACATAGTAATAACGATGAGGGGCAGCCATAACTTTCATGCCGTTCTTCCAAGCTTCCACTCCTTCTGCACACCACATGGTGCTGTAATGGCAGCTGTTTTGGTGGCAATTTACAGTTCATAGTCCCACGGTTAAACACAGTCTCTTAGGCACACTTGACCCACTTCAATGGGTCGGTCCATCCTGTTCGTGACGCCAAAATTGAGTTACCCGTCAGGGTCTAGGGGTACTCGGTACCAGGTCTGGTCGCAATTAAAGGGGATGTCACGGTGGCTGCGACGTGCGTGGCCCTGGGCACCCAAGTAAAAGGGAAAGATCTTTTAAGGGAATTTGTAATAAAGTTTGTGTTCGGAATCGTGACGCCACCTGTGGCATTCGGTCAGTGGGGACCGACGCTGCTTAAAGGGGTCCTCTGGGGTGATGTTATGGCAGCTAAATGGTATAACTTCCCACAGGTGAAGGCGGGTCCCCAGGGCTCTCGGTGTGTAGCTGGTGATGGTGGGTAGTGTATAAAGAAGCGGAGGACACAGGTGTGCAGTCTCTTTACCTGGTTTACTGAAATCTTCAGGCAACCACAGTCCATGGTATCAGATCACAGGTACAGGCAGGGTTCGGCCTGCTTGGAAGCAAGTTCAGAGTCCCCGTTACCAGGTGGAGTTAGATGCCTTCCTACCAGCGCTTTGTTGTAGTCCCTTGCTGCCTGTGGCTTCAATCAAGGTCGTCACAGTTCTCTCTGTACTCCATAAAGGTGGGACACAAACTCATATGACAGGTGACTCGAGCCTTTTCACAGGGTCTCTATCACGACCGGGGCTCTATGTGTCACTCTCCTGCGCTTCGCTCTCCTGCACGCTCACTATACGCTGTGCTTTCCTTCTCTGTTTTCCTGTCCAGGAGCTGCAGAACCTCTGGCTGCACGGCCCCTCACATGTCTCTCTTCTTTCCTCTTTCTGCCCGGAGCTGCAGACCCCCACATCTCTTCAGCTATTCTCCTATCATACCAGCTCCACCTCAGCTGAAGTTCCGTGACAAGCTCCTCTCTGGCCTTCTCCAACTTTCCTCTCAGCCTCAGACTGCTCCAGTCTGCTCTCTGGCCTTCTCTCTCTCTTCCTACTCACTGACTCTGCTTTGTCCCTCTGACAGACTGACTGCTTTCCCTCAAGCCAGAATGTATATATAGGGGAGTTCCCCTGAAACTGGCCTGAAGTGTGAACATGTTGTGTGCTTTCTGGTTGCCTGTTAGAAGAGGTCTTCCCTTGCTTCCAAGCGTGACATCACTCTCACCATGAGGAAAGCAATGGCACTGTGACAACCAGGACCCTGGGGTAGCACAGGCTCCAATATCTGATAAGATGGCAGGGGTATCCCCCAGAAGTAGACTCTTGGGAACCTATGGAAAACATCAATTCCCAACAGAAAATTTCTTGTTTCCAGCAGAGATTCACTGAGAAGCCGGGTCCAGCATCGTCATGAGGCCACTTCTAAGGAGGGAGTAATGTCAGGACTCTGAATATTTTTTGATTACTTTATGGGCATTCATGCCCTCTTTCAAGAGGGCGTTTTTTGTCTCATGTGCTCTTTGTCTTCCTGCTTTATAACTTCACCCCATACTCTAGTCAGTGCTAGAGTATTCTGCCTGTGTCCTGTTCCTGGTGGCTTTCTGGTTTCCTCTGCTCCTGCAACCTGTGTGGATATCTGGTGTTCCCACTCTCAGATATTCTGCTGTATCCACCCATTACCAGTATTCCTCCTGCTTCTAGCTGCTCGTGCTGCTCCCTCTGTGCCTTTGACCCCACCTGCATTTGCTAGACGCGTAAGCTGATTACTGCTCTGTCTCTTCATTCGATTAAATAGATGCAGAGCACTGGACAGTTCTGCATTATCTGAGACTTCCAGGCCTCCCTTGTTCATCTGATAGACTATATGGACTTGCTTGTTTATCTATATATATAATTGTCTAAGGGGTACTTCCGTCTGTTTGTCTGTCTGTAACAGATATCCCGCGTTGCTGATTGGTCGCGGCCGGCCGCGACCAATCAGCGACAGGCACAGTCCGGCCACGAATTCGCCCTTCCCTACTCCCCTCCAGTCAGTGCCTCCTCTCTACTCCCCAGTCAGTGCCCCATAGCGGTTTAACAGTCCGTTAAACGGTCTGCGTTACACCGTGGCATAACGTGGTGTAACGCAGTCTGTTAACGCTGATATTAACCCTGTGTGACCAACTTTTTACTATTGATGCTGCTTATGCAGCATTAATAGTAAAAAGATCTGATGTTAAAAATAATAAAAAAATAAGTCATTATATCCTCACCTTCCGGCACCTTTCTCGTTCCTTGCGACGCTCCGGTCCCAAGAATGCATTGCGGCAATGACCGGAGATGACGTAGCGATCTCGCGAGACCGCTACATCATCACGTGTTATTGCCGCAAGGCATTCTTAGGACCGGAGCGTCACGAGGAGCATCGCTAAACGCCTGGGCTGGATCCGGGGGCCGCTGGAAGGTCAGTATATAACGACTTTTTATTTAAATTCTTTTTTTAACAGGGATATGGTGCCCACATTGCTATATACTGCGTGGGCTGTGTTATATACTACGTGGGCTGTGTTATATACTACGTGGGCTGTGTTACATAATGCGTGGGCTGTGTTATATACTACGTGGCTGTGCAATATAGTATGTGGCTGGGCAATATACTATGTGGCTGTGCAATATATTACATGGCTGTGCAATATACTACATGGGCTGTGTGTTGTATACTGCGTGGTCTGTGTTATATATTATGTCTCTGTGCTATATACTACGTGCGCTGTGCTATACACTACGTGGGCTGTGTTATATACTATGTGGCTGTGCTGTATACTACGTCGCTGTGTTATATACTATGTCGCTGTGCTATATATTACGTGGCTGTGCTATATACTACGTGGCTGTGCAATATACTATGTGGCTGTGCAATATACTACGTGGCTGTGTTATATACTACGTGGCTGTGCTATATACTACGTGGGTTGTGCTATATACTACGTGGCCTGTGTTATATACCACGTGGGCTGTGTTATATACTACGTGGGCTGTGTTATATACTGCGTGGGCTGTGCTATATACTACTATACATATTCTAGAATACCCGATGCGTTAGAATCGGGCCACCATCTATATATATAATTGTCTAAGGGTTTTTCCGTCTGTCTGTCTGTCCTGGAAATCCTGCGTCTCTGATTGGTCGAGGCCGCCAGGCCTCGACCAATCAGCGATGGCACAGCATGGCGACGATGATGTCATAAAGGTTGCCTCGACCAATCAGCGACGGGCACAGTCTGCCGCGAATTCGCCTCGACCAATCAGCGACGGGCACAGTATCGACGTAGATGTCATAATGGTTGCCATGGCGACGATGATGTCATAAAGGTTGCCTCGACCAATCAGCGACAGGCACAGTCTGCCACGAATTCTGGAATCATCATTGTCCATATACTACGGGGACATGCATATTCTAGAATACCCGATGCGTTAGAATCGGGCCACAATCTAGTCTAGTATATATGTATCTCCGTATATGGACTAGTCAAGGATTTACTTGTTTCAAGCATCCTCAAGTGTGAACTGCTCCTTACAGACAGCTATGCTGCTTGCATTTTCCTCGGAGGTTTCCAACAGACTTTGCTAAGTTTTCATTCAATATTTACACTGAGTGTTTATGGACTTTGAGTTTTCCTCTGCACTTCTTTTGCAACACCATGTGTTTATAATATAGACTTTTTCACCTATAAACTGTGTTCTGTAGTGTCTTTGCTCCACGCAAGCTCCTGAGTCATCCATTCTTATTATTATAGTAGTTTTCAGTTATTTTGTCCTCTTTGGCCCCTTTCACACCACAGTTTTTTGCAGTCAGTCACAATCCATTGGCTAGACAGACCGATGGATTCGTCGCAGATTGTGAAAAACCGATGCGACGGATCCATTTTTCCACCGGATCCGACTAGCTGATCCGGCTAATTGGATCCTAAAAATAATCGGCGCATGCTCAGTTTAAAAAAATGGAATCCGTTGCTGGATTCCATCATTTGACGGATGCGGCGCCATAGGCTTCCATTCTAGCAAACGACGGACGGCGACAGATCCTTTGCTGTCTGTTTTTTTCAATGGACACAAAAAATGTTACTATGCCGCCAGACAAACAATTTTCGATGGATCCGGCGAACGACGGATGAAACGTGAGGCCATCTGTCGCAATCCGTCGCTAATACAAGTCTATGAGAAAAAAACTGATCCGGCGGCATCAGTCACCAGATCCGTTTTTTCTAAATTCAATGGATTGTGCGACTGATTGCAAAAAACTGATGTGTGAAAGGGGCCTTTGTCGCTTGCTTCACAATAAAAAGAAATCCAAATGTTCGTTGTTGGTTGTAGGCATGTTCTTTACACAAACTGATGTAAACATTCAAAAGAACTGTGAAATTCTAGGTTGGGAGGTAGCACAATACGAAAAATGCCAAGAGGGGTGAATACTTTCGCAAGCCACTGTAAGACCATGGTCACACTATCAGTATTTGGTCAGTATTTTACATCAGTATTTGTCAGCCAAAACCAGGAGAGGAACAATCAGAGGAAAAGTATAATAGAAACACGTCACCACTTCTGCATTTATCACCCACTCATCGTTTTGGCTTACAAATACTGATGTGAAATACTGACCAAATACTGATAGTGTGACGGCAGCCTTAAGGTACCTTCACACTAAGCGACTTTACAACGATAACGATAGCGATCCGTGACGTTGCAGCGTCCTGGATAGCGATATCGTTATGTTTGACACGCAGCAGCGATCAGGATCCCGCTGTGAGATCGCTGGTCGTTGCTGAAAGTCCAGAACTTTATTTCGTCGCTGGATCTCCCGCTGACATCGCTGAATCGGTGTGTGTGACACCGATCCAGCGATGTCTTCACTGGTAACCAGGGTAAACATCGGGTTACTAAGCGCAGGGCCGCGCTTAGTAACCCGATGTTTACCCTGGTTACCATTGTAAAAGTAAAAAAAAAAACACTACATACTCACATTCCGGTGCCCGGCGTCCGCTTCCCTGCACTCCTCCTGCATCCTGTGTAAGTGCTGGCCGTAAAGCAGAGCAGTAACGTCACCGCTGTGCTCTGTGGGAGATGCCGGAGATGTTCGGCGCTGACACAGGATCCAGGAGGAGTGCAGGGAAGCAGACGCCGGGCACCGGAATGTGAGTATGTGTTTGTTTTTTTTTACGTTTACGCTGGTAACCAGGGTAAACATCGGGTTACTAAGCGCGGCCCTGCGCTTAGTAACCCAATGTTTACCCTGGTTACCAGGGGACTTCGGCATCGTTGGTCGCTGGAGAGCCGTCTGTGTGACAGCTCTCCAGCGACCACACAACGACTAAACAGCGACGCTGCAGCGATCGGCATCGTTGTCTGTATCGCTGCAGCGTCGCTTAGTGTGAAGGTACCTTTACTCAGGGACTGGAAACCACAGGCAGTCAGGAGATGTCTTGAAGACTGCAGACAATAACTGTGCACAGACATACTAAAAGTCATGCTAGAAAGTTTAAATCCCAACCACAGGTGTGTGTCCCAGGAGGCCTTATATAGGATTAGTAAATAACATTGGAACACACCAGGCTACTCGCAAAGCCCGATGTGGAGAAGAAAAAAAGTCTAGCGTACCAGGGTAAGGGAAGCAAAGCATGGATCTAAGACAGGTGTGTAACACATTTACACACTCTGCTCTTGGTCAACCTTTCTTGGGGAAGGTAAATTTAGCCTTGAATTTCCTCTATTTGTACACAGTCTGTCTGACTGTTGATTGGCTGAGTCCAAACTTTTTAGGGATGGATTTTTAACATTTTCCATTCTAATGAATAATAACTCTTTTCCTGAGGCCCTGAATAATATCCTTTGTTTGTGTCATGATACACTTCCAAAAAAATGTTGTGAACATCAGATTTTGATAAATCTCTTTTCAATAAATGAAACAAGGTTACCCTCTGACACCTAATTCTCATCCAATTGATTTAAAACATCAGTCTCTATTTTCACCTTCAAATTATTTTCAAATTGTAAATGTTCACATAATTTTGCTATTCATAAACATACACTACCGTTCAAAATGTTGGGGTCACCCAGAGAATTTCCTGTTTTCCATGAAAACTAATACTTTTATTAACCCCTTTACCCCCAAGGGTGGTTTGCACGTTAATGACCGGGCCAATTTTTACAATTCTGACCACTGTCCCTTTATGAGGTTATAACTCTGGAACGCTTCAACGGATCCCGGTGATTCTGACAATGTTTTCTTGTGACATATTGTACTTCATGATAGTGATAACATTTCTTTGATATTACCTGCGTTTATTTGTGAAAAAAACGGAAATTTGGCAAAAATTTTGAAAATTTCGCAATTTTCCAACTTTGAATTTTTATGCAATTAAATCACAGAGATATGTCACTCAAAATACTTAATAAGTAACATTTCCCACATGTCTACTTTACATCAGCACAATTTTGGAACCAACATTTTTTTTTGTTAGGGAGTTATGAGGGTTAAAAGTTGACCAGCAATTTCTCATTTTTACAACACCATTTTTTTTACAACACCATCTTATTTGAACTCATTTTGAGGGGTCTATATGATAGAAAATAACCAAGTGTGACACCATTCTAAAAACTGCACCCCTCAAGGTGCTCAAAACCACATTCAAGAAGTTTATTAACCCTTCAGGTGTTTCACAGGAATTTTTGGAATGTTTAAATAAAAATGAACATTTAACTTTTTTTCACAAAAAAATGATTCAGCTCCAATTTGTTTTATTTTCCCAAGGGTAAGAGAAGAAATTGGACCCCAAAAGTTGTTGTCCAATTTGTCCTGAGTACGCTGATACCCCATATGTGGGGGTAAACCACTGTTTGGGCGCATGGGAGAGCTTGGAAGGGAAGGAGCGCCGTTTGACTTTTCAATGCAAAATTGACTGGAATTGAGATGGGACGCCATGTTGCGTTTGGAGAGCCACTGATGTGCCTAAACATTGAAACCCCCCACAAGTGACACCATTTTGGAAAGTAGACCCCCCTAAGGAACTCATCTAGATGTGTTGTGAGAGCTTTGAAGCCCCAAGTGTTTCACTACAGTTCATAACGCAGAGCTGTGAAAATAAAAATTATTTTTTTTTCACAAAAATTATTTTTTAGCCCCCAGTTTTGTATTTTTCCAAGGGTAACAGTTGAAATTAGACCCCAAAAGTTGTTGTCCAATTTGTCCTGAGTACGCTGATACCCCATATGTGGGGGGGAACCACCGTTTGAGCGCATGGCAGAGCTCGGAAGGGAAGGAGCATCATTTGGAATGCAGACTTAGATGGATTGGTCTGCAGGTGTCACATGGCGTTTGCAGAGCCCCTACTGTACCTAAACAGTAGAAACCTCCCACAAGTGACCCCAAATTGGAAACTAGACCCCCAAGGAACTTATCTAGATGTGTTGTGAGAACTTTGAACCCCCAAGTGTTTCACTACAGTTTATAACGCAGAGCCTTGAGAATAAAAAATCCTTTTTTTTTCCACAAAAATTATTTTTTAGCCCCCAGTTTTGTATTTTCCCAAGGGTAACAGGAGAAATTGGACCCCAAAAGTTGTTGTCCAATGTGTCGTGAGTACGCTGATACCCCATATGTTGGGGTAAACCCCTGTTTGGGTGCACGGGAGAGCTCGGAAGGGAAGGAGCACTGTTTTACTTTTTCAACGCAGAATTGGCTGGAATTGAGATCGGACGCCATGTTACGTTTGGAGAGCCCTTGATGTGCCTAAACAGTGGAAACCCCCCAATTATAACTGAAACCCTAATCCAAACACATCCCTAACCCTAATCCCAATGGTAACCCTAACCACACCCCTAACCCTGACACACCCCTAACCCTAATCCCAACCCTATTCCCAACCGTAAATGTAATCCAAACCCTAACCCTAACTTTAGCCCCAACCCTAACCCTAACTTTGGCCCCAACCCTAACTGTAGCCTTAACCCTAGCCCCAACCGTAACCCTAACCCTAGCCCTAGCCCTAGCCCTAACCCTAGCCCTAGCCCTAACCCTAACCCTAGCCCTAACCCTAACCCTAGCCCTAATGGGAAAATGGAAATAAATACATTTTTTTAATTTTTTAATTTTTCGCTAACTAAGGGGGTGATGAAGGGGGGGTTGATTTACTTTTATAGCAGTTTTTTTTAGCGGATTTTTATGATTGGCAGCCGTCACACACTGAAAGACGCTTTTTATTGCAAAAAATATTTTTTGCGTTACCACATTTTGAGAGCTATAATTTTTCCATATTTTGGTCCACAGAGTCATGTGAGGTCTTGTTTTTTGTGGGACGAGTTGACGTTTTTATTAGTAACATTTTCAGGTACGTGACATTTTTTGATCGCTTTCTGTTCCGATTTTTTGTGAGGCAGAATGACCAAAAACCAGCTATTCATGAATTTCTTTTGGGGGAGGCGTTTATACCGTTCCGCATTTGGTAAAATGGATAAAGCAGTTTTATTTTTCAGGTCAGTACGATTACAGTGATACCTCATTTATATTTTTTTTATGTTTTTGCGCTTTTATAAGATAAAAACTATTTTATAGAAAAAATAATTATTTTTGCATCGCTTTATTCTGAGGACTATAACTTTTTATTTTTTCTTTGATGATGCTGTATGGTGGCTGTTTTTTTGCGGGACAAGATGACGTTTTCAGCGGTACCATGGTTATTTATATCTGTCTTTTTGATCGCGTGTTATTCCACTTTTTGTTTGGCGGTCTGATAATAAAGCGTTTTTTGCCTCATTTTTTTTTTTTACGGTGGTCACTGAAGGGGTTAACTAGTGGGACAGTTTTATAGGTTGGGTCGCTACGGACGCGGCGATACTAAATATGTGTACTTTTATTGTTTTTTTTAATTTAGATAAAGAAATGTATTTATAGGAACAATATACCTTATATATATATATTTTTTTTTTTTTTTTTTTTTTACACATGTGAATATATTTTTTTTTTTTACACTATAACTTTGTCCCGGGGGGGCATCATGTTATAGTGTACGTTCGCTGATCTGACAGTTTGCAAAGCTCCTCCAGGCTTTCCGGCGCCTGCTCTGAGCAGGCGTTGTGAAGCCACCTCCCTGCAGGACCCAGATGCCATGGCCATTTTGGATCCGGGCCTGCTGCAGGGAGGAAGAGGTAAGAGACTCTTGGAGCAACGCGATCACAAGCCCCCTCCCTGCGCGATGCTTCCCTATACCGCCGGAACACTGCGATCATGTCATGTCACTGCGGTAGTCAGCTGACACCCGGCCGCGATCGGCCGCGCTCCCCCTGGGAGCGCGGCCGATCGCTATAACGTACTATCCCGTCGAGGGTCAGATAGGCCCAGGTCACCTCGACGGGATAGTACGTCTTAGGTCAGAGAGGGGTTAATCAAATGAGTTGCCAAATGAATTGAAAATCTAGTCCAGACATTGACAAGGTTTGAAAAAAAGATTGTTATTTGAAATAATAATTTTCTCCTTCAAGCTTTGCTTTTGTCAAAGAATGCTCCCTTTGCAGCAATTACAGCATTGCAGACCTTTGGCATTCTAGCAGTTAATTTGCTGAGATAATCTGGAGAAATTTCACCCCATGCTTCCAGAAGCCCCTCCCACAAGTTGGCTTGGCTTGATGGGCACTTTTTGCATACCATACGGTCAAGCTGCTCCCACAACTGCTTAATGGGGTTGAGATCTGGTGACTGCGCTGGCCACTCCATTACAGATAGAATACCAGCTGCCTGCTTCTTTCCTAAATAGTTCTTGCATAATTTGGAGGTGTGCTTTGGGTCATTGTCCTGTTGTAGGATGAAATTGGCTCCAATCAAGCGCTCTCCACAGGAGTGTATGATATTGGATACTTTTCCTAATTTAAAAAAATACAGTCTAATGTTTTTGACTCATTTGTTTGATTTGATTCTCTTTTTTTACTTTTAGGACTTATTTGAAAATCTGATAAAGTTTAAGGTCAAATTTATGCAGAAATATATGAAATCCTGAACGGTTTACAAACTTTCAAGCACCAGTACATAGAACAAGCTATTAGGGTATGTGCACACGTTCAAGATTTCTTGCAGAAATTTCCTGACAAAAAACGGACATTTCTGCCAGGAATCCGCATGCGTTTTTTTTCGCGTTTTTTATGCGTTTTTTTCGCGTTTTTTTCCAATGCATTAAATAGCGGGAAAAACGCAAAAAAATCCGCAAAATTAATGAACATGCTGCTTTTTTTACCGCGATGCGTTTTTTTCGTGGAAAATAACGCATCATGTGCACAAAAATTGCAGAATGCATTCTAAATGATAGGATGCATATGTATGCATTTTTTATGCGTTTTTATGGTGAAAAAACGAGAAAAAAACGCGAAAAATCCTGAACGTATGCCCATACCCTTAAAGGGCCACTATCACCCCCCTCCAGCCGTTATAAACTAAAAGAGCCACCTTGTGCAGCAGTAATGCTGCATTCTAAGGCCAGCCTCACACTAGCGAGTTTTACGGACGTATGAGCGCATAAACTACGTCCGTAAAATACGCATTACACACGGCCCAATGAATCTCTATGGCCCAGCTCCTATCTGCCGTATATTACGCATCCGTAATATACGGTCTTGTACGGCCGTATAAAATCGCAGCATGCTGCGTTTGTCACCGTATTGCGCAAAAAAAATCACCAATGAAAGTCTATGGGGGCGAGAAAAATACGGATTCCACACAGACCAGCAGTGTGACTTGCGAGAAATACGCAGCGGTGTTAGAGAAAAGCCAGTAATTCAATTGCCGGCTTTTCATTTCTCCTTCCCAAACCCGACATGATATAAGACATGGTTTACATACAGTAAACCATCTCATATCCATTTTTTTTGCATATTCCACACATCTTCCAGATGTGCCTTTTCTGGGGTGGCTGGGGGCAGATGTTTGTAGCCGGGGGGGCCAATAACCATGGACCCTCTCTAGGCTATTAATATCTGCCCTCAGTCACTGGCTTTACCACTCTGGTGGAGAAAATTGCGCGGGAGCCCACGCCAATTTTTTCTGCGATTTAACCCTTTATTTTACAAGCTACAGCGCCGAAATTTTGCAGATACAGACTACTAACATTAGTAGTGTGGAATATGCAAAAAAAAAGGAATATGAGATGGTTTACTGTATGTAAACCATGTCTCATATCCTGTCGGGTTTGTGAAGGAGAAATGAAAAGCCGGCAATTGAATTACCGGCTTTTCACATATCTCGCGCTGAATTAAATATAAATACAGAATATATATATATATATATGTGTCTCAATGACATATCTATATATATAATTGTCTAAGGGTTTTTCCGTCTGTCTGTCTGTCTGTCTGTCTGTCTGCCTGTCTTTCTGTCTGTCTGTCTGTCTGTCCTGGAAATCCCGCGTCTGATTGGTCGAAGCCGCCAGGCCTCGACCAATCAGCGACAGGCACAGTATCGACGTAGATGTCATAATGGTTACCATGGCGACGATGATGTCATAAAGGTTGCCTCGACCAATCAGCGACGGGCACAGTCTGACGCGAATTCTGGAATCATCATTGTCCATATACTCCGGGGACATGCATATTCTAGAATACCCGATGCGTTAGAATCGGGTCACAATCTAGTATATATATATATATATATACATATATATATATATATATATATATATACTGTATATATGTTTTAATGAACATTTGAGCACAAATCCATTAGATGTCGGTTTTGCAAGCCTGCAAGAAAATATCGCAGTACGGCTGCCATATGGATTACATACGGAGGATGCCATGCGCAAAATACGCTGACACACCCTGCCTACGGAGGACATACGGATCACTATTTTGGGAACATTTCTGCGTATTAAGGCCGTAATAAACGGACCGTATTTACATACGCTGAGTGTGACGCCGGCCTAACAAGGTGGCTCTTTTTGTTTTTGGTTCAAGTATTTCCAAAATAAAGCGTTTTTAAACTTAGCCAAAATACCGGTCTTTAGACAAGGAGGCAGGTCCTCACTCCCCAGCTTGAACGGCTACTCTGCCGTCACTCCAATCTTCAGGCGATTTCGGCGCCACCCCCTCAGCGCTGTTTACGCTTCAAAACCGGCGCCTGCGCTATGTACTACTGTGCTGCGCAGGCACAGAGAGCTCTGGCCATCTGACGTCACAGCCAGGCTTGCAGATGAAGCGATGGCCCGGGGACCACCACAGTGCAGGAAGACTACTGTACACAAGACGAGGTGCGAACAACAAAGGATGGATTTATTGGGAGACAGGGAATGGAAGGGACATGGAAAGTGCAAACAGGGATTTACAATAGCACAAGATAATGCACATGAATCAACTGGTCTATATAATAGCACAGTGCTTCAACAATTTCAAACTCAGAATCTATCTCACCAGCAACTTTACACAATAAAACATTTATAGATGCTACTCTGCATATAACCTTCCTGGCCTGTACTACGCAGGCCGCACGGCTGCCGTGCTCTTACTACTGAAGTCTGCACTAGACCCTAACTGTTGCGCCAGGCAGGAACAGACTCACGGTGATGTTGGGGACACAGGTCCAGTCCCGGGGGGCCCCAGAATGTCCAAAACGGTGGTGCGCACGGATTCCTATCGGCTCTGTAAAGCATGGTCTTCTCTTTGCTCCTGGAAACCGTAAGTCCCCTTCCAAGTATCTTTGTGGCTTCACCAACCAGCGCAGAACAGCCACTCTTTGCTGTAAACGGGAAAGTCTATCTGACAAACACAGTTCGTCTCAAGCTGTGTAATCTTTCTTGCATCCAAAGTCTCTTCCTTGCAGACAGGACAGAACACAACACACAGTTTTCTATCTTCCCTCTGGAGACTTCTTCCTGCACGCTGCTTCAGCTCCACCCCTTCACCCAGCCCCGACCAATTCATAGCAAAAGCAAGAGTAGGGGAGAACAGTAGAACATACCATCACATAAGACAAGGGGATGCAGCCTCTTAAAGTGACAGCGTGTTTCTTATTATCCACAACAGCACCACCCTCTTACATGCCTCCCTTCTTAATGATGGTCGTCCTCGGCCATCACAGCTTCAGGATAAAAGTATAATGGAGGAGACAACAAAGGTATACAAACAGACAGAGCACACTGTTCTACATATCGGACTGGTGGAACCCCTGCATTAGACCTCTGGGATCTCCGAAGCTCTTGGCTGTCAGGCAAAGCTTGACTATCTTCCAGAGGAACACTTGTTGCAGGGGACATTGTGAGTTCTTGTCTGGTCTCATCCTCACATGGCGGCACTGGTACATCCATGGGATTACCATTTCTGGGCGGCTGAGGACCCCCTACTGTGTCAGGGACGGTCCACCACTCATCATCGAATTGGACATCAGGCATAACAGATTCTGGAAGTGGAGTGGCGCCTCCAGGCAACAATGGCATAGAACAGACTTTAGACCGGCAAGGCCGCAGCATATTTCTGTGAAGTACTCTAGGGGTGGATGCCCCATCTTCAACCTGTACCTTGTAGACAGGGCCGTTAGCATACACTCGCTCGATAACATTGTACGGCTGTACTTCCCATCTTTCACTTAGTTTTCCCTTAGGGCGTCTCTCTCTGACCAATACCCGGTCTCCAGGTTGGAGCGGTAACTCTTGAGTCGGTTTGCGGGCCGTATGTTCTTTTTCTTGCAGTTGCTGACCCGCCAACCGCCGTATCGTTTGCAAACGTTGCCGATGCTCTTTCACCCATGAGGTGACATTTCGCTCCATCAGCTCCTCTGGCTGTTCCAGATTCAGCTCAATGATCTCTCGTCCAGCTCTTCCAAACAACAGTAAATAGGGGGTATAACCCGTGGTGGAGTGGACCCGATTGTTGTAGGTCCAGACCAATTCTGGCAGATAGTCTGGCCAACACGCCTTCTTATCCTCCTCCAAAGTTCTCAGCATCTGAAGGTTCTGTTGAAGTGTTCGCAAGCTCAATTGCCTTGAGGATGATAAGGAGTGGTCCGGGACCGCTCGATGCCATACATGCGATACAATTCTTCCATCACCTGGCCTTGGAAACATGCGCCTTGATCGGAGTGGATGCGCTTTGGGCACCCATACACCCGGATGAAGTCTTGACAGATGGCTCGCGCCGCCGATTCCGCAGTCTGGTCTCTAGTCGGAGTGACTACTTCGAACTTAGAGAAATGATCGGTCATCACCAAACAATATTGCAGCCCCCGGGCCGAGTGTCCCACGAGGAGGTAGTCGATCATCAAGACTTCCAGCGGCTCCTTAGTTCGTATGGTCTGGATGGGTGCCCTCTGTTCAGTACTCTTAATGAGGTCACATACTCGACACTGCCGGCAAACCTCTTCCACCACAAGCTCCAACCGGGGGCAATAGACATGCCGCTGTAACCATTGGTAGGTCTTTGTGGAGCCGAAGTGCGCTCCGAATTCATGGGCTTCTTTAGCTATTTCTTGAGCCATTCTTCCTGGGATGACCACTTGCCACCTTACTTCCATCTCTTTTGGCTGTTGCTTCTTACGATATAGTACTGACTCTCGCACTTCCAGTCTATCCCACTGGTGCAACACACTCCTCGTTTCAGAGTCCAGATCATCTCTCTCTTGTTTGCCAGGCTTCCGCTTTTGCGTTACCCACCATTTCATCTGTCTCAGCCCTTCGTCTTCATCCTGAACGTGTCCCCATTCTTCATTGGTTCTTCCCAGGGACCGAGGTAATGCGCAGGCCTCCCTTCTTGAATGGGCCACAACCATCGGGAGCTTGAACTTATTAAAGTCTGGGGTTTCTTCCTCTTCGAGTTGTTCATCAAGATCCCCCACTGGAGTCTCCACAGGCACTCTGGACAGCCCATCCGCATTTGCGTTTTCGGTAGCAGAGCGATAGCGGATAGTAAAGTCGAACTTGGCCAGGCGAGCCATCCACCGTTGTTCTAAGGCCCCCAGTTTAGCATTCTCAAGGTGGGCCAGGGGATTATTGTCTGTTCGAACTTGAATTTTTGTACCTGTCAGGAAGCCTGCAAACTTTTCTGTCATGGCCCACACCAGAGCCAGGAGCTCTAACCGGAAGGAGCTGTAATTGTGAGGGTTTCTTTCGCTGTCTCGCAGGGACCTGCTAGCATACCCGATAACTCTCTCATGTCAATCCTGTATCTGAGAAAGTACTGCACCGAGTCCATGTAGGCTACCATCGGTGTACAACAGGAACGGTTGATCGAAGTCTGCGTAGGCCAAAATCGGGGCCGAAGTAAGGGCATTCTTTATAGCCTGGAAGGCCTCGTGTTGTCCCTGTGCCCAGGAGATGCGCTGGGTCTTCGGCACTCCAGCGGTCCCCCTCAGCAACTCATTGAGAGGACCGGCCAACTTCGCGAAGTCTTTAACAAACCGGCGGTAGTACCCCGCGAGTCCCAGAAAGGCCTGGAGTTCTCTCACTGTTTGAGGGACTGGCCACTTCTGGATAGCAGCCACTTTTTCTGGCGAGGGTAGAACTCCATCTTGTGACACTATGTGACCTAGGTACTCGATTTCCCTCTTGAAGAGGTGGCATTTTTTTGGCTTCAACTTCAGGTTATGAGCACGCAATCTTCCGAGTACCTGTCCAAGCCGGGCAAGGTGATCTTCGAAAGAGGATGAAAACACAATGATGTCATCCAGATAGATCAGAGTAGCCTCGAAATTTAGATCTCCCAAACACTTCTCCATCAGCCGTTGAAAGGTGCATGGGGCATTGGAGAGCCCAAAGGGCATCCGGTTAAACTCGTACAGTCCCATAGGGAGGATGAAGGCGGTTTTCTCTCTGTCTTTCTCTGCCACGGCTACTTGCCAATATCCGCTTGCTAGGTCCAGGGTGGAGAAGTACTTGGCTTTCCCCAACGCTGTCAAGGATTCCTCGATGCGGGCCAACGGATACGAGTCTCGAACAGTGCAGGCATTGAGTTTCCTGTAATCTACACAGAACCGGATGGTCCCATCCTTTTTCTTGACGAGCACCACCGGGGCTGCCCAAGGGCTCTGACTACTCTGCACCACTCCTGAATCCAGCATCTGCCGCAGTAATATTTTCACCTCTTGGTACATCTTGGGCGGGATCTGCCGGTATCGTTCTCTAATTGGACGAGCTTCCCCAGTCGGGATCTCATGCGTGATGGCTTCAGTACAGCCGAAATCTTCGGCGTGACGGGCGAATGTGGCCTGATTTTACCACAGCATAGTTTCTATTGCTTGCACATGCTCAGGGCCCATAGCCTTCACATCCACTTCCATTTGCTCAAGGATGACCCGTCCACTCCACTCCGGAGATGGTGTCTCTTCGCCTCCCGCAGCAACTGCTAGGGTCCACCCCACGCCTTCTTTCGGTGATAAAGGCATCTCCTTCTGACTCACCACTTCACCCTTATGTAGGTACACCAGGGCCAGATCTGTCCCTCGTGGCAAGGCGACCTCCCTGGGGCTCACATTCAAAGCTCTTATGGGGACATGTTCTCGCTGGACCACAGCTATCGTGCGAGCTATCATGACTTCTTGGTCCACTCCGCCGCCTACCACAGGCTGAACAACCACTTCCAACCCATCAAGGTTGCGGTGGGTCCCCACTGGAAGGTACACTAAAGTTTCTCGCTCGGGAGGTAGGATTACAGGTTCTTTCCCAGGAGCCCGGATGACCCCCACCGTCTGATAAGATGGCACACTCAATCAGTCGTTGAAGGGCCTCCTGAGTAGGCTTATGTGGAGTAGCCTTCTTCCAATATCCAGGTCCCCGTTTGGTAAACATAATCTGATCGAGTTCCCGTAGGATATTCATTCCCAGTACTACAGGCACATCTTTCTTGACAGGCTCAGGGACTAGTAGGATCCCTTTTCTTCCAACTACTTGTCCACAGATTCGAATATTCATCCACACGACCCCTGTGACCGGAATCGGTTGTTGGTTGGCAGCAAACAAGCGAATCAATGTCTCTTTTTCTGGCTTGGCCAGGTTCTGGAAATGCTGTTTGAAGTACGCTTCTGACATCGTTGTCACTTGTGACCCGGTATCTACCAGGCAATCCACCAGAACTCCTTCAAATTCAGCACGTAGGATGGGGCTCCCAGCGATCAAGTGTTCGTTATGATATGGAGCGGCCTCTCTTCTCGCCTCCCCCGCAGAGTGCCGCACTACTGCGGGGGTTGGTAGTTTAACAACGGCTTCCACCGGCCTTGAGTATAGTTCCGACAGTCTTTGGCAAGGTGACCCCGTCCTCTACACTCCCAGCATTGAACGCCTCCCCCTCGCCGAGGGGTACTTCCAGCCTGTCCTCGGGCCGCCGATGTCTGACGGGAGGGGGCTTGTTCCCACTGATCCCTTGTCGATCGGGCCGAAGAATGGTTGTATGAGTATGGTGGGTCAGTTTCTTGTAGTTCCCCCACTCTACGCTCCATCTGGGTCAGTTTCTCTTGTACGTTCACAAGGGACCGCTGCAAATCTTGCACTACCTGGACCAGCACTTCTTGATGGTTTGGGTCCCCTCTGGCATTGGCGCCCTGGACACGCATCACTCCAGACGCATAGCTTTCTTCTTTACTTCGGGCCACTGTTTCCGCCAGGACTTGACGAAACGTAAGGGCCGGGTCTGCCCGGACCCGTTCTGACAGTGCTCGCCTCAAGGATGTGCTGTGTAGTCCCAGAATGAATTGCTCCCGGAGTATCCGGTCTTTAGAGCCCATGCCGCCAAGTCCATCTGCCTTTCTCTGCACCTCTTCGAACACTTCTTGCAGTACTGTTGCATACTGAGAAATTCCTTCTTCTTCCCGCTGCAGCCTAGAGAAAAATTTGGCGCGAAGATGTCCCGCGCTAGCAGTCTCACCGTAGATCTCTTCCAGGAACTTCACTAGCTCCTTCAGGGTGCTGCGGATGAGTTCTTGTTGTAGGCAGACATTTCTGCGGGCTTCCCCCTCTAGGGCAGTTAAAGCAATGTCCACTTCAAGGTCTGGGCTCTTATGTTATAAATCTTCAGGGTGCATTGCAGCCGGGACACCCAGTCGGACAGTGGCATATTCTTGCCGTCAAATTTTGGGAGCACACTAAATATGGTGCCCATAGGGAGTGTCCTTGCAGGGGTTCCACCAATGCCCACAGCATCCCCATTAATGTTAGCATTCCCGCCATTGCTGTCTGCTGCCTCCATCTTGGTGACAGTACTCTGCTCGCAGCGCCACTTGAAGCGATGGCCCGGGGACCACCACGGTGCAGGAAGACTACTGTACACAAGACGAGGTGCGAACAACAAAGGATGGATTTATTGGGAGACAGGGAATGGAAGGGACATGGAAAGTGCAAACAGGGATTTACAATAGCACAAGATAATGCACATGAATCAACTGGTCTATATAATAGCACAGTGCTTCAACAATTTCAAACTCAGAATCTATCTCACCAGCAACTTTACACAATAAAACATTTATAGATGCTACTCTGCATATAACCTTCCTGGCCTGTACTACGCAGGCCGCACGGCTGCCGTGCTCTTACTACTGAAGTCTGCACTAGACCCTAACTGTTGCGCCAGGCAGGAACAGACTCACGGTGATGTTGGGGACACAGGTCCAGTCCCGGGGGGCCCCAGAATGTCCAAAACGGTGGTGCGCACGGATTCCTATCGGCTCTGTAAAGCGTGGTCTTCTCTTTGCTCCTGGAAACCGTAAGTCCCCTTCCAAGTATCTTTGTGGCTTCACCAACCAGCGCAGAACAGCCACTCTTTGCTGTAAACGGGAAAGTCTATCTGACAAACACAGTTCGTCTCAAGCTGTGTAATCTTTCTTGCATCCAAAGTCTCTTCCTTGCAGACAGGACAGAACACAACACACAGTTTTCTATCTTCCCTCTGGAGACTTCTTCCTGCAGTGCACGCTGCTTCAGCTCCACCCCTTCACCCAGCCCCGACCAATTCATAGCAAAAGCAAGAGTAGGGGAGAACAGTAGAACATACCATCACATAAGACAAGGGGATGCAGCCTCTTAAAGTGACAGCGTGTTTCTTATTATCCACAACAGCACCACCCTCTTACACAGACTGCTCCTGTGCGGCCGCCCTGCTTATGAATCCCAGCACTGTGCATAATGCATAACACAGTGCGGGGCTGGGATTCCAAAGGTGGGTGGCCACACTGCCCGCACAGGCGCAGTCTGCAAGCCTGGCTGGGACGTCAGATGGCCAGAGCTCTCTGCGCCTGCGCAGCACAGTAGTACACAGCGCAGGCGCCAGTTTTGAAGCATAAACAGTGCTGAGGGGGCGGCGCCGAAATCGCCTGAAGATTGGAGTGACGGCAGAGTAGCAGTTCAAGCTGGGGAGTGAGGACCCGCCTCCCTGTCTAAAGACCGGTATTTTGGCTAAGTTTAAAAATGCTTTATTTTGGGAATACTTGAACCAAAAACTAAAAGAGCCACCTTGTTAGAATGCAGCATTACTGCTGCACAAGGTGGCTCTTTTAGTTTATAACGGCTGGAGGGGGTGACAGTGGCCCTTTAAGCTTCTATTGCTAAAGAACATGGTGCTGAGAGATCAAACTGTATGTTCAGACTGATTGGTATCCTTGAACTAAACTGTACTAAATATTTAGAAGCACAAAATGGATGTTATGCAATTTTAAACATATTGAAAAATATAGTATATACCTTTCATGTTCTGTGTATTAAGATTTGGAAAGGAGGTGACAGGTGGTGACATGTGTTTGCCCACATTTTCATAAATATGCAAATCTAACAAATTTACAGGGAAGGAATGTACCGTATGTCTGAAATAATGCTTTCCGAGATTTTTCTGTACATAATTTTCTTTTTTTTTCTGTACTCACTCACTTTTGACCACTTTAAGGCTACTTTCACACTAGGGTCGTGCACTGCACGTCGCTATGCATCGTTTTGTAGAAAAAAACGCATCCTGCAAAAGTGCTTGCAGGATGCCTTTTTCCTCCATTGACTTGCATTAGCGATGCAGTGCGACGCATTGCCACATGTCGCAACCGTCGTGCGACGCTTGCGTCGGACCGTCGCCACCAAAAAACGTTGCTTGTAACGTTTTTTGGTGTGTCGTGCCCGTCTTTTCTGACCACGCATGCACGGCCAGAACTCCGCCCCCGCCTCCCCGCACATCACAATCGGGCAGCGGATGCCTTGAAAAATAGCATCCGCTGCCCCGTTGTGCGGCGCTTCCACAGTATGCGTCGGTGCGCCGCAACGTCGCATTGCGATGTGCAGTGCACGACGCTAATGTGAAAGTAGCCTTAGCTTGTGAAGCTAGCTTTATGTAGTAAGCTTATTATACTGGATGATAATGCATGCCTGCAAGTCCTCCATATGCTAATGAATCGCTAAGCTGCACGCCAATCTACATCAGGGCCGCCATCAAGGCATTACTGCCCTATGGGGCTCGATGAGAAGAGGGGACCGCAGTGGGCCCTCTCGCTTCTACTCAGCGGCCCCCAGCGGCAGGATTCTGCTGGCTCAGTAACTGCCCATGCATCCTCAGATGCACGGGCAGTTAAAATTTGTTGCCATGCGCGAGATTCCCACACGGCAACAGTTAACTAGCCAATCACAGGCCGGCAACTGATGTCAGCAGTAACGTCGCCGGCATATGATGTCGCTGTCATACGCCGGAATGACACTGCGTGCCTCAGATGTATCTAGCCAAGGACATTTCTGGATCTTGGCCAGGTAAGGAGAACCTTTTCTATTTTTTTGTAAAACCATGGCATGGGGGTGCATTATACTATGGAGCTGCATTATATCCCAATGGGGGAGCATTACACCCCTATGGGGGAGCATTATACTATGGGGGTACATTATACCCCTATGGGGCAGCATTATACCCCTATGGGGGAGCATTATACCCCTATGGGTGAGCATTATATTATGGGGGCATCATACTATGGGGGTGCATTAAACCCCTATGGGGCTGCATTATACCCCTATGGGGAGCATTCTAATATTGGGGGGCATTATACCCCTATGGGGCTGCATTATACCCTTATGGGGCTGCATTATACCACTATGGGGGTGCATTATACTATGGGGTGAATTATACTGCTATTTGGCTGTACTATACTATGGGGTGCATTATACTCAAGGTCAGGTGAATAAATTAATATGTCATCAAGATAGATTATAACAAATCTACCTACCAGGTGACTAAAGATGTCATTTACATAGTGCTGAAAGACAGCGGGAGCATTCGTGAACCCAGATGACATCACAAGGTTCTCATAGTGTCCCTCAGGCATCTCCCTTCTTTCTTCTTTACAAAGATAAACCAAGCAGCAATGGGGATAAGAATGGTCTGATATGACCCTTTGACAATCTTTTCATGGTATAGTCTTTCATGGCCTGTCTCACTGGACCAGAGATATTATAAAGTCTGCTCTTTGGCAGCTTGGCCCCAGGGACAAGATTAACGGCACAGTCATAAGGATGAAGGGGAGGAAGTTCTTGGCACACATGCTCCGAGAACACATCCCCAAAGTCAGACAGGCAGCCCGAAACACCGTGTCTGCAAACTGAGATACTGATTTGGCTTTTATCCTAAGTCATATTGCACGACTCGTTAAAGGGTTGATTGTGACTTGTAGGATCGTTACTTCCAACAGGTGGCGCTATAGAGTTTAAGTCCTCTTTTTCTCTGAAGAGGCAATTTGCATATTACATTTCCCAGAGGAGCATTGCACGGTGAATAAGCCTCCTTACCTTTACAAGCCAGAGATGGTATATCACTCTCCACAAGGAGAAACCTTACCCCTTAGATCCCAGTCCAGAGCTTCTCACCTAGCCAAATTAGTTCTCATGCTTCGCACTCACGAGGGCCAACAGCCCAAAACACCGTGTCTGCGAATTGAGATACTGATTTGGCTTTTATCCTAAGTCATATTGCACAACTCGTTAAAGGGTTGATTGTAACTTGTAGGATCGCTACTTCCAACAGGTGGTGCTATAGAGTTTAAGTCCTCTTTTTCTCTGAAGAGGCAATTTGCAAAGTCAGACAGGTATTTAGGCACAGACTGGGTATCTACCCTTGGAAGCCGAGTGTCCAAGCAGTGTCCTTCACAATAATCACTCCTCTTTACCACCTCCCAAGTCTGCCAATCTACCACTGGATTGTGCAGAGTAAGCCAAGGAAGTCCAAGAACCACAGGAGAGGGCAGACCCTCTAACACAAAACAGTCAATACCTTCTGAGTACATGGCCCCTACCTGCAGATGTAACCCCTGGAGGGCTTAGGTAAAATATGGGTATAGATCTGGACTGTGTACATGGTTTGAGGCCCTAGACTTGGACAAACCTAGCATCAATCAAGTTAAACCACACCCAACTGTCCAGAAAGGCAGAAACAACACCTTATTTTTGCTCAGATGGAGAAAAAAATTGTGTCCTACCCACAGAGGATATATGTATACCCTGATTGCTAACCTCCCCACAACCTGGACTCCTTAGTTTTCCAGCGACTGTTAACAGTGAGATAGGGAAGGACATGTGCCCACAAAATGGGCCTTTCTACCACAGTCTACCTTTGTGCCAAACAGCAGACTGCATTCAAGAATGAGTTGCCCCACCCAACTGCATGGGTTCCTCACATGACTCAGACCAGGGCTTAAGCATCCTTCACTTTTACTGAAAGCCCTTCACAGAACTGGTTACAGAGCATGGGGTCATTCCACTTAGTGACAGTGGGCCACCTTCGAAACTTGGAGCAATACTCCTCCTCCAGTCTCTCTGCGAAAGCTGACGTAGTGTGGACTCGGCAACGGAGACGCGATCGGGGTCATCATATATATGACCCAGTGCCAGAAAAAATTCCTCCACCTTCTGGAGTGACTGGGAGTCATATGAGAGAAAGAATACCCATGCTTGGGAGTCACCCTGAAGGAGAGAGCTTATTATCCCCACCCATTGCTTCTCCGTTCCTGAAGAACAGGACGTAGTCTGAAGTATAGACAAAAAAAAGAAGCCAGCACTGCTTAAGGTCAGGACACAATACATAAGGTGCACATGCACATACTAAATTCTATCTGTATTTCAAATATGAGACATTTAGCAAACAATTGATCAATTCTTTGAGCTACCCCGCCACTTCACGGCATTCTCATAATGGGGCAGTCCTACTCTACGTATTCTATTTACATTGTGCCATTACTGCCTCCTAAATGTATTAAGAGTGAGAGAAAAAAAAAAAAAAAAAGGAAAGACCACATTAAATAACATTACCATATCATGCAAGCTGTATCTGGAGCATTTCAGAATCACTCCCTTGGTGCCGCGAAAGGCAAGCGCAGATAAAGGCCGTAGTTTGAAGTATAGTTTACAGGCATCCTTGAAAATAACAAACTTCTCATGTCCCCCTGAAAACCTGTTAGGCAAATCGATCTTGGGCTCCACTAAGGGTTGCCTGCGAGTCATGGTCCCCAAACCTGATGTGTTAGGGTGCTGCAAAATGATAGATCTGCGTAGCCCTGCCACCTCCAGGCTGAGCTGCTGCAGTTGCCCTGTGAGAGCAGTAATAGGATCCACATTGGAACAAAAAGGAGAGCAAAAGAGACATGCATATCAGCAGGGATCAACATGTAAAGTTGCAAAATTTTATTAATGTCAATTAACCACACAACACGTTATTTAAAAACATTTAAAACCACAAAAATACTAACGTTATACCCAAAATAAGGGGGGGGGGGGGGGACGGGTCCGGTTAGCTACTAAAAGCCTCCCAATCACATTTCCTAGATCATTATAAAGTGCTCCAAATAATATACCAGTGAACATTGCCTCAAATAGTCCAGTTACACTGGGAAAAAAGTTGTTACCTTAATCCCAGACAACATATGATTGGTACCCAATATAAGTGGAAATGATGTGAGATACACCAATAGCAAAACCTGATGCAACCCTGGGTGTATACAGTAAATGACTTAACAATAAATATATCTAGCAAAGATAAGTGTTAGCTAAATTAGGAGGCACATAAATCATTCTCCTCAACAATCAATTGGGACACATAATGGACATGCTCACAGAGTACACTCGTAAGTGTTTCTTGGGGGGTATAGAATCAAGAGTCGGCTCCCATGCCACCCACCCGACGCGTGTCGTCACGTCAGTGACTTCATCAGGGGCAAATGGTATGGTTAACTGATCACTGTTGCAGTATTTGTACACTCACAGATTACAGGATTCGTCACAGCTGACAAGCAGACCTTGCCGAAGCCAAACGCTGCCACGTCATTGATGGATCCATAATGGATTAAAAAACGGCTTCGGTCAGAGCTAATGTCATGACCCTGTTGGTGTGCCCTTCTCCCCGTGTTACTTCTAATGCTAAAGACGTCAGGGCCACGTACCTTGCCTTAGCTCCTGAATCCACCCTCCATCTGTACCCTTCCCCCACCCAGGGAAGAAGGGAGCAGTTGTGCACCGTAGTACACCAATCAGACAAACAAGGTAATATGAACAGGGGTAATGAAAAATACCAAACAGGCAAATATACTCACACATTTAACAGAGGAATGCATCGGGGAGTGAAGGTTGTGGTTAAACCAAAGTAGGAGAAGAAAGGGAATTATCACACACAAAACCTAGCAAAAGTCACAGATAAATCCACCAAACACCTTCTCCAATAAAAACAACAACCTCCAGCCTTGCAGAATAAGCAATCCCTGACAATGAGTGCTAGCCAGGACCCAGTTTATAGAGAATATGGGAGTGGCTAACATTGCAAAGCTGAGAGCCTTAATGCTGCAGGAGCTTTCAACTGAGCAGATTAACAGTTGCACTGACAGAAGAAATTTACACCATTTAATATGGTGAAGTGCTTCTAACCAGTGCAGGAGTAGGTGAACTCAGATGCTGCGGTCTTCTGACTCCTCTCTGTTGCGGTAAACCCATGACAGAGACAATCTTACTGATTATGAATCTGGTCTAAGTTAGCCATTTGACCTAAAAGTTATCTTCTTCCTCATCTTCCTTAATTATTTAAACCAATTGTGGTCTTATTGGATAGAAATTAGTCTGGTATCTGTACTTGTAAAGGTAGCCTAAGACCCTTTTAGGCCGGTTTCACACATCAGTGGCTCAGGTACGTGAGGTGACAGTTTCCTCACGTACCGGAGCCACTGACACACATAGACACATTGAAATCAATGCATCTGTGCAGATGTCATTGATTTTTTGCGGACCGTGTCTCCGTGTGCCAAACACGGAGACATGTCACTGTTCGTGGGAGTGCACCGATTACACGGACCCATTAAAGTCAATGGGTCCGTGTAAAACACGTACCGCACACGGACGTTGTCCGTGTGCAGTCCGTGTGCCGTGCAGGAGACAGCGCTACAGTAAGCACTGTCCCCCCCACATGGTGCTGAAGCCGCCATTCATATATTCTCTGCAGCAGCGTTTGCTGTAGAGAAGATATGAATAATCCTTTTTTTTGTTTGTTTGTCGTGTTTAACATAAAGATCCATGTCCCCACCCCCCTCCCACCCCCTGTGCACCCGCCCGCTGTTATTAAAATACTCACCCGCCTCCCTCGCAGTGTCCTGTCATGGCCGCAGCTTCTCCTGTATGCGGTCAAGTGGGGCCGCCCATTACAGAAATGAATATGCGGCTCCACCCCTATGGGAGGTGGAGCCGCATATTCATGACTGTAATCGGCGGCCCCACGTGACTGCTCATACAGTAGAAGGTGCGGCCAGGACAGGAAGCAGCGCCAGCGAGGGAGCCGGGTGAGTATTTTAATAACAGCGGGCGGGCGCACAGGGGGTGGGAGGGGGGTGGGGACATGGATCTTTATGTTAAACATGAGAAACAAACAAAAAAAAAGGATTATTCATATCTTCTCTACAGCAAACGCTGCTGCAGAGAAGATATGAATGGCGGCTTCAGCACCACGTGGGGGGGACAGCGCTTATCTCTAGTGCTGTCTCCTGCACGGTGCGTGTGGTACCCAGTCGGCACACGGGCGGCACACGTGTGCCGCACGTGTGCCACACTGATGTGCCACAGAAACGCACGGGCACATGGACACGGATAATTCCGGTACCGGAATTATCTGGACGTGTGGGACTGCCCTTAGACAGACTGATTTCAACCCATTAGTAAGCGCTGACTGAATATATACAAGTCTATTTGACCTCTTTTACACACACATTCATATTACACAACAAAAACTGTATGGAAAAGAGCAATAGTTAATACTAGTGATGAGCGAATATACTCGTTACTCGAGATTTCCCGAGCACACTCGGGTGTCCTCCGAGTATTTTTTAGTGCTCAGAGATTTAGTTTTCAGCGCTGCAGCTGAATGATTTACATCTGTCAGTCAGCATAAGTACATGTGGGGGTTGCCTGGTTGCTAGGGAATCCCCACATGTAATCAAGCTGGCTAGTAGCTGTAAATCATCCCGCTGAGGCGATGAAAACTAAATCTCCGAGCACTAAAAAATACTCGGAGGTCACCTGAGCATGCTCGGGAAATCTCGAGTACCGAGAATATTCGCTCATCACTAGTTAATACTATAATTCTCTGTCTATACCACATCATGTTAGCAGCACATCTCCCTTTTATATGGGAAGTTGTGCTTCCGACAATTATTTCTATGTCAGCGGCATGTTTATACCGGACAGTATCAGGAACAGAGCGAAAGCGTGTGCATTTAACTGTTCTTCCAGGTACATGTTGCCAACAAGTGGAAATGGTTCTGTAGTCTGATGGGACAAAAAGTGACCTTTTTGTTTTGCAAAAATAAATTAAAAATGATGTAAGATACAGATAACTCACTAAAAAACTGTCCGTACAGTTAGGACTTAGCCCTTACAAAATCATATATGCACTGTATAGTTTAGTGACATAGTGCCTAAGAAAATTACTTTTAATTGAAATGAGGGGGCTTAAGTGCACCCTGTGGACCTAGATCACTTCTGATTAACCCCTTAACGACCGCCGATACGCCTTTTAACGGCGGCCGCTAAGGGTACTTAATCCACAGCGCCGTTAATTAACGGCGCTGTGGAAAAAGTGAATAGCGCCCCCCAGAGTCGGATTTTCTCTGGGGTCTCGGTTGCCGAGGGTAGCCGAGACCCCAGAGAACATGATTCGGGGGGTTTTTACCGACCCCCGAGTTGCGATCGCCGGTAATTAACCGTTTACCGGCGGTCGCAACAAAAAAAAAAAACGCGATTTGCCGTTTAATTTCTCTGTCCTCCGATGTGATCGCACATCGGAGGACAGAGAAATGTGGTCCCCGATGGCCCCCAATAGCCCCCCAATACTTACCTACCTCCCCCGGTGCTCCTCGTGTCTCCCCATGGGCGCCGCCATCTTTTTTCCGGGAAAAAATGGCGGGCGCACGCGCAGTGCGCCCGCCGCCCGGCACCCGGATGTTCTTTGGGGTCTCGGCTGCCGGGGGTAGCCGAGACCCCAAAGAACATGATCGGGGTCGATTTGCACCGACCCCTGCTTTGCAATCGCCGGTAATTAACAGTTTACCGGCGACCGCAAAAAAAAAAAAAAAAAAGCGATCAGTTATTTCTCTGCCCTCTGATGTGATCGCACATCAGAGGACAGAGAAATAGGGGGATTCGGGGACCCTATCATACTCACCCGGGGTCCCTGGGTCCTCTTCTGTCTTCTCCTGCCAGCCGGCTTTTTCATCATGGCGGGCGCATGCGCAGTGCGCCCGCCATCTGCTGCCATCTGCCGGCCGGCAGGAGAAGACAAGTTGGGGCTAAAATTAGGGTTAGGGTTAGGGTTAGAGTTAGGGTTAGGGTTAGAGTTAGGGTTAGGGTTGGGGCTAAATTTAGGGTTAGGGTTAGGGCTAGGGTTAGGGTTAGGCTACTTTCACACTAGCGTTTTTTGGCTTCCGTCGCAATGTGTCGTTGGAGAAAAAACGCATCCTGCAAAAGTGCTTGCAGGATGCGTTTTTTCTCCATTGGCTTGCATTAGCGACGCATTGCCACATGTCGCATCCGTCGTGCGACGGATGCGTCGTGCTTCGGCGGACCGTCGACACAAAAAAAACTACATGTAACTTTTTTGTGCGACGTGTCCCACATATTTCAGTGCCACGTATCAAAGTGCCACGTGCCACGTATCAAAGTGCCACGTGCCACGTATCAAAGTGCCACGTGCCACGTATCAAAGTGCCACGTGCCACGTATCAAAGTGCCACGTGCCACATCTTTCAGTGCCACGTGCCACGTATTTAAGAGACGCGTGCCACGTATCAAAGTGCCACGTGCCACATATTTCAGTGCCACGTATTTAAGTGACACGTGCCACGTATCAAAGTGCCACGTATCACGTATTTCAGTGCCACGTATTTAAGTGACACGTATCACGTATAAGTGCCACGTGTCACGTATTTAATTGCCACATATTTAAGTGCCACGTATCAAGATTTTCCATGGAGAACAGACACATCCAGAGATATGTCTGCTCTCCACGGCTGCAGCAACACACTGACAGGAGCCATAGTTCCTGTCGGTGTGTCACTGCGCATGCGCGAGCGAGTTTACCGGCGGTCATTGACCCCGGCACTCTCGTTTAACGGCAGTGCTGCGTGGGAAAGTTCAACGCAGCTGTACTGCTGTTAACCGAGATGCCGGAGTCATTGAACTCCGGAACAGTACGCGATACACTGCTAGGAGCTTCGCTCCTGGCAGTGTATCGCCGGAGAGCAGCCGATCGGCGTGGGACACTCGTTTTATGGATTCTGCGGACAGGGAGTATGAATTTGGTTTATTATTTTTGGATTTTTTCCTGGAGGATCGAGGGCTTCGCCTACAAGTGTGCTGTTGGTGAGTATATACTCTGTGTTATATGTTGTATGTACTGTGTGTCATGTATGTGTATTGTGTGTAGGTGTTTTGTGTAACTTTACAATTGTGCTAAGTCGCCGGACACAGGGACAACTCTCCCATCCTAATACCGGATGGGAGTAGTAGTCCCATACGGCGACTTAGCACAATGGTGGCACTAGCGTCGCATGGGGACACACACACGCACACACACGCACACACACACACACAGAAGGACTCCATGCTGCTTCACTGGGGGGCGGGGGCTTCCCTCTTCCTGTCCGACGTCACGTCCGGTCCTGGGTGTCAACCCCTCCGTACAAAGACGCCGACACCCAGGACAAAGGCGCTGTGTGTGGAAGGTAATATGGGGCCCTAGGGGGATACGCAGACACGCCGCTGCGTAAAGAATTGACATGTCAATTCTTTTTACGCCGGCGTGTTTGCAGACAAAAGCGCCGCGTTTTTTTGCGGTGTGTCTGAACGGCAAAGTGAATTTCTCATTCACTTTGCCGGCAGACGAAAATGACATTGCGCATTTTTGAAAAGCGCCCGCAAAATAGCGCTCAAAAATGCGCTATGTCTGAAAGTAGCCTAAGGCTTCTTTCACACTTGCGTCGGTACGGGGCGGTCGCAATGCGTCGGCCCGATGTACCGACGCACGTTGTGAAAATTGTGCACAACGTGGGCAGCGGATGCAGTTTTTCAACGCATCCGCTGCCCAGTCTATGTCCTGGGGAGGAGGGGGCAGAGTTACGGCCACGCATCCGCGGAAATGGCGGATGCGACGTACAAAAAAAAGGTTACATTGAACTTTTTTTGTGACGACGGGGGCTAAAGTTATGGTTAGGGTTGGGGCTAAAGTTAGGGTTGGGGCTAAAGTTAGGGTTAGAGTTGGGATTAGGGTTAGGGTTTGGATTAGGGTTGGGATTAGTGTTACGTTTGGGATTAGGGTTGGGATTAGGGTTAGGGTTGGGATTAGGGTTAGGGGTGTGTTGGATTTAGGGTTTTGATTAGGGTTATGGTTAGGGTTGAGATTAGGGCTGTTTTGGGGTTAGGGTTGTGATTATCGTTAGGGTTGTGATTAGGATTATGGATCGGGTTGAGATTAGGGTTAGGGCTGTGTTGGGGTTAGGGTTGGAGTTAGAATTGGGGGGTTTCCACTGTTTAGGTACATCAGGGGGTCTCCAAACACGACAGCCAATTTTGCGCTAAAAAAGTCAAATGGTACTCCCTCCCTTCTGAGCTCTGCCGTGCGCCCAAACAGTGGTTTACTCCCACATATGGGGCATCAGCGTACTCGGGATAAATTGGACAACAACTTTTGGGGTCCAATTTCTCCTGTTACCCTTGTGAAAATAAAAACTTGGGGGCTAAAAATCTTTTTTGTTGGAAAAAAATATATTTTTTTATTTTCACTACTCTGCATTATAAATTTCTGTGAAGCACTTGAGCTTTCAAAGTTCTCACCACATATCTAGATAAGTTCCTTAGGGGGTCTAGTTTCCAAAATTTGGTCACTTGTGGGGGTTTCTACTGTTTAGGTACATTAGGGGTCTGCAAACGCAACATAACGCCCGCAGACAATTCTATCAAAGTCTGCATTGCAAAATGGCGCTCCTTCCCTTCCGAGCTCTGCCGTGCGCCCAAACAGTGGTTTACCCCCACATATGGGGTACCAGCATACTCAGGACAAATTGGACAACAACTTTTGGGGTCCAATTTCTCTTGTTACCCTTGTGAAAATAAAAATTTGGGGGCTAAAAAAATCTTTTTTGTGGGAAAAAAAATATTTTTTATTTTCACTACTCTGCATTATAAACTTCTGTGAAGCACTTGGGCATTCAAAGTTCTCACCACATATCTAGATAAGTTCCTTGGGGGGTCTATTTTCCAAAATGGGGTCACTTGTTGGGGGTTTCTACTGTTTAGGTACATTAGGGGTCTGCAAAGGCAACATAACGCCCGCAGACAATTCTATCAAAGTCTGCATTCCAAAATGGCTCTCCTTCCCTTCCGAGCTCTGCCATGCGCCCAAACAGTGGTTTACCCCCACATATGGGGTACCAGCATACTCAGGACAAATTGGACAACAACTTTTGGGGTCCAATTTCTCTTGTTACCCTTGTGAAAATAAAAACTTGGGGGCTAAAAAATCTTTATTGTTAAAAAATATATATTTTTTATTTTCACGACTCTGCATTATAAACTTCTGTGATGCACTTGGGCATTCAAAGTTCTCACTACACATCTAGATAAGTTCCATGGGGGGTCTAGTTTCCAAAATGGGGTCACTTTTGGGGGGTTTCTGCTGTTTAGGCACATCAGGGGCTCTCCAAACGCGACATGGCGTCCGATCTCAATTCCAGTCGATTTTGCATTGAAAAGTCAAATGGCGCTCCTTTGCTTCCGAGCTCAGCCATGCGCCCAAACAGTGGTTTACCCCCACATATGGGGTGTCGGCGTACTCAAGACAAATTGTACAACAGCTTCTGGGGTCCATTTTCTCCTGTTACCCTTGGTAAAATAAAAATTTGGAGGCAAAAAGATCATTTTTGTAGAAAAAATGCGATTTTTTTATTTTCACGGCTCTACGTTATAAACTTCTGTGAAGCACCTGGGGGTTTAAAGTGCTCACCACACATCTAGATAAGTTCCTTAAGGGGTCTAGTTTCCAAAATGGTGTCATATGTGGGGGGTCTCTACTGTTTAGGCACATCAGCGGCTCTCCAAACGTGACATGGCGTCCGATCTCAATTCCAGCCAATTCTACATTGAAAAAGTAAAACGACACTCCTTCTCTTCCAAGCTCTGCGGTGCGCCCAAACAGTGGTTTACCCCCATATATGGGGTATCGACGTACTCAGGAGAAAATGCACAACAACTTTTGTGGTCTAATTTCTCCTGTTACCCTTGTGAAAATAAGAATTTGTGGGCGAAAAAATCATTTTTGTGAAAACAAATGCGATTTTTTATTTTCACGGCTCTACGTTATAAACTTCTGTGAAGCACTTGGGGGTTCAAAGTGCTCACCACACATCTAGATAAGTTCCTTGGGGGGTCTAGTTTCCAAAATGGTGTCACTTGTGGGGGGTTTCCACTGTTTAGGCACATTAGGGGCTCTCCAAACGCGACATGGCATCCGATCTCAATTCCAGCCAATTCTGCATTGAAACAGTCAAACGGTGCTCCTTCACTTCCAAGCTCTGCGGTGCGCCCAAACAGTGGTTTACCTCCACATATGGGGTATCGGCGTACTCAGGAAAAATTGCACAACAAAATTTGTGGTTAAATTTCTGTTTTTACACTTGTGAAAATTAAAAAAAATGGTTCTGAAGTAAAATGTTTGCAAAAAAAAGTAAAATGTTAATTTTTTTCTTCCACATTGTTTTAGTTCCTGTGAAGTACGTAAAGGGTTAATAAACTTCTTGAATGTGGTTTTGAGCAGCTTGAGGGGTGCAGTTTTTAGAATGGTGTCACACTTGGTTATTTTCTATCATATAGACCCCTCAAAATCACTTCAAAGGTGATGTGGTCCCTAAAAAAAACATGGTGTTGTAAAAATGAGAAATTGCTGGTCAACTTTTAACCCTTATAACTCCCTAACAAAAAAAAAAATTGTTTCCAAAATTGTGCTGATGTAAAGTAGACATGTGAGAAATGTTATTTATTAACTATTTTTTGTGACATATCTCTCTGATTTAAGGGCATAAAAATACAAAGTTTGAAAATTGCAAAATTTTAAAAATTTTCGCCATATTTCCATTTTTTTCATAAATAATCGCAAGTAATATCGAAGAAATGTTACCACTAACTTGAAGTACAACATGTCACGAAAAAACAATCTCAGAATCAGCGGGATCCGATAAAGCGTTCCAGAGTTATAACCTCATAAAGTGACACTGGTCAGAATTGTAAAAATTGGCTCGGTCATTAAGTACCAAATTGGCTCTGTCACTAAGGGGTTAATAGTGTTGTACACTACTGTATACTACTAAAATGTGCCGTGCAATCAAATTTTTTTAAAAGGCTAATTCCTTTTTATCACTTTACAAATAGTTTAATGTGCTTTTTGGGGATGACTAACTCCCTTTAAGTTAAAATGTGTTTGTTATTTCTTAAAAAAAAATAAAGTGAAAAGGGTTGCAAAATGCTGATCATGCACATAAGATAACTGTGAACAAGTTTATCTACTCTTGATGTCATCCATTATCATTCTCGTATATGGGGGCTGCTTGCCTGAGCCCCAATATCTGCTGTCGAAGGAAGCAAGGAGCAGCTATGTAGGATTTCAGCATGACTGGTCTTTTGTGATGTCAGTCACTCTTTCCCTGACGAAGCTGCTCTCTAGCAGCGATACGCGTGGGATTTTTCCACCCCCTACATCTTGGCCCTGACATGCATGAGTGATGCTGGTATATATTTCTTGGCTGTCTTTATCCTGAGGCACCGTTTATTGCAGGTTGTTTCATGCTTTCCCTGTGGTCCACTTTACCATGCTGACCATGTTACCAGGCTTCAGGTCTTATTTATCTACCTGATTTTCTTTAATTATCCCTCCATTGTGGTTCCCAGGGGTGGTTTGCAGGCTTGCACGCCGCGAGCATTATTCTTTTGCGGCACTTGTTCACCCTTTCAGGGCCAGTGACATATTTCATTACTCTATAAGCCATATGCTTATCTTTTTGGCACTATTCAGGACACATATAGGGACGCCTATTATGTGGTATTTATAGGGCTTGCTTTGGCCATTGTTATACTTGTTGCAAAGTTCATGCTGATTTACCCCATATTATGTGATACTGATTTATTTATATTTAGTCCATTAGTATAAGACATACAGCGTGTGTTTGCACATTTTTTGCCAATTACATTTGATTGATGTTTGGGGGTGTTTTGTATTTATACTGCTTTTAATTGATTTTATGGTTGTAATGTGTTATTTTGCTTGTAATAAAAATTGTTCTTTATATTTTCCATAAAATTGTAGCAGGTGTGCATGTTTCATTGCATGGGTTCTTTTTCTCTTTATTTGATTCTAATTGCTTCTCCCATGCTTAATGTAGCACCCTGCTGTTTCATTATTGAATTCTTTATATTGTAAGTGGTGCACCCGCCATTATTATTTTTATTTTCACTCTTTCCCAATACACAGTTACTCAGCCAATGTATATAATGAGGTCCATAGCTATCTTAGGCTACTTTCACACTAGCGTTCGTGCACTGCATGTCACAATGCGTCGTTGTGGATAAAAAAAGCATCCTGCAAAGTTGCCTGCAGGATGCTTTTTTTTTCTCCATAGACTTTTATTAGCGACTCAGTGCCACACGTTGCAACCGTCGTGCGACGGTTGCGCCGTGTTTTGGCGCACCGCTGCCACAAAAAAACGTTACATGTAACAGCCATTGATAGCGAAAGTAGGAATATCAGTCTCTGTGCGGTGGCCACAAGAGGTTGTGACTACAGAAATAGCCGAGCTGGCTGATCGTCACTTTAACCCCTTTACGTCATGGCCATTTTCCGTTTTTTCATTTTCGTTTTTTTTCTCCCCTTCTATCAAGAGCCATTACTTTTTTTTTATATTTCCATCAATATAGCCGTGAAGATTTGTTTTTTACGTGACTAGTACTTTTGAATGGCACCATTCGTTTTACCATATAGTGTACTGGCAAACAGGAAAAAAATTCCAAATGTGAAATTGCAAAAAAAGTTCAATTTGACTATTGTTTTGGGGTTTTTTTATTGACCATGTTCCCTATATGGTAAAATCGACCTAGCAATATGATTCCCCAGGTCAGTACAATTATGCAGATACCAAACATGTACTGTATAGTTTATTTTTTATTTAAAATGGAAAAATGTTTTACAAAATTTGTATGTAAAAACATTTTTGCGTTTGTTGCCATTTTCCGAGAACTGTCATTTTCATTTTTTGGCATCTGGGGTTCGGTGATGGCTTATTTTCTTGTGCTCTGAGCTGACTTTTTTATTGATACGATTGTGGGGTAGATACGATGTTTTGATCTCCTGTTATTGCAATGTTGTGGTGACCAAAAAAACTGTAATTCTGGTGTTTCGATTTTTTTTTTTCTTGTCACGCTGTTTGCCGATAGGATTCATTTTATATTTTGATAGACTAGACATTTCTGAACACAGCTACACTAAATATATTTATTAATTTTTTTAATTGTTTTATTTTCAATGGGGTAAACGGGGAGTTGATTTGACGTTTGACGTTTTGTGCTTTTTTAATTTTTTTTCAATAATTTTTCCAATCTTTTTTTTTTATTTATTTAATAGTACTCTTGGGAGGCTTGAAGCTGTGATTGTCCAATCGTTTGTGGGTAACGTGCTTCCAACTGGTGCTTGTTAAATCCTGCTGCCAGAGAATGACAGCGAGATTTAACTGGTTAATAGCCCGCTGATGTTAAAGGCACATGACAACTTATTAAACCAGGTGCCATATGTGGGGAAAAATATGCGCTCCCTGTTGTAGCCTGCATCAAACTGAGGGACACAACATATGACGTAAACGTACTTCATATGTCGTGAAGGAGTTAAAGGGTATCTGTCATCACTTTCCACCCCCACAAAGTGCTGATACGGAAATGTAGGTCTTTGAAATATAAGGTAATCTGTACCTTTATTTGAACAATCCTTTCTCTACTGGAAAAAATAATTTATTCCTCATGCAAATGAGGCTATGTATTTTGGACGTACTGAAACTCTTCCTGAGCCTCTGCCTCCCCAGCTCTAATCCCCTCCTAGCACCACCTTTTTCTGCTTTACTGATAATTTTCTAGCTTGACTACACAGCCAGTGAGCTGTCAGTGAAGCAGAAGTAGCTGGTGCAGAGTCCTGGTCGTTGCAGTACTGTCGCTCCGCCACTAAGGGGAGTGATGGTACGTCTGATGGCACTAAAGGAGTTCACCTGACCAGGTATCACAGTCACACATTACACTTCACACTCCGGCCACCAGGGGGAGCAAAGGGTTCTATGTATTAAGCCACTCCTCACACTCTGGTAAAACTGGGGGCTGGATAGGAAGTGAGAGAGAAGCTGACTGGGTTTTGCCCAGGCAACACCTAGTGAGAGAAGAGCGTTGCTTGGGAAGATCCAGGGGGGTCCCTGTCAGGGGTGGGATCCTGGCAGAGGCCTAGCGAAAAGGACAGATCGTTACGGAGTCGCGCCTGCGGTTCATTGCGGCGGCATCTTAAGAAAGGACACAAAGCGAAGTATATTGTGGAGAAGTGAGAAACGAGATCGCAGCACAAAGGCGATAGAACCAGTAGGAGTTGTGCCCCGAGATCGGCAACATCCTACTGAGGCGCGTAGCCGGTGGCCGGAACGCCGAGGAAGTATTGGGCTCTACGCATTACTTCAAACCAACGGCAGGGCAATTAATTATAGGTTGGCTGCCTCACCTAAATCAGCTAATGAAGACAACGGAGGCAATTGTGGGAAAGGGGCATCTCTAGGGTCCCTATAAAATATCTCCAGGTCTACCCCGTCATACGGGTGTGTCCTATCCATATCTGGGGGACGGAGAGACAGAACAGAAACATACACGACAGTTGTGAGGACCATCCCATGGTGCTCAGCAGGGAAGTACTACAACACCCAGGCTAGTAGGTAGGCACTGATTTCCACCTGCAAAGGGAACTCTGGATGTGTCTTCGGACCGGCGGTCTCAGCCAGCCCTGTTAGCAGTGCTCTGGATTGCGGATGCCGAAGCCTTCAGGAAAGAGGTAAAGAGACTGCAACCCTGTGTCCTTGTTATTTACTGTGACCTACACCACTACAAACACCTTTTATTGGGCGCCCCTTAGCAGGACCATGGACCGGGTCGGGCTACCGTGACATCCTCAGAACCGATAGACCCGGTACCGAGTACCCCGTCGTCCTGCGTCTGGGGGCCACCCCAACTTGGCGTCACGAACAGGATCTACTTAAGCCTGAGGAATCAGGTCATGTGTGCCTTGGAACTGTGACTGAATTGTGCTTGAATCGTGATTTATTGCAAAGACTGTGTATTGCTATTTGCCGCCAAAAATTCCCACCAAAACTGCCGCCATTACAGCGCCACGAGGAGCGCAGGAGAAGAAGAAGGGCGTGGATTTGTGGGCGTGGACAAACTGAAGAGCGCGAAGAACAATGGCCGCCCAGTCTAAATATTTCTCTGCCTTGAGGACGTGTCCGTTAATAGACGAGATCCGCCTCCTGATTCTCAATGGAGGGCGGAGACAAAGAAAGCGAAACCGCCAACGAAGGAGGGAGCGGGAAAAGGACAAAGAAGAAGTCAGCCATGTGGAGGACACCATGGCGAGCCACCCAGAGCCGGATCGGAGCAGAGGACTCCCCCAGCTACCCGGAGGGGCACCGTAACCAGGCCTCCACCACTGATGCTGATTTCCTGCAGGCCAGCGTGGAAGAGCTCAGCGACCAACTCCTGTGGACGCAGCTGAGCACTGAGGCCGGGTGGAAGAAGATCTTCATCGGGAGCCTCACCAGACGCCTGTCGGCAGCCTCGTCTGGTCCGGAGCAGGAAAGAAGTTCCAGCGCTCCGAAGCCAGAAAGCAAGGCCCTGCCGGAAAGCGAGATGCTGCAAACAGAGATGACAACGTCGCAGCACAAGGCCCTGCAACCAGCGTTCCAGACCCCAGCGGAGACAGAGCAGACCGGCACCGGAGGGACCGCATCTGAAGCAGGTATGAAGAACGACCCTGCCCTGATGACCGACACCACTCCAGCGACTGCTAGTGCCACAGCTGCTGACTCCGTTCCAGTGACTGATCTTGCAGCAGCTGCTACCTCTGCTGCAGCAAATGCCCATACTAAAGCTACGCAGAGCTCCATCGCTGCGCATGACTTAACCGTACATGAAAGATGGATTAACGGCATTTATCCAGCACTGGGTGTAACCCTGGACTTCACCCTTCCCAGGCCAAGAAGGGTTAAGTGCCAGGTGCAGCCCTGGAAGCCGTCCAACTAAACCTTGGAAACCTGAAACTGTAAATAGTTAACTGTTTGTTTTCCTTACTGCTTTAATCCCGACCAGGGTTAGTCCTTAAAGGGATCCCTTTGTTTACCCGGGATCCCTATTGCTTTATGTTTGTTTTTGCATCAGTGTTCTAAAAGACTGCCGAATCATGGACGGTGAATGATTCACAAACTGTTGCTGTAAATAGTTTGCACCTTCTTAAAGGTGCCCTCTACTGGTTTTACAAAGAAAAGAGCTTTTTGAAGAGACTGTTCCTGGATACAGCCCAGAAGTTCTTGTTTACTGCAGACTTGCAACTTGAGAGTTGCACTACCTCAAAGAGACTTGAGATGTCCCTCTTAAAGGGAATGTTCACTGTTGCAATTAGCCGAGACATAATGTTGCTTTAAGAAAGTTGGATAGTAATAATGTTTTACATAGTAGTATGTAGATAGAAAGATAGTAATAAGGAATCGAAATGTTGATAATGATATGTGAATAAAATTGAAGTTAAAGTGATTATCGGAACTAATGATAGAGAGCCAAGGAAAGATGCAGTAGGCCCGTGGGGGTAGATGAGAGAGTCCTGCATAGGAGAAAGAGAGCTCAGGAAAATGTTGATTTGCACTTTTAGTCTTGTAGTATGCCTTTAGTGGGTACCTGCCTTACGCCCTTAAAGGAAAAGTTAAATTATTGTTCAGAATTTGCACTTAGTAGATAGAATGCCCTGCTGGGTAGTAATGGTCATTTATAGTCAGTTATTTAATAAATGTTATTTAAAATCTGAAGCACTGTGTAAATATGTTTTTGTTTGTAACGTTCAAGTGTTCTCACCTCCCATAAAGGGAAGCACTGTTAAATGTACTTGTTTATTGCATTTCAAAATTTTGTATGTCTTTTGCTGACATGTATTGTTGTTCTTCTTTCCCAGTCCGGGAGTACTGGATTTAACCGGGGGGGAGTGCAGCGCCTCAGAGTCCTGGTCGTTGCAGTACTGTCGCTCCGCCACTAAGGGGAGTGATGGTACGTCTGATGGCACTAAAGGAGTTCTCCTGACCAGGTATCACAGTCACACATTACACTTCACACTCCGGCCACCAGGGGGAGCAAAGGGTTCTATGTATTAGGCCACTCCTCACACTCTGGTAAAACTGGGGGCTGGATAGAAAGTGAGAGAGAAGCTGACTGGGTTTTGCCCAGGCAACATCTAGTGAGAGAAGAGCGTTGCTTGGGAAGATCCAGGGGGTTTCCCGTCAGGGGTGGGATCCTGGCAGAGGCCTAGCGAAAAGGACAGATCGTTACGGAGCCGTGCCTGCAGTTCATTGCGGCGGCATCTTAAGAAAGGACACGAAGTGAAGTATATTGTGGAGAAGTGAGAAACGAGATCACAGCACAAAGGCGATAGAACCAGTAGGAGTCGTGCCCCGAGATCGGCAACATCCTACTGAGGTGCGTAGCTGGTGGCCGGAACGCCGAGGAAGTATTGGGCTCTACGCATTACTTCAAACCAACGGCAGGGCAGTTAATTATAGGTTGGCTGCCTCACCTAAATCAGCTAATGAAGACAACGGAGGCAATTGTGGGAGAGGGGCGTCTCTAGGGTCCCTATAAAATAACTCCAGGCCTACCCCGTCATACGGGTGCGTCCTATCCATATCATCTGGGGGACGGAGAGAAAGAACAGAAACATACACAACAGTTGTGAGGACCATCCCATGGTGCTCAGCAGGGAAGTACTACAACACCCAGGCACTAGTAGGTAGGCACTGATTTCCACCTGCAAAGGGAACTCTGGATGTGCCTTCGGCCCGGCCGTTCTCAGCCAGCCCTGTTTACAGTGCTCTGGATTGCGGATGCCGAAGCCTTCAGTAAAGAGGTAAAGAGACTGCAACCCTGTGTCCTCGTTATTTACTGCGACCTACACCACTACAAACACCTTTTATTGGGCGCCCCTTAGCAGGACCACGGACCGGGTCGGGCCACCGTGACATCCTCAGAACCGATAGACCCGGTACCGAGTACCCCGTCGTCCTGCGTCTGGGGGCCGTGCCACTGGCACTGGGTGAGAAATAAAGTCGGGGAGGCAGAGCCTCAGTAAGTGCTTCAGCACACTAAAAAAAAAACCTTCAGCCTCATTTGCATATAAAGAAGCATCCCTATTTCAGTAATGGAGCAGTTGTTGCTAAAAAGGAATCTGTCAGTAAGATCAACCCTCCTGTGATGCTGGCTAGTCACTTCTCACAGACAAGCCGTGAAACTGGTGAGTCAAGGAGTCCTGGGTTAAATACCAGAAGTGTACATCAAAGGCAAAAAGGGCAAGACAGATGAATAGTCAAATGGCTTAGGTCAGGCAACAAAGATCAGGACAGCAGGACGTAGAGCACAAGGAACACACACCACTGAGCAAAACTACGTCTGACAGTGGTCTGACCATTATCAGCTAGTTAAATAGCCAGGCAATCAACCAAAAAGGGGGAAACTCAGCAGGCCCAGTTTGATTGGGCGGTTGGACAATGCTTAATTTGCATGGGGCTAGACCGTCACGCCCCAGCCGTTGTTTGGGCGGTCAGGCTATCTCATTCACAAAACTGACAGCTTAGCATGCCCCTGAAATCCATAAGGTGGCTGAGCTGTCACTCACTGCATCCGTGTGATATAGTGAGTGGCGGACTCTTGACATCTCCTAAGCCATCTATACGGGCATGCAAGTCATAGAAAGTTGAATAATATGATACCTTGATATCTGCGATCTGATGTCTAATTCCAGAGAAATTCATGCTTTTCTTATATGTAAATGAGGTGTTCTAGGCTGGACACTGATGTAAGAGGGTGGTGTTGTTATGGACAGTAAGGAACACGCTGTCACTTTAAGAGACTGCATCCCCTTGTCTAGCATGATGGAATGTTCAGCTTCTCCCCTGCAATAGACTGTGTGAATGAACTGCACTGTGCAGAGGGTGGAGGTGGAGCCTGAACAGCATGTGTGAGCTGGAGCTGCAGTAGAGAGAACTTTGTGCTGTTTTGCTGCAAGAGAGGACCCACAGCCTGTAACGTAGTGGACTTGTGAAATTTGACAGACTTTTCCGGGTACAGCGAGAGTGGCTGTCCTGTGTGAGTTTGAGATGCCACGAAGACACCGAGAAAGGGATTTACAGTTTCCAGAAGCATCTCCAGGACCCAGAAGCAAGAGCAAGAAGAAGACCACGTTACACGGAGCTGGCAAATAGCCATGCGCACCACCGTACTAGACTGTAGGACTGCCCTCCCCCCTGGACTGGATCTAAGTCCCCAACATCACCATGCGTTTGTTCCTGTTTTGTGCACGTTAGTGCCTAGTGTGGGATTCAATAGCCAGTACACGGGAGCCGTGTGGCCTGCTTAGTAAAGGCCAGGGAGGTTATACATAGAGTAGCATCATTATTTGTTTATTATTTTCATTTGCTTTTGTGACATATATTGAATCTGTAATAGTTGGAGCACCGTGCTATTTGACAGCCCAGCTAAAGAATATATCTCTTGTAATTTATCTTTTGCCATTGCATACCCCTATTTGCATCTTCCTCATCCACTTTATTCCTTGCCTTCCAATAAATTTACCCTTTGTAGTTTGCAACTCATCTTGTGTACGGTAGTCTTCCTGCACCGTGGTGGTCCCCCGGCCATCACTTCAGATGTTTCACACACACCCATAGACTTATATGGATGCGTGTGGGCTGAGTCTTGCAGTCACTTGCAGCATGCTGCAATTGTCTTCTCATGCCTAATTGGTATGAGAAGCAAATCGTACATTTGAGTGAGATAAAAACACTGAGTAGCACTCAGCCATGTTAGGCCTGTTTCACACGTCAGTGGCTCCGGTACGTGTGGTGACAGTTTTCTCACGTACCGGAGACACTGACTCATGTAGACACATTAAAATCAATGTGTCTCTGCACATGTCAGCATGTTTTCACGGACCGTGTGTCCATTTGAAAAACACGGAGACATGTCAGTGTTCGTGGGAGCGCACATGTCACACGGACCCATTAAAGTCAATGGGTCCATGTAAAACGCATACCGCACACGGATGCTGTCTGTGTGCCGTCCGAGTGCCGTGCAGGAGACAGCACTACAGTAAGTGCTGTCCCCCCAGCTTGTGGTGCTGAAGCCGCCATTCATTTCTTCTCTTCAGCAGCGTTCGCCGGAGAGAAGGAATGAAAAATCATTGTTTTTTTTATTTTTTTTGTGGTTAAAAAAAAAGATCCTTGTCACCACCAAGGATCTTTATTTTAACCACAAAAAAAATAAAAAAACAATGATTTTTCATTCCTTCTCTCCAGCAAACGCTGCTGGGAAGAAGGAATGAATTCCGGCTTCAGCACCAGATGCAGGGGACAGCGCTTATCTCTAGCGCTGTCTCCTGCATGGTCCGTGTGGTACCCAGTTGGCACATGGGCGGCACATGGCTGCCGCTCGTGTGCCACACTGAGGGCCACGTGAGCACACGGACACACGGACACGGATAACTCCGGTTCCGATTTTTCCAGTACCGGAATTATCTGGACGTGTGAGACTGGCCTTATATTGTGAGCGAGCCCTTATATTCACACACAGCTCTGCAGTGAGATGAGGAGAGAAGAGAGCAGTCATTACACCCCATCTGGTTTTTCTCATTTTTAAGTAAAATAAGCTCTGGAGGCAGATCAGCGTCCAGACCATAGTCCTGAACAGCTCATTTCCATATAAGAAAAACGTGGATTTCTCTGGAATAACAGATTGTATCAAGGTATCGTTTTATTCAGATTCTTATGACCTACATGCCCATATAGACGGCTTAAGAGCAGGGCTGTCTCCAGGTTTTCGTGGGCCTGGGTGAAAGAGTCTCAGTGGGCCACAATTCAAGATGCACAGATTCGGCAGAAAAATATAGGTGTCGTACAATGCCAATGATTTCACTTCTAATATTACATGAGTGATATAAATAGCTCAGAAACCGGACAGTATAGTCCTCCACGCAGTATTATGGGCACCACATAGTGCTCCATACAGAAAAATGTGCCCCATATAATGTTAGCTCCATATAGAATAATGAGCCCCATATATTGCTTCATACAGAATAATGGAACCCACATAATGAGCCCCATATAATGCTCCTAAGAGTATACTGAGCCAAACATAGTGTTCCATGCAATATAATGGACCCCATATAATGCTTCATACAGAATAATGGACCCCACAAAATGCTCCATACATAATGAGCCCCATATAAGGCTCCATACATAATGGGCCCCATATAAGGCTCCATACATAATGGGCCCCATATAAGGCTCCATACAGCATATGATGGGCTCCATACATATTTTTTTCTTCATTGCCCAATGGTATAAAATTCTGTGACCCACCTGTGGTGTCAATATGATCACTGCTCCCTTAGATGAATTCATTGAACTAGAGGCAGTACGGTGGCTCAGTGGTTAGCACTGCAGTGCAGAGTTTGTATGTTCTCCCCATGTTTGCGTGGGTTTCCTTCGGGTTCTCCGGTTTCCTCCCACATTCCAAAGACTTGCAGATAGGGAATTTAGATTGTGAGCCCTATTGGGGACAGTGCCAATAATGTCTGTAAAGTGCTGTGGAATTAATGGGGCAGTTCTGCTCTTCTGGCATCTCATGACATGGCACTCTCAAACCAGTCCAGCAAAATCCAATATGGTGCTTCTTCCCTTCTGAGGTTTGCACTGTTCCTCAAAAGTAGTTTTAGACCACATATGGGGGATACGTGTACTCAGGAGATATTGCACAACAAATTTTGGGGTTCATTTTCTCCTGCTATCCTTGTGAAAATAAAAAAAATTGAGGCTAAAATAACAATTCTATAGGAAAAATGTGATTTTTTTTTATTTTCACGGCTCTATGTTATAAACTTCTGTGAAGCAGCTGGGGGTTCAAGGTGCTCACCACAGATCTAGTTACATTCCTTGAGGGGTCTAGCTTCCAAAATCATGTCATTTTTCCATTGTTTAGGCTCTCCAAATGCAACATGGCATCCACTAATTATTCCAACAAATTTTGCATTCAAAAAGTCAAATTATGCTCCTTCTCTTCCAAACCCTGCTGTGTGTCCAAACAGTTTTCCTCCACATATTGGGTATCGGCTATTAAGGAGAAATAATACAACAAATTTTATAGTGCAATTTATCCTGTTACCCTTATGAAAGTGCAAAATTTGGGGCTAAAAAATATTTTAGTGAGAAAAATGTGATTTTTTTATTTTTTACAGCTCAACGTTATAAACTTCTGTAAAGTACCTGAGGGTTCAAAGCGCTCACGACACATCTAGGTAAGTTTCCTGAGGGGTCTAGTTTCCAAAATGTTGTCACTTGTGAGCATTTTCCATTATTTAGACCCATCAGGGGCTCTCCAAATGCAATCTGGCGTCCGCTAATTACTCAAGCAAATTTTACATTCAAAAAATCAAATGGCGCTCCCACCACATATGGGGCATCTGCATGCTCAGGAGAAATTGCACATCAAATTTTGTGGTCCATTTTTTCCAGCTACCCTTGAGAAAATAAAAAAAAGGAGTATAATTCCTGTGAAGCACCTGATGGGTTAATAAACTTCTTGAATGTGGTTTTGAGCACCTTAAGGGTTTTTTAGGATGGTCTTACTTTTAGGTATTGTTACAGAATCCCCCAGCACCCAGAATATGTTATGCAGTTATTTGTATATATAATAGGTTCCATGTGAGATATATGTCCCTAATGCATCAGCCCACAGGCTGCGCCCCTGGGCAGAGGAGACAAGATATTCCCCTTCTGACCTCCCCCACCTTTGTAATTCCCACAGTAAATATCAGCAGGCTCCGGCCCCCTGCGGCTATTGTAATGTATGTGCAGCGCCCCAGAGTCCTGGTCGTTGCAGTACTGTTGCTCCGCCACTAAGGGGGGCTATTGTACGTCTGATGGCACTGAAGGAGTTCACCTGACCAGGTATCACAGACACCAATACACTTCATAGTCTGGCCTCCAGGGGGAGCTAAGGGTGCTATGTATTAGGCCACTCCTCACAATCTGGTAAAACTGGGGGTTAGATAGGAAGTTAGACAGAAAGCTGACTGGGTTGGAACCAGGCAACATCCTGTGGCAGAGGGTGTTGCAGGGGAAGATTCAGGGGGGTCCCTGTCAGGGGTGGGATCCTGACAGAGGCCTAGCGAACAGAAAGAACGTTACAGGACCGCGCCTGCACTTCATTGCGGCGGTACCCCAAGAAAGGACAAGAAGCGAGGTTTATTGTGAAGAGTGAGAAACGAGATCAACGCAACAAGGAGAAAACACCAGTAGGAGTCGTGCTGTAAGATCGAGGCAACATCCTACTGAGGCGCGTAGCCGGTGGCCGGAAAGGCCGAGGAAGTACTGGCTCCAAGCCTTACTTCAAACCAACGGCAGGACAGTCAGTTATAGGCGGGCTGTCTCACCTAAATCACCTAAGCAGACATAGGGGGCAACAGTGGGAGAAGGGCGACACTAGGGTCCCAGAAGAACTCCAGGCCTACCCGTCATACGGGTGCGTCCTAGCCATATCATCTGGGGGACGGAGAAGAACATCGTAATCAGTTGTGAGGGAACATCAGAAACAGACACAACAGTTGTGAGGACTATCCCGTGGTGCTCAGCAGGGAAGGACTACAACACACAAGCGCTAGAAGGAAGGCACAGATTTTCACCTGCAAAGGGAACTCTGGAGGTGCCATCGGACCGGCTGGTCTCAGACAGCCCTGTTAACCGTACTCGGGATTGAGGATCCTGAAGCCTTCAGTAAAGAGGTAAAGAGACTGCAACCCTGTGTCCTCGTTATTCATCGCACCCTGCACCACACATCATCCCTCTCAACTTTTACTGGACGCCCCTCAGCAGGGTCACGGACCGGGTCTAGCCACCGTGACAATCCCAGAACCGAGACAGAGAGGCCCGGTACCGGGTACCCCTCGGCCCTGCGACTGTGGGGGCGCTCCAACTGTCTGGCCTGCCACTTTTGAACGGACCTGCCCTCTGTATCTGTTGTTACATATATTCTGTGTTTGGTCAATAAAGGGGTGTGAGACTGGAAATACTTGGAGAAGCAGTCAGCTTTTATATGCTCTCATGTAATCAAGGAATTCCAGCCAGCGTCCTTCATTCAGACTCCAGCCAATGCAAAGTGGACCTACTGAAACACGGTGTGGTACTGAAAGAGGTACCCCAGCTTGGTAGACCCCGTTACACTGGTGGCAGACAGCGGGATCTGATACCCCTTCTACAGGAGGAAAGGAATGAATGGAAAACAACTACCAGAATTTAAAGAGGACTACATTAAAAGATCTGGTGGAAGCCCGAGGGTTAATCGCCAGCAACAAAACAAAAGCAGATTTGATAGCAGCCATCATGGAACACGACGGTGCAGCGCCCCCCAATGTGAACGTAGAGGAGACTGAATTCCAGAGAGAGGTAAAGAACAAACTGGCGTTCTATGGCCCAAACCCTGCAGTAGAGATCATACGAGAGGTGATGGCTGATGTTCGTACTGATCTGAAGGAAAAGATGGCCAAGCGGACCAGGATAGAGCTAACCAAGATGGAGATGGCAGAGCGGACCAAAGTGGAGCTGGCCAAGATGGAGATGGCAGAGCGGAGAGAGAAGAGTCAGCGAGCAGGGGGAGCTCTAGCCTCCTACCAGGTACCTTCAACAGTAAGCCACAAAAAGATCCAGTATAATGCCTTCCGACAGTTGGGGGAGGCAGAGGAAGACATTGATGGCTTTCTGCAGGACTTTGAGCGGCAGTGTGCCCTTCATCAAGTGAAGCCGGAGGAACGGGTTCAGATTCTGGCCAGCAAGCTGACCAACCGGGCAGCGGACGCCTATCGCACGGTACCTGATGAGGACTGTATGGACTATGAGCGAATCAAAGAAGTGATCTTGGTCCGGTATGCGCTGACACCAGAGGCATACCGCCAAAAGTTCCGCGGACTTATAAAACGAGTAACCGATACCCACGCGGAATGGGCCTGTAAATTACGGCGGTCACTGCTACAGTGGGTACAAGGGAGCCAAGCAACCACTAAGGAGGACGTCCTCCAGCTCTTCTTGTTAGAACGATTCTTTAATGGACTAACCCCCGAGATACAGGAATGGCTTCGGGACAGGCGGCCAATGACTCTTGAGGAAGCCGCTCGTTTGGCCGATGAACATCATGATGCCAGGAGGCCTCAGTTGTCTGGATCAAAGATGGTCACTAAGGGTCCGCCCATGGACCTGGAGGGCCCCAAACCACCGAAGATTGTAGGGGGACCAGCTAGAAACCTGGCCTACCAAAGTTCCCCTGGGGCGCGATGCCACACCTGCCATCGGCTGGGCCACCTGCAAAGACAATGTCCCAACCGGACTCAGCATACCCAGTGGCCAAAGGCGGGAACAGCTATCTTCAGCCGGGCCACTGTACACTGCTACCAAGGCGAAGCTGACCAGGCATTGGGGGCTACAACTAACCAAGGGGTGGAAGAAATGGAGGAAGTGCTGCATGAAGTAGACCCCGTGCAGGCAGCCCGGGCAGATAATTGACAACAGCATAGACAGGTCGTGTGGGTTAATGGGAAACGCATGCAGGGACTAAGAGATTCCGGAGCAACTTTCACCCTTGTGAAGCCTCATCTCGTCCGGGACCAAGAGAAGACGGACCGGACAGTGGCAGTCCGTGAAGTAGGGGGAGCCATACATCGACTGCCCACTGCCAGGATTCACCTGAACTGGGGAGTCAGGGATGGCCTTGTTGAGGTCGGTTTGATGGAGGAGTTGCCTGCAGACGTCTTGCTGGGAAATGACTTGGGGCCCATGTTGTCTGCCTTCTTGGTTGCCCCTCTGGCTGAGACATATCCTGTGACCACCCGGAGACAAGCTCGAGCTGCGGTGGCGGAATCACACTCAGAGGAGGCCCAGGTAAGACATCCCAGCCCTACACGTATTCCCATAGCCAGACACATTTCTTGGGCCACCCCAGATGAATTTAAGAGGGAGTTACTTGAGGATCCTTCATTGGAGGGATATCGTGGGAAGGCACAGGAGGGGAGAGGGGTACTGGAAGGGGAACAGTTTATATGGAAGCAGGGACTCCTCTACCGGATCACAGAGCAGCACCACACAGGGACGAGCCCCACTATAAAACGAAAGCTGGTAGTTCCCAAGAAGTATAGGCAGGAGTTACTGCGAATCTCTCATGACATACCCTTGGCCGGGCACTTCGGCGTTTGTCGCACCAGGCATCGTCTGTCACAAAACTTCTTTTGGCCGGGGGGTAACCTATGATGTTTGTCAGTACTGTCAGACCTGTGACAGTTGCCAGCACTGTTATGGACCTGGTGGTTAGGTGCACCTGGAATGACCTGATGGTTAAACTAGAAGACAGGACAAGCTCTGGGAAGTGGGAACTCTGCTGACCGCAAATCCTAATCCTAACACACACACTAGAAATAGCTGTGGAGCGTACCTAACTCTCCCTAGACGCCTCTTCACAGCCTAAGAGCTAACTACCCCTAAAGATAGGAAAGTAAGCCTTACCTTGCCTCAGAGAAATTTCCCCAAAGGTAAAGGCAGCCCCCCACATATATTAACTGTGAGTTAAGAGGAAAGTCACAAACACAGGGATGAAACAGGTTTCAGCAAAGGAGGCCAGACTTACTAGATAGACTGAGGATAGGGAAGGAATCTATGCGGTCAGCACAAAAAACTACAAAAAGTCACGCAGAGTGTGCAAAAAGACCCCCGCACCGACTCACGGTGCGGAGGTGCCACTCTGCAACCCAGAGCTTCCAGCTAGCAAGGCAATATCATGTTAGCAAGCTGGACTAGAATTTAGCAAGCACTAAGAAACATATTCAGTACAAAATGAACAACAAATGAACTAGCAGGGACTTAGCTTTTGCTGGAGTAGACAGGTAATCAGAAAGATCCGAGAGAGATCTGAACCAGTACTAATACATTGACAGCTGGCATGGAGTAAAGATCTGAGTGGAGTTAAATAGAGAAGCCAGCCTAGCTGCAAATGAGGGCAGCTGAGGGAGCAACCTCAGAACCAGCAGTTCCACTCACAGCCACCAGAGGGAGTCCACGGACAGAACTCGCCGAAGTACCATTCATGACCACAGGAGGGAGTTCGAGAACGGAATTCACAACACAGCACATTGGCAAGAGGGGAGATCGATGCAAGGCCAAATTACGCCCCCTCCCCATTGTGGAGGAACCATTTAGCCGAGTAGCGGTCGATCTGATAGGGCCGTTAGCCAAACCCAGTCCATCAGGGAAAAGGTATATATTGACAGTGGTAGATTATGCCACACAGTATCCAGAGGCGGTTGCGTTACCTAACATACTGGCAGAGACGGTGGCGGCTGCCCTGTTCCAGGTTTTCTCACGGGTTGGATTTCCCCGGGAGATTATCTCGGACCAGGGTACCCAGTTTACAGCAGAGGTGACCAACCAACTGTGGAAGCTGTGTGGCGTAAAGTCCATTAGAAGCGTACCACCCGCAAACCAATGGGTTGTGTGAACGCTTTAACGGGACATTAAAACAACTCATTGGGACTTTTACCAGGACCTACAGGAACTGGGAGAAATTCTTGCCTCACCTCCTGTTTGCCTATTGGGAGGTGCCCCAAGAATCCACGGTGTTCTCCCCGTTCGAACTGGTATACGGGAGACGGGTAAGGGGACCCCTAGACTTAGTGCTAGAACACTGGGAAGGGGAGGGCACCATAGAAGGGGTGCCTATTGTACCCTATGTGCTGGAATTCCGGGACCGCCTACAGGAGCTGACCCAGACTGTACGTGGGAACCTGCAGGTGGCCCAACGGCGCCAGCGCATATGGTACGATCGGAGGGCCAGAGAACGCACCTTTGAGATAGGACAGAAGGTCCTGGTGTTAGAACCCACTAGGCAGAACAAGTTCCAAGCTGCATGGCAGGGGCCCTACCAGGTAGTGGGGAAAATAGCCGACACCACCTATAATGTCGCCGATTGTGACGACCCCAGGGTTATCTGCATGTTCCACGTGAACATGCTGAAGCCCTACCGGGAGCGCCCTGAAGAGGTAGTGGCCATCTGTGCACCTGAAGCAGAGGATGTAGCCGGACTCCCCTTGCCTGATGTCTTAGGGGAGAGGACTCAGTCTAAAACATGGGACCAGGTACACTGGGGTGAAGACCTAGGTCCCCGGGAGAGACAGCAAGCAGAGGCGTTGTTTAGGCAGCGACAGAGAATGTTTCCAGGGAGACCGGGGTACACCCACCTGGCACAACACAAGGTTGAGACCCAGGATCAGACCCCCCTGAGACAACCCCCCTTCCGTGTCCCTGAGTCTGTACGAGAAGGGATGCAACAAGAGATATGAGAGATGTTGCGTTTAGGGGTCATTGAAGAATCAGATAGTCCCTGGGCATCCCCCGTAGTGTTAGTGCCCAAGAAGGATGGGACTACATGGTTTTGTGTAGACTATCGCAGGCTCAATGAGAAAACGGTGACGAATGCGTATCCCATGCCGCGCGTGGATGAGCTGTTAGACCGCCTGGCGGGGGCAAAGTATTTGACCACCATCGATCTATGCAAAGGCTACTGGCAGATTCCCCTTAGTCCTGATGCTATTCCCAAGTCTGCATTTGTCACCCCGTTCGGCTTATTCCAGTTTTGAGTTATGCCATTCGGGATGAAGACTGCCCCTGCGACCTTCCAGAGGCTGGCTGACCGGCTTCTGGATGGTCTCCAGGACTATGCATGTGCCTACCTGGATGACATCGCCATCTACAGCGCGACATGGGAAGAGCATCTAAATCACCTAGAGACAGTATTAGACAGGATCCACAAGGCCGGAATCACCCTGAACCCAAACAAGTGTCCCGTGGGCAAAGCGGAGGTTCAGTATTTAGGACATTGGGTGGGAAGTGGGAAACAGCGACCAGAACCAGCCAAGATTGAGGCCATAGCCAAATGGCCCACCCCACGCACTAAAACCCAGGTCATGGTGTTTCTAGGGACAGCGGGGTATTACAGGAAATTAGTCCCCAATTACAGCAGCGTAGCCAAGCCCCTCACTGATCTGACCCGTAAGAACCAACCCCGCCAGGTAACCTGGACCCCAGAGTGTGAGGAAGCCTTCCGCCAGCTAAAGGACGCCCTCACCAATACCCCTTATATTGGCCGCACCCGATCCAACTAAACGTTTCCTTGTTCACACAGACGCTTCTATGTTTGGATTGGGGGCAGTACTGAGCCAAGTCGGGACGGACAGCCAAGAACACCCGGTAGCTTACCTGAGTCGAAAACTACTGCCCCGCGAAGTAAGCTATGCGGCCATTGAGAAGGAGTGCCTGGCAGTAGTATGGGCACTCAAAAAGTTACAACCATATTTGTATGGATGACAGTTTTCCCTCCTAATGGACCATAATCCCCTAGTCTGGCTTAATCGGGTCTCCGGAGACAATGCCAGATTACTGCGGTGGAGTTTAGCCCTACAACCTCTGGACTTCACCATCCACTACAGACCCAGCAAACAAAACGGTAACGCCGATGGACTAAGTCGACAAACGGAACTTGTACCAACCCCATAAACTTCGGTCATCCCTAAACCGATCTGTTAAGGATCAGTGTTGTGAATTCCGTTCTCAGGCTCCCTCCTGTGGTCGTGAATGGTACTTTGGTGAGTTCTGTCCTTGGACCCCCTCTGGTGGCTTTGAGTGGAACTGCTGATCTTTGAGGTTGGCTTTCTCAGCTGCCCTCGTTTATTGCTGCTGCTCGCTTCCATATTTAACTCTGCCCAGGTCATTAGTCCATGCCAGCTGTCAATGTTTCAGTACTGGTTCAGATCTCTCTTGGAATTCTCAGATGACCTGACTACTCCAGCAGAAGCTAAGTCTTTGCTAGTCATTTGCTGTTCATTGGTTTTTGAATATAGTTTTCAGTACATGCTATGTTTCAGTCCAGCCTGCTATTATGATATTTCCTTGCTAGCTGGAAGCTCTGGGGGTGCAGAGCTGCACCTCCACACCGTGAGTCAGTGTGGAGGTCTTTTTGCACACTCTGCGTGGTTTTTGTAGTTTTTTATACTGACCGCATAGTTCCCTTTCCTATCCTCTGTCTTTCTAGAGAAGATTCGGCCTCCTTTGCTAAAATCTGTTTCATTCCTGTGTTTGTCACTTCCCTCTTAACTCACAGTTAATATTTGTGGGGGGCTACCTTTACTTTGGGGAATTTCTCTGAGGCAAGGTAGGCTGCTGTTTCTATCTTTAGGGGTAGTTAGCTCTTAGGCTGTGAAGAGGCGTCTAGGGAGAGTTAGGTGCGCTCCACGGCTATTTCTAGTGTGTGTGATAGGATTAGGGATTGCGGTCAGTAGAGTTACCACTTCCTCAGAGCTTGTCCCAGGTTTTCTGTTCTAACCATCAGGTCACTTCGGGTGCTCCTAACCACCAGGTCATAACAGTACAGCTGGCCAACAAAGTGTTAATGCATCTCAAAAGAGGGATAAGAGAAGTTCTGAGTCAATTTTTTTTTCTTTGCAGCTTGTTTTGTCTTTCTTTTCCCCTTAACCTCTGGGTGGTTCAGGACTCAGGTGTAGATATGAATATTCAAGGTTTGTCCTCTTGTGTGGATCAACTCACTGCTAGGGTGCAGTGTATTCAAGATTATGTAGTTCAGAATCCGATGTTAGAACCTAGAATTCCAATTCCTGATTTGTTTTCTGGGGATAGATCTAAATTTTTGAATTTCAAAAATAATTGCAGATTGTTTCTTGCTCTGAAACCCCGCTCCTCTGGTGATCCCATTCAGCAAGTAAAGATTGTTATTTCTTTGTTGCGTGGTGACCCGCAAGACTGGGCATTCTCCCTTGAGCCAGGAAATCCTGCATTGCTTAATGTGGATGCATTTTTTCTAGCGCTTGGATTGCTTTATGACGAACCTAATTCTGTGGATCAGGCAGAAAAGATCTTGCTGACTCTATGTCAGGGTCAGGATGAGGCAGAAGTATATTGCCAGAAGTTTAGAAAGTGGTCTGTGCTTACTCAATGGAATGAGTGTGCCCTGGCAGCAATTTTCAGAAAGGGTCTTTCTGAAGCCCTTAAGGATGTTATGGTGGGGTTCCCCACGCCTGCTGGTCTGAATGAGTCAATGTCTTTGGCCATTCAGATTGATAGGCGTTTGCGCGAGCGCAAAGTTGTGCACCATTTGGCAGTGTCCTCTGAGCGGAGGCCTGAGCCTATGCAATGTGATAGGACTTTGACCAGAGCTGAACGGCAAGAACACAGATGTCAGAATGGGCTGTGTTTTTACTGTGGTGGCTCCTCTCATGCTATCTCTGATTGTCCTAAGCGCACTAAGAGGTTCGCTAGGTCTGTCACCATCAGGGGCGTAACTACCGCGGTCGCAGGGGTCGCAATTGCGACGGGGCCCGCAGTGCTTAGGGGCCCCTAAGAACTCTGAGCTACAAAATGGGCCGCCGGCCCTTTAAATAAATCTTCTTTACAGGCCCTGGTGCGCGTGCACTCTCTCAGTGCATGCGCGATCACGGGTGGGACTGCACTTGTCCCGCAGCAGAGCCCCTCCACCGCAGAGAGCCGCACACCACAACTATGACTGCAGCTGCTCTGTGCGCACAGGACCTGTGATGAGGTCACAGGAGGGGAGGAGTCGGAGTCACATGATCAAGGGCTTCTGTGTAGTGCAGGACTGTAGTGCAGTGCTGGTCGTCATCGTGCTGGAGGAGGGTAAGCTTTTGTGTGAGGTCAGGAGGGGTTTGTGTGGATGTAGCAGAGCAGTGTGTGTATGAGGTGTACAGAGCGGAGCCGTGTGTGTATGAGGTGTACAGAGCGGAGCCGTGTGTGTACGAGGTGTACGGAGCAGAGCCGGGTGTGTACGAGGTGTACGGAGCAGAGCCGGGTGTGTACGAGGTGTACGGAGCGGAGCCGGGTGTGTACGAGGTGTACGGAGCGGAGCCGGGTGTGTACGAGGCATACGGAGCGGAGCCGGGTGTGTACGAGGTGTACGGAGCGGAGCTGGGTGTGTATGAGGTGTACGGAGCGGAGCCGGGTGTGTACGAGGTGTACGGAGCGGAGCCGGGTGTGTACGAGGTGTACGGAGCGGAGCCGCGTGTGTATGAGGTGTACGGAGCGGAGCTGGGTGTGTATGAGGTGTACGGAGCGGAGCCGTGTGTGTATGATGTGTACGGAGCGGAGCCGGGTGTGTACGAGGTGTATGGAGCGGAGCTGGGTGTGTATGAGGTGTACAAGGCGGAGCCGGGTGTGTACGAGGTGTACGGAGCGGAGCTGGGTGTGTACGAGGTGTACGGAGCGGAGCCGGGTGTGTACGAGGTGTACGGAGCGGAGCCGGGTGTGTACGAGGTGTACGGAGCGGAGCCGGGTGTGTACGAGGTGTACGGAGCGGAGCTGGGTGTGTATGAGGTGTACGGAGCAGAGCCGTGTGTGTATGATGTGTACGGAGCGGAGCCGGGTGTGTACGAGGTGTACGGAGCGGAGCCGGGTGTGTATGAGGTGTACGGAGCGGAGCCGGGTGTGTACGAGGTGTACGGAGCGGAGCCGGGTGTGTACGAGGTGTACGGAGCGGAGCCGGGTGTGTACGAGGTGTACGGAGCGGAGCCGGGTGTGTACGAGGTGTACGGAGCGGAGCCGGGTGTGTACGAGGTGTACGGAGCGGAGCCGGGTGTGTACGAGGTGTACGGAGCGGAGCCGGATGTGTACGAGGTGTACGGAGCGGAGCCGGGTGTGTACGAGGTGTACGGAGCGGAGCCGGGTGTGTACGAGGTGTACGGAGCGGAGCCGGGTGTGTACGAGGTGTACGGAGCGGAGCCGGGTGTGTACGAGGTGTACGGAGCGGAGCTGGGTGTGTACGAGGTGTACGGAGCAGAGCCGGGTGTGTACGAGGTGTACGGAGCGGAGCCGGGTGTGTACGAGGTGTACGGAGCGGAGCCGGGTGTGTACGAGGTGTACGGAGCGGAGCCGGGTGTGTACGAGGTGTACGGAGCGGAGCCGGGTGTGTACGAGGTGTACGGAGCGGAGCCGGGTGTGTACGAGGTGTACGGAGCGGAGCCGGGTGTGTACGAGGTGTACGGAGCGGAGCCGGGTGTGTACGAGGTGTACGGAGCGGAGCCGGGTGTGTACGCGGTGTATGGAGCGGAGCCGTGTGTGTATGAGGTGTACGAGGTGTACGGAGCGGAGCCGGGTGTGTACGAGGTGTACGGAGCGGAGCCGGGTGTGTACGCGGTGTACGGAGCGGAGCCGTGTGTGTATGAGGTGTATGGTGCGGAGCCGTGTGTGTACGAGGTGTACAAGGCGGAGCCGGGTGTGTACGAGGTGTACGGAGCGGAGCCGCATGTGCAATGTGTACAGAGCTCAGCCGCGTGTGTAGGAGTAACTATGTGTGGCCATTATACTGTAGGCAATATCATGTGTGGCCATTGTACAGTATGGAGCACTATGTGTGGCCATTGTACAGTGTGGACAGGGGCGTAACTACCTGCCATTGCAACCGGGCCCGGCAGGTCAGGGGGCCGGCAGGTCAGAGCAGGGCCGGACTGGCCATCGGGCACTTCTGGCAAATGCCAGAAGAGCCGGTGCCAGTCATGGGCCGCTCGATCCGCCTCCCCCCGCCGCCGCCGACTCACCCCCACCTGCCGTCGCATTCAACTATACCGGCGTCTATGACGCCGGTACAGTTGAATGCAATGACGGGGGAGAGAGCGTCTACAGACGCTCCCTCTCCCATCATTCCCCGCTCTGCCTCTGACACTGCGGGTGCGCGATGACGTCATATCATCGCGCACCTGTTGTGTCCCGGGCAGACTGCAGCCCAGCCGAGCCTGAGACTGGAGCAGGAAGCAACGCTGGCAAGAGGAAAGGTAAGGAGAGTGTTTTTTTTTTTTTTACTGGACTGTGGTGGCATTCTCGGGGGGGCGAGAGATGCGGGCTGTGCTGTATATACCACTGTGCGGGCTGTGCTGTATATACCACTGTGCGGGCTGTGCTGGATAGACCACTGTGCGGGCTGTGCTGGATAGACCACTGTGCGGGCTGTGGTGGATAGACCACTGTGCGGGCTGTGCTGGATAGACCACTGTGCGGGCTGTGGTGGATAGACCACTGTGCGGGCTGTGGTGGATAGACCACTGTGCGGGCTGTGGTGGATAGACCACTGTGCGGGCTGTGGTGGATAGACCACTGTGCGGGCTGTGGTGGATAGACCACTGTGCGGGCTGTGGTGGATAGACCACTGTGCGGGCTGTGGTGGATAGACCACTGTGCGGGCTGTGGTGGATAGACCACTGTGCGGGCTGTGGTGGATAGACCACTGTGCGGGCTGTGCTGGATAGACCACTGTGCGGGCTGTGGTGGATAGACCACTGTGCGGGCTGTGCTGGATAGACCACTGTGCGGGCTGTGCTGGCACCCAACACCATGTTGCAGTGCAGGAGATTCCTCCTGCACGGCAACAGTCCGAGGCATATCTAGGGGAAGGGGGCAGCCGGGGCACGTGAGAGACAGGAAGCAGCTCCAGTCATCACGATGAGACAGCTTCTCAGTCTGTATTTTTCCCCCCTCATACATCTCATGTACGTCTGAATGAGATCGTATTTAAGAGAAAGCCAAAATAACCCCGGGATAGAAGGCGAGAGCAGGGGGGAGGTGCGGGACAGAGCCGCTTTAGTCAGGAGAAGCTGAGGAGCTGCAGCCGGTTTACATCTGTACCGGAGAGGAGATTGTGAGTTGTGTATATGAGCTGGTATCTCTGGTGTGTGTGTGTGTGTGTGTGTGTGTGTGTGTGATATCTGTAGTATGTGTGTGTGTGTGATATCTGTAGTATGTCTGTGTGTGTGTGATATCTGTAGTGTGTGTGTAATATGATGTGTGTGTGTGATATCTGTAGTGTGTGTGTGTGATATCTGTAGTATGTCTGTGTGTGTGATATCTGTAGTGTGTGTGTAATATGATGTGTGTGTGTGTGTGATATCTGTAGTATGTGTGTGATATCTGTAGTGTGTGTGTGTGTGTGTGTGTGTGTGTGTGATCTGTAGTGTGTGTGTGTGATAACTGATGTGTGTGTGTGATATCTGTAGTATGATGTGTGTGTGTGTGTGATATCTGTAGTGTGTGTGTGATATCTGTAGTATGTGTGTGTGTGTGTGTGAGGCAGCGGCGTAACTACCACGGTCGCAGCTGTAAGCGGCTCTGGCAGGTCAGGGGGCCGTGTGTCCCCTTGAGCCTGTCTCCCTTATGCTTGTGTCCCCATGTGCCTGTCTCCTTTGTCCCCTTGTGCTTGTGTCAGTCTCCCTTTCCCACTTGTCCCTGTGTGTCCCCTTGTGCTTGTATCCCTTGTCCCCTTGTGTCAGTCTCTTGCCCACTAGTCCCTGTGTGTCCCCTTGTACCTGTCTCCCTTGTCCCCTTGTGCTTGTCCCCGTGTGTCCCCTTGTGTCAGTCTCCATTGCCCACTAGTCCCCTTGTATCAGTCTCCTTTGCCCACTATTCCCCGTGTGTCAGTCTCCCTTGCCCACTAGTCCCTGTGTCCCCGTGTGCCAGTCTCCCTTGTCCACTAGTCCCCGTGTGCCCTTTGTGTCAGTCTCCCTTGCCCACTTGTCCCCGTGTGCCCCTTGTGTCAGTCTCCATTGTCCCCTTGTGTCCGTCTCCCTTGCCCACTAGTCCCCTTGTAACCTTCTCCCCTGCCTCCTAGCCCCCATGTGTCCCCTTGTGCCTGTCTTCCTTGCCCCCTTGTGCCCTCTCCCCTGCCCCCTCATCACCATTTGCTCGTGTCTTTCTCACTGCCCCTGTATGGAGGGGCTGCATTATACTATGAGGGGGGCTGCATTTTATTCTATGGGGGTCACATTGAATTTTATGGCGGGGGGGGGGGGGCCCATTTGGAAGTTCGCACCGGGGCCCATAACTTTGTAGTTACGCCACTGGTCACCATTAGTACTTTGCAGCCTAAATTTCTCTTATCTGTTACTCTGATTTGCTCACTGTCGTCCTACTCTGTTATGGCATTTGTGGATTCGGGCGCTGCCCTGAACTTGATGGACTTGGAGTTTGCCAGGCGCTGTGGTTTTTCCTTGGAGCCTTTGCAGAGTCCTATTCCCTTGAGGGGGATTGATGCTACGCCCAGGGCCGCCATCAGGGCATGACAGCCATGACTGGCGTATGGGGCCCGGTGAGCAGAGGGGGCCCGCATCGGGCCCCGTCTAATCTGCTCACCAGGCCCCCCCCTGCCGGCGCTGCGGGCCCCCCACCTGCCGGCGCTGCGGGCCCCCCCCCTGCCGGCGCTGCGGGCCTGCGGGACACTATTGACGTGCAGCCGTGCCCGCACGTCAATAGTTAACAGCCGCCGCCAGCCAGTCGGAGGCTGGCAGCTAACTTGAGCGGCCGCAGTGCGCAGTCGCACTTCGCCGGCGTCTGACGTCATTGTCAGCCGCCGGCGAGTGCGTCCTTCACCTGCGTGGAGGAAGTGAGGTTCCCCGCTGCAGGAGCGCATGGCCAGGTAAGAACTCGTTTTGTTTTTTTTTGAGAGCAGCGATCCCAGGGGGGTGGGGCCCGGGGCAGAACGCTGGACACGCTGGGGTCCAGGGCAGAACGCTGGACATGCTGGGGCAGAAAGCTGGACACGGGCAGTATGCTGGACACAGGGGCAGAGATACTGGACACAGGGGGCAGAGATGCTGGACATAGGGGGCAGAATGCTGGACACAGGGGGCAGAGATGCTGGACACAGGGGGCAGAGATGCTGGACACAGGGGGCAGAGATACTGGACACAGGGGCAGAGATGCTGGACATTGGGGCAGAGATGCTGGACACAGGGGGCAGAATGCTGGACACAGGGGGCAGAGATGCTGGACACAGGGGGCAGAGATGCTGGACACAGGGTTCAGAGATGCTGGACACAGGGGGCAGAGATGCTGGACACAGGGGGCAGAGATGCTGGACACAGGGGCAGAGATACTGGACACAGGGGGCAGAATGCTGGACACAGGGGGCAGAGATGCTGGACACAGGGGGCAGAGATGCTGGACACAGGGGGCAGAGATGCTGGACACAGGGGGCAGAGATGCTGGACACAGGGGACAGAGATGCTGGACACAGGGGCAGAGATGCTGGACACGGGGCAGAATGCTGGACACAGGGGGCAGAATGCTGGACACAGGGGGCAGAGATGCTGGACACAGGGGGCAGAGATGCTGGACACAGGGGCAGAGATGCTGGACACAGGGGGCAGAGATGCTGGACACAGGGGGCAGAGATGCTGGACACAGGGGGCAGAGATGCTGGACACAGGGGCAGAGATGCTGGACACAGGGGCAGAGATACTGGACACAGGGGGCAGAGATGCTGGACACAGGGGGCAGAATGCTGGACACAGGGGGCAGAGATGCTGGACACAGGGGGCAGAGATGCTGGACACAGGGGGCAGAGATACTGGACACAGGGGGCAGAGATGCTGGACACAGGGGGCAGAGATGCTGGACACAGGGGGCAGAGATGCTGGACACAGGGGCAGAGATGCTGGACACGGGGCAGAATGCTGGACACAGGGGGCAGAATGCTGGACACAGGGGGCAGAGATGCTGGACACAGGGGGCAGAGATGCTGGACACAGGGGCAGAGATGCTGGACACAGGGGGCAGAGATGCTGGACACAGGGGGCAGAGATGCTGGACACAGGGGCAGAGATGCTGGACACAGGGGGCAGAGATGCTGGACACAGGGGGCAGAGATGCTGGACACAGGGGGCAGAGATGCTGGACACAGGGGCAGAGATGCTGGACACAGGGGCAGAGATACTGGACACAGGGGGCAGAGATGCTGGACACAGGGGGCAGAATGCTGGACACAGGGGGCAGAGATGCTGGACACAGGGGGCAGAGATGCTGGACACAGGGGGCAGAGATACTGGACACAGGGGGCAGAGATGCTGGACACAGGGGGCAGAGATGCTGGACACAGGGGGCAGAGATGCTGGACACAGGGGCAGAGATGCTGGACACGGGGCAGAATGCTGGACACAGGGGGCAGAATGCTGGACACAGGGGGCAGAGATGCTGGACACAGGGGGCAGAGATGCTGGACACAGGGGCAGAGATGCTGGACACAGGGGCAGAGATGCTGGACACAGGGGGCAGAGATGCTGGACACAGGGGCAGAGATGCTGGACACAGGGGGCAGAGATGCTGGACACAGGGGGCAGAGATGCTGGACACAGGGGGCAGAGATGCTGGACACAGGGGGCAGTATGCTGGACACAGGGGGCAGAATGCTGGACAAGGGGGCAGAATGCTGGACAAGGGGGCAGAATGCTGGACAAGGGGGCAGAATGCTGGACAAAGGGGCAGTATGCTGGACAAAGGGGCAGGATGCTGGACACGGGGCAGAATGCTGGACACAGGGGGCAGAATGCTGGACACGGGCAGTATGCTGGACAAAGGGGCAGTATGCTGGACAAAGGGGCAGAGATGCTGGACACGGGGCAAAATGCTGGACAAAGGGGCAGTATGCTGGACAAAGGGGCAGATATGCTGGACACAGGGGGCAGTATGCTGGACACGGGGCAGAATGCTGGACACACGGGGCAGAATGCTGGACAAAGGGGCAGTATGCTGGACAAAGGGGCAGTATGCTGGACAAAGGGGCAGTATGCTGGACACGGGGCAGAATGCTGGACACAGGGGGCAGAATGCTGGACACAGGGGGCAGAATGCTGGACACAGGGGGCAGAATGCTGGACACAGGGGCAGTATGCTGGACACAGGGGCAGTATGCTGGACACAGGGGCAGTATGCTGGACAAAGGGGCAGTATGCTGGACACAGGGGCAGTATGCTGGACACGGGCAGAATGGAGATATGGGGTATGATGAAAGACATGGGGGCATGACTGGAGACAGATGGGGAAGGATTGGAGACACAGGAGGCATGATAGGAGACACTGGGGGCAGAATTGGAGACAGATTGTGCAGGATCATGGGGCAGGATGGATACGATGGAGACAGATGGGGCAGGATGGGGAGATCATATGGGGCAGGATGGATACTCATGAGGGCAGGATGGGAGAACATATGGCTGACGTTAGGAATGAGACACACGGGGGCCAGGATGGGGAATATTATTACCCTAGGGACTAATTAAGGGATATTATTACTGCAGTGATGTATTTATTTTTTGAGGACACTGTTTTAAATGAGGGGGCGGTCCTGTTACTGTGTAGAGTGACACTATGTCGCCTCTTTTTCTTTATGCGGTGTAATGTGGAAGTTGGGAAAAATTAAGTTATGTGTTCTACAAGCGGAGCTCGAGATAACTGTGTTATTTCCTGCAGAAACGAGTCCTGGCTGGAAGACATGATGGCGGTCTGTGCTGGATGAAAGATGAAGGACTTCACCTAGAGACGTCACTGGTAAGTCAGTGTTACCTATACACTGACACTATACACTGTATACTATATACAGAGCTCCTGTGTATAATTTCACTAGTGATCACTGTATTATCTGTACACAGACACTGCATACTAAGTACAGATCTCCTGTGTATAATGGCACTTATGGTGATAGTGTGGTGCTTTTTTTTTATTACTGATCAGAATTGTAGTATTCAGTAACTATGTGGTGGTAATATGTGGTCTGGACATGGTGTTGCGGTATTTGTTCCTTGTATGTGATATTATTTGATCACTGTGGTGGTAATATGCGGTCTGGTCATGGTGTAGCGGTATTTGTCCCTTGTATGTGATATTATTCGATCACTGTGGTGGTAATATGTCATCTGGTCATGGTGTAGCGGTATTTGTTCTTTTTATGTGATATTATTGGTCATTTTAAAAATTGAAAAATAAATAAAAATATACCTAAATTGTATTGCATATTTTAACAAATATTTAATAGGTTACAGCAGAGTAGGGCCTCACCAAAAGAGTCTACCGTGTTATGGTGGCGGCTTACAAAATCTTTTGGCCAAAACAAAAGCTGCCGGCTATATGTGTGATCTGGTGATGGGAACTGTTAGGGTATGTGTCCACGTTAAGTAAACGCTGCGTGTTTGACGCTGCATGGGGCCACAGCGTCAAACACGCAGCGTCCAGATGTTCCAGCATAGTGAAGGGGATTTTATGAAATCCCGTCTCCACTATGCGTGGTAACACGCACCCGGCGGCCCTGCGACTCCGGACATGCGGCGCTTCTTTTAAGATCGCAGCATGTCCGTGTTCCTTGCGGCAGCTGCGCCGCCGCAAGCTATAACACAGGGCCCTATGTGTGGGGTGCGATGATCCCGGATGTGTGCAATGAACACATCCGGCATCATCGCGTCACAGTAGGGGGCGGGGCTTATCGCCGAGCGGGTTTGCCGCTCCGACGCAACCGCCGACCATCCTGAAGGTGGACACGTACCCTCAATGTGTGATTGGTGAGAAGTGGAGTTTTTCCAAGAGAGAGCGGTGGGACTGTGGACAGTTTGAGGGGTGGAGCGTGGAGGCGGGGCTGGGGTGGAGCCTGGGCGGAGTCTCAAGGGGGCCCCAAAAATTTTGCTAGTATGGGGCCCCGAAATTTCTAGTGGCAGCCCTGGCTACGCCATTGGCCAAGAATAAACCTCAGTACTGGACTCAGCTGACCATGTACATGGCTCCCGCACATCAGGAAAATATTCGCTTTTTGGTGTTGCATAATTTGCATGATGTTGTTGTGTTGGGATTGCCATGGTTACAGGTTCATAATCCAGTACTGGATTGGAAATCAATGTCTGTGTCTAGTTGGGGTTGTCAAGGGATACATGGTGATGTTCCTTTGATGTCAATTTCTTCTTCCACTCCTTCTGAAGTCCCTGAGTTTTTGTCGGATTACCAGGATGTATTTGATGAGCCCAAGTCCAGTGCCCTACCTCCTCATAGGGACTGTGATTGCGCTATTAATTTGATTCCTGGTAGTAAGTTCCCTAAGGGCCGACTGTTCAATTTATCTGTGCCAGAACATGCCGCTATGCGGAGTTATGTAAAGGAGTCCTTGGAGAAAGGGCATATTCGCCCATCTTCGTCGCCGTTGGGAGCAGGGTTCTTTTTTGTGGCCAAGAAGGATGGCTCTCTGAGACCCTGTATAGATTACCGAACTCTCAATAAAATCACGGTCAAATTTCAGTACCCTTTGCCTCTGTTGTCTGATTTGTTTGCTCGGATTAAGGGGGCTAGTTGGTTTACCAAGATTGACCTTCAAGGGGCGTATAATCCTGTGCGTATTAAACAGGGCGATGAATGGAAAACAGCCCGAGGGCCATTTTGAGTACCTGGTGATGCCATTCGGGCTTTCTAATGCTCCATCTGTGTTTCAGTCCTTTATGCACGACATCTTCCGGAAGTATCTGGATAGGTTCATGATCGTATATTTGGATGATATTTTGGTCTTTTCAGATGATTGGGAATCTCATGTAAGGCAGGTCAGGATGGTGTTCCAGGTCCTTCGTGCTAATGCGTTGTTTGTGAAGGGCTCTAAATGCCTCTTTGGAGTTCAGAAGGTTTCCTTTTTGGGCTTCATTTTTTCCCCTTCTACTATCGAGATGGATCCTGTTAAAGTTCAGGCCATTTATGATTGGACTCAACCTACATCTGTGAAGAGTCTTCAGAAGTTCCTGGGCTTTGCTAATTTTTACCGTCGCTTCATCGCTAATTTTTCTAGTGTGGTTAAGCCTTTGACTGATTTGACGAAGAAAGGCGCTGATGTGGTGAATTGGTCTCTTGCGGCCGTTGAGGCCTTTCAGGAGCTTAAACGTCGTTTTACTTCGGCCCCTGTGTTGCGTCAGCCAGATGTTTTGCTCCCTTTTCAGGTCGAGGTTGATGCTTCTGAGATTGGGGCAGGGGCTGTTTTGTCTCAGAGAAGTTCTGATGGCTCCTTGATGAAGCCGTGTGCTTTCTTTTCTAGAAAGTTTTCGCCTGCCGAGCGTAATTATGATGTCGGCAATCGGGAGTTGTTGGCTATGAAGTGTGTCATGATTCCCAATGGCAGGGAAACATCAGAACACAAAAATAACGGACGAGCTCCGGGTGATGGAATCTCGAGCTGACCGTGAGCTAAATCTACCACACAACTAATAGTGGCCAGGGAGCATACCTACGACTTCCTAGATGCCACGCGCCAGCCGGAGGACTAACTACGCCTGGTAGAGGAAGGAACAGACCTGGCTTACCTCTAGGGAAATACCCCAAAAGATGATAGCAGCCCCCCACATGTAATGACGGTGAGGTAAGAGGAAAAGACATACACAGTATGAAAGTAGATTTAGCAAAGTGAGGTCCACTTACTAGATAGCAGAAGGATACAAAAGAGGACTTCACGGTCAACTGAAAACCCTTTCAAAAAACCATCCTGAAATTACTTTAAGACTCCTGTGTCAACTCATGACACAGGAGTGGCAATTTCAGCCCGCAAGAGCTTCCAGCTACAGAGAAAAACAAAACTGCAAACTGGACAAAAGATACAAAAACAAAAGGACAAAGTCCACTTAGCTGATCAGCAGACTAGTAGCAGAAACATGCAACCGAAGGCTCTGGTTACAATGATGACCGGCAAGGAAATGACTGGAGAGCAAGGCTAAATAGGAAACTCCCAAACACTGATGGGAACAGGTGACCTGAGACAGCAAAGCACACACAAGTCACCAGTACCACCAGCAACCACCAGGGGAGCCCAAAAAGCGGATTCACAACAGAAGTGGGCATTTGAGGAGTGGCGACATTGGCTTGAGGGAGCCAAACATCGCGTGGTGGTCCTGACTGATCACAAGAATCTGACTTACCTCGAGTCCGCCAAGCGGTTGAACCCTAGACAGGCTCGATGGTCACTGTTTTTCTCCCGTTTCGATTTTGTGGTCTCATACCTTCCGGGATCTAAGAATGTGAAGGCTGATGCCCTTTCTAGGAGTTTTTTGCCTGATTCTCCGGGAGTCCCTGAGCCGGCTGGTATTCTTAAAGAGGGGGTGATTCTGTCTGCCATCTCCCCTGATTTGCGGCGGGTGCTGCAGGAGTTTCAGGCTGATAGACCTGACCGCTGCCCAGTGGAGAAACTGTTTGTCCCTGATAGATGGACTAGTAGGGTTATTTCTGAGGTTCATTGTTCAGTGTTGGCTGGTCATCCTGGGATTTTTGGTACCAGAGATTTGGTTGCCAGGTCCTTTTGGTGGCCTTCCTTGTCACGGGATGTGCGTTCTTTTGTGCAGTCCTGTGGGACTTGTGCTCGGGCCAAACCTTGCTGTTCTCGTGCCAGTGGGTTGCTTTTGCCTTTGCCTGTCCCGAAGAGGCCCTGGACACATATTTCCATGGATTTTATTTCTGATCTTCCTGTCTCTCAAAGGATGTCTGTCATCTGGGTGGTTTGTGATCGGTTTTCTAAGATGGTCCATTTGGTACCCTTGCCTAAATTGCCTTCCTCCTCTGATTTGGTTCCATTATTTTTTCAGCATGTGGTTTGTTTGCATGGCATTCCGGAGAACATTGTGTCGGACAGAGGTTCCCAATTTGTTTCTAGGTTTTGGCGGTCCTTTTGTGCTAAGATGGGCATTGATTTGTCTTTTTCTTCAGCGTTCCATCCTCAGACAAATGGCCAAACCGAAGGAACCAATCAGACCTTGGAAACCTATCTGAGATGCTTTGTTTCTGCTGATCAGGATGATTGGGTGACCTTCTTGCCATTGGCCGAGTTCGCCCTTAATAATTGGGCTAGTTCTGCTACTTTGGTTTCGCCTTTCTTTTGTAATTCTGGTTTTCATCCTCGTTTTTCTTCAGGGCAGGTTGAGCCTTCTGACTGTCCTGGTGTGGATTCTGTGGTGGACAGGTTGCAACAAATTTGGACTCACGTGGTGGACAATTTGACGTTGTCTCAGGAGAAGGCGCAATGTTTTGCTAACCGCCGTCGTTGTGTTGGTCCCCGACTTCGTGTTGGGGATTTGGTTTGGTTGTCTTCTCGTTATGTTCCTGTGAAGGTTTCTTCTCCTAAGTTCAAGCCTCGTTTCATTGGTCCTTATAAGATTTCTGAAATTATCAATCCTGTGTCGTTTCGTTTGGCCCTTCCAGCTTCTTTTGCCATCCATAATGTGTTCCATAGGTCGTTGTTGCGGAGATATGTGGCGCCTATGGTTCCTTCCGTTGTATCCTCTGTTGTGAACTATACTTCTTGGCTCCCTCTTGTGGTCACTAGTGGTTGGCACTTGGATTGTCTTTCCCCAGGTTGGTACTCACCTGGTTCGTTAGGCCTGGGGTGTTGCTATTTAAACTTCCTGGATTCTCAGTCCAGTGCCTGGCATCGTTGTAATCAGTTCATTTCTGTTTGCTCCTGTCTTCAGGTCCTGGTTCCTTGCAAGATAAGCTAAGTCCTGCTTTCTTATTTTTGTTTATTTGCATTGTTCTTATTTTTGTCCAGCTTGTACAAAATGTGATTCCTGATTTTGCTGGAAGCTCTAGGGGGCTGATATTCTCCCCCCTCACCGTTAGTCGGTTCGGGGGTTCTTGGATATTCAGCGTGGATATTTTGTAGGGTTTTTTTGCTGACCGTATAAGTCATCTTACTATCTTCTGCTATTAGTCAGTGGGCCTCTCTTTGCTAAAATCTAGTTCATTCTTACGTTTGTCTTTTCTTCTTACCTCACCGTTATTATTTGTTGGGGGCTTGTACTATAACTTTGGGGTCTTTCTTCTTGAGGCAAGAGAGGTCTTATTTTCCCTGACAGGGTTAGTTAGTTCTCTGGCTGGCGCGAGACGTCTAGGATCAACGTAGGTACGTTCCCCGGCTACTGTTAGTTGTTTGTGCTAGGATCAGATATACGGTCAGCCTAGTTACCACTTCCCTATGAGCTGGTATTTATGTTTGCAGACTTTGCTGAAATCTCTGAGATCCTCTGCCATTGGGATCATAACAATCCTCCTGCTCCGGTGTTGGTTGAGGGGGAGTTGGAGTATGTGGTGGAGAAGATTTTGGATTCTCGTATTTCGAGACGGAAGCTTCAGTACCTGGTTAAATGGAAGGGCTATGGTCAGGAGGATAATTCCTGGGTTGTTGCCTCCGATGTCCATGCTGCCGATTTGGTTCGTGCCTTTCATTTGGCTCGTCCTGATCGGCCTGGGGGCTCTGGTGAGGGTTCGGTGACCCCTCCTCAAGGGGGGGTGTTGTGAATTAGACTTTTTTGGCTCCCTCTTGTGGTCACTAGTGATATGACTCTGGGATTGTCTTTCCTCAGTTTGGCACCCACCTGGGTCGTTAGTCCAGGGGTGTTGCTATATAAACTTCTTGGATTCTCAGTCCAGTGCCTGGCATCGTTGTAATCAGTTCCTTTCTGTTTGCTCCTGTCTGCTGGTCCTGGATCTTGCAAAATTAAGCTAAGTCTTGCTTCCTTGTTTTTTGGTTATTTGCATTGCTATTATTTTTTGTCCAGCTTGTACTAAATGTGATTCCTGATTCTGCTGGAAGCTCTAGGGGGCTGGTGTTCTCCCCCCGGGCCGTTAGACGGTTCGGGGGTTCTTGAATATCCAGCGTGGAAATTTTGATAGGGTTTTTGCTGACCGTATAAGTCATCTTACTATATTCTGCTATTAGTCAGTGGGCCTCTCTTTGCTAAATATCTAGTTCATTCTTACGTTTGTCTTTTCTCCTTACCTCACCGTTATTATTTGTTGGGGGCTTGTATCCAACTTTTGGGGTCTTTTCTCTGGAGGCAAGAAAGGTCTATCTTTTCCCTTCTAGGGTTAGTTAGTTCTCCGGCTGGCGTGAGACGTCTAGAACCAACGTAGGCACGTTCCCCGGCTGCTGCTATTTGTGGTGCTAGGATTAGATATATGGTCAGCCCAGTTACCACTGCCCTATGAGCTGGTTTTTTGTGTTTGCAGACTTGGTATGTATTTTTGAGACCCTCTGCCATTGGGGTCATAACAGTATGCCAGGCCAAGGTTGAATGTTTAATGCATTGCAGAAGTGGGATTACAAGAAAGGAAAGTCTGAGTTTTTTTTTTTTTTTTCTTTCCTCTCTTTTTTCCTCCCCTTTACCTCTGAGTGGCTTGTGCTTGCTGCAGACATGAATGTCCAGACCTTGATTACAAGTGTGGACCAGCTTGCTGCTCGTGTGCAGGGCATACAAGATTTTGTTACCAGTAGTCCAATGTCTGAACCTAAAATACCTATTCCTGAGCTGTTCTCTGGAGACCGATTTAAGTTTAGGAATTTCAGGAATAATTGTAAATTATTTCTATCTCTGAGACCCCGTTCATCTGGAGATTCAGCTCAGCAAGTAAAAATTGTTATCTCTTTCTTACGGGGCGACCCTCAGGATTGGGCCTTCTCGCTAGCGCCAGGAGATCCGGCATTGGCAAATGTTGATGCGTTTTTTCTGGCGCTCGGATTGCTTTATGAGGAACCCAATCTTGAAATTCAGGCAGAAAAAGCCTTGTTGGCTATTTCTCAGGGGCAGGATGAAGCTGAAGTGTATTGCCAAAAATTTCGGAAATGGTCCGTGCTTACTCAGTGGAATGAGTGTGCTCTGGCCGCAAATTTCAGAAATGGCCTTTCTGAAGCCATTAAGAATGTGATGGTGGGTTTCTCCATTCCTACAGGTCTGAATGATTCCATGGCGCTGGCTATTCAAATTGACCGGCGTTTGCGGGCGCCGCGAAGGCAATGTCTGTGTCAAGTTGGGGCTGTCAGGGAATTCATGGTGACTCCCCGCCGGTGTCTATTGCTTCCTCTACTCCTTCGGAAGTTCCTGAGTATTTGTCTGATTACCAGGATGTATTCAGCGAGTCCAGCTCCAGTGCTCTTCCTCCTCATAGGGACTGTGACTGCGCTATAGATTTGATTCCAGGTAGTAAATTTCCTAAGGGAAGATTATTTAATCTGTCTGTACCTGAGCATATCGCAATGCGTTCGTATATTAAGGAATCTCTGGAGAAGGGGCATATCCGTCCATCCTCTTCCCCTCTTGGTGCGGGATTCTTTTTTGTGGCCAAAAAGGACGGATCTTTGAGACCTTGTATTGACTATCGGCTTCTGAATAAAATCACTGTTAAATTTCAGTATCCTTTGCCTCTGTTGTCGGACTTGTTTGCCCGGATTAAAGGTGCCAAGTGGTTCACCAAGATAGACCTTCGTGGTGCGTACAACCTTGTGCGCATTAAGCAAGAAGATGAATGGAAAACTGCATTTAATACGCCCGAAGGTCATTTTGAGTACTTGGTGATGCCTTTCGGGCTCTCTAATGCTCCTTCAGTGTTTCAGTCCTTTATGCATGATATTTTCCGGAAGTATCTGGATAAATTTATGATTGTTTATCTGGATGATATTCTGTTTTTTTCTGATGATTGGGACTCGCATGTAGAGCAGGTCAGGATGGTGTTTCAGGTTTTGCGTGAGAATGCTTTGTTTGTTAAGGGCTCAAAGTGTCTCTTTGGAGTACAGAAGGTTCCCTTTTTGGGTTTTATTTTTTCCCCTTCTGCGGTGGAGATAGACCCAGTCAAGGTCCGAGCTATTCATGATTGGACTCAACCCACGTCAGTTAAGAGTCTTCAGAAGTTCTTGGGTTTTGCTAACTTCTACCGTCATTTTATCGCTAATTTTTCTAGCGTTGTTAAACCTTTGACGGATATGACCAAGAAAGGTTCTGATGTTGCTAACTGGGCTCCTGCAGCCGTGGAAGCTTTTCAAGAGTTGAAGCGCCGGTTTACTTCAGCGCCTGTTTTGTGCCAGCCTGATGTCTCACTTCCCTTTCAGGTTGAAGTGGATGCTTCTGAGATTGGGGCAGGGGCCGTTTTGTCGCAGAGAGGCCCTGGTTGCTCTGTAATGAGACCATGTGCTTTCTTCTCTAGGACGTTTTCGCCTGCTGAGCGGAATTATGATGTTGGCAATCGGGAGTTGCTGGCCATGAAGTGGGCATTTGAGGAGTGGCGTCATTGGCTCGAGGGTGCTAAGCATCGTGTGGTGGTCTTGACTGATCACAAGAATCTGATGTATCTCGAGTCTGCTAAACGCCTGAATCCTAGACAGGCCCGTTGGTCATTGTTTTTCTCCCGTTTTGACTTTGTGGTCTCGTATTTACCAGGTTCAAAGAATGTGAAGGGTGATGCTCTTTCAAGGAGCTTTGTGCCTGACTCTCCTGGAGTCGCAGAACCAGTTGGTATTCTTAAAGAGGGAGTAATCTTGTCAGCCATTTCTCCGGATTTGCGATGTGTGTTGCAGAGATTTCAGGCTGGTAGACCTGACTCTTGTCCACCTGACAGACTGTTTGTTCCTGATAAGTGGACCAGCAGAGTCATTTCCGAGGTTCATTCCTCGGTGTTGGCAGGGCATCCGGGAATTTTTGGTACCAGAGATCTGGTGGCTAGGTCCTTTTGGTGGCCTTCCTTGTCACGGGATGTGCGGTCATTTGTGCAGTCCTGTGGGACTTGTGCTCGGGCTAAGCCTTGCTGTTCTCGTGCCAGCGGCTTGCTCTTGCCCTTGCCTGTTCCGAAGAGGCCTTGGACACACATTTCCATGGATTTCATTTCAGATCTTCCGGTGTCTCAAGGTATGTCTGTCATCTGGGTGGTATGTGATCGCTTTTCCAAGATGGTCCATTTGGTATCTTTGCCTAAACTGCCTTCCTCTTCCGATCTGGTTCCCTTGTTCTTTCAGAATGTGGTTCATTTACACGGCATTCCTGAGAATATCGTGTCTGACAGAGGATCCCAGTTTGTTTCCAGGTTCTGGCGATCCTTTTGTGCTAAGATGGGCATTGATTTGTCGTTTTCGTCTGCCTTTCATCCTCAAACTAATGGACAAACGGAGTGAACTAATCAGACTCTGGAGGCTTATTTGAGGTGTTTTGTTTCTGCAGATCAGGATGATTGGGTGACCTTCTTGCCGTTGGCTGAGTTTGCCCTTAATAATCGGGCTAGTTCCGCTACCTTGGTTTCGCCATTTTTTTGCAACTCTGGTTTCCATCCTCGTTTTTCCTCGGGACATGTGGAGCCTTCTGACTGTCCTGGGGTAGATTCCGTGGTGGATAGGTTGCAGCAGATCTGGAATCATGTGGTGGACAACTTGAAGTTGTCACAGGAGAAGGCTCAGCGTTTTGCCAACCGCCGCCGCGGTGTGGGTCCCCGACTTCGTGTTGGGGATTTGGTATGGCTGTCTTCTCGATTTGTTCCTATGAAGGTCTCCTCTCCTAAATTTAAGCCTCGCTTCATCGGTCCTTACAAGATATTGGAAATCCTTAATCCTGTGTCCTTTCGCTTGGATCTTCCGGTGTCGTTTGCCATTCACAACGTGTTCCATAGGTCTTTGTTGCGGCGGTACGTTGTACCTGTGGTTCCTTCTGTTGAGCCTCCTGCTCCGGTGTTGGTTGAGGGCGAGTTGGAGTACGTGGTGGAGAAGATCTTGGATTCTCGTCTCTCCAGGCGGAGGCTTCAGTATCTGGTCAAGTGGAAGGGCTATGGTCAGGAGGATAATTCCTGGGTGGTTGCCTCTGATGTGCATGCGGCCGATTTAGTTCGTGCCTTTCACGCTGCTCATCCTGATCGCCCTGGTGGTCTTGGTGAGGGTTCGGTGACCCCTCCTTAAAGGGGGGGGTACTGTTGTGAATTAGACTTTTTTGGCTCCCTCTTGTGGTCACTAGTGATATGACTCTGGGATTGTCTTTCCTCAGTTTGGCACCCACCTGGGTCGTTAGTCCAGGGGTGTTGCTATATAAACTTCTTGGATTCTCAGTCCAGTGCCTGGCATCGTTGTAATCAGTTCTTTTCTGTTTGCTCCTGTCTGCTGGTCCTGGATCTTGCAAAATTAAGCTAAGTCTTGCTTCCTTGTTTTTTGGTTATTTGCCTTGCTATTATTTTTTGTCCAGCTTGTACTAAATGTGATTCCTGATTCTGCTGGAAGCTCTAGGGGGCTGGTGTTCTCCCCCCGGGCCGTTAGACGGTTCGGGGGTTCTTGAATATCCAGCGTGGAAATTTTGATAGGGTTTTTGCTGACCGTATAAGTCATCTTACTATATTCTGCTATTAGTCAGTGGGCCTCTCTTTGCTAAATATCTAGTTCATTCTTACGTTTGTCTTTTCTCCTTACCTCACCGTTATTATTTGTTGGGGGCTTGTATCCAACTTTTGGGGTCTTTTCTCTGGAGGCAAGAAAGGTCTATCTTTTCCCTTCTAGGGTTAGTTAGTTCACCGGCTGGCGTGAGACGTCTAGAACCAACGTAGGCACGTTCCCCGGCTGCTGCTATTTGTGGTGCTAGGATTAGATATATGGTCAGCCCAGTTACCACTGCCCTATGAGCTGGTTTTTTGTGTTTGCAGACTTGGTATGTATTTTTGAGACCCTCTGCCATTGGGGTCATAACAGTATGCCAGGCCAAGGTTGAATGTTTAATGCATTGCAGAAGTGGGATTACAAGAAAGGAAAGTCTGAGTTTTTTTGTTTTTTTTCTTTCCTCTCTTTTTTCCTCCCCTTTTCCTCTGAGTGGCTTGTGCTTGCTGCAGACATGAATGTCCAGACCTTGATTACAAGTGTGGACCAGCTTGCTGCTCGTGTGCAGGGCATACAAGATTTTGTTACCAGTAGTCCAATGTCTGAACCTAAAATACCTATTCCTGAGCTGTTCTCTGGAGACCGATTTAAGTTTAGGAATTTCAGGAATAATTGTAAATTATTTCTATCTCTGAGACCCCGTTCATCTGGAGATTCAGCTCAGCAAGTAAAAATTGTTATCTCTTTCTTACGGGTTGACCCTCAGGATTGGGCCTTCTCGCTAGTGCCAGGAGATCCGGCATTGGCAAATGTTGATGCGTTTTTTCTGGCGCTCGGATTGCTTTATGAGGAACCCAATCTTGAAATTCAGGCAGAAAAAGCCTTGTTGGCTATTTCTCAGGGGCAGGATGAAGCTGAAGTGTATTGCCAAAAATTTCGGATATGGTCCGTGCTTACTCAGTGGAATGAGTGTGCTCTGGCCGCAAATTTCAGAAATGGCCTTTCTGAAGCCATTAAGAATGTGATGGTGGGTTTCTCCATTCCTACAGGTCTGAATGATTCCATGGCGCTGGCTATTCAAATTGCCGGCGTTTGCGGGAGCGCAAAGCCGCGAATCCTCTGGTGGTGTTGTCTGAACAAACACCTGATTTAATGCAATGTGGTAGAATTCAGACTAGAAATGAACGGAAAAATCATAGACGTCAGAATGGGTTGTGTTTTTACTGTGGTGATTCTACACATGTTATATCAGCATGCTCTAAACGCCTAACTAGGGTTGTTAGTCCTGTCGCCATTGGTAATTTGCAACCTAAATTTATTTTGTCTGTGACTTTAATTTGCTCATTGTCCTCCTACCCTGTTATGGCGTTTGTGGATTCAGGTGCTGCCCTGAGTCTTATGGATCTGTCGTTTGCCAAGCGTTGTGGTTTTGTTCTTGAGCCATTGGTAAATCCTATCCCTCTTAGAGGTATTGATGCTACGCCATTGGCGGAAAATAAACCGCAGTTTTGGACACAGGTAACCATGTGCATGACTCCTGAACATCGGGAGGTGATTCGTTTTCTTGTTCTGCATAAAATGCATGATTTGGTCGTTTTGGGTCTGCCATGGTTACAGACCCATAATCCAGTCTTGGATTGGAAGGCAATGTCTGTGTCAAGTTGGGGCTGTCAGGGAATTCATGGTGACTCCCCGCCGGTGTCTATTGCTTCCTCTACTCCTTCGGAAGTTCCTGAGTATTTGTCTGATTACCAGGATGTATTCAGCGAGTCCAGCTCCAGTGCTCTTCCTCCTCATAGGGACTGTGACTGCGCTATAGATTTGATTCCAGGTAGTAAATTTCCTAAGGGAAGATTATTTAATCTGTCTGTACCTGAGCATATCGCAATGCGTTCGTATATTAAGGAATCTCTGGAGAAGGGGCATATCCGTCCATCCTCTTCCCCTCTTGGTGCGGGATTCTTTTTTGTGGCCAAGAAGGACGGATCTTTGAGACCTTGTATTGACTATCGGCTTCTGAATAAAATCACTGTTAAATTTCAGTATCCTTTGCCTCTGTTGTCGGACTTGTTTGCCCGGATTAAAGGTGCCAAGTGGTTCACCAAGATAGACCTTCGTGGTGCGTACAACCTTGTGCGCATTAAGCAAGAAGATGAATGGAAAACTGCATTTAATATGCCCGAAGGTCATTTTGAGTACTTGGTGATGCCTTTCGGGCTCTCTAATGCTCCTTCAGTGTTTCAGTCCTTTATGCATGATATTTTCCGGAAGTATCTGGATAAATTTATGATTGTTTATCTGGATGATATTCTGTTTTTTTCTGATGATTGGGACTCGCATGTAGAGCAGGTCAGGATGGTGTTTCAGGTTTTGCGTGAGAATGCTTTGTTTGTTAAGGGCTCAAAGTGTCTCTTTGGAGTACAGAAGGTTCCCTTTTTGGGTTTTATTTTTTCCCCTTCTGCGGTGGAGATAGACCCAGTCAAGGTCCGAGCTATTCATGATTGGACTCAACCCACGTCAGTTAAGAGTCTTCAGAAGTTCTTGGGTTTTGCTAACTTCTACCGTCATTTTATCGCTAATTTTTCTAGCGTTGTTAAACCTTTGACGGATATGACCAAGAAAGGTTCTGATGTTGCTAACTGGGCTCCTGCAGCCGTGGAAGCTTTTCAAGAGTTGAAGCGCCGGTTTACTTCAGCGCCTGTTTTGTGCCAGCCTGATGTCTCACTTCCCTTTCAGGTTGAAGTGGATGCTTCTGAGATTGGGGCAGGGGCCGTTTTGTCGCAGAGAGGCCCTGGTTGCTCTGTAATGAGACCATGTGCTTTCTTCTCTAGGACGTTTTCGCCTGCTGAGCGGAATTATGATGTTGGCAATCGGGAGTTGCTGGCCATGAAGTGGGCATTTGAGGAGTGGCGTCATTGGCTCGAGGGTGCTAAGCATCGTGTGGTGGTCTTGACTGATCACAAGAATCTGATGTATCTCGAGTCTGCTAAACGCCTGAATCCTAGACAGGCCCGTTGGTCATTGTTTTTCTCCCGTTTTGACTTTGTGGTCTCGTATTTACCAGGTTCAAAGAATGTGAAGGGTGATGCTCTTTCAAGGAGCTTTGTGCCTGACTCTCCTGGAGTCGCAGAACCAGTTGGTATTCTTAAAGAGGGAGTAATCTTGTCAGCCATTTCTCCGGATTTGCGATGTGTGTTGCAGAGATTTCAGGCTGGTAGACCTGACTCTTGTCCACCTGACAGACTGTTTGTTCCTGATAAGTGGACCAGCAGAGTCATTTCCGAGGTTCATTCCTCGGTGTTGGCAGGGCATCCGGGAATTTTTGGTACCAGAGATCTGGTGGCTAGGTCCTTTTGGTGGCCTTCCTTGTCACGGGATGTGCGGTCATTTGTGCAGTCCTGTGGGACTTGTGCTCGGGCTAAGCCTTGCTGTTCTCGTGCCAGCGGCTTGCTCTTGCCCTTGCCTGTTCCGAAGAGGCCTTGGACACACATTTCCATGGATTTCATTTCAGATCTTCCGGTGTCTCAAGGTATGTCTGTCATCTGGGTGGTATGTGATCGCTTTTCCAAGATGGTCCATTTGGTATCTTTGCCTAAACTGCCTTCCTCTTCCGATCTGGTTCCCTTGTTCTTTCAGAATGTGGTTCATTTACACGGCATTCCTGAGAATATCGTGTCTGACAGAGGATCCCAGTTTGTTTCCAGGTTCTGGCGATCCTTTTGTGCTAAGATGGGCATTGATTTGTCGTTTTCGTCTGCCTTTCATCCTCAAACTAATGGACAAACGGAGCGAACTAATCAGACTCTGGAGGCTTATTTGAGGTGTTTTGTTTCTGCAGATCAGGATGATTGGGTGACCTTCTTGCCGTTGGCTGAGTTTGCCCTTAATAATCGGGCTAGTTCCGCTACCTTGGTTTCGCCATTTTTTTGCAACTCTGGTTTCCATCCTCGTTTTTCCTCGGGACATGTGGAGCCTTCTGACTGTCCTGGGGTAGATTCCGTGGTGGATAGGTTGCAGCAGATCTGGAATCATGTGGTGGACAACTTGAAGTTGTCACAGGAGAAGGCTCAGCGTTTTGCCAACCGCCGCCGCGGTGTGGGTCCCCGACTTCGTGTTGGGGATTTGGTATGGCTGTCTTCTCGATTTGTTCTATGAAGATCTCCTCTCCTAAATGTAAGCCTCGCTTCATCGGTCCTTACAAGATATTGGAAATCCTTAATCCTGTGTCCTTTCGCTTGGATCTTCCGGTGTCGTTTGCCATTCACAACGTGTTCCATAGGTCTTTGTTGCGGCGGTACGTTGTACCTGTGGTTCCTTCTGTTGAGCCTCCTGCTCCGGTGTTGGTTGAGGGCGAGTTGGAGTACGTGGTGGAGAAGATCTTGGATTCTCGTCTCTCCAGGCGGAGGCTTCAGTATCTGGTCAAGTGGAAGGGCTATGGTCAGGAGGATAATTCCTGGGTGGTTGCCTCTGATGTGCATGCGGCCGATTTAGTTCGTGCCTTTCACGCTGCTCATCCTGATCGCCCTGGTGGTCTTGGTGAGGGTTCGGTGACCCCTCCTTAAAGGGGGGGTACTGTTGTGAATTAGACTTTTTTGGCTCCCTCTTGTGGTCACTAGTGATATGACTCTGGGATTGTCTTTCCTCAGTTTGGCACCCACCTGGGTCGTTAGTCCAGGGGTGTTGCTATATAAACTTCTTGGATTCTCAGTCCAGTGCCTGGCATCGTTGTAATCAGTTCCTTTCTGTTTGCTCCTGTCTGCTGGTCCTGGATCTTGCAAAATTAAGCTAAGTCTTGCTTCCTTGTTTTTTGGTTATTTGCCTTGCTATTATTTTTTGTCCAGCTTGTACTAAATGTGATTCCTGATTCTGCTGGAAGCTCTAGGGGGCTGGTGTTCTCCCCCCGGGCCGTTAGACGGTTCGGGGGTTCTTGAATATCCAGCGTGGAAATTTTGATAGGGTTTTTGCTGACCGTATAAGTCATCTTACTATATTCTGCTATTAGTCAGTGGGCCTCTCTTTGCTAAATATCTAGTTCATTCTTACGTTTGTCTTTTCTCCTTACCTCACCGTTATTATTTGTTGGGGGCTTGTATCCAACTTTTGGGGTCTTTTCTCTGGAGGCAAGAAAGGTCTATCTTTTCCCTTCTATGGTTAGTTAGTTCTCCGGCTGGCGTGAGACGTCTAGAACCAACGTAGGCACGTTCCCCGGCTGCTGCTATTTGTGGTGCTAGGATTAGATATATGGTCAGCCCAGTTACCACTGCCCTATGAGCTGGTTTTTTGTGTTTGCAGACTTGGTATGTATTTTTGAGACCCTCTGCCATTGGGGTCATAACAGGGGGGTACTGTTGTGAATTCCGTTCTCGGGCTCCCTCCTGTGGTTGTGAATGGTACTTTGGTGAGTTCTGTCCTTGGACCCCCTCTGGTGGCTTTGAGTGGAACTGCTGATCTTTGAGGTTGGCTTTCTCAGCTGCCCTCGTTTATTGCTGCTGCTCGCTTCCATATTTAACTCTGCCCAGGTCGTTAGTCCATGCCAGCTGTCAATGTTTCAGTACTGGTTCAGATCTCTCTTGGAATTCTCAGATGACCTGACTACTCCAGCAGAAGCTAAGTCTTTGCTAGTCATTTGCTGTTCATTGGTTTTTGAATATAGTTTTCAGTACATGCTATGTTTCAGTCCAGCCTGCTATTATGATATTTCCTTGCTAGCTGGAAGCTCTGGGGGTGCAGAGCTGCACCTCCACACCGTGAGTCGGTGTGGAGGTCTTTTTGCACACTCTGCGTGGTTTTTGTAGTTTTTTATACTGACCGCATAGTTCCCTTTCCTATCCTCTGTCTTTCTAGAGAAGATTCGGCCTCCTTTGCTAAAATCTGTTTCATTCCTGTGTTTGTCACTTCCCTCTTAACTCACAGTTAATATTTGTGGGGGGCTACCTTTACTTTGGGGAATTTCTCTGAGGCAAGGTAGGCTGCTGTTTCTATCTTTAGGGGTAGTTAGCTCTTAGGCTGTGAAGAGGCGTCTTTCTAGTGTGTGTGATAGGATTAGGGATTGCGGTCAGTAGAGTTACCACTTCCTCAGAGCTTGTCCCAGGTTTTCTGTTCTAGCCATCAGGTCACTTTGGGTGCTCCTAACCACCAGGTCATAACAGATCAGACTGTGTATGCCGATCGCGTCGCTGAAAGGGGGAGCCGTGTTACAGAACCCCCCAGCACCCAGAATATGTTATGCAGTTATTTGTATATATAATAGGTTCCATGTGAGATATATGTCCCTTAGGCCACGTTCACACTTTGCGGCGTCCCTCTGTGGGTTCTCCCACAGCGGAATTGATGAATCTGCAGGGCAAAACCACTGCGGTTATCCCTGCAGATTTATCGCGGTTTGTTCCGCGGTTTCCGCTGCGGGATTACTCCTATACTATTGATGCTGCATATGCAGCAATATGCAGCATCAATAGTAATGTTAAAAATAATAAAAATTGCTTATACTCACCCTCCGATGTCCGGATCTCCTCGGCGCTGCACGCGGCGCTCCGGTTCCAAAGATGCTGTGCCGAGAAGGACCTTCGTGACGTCACGGTCATGTGACCGCGGCGTCATCACGGTCATGTGACCGCAACGTCACTGCAGGTCCTGTTCGCACAGCAACTCTGACTGGCCGGCCGCGTGCAGCGCTGAGAGGTGAGTATAACATGATTTTTTATTTTTATTCTTTTTTTTACCCCAAATATGGTTCCCAGGGCCTGGAGGAGAGTCTCCTCTCCTCCACTCCGGGTACCACCAGCACATTAACCGCTTACTTCCCGCAACGTGGGCACAGCCCCATGCGGGAAGTAAGCGGTTCAATGCATTCCTATGGGTGCAGAATCGCAGCGATTCTGCACAAAGAAGTGACATGCTGCGGGTTTTAAACCGCTGCGTTTCTGCGCGGTTTTTCCCGCAGCATGTGCACAGCGGTTTGCGGTTTCCATAGGGTTTACATGTAAATGGAAACGCTATGGAAACTGCTGCGGACCCGCAGCATCAAAATCGCCGCGATTCCGCGGTAAAAACCGCAAAGTGTGAACATGGCCTAATGCATCAGCCCACAGGCTGCGCCCCTGGGCAGAGGAGACAAGATATTCCCCTTCTGACCTCCCCCACCTTTGTAATTCCCACAGTAAACATCAGCAGGCTCCGGCCCCCTGCTGCTATTGTAATGTATGTCTGGCCTGCAACTTTTGAATGGACCTGCCCTCTGTATCTGTTGTTACATATATTCTGTGTTCGGTGAATAAAGGGGTGTAGACTGGAAATACGTGGAGAAGCAGTCAGCTTTTATATGCTCTCATGTAATCAAGGAATTCCAGCCAGCGTCCTTCATTCAGACTCCAGCCAATGCAAAGTGGACCTCCTGAAACACGGTGTGGTACTGAAAGAGGTACTCCAGCTTGGTAGACCCCGTTACAGGTATTTTCTGTCATATAAGCCCTTCAAAGTCACTTCAAATGTGAGGTGGTCCCTAAAAAAATGGTTTTGTAAATTTGGTTGGAAAAGTGAGAAATTGCTGGTCAACTTTTAACTCTTATAACTTCCTAACAAAAAAATTAAGTTTCAACAATTGTGCGGATGAAAAGTAGACATGTGGGAAATGGTATTTATTAACTATTTATGTGACATAGCCCTCTTATTTAAGGGCATAAAAATTAAAAGTTTGAAAATTACAAAATTTTCACCAATTTTACGTTTTTTCACAAATAAACGCAAGTCATATCGAAGAAATTTTACCACTATCATAAAGTACAATATGTCACACAAAAAAAATCTCAGAATCAGTGAGATCTGTTGAAGTGTACCAGAGTTATTACCACATAAAGTGACAGTGGTCAAGAAGGTGCAAACAGCCTTGGAGGGCAAAAGGAGTTAATGACCAGGGCAAACTTTTGAAATCTGACCAGTGTCACTTTATGTTGTAATAAGGCTGCTGTCTCACTAGCAGTATTTGGTGAGTATTTTACATCAGTATTTGTGAGCCAAAACCAGGAGTGGGTGATAAATACAGAAGTGGTGCATATGTTTCTATTATACTTTTCCTCTATTTGTTCCACTCCTGGTTTTGGCTTACAAATACTGATGTAAAATACTGACCAAATACTGCTGGTGTGACAGCAGCCTAACTCTGCAATAACTCTGGATCACTTCAACATAGCCCAGTGAAACTGTGACTGTTTTTTCGTGACATATTGTACTTTATGTTTGTAGTTAATTTAGGTTGATATGTTTTGCAATTATTTGTGGAAATATGGAAAATTTGTTGAAGATTTAGAAAAATAAGCAATTTTCAAACTTTCAATCTTTATATCCTTAAAACAGTTAGTCATGCTGTACAAAATCATTAATAAATACCATTTTCTATATGTCTACTTTACATCTGCATTGTTTCAAACTTTATTTTACTGCTCCATACAGTATATGATGGTGCCCATATATAGCTTCATACAGTATACAGTCATATGAAAAAGTTTGGGCACCCCTATTAATCTTAAGCTTAATGTTTTATAAAAATTGTTTTTTTTGCAACAGCTATTTCAGTTTCATATATCTAATAACTGTTGGACACAGTAATGTTTCTGCCTTGAAATGAGGTTTATTGTACTAACAGAAAATGTGCAATCTGCATTCAAACAAAATTTGACAGGTGCATAAGTATGGGCACCCTTATCATTTTCTTGTTTTAAATACTCCTACCTACTTTTTACTGACTTACTAAAGCACTTTTTTTGGTTTTGTAACCTCATTGAGCTTTGAACTTCATAGCCAGGTGTATGCAATCATGAGAAAAGCTACTTAAAGTGGCCACTTGCAAGTTGTTCTCCTGTTTGAATCTCCTCTGAATAGTGGCATCATGGGCTCCTCCAAAACAATTGTCAAATGATCTGAAAACAAAGATTATTCAACATAGTTGTTCAGGGGAAGGATACAAAAAGCTGTCTCAGAGATTTAACCTGTCAGTTTCCACTGTGAGGAACATAGCATGTGGGCCCCACATAATGCTCAATATAGTATATGATGGGCCCCATACAGTATAATTAGCCCCATATATTGCTGCATACATAACGATCCCCATCTAATGCTCTATACAGTATATGATATGACATATACTGCTCTATACAGAATGGGCCCCTTATAATGCTCCCTACAGAATAAGCCCCATATAATACTCCATACAGTATAAGATGCTCCACATATAATTGGTCCCATATAATGCTCCAGTACATTACGTGCCCCATATAATACTCCATATATGCTGGGTCCCATATAATTCTTCAGTATATGATGGCCGTTATATACTGCTCCATATATGATGGGCCCCATATGATGCTCCTGTATATGATGGGACCCATATAATGCTCAGAGGGCACACACTAGACATGTCATTGTGCCCTCTGACCTGCCATGTCAGAGTCAGGAGACACGGAAAACACCACAGTGGAGGAACAGGGAGAGGTAAATATCCCCAGTTCCGGGGCCCTGAGCAAGCAGGGGGGCCCACTTGCGGGCACAGGTACCAGGCCTCCATAGCACATTGGCGTCCCCGAACGCGAGTGGGCCCTTCAGCCTGCTCAGGACCCCAGCACTTGCCCGGGTGCTGACACCTGCCCTGCTGATACCGTAGGGTTATGTACAGCTGTCACCAGCGTGAAATGCGCATGCGAGGTGAGGGGAATAAGGCCCTTTAAAGGCCGCCATTTTAATGAATACTGGGGGACATTAGGGGGTTAAATGGTTGAGCTGGAAATGCCACTTTAAAAGATTACTCTCATTACATGGAGCCTTTAACTATCTCCATCTGTACTGCCCTCTCCTTATGTTATTTTTATGGTGTTATGGACACAGCGGAGCACACTGTGGATATGCCATATGTGACTGCAATGGAAAAAAATTTGTAAAGAACAAGAAATGAGTAGCCAGAGATCTAATATTATTTCTATGTAACTCATACCGGCAGAAGTCCTGTTCTGTACTTCCCAGAACACACCTGCTGTCTATGCAAATAACAGAGTTATTAAACAAAGTAGCTAGTGTCATTAGGAGGAAAAATGTCCTTTATGTCAGACTTTGTACATAAATGGGCTAATAAGCTACATTTACTGCTTTGGTTCATGGACCTTTCTACATCTAGCTACAAACTCACATTACAAATTGCAATGCAAAATTGAATAAAAAAATATTTTTTTATATATACTGAAGCAGAGTCGGATGCATCACCAGTGCAGCTGCATCAGGGCCCAGAGATGGAGGGGGATGCGCCGAGACCAGCGACTATTTCAGCTGGATGTGCTTCCGAGAACATGCACATTCAGTTGAAATGCACCCTGATGAAGAAGTGCGTGTCACTTTGAAACGCGTAGGTTTGAATTGGCCCAACTAGGCTTCCATAGGCCAGTGACATCACTCACTCATCTGCAGTGTCGGCCATTTTCCACGTGTATCCAGGGACGCCTTCGGCCGGGACGTCTCTGGCACTACACGTAGCACTTGCGGTCTCCACCGGCAGCACCCACAGCCACCGGCATCGGCATACGCTGGTATTTACACACTCATTTCCCGTGAGGATGGGAATTGCCTCGGGACAGAGCGGACACCTGTGTGTGAAGATCTGACACTCGATTTTAAGCAAGCAGCCCAGCCGTCCAACAATCTACACACAGTAGGTGATACAGCACTATTAGTTATCAACTACTTTTTAATTACTGTGTTAGTTTATGCAGGCTCGGCTGGTCCAGCCACTAATAGGTGTAATACATACACAGAGGGGTCCTTTACATGTTACAATAGAACTTCGGACATGGTTTAGTTTTAGCCACTTGTAGCGCAGCATCTCTAATCGTTTTATACTGGTTTCTTTTCTTGCTATCGGATTGGGCACTATATCCGTTTGAGATACCAGCAGCACTTGTGTAGCATACATTTGTGTTTTTAGCGCCAGTGTAATTTTTTATATATTTCAGTTGAAATGCATTGCATCGCTGGGTACCCGCAAGCTATCTGCACTGCAATACACTGTCGCTGGTCAATCTCAGGCTCCTGTGCCAGCTGTAGAAGAGGACAGCGCAGGGTGGAAGTGGAGGAAAGTGAGTAGTATTGTTTTTTTTAATTTATTGGAGAACAGAACAAGGCACATTATCCCAGAAAGGGGATCAAGATGGTGCACATTGTCAAAAGAAAGGGACCAGGAACGTGCAGATTATACCAGAATGTTTTTTTTTTTGGACACCCCCTGAGGAAGTGTACATGAAACGTGCATTAGGGCTGAGGGCAGCACAGCTGAACAGCCGACACTGGACACAACTTTGGACACATAACAGCCTCAAAACCCACAGGTAAAAAATAAACCCACATATATTTATCTATATGCGCACAAGGAGACTTTACATTGTAGCCACTTGGCCTTCATTTAGGCAGAATATATCCTGCCTTTATGCACATGCACTTTTTACAATCCATTTGCAAATCAATTGTTGGTTGTTTTCTGACCTGTAGTAGAAAGAGACAAATTTAACTGTAATCTGGCTAAGATCCAATTGGAATTGTCCTGCTGTGTGGTCCCTCACACATGAGGCACCGATACTTTTTAACTTGAAATAAGTACATTTTAAATTGAAATAATAAAATATAATGTTTTATATCTATTGGAGTGATAATGTGTGTGGCCCCTTGGCTCCTTTGTTGATAAGGAACAATATAGGGGCCACCCTGTTGATATTTATACCAGAATGGGGCACACTTTCAAAGGAAGGGGATTAGGATGAGGGACATTAAACCAGGAAGGGGATGGAGATGGGACACATTCTACCTGGATGCGGCACATTATATCAGGAAGGGGACCAGTATGGGACACAATATACCAGGATGCAACACATTATGTCATGAAGGGGACCTGAATGGGGGACACACCAGGAAGGGATCCAGGATGGGTTACATTATATCAGGATGAGGCACATTATATCCTAACACTCTCACACCTCTCCAGTCCATCCTTAACTCTGCTGCCCGACTAATTCATTTCTCTCCTCGCTACTCCTCCGCTTCTCCCCTCTGCAAATCTCTTCACAGGCTCCCATTCCCTCAGCGTATCCAGTTCAAATTACTAATACTGACCTACAAAGCCATCGATAACCTGTCTTCTCCATATACTTTTGAACTAATCTCCCGATATCTCCCCTCACGTAACCTCCGGTCCTCCCAAGACCTCCTCTCCTCCACACTTATTCGCTCCTCACCTAATCGCCTCCAAGACTTCTCCCGAATATCCCCCATCCTCTGGAATTCTGTGCCCCAATGGAGCGCCCCCAGACACAGGGCCGCGGGGTACTCGATACCGGGCCTCTCTGTCTCGGTCCTGGGGTTGTCACGGTGGCTAGACCCGGTCCGTGACCCTGCTAAGGGGCGTCCAATGAAAGGTGTGATGATGGTGCGTGGTGCGAGGTGCGATGAATAACGAGGACACAGGGTTGCAGTCTCTTTACCTCTTTACTGAAGGCTTCGGGATCCGCAATCCAGAGCACTGCTAACAGGGCTGGCTGAGACCGGCCGGTCCGAAGGCACATCCAGAGTTCCCTTTGCAGGTGGAAATCAGTGTCCTTCCTACCAGCGCCTGTGTGTTGTAGTACCTCTCTGCTGAGCACCACGGGATAGTCCTCACAACTGTCGTGTATGTCTCTGTTCTTTCTCTCTCCGTCCCCCAGATGATATGGAAGGGACGCACCCGTATGACGGGGTAGGCCTGGAGCTATTTTATAGGGACCCTAGAGACGCCCCTCTCCCACCATTGCCTCCGTTGTCTTCATTAGGTGATTTAGGTGAGGCAGCCAACCTATAATTAACTGCCCGGCCGTAGTTTAAAGTAATGCGTGGAGTCTCTTCCTTTCTCGGCGTTCCGGCCGCCGGCTACGCGCCTCAGAAGGATGTTGCTGATCTTGTGGCACGACTCCTTCTGGTTCTATCTCCTTTGTGCTGTGATCCCGTTTCTCACTTCTCCACAATATGCTTCGCTTCGTGTCCTTTCTTAGGAGTCTGCCGCTATAAGGCACAGGCACGGCTCCGTAACGATCTGTCCTTTCCTAGGCCTCTGTCAGGATCCCACCCCTGACAGATCCTCTCTCAAGCTCTTCCCAGCTACTTTCTGCCTAACTTCCTATCCAACCCCCAGTTTTACCCAAGTGTGAGGAGTGGCCTAGTGGATAGGGCCTTTTGCTCCCCCTGGCGGCCGGAGTGTGAAGTGTAATGTGTGTCTGTGATACCTGGTCAGGTGAACTCCTTTAGTGCCATCAGACATACCATCACTCCCCTTAGCGGCGGAGCGACAGTACTGCAACGACCAGGACTCTGGGGCGCTGCACTCCCCCCGGTTAAATCCAGTACTCCCGGACTGGGAAAAGAAGAACAACAATACATGTTAACAACAGACATACAACATTTTTAAAATGCAATAAACAAGTAAACTTAACAGTGCTTCCCTTTATGGGAGGTGAGAACACTTGAACGTTGCGAAAGTTTGGTTATGCACAGTTTATGACTCTCAGTTCGGTGGTTGTAACTTTGAAACAGCAGGGACCCCGGGTAAACAAAGGGGTCCCTTCTGAAAGTTTTGGAGCAATTCACTGTCCATTACTCCATTGTCCATTTTTAAACCTGTAACAAAGATATTTACACAAACATTTTCAACCAAATAGCAACCTTCGTTAATATCTCCAAGCTTTGTAGCGAAGCGGAGTTTGATTCATAGTGCTACGTGTAGACCTCCACAATGCAGGGGTTGCTATTGGCCTAACAGGGCCCGCTATGCTTGCTACCGCTGGTGTAGTGCACCGTCTTCTAGCTACGCTTCTAGTGAGTCTGGGTAGCACTGGCATGCTGGAGCTCTCAGGGCTGCTGCTACCAATAGTGGGTACGGCAGATTCGCCGATAGCAGAGGGAGGACTTGCCGGTTCAACGGTTGGCATGGCATCCTCTGGTGGGGTCTGCTGAGATTGTGGGCCCGGATGATCTGGCACCACATTTAGTTCTGGCGGGTTCGGTTGTCGAAACGTTAGGACAGGTACCACGATGACCTGATTTATTGGAGTCCAAGACTGGGGAAAATCGCCAAGAACAGTGTGTATCATCTCCTCTTCTACAGGTGGAGAGGTTCCTGGATCTGTTTCCCTCTCTCTCAACTTATCAGGGCATATTTTAAGGTGGTCTCTGGATATTGCCGTTGAGGTTTCCCCTCCATCTTTGCTGATGAGACAGACCTTTGTGTTGTCGAAATCGGATGGCAGAATGGTATACGGTTCCGCTTCCCATTGGTCATCAAGTTTGTGTAGCCTCCTCTTCCGTTTGAGTACTTGCTCACCGGCTGACAAGGGAATCGCAGGAGCATGCTGGTTGTAGTCTCTTTCTTGTTTCTGTCTGGCCTGGGCGAGACTTCTTTCCACGCATTCCTGTACTTTGCGGTACCTTTGCTGCCTCTCTGTATCCCAATCTGCATCCGGCGAGGTATCTTCGGGGGTTAGGACCCTCATGTCCAGATCAACGGGTAACTTGCTGGATCTTCCTCGCATCAGGTACGCCGGAGTGCAGTTGGTGGAATTCACTGGGATGTGGTTGTACATGTCAACCAGGTCAGGCAACTTTATTGGCCACAAGTCCCGTTCCTCTACAGGCAAGGTCTTCAGTAAGTCGATCACCACTTGGTTCATCTTTTCACACATCCCGTTGGTTTGGGGATGGTACGGTGTGGTTCTGATCTTCTTACACCCGTACAGATTGCAGAACTCCTGGAACACCTCTGCCTCGAATGCTGGTCCCTGATCGGTCAGTACCTTTTCCGGGTACCCATGGGGCCTACAGAAGTACTGCTGGAAGGTTTTGGTGGCCGTCCTGGCCGTTAGGTCCTTGACAGGTACAACCACCAAGAATCTGGAGTAATGATCCACGATGGTAAGAACGTAGATATAGCCTGACCGGCTAGGTGTTAGCTTCACATGATCCAGCGCGACCAGTTCGAGCGGCCGTTTGGTGATGATTGGCTGCAAGGGAGCCCGTTGGCTGTCACGGTCCTTCCTGCATAGGCTACATGGACCACACTCCCGACTGTTGTGAACTGTGTTTCTGGGCTCCCTCTGGTGGTCACTAACGGTATTGTGTTAGGTATGTCTTGTTGCAGGCCTGAGCTCCAGCTGTGTCGTTAAGCAGCGGGTGTTTCCTATTTGAGTCTCCTCTGGACTCAGTCTCTTGCCTGGCATCGTTGTATCCAGACCTATTTGGTCTCCTCCGGATTACTTTCAGTCTGCCTCATGCAAGAAAAGCTAAGTCTGTTTGGTACAATTTGGATCGTTTGCATTATTTAGTGTTTTTGTCCAGCTTGCTTTACATTTGATTTTTTACTCGCTGGAAGCTCTAGGGGGCTGATATTCTCCCTCCACACCGTCAGTCGGTGTGGGGGTTCTTGAATGTTCAGCGTGGATGTTTTGTAGGGTTTTCTGCTAACCGCATAGTCCAATATCTATTTTCTGCTATCTAGACTATTGGGCCTCACTTTGCTGAATCTAGTTCATCTCTACGTTTGTGTTTTCCTCTTGCCTCACCGTTATTATTTGTTGGGAGCTTTCTATATCTTTGGGGTTCAATTTCTCTGGGGGCAAGCGAGGTCTTATTTTTTCCCTCTAGGGGTAGTCAGTTCTCCGGCTGGCTCGAGACGTCTAGAACCAACGTAGGCACGTTCACCGGCTACTTTTAGTTGTTTGTGTCAGGATCAGGTATGCGGTTAGCCCAGTTTCCACCTCCCTAGAGCAGTATTTATATTTTTGCTATCTTGCCGGAATATCAGAGATCCTCTGCCATTGGGATCATAACAGAATGCCAGGCCAAAAGAAAATGTTTAATGCATCGCAGAAGCGGGATTAAAAAGAAGTTCTGAGTTTTTGGGGTTTTTTTGCTGCAGTTTGCCTAGCTTCTTCCATCCCCTTTTTCTCTGAGTGGCTGAAACTCTGCTGCAGATATGAATGTCCAGACTTTGACTTCTAGTGTGGATCAGCTTGCTGCTAGGGTGCAAAGCATTCAGGATTTTGTTATCCATAGCCCTATGTCTGAACCAAAAATACCTATTCCTGAGCCGTTTTTTGGAGATAGATCTAAATTCCTGAATTTTAGGAATAATTGTAAATTGTTTCTGTCTCTGAAACCTCGTTCCTCTGGTGATTCCGCTCAGCAAGTTAAGATTGTTATTTCCTTCTTGCGCGGCGACCCTCAGGATTGGGCCTTCTCTCTGGCGCCAGGAGATCCTGCATTGGTGAATGTTGATGCGTTTTTTCTGGCACTTGGTTTGCTTTATGAGGAGCCTAATCTTGAAAATCAGGCTGAAAAAATGTTGCTGGTTATCTCTCAGGGTCAGGACGAAGCTGAGGTATATTGCCAAAAATTTTGGAAATGGTCCGTGCTTACTCAGTGGAATGAGTGTGCACTGGCCGCAAATTTCAGAAATGGTCTTTCTGAAGCCATTAAAGATGTGATGGTGGGGTTTCCTATCCCTACAGGTCTAAATGATTCAATGGCTCTAGCCATTCAAATTGATCGACGTTTGCGGGAGCGCAAATCTGATAATCCTTTGGCGGTGCTGTCTGAACGGTCACCTGATTCTATGCAATGTGACAGAATTCTGACCAGAGCCGAGCGACAAAATCATAGACGTCAAAATGGGTTGTATTTCTACTGTGGTGATTCAACACATGTTATCTCAGCATGCTCTAAACGTTTAAAGAAAAAAGTTAATCCTGTCGCCATTGGTACTTTTCAGCCTAAGTTTATTTTGTCTGTGACTTTAATTTGTTCATTATCTTCTTACTCAGTTATGGCTTTTGTGGATTCTGGTGCTGCTTTAAGTCTGATGGATTTGTCGTTTGCCAAGCGCTGCGGTTTTGTCCTGGAGCCTTTGGAAAATCCTATTCCTCTTAGAGGAATTGATTCTACGCCATTGGCAGAGAATAAACCTCAGTATTGGACGCAGGTGACCATGTGCATGACTCCTGTACATCAGGAGGTGATTCATTTTTTGGTACTGCATAAAATGCATGATGTTGTCGTTTTGGGTCTGCCATGGTTACAGGCCCATAATCCAGTTTTAGATTGAAAAGCTATGACTGTGTCTAGTTGGGGGTGTCAGGGGATTCATGGCGATTCTCCATTGGTGTCTATTGCTTCTTCTACTCCTTCTGAGATCCCTGAGTTTTTGTCAGACTTTCAGGATGTATTTAATGAGGCCAGGTCCAGTTCCCTTCCTCCTCATAGGGACTGTGATTGTGCTATAGATTTGATTCCTGGTAGTAAGTTTCCTAAGGGACGACGCTTTAATTTATCTCTGCCAGAGCATGCCGCGATGCGGAGTTATATAAAGGAGTCTTTGGAGAAGGGACATATTCGCCCATCCTCCTCCCCTCTTGGTGCAGGATTCTTTTTTGTGGGCAAGAAAGACGGGTCTCTGAGACCTTGTATTGATTATCGTCTTCTGAATAAGATCACTGTTAAATTTCAGTATCCTTTGCCATTGTTGTCTGATTTGTTTGCTCGGATTAAGGGATCCAGTTGGTTCACCAAGATAGATCTTCGTGGTGTGTATAATGTTGTGGATTCTGTTGGTGGGCTCCCTCTGGTGGTTACTGCTGGTACTGGGTGACTTTGGTGGGTTGCGGCCTTTGGTTTCCACCTGTCCATCAGAGGCTGGGTGTTTCCTATTTTACCTGGCCTTTCTGTCATTTCCCTTGCCGGCTATCAATGTGTTCAGATGTGCTCTGTTTGGTTCCTGCCTACCTGCTCCCAGATCTTTCAGGATAAGCTAAGTGCTGATTTTCAGTTGTTTGGTTTTTGGTCCAGCTTGCTTAGAATGTCTCTATGCTAGCTGGTTGCTCTAGTGGACTGAGGTTCTCCCCATGTGCCATGAGTTGGCACATGGGTTCTTGTAGTCTCAGGATGGTTTTTTTGATTAGGGTTTTTTGCTGACCGCTCAGTCCCCTTTTGTATCATTCTGCTTTCTAGTTTTCAGCGGGCCTCTATTTGCTAAAGCTATATACATCATCTCTATGTGTGTGCCTTCCTCTCATTTCACCGTCAATACATGTGGGGGGCAACTATACCTTTGGGGTTAATTCCTCTGGAGGCAAGTGAGGTCTTGTTTTCTCTGCAGTACTAGTTAGCTCTTAGGCTGGTGCGTGGCGTCTAGAACCAACGTAGGCACGCTCCCTGGCTATCTCTAGTTGCGTTTGTCAGGCGTAGGGCAGCGGTCAGCCCAGGTTCCATCACCCTAGAGCTCGTCCGATATTTTGTTATACTTTGCTTGTCCTGTGCTATCCCTAGCCATTGGGGATTCATGACAGTATAGCCGGCCCACAAAGTGTTAATTGTTTGGGCTGAAGCAGGAGGAAAAGAAGTGTTCAAGGAAAATTTTTTTTTTTTTTTCCTTCAGAGTTTTGCTGCCTAGCCCTTAATTGCTGTCTAGCTGCTTCTTACCTCCTCTTAACCCTTGAATGGCTCTGATCTTAGCTGTTTATCATGGATGTCCAGAGTTTGGCTTCCAGCCTGAGTAATCTCGCGGCAAAGGTTCAAAACATACAGGATTTCGTTGTTCACACTCCCATGTCTGAACCTAGAATTCCTATTCCAGAGTTTTTTTCTGGAGATAGATCTACCTTCCTGAATTTCAGGAACAATTGTAAATTGTTTCTCTCTTTGAGATCTCGCTCCTCTGGAGACCCTGCTCAACAGGTCAAGATTGTTATATCGTTCCTACGGGGCGACCCTCAGAATTGGGCATTTGCATTGGCACCAGGGAATCCTGCGTTGCTCAGTGTGGATGCGTTTTTTCTGGCATTGGGATTGCTCTATGAGGAACCTAACCTAGAGATTCAGGCTGAAAAGGCTTTATTAGCCCTCTCTCAGGGGCATGATGAAGCGGAAATATATTGTCAGAAATTTCGGAAATGGTCGGTGCTTACTCAGTGGAATGAGTGCGCCCTGGCTGCAAACTTCAGAAATGGTCTTTCTGAGGCCATTAAGGATATTATGGTGGGGTTCCCTGCGCCTACAGGTCTGAATGAGTCTATGGCTATGGCCATTCAGATTGATCGGCGTTTACGGGAGCGCAAACCCGTGCACCAGTTGGCGGTGTCTTCTGAACAGGCACCTGAGACTATGCAATGTGATAGAATTCAGTCCAGAAGTGAACGGCAAAATTATAGGCGGAAAAATGGTTTGTGTTTTTATTGTGGTGATTCAGCTCATGTTATATCAGCATGCTCTAAACGCACAAAAAGGGTTGATAAATCTTTTGCCATTGATACTCTGCAGTCTAAGTTCATTTTGTCTGTGACTCTGATTTTTTCACTGTCTTCCATTTCCGTCGATGCCTATGTGGATTCAGGCGCTGCCCTGAGTCTTATGGATTGGTCATTTGCTAAACGCTGCGGTTTTAGTCTAGAGCCTCTGGAAGTTCCTATTCCTCTGAAGGGAATTGATTCTACACCATTGGCTATGAATAAACCGCAGTATTGGACACAAGTGACCATGCGCATGGCTCCCGTTCATCAGGAGGTGATTCGCTTCCTTGTACTGTATAATTTACATGATGTACTAGTGCTTGGTCTGCCATGGTTACAAACTCATAATCCTGTCCTGGACTGGAAAACAATGTCTGTGCTAAGCTGGGGATGTCAGGGGGTTCATGATGATGCACCTCCGATTTCAATCGCTTCATCGACTCCTTCGGAGATCCCTGCGTTTTTGTCAGATTATAAGGATGTTTTTGAGGAGCCTAAGCTCAATTCGCTCCCTCCTCATAGAGAGTGTGACTGTGCTATAGAATTGATTCCTGGCAGTAAGTTCCCTAAGGGTCGTTTATTTAATCTGTCACTGCCAGAGCATACTGCTATGCGGAATTATATTAAGGAGTCCTTGGAAAAGGGACATATTCGTCCATCTTCGTCCCCTCTGGGAGCAGGTTTTTTTTTCGTGGCAAAAAAGGATGGTTCCCTGAGGCCTTGTATAGATTATCGCCTTCTGAATAAGATTACAGTCAAATACCAGTATCCATTGCCATTATTTACTGATTTGTTTGCTCGCATTAAGGGGGCTAGGTGGTTCACTAAAATAGATCTTCGTGGTGCGTATAATCTGGTGCGGATAAAACAGGGTGATGAGTGGAAAACCGCATTTAATACGCCTGAGGGCCATTTTGAGTATTTGGTAATGCCTTTTGGACTCTCCAATGCTCCGTCAGTCTTTCAGTCCTTTATGCACAATATTTTCCGTGAATATCTGGATAAGTTTATGATTGTGTATTTGGATGATATTTTGGTGTTTTCTGATGACTGGGAGTCTCATGTTCTACAGGTCAGGAAGGTGTTTCAGGTTTTGCGGGCCAATTCTCTGTTTGTGAAGGGCTCAAAGTGTCTCTTCGGAGTCCAGAAGATTTCTTTTTTGGGGTACATTTTTTCTCCTTCTACTATTGAGATGGATCCCGTTAAGGTTCAGGCTATTTGTGACTGGACACAACCTACATCTGTTAAGAGCCTTCAGAAGTTCTTGGGGTTTGCTAATTTTTATCGTCGGTTCATTGCTAATTTTTCCAGTATTGTTAAACCTTTGACTGATTTGACTAAAAAGGGTGCTGATGTTGCTGATTGGTCTCCTGCGGCCGTGGAGGCCTTTCGGGAACTTAAGCGCCGGTTTTCTTCTGCTCCTGTGTTGTGTCAACCAGATGTGTCACTTCCTTTTCAGGTGGAGGTTGATGCTTCCGAGATTGGAGCGGGGGCGGTTTTGTCACAGAGAAGTTCTAATGGCTCGGTGACGAAGCCATGTGCTTTCTTCTCTAGAAAATTCTCGCCCGCCGAGCGCAATTATGATGTGGGTAATCGGGAGCTTTTGGCCATGAAGTGGGCATTTGAGGAGTGGCGTCATTGGCTTGAGGGTGCTAAACATCGCGTGGTGGTCTTGACTGATCACAAGAATCTCATTTACCTTGAGTCTGCCAGGCGTTTGAATCCTAGACAGGCTCGTTGGTCATTATTTTTTTCTCGTTTCAATTTCGTGGTTTCATACCTGCCAGGTTCAAAGAATGTGAAGGCAGATGCTCTTTCCAGGAGTTTTGTGCCTGATTCTCCTGGAGACACTGGGCCTGCTGGTATCCTTAGGGATGGGGTAATATTGTCCGCCGTATCCCCAGACTTGCGACGCGCATTGCAGGAGTTTCAGGTGGATAAACCGGATCGATGTCCACCAGAAAGACTGTTTGTTCCGGATGATTGGACCAGTAGAGTCATCTCCGAGGTCCATTCTTCTGTGTTGGCTGGTCATCCTGGAATATTTGGTACAAGAGATTTGGTGGCCAGGTCTTTTTGGTGGCCTTCCTTGTCTAGGGATGTGCGTACCTTTGTGCAGTCTTGTGAAGTGTGTGCTCGAGCTAAGCCTTGCTGTTCACGGGCTAGTGGGTTGTTGTTATCTTTGCCCATCCCGAAGAGGCCTTGGACGCACATTTCCATGGATTTTATTTCTGATCTCCCGGTTTCACAGAAAATGTCCGTTATCTGGGTTGTGTGTGACCGCTTTTCTAAGATGGTTCATTTGGTGCCCTTGCCTAAGTTACCCTCCTCCTCTGAGTTGGTTCCTTTGTTTTTTCAGAACGTGGTTCGTTTGCATGGGATTCCGGAGAATATCGTTTCTGACAGGGGATCCCAGTTTGTGTCTAGATTTTGGCGGACGTTTTGTGCCAAGATGGGCATTGATTTGTCTTTCTCGTCTGCATTCCATCCTCAGACGAATGGCCAGACGGAGCGAACTAATCAGACCTTGGAAACTTATTTGAGGTGTTTTGTTTCTGCTGATCAGGATGACTGGGTTGCTTTTTTGCCACTGGCCGAATTTGCTCTTAATAATCGGGCTAGTTCTGCCACGTTGGTCTCTCCTTTTTTTTTGTAATTCGGGGTTTCATCCTCGTTTTTCCTCTGGTCAGGGGGAATCTTCGGATTGTCCTGGAGTAGACGTGGTGGTGGACAGGCTACATCAGATTTGGAATCAGGTGGTGGACAATTTGAAGTTATCTCAGGAGAAGACTCAGCAGTTTGCTAATCGCCATCGCCGCGTGGGTCCCCGACTTCTTGTTGGGGACTTGGTGTGGTTGTCTTCTCGTTTTGTCCCTATGAAGGTCTCTTCTCCTAAGTTCAAGCCTCGGTTCATCGGTCCTTATAGGATCTCGGAGATTCTTAACCCTGTATCTTTTCGTTTGGATCTCCCAGCATCGTTTGCTATTCATAATGTGTTCCATCAGTCGTTGTTGCGGAGGTATGAGGTGCCCGTTGTTCCTTCGGTCGAGCCTCCTGCTCCGGTGCTGGTGGAGGGAGAATTGGAGTATGTTGTTGAAAAGATCTTGGATTCTTGTGTTTCCAGACGCAAACTCCAGTATTTGGTTAAGTGGAAGGGTTATGGTCAGGAGGATAATTCCTGGGTGGTCGCCTCCGATGTTCACGCGACTGATTTGGTCCGCGCCTTCCATAGAGCTCACCCTGATCGCCCTGGGGGTTCTCGTGAGGGTTCGGTGACCCCTCCTCAAGGGGGGGGTACTGTTGTGGATTCTGTTGGTGGGCTCCCTCTGGTGGTTACTGCTGGTACTGGGTGACTTTGGTGGGTTGCGGCCTTTGGTTTCCACCTGTCCATCAGAGGCTGGGTGTTTCCTATTTTACCTGGCCTTTCTGTCATTTCCCTTGCCGGCTATCAATGTGTTCAGATGTGCTCTGTTTGGTTCCTGCCTACCTGCTCCCAGATCTTTCAGGATAAGCTAAGTGCTGATTTTCAGTTGTTTGGTTTTTGGTCCAGCTTGCTTAGAATGTCTCTATGCTAGCTGGTTGCTCTAGTGGACTGAGGTTCTCCCCATGTGCCATGAGTTGGCACATGGGTTCTTGTAATCTCAGGATGGTTTTTTTGATTAGGGTTTTTTGCTGACCGCTCAGTCCCCTTTTGTATCATTCTGCTTTCTAGTTTTTAGCGGGCCTCTATTTGCTTAAGCTATATACATCATCTCTATGTGTGTGCCTTCCTCTCATTTCACCGTCAATACATGTGGGGGGCAACTATACCTTTGGGGTTAATTCCTCTGGAGGCAAGTGAGGTCTTGTTTTCTCTGCAGTACTAGTTAGCTCTTAGGCTGGTGCGTGGCGTCTAGAACCAACGTAGGCACGCTCCCTGGCTATCTCTAGTTGCGTTTGTCAGGCGTAGGGCAGCGGTCAGCCCAGGTTCCATCACCCTAGAGCTCGTCCGATATTTTGTTATACTTTGCTTGTCCTGTGCTATCCCTAGCCATTGGGGATTCATGACAGTATAACCTTGTGCGCATAAAGCAGGGAGATGAATCGAAAAAGGCATTTAATACGCCTGAGGGTCATTTTGAGTACCTGGTAGTGTTGAGCGATACCGTCCGATACTTGAAAGTATCGGTATCGGAAAGTATCGGCCGATACCGGCAAAGTATCGGATCCAATCCGATACCGATACCCGATACCAATACAAGTCAATGGGACTCAAGTATCGGACGGTATTCCTGATGGTTCCCAGGGTCTGAAGGAGAGGAAACTCTCCTTCAGGCCCTGGGAACCATATTAATGTGTAAAAGAAAGAATTAAAATAAAAAATATTGCTATACTCACCTCTCCGAGGGAACCGGCAGCGTTGTTTGCTTAAAATTCGCGCTTTTCTTTCCTTACGTGAAGTCCCGGCTTTGTGATTGGTTGCGTCGCAGTCACATGGGCGACGCAACCAATCACAGCAAGCCGTGACGTAATTTCAGGTCCTTAAGGATTTTAAAATTACGTCCCGGCTTTGTGATTGGTTGCGTCGCAGTCACATGGGCGACGCAACCAATCACAGCAAGCCGTGACGTAATTTCAGGCCCTTAAGGATTTTAATATTACGTCCCGGCTTTGTGATTGGTTGCGTCGCAGTCACATGGGCGACGCAACCAATCACAAGCCGTGACGTCACGGAAGGCTGGACAAGCGCGCATTTAAAAATGCGCGCGTGTCCAGCCTCCCGGCTTGTGATTGGTTGACCGCGACGCAACCAATCACAAGCCGGGACGTCACGGGAGGCTGGACAAGCGCGCATTTTAAAATGCGCGCGTGTCCAGCCTCCCGTGACATCACGGCTTGTGATTGGTTGCGTCGCCCATGTGACTGCGACGCAACCAATCACAAAGCCGGGACGTAATTTTAAAATCCTTAAGGGCCTGAAATTACATCACGGCTTGCTGTGATTGGTTGCGTCGCCCATGTGACTGCGACGCAACCAATCACAAAGCCGGGACGTAATTTTAAAATCCTTAAGGACCTGAAATTACGTCACGGCTTGCTGTGATTGGTTGCGTCGCCCATGTGACTGCGACGCAACCAATCACAAGCCGGGACTTCACGTAAAGGAAAGAAAAGCGCGAATTTTAAACAAAGAACGCTGCCGCTTCCCTCGGTAAGGTGCAGGCTGCGTCGGAGAGGTGAGTATAGCAATATTTTTTATTTTAATTCTCTCTTTTACACATTTTTACATTAATGTTGTTTCGATACCGATACCCGATACCACAAAAGTATCGGATCTCGGTATCGGAATTCCGATACCCGCAAGTATCGGCCGATACCCGATACTTGCGGTATCGGAATGCTCAACACTAGTACCTGGTGATGCCTTTCGGATTATCTAATGCTCCTTCTGTGTTTCAGTCCTTCATGCATGACATCTTCCGGAAATATCTGGATAAATTTATGATTATTTATCTGGATGATATTTTGGTTTTTTCTGATGATTGGGAGTCCCATGTGAACCAGGTCAGGATGGTGTTTCAGGTTTTGCGGGAGAATGCTCTATTTGTGAAGGGCTCAAAATGTATCTTTGGGGTACAGAAGGTTTCTTTTTTGGGTTTTATTTTTTCCCCTTCTACTGTGGAGATGGACCCAGTTAAGGTCCGTGCCATTCATGACTGGACTCAGCCCACGTCTGTTAAGAGCCTGCAGAAGTTCTTGGGCTTTGCTAATTTTTACCGTCGTTTTATCGCTAATTTCTCCAGCGTGGTTAAACCTTTGACGGATATGACCAAGAAGGGTTCTGATGTTGCGAATTGGTCTCCTGCGGCCGTGGAGGCCTTTCGGGAGCTGAAGCGTCGGTTTACTTCAGCGCCAGTCTTGTGCCAGCCGGATGTCTCTCTTCCCTTCCAGGTTGAAGTTGATGCTTCTGAAATTGGTGCAGGGGCTGTTTTGTCGCAAAAAAAGTTCTGATGGCTCCGTGATGAAGCCATGCGCCTTCTTTTCAAGGAAATTTTCGCCTGCTGAGCGGAACTACGATGTTGGTAATCGGGAGTTGTTGGCCATGAAGTGGGCATTTGAGGAGTGGCGACATTGGCTCAAGTGAGCTAGACATCGTGTGGTGGTCTTGACTGATCATAAAAATCTGATTTACCTCGAGTCTGCCAAGCGCCTGAATCCTAGACAGGCCCGTTGGTCGTTGTTTTTCTCCCGTTTTGACTTTGTGGTCTCGTACCTGCCTGGTTCGAAGAACGTGAAGGCTGATGCACTTTCTAGGAGTTTTGTGCCTGATTCTCCGGGAGTCTCTGAGCCGGCTGGTATTCTCAGAGAGGGAGTAATTTTGTCTGCCATTTCCCCAGATTTGCGACGAGGGCTGCAAAAATTTCAGGCTGATAGGCCTGATCGTTGTCCACCAGAGAGATTGTTTGTCCCTGATGGATGGACCAACAGAGTTATTTCTGAGGTTCATTCTTCAGTGTTGGCGGGACATCCTGGGATTTTCGGTACCAGAGATTTGGTGGCCAGGTCCTTTTGGTGGCCTTCCTTGTCGCGGGATGTGCGTTCTTTTGTGCAGTCCTGTGGGATTTGTGCTCGGGCTAAGCCTTGCTGTTCTCGTGCCAGCGGGTTGCTTTTGCCCTTGCCTATCCCAAAGAGGCCTTGAACGCACATTTCCATGGATTTCATTTCGGATCTTCCGGTGTCTCGGAAGATGTCTGTCATCTGGGTGGTGTGCGATCGTTTTTCTAAAATGGTCCATTTGGTGCCCTTGCCTAAGTTGCCTTCCTCCTCTGATTTGGTTCCTTTGTTCTTTCAGAATGTGGTTCGTTTGCATGGCATCCCTGAGAATATTGTATCTGACAGAGGATCCCAGTTTGTGTCCAGATTCTGGCGATCCTTTTGTGCTAAGATGGGTATTGATTTGTCTTTTTCGTCGGCTTTTCATCCTCAGACTAATGGCCAGACCGAGCGAACTAATCAGACGTTAGAGACTTATTTGAGATGTTTTGTTTCTGCTGATCAGGACGACTGGGTTACCTTTTTGCCACTGGCCGAGTTTGCCCTTAATAATCGGGCTAGTTCTGCCACCTTGGTTTCACCCTTTTTCTGCAACTCTGGTTTTCATCCTCGTTTCTCCTCGGGTCAGGTTGAACCTTCTGACTGTCCTGGGGTTGATTCTGTGGTGGATAGGTTGCAGCGGATTTGGAACCATGTGGTGGACAATTTGAAATTGTCACAAGACAAGGCCCAGCGGTTTGCCAACCGCCGCCGCGGTGTGGGTCCCCGACTTCGTGTTGGGGATTTGGTTTGGTTGTCTTCTCAGCATGTTCCTTTGAAAGTCTGCTCTCCTAAGTTCAAGCCTCGCTTTATCGGTCCTTATAAGATTTTGGAAATCCTTAACCCGGTGTCTTTTCGCTTGGACCTTCCAGCGTCCTTTGCTATTCATAATGTGTTCCATAGGTCCTTGTTGCGGCGGTACGTGGTGCCTATGGTTCCTGCTGTTGAGCCTCCTGCCCCGGTTTTGGTTGAGGGCGAGTTGGAGTACGTGGTGGAGAAGATTCTGGATTCTCGTATCTCTAGACGGAAACTCCAGTATTTAGTTAAGTGGAAAGGCTATGGTCAGGAGGATAATTCCTGGGTTGTCGCCTCTGATGTTCATGCGGCTGATTTGGTTCATGCCTTTCACGCTGCTCATCCTGATCGCCCTGGGGGTCTTGGTGAGGGTTCGGTGACCCCTCCTCAAGGGGGGGGTACTGTTGTGAACTGTGTTTCTGGGCTCCCTCTGGTGGTCACTAACGGTATTGTGTTAGGTATGTCTTGTTGCAGGCCTGAGCTCCAGCTGTGTCGTTAAGCAGCGGGTGTTTCCTATTTGAGTCTCCTCTGGACTCAGTCTCTTGCCTGGCATCATTGTATCCAGACCTATTTGGTCTCCTCCGGATTACTTTCAGTCTGCCTCATGCAAGAAAAGCTAAGTCTGTTTGGTACAATTTGGATCGTTTGCATTATTTAGTGTTTTTGTCCAGCTTGCTTTACATTTGATTTTTTACTCGCTGGAAGCTCTAGGGGGCTGATATTCTCCCTCCACACCGTCAGTCGGTGTGGGGGTTCTTGAATGTTCAGCGTGGATGTTTTGTAGGGTTTTCTGCTAACCGCATAGTCCACTATCTATTTTCTGCTATCTAGACTATTGGGCCTCACTTTGCTGAATCTAGTTCATCTCTACGTTTGTGTTTTCCTCTTGCCTCACCATTATTATTTGTTGGGGGCTTTCTATATCTTTGGGGTTCAATTTCTCTGGAGGCAAGCGAGGTCTTATTTTTTCCCTCTAGGGGTAGTCAGTTCTCCGGCTGGCTCGAGACGTCTAGAACCAACGTAGGCACGTTCACCGGCTACTTTTAGTTGTTTGTGTCAGGATCAGGTATGCGGTTAGCCCAGTTTCCACCTCCCTAGAGCAGTATTTATATTTTTGCTATCTTGCCGGAATATCAGAGATCCTCTGCCATTGGGATCATAACACCCGACACCACTTCTCGGTGGCTCTCTTCATGCCAATCCAATAGAACCTCCCTCGGAGTAGCCTCTCCAGCTTCCTCCATCCGAAGTGTCCGGCCCCATCGTGGTATGCTCCCAGAACCATTGGCGCATCTCGCCTTGGCACCACTATCTGCCATACCAATTCATGAGTGCGTGGGTCGATGCTTCTCAGGCTCAGCTTACCATCGTGAATAAACAGTTTGCTTCTCCTCTTCCACAGCTGTTGTGTTTCCTGTGGATCATCCGGGACGGGATGCAAACCTGCCTGCGTCAGGAGCTCTTTCACCCGACGGACCACGAGGTCACCATCCTGGGTCTCTGCCCATCTGTGGTGGGGCAGGGGATTCAGCGTGGCATCCTGTTTGTTCTTGTGCCTGTTCTTCACATGATGGGAGCACTGAGCGGCTTTGAGGCAATGGAAAGCGGGCAGCTCTACCTCTTCGAGTGCCTCCGGATCCTCCCCCATTTCTGGCAAATTGGGCATCCGGGACAAGGCATCGGCATTCGCATTCTTGCGTCCTGCCCGGTACTTGATGGTGAAGTTGTAGTTGGACAGCCGGGCCATCCATCGCTGTTCCAAGGCCCCGAGTTTGGCTGTGTCAGTGGATTATTATCCGTGAAGACGGTGAATTTTGCTGAGGCTAGGTAGTGTTTGAACCTCTCCGTCACTGCCCAAACGATGGCGAGGAATTCCAGCTTAAAGGAACTGTAGTTGTCAGGGTTCCTTTCCGTGGGGCGAAGTTTCCTGCTGGCGTAAGCGATTACCCTCTCCTTGCCTTTCTGGACCTGGGACAACACGGCTCCCAATCCTACATTGCTGGCATCCGTATACAGCACAAACGGTTGGTCATATTCAGGGTAGGCCAGTATCTCTTCTCCCGTCAGCACCGACTTCAAGCAAGTGAATGATCCTTCCAGTCCCTCGTTCCAATCAAATGGGGTATTCTTCCCCTTGGTCTTCTTGGATTGGCCCACCAACAGGTCTTGCAATGGCGCGGCCTTCTTTGTGAAGTCGTTGATAAATCTCCTGTAATAGCCTACCAACCCGAGGAACTGCCGGACTTCATGGAGGTTGCTGGGCTTCGGCCAGTCCTTGATCACTGTAACCTTGTCGGGGTCTGGTGTTGTGGATTCTGTTGGTGGGCTCCCTCTGGTGGTTACTGCTGGTACTGGGTGACTTTGGTGGGTTGCGGCCTTTGGTTTCCACCTGTCCATCAGAGGCTGGGTGTTTCCTATTTTACCTGGCCTTTCTGTCATTTCCCTTGCCGGCTATCAATGTGTTCAGATGTGCTCTGTTTGGTTCCTGCCTACCTGCTCCCAGATCTTTCAGGATAAGCTAAGTGCTGATTTTCAGTTGTTTGGTTTTTGGTCCAGCTTGCTTAGAATGTCTCTATGCTAGCTGGTTGCTCTAGTGGACTGAGGTTCTCCCCATGTGCCATGAGTTGGCACATGGGTTCTTGTAGTCTCAGGATGGTTTTTTTGATTAGGGTTTTTTGCTGACCGCTCAGTCCCCTTTTGTATCATTCTGCTTTCTAGTTTTCAGCGGGCCTCTATTTGCTAAAGCTATATACATCATCTCTATGTGTGTGCCTTCCTCTCATTTCACCGTCAATACATGTGGGGGGCAACTATACCTTTGGGGTTAATTCCTCTGGAGGCAAGTGAGGTCTTGTTTTCTCTGCAGTACTAGTTAGCTCTTAGGCTGGTGCGTGGCGTCTAGAACCAACGTAGGCACGCTCCCTGGCTATCTCTAGTTGCGTTTGTCAGGCGTAGGGCAGCGGTCAGCCCAGGTTCCATCACCCTAGAGCTCGTCCGATATTTGTTATATTTTGCTTGTCCTGTGCTATCCCTAGCCATTGGGGATTCATGACAGTATAGCCGGCCAACAAAGTGTTAATTGTTTGGGCTGAAGCAGGAGGAAAAGAAGTGTTCAAGGAAAATTTTTTTTTTTCCTTCAGAGTTTTGCTGCCTAGCCCTTAATTGCTGTCTAGCTGCTTCTTACCTCCTCTTAACCCTTGAATGGCTCTGATCTTAGCTGTTTATCATGGATGTCCAGAGTTTGGCTTCTAGCCTGAGTAATCTCGCGGCAAAGGTTCAAAACATACAGGATTTCGTTGTTCACACTCCCATGTCTGAACCTAGAATTCCTATTCCAGAGTTTTTTTCTGGAGATAGATCTACCTTCCTGAATTTCAGGAACAATTGTAAATTGTTTCTCTCTTTGAAATCTCGCTCCTCTGGAGACCCTGCTCAACAGGTCAAGATTGTTATATCGTTCCTACGGGGCGACCCTCAGAATTGGGCATTTGCATTGGCACCAGGGGATCCTGCGTTGCTCAGTGTGGATGCGTTTTTTCTGGCATTGGGATTGCTCTATGAGGAACCTAACCTAGAGATTCAGGCTGAAAAGGCTTTATTAGCCCTCCCTCAGGGGCATGATGAAGCGGAAATATATTGTCAGAAATTTCGGAAATGGTCAGTGCTTACTCAGTGGAATGAGTGCGCCCTGGCTGCAAACTTCAGAAATGGGCTTTCTGAGGCCATTAAGGATATTATGGTGGGGTTCCCTGCGCCTACAGGTCTGAATGAGTCTATGGCTATGGCCATTCAGATTGATCGGCGTTTACGGGAGCGCAAACCCGTGCACCAGTTGGCGGTGTCTTCTGAACAGGCACCTGAGACTATGCAATGTGATAGAATTCAGTCCAGAAGTGAACGGCAAAATTATAGGCGGAAAAATGGTTTGTGTTTTTATTGTGGTGATTCAGCTCATGTTATATCAGCATGCTCTAAACGCACAAAAAGGGTTGATAAATCTTTTGCCATTGATACTCTGCAGTCTAAGTTCATTTTGTCTGTGACTCTGATTTTTTCACTGTCTTCCATTTCCGTCGATGCCTATGTGGATTCAGGCGCTGCCCTGAGTCTTATGGATTGGTCATTTGCTAAACGCTGCGGTTTTAGTCTAGAGCCTCTGGAAGTTCCTATTCCTCTGAAGGGAATTGATTCTACACCATTGGCTATGAATAAACCGCAGTATTGGACACAAGTGACCATGCGCATGACTCCCGTTCATCAGGAGGTGATTCGCTTCCTTGTACTGTATAATTTACATGATGTACTAGTGCTTGGTCTGCCATGGTTACAAACTCATAATCCGGTCCTGGACTGGAAAACAATGTCTGTGCTAAGCTGGGGATGTCAGGGGGTTCATGATGATGCACCTCCGGTTTCTATCGCTTCATCGACTCCTTCGGAGATCCCTGCGTTTTTGTCAGATTATAAGGATGTTTTTGAGGAGCCTAAGCTCAATTCGCTCCCTCCTCATAGAGAGTGTGACTGTGCTATAGAATTGATTCCTGGCAGTAAGTTCCCTAAGGGTCGTTTATTTAATCTGTCACTGCCAGAGCATACTGCTATGCGGAATTATATTAAGGAGTCCTTGGAAAAGGGACATATTCGTCCATCTTCGTCCCCTCTGGGAGCAGGTTTTTTTTTTCGTGGCAAAAAAAGATGGTTCCCTGAGGCCTTGTATAGACTATCGCCTTCTGAATAAGATTACAGTCAAATACCAGTATCCATTGCCATTATTTACTGATTTGTTTGCTCGCATTAAGGGGGCTAGGTGGTTCACTAAAATAGATCTTCGTGGTGCGTATAATCTGGTGCGGATAAAACAGGGTGATGAGTGGAAAACCGCATTTAATACGCCTGAGGGCCATTTTGAGTATTTGGTAATGCCTTTTGGACTCTCCAATGCTCCGTCAGTCTTTCAGTCCTTTATGCACAATATTTTCCGTGAATATCTGGATAAGTTTATGATTGTGTATTTGGATGATATTTTGGTGTTTTCTGATGACTGGGAGTCTCATGTTCTACAGGTCAGGAAGGTGTTTCAGGTTTTGCGGGCCAATTCTCTGTTTGTGAAGGGCTCAAAGTGTCTCTTTGGAGTCCAGAAGATTTCTTTTTTGGGGTACATTTTTTCTCCTTCTACTATTGAGATGGATCCCGTTAAAGTTCAGGCTATTTGTGACTGGACACAACCTACATCTGTTAAGAGCCTTCAGAAGTTCTTGGGGTTTGCTAATTTTTATCGTCGGTTCATTGCTAATTTTTCCAGTATTGTTAAACCTTTGACTGATTTGACTAAAAAGGGTGCTGATGTTACTGATTGGTCTCCTGCGGCCGTGGAGGCCTTTCGGGAACTTAAGCGCCGGTTTTCTTCTGCTCCTGTGTTGTGTCAACCAGATGTTTCACTTCCTTTTCAGGTGGAGGTTGATGCTTCCGAGATTGGAGCGGGGGCGGTTTTGTCACAGAGAAGTTCTAATGGCTCGGTGACGAAGCCATGTGCTTTCTTCTCTAGAAAATTCTCGCCCGCCGAGCGCAATTATGATGTGGGTAATCGGGAGCTTTTGGCCATGAAGTGGGCATTTGAGGAGTGGCGTCATTGGCTTGAGGGTGCTAAACATCGCGTGGTGGTCTTGACTGATCACAAGAATCTCATTTACCTTGAGTCTGCCAGGCGTTTGAATCCTAGACAGGCTCGTTGGTCATTATTTTTTTCTCGTTTCAATTTCGTCATTTCGTACCTGCCAGGTTCAAAGAATGTGAAGGCAGATGCTCTTTCCAGGAGTTTTGTGCCTGACTCTCCTGGAGACACTGGGCCTGCTGGTATCCTTAGGGATGGGGTAATATTGTCCGCCGTATCCCCAGACTTGCGACGCGCATTGCAGGAGTTTCAGGTGGATAAACCGGATCGATGTCCACCAGAAAGACTGTTTGTTCCGGATGATTGGACCAGTAGAGTCATCTCCGAGGTCCATTCTTCTGTGTTGGCTGGTCATCCTGGAATACTTGGTACAAGAGATTTGGTGGCCAGGTCTTTTTGGTGGCCTTCCTTGTCTAGGGATGTGCGTACCTTTGTGCAGTCTTGTGAAGTGTGTGCTCGAGCTAAGCCTTGCTGTTCACGGGCTAGTGGGTTGTTGTTATCTTTGCCCATCCCGAAGAGGCCTTGGACGCACATTTCCATGGATTTTATTTCTGATCTCCCGGTTTCACAGAAAATGTCCGTTATCTGGGTTGTGTGTGACCGCTTTTCTAAGATGGTTCATTTGGTGCCCTTGCCTAAGTTACCCTCCTCCTCTGAGTTGGTTCCTTTGTTTTTTCAGAACGTGGTTCGTTTGCATGGGATTCCGGAGAATATCGTTTCTGACAGGGGATCCCAGTTTGTGTCTAGATTTTGGCGGACGTTTTGTGCCAAGATGGGCATTGATTTGTCTTTCTCGTCTGCATTCCATCCTCAGACGAATGGCCAGACGGAGCGAACTAATCAGACCTTGGAAACTTATTTGAGGTGTTTTGTTTCTGCTGATCAGGATGACTGGGTTGCTTTTTTGCCACTGGCCGAATTTGCTCTTAATAATCGGGCTAGTTCTGCCACGTTGGTCTCTCCTTTTTTTTGTAATTCGGGGTTTCATCCTCGTTTTTCCTCTGGTCAGGGGGAATCTTCGGATTGTCCTGGAGTGGACGTGGTGGTGGACAGGCTACATCAGATTTGGAATCAGGTGGTGGACAATTTGAAGTTATCTCAGGAGAAGACTCAGCAGTTTGCTAATCGCCGTCGCCGCGTGGGTCCCCGACTTCTTGTTGGGGACTTGGTGTGGTTGTCTTCTCGTTTTGTCCCTATGAGGGTCTCTTCTCCTAAGTTCAAGCCTCGGTTCATCGGTCCTTATAGGATCTCGGAGATTCTTAACCCTGTATCTTTTCGTTTGGATCTCCCAGCATCGTTTGCTATTCATAATGTGTTCCATCGGTCGTTGTTGCGGAGGTATGAGGTGCCCGTTGTTCCTTCGTTCGAGCCTCCTGCTCCGGTGCTGGTGGAGGGAGAATTGGAGTATGTTGTTGAAAAGATCTTGGATTCTCGTGTTTCCAGACGCAAACTCCAGTATTTGGTTAAGTGGAAGGGTTATGGTCAGGAGGATAATTCCTGGGTGGTCGCCTCCGATGTTCACGCGACTGATTTGGTCCGCGCCTTCCATAGAGCTCACCCTGATCGCCCTGGGGGTTCTCGTGAGGGTTCGGTGACCCCTCCTCAAGGGGGGGGTACTGTTGTGGATTCTGTTGGTGGGCTCCCTCTGGTGGTTACTGCTGGTACTGGGTGACTTTGGTGGGTTGCGGCCTTTGGTTTCCACCTGTCCATCAGAGGCTGGGTGTTTCCTATTTTACCTGGCCTTTCTGTCATTTCCCTTGCCGGCTATCAATGTGTTCAGATGTGCTCTGTTTGGTTCCTGCCTACCTGCTCCCAGATCTTTCAGGATAAGCTAAGTGCTGATTTTCAGTTGTTTGGTTTTTGGTCCAGCTTGCTTAGAATGTCTCTATGCTAGCTGGTTGCTCTAGTGGACTGAGGTTCTCCCCATGTGCCATGAGTTGGCACATGGGTTCTTGTAGTCTCAGGATGGTTTTTTTGATTAGGGTTTTTTGCTGACCGTTCAGTCCCCTTTTGTATCATTCTGCTTTCTAGTTTTCAGCGGGCCTCTATTTGCTAAAGCTATATACATCATCTCTATGTGTGTGCCTTCCTCTCATTTCACCGTCAATACATGTGGGGGGCAACTATACCTTTGGGGTTAATTCCTCTGGAGGCAAGTGAGGTCTTGTTTTCTCTGCAGTACTAGTTAGCTCTTAGGCTGGTGCGTGGCGTCTAGACCCAACGTAGGCACGCTCCCTGGCTATCTCTAGTTGCGTTTGTCAGGCGTAGGGCAGCGGTCAGCCCAGGTTCCATCACCCTAGAGCTCGTCCGATATTTGTTATATTTTGCTTGTCCTGTGCTATCCCTAGCCATTGGGGATTCATGACAGTCTGGGGCCACTCCTTCTGCACTCACCACATGGCCCAGGTACTGAACTTTGGGTTTTAGCAGATGGCATTTGGACAGTTTCACCTTTAAGCCAAAGTTGGACAGGGCTTCAAACACCTCGGCCAGGTGCTTCAGATGGTCTTCATAGGTCTTAGAGAAGACAATGACATCGTCCAGATACAGCAGCACGGTTTCAAAGTTCTTGTGTCCCAGACAGCACTCCATCATCCTCTGGAACGTTCCCGGAGCATTGCACAATCCGAAGGGCATGTAGTTGAATTTGCAGAGTCCCATCGGCGTCGTAAAGGCCGTCTTCTCCTTGTCCGCCTCTGCCACGGGAACCTGCCAGTACCCACTGGTGAGATCCAAGGTAGAGAAGTAGTTAGCAGATTTTAAAGCAGCCAGGGACTCCTCTATCCTGGGCAGTGGGTATGCGTCCTTATGTGTAATGCGATTTAGCTGCCTATAATCAACACACATCCTCATTGTGCCATCTTTCTTCCTAACGAGGACTAATGGAGCTGCCCAGGGGCTACAACTGTCTCTCACTACCCCAGCCTCCTTCATCTCCCGCAACATGTCTTTGGCACACTGATAATGAGCTGGGGGTACAGGGCGGTATCTCTCTTTTATGGGTCGATGATCTCCTGTGGGGATATGATGTTGAATCCCTTTTACCTGCCCAAAATCTAGGGGGTGCTTGTTAAATACCCGCTCGTACTCATAAACCACCCTGTAGGCCCCCTGTTTCTGGTGAGATGGGGTAGAGTCAGTGCCCACGTGCAATTCCCGACACCAATCTTTCAGTTGCCCTGCAGAACCGTTGGTCTCCACCGGATTGAACGGGACCTAGGGTCCGGGTGCCTGTATCACACTATTATTAACAGTAAACAGTTTAGCAAGTGTGACGTATTTGGTTAGATGGACCTCTTCCTCCCCACAGTTAAGAACACATACTGGCACCCTCCCCTTGCGGACGTCAACCACCCCTCTGGCTGTCAGGAGAGTGGGCCTATTATCTGAATATACGGGTTCTACCAGGACCTGATAGTCTTTACCCCTGAGGCCGATGGCTGCCCGACACCATATTAGCATTTCGCTCCTGGGGGGTATCGCAATGGGGTTTGAATCACTCACTGTGACACGACCAATTTCACCACCAGTCAGCTCCACCTGCTGTCTCTGCATCAGAGCCCTGATTTCTTTTTGCAGGGCGCATTGTTCACTGTAGCCAGCTGTTTCTGCTACCTGCTGCAACAAGACAATAACTTCTGCAAGACAATTTTCTATGACATTAGTACCAATGGTCATCATGGGATTACATTCACGGCGGTCAATATCAACAATTACAATCCCTTGGGCCTTCAATTCTACCCGCCCCACTTTGATGGTGACCTCTTTATACCCCACTTGTGGCAATGGCTGACCATTACTGGCTATTATGGTGAAATCATCATCGGGGCCACGAGTAATATCGGTGTCCTCCCAATAACGCTTATAAAGTACATAAGGCATAGTCGTCACCTGCAAACCGGTGTTCATGGGGATACCGTCGATCACAATAGGGGGAACTGGTCGCCCTCCAATGTATTTGGCTCTCCAGTTTTGCCGGCCTGATCGCCCTACTCCTGGGGGTTGGCCCTCTGCCCCAGGGGTTGCTCGTTTAAATGACAGTACCTTGCAAGGTGGCCCACCTAGTGGCAGCGGCGGCAGATAGGTCGTCCGTCCCGATGAAAGCGATCGTCGTCCCTGCCTCTGGTCGGCGGAATCCTCCTCTGTTGCATCCAAGGGACATCCTCCGGTCTGGAAGCCAGCTGGACCTTCTCCTTGGGGGCCTCCTGTAGGGACTGTACGGTCTGGGCTAGGGCAGCAACGCTCTTGGTCAGCTCCTGCATCTGGAGGCGTAGTCCTGCAGGGGAATCGTCCTCCAGGATCTGGGCATCGGCCTCTGCGGCAATCGGGGCATCTGGCGCCACCTCCTGGTGGTACGTGAGAGCTTGACGTCTGGGAAGTACAGCACGGCTGGGCTGTCGCTCCTGTAGCGCCTGGATGGCTTTATCTTTGAATTGCGCGAAGGTCAGGTCTGGATTCTGCATGGCCAGGAAGTGCAGTCGGGCCCTTTGGTGACTGCACAGGAGCCCCTCGATGAACCGCTCTTTCAGGAGTTTATCTTCATCTTGCATGCTGTCTAGGTCACTCTGCTTGATGGCCCGCAGTGCCTCCTGGAGATTAAGGGCATAGCCCCGTAAGCTATCCTGCGGTCTCTGCTTACACCCATAGAACGTCAGCTTAATTTCTGTAGCGGTGCGGGTGTCAAAGGTGATTTTAAGCTTTGCAAAGATCTGCTGCGCAGTTTTCTTATCCGCGGTGGGCCAGGACTTCACTTCTCTCAGAGCCGCCCCAAAGAGTTGGCCGGTTATCATCTGAACTTTCTGAGGCTCTGTCAGGGGATAAAACTCGAGCAGGCTGCAGATCCCCTCTTTAAAGTCAGTTAATGTATGTGACTCTCCAGAGTATCGCGGGAGCCAGGCTGCTCCAGGTAGATACGGCATAGAGAAGGGCATTATGGCTGTTGTAGCCGCGGCAGTATCCGGCTGGCTGATGGGGGCGGCAAGCTCTGCGGCGACCGGCGGTGATACAAGGCCCGCGGCTGCGTCTACTGAGGGGCCCGGAGGCGCCCCTGGGTCTGCGGCTGCGACCGCCGCCTCCGCTCCTCCCGAATCAGACATGACCGTTCCTTCCCCCTGCTAACCTGCTGAGAGTCGGGGTTCCTCTTCCGGAATCAGTACTTCACCGCGTCTTCTTGCTCCGCGCTCTATTTGGCCGGCTCCGCCCACGAAGCTATGGCTTCTCCCCTCATGCGCGGAGATGGCGGATTTTGGCGGCAAATGGCAATACACAGTCTATGCAATAAATCACAGTCCAAGCACAATTCAATCACAGTTCCAAGGCACACATGACCTGATTCTTCAGGCTTAAGTACATCCTGTTCGTGACGCCAAGTTGGAGCGCCCCCAGATGCAGGGACGCGGGGTACTCGATACCGGGCCTCTCTCTCTCGGTCCTGGGGTTGTCACGGTGGCTAGACCCGGTCCGTGACCCTGCTAAGGGTCGCCCAATGAAAGGTGTGATGATGGTGCATGGTGCGAGGTGCGATGAATAACGAGGACACAGGGTTGCAGTCTCTTTACCTCTTCACTGAAGGCTTCGGGATCCGAATCCAATCCAGAGCACTGCTAACAGGGCTGGCTGAGACCGGCCAGTCCGAAGGCACATCCAGAGTTCCCTTTGCAGGTGGAAATCAGTGTCCTTCCTACCAGCGCCTGTGTGTTGTAGTACCTCCCTGCTGAGCACCACGGGTTAGTCCTCACAACTGTCGTGTATGTCTCTGTTCTTTCTCTCTCCGTCCCCCAGATGATATGGAAGGGACACACTCGTATGACGGGGTAGGCCTGGAGCTATTTTATAGGGACCCTAGAGACGCCCCTCTCCCACCACTGCCTCCGTTGTCTTCATTAGGTGATTTAGGTGAGGCAGCCAACCTATAATTAACTGCCCGGCCGCAGTTTAAAGTAATGCGTGGAGACTCTTACTTTCTCGGCGTTCCGGCCGCCGGCTACGCGCCTCAGAAGGATGTTGCTGATCTTGTGGCACGACTCCTTCTGGTTCTATCTCCTTTGTGCTGTGATCCCGTTTCTCACTTCTCCACAATATGCTTCGCTTCGTGTCCTTTCTTAGGAGTCTGCCGCTATAAGGCACAGGCACGGCTCCGTAACGATCTGTCCTTTCCTAGGCCTCTGTCAGGATCCCACCCCTGACAGATCCTCTCTCAAGCTCTTCCCAGCTACTTTCTGCCTAACTTCCTATCCAACCCCCAGTTTTACCCAAGTGTGAGGAGTGGCCTAGTGGATAGGGCCTTTTGCTCCCCCTGGCGGCCGGAGTGTGAAGTGTAATGTGTGACTGTGATACCTGGTCAGGTGAACTCCTTTAGTGCCATCAGACATACCATCACTCCCCTTAGCGGCGGAGCGACAGTACTGCAACGACCAGGACTCTGGGGCGCTGCACCAACACGTCCGACTATCAACCACATTTGGATCCTTTAGATGGAACCTGAAAACCCACCTCTTCTGGAAAGCCTACAGCCTTCACTGACCCCACTGCTTCCTCACCACTACCGAAGCTACCGCCTCACCAACACCAGAGCTCCTGCAACCCCCCAACCTACTGTCTCCTTCCCCACCATCCTGTAGAATGTAAGCCCACAAGGGCAGGGTCCTCGCTCCTCTGTATCAGTCTGTCATTGTTAGTTTGCTTACTGTAAGTGATATCTGTAATTTGTATGTAACCCCTTCTCATGTACAGCACCATGGAATCAATGGTGCTATATAAATAAATAAGAATAATAATATGAGGAAGGAAACATTATACCAGGAAGAGGGATATTATCACAGGAAGTGGACGAGGATGGGGGATATTATATCAAGAAGGGAACATTATTACCAAGAAGAAGGCCAGGTTGGGAGACAATATCACAGGATGTGGCACAGTTTGAGGGACTATGTTAAAGGCATGGGGTCACTTATTTACTATTCTTTCTATTTATGTTTGGGGCGATCTCTTATTACATAGCGCCCTCTGTTATGTATAGCACTGTCCCATTTTTACATAATATTATGTCTTGTTATATATAGCACCATTCCTTATTATATAGTGCCCTCTTGTTATTTTTGTTATTCACAGTGCCTTCTCTTTTTTACATAAGCCTCTCTTGTTAGATATAAAATGACTACTGATGGAGCAGCATCTGACCAGAAGACCAGTCCATCAGCTCCTCCATTAGAAAACACGCTTTCCCATACTCTATCAGCCGTCACTTTAGTTGATATGTAACAAGAGAGGATGGTGTGTAATAATGACAGAGCGCTACAAACAACAAGAGAGTCCGATATGAAAGAAACAGTGCTATACATAAAAATGGTAGGAACTATGTAATAATGGACAGTAACATACATAATGAGAGGAGACTATGTAATAATGTAATATATAATGTGTAGCTTAGTTGTCATAAAAAGCCCAATCAGACACATTGCGGAATCCGTGCGGAAATTCAATTGTGTGGATTTTGAATTTGCAGAATGTCAATTTATTCTGCAAATTTTCCCAGCACATTTCATCACTTACAGTCATAGAATGCAATCAATAACAAATCCACAAAAAATCTGCAACACAATCTGCATGTGAAACATGAGGCTTTGGCTGCAAACTCCACTGCAACAGTTGTTGTTCCACTGCATTTTACTGTCCATGTGAATGTGCCCTATAAAAGATTGGTACCATGTTAATTAGTTGAAAAAAAGTCTTAGGCTACGTGCACACGGTGCGGATTCGTGTGCGGATTTTTCCGCACCGCTTTTGCTAAATCCGCACTCCGGATTACCTGCGGATTTACCGTGGATTTACTGCGGATTTCCTGCGTTTTTTGTGCGGATTCCACCTGCTGTTTTACGCCTGCGGATTCCTATTGAGGAGCAGGTGTAAAACGCTGCGGAATCCGCACAAAGAATTGACATGCTGTGGAAAATACAACGCAGCGTTTCCGCGCGGTATTTTCCACAGCATGTGCACTGCGGATTTTGTTTTCCATAGGTTTACATGGTACTGTACACCGCATGGAAAGCCAAATCCGCACCATGTGCACATAGCCTTATTGCTCTTAATAAGAGAAAAAAAAGATTTATATGCTGTGCAGATATTTTATAAAAAATACAAAGATATATATACAGTATATCACTTGCACCAGTGACCCCATTCCGTCACATCTCCTCCAGTCCCTTTCCCCGGCTGTCACCTCTCACCTAACAAAAATATTCAACCTTTCCCTCACTTCCGGTATTTTTCCCTCCTCATTTAAGCATGCCATCATACATCCATTACTTAAAAAACCCTCCCTCGACCAAAATTGTGCCGCTAATTATAGACCTGTCTCTAATCTTCCCTTCATCTCTAAACTCCTCGAACGCCTGGTCCACTACAGTCTTACCCGCTATCTCTCAGATAACTCTCTTCTCAACCCTCTTCAATCTGGCTTCCGCTCTTTACACTCTACAGAAACTGCCCTCACTAAAGTCTCTAATGACCTACTAACAGCTAAATCTAATGGTCACTACTCCATGCTAATTCTCTTGGATCTCTCCGCAGCATTCGACACTGTGGATCATCAGCTCCTCCTCACTATGCTCCGCTCCATCGGCCTCAAGGACACTGTTCTCTCTTGGTTCTCCTCCTATCTCTCTGACCGCTCCTTCACTGTATGTTTTCCTGGTTCCTCCTCCTCTCACCTTCCCCTTACTGTTGGGGTTCCTCAAGGATCAGTCCTAGGCCCCCTCCTCTTCTCTTTGTATACTGCCCCTATTGGACAAACAATCAGTAGATTTGGTTTCCAGTACCATCTCTATGCTGACGACACCCAATAATACACCTCTTCTCCTGTTATCACGCCGACCTTTTTAGAAAACACTAGTGATTGTCTTACTGCTGTCTCTAACATCATGTCCTCCCTCTATCTGAAACTGAACCTGTCAAAAACTGAACTCCTCGTGTTCTCTCCCTCTACTAACCTACCTTTGCCTGACATTGCCATCTCCGTGTGCGGTTCCACCATTACTCCAAAGCAACATGCCCGCTGCCTTGGGGTCATCCTTGATTCCGAGCTTTCATTCACACCCCACATCCGATCACTGGCTCGCTCTTCTTATCTGCATCTCAAAAACATTTCTAGAATTCGCCCTTTTCTTACTTTCGGCTCTGCAAAAACTCTTACTGTCTCACTTATTCATTCTCGTCTGGACTATTGTAACTCTCTACTAATCGGTCTCCCTCTTACCAAACTCTCCCCTCTCCATTCTGTCCTGAATGCTGCAGCCAGGATCACATTCCTCACCAACCGTTACACCGATGCCTCTACCTTGTGCCTGTCATTACACTGGCTACCCATCCACTCCAGAATCCAGTACAAAACTACTACCCTCATCCACAAAGCACTCCATGGCTCAGCACCACCCTACATCTCCTCTCTGGTCTCAGTCTACCACCCTACCCGTGCCCTCCGCTCCGCTAATGACCTCAGGTTAGCATCCTCAATAATCAGAACCTCCCACTCCCGTCTCCAAGACTTTACATGTGCTGCGCCGACTCTTTGGAATGCACTACCTAGGTTAATACGATTAATCCCCAATCCCCACAGTTTTAAGCGTGCCCTAAAAACTCATTTGTTCAGACTGGCCTACCGCCTCAATGCATTAACCTAACCATCCCTGTGTGGCCCATTCAAGAAAAAAAAAAAAAAACATAATCAGGTTCCTCGCATCATGTTCTCATACAGTTAATAGCCCTCTGTGTCTGTACTGCTACATACTTAGGCAGTTAACTGGTTCATGCAGCTTTACATGAACACCCGAGCCTTACACTATGGCTGGTCCAAATAACTAAAGCAATTGTTACCATCCACCTCTCGTGTCTCCCCTTTTCCTCATAGTTTGTAAGCTTGCGAGCAGGGCCCTCATTCCTCCTGGTATCTATTTTGAACTGTGATTTCTGTTATGCTGTAATGTCTATTGTCTGTACAAGGTCCCTCTATAATTTGTAAAGCGCTGCGGAATATGTCGGCGCTATATAAATAAAAATTATTATTATTATTATTATATAGTTACACTATTGAAAAATCAGTAAAAGTTATAGATCGGATTTGTAAAAACAAAGTCAGGATTACGATGGAAATCACAAGAATGTTAATAATTTCTCTGGAAGAACCTGTCTGGCTACATTAGTGAGCGTAGTATTTATGCATTTATTGTATACCTAATTATGATGACAAGTTGACAAAGGTGAAATATGCAGTTTACCTGACAGACATAAAGGGCAATGACAACTGTATGTCAGTGATCGAGCACTGACCGGTGAAGGCATTGACGTCAATCATGCAGTGTGAATGCGACTTTCCCAGCAACTGCCAATTATCTCATTTTAAAGGCTTTATAAGGTAGTATAGGGTGACAAGGTTAAATGGTTTTCTAATACATCGATATTGATAACCTATTGCCCAAGACAGATCAACAATATTAGATTAATATGGGGCTGACACCAGGAACAACCGCAAATTAGGTGTTATAACCTTGGACAGCTAAATAGTATATGGTGTCACCCCTTTTTTCTCGTATGCGGAGAAGAACAAAAGTTTCCCCATATTTTCCTATGTGACTGTCTATAAAAATTGGATTGCACTTGAATGGCATCCGAGTGCTGTCTGAATTTTTCACAGACCAATAGAGTTGCATTGCCAATTCTGATCCAATACTCGGATCAAAATCGGATATGTCTCAGTAATTTTCCTCAAATTGTGAAGAATCATGGATATATTAATTGCCTCATAGCACTTGTACCTGTGATAGTCTATCTTTGAAAACAATGGACAACATTCGCAAGTGAAAATTGGACATCTAAATAAGGTCTTACTATGAGAAGAGCTGTGGTATTGCCCTCTGCACACAGGTTACATCCAGCGACTGCACGGATATTGATGCTGTTTACTCTTCCATACATGAGAAAATATGGGTAGCATGGTGGCTCAGTGGTTAGCATTGCAACACTTGGGTCTTGGGTTCAAATCCCACCAAGGACAACGTGTGGGTTTCCTCCGGGTTCTCCGGTTTCCTCCCACACTCCAAAGACGTACTGATAGGGAATCTAGATTGTGAGCGCTATATAAGTGATTAAAATAAATAAAAAAAAGTGACGATCCAACCTTTATGGTCGTTATCAAGCTTGATTAAGACCATAAAGGATGAAACATCACTTGTTTTTTCGCTTTTATGAAAGAATTAACAGCTTTTTTCCTTTTTTTGTAATTCCACTGAGAGCTATTATTTTCCCTAATTTCCATTGATTATGCTGTGTGGATTTCTTGGCATTTTTTTTTGTTTTAGTTTGCCGCTTCTAACAAGAGGATGCGTGGATGTCTCTATTTTTACTATCCTAAGAATAAGTTATTTATATTGACGTAGAGGAAAACACCTTTAACGGAAAGCAGAGGTCGCATCTAAAAAATAATCACTTTTCTAATTGGCAAAACCTAAGCTAAGCTATAGTACTGTGCAAAAGTCTTAGACACAAGTGGAAACAGTGCTACCATGTAAGAATGCTTTTAAAAATAGTTTTCATAGTTTATTTGTTCCAATTAACAAATTGCAAAGTGAATGAACAAAAGAGAAATCTAAATCACATCAAATTGTTGTAACCACTCTTTGCCTATATTTTTTTATTTCTTTTAAAAAATAATTAAATATATTCTTTTAGGTACACTTGCACACAGTTCCAAACATCATGGAGAACTAACCACAGATATTCTGTGGCTGTAGATTTGCACAAATCCTGCTATTTTCTTAATTAACTCCCAGACAGGCTCGATGATGTTGAGATCCGGCCACTATGGGGTCATATCATCATTTCCAGGACTCCTCGTTCTCTTTTTACACTGAAGATGGTTCTTAATGACATTGGCTGTATGTTTGGGGTCATTGTCCTGTTGTAGAGTAAATTTGGAGCTAATCTGACTCCTACCTGATGGTATTGAATGAAGGATAATTATCTGGCTGTATTTCTCAGCACTGAGGACACCGAAAAATGGGCAAAGATGAGGACCATAGACACAGTGGTCGGCCAAAGAAACTTAGTGCAGCAGATGAAAGACACATCATGCTTAGTTCTCTTAAAAATCGGAAGATGTCTAGCAGTGCCATCAGCTCAGAACTGGCAGCAACCAGTGAGAATTCATAACGATCTGTGGCGTTCCTTATGCCAGAAACCTTACGCCACTCCTCACCTGCTCCAGATTAATGAAGAGGCACACACCTCTTCATGAATCAAGAGCGTCTGATTCCACCATGCTCTCTCATCAAGTCTGGTGAGAAGATCACTGGTCCTGATGAATCTGGGCCTTTCTGTGGTTTTGCTGAAAAGGAGTGTGGTTTATCAGAAAGAGGATTGGTTTAACAAGTGATACACTGCACCAAAATTTTTATGCATCTTTCCGACATATAGTAAGCCAACTAATAAGTGGTGTAAAATTACACTAGACAATCTAAAGTTGAGCCAGATTTATCAAACAGTATGAACCACCAGCAAGTCTAGAATTGCACCATCTAAAAATTACGGTATTGCTAAATATGCTCCTTTGTGTGCTTCTTGTCTACATACTAGTTAGAAAAAAAAAAAAAAAAGACTCTAGCTGGAATTTTTTTAGATTGGCATTTGGTTGTAGTATGCCATGGCAATAGGGAGAAAGTTGATAATCAGTGGCAAGAAATCCTGCATTATGTGCAGAATCCAAGTTCACAGTGCAGTGCAAGAAATAAAAGAACACATTTGTCCCTAGTAAATAAAGAAAAAAAAACCAAAACTTGTCTTTAGACTGCCTGACATAAACAATGAAGCTCATAAATGTACTGATAGATTTCCTTTAATTATCAAATATCCCCACCTAGTGGTGAAAGAGACTTATTGTATGTGTATTAATAAGCTTCAGACAGACTAGACAGTTAGGGGAGGTTTCCACGGTCAGGAAACGTAGAGCTTTGGACGCAGCGGATACCCCACTGCACACTCCGCCCAAAGTGCCTCTCCCTGTTGCACGCGCGGTGATTCCGGATGTGTTCAATGAACACATGCGGAATTACCACATCGTATACATAGACCTGGTTATTTATCTTGCGGAGACGGAGCATCTCCGCAAGATAAATAGGCATGCTGCAGTCTAGAAAGATGCGCCTCATGTGCGTAAACGCAGGGCCGCTGGATGTGACCATGTGCACATAGTGGAGACGGGATTTGATAAAATCCCCTCCCCAATGCTGTAACATCTCCATGCTGCGGATTGGACGCAGCAAATCCTGATGTATTACTCCATGTGGAAACATACCCTAAAACTGTGATTTAAAAGAAAATTGAATTATGACTATTTTATTACTAACAATGTAGGGCCTGATTCTGCAAAGCTTTTACGCCAGCAGTCTGGGGTAAAAAGCTTTGAAAATTCGCTTAATAACATATATATCTATCATAAATTTCATGTCACTGTGTGTAAACACTGTGTATATATACTGTATTATTATTTTTAACCCCTTCATCCCGAAGCCTGTTTTCACCTTCCTGACCAGGCCAATTTTTACAATTCTGACCACTGTCACTTTATGAGGTCATAACTCTGGAACGCTTGAAAGGATCCCACTGAATCTGAGATAGGTTTTTTTGTGACACATTGTTCTTCATGATAGTGGTAAAATTTGTTCGATATAACTTGCGTTTATTTGTGGAAAAAATCGGAAATTTGGCAAAAGTGTTGAAAATTTAGCAAATTTCAAACTTGTAACTTTTATTCCCTTGAATCAGAGTCATATCGCATAAAATAATTACTAAATAACATTTCCCACATGTCTACTTTACATCAGCACAATTTTTGAAACATAATATTTTTTCTTAGGAAGTTATAAGGGTTAAAAGTTGACCAGAGATTTCTCATTTTTACAACAAAATTTACAAAACAATTATTTTAGGAACTACATTTTCAAGTGACTTTGGGGGTCTATATGACAGAAAATACCCAGAAGTTAAACTAAAAGTGAAAATAAAAACGTCACATCATTCCCACAAAAATGCATCAAACTTTGCATTTTCATAAGGGTAACTGGAGAAATTGCACCATACAATTTGTTGTGCAATTTCTCCTGAGCATGCCGATACCCCATATGTGGGGGAAACCACTGTTTGGGCGGACGGCAGAAATCGAAATGAAGGAGCACCATTTAATTTTTTAATGTAAAATTTGCTGGAATAACTAGCAGACACCATGTGACATCTGTCTAGAGAGCCCCAGATGTGCCTAGACAGTGGAAAGCCCCCGCAAGTGACACCATTTTGGGAACTACACCCCTTTAGGAACTTATCTAGATGTGTGGTGAGCACCTTAAACCTCCAGGTGCTTCACAGAAGTTTATAACATTGAGCCGTGAAAATAAAAAAAAAATCAAATTTTTCCCACAAAATTTTTTTTTAGCCAAAAATGTGTATTTTCACAAGGGTAGCAGGAGAAAATGGACCCCAAAATTTGTTGTGCAATTTCTCTTGAGTACACCGATACCCCATATGTGGTTGAAAACTACTTTTCAGGCACAGTGCAAAGCTCAGAAGGGAAGTAGCACCATATTACGGTGCAGATTTTCCTGCAGTGGTTTGAGGGTGCCATGTCACATTGGCAGAGCCCCTGAGGTGCCAGAACAGCAGAACCCCCCCCATAAGTGACCCCATTTTACAAACTAAACCTCTCAGTGAATTCATCTAGGGATGCAGTATTTTATACCATTGGGTCCATGTTGAAAACATAATGTACATTTTTGCCACCAAATTGTGTTAGCCCCAAATTTTACATTTTCATACTGGTAAAATGGTAAAAATATGTTCCACAATTTCATTTCTGCTGAATGTAGAAATACCCCATATGTGGCTGTAAAGTACTGCTTAGCCATACGGGGAGGAACAAAGCGCTTTTTGCCTCATAGAGAGTCGATTTTCCTAGAATATATTGAGGACACCATATACAGAGCTGCTAAGTGCTAGAAAAGCAGAATCCCCCTTCAAGTGACTCCATCTTGGAAATTATACCCCGTTGAGAATTTATCTACAGATGTAGTGACGATTTTGACTCCATGGGTGTTTTCCAGAAACAGGCAGCAGTGGATGTTGCTGAGTGAAAATTGAAAACTGCCGTTGTAGTGACTAGTACATTATGCCCAGCTCATGCTTCTGGAGACACGCACCTGTAAATTAGGCGGGCTCTCATCACTGCAGAAATGCCACACATTTGGCTGCTATATGTGGTTTAGGCCGGTTTCGCACGTCAGTGGCTCCGGTACGTGTAGTGACAGTTTTCTCACGTACCGGAGACACTGACACACGTAGACCCATTCAAATGGTGGGAGGTGACCCCAAACTTTATTTTTAACAAAAAAAACTTGATTTTTCATCCCTTCTCTCCAACGAGCGCTGCAGAGGAGAAGAGATGAATGCCGCCTTCAGCACCACACGCAGGGGACAGCGCTGTCTCTCCTGCCCGGTCCGTGTGGTCCTCAGGCGGCACACGGGCGGCACTTGGCTGCCGCACGTGTGCCACACTGATGTGCCACGTGAGCACACGGACACGGATAACTCTGGTACCGATTTCTCCGGTACCGGAATTATCTGGACGTGTGAGACTGGTCTAAGACACACTGGGGCTCAGAAGGGAGTGGGGATTTGGATTTGAGAGCGCAGAATTTGCTGAATTTCTTTTGAGGGGTGAGGAGCCATTTTGCTTTTCCAGAGCCTTTGTACTACCAATAACGTGGAAGCCCCCTATTTTTCCATTAACAGATGATAGACCTGAGTGGGGACTTGCATTTTTGTGGATTGTGTTGACACATTTATTGGTGCCATTATGCATAACGTTTTGGGATCACATTTATCTGCCACTCTACGCTGATCACTTCCTTTGTGGTTTCCATCTAAATCTCTGAGTGACGTGGTTCAGATGAAACCCCAAGAGATCCATTCACTTTAATGAGGCAGCAGAGTTACTCTGAACTCCATCTGGCCTCTGTTCAGCATTGTCCTTCCTTTCAGAAGTGCACAAAACTGTGGCTGACGGCACTTTTATGCACACCTAAAAAGATGGACACCGCCAGATCACAGGTCCTATTGCATCCACAGTGCCTCCATCTACCTCATTATAGGGAATCATCCACCAGAGGTTCCATCTGAATTATGTATTTCAGAGATTTACACAGTATCATTTCTCCTTGCGGAGATCGACATGCTAAGCATGCTGAGATGAGGAGACTTAAAGCCGCAATGCTCCTCTGGGTAATATGCTAATTATGCAAATTGTCTCTCCAGAGAGGAAGAAAGCTAGAACTCTAGTGCCACCTATTGGAAGGTAGCAATCCTACAAGTCAATGTTGACCCTTTAACGAGCCTTGTCACATGACTTAGGATAATAGCCAAACCAGAATCTCAATTTGCAGACACTGCGTTTCGGGTACTGCCCCTCATCAGTGCAAAGCGGAGATCTGGTTTGGCTGTGTGAGAGGCGTAAGACCGTTATTCAAGAAGTATCGTTTCTCCTTGCGGAGATCAACATACCTCTCACACAGCCAAACCAGATCTCCGTGACGAGGGGCAGTACCCCGAAACACAGTGTCTGCAAATTGAGATTCTGGTTTGGCTATTATCCTAAGTCATGTGACAAAGCTTGTTAAAGGGTCAACATTGACTTGTAGGATTGCTACCTTCCAATAGGTGGCACTAGAGTTCTAGCTTTCTTCCTCTCCGAAGAGACAATTTGCATAATTAGAGATTTACACAGAAACCACTGTATAAGTGCTCAGCGCATAGTACAGGATAAATGTGCACCGAGTCTTACTGCGATCTACGGGAGGCAGAATGAAAAAATCAACAGCAGGTAAAGAATTGTTTTTTTGTTTTTTTTACACTGTTCCTCATGCAGTAAAAGTGATTAGACAACTTTATTCTTCGGGTCAGTGCGATTACAGCGATACCAGATTTATATCGGGTTTTTATGTTTGGATGCTGTTACACACTAAAAGACGCCTTTTATTCCAAATCCCCATATTTTGAGAGCTATCATTTTTCCATATTTCTACCGACAGAGTCATGTTATGGCTTGTTTTTTGTGGGACAAGTAGACATTTTTATTGGTACCATTTTTGAGCACATTACTCTTTTTATCGCTTTCTATTCTGATTTTTGGGAGGCAGAATGAACAAAAACCAGCCATTCAGGAATTGTTTTTTGGGTATTTTTTTATACCATTCCATGTGTAAATTGATAAGGCATATTTATTCTTTGGATCAGTACGATTACAGCGATACAATAAAAACTATTTTATAGAAAAAATAATTATTTTTGCATCGCTTTATTCTGAGATCTATAACTTTTTTATTTTTCTGCTGATGGAGCTGTATGGCTGCTTGTTTTTTGTGGGAAAAGATTACATTTTATTTATATTTGTCTTTTTGATTGCATTTTATTGCACTTTTTGTTCAGCAGTATGATAAATCATTGTTTTTTGCCTCATTTTTAAAATATTTTTACGGTGTTCACTGAAGGGGTTAACTAGTTGGACAGTTTTATAGAGCGGGTCGTTGTGGACGTGGCGATACCAAATATGTGTACTTTTTCTGTTTATTTTTTTTACATAAATAAATGTATTTATTGGAAAAAAATATGTTTTTGTTTGTTGTTCTTTATTTGGGGATTTAAAAAATATATTTTTACACTTTTTAATAATTTTTTTTAAACTTTTCTACATTGTCCCAGGATGTGACATTACTGTACAGCACCAGATCGCTGATCTGATACTCTGTAATGCTTCTGCACTGCAGAGCATCAGATCAGCGTCTGACAGGCAGGGAAGGAAGCATGTCAGCTCCTGCTCTGAGCAGGTGCTTACAAGCCACCATCCCTGCAGGACCCTGAAGGAAACCCTGGCCATCTTGGGCTGGGGGGTCTCCATGGAGACCATTGATCTGATGGGAGCACTCAGGGAACCCCCTCCCTGTGTGCGATTTTCTCGATGTCGCTGTCACAATTGACAGTTAAGACCTACAGTAAGTCCATAGTCTCCTTATGAAATACAAGCTGTCTAAACAAAACAGTTATATTGCATGGTTTGGATCCACAGGGGGTCTTCGTGTACTAGCTAGTTAGTGGGGGTGAATTCCTTCTTTGAAGCCATAAAGCTGGGCCACCCTGCTAAGCCAGGTGTCCTGTTACAGCTCCAGGTTTTCATGAGGATTGCAAGCTGTCAATAAATCCCGCCATCCTTCACACAATTTTAACAAGTATGGCACAAAAATGTAACTGAAAACCATGAGACAAAAAAAGAAAACTGACTTTAAAAAAGCAAATGCTGAATCAGACCCTTAGTCTTAGGGCTCATTCAGAAGTCAGTTTTTCAGGTATAAGTTCTATCTGTGTTTTCCACGGATAGAGCTTATACCTAATATAGTCTATATATTGTCCGCGTATTTGCGTGGACCTAGTAGACCACACAAAATCAGGATAACATGTCTGATTCTCACCAACGTTTTTGATCAAATTTGCCATTGCAAGTCTATGGGTCCATGAAAAAAAAAATCAGATAGCATTCAAATATTATTCCGTGTGCTGTCTGTTTTTTGCAAGGACTGTTTTTTTTAGGAGGAGCTTAAAGAGAACTTGATTTTGTAATATAAATTTGAGGCATAGCTGTAATTGCGCTGTAATACAGAATACATTGATACCTTTGGTGAAGAAATCAGCTTTGTGGTTCTTCTGTAATCAGCATTTGAAGTTTTCTGCTACAGGGGCCGGACTGTACACTGGGTCTTCTGCTCCCTGTGTGTGATTCCCCAGCCCTTCCACCTGCCTCCGATCTGTGAATATCGTGCCTTCTCTGTTTGAAATCTCAGCAGTAATTTGTTATTCAAAGACCAGAGGCAGCGGAGGGGCTGGAGAATCATAGACAGGGAGAAGAAGACCCCATGTACAGTCCAGTCCCTGCCTACCAAAATCTATGTAGTAGAAAACTTCAAATGGTGATTAAAGAACAACAAAGCTGATATTTCAATAAATGTATCAATGTAATTTGTATTATAGTGCAATTACAGTCATGTCTTTACTTTATACTACAAAATCGTGCGGACAGGTTTTCCTTAACCCCTTTACCCACCAAACCTGTTTTCACCTTCCTGACCAGGCCAAATTTATAATTCTGACCAGAGTCATTTTATCTAGTAATAACTAGGGAACGCTTCAACGGACCCCACTGATTCTGAAAAAGTTTTTTCGTATCATATAGTACTTCATGATGGTGGCAAAATTTCTTTGATATGACTTGAGTTTATTTGTAAAAAAAAAATTGAAATTTGGTGAAAATTTTGCAATTTTCAAAATTTTAAGTTTTATGCCCTTAAATCAGAGAGTTACAGTATGTCACAAAAAAATAGTTAAGAAATAGGATTTCACACAACAAACAATTTTTGAAACATACATTTTTTGTTAGGAAGTTTTAAGGGCTAAACTTTGACCAGTGATCTCTAATTTTTCCAACAAAATTTACAAAGCCATTTTAATAAGGACCACATCATATTCAAAGTGACTTTGAGTGGCCTATATTACAGAAAAGATCCAAAAGTGACACCAATCAAAAAAACTGCACCCCTCAAGGTGTTCAAAACCACATTCAAGAAGTTTATTAACCCTTCAGGTGCTTCACAGGAAATAATGGAATGTGGAATAAAAAAATGAACTTTAGACCCAATTTTTTTATTTTCGCAAGGGTAACAAGAAAAAAATTAACCCTAAAGTTAGTTGTTTCTCCTGAGCATGCCAATACACCATATGTAGGAAAAAAAACACTGTTTGGGCACACGGCAGTGCTCAGAAGGGAGCCATTTGACTTTTTGAATGTAATATTTGCTGGAATAATTAGTGGATGCCATGTCGCGTTTGGAGAGCCCCTGAAGTGCCTAAACAGTGGAAACTGCTCACAAGTGACACCATTTTGGAAACTAGACCCCTCAGGAAACTTACTTAGATGTGTGCCGAGAACCTTAAACCCCCAGGTGCGTCACAGAAGTTTATAACGTTGAGCTCTGAAAATAAGAAAAAAATCACATTTTTTCACGCAAAAATGTTTAGCTCTAAATTCTGCATTTTCACTATACAATTTGTTGTGCAATTTCTCCTGAGTATGCCGATACCCCATATGTGTGGCAAAGTTACTGTTTGGGTGCATGGCAGGGCTCAAAAGGGAAGGAGTTCCATTTGACTTTTTGAATGCAAAATTTTCTGAAATAACGACATGTCGTGTTTGAAGATTTTTCTAGAATAGGTTGCGGACACAATATACAAAGCCCCTAAGTGCTATAAAAGCAGAATCCCCTCAAATGATCCCATTTTGGAAATTATACCCCTTTGGGAATTTATCTATAGGTGTAGTGGCGATTTTGACTCTATGGGTGTTTTCCGGAAACAAGAAGCAGTGGATGTTGTGAAAATTGCAAACTGCCTTTATGTCCCCAGTACATTGCAGTGTCCAGTACGTTGTAGTTCCCAGTACGCTGCTGTGACCAGTACGTTGTGGTGCTCAGCTCAGTCTTCTGGAGACATACACATACACCTATAAATTAGGCAAACTGTCATCGCTACAGAAGTGCCAAACATCTGGACTCTAAATGTGGTTTAGGCACACTAGGGCTCAGAAGGGAGGGAGAATTGGGTTTGGGAGCACAGAATTTGCTGAATTTCTTTTGGGGGCGAGGATCCATTTAGTCTTTCCAGAACCTTTGTACTACCAGTAACGTGGAAGCCCCCTATATTTCCACTAACAAGTGATGGACCTGAGTGGGGACTTTCTTTTTTGTGTATTGATTTGAAGCTTTTTTGGAACATTTTGCATAACGTTAAGGGATCACATTTATCCTGCACTCTACGCTGAGCACTTACTTTGGGGTTTCCATCTAAATCTCCAAGTGACAAGATTCAGATGAAACACACAATGGATCCATTTACTATAATGAGGCAGCAGAGTCACTCTGGACTCCATCTGGCCTCTGTTCAGTGTTGTCCTTCTTTTCAAGGGTGCACAAAACTGTGGCTGACTATGCTTTTATGCGCACCTAAAAAGACAAACAATGTCAAATCATAGGCAGCCACACGGCGTTTACAGTGCCTCAATCTACGTCATTATAGAGAGTTCTTATTTTGAGAGCTATAATTTTTCCATATTTCTGCTGACAGAGACATGTGAGGGCTTGTTCTTTGTGGGACGAGTTGAGGTTTTTATTGGTAGCATTTTCGGTCACATTACATTTTTAATTGCTTTCTGTTCAGATTTTTGGGAGGCAGAATTAACAAAAACACAGCAATTCAGGAATTGTTTTTTAGAGTTTTTTCTATGCTGTTCAGCATGTGGTAAAATTGATAAGGCAGCTTTATTCTTCGGGTCAGTATGATTACAGCAATTCCACATTTATATTATTTTTTATGCTTTGGCATTGTTACACAATAAAAACTATTTTGCAGAAAAAAAATATTATTTTTGCCTCGCTTTATTCTGAGAGCTATAACATTTTTATTTTACCGCTGATGAAGCTGTATGGCAGCTTCTTTTTTGCGGGACAAGATGACATATGACGTTATCAGCTATACCATTTTTATTTGCATTTATCTTTTTTATTTATTCTACTTTTTGTTCATATTATATTCTATTATATGATAAAGCATTGTGTTTTGCCCCGGGTTTTGTGTTTTTTTTATGGTGTTCTCTGAAGGGGATATCTAGTGGCAGGGCCGGACTGGGACTAAAATTCAGCCCTGGCATTTGAAGTCACACAGGCCCACTCGTCACATGGTGACTGTATAATATCTTTGTACACTTGTAGGCTACAAGAAGTGAGGGGAGTGTAACACGACTATATAACATATAATTACAGCTGTATCCAGCATTACAGCTCAGCCCCCATAGAATGTAATACAGCACAGCCCCCATAGAATGTAATACAGCCAGCCCCCATAGACTATAATACAGCACAGCCCCATAGAATGTAATGCAGCACAGCCCCCATAGAATGTAATGCAGCACAGCCCCCATAGAATGTAATACATCCAGCCCCCATAGAATGTAATACAGCCAGCCCCCATAGAATGTAATGCAGCACAGCCCCCATAGAATGTAATGCAGCACAGCCCCCATAGAATGTAATGCAGCCAGCCCCATAGAATGTAATACAGCCAGCCCCCATAGACTATAATACAGCACAGCCCCATAGAATGTAATGCAGCACAGCCCCCATAGAATGTAATGCAGCCAGCCCCCATAGAATGTAATGCAGCCAGCCACCATACAATGTAATGCAGCACAGCCCCATAGAATGTAATGCAGCACAGGCCCATAGAATGGAATGCAGCACAGCCCCATAGAATATAATGCAGCACAGGCCCATAGAATATAATGCAGCACAGGCCCATAGAATGGAATGCAGCACAGCCCCATAGAATATAATGCAGCACAGCCCCATAGAATATAATGCAGCACAGGCCCATAGAATATAATGCAGCACAGGCCCATAGAATATAATGCAGCACAGGCCCATAGAATGGAATGCAGCACAGCCCCATAGAATATAATGCAGCAGAGGCCCATAGAATATAATGCAGCAGAGACCCATAGAATGGAATGCAGCCAGCCCCATAGAATTATAATGCAGCAGAGGCTCATAGAATGGAATGCAGCACAGGCCCATAGAATATAATGCAGCAGAGGCCCATAGAATTGAATGCAGCACAGGCCCATAGAATATAATGCAGCAGAGGCCCATAGAATGGAATGCAGCCAGCCCCATAGAATATAATGCAGCAGAGGCCCATAGAATGGAATGCAGCACAGGCCCATAGAATATAATGCAGCAGAGGCCCATAGAATGGAATGCAGCACAGGCCCATAGAATATAATGCAGCAGAGGCCCATAGAATGGAATGCAGCACAGGCCCATAGAATATAATGCAGCAGAGGCCCATAGAATGGAATGCAGCACACCCCCCCCCCCAATAGCTCCACAATCCAGTCATCACTCATTGATAAAAAAAACCAAAAAACACTCTACTCACCTGTCCACCTGCCCCGCGCTGCTCTGGCTCTGGTCTCAGCAGTCGCAGTCTGCCCGCCCGGTCACACAGCAGGTGCGCGATGATATGACGTCATCGCGCACCCGCAGTGTCAGCGGCAGGCAGAGCGGGGAATGATGGGAGAGGAAGCGTCAGCAGACGCTCTCTCCTCCATCATTGCATTCAACTGTACCGGCGTCTATGACGCCGGTATAGTTGAATGCGGGGCCGGGAGTGCGCCGACAGCGGGGAGAGTGTGCCGACAGCAGCACACTCGAGCGGCCCACTACTGCCACCGGCCCTTCTGGCATTTGCCAGAACTGCCCGATGGCCAGTCCAGCCCTGTCTAGTGGCATTGCAGTTCTTTATAGCTTGTCAGCCCTGCAGACGCAAGTTAGATCATGCACTGTGCATGATCTAACTATTTTGCAAGTGTCTGATGAACCGGTGCCGACATCGGCTCACCATGGAAGCGATTGAGCCCCCGTAATGACGTAGCAGGGGCGTCGATCGGAGGGCAGATGGGACTCCCTCTGCTTGCTTTCTAAATGCTGCTATCGATATTGATAGTAGCATTTAGGAGGTTGAAGTACTGGGAGCTGTGCGGGCACCACTCCTGGCCATGAGTGCCAGCTTTCAGAATCAGCTGACACCCGGCAGCAATCAGGGCGCGCAACTACTGTGCTTGCAAAATCACCTGGATGTATCCATACATACAAGTTCAGTAAGCACTTACCGACCTAAACATATGGATACGTCCAAGGTTGTAAAGGAGTTAAGATACCTTCTTTTTTTTTCTCCCATGCGAGAAAAACTGATGAAACTTGGACCGATTTTTGTGCAAATTAAAAACCAGTGAAGTCTGAATGAGCTCTTATTATAAGAATGGGATAAAAGGTAACTTGGCCAAGCAAGCAAAGATGGATCGCCCCCACGTGTAGGGCAATGGGGTACTCGGTACCGGGTCTATCTCTCTCAGTTCTGGGAATGTCACGGTGGCCTGACCCAGTCCGTGGCCCTTCTGAGGGGCGCCCAATTAAAGGTGTAGTTGTTTGTACGGTGTTCGTGATGCCACTTGTGGTATTCGGTCAGGGTGACTGATGCTGCTAGGGGTCCGCTGGGGTGATGGAATGGCAGCTAGATGGTGTACCTTCCCACAGGTGAAGTATGTCCCCAGGGCTTCCCAGTTGTATAGATGGTGATGGTGGACGTCGTAAGGCGCAATGAATAACGAGGACACAAAGGTTGCAGTCTCTTTATCTTTTACTGAAGACTTCAGAGTCCACAGTCCAGAGTACCGTTCACAGGGCAGGCAGAGTCCGGCCGGTCCGAAGGCACATCCAGAATTCCCTTATCCAGGTGGAAATCAGTAGCCTTCCTACTAGCGCCTGTGTGTTGTAGTACCTCCCTGCTGAGCACCACGGGATAGTCCTCACAACTTTCGTGGATGTTTCTGATGTTCTCTCTCTCTCTGTCCCCCAGATGATATGGATAGGACAACCCATATGACGGGGTAGGCCTGGCGCTATTTTATAGGGACCCTAGAGATGCCCCTCTCCCACAATTTGCCTCCGTGTCTTCATAGGTATTAAGGTCAGGCAGCCAACTTGGAATCAACTGTCCTGCTGGTCTCTGAAGTAATGCATAGAGCCTATTACTCCCTCTGTGTTCCAGCCACCGGCTACGCGCCTCAGAAGGAGGCTGCCGATCTTGGGGCAGAACTCCTCCCGGTATTATCTCCTTGTGCTGTGACTTCGTTTCTTACTCTCCACAATACAATTCGCTTCATGTCCTTTCTTAGGATGCTGCCGCAATGGGCGCAGGCGCAGCTCCGTAACGTTCTATCTCGTGCTTGGTCTCTGTCAGGATCCCACCCCTGACAGGGACCCTCTGTCTGCAGCTCAGATGTTCCTCCTTCTCCCCCTGTCTGCCTGACAGGTCCTCTCTGTGTCAAACCCAGGCAGCTTCTGACTGACTTCCTATCCAACCCACCAGTTTTACCCGTGTGTGAGGAGTGGCCTAGTAGATAGAACCTTTGCTCCCCCTGGTGGACTGGAGTGTGAAGTGTAGTGTGTGACTGTGATACCTGGCAAGGTGAACTCCTTTAGTATCATCAGATGTAATATCACCCCCCCGGTGGAAGAGTGACATTACTGCAATGACCAGGACTCTGGGGCGCTGCACTCCCCCCTGTTAAATCCAGTACTCCCGGACTGGGAAAAGAAGAACAACAATACATGTTAGCAAAAGACATACAAAATTTTTGGAATGCTGTAAACAAGTAAATATAACAATGCTTCCCTTTATGGGAGGTGAGAACACTTGAACGTTGCAAACAAAAACATATTTACATTGTGCAAAAGCAAATTGAAAACAATTATTACCTTTTTATAGAACCAATTACCCATACAGGTATTCTATCTACTAAGTGTAAGGACCCTCTGAGGGTGTATTATAAAACGTCTTTCACTTTCACGTATGCAGGACTATCTGTCTACCCCTACGGGCCTACTGCATTTCTCTTCCCAAGAGCTCAGCATTGTATTCTCAACATTATCACTATCTAACCTTTTAGCTACATACTATCACTATGTAAAACATTATTACTATCTATCTATTTAAGGCAACATTACCATGCTTTGGCTAAGTGCAACAAGTAAACATTCCCTTTAAGAGGAAATCTCAAGTCTCTCCTGAGGTAGTGCAAACAATCAACAAGTCAGTTATTAACTTTCAAGCAAGAACTTTCACGCTGTCATCAGGAACAGTCTCTTCAAAAAGCTCTTCTTTGTAAAACCATCATATAAAGAAAAAATGCGTCTATCGAACAGATCAAACTATAATTTTATTAAACAAATCATACAAAAAGAGAAAAAAAACTCCCTTAAAAACACAAAACATGTCTAAAAAGAAAACATCAAATTGCCACATGTGTGTTCTAATGGCGAGCCAAAAGACAAATAAGTGGCACCACTCTGAGTATCTATGCCAAGAAAGACAAATAAACTACAGTACAGTACCAAATATTCAGATGTATAATCGATAGTTAGACAAAACTACCTGGGGTAAAATTACCACTGTGTGAACCATAGTATCAGGGTGATTAAAGTCAAAATGACTGAGTCCATATACGATCCAGTAACAAACCAATTAGCGGTACTGCAGCAGATAGGTATATCAAAAAGTAAAAGGGTACATTACCAGAGATACTCAGAGACTGGTGCCACGACCCCAACGCGCGTTTCGGCGGCGTGCCTTCGTCAGGGGAAGTGGCATCATGTTGCAGAGTGACGCCTTATATATTGGGGGAGACCAATAATACACAATGACCGCGCGGTGATAAGTCACATGGTGTGAGTGCAGGGGAATGTCGGGATATGTAGTCCAGGCTAAAAGTCTATATCCTCCGTCACGACGCACGCGCACTGACGCTACAGGGGAGGAGAAGAGGGAAGTACGCATGCACCCGGCGGCGGGCGGCGCACCGGACCAAAGCAACCAACCACGCGGCCGTTCGTGGAAGGAAGCCCCGCCCAGCGAACCGCCCACAGCCGCCACACCGCACACCCATCAAGTACGCCCCCAGAGCGGCAGCACGCATGCGGACCGATCAAAAGGGAACTACATCTGTAAGGAATTATCTGAAAGGTATCTATAAAAGTAAAGACGACCTAAAACGAAGATAAACACCTAAAGAAAGGTCATAAAAGCACACCATTAATAATTAAGTAGTGAATACACAGTGGACTATTACAAAGAGAGTAAAAAGAGATAGTGATAGTGAACACGTATACTACCATTTTTGGAAGAACGCACCGCACCAATATAAGTGCCTCTCAACCGAGGTAAAGTGACACAGTGCAGAGAAAAAGTGCGAATATGTGCAGCCAGATTATACTGTTCAAAAGAGCAAAAATGTTAAAATATCAAAAAACTGTGCTGGTCACTAATGACCAAAGTAAGATGACGTATGAATATAAGAATAATGCAGTGAAAAGTACATGTCCGTATAGCAATAGCTATCAGAGTCATAAAATCAGTACGGAATCAAAATTAATATAAAAAATGTGAATATTTAATAAATACCAAAGACGTGACATAGACTAATATCCATAAGTGCTAATTATTAATAAAAACAGGAATGAAAGTGCAAGAGTGCGAAAGTGCAATTAACGGAGTTAAATAAACCCGCATAAACACGTGCAATATAAAGACCATAGTAGTAATTGACATGCATATCCATGCTTATCTCTACAATATTAGAAAAAAATAAATGTAATGTTGTAATTAGTGCAAGCTCATCCAACAATTCCTGTAATTGGCAAAACAAGATAGACTACGGCATGAAGGATAGACAGTCTCTTGTATAATGTCCATATGAATAGTAGTCCCAAGTCAAGAGTCATAGGGAAGCTGGATGCCATTAATTAATCTTCAAATATCGTATCCTTGTTTAGGAATCCTTTCTTGATGTTTTTCAAAGCTTCTTTCATTGTCCTCCCATTCCCGAATCCAACAACGGACAAACAAGGACCACAGAGACCACCAAGCACGACAAGGACCACAGGGGCCATCGGACGGAGGTCGCACGAGAGGTAAGAGGTGACAACAAACTCCCACAATATTCTAAAGGCATAGAAAGTGACAAATATTAATACCAAGAAATAAAAACAATTAAAAACCATATAAATACTTATACAAAAAATAATAAAACACAAAACCACTACTTAAAATTACATGTTGCACGGGGTAGAATTTTAGATAAAAGGCACAAAACTCAAAGTCTCATTAAGGCCGTCTGGTTGAAGTGTACGTAGTGTCCAAATCCATCTGGCCTCTTTTTGCGCCAGATTCCGACTAACATTCCCACCCCGGAGATTTGGTCTAATATGATCTATGCCTCTTACCTTCAGGCCAGATGGATCACAACCATGGTATTTTTTAAAATGTCTCGGGATGGTCTTAAGTTGTTCCGGGTCATCTTCTTTGGCTGCCGCAATGATATCACGGACATGTTCTCTAACTCTTACTTTGAATGCTCGTGTTGTAAGTCCCACATACACCAATTTGCAGGGACAGCAGGCATAATATACGACAGCTTGTGTCTGGCAGTTAATGCTATGGGTAATTGTAAATCTCCTGCCATCAGATGACAGAAAATCCTTGGCTTCCTCTATATTTTGACATGCTATACATCTACCGCAGGGTTTACACCCCCATACACTTAGAGGTTTTTTGGTTTTCATACCTGAAAATATAGATGGTTGATTCGTAGGTTGATAGTAGCTTCTCACCAAATGGTCTCTCAGGCTATCACAACGTCTTGCTGTCAACGTAGGTGTTACAGGTAAGTATTGTCTCAGAGTCTTATCCGCCAATAAAATGGGCCAATGTCTTTTCATTATTTCGTACATTTTTTGCCATTGAGAATGGTATTGAGTCACCATCCTCGGGAACCGTAGTCCTTGTCGTGATTGTTTAGAGTACATCAACTCATGGCGGTCAGCGTTCCTGGCCCGATTATAGGCGTGCTTCACAGATCGTTTGCTGTATCCTCTTTCATAAAACCTCTTCTTCATCACAGAGGCCTGCTCCTCAAAATCATTTTCGGTAGAGCAAATCCTTCGTATTCTCAAAAACTGACTAATGGGAACAGACCTCACTACATGTGAAGGATGAGAGGAAGTCGCATGGAGGACAGCATTCACCGATGTTTCTTTGCGAAACACGTCTGTCTGTAAAAGACCAGAAGTATCTTTTTTAACCGTAACATCCAGGAATTCAATCTGAGTAGCGTGGTATTTAAACGTCAATTTTATATTACAATTATTGGTATTAAGATGGTAAAAGAATTCCTCCAATGCACTAGCTGTACCCCGCCAGATCAGAAAAATATCGTCGATGTACCGGGTCCATAAGATGACCCGGTCCATCGACGGACACTGATCCGCGGAGGAACCTGTTCCTGGGGCTGTGGGAGAGGGACCTATTCTCCGCGGATCAGTGTCCGTCGATGGACCGGGTCATCTTATGGACCCGGTACATCGACGATATTTTTCTGATCTGGCGGGGTACAGCTAGTGCATTGGAGGAATTCTTTTACCATCTTAATACCAATAATTGTAATATAAAATTGACGTTTAAATACCACGCTACTCAGATTGAATTCCTGGATGTTACGGTTAAAAAAGATACTTCTGGTCTTTTACAGACAGACGTGTTTCGCAAAGAAACATCGGTGAATGCTGTCCTCCATGCGACTTCCTCTCATCCTTCACATGTAGTGAGGTCTGTTCCCATTAGTCAGTTTTTGAGAATACGAAGGATTTGCTCTACCGAAAATGATTTTGAGGAGCAGGCCTCTGTGATGAAGAAGAGGTTTTATGAAAGAGGATACAGCAAACGATCTGTGAAGCACGCCTATAATCGGGCCAGGAACGCTGACCGCCATGAGTTGATGTACTCTAAACAATCACGACAAGGACTACGGTTCCCGAGGATGGTGACTCAATACCATTCTCAATGGCAAAAAATGTACGAAATAATGAAAAGACATTGGCCCATTTTATTGGCGGATAAGACTCTGAGACAATACTTACCTGTAACACCTACGTTGACAGCAAGACGTTGTGATAGCCTGAGAGACCATTTGGTGAGAAGCTACTATCAACCTACGAATCAAAAATCTATATTTTCAGGTATGAAAACCAAAAAACCTCTAAGTGTATGGGGGTGTAAACCCTGCGGTAGATGTATAGCATGTCAAAATATAGAGGAAGCCAAGGATTTTCTGTCATCTGATGGCAGGAGATTTACAATTACCCATAGCATTAACTGCCAGACACAAGCTGTCGTATATTATGCCTGCTGTCCCTGCAAATTGGTGTATGTGGGACTTACAACACGAGCATTCAAAGTAAGAGTTAGAGAACATGTCCGTGATATCATTGCGGCAGCCAAAGAAGATGACCCGGAACAACTTAAGACCATCCCGAGACATTTTAAAAAATACCATGGTTGTGATCCATCTGGCCTGAAGGTAAGAGGCATAGATCATATTAGACCAAATCTCCGGGGTGGGAATGTTAGTCGGAATCTGGCGCAAAAAGAGGCCAGATGGATTTGGACACTACGTACACTTCAACCAGACGGCCTTAATGAGACTTTGAGTTTTGTGCCTTTTATCTAAAATTCTACCCCGTGCAACATGTAATTTTAAGTAGTGGTTTTGTGTTTTATTATTTTTTGTATAAGTATTTATATGGTTTTTAATTGTTTTTATTTCTTGGTATTAATATTTGTCACTTTCTATGCCTTTAGAATATTGTGGGAGTTTGTTGTCACCTCTTACCTCTCGTGCGACCTCCGTCCGATGGCCCCTGTGGTCCTTGTCGTGCTTGGTGGTCTCTGTGGTCCTTGTTTGTCCGTTGTTGGATTCGGGAATGGGAGGACAATGAAAGAAGCTTTGAAAAACATCAAGAAAGGATTCCTAAACAAGGATACGATATTTGAAGATTAATTAATGGCATCCAGCTTCCCTATGACTCTTGACTTGGGACTACTATTCATATGGACATTATACAAGAGACTGTCTATCCTTCATGCCGTAGTCTATCTTGTTTTGCCAATTACAGGAATTGTTGGATGAGCTTGCACTAATTACAACATTACATTTATTTTTTTCTAATATTGTAGAGATAAGCATGGATATGCATGTCAATTACTACTATGGTCTTTATATTGCACGTGTTTATGAGGGTTTATTTAACTCCGTTAATTGCACTTTCGCACTCTTGCACTTTCATTCCTGTTTTTATTAATAATTAGCACTTATGGATATTAGTCTATGTCACGTCTTTGGTATTTATTAAATATTCACATTTTTTATATTAATTTTGATTCCGTACTGATTTTATGACTCTGATAGCTATTGCTATACGGACATGTACTTTTCACTGCATTATTCTTATATTCATACGTCATCTTACTTTGGTCATTAGTGACCAGCACAGTTTTTTGATATTTTAACATTTTTGCTCTTTTGAACAGTATAATCTGGCTGCACATATTCGCACTTTTTCTCTGCACTGTGTCACTTTACCTCGGTTGAGAGGCACTTATATTGGTGCGGTGCGTTCTTCCAAAAATGGTAGTATACGTGTTCACTATCACTATCTCTTTTTACTCTCTTTGTAATAGTCCACTGTGTATTCACTACTTAATTATTAATGGTGTGCTTTTATGACCTTTCTTTAGGTGTTTATCTTCGTTTTAGGTCGTCTTTACTTTTATAGATACCTTTCAGATAATTCCTTACAGATGTAGTTCCCTTTTGATCGGTCCGCATGCGTGCTGCCGCTCTGGGGGCGTACTTGATGGGTGTGCGGTGTGGCGGCTGTGGGCGGTTCGCTGGGCGGGGCTTCCTTCCACGAACGGCCGCGTGGTTGGTTGCTTTGGTCCGGTGCGCCGCCCGCCGCCGGGTGCATGCGTACTTCCCTCTTCTCCTCCCCTGTAGCGTCAGTGCGCGTGCGTCGTGACGGAGGATATAGACTTTTAGCCTGGACTACATATCCCGACATTCCCCTGCACTCACACCATGTGACTTATCACCGCGCGGTCATTGTGTATTATTGGTCTCCCCCAATATATAAGGCGTCACTCTGCAACATGATGCCACTTCCCCTGACGAAGGCACGCCGCCGAAACGCGCGTTGGGGTCGTGGCACCAGTCTCTGAGTATCTCTGGTAATGTACCCTTTTACTTTTTGATATACCTATCTGCTGCAGTACCGCTAATTGGTTTGTTACTGGATCGTATATGGACTCAGTCATTTTGACTTTAATCACCCTGATACTATGGTTCACACAGTGGTAATTTTACCCCAGGTAGTTTTGTCTAACTATCGATTATACATCTGAATATTTGGTACTGTACTGTAGTTTATTTGTCTTTCTTGGCATAGATACTCAGAGTGGTGCCACTTATTTGTCTTTTGGCTCGCCATTAGAACACACATGTGGCAATTTGATGTTTTCTTTTTAGACATGTTTTGTGTTTTTAAGGGAGTTTTTTTTCTCTTTTTGTATGATTTGTTTAATAAAATTATAGTTTGATCTGTTCGATAGACGCATTTTTTCTTTATATGATTGTAAGTACATAGCGTTGAACGTACATGTATTTTCCACAACTAGGGACATTATCTAGATTTGCTACTTATAGCTATATAGTTGAATAGTGATATGTCCGATTTGCTCAAGGTAACCTTTTGACTCTTTGTAAAACCAGTAGAGGGCACCTTTACTAAGGTGCAAACTATGTACAATCAGTTTGTGAACCATTCACCGTCCATGATTCGGCAGTCTTTTAGAAAAAGTAGAAAAACTTAACTTGAAACAATAGGGATCCCAGGTAAACTAAGGGATCCCTTTAAGAATAACCCTAGATGGGTTTTAGCAGCAGAAAACAGGGAAACAAACAGTTTTAAACGAAACTATGTACATTTTTCGGTTCTCCGAGGTTTATTGAAACCACTCTGGGGGTAGTACCGGCGGGGGTAGTCCCTTTGGGTATTGACTACCGCCTGGTACTACATAAGGAGGTCTCTCATCCCATTTGGGGGTCTGGGTACCCACTGTTTTCTGTCCTGGGACGGCTGGAACGCCGGCCATCAGTGGAGTCAGTTCTCTGGCCACAACTGTGGCAGTAGTGGCGACAGTACATGTCGTAGTCCGGATAATGGTACATGTTGGAGTAACAGTCGTGGTTTTGGTAATAGCTGTAGCCTGGACACAAGTGGTCGTCGCTGCCACCGGAGACAATTTAGCCAAGCTCTTCGTGGGATGTGCTATAGCGTCCTTCCTTTTATGCACATTAAAGGCAAACCAGCCTTTTTCCCCAAAGTGCCTATGTAGGTGACTACGTCTCCCGGGTAAAGGTCTTGGTCTGGGTGGCCTTCCCACAGGTGGGATTCCACGTCCCTCCGGTTCACGAAGACCTCAGAGTACAGCCCCTGCTCTTTAATGAAGCCCCATCCTCCCCGGAGCTTGAAGGCTACAACCGTGCCCTGACTGCGTGGGGCCTGGTGAGTGGAGCAGTCCTTACGGGCCTTGGCTTTCACCGCTAAGTCATGTTGGTCATGGGCCTCACATTGGGCCTGGTACTTCTCCTCTTTCTCCTCCCACTGTCGATCAAGCTGGGCCTGGTTGTCTCCCCAGCTTAGGACTTCCACCGTCTCCCCTTTATGCGGTCCCGCCCTGGGAAACACCATGAAGTCTGGCCCGGGGTTCACCCAGTGGTATACAGTCCACTCCGCGTAGACTTCACCCGGCAAGGTGGTTGGCAAAATCGGGGCCTTTAAGAACCGCTCCATATCCGTGGCCTGGTCCCAGGGTTCAAGGCGCTGGAGTCGATGGGTCCTGCGGGGAGGCGGCGCCGCAACGGGGCCTACCAGTATGTCTTCCGTCACTGGGGCAGGGTCGGCATGCTTACCGGCCGTAGCGGTGTCCTCCCTATCAGCCAGCTCTGCCGGCGGTGGCGTATGCGGTGGCGCTGGTAGCGGTACAGGAAACGGTGTCGGATGATCTTCTGCCGGCGCCGGCTGGTACGGGGATTTAGTCTTCACCCGCAACTGCAGGAGTTGGTCTATTAGCTCTTCCATCCCGATCTGCAGGGAATCAGCGTCAGCGGTGGAGACTTGGCTGTGCTGCCCTTCCGGGTAGCTGGGGGAGTCCTCTGCTTCAACCCCACTCACTGGCCCTGGGCAGTTGGCCATGGCGTCCTCCACGTGGCTCGCTTCCTTCTGGTCTTTTTCACGCTCTCTCCTTCGTGGGCGGTTTCGTTTTCTTTGTCTCCGCCCGCCATTGAGGATCAGGAGGCAGATCTCAGCTGCTGATGGACACGTCCTCAAGGCACACAAATATTTAGACTGGGCGGCCATTATTTTTCGCGCTTCTCAGTTCGTTCACGCCCACAGCTCCACGCCCTTCTTCTTCTCCTGCGCTCCTCGTGGTGCGGTAATGGCGGCAATTTTGGTGGCAAAAGGCAATACACAGTCTTTCAGCAAATAACAGATCCAATACAGTTCTGACACAGTTCTTAGGCACACATAACCCGATTTTTCAGGCTTAAGTAGATCCTGTTCGTGAAGCCAAAGATGGATCGCCCCCACGGTAGGGCAATGGGGTACTCGGTACCGGGTCTATCTCTCTCGGTTCTGGGAATGTCACAGTGGCCTGACCCAGTCCGTGGCCCTTCTGAGGGGTGCCCAATTAAAGGTGTAGTTGTTTGTACGGTGTTCGTGACGCCACCTGTGGTATTCGGTCAGGGTGACCGACGCTGCTAGTGGTCCGCTGGGGTGATGGAATGGCAGCTAGATGGTGTACCTTCCCACAGGTGAAGTATGTCCCCAGGGCTTCCCAGTTGTATAGATGGTGATGGTGGACGTCGTAAGGCGCAATCAATAACGAGGACACAAAGGTTGCAGTCTCTTTATCTTTTACTGAAGACTTCAGAGTCCACAGTCCAGAGTACCGTTCACAAGGCAGGCAGAGTCCGGCCGGTCCGAAGGCACATTCAGAGTTCACTTATCCAGGTGGAAATCAGTAGCCTTCCTACTAGCGCCTGTGTGTTGTAGTACCTCCTTGCTGAGCACCACGGGATAGTCCTCACAACTTTCGTGGATGTTTCTGATGTTCTCTCTCTCTCTGTCCCCCAGATGATATGGATAGAACAACCCGTATGACGGGGTAGGCCTGGAGCTATTTTATAGGGACCGTAGAGACGCCCCTCTCCCACAATTTGCCTCCGTGTCTTCATAGGTATTAAGGTCGGGCAGCCAACTTGGAATCAACTGTCCTGCCGGTCTCTGAAGTAATGAGTAGAGCCTATTACTCCCTCGGTGTTCCGGCCACCGGCTATGCGCCTCAGAAGGAGGCTGCCGATTTTGGGGCAGAACTCCTCCCGGTATTATCTCCTTGTGCTGTGACTTCGTTTCTCACTCTCCACAATACAATTCGCTTTGTGTCCTTTCTTAGGATGCTGCCGCAATGGGTGCAGGCGCAGCTCCATAACGTTCTATCTCATGCTTGGTCTCTGTCAGGATCCCACCCCTGACAGGGACCCTCTGTCTGCAGCTCAGATGTTCCTCCTTCTCCCCCTGTCTGCCTGACAGGTCCTCTCTGGGTCAAACCCAGGCAGCTTCTGACTGACTTCCTATCCAACCCACCAGTTTTACCCGTGTGTGAGGAGTGGCCTAGTAGATAGAACCTTTGTTCCCCCTGGTGGACTGGAGTGTGAAGTGTAGTGTGTGACTGTGATACCTGGCAAGGTGAACTCCTTTAGTACCATCAGACGTAATATCACTCCCCCTGGTGGAAGAGCGGCATTACTGCAACCAACAGGACTCTGGGGCGCTGCATAAAGAGAGGAAAATAGCTCACCGCCAGACACCACTGTCTCCCATTAGAACAGGAGACATATTTATCTGTCATTTGGCTAGAGTGGAGACAGCACCCTTACGTATTTAAAGGTTGGGCAGTCCTGCAGAAATCGATTGGTGGAGCTGGCATTTAATAATGATAATAATAATAATAATAATTTTATTTATATAGCGCCAACATATTCCGCAGCGCTTTACAAATTATAGAGGGGACTTGTACAGACAATAGACATTACAGCATAACAGAAATCACAGTTCAAAATAGATAACAAGAGGAATGAGGGCCCTGCTCGCAAACTTACAAACTATGAGGAAAAGGGGGAGACACGAGAGGTGGATGGTAACAATTGCTTTAGTTATTCGGACCAGACATAGTGTCAGGCTCGAGTGTTCATGTACAGACACAGAGGGCTATTAACTGTATGAGAACATGATGCGAGGAACCTGATTATGGTTTACATTTTTTTCTTTTTGAATGGGCCACAAAGGGATAGTAAGGTTAATGCATTGAGGTGGTAGGCCAATCTGAACAAATGAGTTTTTAGGGCATGGTTAAAACTGTGGGGATTGGGGATTAATCGTATTAACCTGGGTAGTGCATTCCAAAGAAACGGAGCAGCATGTGTAAAGTCTTGGAGATGGGAGTGGGAGGTTCTGATTATTGAGGATGCTAACCTCAGGTCATTAGCAGAGCGGAGGGCACGGGTAGGGTGGTAGACTGAGACCAGAGAGGAGATGTAGGGTGGTGCTGAGCCATGGAGTGCTTTGTGGATGAGGGTAGTAGTTTTGTACTGGATTCTGGAGTGGATGGGTAGCCAGCGTAATGACTGGCACAAGGTAGATGCATCGGTGTAATGGTTGGTGAGGAATATGATCCTGGCTGCAGCATTCAGGACAGATTGGAGCGGGGAGAGTTTGGTAAGAGGGAGGCCGATTAGTAGAAAGTTACAATAGTCCAGACGAGAATACGAGAATGAATAAGTGAAACAGTAAGAGTTTTTGCAGAGTCGAAAGTAAGAAAAGGTCGAATTCTAGAAATGTTTTTGAGATGCAGATAAGAAGAGCGAGCCAGTGATCGGATGTGGGGGGGGTGAATGAAAGCTCGGAATCAAGTATGACCCCAAGGCAGCGGGCATGTTGCTTTGGAGTAATGGTGGAACCGCACACGGAGATGGCAATGTCAGGCAAAGGTAGGTTAGTAGAGGGAGAGAACACGAGGAGTTCAGTTTTTGACAGGTTCAGTTTCATATAGAGGGAGGACATGATGTTATCATTTACCTAATATGTAGTCACAGTTTTGGTCAAAATAACCAGGAAAGCGTGAAATAAAATACATCGGTCTGGATTATCAAGAATGAGTTTATTTGACATGATTTAGGAAAAACTGTTTTTAATATGACACTAAAACAACAAGCACACAATGCTTATCAGTCATGGAATAATGCAAGGTTTATGGATTTGAAAGTGTCAGATTAGTATCATTTAAGAGCAGTACAACAGTCATGTAAAGCAGCAGAGATCTTAGATGTTATGTGTACTGTATATTCACATGTGGCTGAGTTGTTTTAGAAATTTCTGTGTCTGTCGCATTCATCTAAAGATTTCCAGCAATCCAAGCACATCCTGCAGAGGCAACCCACCTAGACGAATAGAATAGATTTTTCAGTTGCAGAAATCACTGCAACAAAGTCACTGATGATGAATATTCTGTACACTCATGGCGTGGCTAATAGTTTTCAAACTGACACAAATTTTAGATTTCACAAAGTTTGTTGCATCAGTGATTTTAGATCTTTTATGGTGACTGAAGTACAATTCTAAGTATTTCATAAGTTTATGCATAGACTAAAAATATTCAGTGTTGATCCTTCATTTTCAAGACTTCTACAATTTGCCCTGACATGCTGGATATTAGCTTCTCGGCCAAATCCTGACCAAGGACAACTCATTATTACCTAATCAGTACCGTAATTGGCGTTTCTTTCAATTTTTGTGTTTTTGTTTGTTCACTGGCGCACTTTTTGAAGAGTGACCACAGGTTCTCAATGGGATTCTTTGTTGCCTTTCTTGATAACAGGGTGGTCTACAAATGCCCATTCTTCACTGTGTTAGCAGATTAACAGACACCTGCCTGTTGCCATTCCTGAGCACTGGGGATACACCAATCACATTGCTGAATCCTCTTTAGAAGCCGAATCCTGGTACTGGCAGGACTTTCTGGGGTTCCCTGAAGCTTTATTCTACAGGGCTGAAATTTCAAAATTTGTGCTTAAAAAAGCTCTCCCATCAAAAGTTTTATCCTGGCACTGGCACAGTGTATGAAGGGAGATACCTGTCACTGTGTATACTACAGTCAGTGATGCAGAACCAGATTGTTTTGCCTCCAGCATCTAAGTGCTGAGAGAGTTAATTTTAAAGTTACAATGGGCTGGTTTTATTTGAGAAAACGTAGAGTGAGAGGGAGGGTGTTCCCTCATTTTGCAGTACACGGCGAATTGTTGTAACGGGTGACCAAACTGAGGGGAGGAGAGATAGTAGAGCAGTTGTTAGTTTCAGGACCCTACCGGTGGAGGGTTTTAGACATGGCTCATTCACATGTTTTGGGTGGACATCTGGGGGTGGAGAACACTCATGAGAGAGTGTTATAGATGTTCTATTGGCCAGGGTGTTACCGACATATCCTGAATTATTGTAGGTCCTGCCCCACCTGTCAGAAAACTCTTCCTATTTCTCACTTCTGAAGCCCCTTAGTTCCTTTACCTGTGATAGTAATTCCCTTCAAGAGGATTGCTATGGACCTGGTAGGTCCCCTTTCAAAATCAGCACGCGGCCATCAGTACATCTTAGTGGTTATGGACTACGCGACCTGGTACCCAGAAGCAGTGCCACTTAAGAATGCGTCAGCTAAGAATATCGCCAGGGAGCTTGTCCATATCTTTGCTAGGACTGGTTTGCACAAGAAGATTTTAACGGACCAGGGAATCCCGTTTATGAGCAAAGTGATGCGGGAGCTGTGTAAAATCCTCTAGATTGCCCAGCTACGAACCTCTGTTTACCATCCCCAGACCGATGGGCTGGTGGAGTGCTTCAACAATACCTTGCAGGTCATGCTCAAGAGGGTTGTTGAGAAGGACAGACAGGACTGGGACTATCTGCTCCCATTCCTGCTGTTTTCTATCAGAAAAATCCCACAGGCCTCCACTGGCTTCTCGCCATTCGAGATCCTGTACATCCATGAGGGTTACTGGACATCGCCAAGGAAACCTGGGAAGCCGAGTTCTCGCCGCTCCGGAGTGTCATTGAGCATCTCGCCCAGCTACAAGACAGGCATTACATGTGCCATCCTATCATAAGGGAACGTCTTTTTCAGGCACAAGAGGCCCAAGCAAAGGTATACAACCAATCAGCGAGGCTATGGCAATTCCAACCTGGGAACCGCGTGCTTGTACTTATCCCTATGGTGGACCGCAATTTCTTGGCAAAGAGGCATATGAGATAGTGAAATTACTCGGGGACATGAATTACAAGGTACACCAGCACAGTCAAAGGAAGCTGCACAGGTATACAATGTGAACCTACTCAAACCTTGGTGGGACAGTAAACTGCTGGAAGCTCCTTGCCTGGGGACCCGTCCCGAAGCCAAGATCATGGAGTTTGTGATTGCTGAGATGCTAACACCAGCCCAGAAGCAACAATGTCGAGAACTGCTGCAGCAAAACAGTGACCTGTTCTCGGAGTTGCCAGGGCGCACACAGGTCGTGGAACACAATGTGCTAACAGAGCCGCATGTAAGGGTAAACCTCAAACCCTACAAAATCCCCGAAGCACGCCGGGAGATAATCTCCTAGGAAGTGAAGAGAATGCTGGACCTTGGGGTGATAGAGGAATCAAGAAGTGGCTTGTCAAGTTCCATCGTCCTCAAACCAAAGCCCAATGGCGAGTGACGGTTTTGTAATGACTACTGCAAGCTCAATGAGGTGTCCCGTTTTGATGTGTACCTGATGCCCCACGTGGATGAACTCATTGAGTGACTAGGACCTGCAAGGTACATCACAGCCCTCGACCTGATGAAGGGGTACTGACAGATCCCCATGTCCCAGAGCACCAAGGAGAAGACGGCCTTCTTGACGCCTGATGAGAGTTTTCAGTACACCAGGATTCCCTACGGACTGCAGGGGGCCCCAACTACCTTACAGAGGCTGATGGATTGAATCTTGGCTCCACATAAGAAATATGCTGCAGCCTACTTGGATGACTGTCATCTTTTGACCCAACTGATCCTTGATGCATAAGGTACAGGTGATGCTTGATGCATTGACGAAAGCGGGATTCACCAAAAATCCCAAGAAGTGTGCCATAGGGAAGGAAGAGGCATGGTACTTAGGCTAAATTGTCGGGAGAGGTGAAATCACGTCCCAGTTGAATAAAATCCAGGCAACCCAGGAGTGGCCGCAACCACTCTCCAAGAATCAAATGAGGGTATTTCTTGGGATTGTGGGGTATTACCGGCGTTTTATCCCGAACTTTGCCATAATTGCCACACCGTTAACAAATATCCTTGTGGGCACCAAGTCGACGATGGTGAAATGTACTCCGGATACAGAGATCGCGTTTCAAGAACTCAAGTGGGCTCTGTGCAAACATTCGGTTCTGGTCGCACCAGACTTTAGCAAAGAATTTGTGGTCCAGATCAATGCTTCAGTAGTTGGGTTGGGAGCCGTGCTGTCTCAGGAAATAAATAAAGAAGAGCATCCCATCCTGTTCCTGAGCTGAAAACTCTCTTTTTGCAAGAAGAATTACACCATAGTTGAGAAGGAGTGTTTAGCTATAAAATGGGCCATAGACTCACTGAAATACAGGGTGGGCCATTTATATGGATACACCTAAATAAAATGGGAATGGTTGGTGATATCAACTACCTGTTTGTGGCACATTAGTATATGGGAGGGGGAAAACTTTTCAAAATGCGTGGTGACCATGGTGGGCATTTTGAAGTTGGCCATTTTGGATACAACTTTATTTTTTTCAATGGAAAGAGGGTCATGTGGCACATCAAACGTATTGAGAATTTCACAAGAAAAACAATGGTGTGCTTGGTGTTAGGCCACGTTCACACGCTGCGGGTTCCTCTGCGGGTTAATCCCGCAGCGGAATTGAAAATCTGCAGGGCAAAACCGCTGCGGTTATCCCTGCAGATTTATTGCGGTTTGTTCCGCGGTTTCCGCTGCGGGATTACTGCTGTACTATTGATGCTGCATATGCAGCAATATGCAGCATCAATAGTAATGTAAAAAATAATAAAAATTGGCTATACTCACCCACTGACGTCGCGATCTCCCCGGCGCTGCAAGCGGCTGTGCCGACAAGGACCTTCGTGACGTCACGGTCATGTGACCGCGGCGTCATCACGGTCATGTGACCGCGACGTCACCACAGGTCCTGTTCGGCACAGCAACTGAGACCGGACGCCGCGGGCAGCGCTGAGAGGTGAGTATAGCATCATTTTTTATTTTAATTCTTTTTTTTACACCCAAATATGGTTCCCAGGGCCTGGAGGAGAGTCTCCTCTCCTCCACCCCGGGTGCCACCCGCACATTATCCGCTTAACTTCCCGCAACGTGAGCACAGCCCTATGCGGGAAGTTAGCGGTTCAATGCATTTCTATGGGTGCAGAATCGCTGCGATTCTGCACCAAGAAGTGACATGGTCCTTCTTTTTTTCTGCAGAAAATCTGCGCGGATTTTCCACAGAAAAAAAGGATCGTCGGCACAGCGGGTTTTGTTTTCCATTAGGTTACATTGTACTGTAACCTACATGGAAAAAGGATGCGGACCCGCAGCTGCAAAACAGCTGCGGGTCCGCAGCAAAACCCGCAGCGTGTGAACATAGCCTTATTCTTTCATGAGTTATTTACAAGTTTATGACCACATAAAATGTGGACAAAGTGCTGCCCATTGTGTTGGATTGTCAATGCAACCCTCTTCTCCCACTCTTGACACACTGATAGCAGCACAGCAGAAGAAATGCTAGCGCAGGCTTCCACTATCCCTTGTTTCAGATGCTGCACATCTCGTATCTTCACAGCATAGTATTGCCTTCAAATGACCCCAAAGATAAAAGTCTAAGGGGGTCAGATCGGGAGACCTTGGTGACCATTCAACTGGCCCACGACAACCAACCCACTTTCCAGGAAAATGTTCATGTAGGAATGCTCGGACCTGACACCCAAGATGGTGCACCACCACATTATAGTTAACCAGACATGGTTACCAGACTTCTGCTAATAGGAAATTAAGTTGAAACCATCCCATGGCACTTTAAAATGACCAATAACTGTGATGCAACAGATTTTATGGTCAGGAGTATTGACATGGTGGGAATTAGGGGGACAATGTCAAACAGCTTCTGGCAAGATGGGAAGTGGATAGTCACACTGGGGACAATGAAATCAGAAGGCCTAAATGATTCCCTGAATGTTGCAACTTTTTAATGAAATACTGGATCTTGAGTCTTTATGTATTCCCCTCAACATGTATCTTTTAAATCTTTTAAACTGGTTGTTTTTTGTTTTAATTTCTTGATTTGTTTCTTTGTTTTGCACAGTAATTTTTAATTGACCTTCCTGCAGTCTATGGACTTTGGTAACAAGATGGGTCCCTTGGAAATGAGAAGACAACAGAAATAATGGATATACAAGTGATACGCACGGGGACTATTTGTTGTTATTGTGCCAACTATGAATGTGTCTCTCTCCCCCCCAAATGATCATATTACCTTATTATATCTCTTCACATTACTAGGGCTGTGGTGCGCACTCGCCGGCTTGCGGTCTGTTGCTGCCCCCATCATCCGGAGATTGGCGTCGCTGACGCTCGACTGGGATTTATGGCAATGACCTGGCTTCTGTTCGGCTGTGCCTGTCTGGGTCACGTGGTTACGTGATGAGCCTGTGACATGTTGCCATGGTTATTTAAGGTCTTGCAGGGAATTTTTTAACACACCTCCATTTGAGAATGTACGGCTAACAGGCAGCGAAACGCGCATCGGGGTGCGTCCAGTGGTGTACCTCAGTACTTGGGTAACACTACTTTTGCCCCACACTCAGTAGGCTTTAGGGGATCGAGTTTTGATGCTGAACATGCCCACATGAGCGATGGTGATACCACATGTGGTTGGATTTTACTTTGCTGATGATGTGTGGGGACACGCTCTCGATTAAACTAACCACTATTGTAGTTTCTTACGGTTTATTTACTTGTATTTAAAGTGACCTGATATTTATATATTGTACTGAGTGTTACACCAACTCTTGGTGTTCCTTTTCTGCACATTTTTTTTGCACATTTATTTATGTTTGTCTACGTTGTTTGATTGTGGTAATAAAGATTTTTTTTATATTTTTATAAAAACTCCTTTAGTCCTCCTTGTCTTGAAGAGAGATAAAGGCAGACTGACAAAAAAGACAGCAGAGAAACTGTTCTCTGAATATCCAAAGAAACCGCATTGGTATTACAGTGAAGGAAATAATTATTTGATCCCTTGCTGATTTTGTAAGTTTGCCCACTGACAAAGACATGAACAGTCTAGAATTTTAAGGGTAGGTTAATTTTAACATTGATAGATAGAATATCAAAAATAAAATCCAGAAAATCTCACTGTATCAATTATATAAATTTATTTGAATTTTGCAATGAGAAATAAGTATTTGATCCCTCTGGCAAAAAATACTTAATACTTGGTGGCAAAACCCTTGTTGGCAAGCACAGCAGTCAGACGTTTTGTGTAGTTGATGATTAGGTTTGCGCACATGTCAGGAGGAATTTTGGTACACTCCTCTTTGCAGATCATCTCTAAATCATTAAGATTTTGAGGCTGTCGCTTGGCAACTTGGAGCTTCAACTCCCTCCATACGTTTTCTATGGGATTACAGTCTGGAGACTGACTAGGCCACGCCATGACCTTAATGTGCTTCTTTTTGAGCCACTCCTTTGTTGCCTTGGCTGTTTGTTTTGGGTCATTGTCTTGCTGGTAGACCCAGCCACTACCCATTTTTAATGTCCTGGCGGAGGGAAGAAGGTTGTCACTCAGGTTTTTACGGTACATGGCTCCATTCATTCTCCCACTGATGCGGTGAAGTAGTCCTGTGTCCTTAGCAGAGAAACACAAAAACCTAATGTTTCCGCCAGCATGCTTGACAGTGGGGACGGTGTTCATAGGCAGCATTTCTCTTCCCCCAAACATGGCGAGTTGAGTTAAAGACCTCAATTTTTGCCTCATCTGACCACAGCACCTTCTCCCAATCACTCACTGAATCATCCAGGTGTTCACTGGCAAACTTCTGACTGGCCTGCACATGCGCCTTCTTGAGCAGGGGGACCTTGCAGGCATTGCAGGATTTTAAACCTTTACGGCATAATGTGTTACCAATGGTTTTCTTGGTGCCTTTGGTCCCAGCTGCCTTGAGATCATTTACAAGTTCCCCATCTAGTTTTAGGCTGATCTCTCACCTTCCTTATGATCAAGGATACCTCATAAGGTGAAATTTTGCATGGTGCCCCAGATTGATGTCGATTGACAGTCATTTTGTATTTCTTCCACTTTCTTACTATTGCACCAACAGTTGTCTCCTTCTCAACAGTGTCTTACTTATGGTTTTGTAGCTCATTCCAGCTTTATGCAGGTCTATGATCTTGTTCTTGACATCCTTATAAAGCTCTTTGGTCTTGCCCATGTTGTAGAGGTTAGAGTCTGACTGATTAACTGAGTCTGTGGACAGGAGTCTTTTATAAAGGTGACTATGTAAGAGAGCTGTCTTTAATGCAGGTAACGAGTTGATTAGGATCGTCTAACTGGTCTGTAGGAGCCAGAACTCTTCATGGTTGGTAGGGGATCAAATACAATTTCTCACTGCAAAATGCTAATAAATTTATATAATTTATACAGTGTGATTTTATGGATTTTGTTTTTGACCAAGGGATCAGCAAGGGATCAAATAATTATTTCCTTCACTGTACATACCAAAAGTACACAAAAATATGTTATCACCACCGGGATGCCCCATCGTGTCTGGATTAGGGTTAGTCACAGAACCTCTGTCAAAATTTCTGAACTGGAGGTTAATACCTCTTTTGAAATTAATTCCAGCTTATATAAAGGACACCGGAGATTTTTTAAGAATAGAAGCCATAAAAAATTTTCTGGAAAAAAACTTTTGATTCAGTTGACTGTATTGAGTTTATTATTGAAGGTTTAAGTTTTGCCCTGTCACATAATGCTTTTTCTTTTGGCAACTGGTGGTATGCATGTACCCTTGCTAATTTATTTTTGGCTTATTTTGAAAATGAATATGTCTATAATCAAAAACACTCATACCTGAAATACATCCGTGCGTACCATCGGTACATGGATTATGTATTTCTGGTATGGGTTAGTACTGAAAAGGATTTCACTGACTTTGCACAGTTTTTAAATGAAATAAATACCATGAATATGAGGTTTACATAAGAATTTGGCGATAGTACTAAAAAGGTTTATTTTCAGCTTTAAACAAAACTCAAATATGTGCATGATAAAATCTGCTATAAACGGAAATTGGCACCTAATTGAAGATCTAGCTAGTATAGCAAAGAATAAACCACTAGTTGCATCTAGACACAGCAAGAATCTAAGTGATGTTTTAGTACATAAAAGATTCCAAGAATATAAAAATAATTTGATGTGGTTAGATGCTAGCAGTCCAATAGGTACCTTTTGTTGTGGTAGCTGTTCATTCTGTTGTCACCACATAGTGGGTAAAAATTTGAGAACAGGTGTGGTATCACATCAAGTTAAACAACTAATCATATGTCGCACAAAACATGTAGTTTAGGTGTTATATTGTCCCTGTGAATTTTTGGGAAAACAAATAGACCACTACATGTCCGTTTTAGGGAACATTTTCCTTCGATTAGCACTCCAAAAGGTTCTCTAAGACTGATAAAACACATTCATGATTGTCATGGTGCAAAACCAAGAGCGTTACTTTTTGCAAGAATTGAATACGATAGTTATCCAAAGGAAGGGGATGATTACAACAAATTATTACTAAAAAGAGAAGCTATATGGATTATAAGAATTGATGCTCAGGGACCGCTCAGTTTAAATGACAAAATAGATATGTCAGTGTTATTATAACATGATGTTGCTTCGTTTGTCGTGCTTTTTAATTGTATGTTAATTGTTTTTCACTTGTTTAATCACACTCCTTATTTAACACTGCACAAAAGGAAGTGTTGTAATGGCACGAACCTTTATGGACCCGTAGTAGCGCCAGCTATCAATTTTATGGATTAAAACCACATCTTGAAAGAAGGATTGGGTGGGTGCTGTTTTTCTTGTTACCTTTTCTGATATAATATATGTTCTTTATGCATAGACCACCCAGAAGAGATCCAACGAGGCTATTTCTGAGGACTTGGATAACACACAGGAAAAAAAAGTGACTTTGTGCCTGGAATAACCCTTCTTTTTTTAAATAGTCCTGGTTAAATACCTGGACATGAGAGAGTCTGTGTGGTGAGTTGGGAGGGGGAACACTCCCACGTGGCTCCAGGAGGACATTGCCAGATGTCTGCAGGTGGAACCTACAGAAAAAGGTTCCCTTGTTTTGTTTTCTGTTAAGTCAGGAAGGCTCTACTTTTGCTTTCCTGAACCCCGCCTTGGTCTATGCTGACTCTAATAAACCAGCAGGTGCTTTACCACCAAAGTGTTCCTGTGTTTACCTGAGGAAGCAGCTAAGCGTGTCAACCCTCACAATACTTACAATTGCTCATTTTGCCCTTCTACCCAGGAAATTCACTTTTCCATTAGGTCTATGACCTCACATGAATAAAAACTGATTAGCTGAATTCTTCTAAGGTCAGGTCAGTTTTTTCTGTATCAGTCATAAGTCACTGCAAAAGTCCCTGGCAAGGGGAGGAATGAGCAGCTGGGTCAGGAGATGAAGAGGGGGATGATAACTGCAGAGGTAAGAGACTTCTTTTGTCTATATAAAGCAAAGAAAATCTAAGAATTAGCTGGGTAGAAAAAGCAAAATGAGCAACTGTAAAGACACAGTGCTATATAATGTCTTCAATATATTAAGAGGATAACAACTTTGATGGGAGTGCTTCTTTAAGATGATTTTCCTGGCAAATAATTACTTTGCATTTTTTTGCAGTTCTTCTGATCACTTTTCATAACAATCTACACCTAATGCAAATTGCCACTATAGAAACTAAAGCAGCTAATACAGTGAACAATGAAATTTGTGTCAGTATCAAAACTTTTATCCACGATCATGCACTCCATAGTAAATAAAGCACTTTCACACTAATAACACCACAAACATGCAGTATGGGGGTCTCAAGTTTTCCTAACTTTATATTAGCCCCCTTTTAGCAGTACAATTTTTATTTCACAAAATATAGGCTATTTTCATTTCAATCTAGCAGTCTCTACAAATGATTGTGAATAGCTAGTGGTAGATAACAGAAAGCATGATTTCACATCATGTTACACTAAACAATACAAAAAAAAAACCTGTTCAACAGAAACCTGTTCTTTAAACCATCTAGGCTGCACTGCCATTGCAAATACCAACCACACAAGCCTATCAAGTGACCTAAATAGGGCAAAGTTATGAATTTGAACGTCTGAAAAATTGGTAACTCATGTCATTGTGTTCATGCACTCACGCATACAGCAAACACGCTCTGAGAGTGCTAAGGTTATATAAGCAAGCCTAGAACATTAGAATTTGAATGACATTACCGCTATATACAGTAGATCAGGCTTATGTTGTGATGCAGAAAACAAAACTAATTTTATCAAAATTAAAAAAGGTTACAGGTGCAATTTGATCAAGATATGTGATTAGAACCTCAATTTTATCATTTTAGTCTATATCGCTGTAATACGATTTGAGATTCATATATTCAATATCTTTGTAGGCTGAATGCTGTTGTATTTGTTTCTTCGTACGCTATATACTCAAATTTGCATCTATGCATTTTTTCATTTTTTTTGCTAGGATATGCAGATCAATTTTGTTTGCTGCAGTGTTCAGTATTAGAAATGAGTGGATCTTTTCAGTTTCAAAAATGTTTTATTATTTTCCCAAAAACTCAACAATTTAACAACATATACCGTAATCCCCTTGCAGGGGGTCAAAGTATATTGTTCTAGATATAATATGTACTTTATTATTTTGCTGCAAGTTATAAAACAAAGAAATAAAATATATTGTTCTAGATAGATATAATATGTACATTATTATTTTGCTGCAAGTTATGAAAACAAAGACATAAGATGAATTATAATATAGAAGGAATATATAAACGGTATTGGGGAGGGAGGTACAGACAATCAATTATCATTCAATCAAAGTAAATTGATAAGTATATAAAGAGAAGACTCTTATATCACAATCATCATGTTGATAGATGTATGGCCTGGTTTAAGTTTTGGTCATGTTGGATGTCCATCCATGGTATCCATATATTCAGAAAAAAGCCTAGTGTGTCAGTTTTGGTAGAAAAGATTATTTCATGTACCATTATCATATTGACTCTATCTTTAACCATTTGCATTGACAAAGCTGTAGACTTCCATTTTGAAGCTATGTGAATTATAGCTGCCATAGTAATTATCCATATAAGATGGAAGGTTTTATTGGAGATCCCCTTTGGTTTATTTCCGAATAACATGACAGTAGGACTACACTGGATGAACCTTCCCGTGACCCTTGAAACTAAGGCTTTAACCTCCAAATAAAAAGTTTTTACATGTGGGTAATAACACCATATACAGTATGTTTCATGTCACCCAATACATCACAACCTCTAATTTATCTGAGACATTAGGATATATTTTATTTAATCACACTGGGACATAATAAACCCTATGTAAGACTTTAAGAGATGTTTTTAACAATGATGTTTGATTACTTGCCTGTAATGTGTCGCAGCAGTGGCGCCATGTTTCTAATGACATTGTACTCTTTAGATCTCCCACCCATTGTTCCATGAACTCATAGCTTTATTATTTCTTGGTGGAGAGTTAAAAATAGAATAATGTGAGATTACTTCCAAATGGGTTATTGGGACACATTCGTTGAAAGCTTGAGGGTGGTGCTATAGGGTTATTAGGGGTGTTATTCCCAGAAAAATGAAGGACCTGATTTATACACATATACTCTCCAAGAGATGGGTTATATTTCTATATAAATTCTTGTCTAGATAAAACTTTGTTATCAAATGACCATGTATCCATGTATGTTTCATAATCCCTTTCATGTTCCACCATTTAAAACCTCCCAGTTCCAGTCCCAGTGTAAATGATGAGATGCTGAATAGTGCTAGTGCAGGAGAAGGATCTGATTGCAATTTATAAAGGACTCTAAGTTTTCACCAAAGATGTAAAGAATGATATGTGAATGGTGCTTTTTCTGCCATATCTACTGGGAATGGACTTAATGACCACATCAGACCCAGTAGAGAACATGGTGGTATTAGGGATGATTCTAGTCCTATCCATCTAGGGCATCCCTTTTGGGAAGATACTGTAGCTATTTGAGCTATTTGAGATGCTTTACAATATAAGGCAAAGTTCGGAAGAGACAATCTACCCATCCCTGTATGACAGAACATAGTACATAATCGAACCCTCGTTCTTTTACCTTGCCATATATACTTTGAAATCATGGCGTATATTTTAGTAAAGGTTCTTGTGGGGATAGCAATAGAAAGGGCTTTGAACAAATATAGAAATCTTGGTAGCAAGACCATTTTTATTAAGTGATTTCTACCCAACCAAGATATAGATGTGGGAGACCATTTGATTATGTCATTTGAAAACCTTTCTATTAGTTGAATATAGTTCCATTTAAAAAAAGTTGATATGTTCGAAGTCAAATTAATGCCTAGATATGCAAGAAAATGATCTCTTTTAGGGAAGCCATATTGAGAGATAATATGATCCTGTTCATGTGTTTATAAATAGTACATCTGATTTGTCTACATTTACCTTCAGTCCGGATATTGTTTCGAAAGTTTTTAGCAAAGAGAATAGACTAGGTAATGATGTTAAGGGATGTGTGACTTATAACAATAGATCATCTGCAAAAAAAGGCTAACTATCATTTTATGTTTTAGAATCAAACCCTTTAATGTCTGGATGATTTCTAATTGCATCTTCCAAGGGTTCCATGGCAAGGGCAAATTGAGCAGGAGAGAGAGGGCCTCCTTGTCTTTTACCTCTTTAAATATTTATGGGTGAAGGTTTTGTAGTTGGTCATTTTAAATATGGGAGTATCATAGAGGAGATGTAGAGCTGAAATATAGCTATGATTGAACCCAAATCTATTTGGTATTTGAAATAGATAGGACCATGAAATAGTTGAAGGCTTTTTCTATGTCTAATGCCAATATCATAAGAGGCTGTTGGGGTATTCTCTAAGTGTATTATATTTCGATTCCTTCTAATATAGTCCATGGCCTGTCTAGTGGGAATAAACCCAACATGGTCTCAGTGGACCAACGATGGGAGTAATTTGTTAATTCGCTGTGTTATAATTGATGTAAAAATCTTAAGGTCTAGATTAAGGAGCATTTCGCTCCTGAAATTTTTAGGTAGTAGAGAGTCCCTTTTAGATGTAGGTATTACAGTTGTAAGGACTATATAAAAGACTGGTTGCATCTGTTTGCCTTCTAATAGTAGGTTAAAATATATTTTAATGTGGGGGAGTAGGATCTCACAATATTTTTTGTAATATATAGCAGTGAAACCATCTGGTCCTGGAGCTTTGCCCCCTTTAAGATGTTAATTTGTTGAAATAATTTCTTACTTTGTGATAGCAGATTGAAGTAGGTGGGCTGTTGAAGTGTTAAGTATGTAAGAGATCTGATAGTAGTGTTTTGGGGTTTGAATATATCTGTTGGTAACATTTGTGAAATGAAGAGTATATTCAATCTGGGTGTGAGGTAGTGTTGCCTTTAGGGTCTTTTATTGCAAAAACTGAGTTTAACCCCTTTCTACTATTGGACGTACTATTCCATCCATGTGGGGTGGGCCCTACTTCCCATAGTACGTCCAGCGCGATCAGCCGCGCTCACGGGGGAAGCGTGGCCGATCGCGGCCGGGTGTCAGCTGGCTATCGCAGCTGACATCCGGCACTATGTGTCAGGAGTGGTCACGGACTGCTCCTGGCACATTAACCCCCAGAACGCTGCGATCAAAGATGATCGCAGCGTTCCAGAGGCACAGGGAAGCATTGCGCAGGGAGGGGGCTCCCTGCGTGCTTCTCTGAGACCCTCGGACCAACGCGATGTGATCGCGTTGCTCCGAGGGTCTCCTACTTCCTCCTCCCTGCAGGCCCGGATCCAAAATGGCCACGGGGGGCCTTCCGGGTCCTGCAGGGAGGTGGCTTTCAAGCACCTGCTCAGAGCAGGCGCCGGGAAGCCTCTCTTCAGTGCCTGTCAAATCGCTGATCTGACACAGTGCACTGCAAAGTGTAAGATCAGCGATCTGATCATATATACAGTACAGACTAAAATGGTTTGAAATGGTCTTCAAACAATCTCGAAGGAGTTCCCAGAGATGCTTAGCACTTGTTGGCCCTTTTGCCTTCACCCTGCGGTCCAGCTCACCCCAAACAATTTCGATTGGGTTCAGGTCTGGTGAGTGTGGAGGCCAGGCCATCTGGCGTAGCACCCCATCACTCTCCCTCTTGGTCAAATAGCCCTTACACAGCCTGGCGGTGTGTTTGGGGTCATTGTCCTGTTGAAAAATAAATGATGGTCCAACTAAACGCAAACCAGATGGAATAGCATGCCGCTGCAATATGCTGTGGTAACCAAGCTGGTTCAGTATGCCTTCAATTTTTAATAAATCCCCAACAGTGTCACCAGCAAAGCACCCCCACACCATCACACCTCCTCCTCCATGCTTCACTGTGGGAAACAGGCATGTAGAGTCCATCCGTTCACCTTTTCTGCGTTGCACAAAGACATGGTGGTTGGAACCAAAGATCTCAAATTTGGATTCATCAGACCAAAGCACAGATTTCCACTGGTCTAATGTCCATTCCTTGTGTTCTTTAGCCCAAACAAGTCTCTTCTGCTTGTTGCGTGTCCTTAGCAGTGGTTTCCTAGCAGCTATTTTACCATGAAGGCCTGCTGCACAAAGTCTCCTCTTAAAAGTTGTTGTAGAGATGTGTCTGCTGCTAGAACTCTGTGTGGCTGTTAGGGGTCGAGTTCCCGCCTCTGCACAGGGGGAATCTCGGGCCATCTCTGCTGCGGTCTCCCATTCTTCTCCTGCCGCAGTGGAGCCTGCTCAGCAGAGACGTCAGTCCCAGCATCTCGCTCAGTCTGACTCTGTACAAAGGGTTATTGCTGCTTTTCCAGCTTCTGCCATTGAAGCCAGTGCTGGGCAGCGGCGAGCAGACGCTTCTGGGACTAAGTCCTGCTTTTCTCATTCTGAGCATGCCCAGAGTAAGATCTCTCAGTGGAGATCGAAGGTCACATGTTCAGATACTGCAGCTAAATCCATTGGTCCTCCAGGAAGGTCCTGAAGGTGCTCAGGCTCTGTAGCAGCCTCTCATTGGTGCTTCTAGGAAGGTCCTGTACTTGCTGCAGCTATTTAAGGCTCTCATGACCGCACGGCCATGCGCTAGTATTGATTCAGTTATGTGCATGGGCCAGTGTGGTCACATTTATGTGTGTTCAGGGACTCGGCTGAAATAAGCCCCTAGAATGCCGACACCTCCGGCAAGGAGATTGTGTGCGTGGATTTAGGGCCCCGGCTGAAATAAGCCCCTAGAATACCAGCTCCTCCGGTGAGGAGATTGTATGTTTGTGTTGCCACACACTGCCATCAGCTCGGCAGTTGCTGGATACTCCTGTGAAGTCAACAGGGTTCAGCGTTTCTTAGTTGCCAAGGTCTCAGCTGCTGACTGGGGGCGTCCTCAGGCGCGGGCTCAAAAGCCACCGAGGGTCAGAGTGAGATCTGGCACAGCATCTCTGTGAAGTAACAGAGTTCGCTTCTACCGCCATAAAGGGCCGCCATTTGCCAGCAGCAGGTCCTCTCCTGCACGGTGGACCCCGGGCTGTGAACGCACCAAATAATATCTCTCAATTAACTCGGTGCGTTCCGCCAGCCCTAACAGTGGCATTGATCTGGTCTCTAATCTGAGCTGCTGTTAACCTGCGATTTCTGAGGCTGGTGACTCGGATAAACTTATCCTCAGAAGCAGAGGTGACTCTTGGTCTTCCTTTGCTGGGGCGGTCCTCATGTGAGCCAGTTCACAGTACACAGTTCAGAGTAGTGCTTCATGGTTTTTGCAACTGCGCTTGGGGACACTTTAAAAGTTTTCCCAATTTTTTGGACTGACTGACCTTCATTTCTTAAAGTAATGATGGCCACTCGTTTTTCTTTACTTAGCTGTTTTTTTCTTGCCATAATACAAATTCTAACAGTCTATTCAGTAGGATTATGAGCTGTGTATCCACCAGACTTCTGCTCAACACAACTGATGGTCCCAACCCCATTTATAAGGCAAGAAATCCCACTTATTAAACATGACAGGGCACACCTGTGAAGTGAAAACCATTCCAGGTGACTACCTCTTGAAGCTCATCAAGAGAATGCCAAGAGTGTGCAAAGCAGTCATCAAAGCAAAAGGTGGCTACTTTGAAGAACCTAGAATATAAGACATATTTTCAGTTGTTTCACACTTTTTTGTTAAGTATATAATTCCACATGTGTTAATTCATAGTTTTGATGCCTTCAGTGTGAATTTACAATTTTCATAGTCATGAAAATACAGAAAAATCTTTAAATGAGAAGGTGTGTCCAAACTTTTGGTCTGTACTGTATAGTGATGTCTCCCCTGGGGCAATGTGAAATAGAAGAAAAAAAAACATTTACATGTGTAAAAAAAAAAAAAAAAAATTCCTAAATAAAGGAAAAAAATATATTGTTCCAATAAATACATTTCTTTATCTAAATAAAAAAAACAATAAAAGTACACATATTTAGTATCGCTGCGTCTGTAACGACCTGAACTATAAAACTGTCCCACTAGTTAACCCCTTCAGTGAACACCGTAAAAAAAAACAAAAAAACGACGCTTTATTATCATACCGCCAAACAGAAAGTGGAATAACACGTGATCAAAAAAACAGATATAAATAACCATGGTACCGCTGAAAACGTCATCTTGTCCCCCAAAAAAACGAGACATGATACAGCATCATCAATGAAAAAATAAAAAAGTTATAGTCCTCAGAATAAAGCGATGTAAAAATAATAATTTTTTACATAAAATAGTTTTTATCATATAAAAGCGACAAAACATAAAAAAAATGGTATAAATGAGGTATCGCTGTAATCGTTCTGACCCGAAGAATAAAACTGCTTTATCAATTTTACCAAACGCGGAACGGTATATGCGCCCCCCCAAAAAAGAAATTCATGAATAGCTGGTTTTTGTTTATTCTACCTCACAAAAATCGAAATAAAAAGTGATCAAAAAACATCACGTGCCCGAAAATGGTACCAATAAAAATGTCAACTCGGCCCGCAAAAAACACCACCTCACATGACTTTGTGGACCAAGATATGGAAAAATTATAGCTCTCAAAATGTGGAGACGCAAAAACTATTTTTTGCAATAAAAAGCGTCTTTTAGTGTGTGACGGCTGCCAATCATAAAAATCCCCTAAAAAACCCGCTATAAAAGTAAATCAAACCCCCCATCATCACCCCCTTAGTTAGGGAAAACTAATAAAGTTTTTAAAAATGTATTTATTTTCATTTTCCCATTAGGGTTAGGGTTAGGGTTGGGGCTAAAGTTAGGGTTAGGGTTGGGGCTAAAGTTAGGGTTAAGGCTACAGTTAGGGTTGGGGTTAGGGTTATGGTTGGGGTTAGGATTGGGGTTAGGGTTAAAGTTAGGGTTAGGGTTTGGGCTAAAGTTAGGGTTAAGGTTAGGGTTGGGGCTAAAGTTAGGGTTAGGGTTGGGGCTAAAGTTAGGGTTTGGATTACATTTACGGTTGGGATTAGGGTTGGGATTTGGGGTTGGGGTTAGGGGTGTGTTTGGGTTAATGTGTCAGTTAGAATTGGGCGGTTTCCACTGTTTAGGCACATCAGGGGCTCTCCAAATGCGACATGGCGTCCGATCTCAATTCCAGCCAATTCTGCGCTGAAAAAGTAAAACAGTGCTCCTTCCCTTCCAAGCTCTCCCGTGCTCCCAAACAAGGGTTTACCCCAACATATGGGGTATCAGCGTACTCAGGACAAATTGGACAACAACTTTTGGGGTCCAATTTCTCCTGTTACCCTTGGGAAAATACAAAACCGGGGGCTAAAAAATAATGTGTGAAAATTTTTTTTTTTTATTTTCACAGCTCTTTGTTATAAACTGTAGTGAAACACTTGGGGGTTCAAAGTTCTCACAACACATCTAGATAAGTTCCTTGGGGGTCTAGTTTCCAATATGGGGTCACTTGTGGGGGGTTTCTACTGTTTAGGTACATCAGGGGCTCTGCAAATGCAATGTGACGTCTGCAGACCATTCCATCTAAGTCTGCATTCCAAACGGTGCTCCTTCCCTTCCAAGCTCTACCATGCGCCCAAACAGTAGTTTTCTCCCACAAATGGGGTATCAGTGTACTCAGGACAAATTGGTCAACAACTTTTGGGGTCCAATTTCTCCTGTTACCCTTGGGAAAATACAAAACTGGGGGCTAAAAATAATTTTTGTGGAAAAAAAAGTATTTTTATTTTCACGACTCTGCGTTATAAACTGTAGTGAAACAATTAGGGCTTCAAAGTGCTCACCACACATCTAGATAAGTTCCTTATGGGTCTACTTTCCAAAATGGTGTCACTAGTGGGGGATTTCAATGTTTAGGCACATCAGGGGCTCTCCAAACACGACATGGCGTTCCATCTCAATTCCAGTCAATTTTGCATTGAAAAGTCAAACAGCGCTCCTTCCCTTCTGAGCTCTGCCATGCGCCCAAACAGTGGTTAACATCCACATATGGGGTATCAGCGTACTCAGGACAAATTGCACAACAACTTTTATGGTCCAATTTCTTCTGTTACCCTTGGGAAAATAAAAAATTGGGGGCGAAAAGATAATTTTTGTGAAAAAATATGATTTTTTATTATTACAGCTCTACATTATCAACTTCTGTAAAGCACTTGGTGGGTCAAAGTGCTCACCACACATCTAGATAAGTTCCTTAGAGGGTGTACTTTCCAAATTGGTGTCACTTGTGGGGGGTTTCAATGTTTAGGCACATCAGGGGCTCTCCAAACGCAACATGGTGTCCTATCTCAATTCCAGTCAATTTTGCATTGAAAAGTCTGGAGTGAGCCCTCTCGCAGCTCCACTCCCAGTATCTTTCCTCTCCTTTGCCTCTGCTCCCCTAACAGTCTCTCACAGACTGCTCTGTCAGGAGCTGCAGAACCTCATGTCTGCACGGCTCCAGCTCTCCTCTCAACTGACTACCTAACTCCTCCTCCAGCAAGAATATATAGGGAAGCCACCCACAAACTGGATCAGAGTTCCCCCTTCTGGCCTGGAGTCAGAACAGTGTTGTGTGTACATGTCACCTGTTAAAGGGATCCTTCCTTGCTTCCAGGCATGGCATCAGCCTGAGGAAGGCAATACCACTGTAACAACCGGCTTCCTGGGGTGTTACACTATTATTTGTTTTAAAAATTACAATTTTACTAGGGGTATTTAGTTATAATCATGTGAAAACTAAAAAGATGAGATACAGTTTGATCAATAACAATATGAAACAATCAGTTTTATGTTGTTACTAGCGTAGATGAAATACATGAAATAAGACCTGTGTAATGAAAGATTTTAGTCGTTGACTAAATGTAATTTTATTGTAAAACTGTCAAAAGGTTATGTGTTAATCAATTACACTTTAAAAAAAACTTTTCTGTTTTCTCTTCTATTTTAAGCTCACTTCACTTGTCTGTGATCCATTAAGATAACTTCTTTAAAAGGTGTGGGCTATGTTCAACATCGTCACACCTCAGAATCATATGTACTCTGTGACAACCTGCAATCATCTCCCTGAGGCTGGAGTCACAATACCGTATAAAAAAATCGTTCTGATGTTGATCCAGAAAAATAGGATGAGTGTCATGCGATTTTTCTTCTCACCTATCAACCAATATGACATCCGTATGCAATCCCACACTAAAAATACAAGCCAGCGGCCACCCCAGAATTGGCACATTAGATGAAATGTATTATACGCCAATGTAAGCAAGACCTAAGAAGTACTCTGATAAAGTACATCCTTTGCTGAAATCCGATATTGCTTATGGGATTTATTAAAGACACAAAACTAATTATTTCCCAAGTAAAAATCTTCCTTCTTAATAGTTTTACTACCTTTAGGGTATGTCTCCACGTTCAGGATTGCATCAGGATTTGGTCAGGATTTTCCTTCAGTATTTGTAAGCCAAAACCAGGAGAGGGTGATAAATGCAGAAGTGGTGCATATGCTTCTATTATACTTTTCCTCTGATTGTTCCACTCCTGGTTTTGGCTTACAAATACTGATGGAAAATCCTGACCAAATCCTGATGCAATCCTGAACGTGGAGACATACCCTTATGGTAGAGTTCCACTGGTAAGGGCAAGTCAGTGCATGACTTTGCTGGTGACACTTCAGTATTTCTGCAAACTGGTGCATTCATTGGGCTCAGCTGGTAGGTGTAGCTTCTTGGCCCCATCAGACGGGTGTGGCTTTCGCCGGCAGAAGCACCATCAGACCCTACAATTCTGTCCAAATTCATTATCAATTTGCTCAAACCTTTTGAATTACATCGCTGTGATATGCTGTCTGAGTCTAGAGGAGAAGCCATAAGGTAGAACATCACAGGAAACAGATAATTATATGCAAAGCAGGAGCCCAGCTGAAAACTAAATATATTTAGAAAATTGCTGCACATTTCACTCATGCTAATGAGTGGGGAAAAATCTGCATGAAAAACGCATGTAAAAAAAAACGCTTTAAAAAACTCACCTATTTTAAGCATCGTTTTTTCCTGCTAAGAGATGCAGAAATCGTGTAAAAATTCCTGCACCAAATACTTAACATGTGTACATACCCTAACATTGTATTTTCACCAGACAACCAGCAACTTTAAATGCCCACGTTTGCCGACCGGAGGTCGTTTAACAGTTTGTTTAAACATGCAGTCTGCGCTTCAGATGTGGGGAGCTGAATTATACTGTGTGGTGGGGTTGCATTATACTGTGTGTTGGGCTACATTATACTCTGAGGAGGCTGCATTATACTCTGGGGGCTACATTATACTATGTGTGGGACTGCATTATACTATATGAGGGGGGCTGCAGTATACTCTGAGGGGTACTGCATTATGTTCTATTAGGGGACTATATTATACTCTGTGAGGTGACTACATTATACTATATGAGGTGGCCGCATTATACTTTGAGGGGGGCTGCAGTATACTCTAAGAGGGGGGCTGCATTATACTTTATAAAGGACCCTGGGGAGTGCCTTCTATTATATTTACTATATAGGACTTTCATTATACTGTATCGAGGGCTATATATACTCTAAAGGGGGCTGCATTATAGTCTATAAAGGACCATGGGGAGTGCATTCTACTATATTTACTATATGGGACTTGCATTATACTGTATCGAGAGCTATATATACTCTGAGAGGACTGCATTATACTCTGAGGGGGCTGCATTAAATTCTAAAGAGGCTGCATTATAGTGTGTGTGGGAGGCTGCATTATACTGTTGGTGTGATTGTGGGGGGCTGAATTATACTGTGTGTGAGGCTGGATTATACTGTGTGTGGGTCTGCATTACACTGTGAGTGGGGGGCCTGCATTATACTGTGTGTGTGTCGGAGCTGCATTATAGTGTGTGTGTTTGTGTCAGGGGACTGAATTATACTGTGGTGGGAAAGGCTGCATTATGCTGTGTGTGGGGTTGTATTATACTCTGAGGGTGCTGCCTTATACTCTGGGGGGCTGCATTATACTGTGTGCGTGGCTGGATTATACTGTGTGTGGCTGCGTTATACTGTGTGTGGGACTGCATTATACTGTGCATGTGTGGGGGCTGCATTATAGTGTGTGTTTGTGTCAGGGGCCTGAATTATACTGTTGTGGGAAAGGCTGCATTATACTGTGTGTGGGGTTGCATTATACTCTGAGGGGGCTGCCTTATACTCTGGGGGGCTGCATTATACTGTGTGTGAGGCTGGATTATACTGTGTGTGGGTCTGCATTACACTGTGAGTGGGGGGCCTGCATTATACTGTGTGTGTGTCGGAGCTGCATTATAGTGTGTGTGTTTGTGTCAGGGGACTGAATTATACTGTGGTGGGAAAGGCTGCATTATGCTGTGTGTGGGGTTGTATTATACTCTGAGGGGGCTGCCTTATACTCTGGGGGGCTGCATTATACTGTGTGTGAGGCTGGATTATACTGTGTGTGTGGGGCTGCATTACACTGTGAGTGGGGGGCCTGCATTATACTGTGCATGTGTGGGGGCTGCATTATAGTGTGTGTGTTTGTGTCAGGGGACTGAATTATACTGTTGTGGGAAAGGCTGCATTATACTGTGTGTGTGGGGTTGCATTATACTCTGAGGGCACTGCTTTATACTATGGGGGCTACATTATACTGTGTGTGTGGGGGGTTGCATTAAACTCTGGGGGGGCTGCATTATACTCTAAAGGGGTGGCATTATACTGTGTGTGAGTTGGCTGCATTATACTGTGTGGGGAGGTGGCATTATACTATATGAGGGGGCCTCTAGTATACTCTGTGGGGGCTGCATTATGTTCTATGAGGATACTACATCATACTCTATGAAGGGGACTGCAGTATACTCTGAGGGGGGCTGCAGTATGCTCCGAGAGGGGGCTGAATATACTCTGAGGGGAGCTGCATTATACTCTATCAAGGACTATCTCTACCCAACATTCTTCCTCAGCCAGAGTAAGCGTAGTTGTACATGGTCAGTAAAAACTGCAGGTTGAATGCTGCGTACTTGTGCAGCGTCCAACTCGCAGCGTCCAGGTGTTACATAGTGGATGGGATTTCAAGAAATCCCATGCCCATTAAGCATGCACAGACACCCACGGCTCACCCATGGAGACGGATGTGTGGCGCTTCTTTCCAGAACGCAGCATGTCTACTTATCTTGCGGAGACACGAGCCTCCGCAAGATAAATTTCACCCGTACAATGTATTGGACACTGTGAATTCGCATGGTTCAATGAACACATGTGAATTCACCTGTGTTCAGTAGCTGGCAGCGCTTTGGACACAGCAGATATGTGGTGTGTCCAAAGCGCTGCCAATTAGTGAACGTGTGCACCTACCCTAAAGGGGCCGGGAAACAAGTGTCGAACAACTTCAGTATTGTTGATCACGTTCATTTACCAGCCTGAACTCAGCGCATGTAAATACATCAGAAATGTTTCTGTGTGATGTGGAATATGTGAGCATTTGGGGCCCCACTTTGTCTAAAATCGTCTCTGTCACCATTTAAATATTTACATGAATATTAGCACTCTTTAGCATTTCATTTACCACACATGCACAGCTGCCTGATGTACCATATGTTTTTGACTATAAGACGCACCGGACCATAAGACGAAGAGTAAAAATGTGGTCAATTCTGTACTAATATCCCCCATCCTGGTATATATATGTCCCCAATCAAGGTATACATAGCCTCCTTATCACCATCCTGGTATACATAGTCCCCTCATCCCTATCCTGGTTTGCAGGGCCCCCTCATCCCCATAATAGTATGCAAGGCCCCCTCATTCTTATCCTGGTATGACCCCCTTATCACCATCCTAGTATGCATAGGCCCCCATCCCCATCCTGGTATACATTGTCCCCTCATCACCATCTTGGTATGCATTGTTCTCTCAATCCCATCCTGGTATACATGGCCCCCTCATCCCTATCCTGGTGTGCATGGCCCCCATCCCCATCACAGTATGCATGGCCCCATCAGAAAAAGACCTAACAAAAAACCATAAACCATTCTACTTACCTTCCCTGAGCTCCCTCGCAGCATCCTGCCAGCAGCTGATTTCAGCTTGTAAGCAGCGCATGACAGTGACATCATGCACTGCTTACAAGCTGAGGACAGCTGCCGGAATACCCACTGCTCCCCACGCCCAGGACTACAGGAGTTGAAAGCAGTAAATATTCATTTCACTTTAATAGTGGGCACAGAAGCCCAGCAACACAGCCACAGTCATTTAGTAACACTATTGAAAAGCAAGGCCACATAGATGTCCTTAACTATAAAGCATACAAAATAATAAAAAAATGCAAACATTTGGATTATAAGTCACAGAGTAGACTGTGAACATGTGATGGGCCTGAAGTAACAATATTTAAAAATAACATTACTTTATTAAAAAAAAACAACATACTTTTGTATGAGAAAAAGTCGCTCCTCAGCAGAAATACTTTGACGCATGTTGGTATTCTAATATTTTATTCCCGGCCTCAGCACTTCTAACAGATGGTCAAATGTAGTCAGGTTCTTCCGACAGTAGGCAAAAAAACTTTTCTGGATGCCTGCGTAGCTTCTGATAAAGTCTAATGAACGACCTTTTGCGGCCCTTTTTGTGAGTAGTGGATGGATCCAGTGTCAGGGCGGTCTCCTCAGATCAGCTACACTTGAGTATGGCTCACCATACCGCTGAGATAACACCCAGTGGAAAAGAACTTGCTCTGTAGTGTTGAAGGTCAGGTTGAATGTCATGTTGCCAACAACTAAATAACCAAAACCATCCCTCAGGGGTATTATTGAGGAATATTACACCAAAATATATATCCTCCCAGTGTGGTTCCTTGAAAAGTGTGTTTTTATAGGGTTCTAAACAAGGAAACCAGTTGTTTCTTGTGCTTAGGATCGAAAACACATGCTGAAAATTGCATGGCAGACAAATCGCTTCCGCATGACATACGGTCGCACTACATTAGTAGAAGATTCAGAATAACAATTGCATAACACTTGTTCGACTCTTCGAAATTAAAACCGGATTGATTTTTTAATATGCCAGTGTGACTCCAGCCTAACAATCACAGGTGGAGAGGAGATCTGTAATTGGTAACCTTTTAAATGCCGCTGTCAAACTCTGACAGTGACAGGCTCGGACTGGCCCATTTGGTAGCAGGGTAATGCCCTGGTGGGCCTCTGTGCAGATCTGTGCGCCCAACCCTCCTGTATGGGTACTACTTGGCATAATTCACTTGATTCACTCTGTACAAAAAAAGCAGGATCTCATCATTCATTTACCAAACTACCCAGTTTATTATTATATGGAGATATAGGTACATTTGTGGACAAGGGTAGTGTAATATTTGTATGCAGGTGAAAAGTGGCCCACCCCCAAAATCAGTCTTACTGGTGGGCCCTTGGCACGCCAGTCAGACACTGGACAGCGGCATTTAACATGTGCCGGCATAGGGGTGCTTAATTCCTTGATGTGATCGTAAGTTGCTGATTGGTTGCTGTGACAGCTGGGGGGCTGCTGAAGACCCCAGTGCTTGTCATTAAAGAGCTCCTCTGAATCCCTGCCTTTGGCCAGCCCTAAAAGAGCGTGATTTCTGCTATATAAAGCAATGCTGAGGCAGTACTGTATATAGCACATGCGATCAGACAATTGCAGCTTCAAGTCCCCAAAGGAAACTACTAAGAACAGTAAATAGTAAAAAAAAAATGTTTAAAAAGAAGAAAAAGATTTAAAAAAAAGTTCAAGTCACACACCTTTTCCCCATTAATAATAAAAATATACATATAATACATATATTTGGTATTGCCGCTTTCAGAAAAGTCTGATCTATTAAAATATAAATATAATTAACCCAACCGGTAAACACCATAAACAAAAAAAAACCCTAAAATGTCAAAATTACATTTTTGGGATTGCTGCAATTCCACAAAAAAATGCGGTAACAAGCTATCAAAACATCATATCTATCCCAAAATGGTATAAATAAAAACTTTGTCTCACCTGCAAAAAATAAGCTGTCACACGGCTCCATTAAAGGAAAAATAAAAACGTCACGGGTAGTGTTGAGCGATACTTTCCGATATCGGAAAGTATCGGTATCGGAAAGTATCGGCCGATACCGTCACAGTATCGGAATCCAATCCGATACCGATACCCGATCCCAATGCAAGTCAATGGGACGAAAATATCGGAATTAAAATAAACCCTTTATACACTTGTAGGTTCATTCTACATGAAGGAAAACAACTAAGAATATTGTAGGATGTATTGGGGGACGTGGCGGAGATATTAAAGGGACAGAGGTTTAGCCCAATGTAATAGAATAGCAGGATTTTTTATTTTTTTTTATGAAGTTCGGCGTTAGAAAGAATTTGACTATGTTTTTTTTTTTTTTTTTATGTCAGATATTGATGTTTCACTACTTCCACGCCCTTCACCTTCTTTTTTACTTCTCCCACGCTTTCTTCTTAATTATCCTCATCATCAGCTTCTTTGACATCAACTTCTTCACCTTATTCATCTTCTTCTTCATCTTCTACCTATTATTTTTTGGGTTACATTGTTCATATTCTTTTTATTTTACTATTATCTTCATCATATTCAACTTCTTCATCATATTCTTATTTGTGACAGGCATTCCCGTAGTTGTTATCTATAAAAGTTTGAAGATTACACCTTCCGTTCTGCCTGTCACAAAACAGTTACATTTGTCCGCGTTCAGTTTGGCCTGCAGCATCAGGCTTTATCCAGGGGCACCACGAGGAGGAACGGACTCACCCCCATACACTGCTTAGTCTTCTTCTGCTTATAATTTAGATAATATTTTTTGCTCTGATATTTAGTGTTATGCTTAATGTTCTTCTGCTCTTTGTTCTGCAGCCTCTTGTTCTTCTGCTTCTCGGTCTTCCAGGTCGTCGTCGTCTCCAGGGTCGTCGTCTCCGGGGTCGTCGTCATCGGGGTGGTCTTCAGGGTCGTCGTCTCCGGGGTCGTCGTCATCGGGGTGGTCTTCGGGGTCATCGTCTCCAGGGTCGTCGTCATCACGGTGGTTGTCGTCTCTGGTGTCGTCGTCATCTTAGGGGTGGTCTTCTGGGTCATTGTGTTTAGTCTCTTGAACTTGGAAATGTAGCAGAAGGTACAAGAAGGCTGAGAAAATGCCGAGAACCAGCTGATGGAACTGGAACTCGGATGGCTACCCGAAGGTCCAAGAGCCAATGGAACTACCGAGGACCAGCTGACGTTACTGGAACCCGGTTACTAAGCAGGAGGTACCTGTGCTGAAAGCACTACCAAGGACCACCTGACGTTGGTGGACCTCGGATACCCAGAGGGAGGCACCTAAGCCAAAGGCTCTGCCCGGAATCAGCTGACGGTACTGGAACCAGGATGGGGAGCAGAAGGTACAAGAGCAAAAGACACTGCCGAGAACCAGCTGACGGTGCTGGAACCCGGATGGGTAGCCGAAGGTCCAAGAGCCAATGGAACTACCGAGGACCAGCTGACGTTACTGGAACCCGGTTACTAAGCAGGAGGTACCCGTGCCTGAAAGCACTACCAAGGACCACCTGACGTTGGTGGAACTCGGATACCAAAGGGAGGCACCTAAGCCAAAGGCTCTGCCCGGAACCAGCTGACGGTACTGGAACCAGGATGGGGAGCAGAAGGTACAAGAGCAAGTGTCTGCGTGGCTTTTGCAGGACACGATGCCGGCTGCACAGCAGGGGAACAGCTGGCGGTGCTGGACCCCACTGACACATTGGCGAGGTGTTTTTCTCTGTGCAGCTAGCACATCTGGGCCCCAACTGGCGGTTTGTTAGAGCCCAGGGTCAGCAGGAGGAGGAGCAGGAGGAGGAGGAGCAGGGGGAGGGGAGTGTAGGCCGAAGCCTGCACTGGCGGCAGCTTTGGGTCTGTTGTGTCTGCGTGGCTTTTGCAGGACACGTTGCCGGCTACACAGCAGGGGAACAGCTGGCGGTGCTGGACCCCACTGACACATTGGCGAGGTGTTTGGCTCTGTGCAGCCAGCACTTCCGGACAGCAACTAGCGTTGTTGGAGCCCGGGCTCTGCAGGTGGAGCAGAGTGTAGGCCGAAGCCTAATTGAACCGATTTCAAAAGTCACCTTTAACCCCCCCTCAGGGGTTACAAAGTAGAAGAACCACAGCTTATGCAGCAGCAGTGCTGCGCAAGTCAAAGGTTGCTCTTGTAATTTTTCTCCTTGCACACGCTGAATGGAACACGTATAACATTCAGCCCTTTATACAGTCAAACTGTGTAATGGAGGCGCGAGTTCCCTTTGTAATGAGACGCAGCACAGGTGTCAAGAATCCCACCTTGGTGCTGGGTGCAGCCTCCCGAGCGTTGTTATTTGCTGTACAGGAGTCTGCGCTGTCGTGTTATCCCCTGGCCTAGCGCCGTTAGCGCTGCCCATCTTCTGGCATCATGTAATGTCGGCCGGTGCGGTTCGCGATGACCATGAATCCCAGCCCCGCAGTGTCTTAACATTGTTAAAACACTGCGGGGCTGGGATTCAGGGCCTGGCGCAGCACATATGTTGGCCTCTCACACTCGGGTCCTTACACCCGCTTCAGACTGTGCGGCGTCATCTGATCCCTTATCGCATGCCACGGCCATGAAGCCGCACAGTCCGAAGAAGGCGGAAGGAGAGGAGGGACAGGCGAACTGATGCACTGATCCTGCCCATGAATCACACCCTCGCAGTCCCAATAAATAAGACACCGAGGGGCGTTGTGTGGGTCAGGGCGGCCGCAGAGGCGCAGCCAGCCAAACAATGATGCCAGAAGACGGGCAGCGCTACCAAGGGGGTTGCAGCGTGTCATTACAAAGGAAAGTCACACCACCGGGACGGTTAAATGGTCACACAGAGGACACATTTCAGACGTGTTTTCAGTTCCACATGTGCGAGGAGAATACGTTTCTGAGCCACCTTGCACACATGCAGCATTACCGCTGTACAAGGTGGCTGGATAACGTAAAAACGCCTGGGGGAGGGGGGACAGGTTCCCTTCAATTTCAGTTCTTGTGTCTGCGTGGCTTTTGCAGGACACGTTGCCGGCTGCACAGCAGGGGAACAGCTGGCGGTGCTGGACCCCACTGACACATTGGCTGGTGTTTTTCTCTGTGCAGCTAGCACATCTGGGCCCCAACTGGCGGTGTGTTAGAGCCCAGGGTCAGCAGGAGGAGGAGCAGGAGGAGGAGGAGCAGGGGGAGGGGAGTGTAGGCCGAAGCCTGCACTGGCGGCAGCTTTGGGTCTGTTGTGTCTGCGTGGCTTTTGCAGGACACGTTGCCGGCTACACAGCAGGGGAACAGCTGGCGGTGCTGGACCCCACTGACACATTGGCGAGGTGTTTGGCTCTGTGCAGCCAGCACTTCCGGACAGCAACTAGCGTTGTTGGAGCCCGGGCTCTGCAGGTGGAGCAGAGTGTAGGCCGAAGCCTAATTGAACCGATTTCAAAAGTCACCTTTAACCCCCCCTCAGGGGTTACAAAGTAGAAGAGCCACAGCTTATGCAGCAGCAGTGCTGCGCAAGTCAAAGGTTGCTCTTGTAATTTTTCTCCTTGCACACGCTGAATGGAACACGTATAACATTCAGCCCTTTATACAGTCAAACTGTGTAATGGAGGCGCGAGTTCCCTTTGTAATGAGACGCAGCACAGGTGTCAAGAATCCCACCTTGGTGCTGGGTGCAGCCTCCCGAGCGTTGTTATTTGCTGTACAGGAGTCTGCGCTGTCGTGTTATCCCCTGGCCTAGCGCCGTTAGCGCTGCCCATCTTCTGGCATCATGTAATGTCGGCCGGTGCGGTTCGCGATGACCATGAATCCCAGCCCCGCAGTGTCTTAACATTGTTAAAACACTGCGGGGCTGGGATTCAGGGCCTGGCGCAGCACATATGTTGGCCTCTCACACTCGGGTCCTTACACCCGCTTCAGACTGTGCGGCGTCATCTGATCCCTTATCGCATGCCACGGCCATGAAGCCGCACAGTCCGAAGAAGGCGGAAGGAGAGGAGGGACAGGCGAACTGATGCACTGATCCTGCCCATGAATCACACCCTCGCAGTCCCAATAAATAAGACACCGAGGGGCGTTGTGTGGGTCAGGGCGGCCGCAGAGGCGCAGCCAGCCAAACAATGATGCCAGAAGACGGGCAGCGCTACCAAGGGGGTTGCAGCGTGTCATTACAAAGGAAAGTCACACCACCGGGACGGTTAAATGGTCACACAGAGGACACATTTCAGACGTGTTTTCAGTTCCACATGTGCGAGGAGAATACGTTTCTGAGCCACCTTGCACACATGCAGCATTACCGCTGTACAAGGTGGCTGGATAACGTAAAAACGCCTGGGGGAGGGGGGACAGGTTCCCTTCAATTTCAGTTCTTGTGTCTGCGTGGCTTTTGCAGGACACGTTGCCGGCTGCACAGCAGGGGAACAGCTGGCGGTGCTGGACCCCACTGACACATTGGCTGGTGTTTTTCTCTGTGCAGCTAGCACATCTGGGCCCCAACTGGCGGTGTGTTAGAGCCCAGGGTCAGCAGGAGGAGGAGCAGGAGGAGGAGGAGCAGGGGGAGGGGAGTGTAGGCCGAAGCCTGCACTGGCGGCAGCTTTGGGTCTGTTGTGTCTGCGTGGCTTTTGCAGGACACGTTGCCGGCTACACAGCAGGGGAACAGCTGGCGGTGCTGGACCCCACTGACACATTGGCGAGGTGTTTGGCTCTGTGCAGCCAGCACTTCCGGACAGCAACTAGCGTTGTTGGAGCCCGGGCTCTGCAGGTGGAGCAGAGTGTAGGCCGAAGCCTAATTGAACCGATTTCAAAAGTCACCTTTAACCCCCCCTCAGGGGTTACAAAGTAGAAGAGCCACAGCTTATGCAGCAGCAGTGCTGCGCAAGTCAAAGGTTGCTCTTGTAATTTTTCTCCTTGCACACGCTGAATGGAACACGTATAACATTCAGCCCTTTATACAGTCAAACTGTGTAATGGAGGCGCGAGTTCCCTTTGTAATGAGACGCAGCACAGGTGTCAAGAATCCCACCTTGGTGCTGGGTGCAGCCTCCCGAGCATTGTTATTTGCTGTACAGGAGTCTGCGCTGTCGTGTTATCCCCTGGCCTAGCGCCGTTAGCGCTGCCCATCTTCTGGCATCATGTAATGTCGGCCGGTGCGGTTCGCGATGACCATGAATCCCAGCCCCGCAGTGTCTTAACATTGTTAAAACACTGCGGGGCTGGGATTCAGGGCCTGGCGCAGCACATATGTTGGCCTCTCACACTCGGGTCCTTACACCCGCTTCAGACTGTGCGGCGTCATCTGATCCCTTATCGCATGCCACGGCCATGAAGCCGCACAGTCCGAAGAAGGCGGAAGGAGAGGAGGGACAGGCGAACTGATGCACTGATCCTGCCCATGAATCACACCCTCGCAGTCCCAATAAATAAGACACCGAGGGGCGTTGTGTGGGTCAGGGCGGCCGCAGAGGCGCAGCCAGCCAAACAATGATGCCAGAAGACGGGCAGCGCTACCAAGGGGGTTGCAGCGTGTCATTACAAAGGAAAGTCACACCACCGGGACGGTTAAATGGTCACACAGAGGACACATTTCAGACGTGTTTTCAGTTCCACATGTGCGAGGAGAATACGTTTCTGAGCCACCTTGCACACATGCAGCATTACCGCTGTACAAGGTGGCTGGATAACGTAAAAACGCCTGGGGGAGGGGGGACAGGTTCCCTTCAATTTCAGTTCTTGTGTCTGCGTGGCTTTTGCAGGACACGTTGCCGGCTGCACAGCAGGGGAACAGCTGGCGGTGCTGGACCCCACTGACACATTGGCTGGTGTTTTTCTCTGTGCAGCTAGCACATCTGGGCCCCAACTGGCGGTGTGTTAGAGCCCAGGGTCAGCAGGAGGAGGAGCAGGAGGAGGAGGAGCAGGGGGAGGGGAGTGTAGGCCGAAGCCTGCACTGGCGGCAGCTTTGGGTCTGTTGTGTCTGCGTGGCTTTTGCAGGACACGTTGCCGGCTACACAGCAGGGGAACAGCTGGCGGTGCTGGACCCCACTGACACATTGGCGAGGTGTTTGGCTCTGTGCAGCCAGCACTTCCGGACAGCAACTAGCGTTGTTGGAGCCCGGGCTCTGCAGGTGGAGCAGAGTGTAGGCCGAAGCCTAATTGAACCGATTTCAAAAGTCACCTTTAACCCCCCCTCAGGGGTTACAAAGTAGAAGAGCCACAGCTTATGCAGCAGCAGTGCTGCGCAAGTCAAAGGTTGCTCTTGTAATTTTTCTCCTTGCACACGCTGAATGGAACACGTATAACATTCAGCCCTTTATACAGTCAAACTGTGTAATGGAGGCGCGAGTTCCCTTTGTAATGAGACGCAGCACAGGTGTCAAGAATCCCACCTTGGTGCTGGGTGCAGCCTCCCGAGCGTTGTTATTTGCTGTACAGGAGTCTGCGCTGTCGTGTTATCCCCTGGCCTAGCGCCGTTAGCGCTGCCCATCTTCTGGCATCATGTAATGTCGGCCGGTGCGGTTCGCGATGACCATGAATCCCAGCCCCGCAGTGTCTTAACATTGTTAAAACACTGCGGGGCTGGGATTCAGGGCCTGGCGCAGCACATATGTTGGCCTCTCACACTCGGGTCCTTACACCCGCTTCAGACTGTGCGGCGTCATCTGATCCCTTATCGCATGCCACGGCCATGAAGCCGCACAGTCCGAAGAAGGCGGAAGGAGAGGAGGGACAGGCGAACTGATGCACTGATCCTGCCCATGAATCACACCCTCGCAGTCCCAATAAATAAGACACCGAGGGGCGTTGTGTGGGTCAGGGCGGCCGCAGAGGCGCAGCCAGCCAAACAATGATGCCAGAAGACGGGCAGCGCTACCAAGGGGGTTGCAGCGTGTCATTACAAAGGAAAGTCACACCACCGGGACGGTTAAATGGTCACACAGAGGACACATTTCAGACGTGTTTTCAGTTCCACATGTGCGAGGAGAATACGTTTCTGAGCCACCTTGCACACATGCAGCATTACCGCTGTACAAGGTGGCTGGATAACGTAAAAACGCCTGGGGGAGGGGGGACAGGTTCCCTTCAATTTCAGTTCTTGTGTCTGCGTGGCTTTTGCAGGACACGTTGCCGGCTGCACAGCAGGGGAACAGCTGGCGGTGCTGGACCCCACTGACACATTGGCTGGTGTTTTTCTCTGTGCAGCTAGCACATCTGGGCCCCAACTGGCGGTGTGTTAGAGCCCAGGGTCAGCAGGAGGAGGAGCAGGAGGAGGAGGAGCAGGGGGAGGGGAGTGTAGGCCGAAGCCTGCACTGGCGGCAGCTTTGGGTCTGTTGTGTCTGCGTGGCTTTTGCAGGACACGTTGCCGGCTACACAGCAGGGGAACAGCTGGCGGTGCTGGACCCCACTGACACATTGGCGAGGTGTTTGGCTCTGTGCAGCCAGCACTTCCGGACAGCAACTAGCGTTGTTGGAGCCCGGGCTCTGCAGGTGGAGCAGAGTGTAGGCCGAAGCCTAATTGAACCGATTTCAAAAGTCACCTTTAACCCCCCCTCAGGGGTTACAAAGTAGAAGAGCCACAGCTTATGCAGCAGCAGTGCTGCGCAAGTCAAAGGTTGCTCTTGTCATTTTTCTCCTTGCACACGCTGAATGGAACACGTATAACATTCAGCCCTTTATACAGTCAAACTGTGTAATGGAGGCGCGAGTTCCCTTTGTAATGAGACGCAGCACAGGTGTCAAGAATCCCACCTTGGTGCTGGGTGCAGCCTCCCGAGCGTTGTTATTTGCTGTACAGGAGTCTGCGCTGTCGTGTTATCCCCTGGCCTAGCGCCGTTAGCGCTGCCCATCTTCTGGCATCATGTAATGTCGGCCGGTGCGGTTCGCGATGACCATGAATCCCAGCCCCGCAGTGTCTTAACATTGTTAAAACACTGCGGGGCTGGGATTCAGGGCCTGGCGCAGCACATATGTTGGCCTCTCACACTCGGGTCCTTACACCCGCTTCAGACTGTGCGGCGTCATCTGATCCCTTATCGCATGCCACGGCCATGAAGCCGCACAGTCCGAAGAAGGCGGAAGGAGAGGAGGGACAGGCGAACTGATGCACTGATCCTGCCCATGAATCACACCCTCGCAGTCCCAATAAATAAGACACCGAGGGGCGTTGTGTGGGTCAGGGCGGCCGCAGAGGCGCAGCCAGCCAAACAATGATGCCAGAAGACGGGCAGCGCTACCAAGGGGGTTGCAGCGTGTCATTACAAAGGAAAGTCACACCACCGGGACGGTTAAATGGTCACACAGAGGACACATTTCAGACGTGTTTTCAGTTCCACATGTGCGAGGAGAATACGTTTCTGAGCCACCTTGCACACATGCAGCATTACCGCTGTACAAGGTGGCTGGATAACGTAAAAACGCCTGGGGGAGGGGGGACAGGTTCCCTTCAATTTCAGTTCTTGTGTCTGCGTGGCTTTTGCAGGACACGTTGCCGGCTGCACAGCAGGGGAACAGCTGGCGGTGCTGGACCCCACTGACACATTGGCTGGTGTTTTTCTCTGTGCAGCTAGCACATCTGGGCCCCAACTGGCGGTGTGTTAGAGCCCAGGGTCAGCAGGAGGAGGAGCAGGAGGAGGAGGAGCAGGGGGAGGGGAGTGTAGGCCGAAGCCTGCACTGGCGGCAGCTTTGGGTCTGTTGTGTCTGCGTGGCTTTTGCAGGACACGTTGCCGGCTACACAGCAGGGGAACAGCTGGCGGTGCTGGACCCCACTGACACATTGGCGAGGTGTTTGGCTCTGTGCAGCCAGCACTTCCGGACAGCAACTAGCGTTGTTGGAGCCCGGGCTCTGCAGGTGGAGCAGAGTGTAGGCCGAAGCCTAATTGAACCGATTTCAAAAGTCACCTTTAACCCCCCCTCAGGGGTTACAAAGTAGAAGAGCCACAGCTTATGCAGCAGCAGTGCTGCGCAAGTCAAAGGTTGCTCTTGTAATTTTTCTCCTTGCACACGCTGAATGGAACACGTATAACATTCAGCCCTTTATACAGTCAAACTGTGTAATGGAGGCGCCAGTTCCCTTTGTAATGAGACGCAGCACAGGTGTCAAGAATCCCACCTTGGTGCTGGGTGCAGCCTCCCGAGCGTTGTTATTTGCTGTACAGGAGTCTGCGCTGTCGTGTTATCCCCTGGCCTAGCGCCGTTAGCGCTGCCCATCTTCTGGCATCATGTAATGTCGGCCGGTGCGGTTCGCGATGACCATGAATCCCAGCCCCGCAGTGTCTTAACATTGTTAAAACACTGCGGGGCTGGGATTCAGGGCCTGGCGCAGCACATATGTTGGCCTCTCACACTCGGGTCCTTACACCCGCTTCAGACTGTGCGGCGTCATCTGATCCCTTATCGCATGCCACGGCCATGAAGCCGCACAGTCCGAAGAAGGCGGAAGGAGAGGAGGGACAGGCGAACTGATGCACTGATCCTGCCCATGAATCACACCCTCGCAGTCCCAATAAATAAGACACCGAGGGGCGTTGTGTGGGTCAGGGCGGCCGCAGAGGCGCAGCCAGCCAAACAATGATGCCAGAAGACGGGCAGCGCTACCAAGGGGGTTGCAGCGTGTCATTACAAAGGAAAGTCACACCACCGGGACGGTTAAATGGTCACACAGAGGACACATTTCAGACGTGTTTTCAGTTCCACATGTGCGAGGAGAATACGTTTCTGAGCCACCTTGCACACATGCAGCATTACCGCTGTACAAGGTGGCTGGATAACGTAAAAACGCCTGGGGGAGGGGGGACAGGTTCCCTTCAATTTCAGTTCTTGTGTCTGCGTGGCTTTTGCAGGACACGTTGCCGGCTGCACAGCAGGGGAACAGCTGGCGGTGCTGGACCCCACTGACACATTGGCTGGTGTTTTTCTCTGTGCAGCTAGCACATCTGGGCCCCAACTGGCGGTGTGTTAGAGCCCAGGGTCAGCAGGAGGAGGAGCAGGAGGAGGAGGAGCAGGGGGAGGGGAGTGTAGGCCGAAGCCTGCACTGGCGGCAGCTTTGGGTCTGTTGTGTCTGCGTGGCTTTTGCAGGACACGTTGCCGGCTACACAGCAGGGGAACAGCTGGCGGTGCTGGACCCCACTGACACATTGGCGAGGTGTTTGGCTCTGTGCAGCCAGCACATCTGGGCCCCAACTGGCGGTGTTAGAGCCCAGGGTCAGCAGGAGGAGCAGGGGGAGCGGAGTGTAGGCCGAAGCCTGCACTGGAGCAAGTTGAAAGGAAACCTTTAACCCCCCCCCCCAGGCGTTTGTAGCTGGAAGAGCCATCGTGTACAGCACTAATGCTGGAAAAGGTAAACTTAGCTCTTTTAATTATGGTCCTTGCAGATGCTGAACCTAACACTTATGAAATGTGTCCCCTCACAGCGTTCAACCGTCCGGTCGGTGGAACTTTCCTTTGTCATGTGACGCAGCACAGCCGTCATTTTTACCCCCTTGTCGCCGTGCGCCGCCTCCTCAGCGTTGTTTGAATCTGTCCCGGAGCCTGCGCTGTTAGGTTACCCCTTGGCCATGCACACATTTTGCGCTGCCCGTCTTCTGACATCATTTGCTGTCAGGCTGGCTGCGCCTGTGCGGGTGCGCTGTCCGAGATTCAGCCTCGCGGTGTCGTCTAATGTAATCCCACCGCGGGCCTGGGATCCGTGTCCATGCGCAGTGCATATCCTCGCCTCTCACTCCCCTCCCTACGGCTTCTAAAGACTGTGCGGTGTCACGGCCGTGGCATGCTATTAGGGACCAGCTGACACCGAACAGTCTTTAGAAGCCGTAGGGAGGGGAGTGAGAGGCGAGGATATGCACTGCGCATGGACACGGATCCCAGGCCCGCGGTGGGATTACATTAGACGACACCGCGAGGCTGAATCTCGGACAGCGCACCCGCACAGGCGCAGCCAGCCTGACAGCAAATGATGTCAGAAGACGGGCAGCGCAAAATGTGTGCATGGCCAAGGGGTAACCTAACAGCGCAGGCTCCGGGACAGATTCAAACAACGCTGAGGAGGCGTCGCACGGCGACAAGGGGGTAAAAATGACGGCTGTGCTGCGTCACATGACAAAGGAAAGTTCCACCGACCGGACGGTTGAACGCTGTGAGGGGACACATTTCATAAGTGTTAGGTTCAGCATATGCAAGGAGCACCACGAAAAGAGGCACTTTTTCCCTTTGCATCATTACTGCTGCACAAGGTGGCTCCTTCAGTAACAAACGCATGGGGGGGGGGGACAGGTTCCCTTAAATTCAACTTGTTGTGCCTGCGTGGTGGTCGCAGTACACGTTGCCGTATACACAGCAGGGGAACAGCTGGCGGTGCTGAACCCCACTAACACATAGGCGAGGTGTTTGGCTCTGTGCGTACAGCACTTCTGGACGGCAACTGGCGGTGTTGGAGCCCAGGGACAGGTGGAGGAGGAGGAGGTTGGAGGAGGTAGGAGGGATTGCCACACACACAGCAGGGGAACAGCTGACGTTACTGAACCCCAATAACAGAGGAGGGACTGTTGACTGTGCGTACAGCACTTCTGGACGGCAACTGGCGGTGTTGGAGCCCAGGGACAGGTGGAGGAGGAGGAGGTTGGAGGAGGTTGGAGGAGGTAGGAGGGATTGCCACACACACAGCAGGGGAACAGCTGACGTTACTGAACCCCAATAACAGAGGAGGGACTGTTGACTGTGCGTACAGCACTTCTGGACGGCAACTGGCAGTGTTGGAGCCCAGGGACAGGTGGAGGAGGAGGAGGTTGGAGGAGGTAGGAGGGATTGCCACACACACAGCAGGGGAACAGCTGACGTTACTGAACCCCAATAACAGAGGAGGGACTGTTGACTGTGCGTACAGCACTTCTGGACGGCAACTGGCGGTGTTGGAGCCCAGGGACAGGTGGAGGAGGAGGAGGTTGGAGGAGGTTGGAGGAGGTAGGAGGGATTGCCACACACACAGCAGGGGAACAGCTGACGTTACTGAACCCCAATAACAGAGGAGGGACTGTTGACTGTGCGTACAGCACTTCTGGACGGCAACTGGCGGTGTTGGAGCCCAGGGACAGGTGGAGGAGGAGGAGGTTGGAGGAGGTTGGAGGAGGTAGGAGGGATTGCCACACACACAGCAGGGGAACAGCTGACGTTACTGAACCCCAATAACAGAGGAGGGACTGTTGACTGTGCGTACAGCACTTCTGGACGGCAACTGGCAGTGTTGGAGCCCAGGGACAGGTGGAGGAGGAGGAGGTTGGAGGAGGTAGGAGGGATTGCCACACACACAGCAGGGGAACAGCTGACGTTACTGAACCCCAATAACAGAGGAGGGACTGTTGACTGTGCGTACAGCACTTCTGGACGGCAACTGGCGGTGTTGGAGCCCAGGGACAGGTGGAGGAGGAGGAGGTTGGAGGAGGTTGGAGGAGGTAGGAGGGATTGCCACACACACAGCAGGGGAACAGCTGACGTTACTGAACCCCAATAACAGAGGAGGGACTGTTGACTGTGCGTACAGCACTTCTGGACGGCAACTGGCAGTGTTGGAGCCCAGGGACAGGTGGAGGAGGAGGAGGTTGGAGGAGGTAGGAGGGATTGCCACACACACAGCAGGGGAACAGCTGACGTTACTGAACCCCAATAACAGAGGAGGGACTGTTGACTGTGCGTACAGCACTTCTGGACGGCAACTGGCAGTGTTGGAGCCCAGGGACAGGTGGAGGAGGAGGAGGTTGGAGGAGGTAGGAGGGATTGCCACACACACAGCAGGGGAACAGCTGACGTTACTGAACCCCAATAACAGAGGAGGGACTGTTGACTGTGCGTACAGCACTTCTGGACGGCAACTGGCGGTGTTGGAGCCCAGGGACAGGTGGAGGAGGAGGAGGTTGGAGGAGGTTGGAGGAGGTAGGAGGGATTGCCACACACACAGCAGGGGAACAGCTGACGTTACTGAACCCCAATAACAGAGGAGGGACTGTTGACTGTGCGTACAGCACTTCTGGACGGCAACTGGCGGTGTTGGAGCCCAGGGACAGGTGGAGGAGGAGGAGGTTGGAGGAGGTAGGAGGGATTGCCACACACACAGCAGGGGAACAGCTGACGTTACTGAACCCCAATAACAGAGGAGGGACTGTTGACTGTGCGTACAGCACTTCTGGACGGCAACTGGCGGTGTTGGAGCCCAGGGACAGGTGGAGGAGGAGGAGGTTGGAGGAGGTTGGAGGAGGTAGGAGGGATTGCCACACACACAGCAGGGGAACAGCTGACGTTACTGAACCCCAATAACAGAGGAGGGACTGTTGACTGTGCGTACAGCACTTCTGGACGGCAACTGGCGGTGTTGGAGCCCAGGGACAGGTGGAGGAGGAGGAGGTTGGAGGAGGTTGGAGGAGGTAGGAGGGATTGCCACACACACAGCAGGGGAACAGCTGACGTTACTGAACCCCAATAACAGAGGAGGGACTGTTGACTGTGCGTACAGCACTTCTGGACGGCAACTGGCGGTGTTGGAGCCCAGGGACAGGTGGAGGAGGAGGAGGTTGGAGGAGGTAGGAGGGATTGCCACACACACAGCAGGGGAACAGCTGACGTTACTGAACCCCAATAACAGAGGAGCGACTGTTGACTGTGCGTACAGCACTTCTGGACGGCAACTAGCGGTGTTGGAGCCCAGGGGCAGGTGGAAAAGCAGAGGAACACAATGTAGGCCGAAGCCTGAGAAAGTCGAAAGGGAACCTTTAACCCCCCCCCCAAGGCGTTTGTAGCTGAAAGAGCCAGCTTGTGCAGCACAAAAGATGCAAAAGGAAAAGGTGGCTCTTTTCATCATGCTCCTTGCAAACACAGAACTAAACACTTATAAAATGTGTCCCCTGAAGCCGTGAAACCGTCCCGGAGGTGGGACTTTCCTTCGTAATATGACGCAGCACAGCCATCATTACTACCCCCCCGCCGCCGTGCCCCGGCTCCTCAGCGTTGTTTGATTCCGTCCCGGAGCCTGCGCTGTTATGTTATCCCGTGGCCAGGCACACTTAGCGCTGCCCATCTTCTGACATCATTTGGTGTCAGGCTGGCTGCGCCTGTGCGGCCGCGCTGGCCGAGAGCCCGCCTCGCAGTGTCTTCTGATGTAATCCCACTGGGGGCCTGGGATCCATGGCCATGCGCAGTGCATATCCTCGCCTCTCACTCCCCTCCCTACGGCTTCTTTTTCAGACTGTGCGGTGTCACGGCCGTGGCATGCTATTAGGGACCAGCTGACACCGAACAGTCTGAAGAAGCCATAGGGAGATGAGTGAGAGGTGGAGGTTCAGATATGCACTGCGCATGTCCATAGATCCCAGGCCCCCAGTGGGATTAAATCAGAAGACACTGCGAGGCGGGCTCTCGGCCAGCGTGGCCGCACAGGCGCAGCCAGCCTGACACCAAATGATGCCAGAAGACGGGCAGCGCTAAGTGTGCCTGGCCACGGGATAACATAACAGCGCAGGCTCCGGGACGGAATCAAACAACGCTGAGGAGCCGGGGCGCGGCGCCGGGGGGGTAGGAATGACGGCTGTGCTGCGTCATATTACGAAGGAAAGTCCCACCTCCGGGACGGTTTTACGGTATCAGTGGACACATTTTATAAGTGTTAAGTTTTGCGTGTGCAAGGAGCAAAACCAAAATAGCTACCTTTTTCCTTGTGCAGCATTACTGCTGCACAAGGTGGCTCTTTCAGTAACAAACGCCTTGGGGGGGGGGGGACAGATTCCCTTACATTTCAGTTGTTGTGTCAGCGTGGCGGTCGCATGACACATTGCCGGCTACACAGCTGGGGATCAGCTGACGTTACTGAAACCCAATAACACTGGGTCGTATGTTTTGACTGTGCAGACGGCACGTCTGAGCCTCAACTGGCGGTGTTGGAGCCCAGGAATTTAAGTTCAGGTGGTAGAAAGATGAACACAACAGGAGACCTGGATAACGTATACAGTGACCTAATTATTTAATCAGGAGGAGGAGTGGCAAATTCCTGCGAGATCCAGGCCTTGTTCATTTTCAGAAAAGTAAGCCGGTCAACGTTATCGGGGGATAGTCGCATGCGACGGTCAGTTAGTACACCACCTGCAGCACTAAAGACACGTTCCGATAATACACTGGCCGCAGGGCAAGACAGCACCTCCAATGCATACTGGCTTAGCTTTGGCCATGTATCCAGCTTTGAGACCCAAAACTTGAAAGGGGAAGAGCCGTCTGGGAGTACAGCAAGAGGGCAAGACATGTAGTCTGTCACCATCTGACGGAACCGTTGCCTCCTGCTGACTGGAGCCGTCTGTGATGGTGTAGACTTTTGTGGGGGGCACACAAAACTGTGCCACAGTTGGGCCATACTGGTCTTGCCTTGGGCAGAGGCACTGCTTCTGCTCCCTCTTTGTGCAGAGCCTCCACCACTGCCTGGACGCACTGAGCTGCTTTGGAATGCAGTAGCAGCACTTCTCTCAGTTGGAATGGAGAAGATGATGGAACTGACCAGTGTGTCTTGGTACTCCCGCATTTTTCGCTCCCGGTTCAACGGTGTGATGAGGCTTTCTACGTTGTCCCGGTAGCGAGGATCGAGGAGGGTGAACACCCAATAATCAGACATGTTGAGAATGTGGTCGATGCGGCGGTCGTTTCTCAGGCACTGCAGCATGTAATCCACCATGTGCTGCAGACTGCCAACTGCCCAAGAAACGCTGTCCCCAGCTGGAGGCGTGATCTCTGCCCGCTCGTCATCACCCCACCCTCGCTGTACACACTGAGTACTGGACAATTGTGTAACTCCCTCCTCTGGACGGATGTCTTCCTCCTCCATTGACTCCTCCTCATCCTCCTCACAAACTGTCCCCTGCCTACGCGTTTGTGAGGAACCACGTGGCGCTGACTGTCCAGAAGATGATGGAAGTGGTGAATCCTCATCCTCCACCTCTTCCACAACATCATCCCTTAGCGCTTGCAGTGATTTTTCAAGCAGGCAGATAAGGGGGACAGTCATGCTGACTAGTGCATCATCTGCACTCGCCATCCGCGTGGAATAATCAAAGGGACGCAAAACCTGGCAGACATCCTTCATAGTGGCCCACTCTGTGGTTGTGAAGTCTGTACGGCGCTGACTGCGACTTTTTTGCGCCTGATACAGCTGGTACTCCATTACAGCTTGCTGCTGCTCACACAACCGCTCCAACATATGTAACGTGGAATTCCACCTGGTAGGTAGGTCACATATGATGCGATGTTCCGGCAGGCGGTGTCGGCGCTGCAGAGCCGCAATGCGCGCTTTTGCCGTGCTGGAACGCCGCAAGTGAGCACACTCTAGGCGGACCTTGTGCAGCAGTGCATCAAGATCCGGATAGTCCCTCAAAAAACTCTGCACGACCAAATTGAGCACATGTGCCAGACATGGGATGTGAGTGAGGTTGCCGAGGCCCAGGGCTGCCACCAGATTTCGGCCATTATCACACACTACCATGCCTGGCTGGAGATTCGCTGGCTCAAACCACACATCGCTCTCCTGCTTGATGGCATTCCAGAGCTCCTGCGCTGTGTGGCTACGATTCCCCAAAAAAATTAATTTCAAGACGGCCTGTTGACGTTTGGCTACGGCTGTGCTCATGTCGGTCGTAACAGGTACACGTTCATCACGGGTCCATGTGGAGGTGGACTGTGACGGCTCCTGCAGCGATGATTCTGAGGAACTGGTGTAAGAGGAGGAGTCAATGCGTACAGAATGGATTCCTGCAATCCTTGGAGTGGGCAGGACACGTCCTGCGCCACTCGCACGGTCTGTACCCGGCTCAACTACATTAACCCAATGGGCAGTGAGGGAAAGGTATCGCCCCTGTCCATGTTGACTGGTCCACGCATCGGTGGTGAGGTGGACCTTGCTACTGACGGCGTTCAGTAGCGCGTGTTTTATGTGTCCCTCCACATGCTTGTGCAGGGCAGGGACGGCTTGCCTGCTGAAGTAAAAGCGGCTGGGCACATTGTACTGTGGGACTGCCAATGACATCAAGTCACGGAAGCTGTCAGTCTCCACCAGCCTGAATGACAGCATTTCCAGTGACAGAAGTTTGGCAATGCCTGCAGTCAGAGCCTGTGCTCGTGGGTGGTTTGACGAGAAAGGCCGCCTTTTCTCCCATGCCTGTACTACCGATGGCTGTAGACTGGGCTGGGAGTGTGTGGATGACTGGGAAAGTGGTGCTGCGGGTGGAATGACAGCGGGTCTCTGGACAACAGGGCCAGAGGTTCTTCCACGGCGATCCTGGGAGGAAGCCGAACCAGCTGCGTGTGAGCTAGAGGAAGAGGCAACACGAGCTGAAGAGGTGGTAGCTGCCGCTGTTGGTTGGCCTAGCTCTTCAGTGTGTTTGTCTAACTCCGCCGGGTGCCTGTTGCGCACATGTTTCCACATGTTGGAGGTATTGAGGTTGGCGACTTTTTGACCTCTTTTGATTTTTTGATGACACACCTTGCATCTGACATAGCAAATGTCATCTGCAACTGGGTCAAAAAAGGACCAGGCACTGCAAGTCTTGGGAGCCCCCCTTTTGACTTTTGGAAGAGACATGCTCCTTACGGGTGCCAAAGCGGAGGCTGCAGGATCCGCAGTCTTCCCCCTCCCTCTCCCTCTTTGGGCCGTACGGGGAATCTCTTCCTCAGAGCTGCTCCCACCACCTTCCTGTCCCTGACGCCAAGATGGGTCAAGGACCTCATCATCTACACTACCCTCTGCCCCCAACTGCTCCTCCTGGGTAGTCTCAGCAGCAGAGCACGCACCAGTAAGTGGCACCTGAGTGTCATCATCAGCTGATGCGGCCTGCGAGGTGGTGACCGGAGCCACTGGCCCACCCGCCTCTTCAGAGGAAGACAGAAAAAGCGGTTGGGCATCACTGCACCCTGCCTCTTCTTCCATTTCTCCAATGCTGCTTGGCTGGCCCCCTGTTTCCAAGCCAAGAGATGATTCAGAGAACAGAAGTAGAGACTGCTCCTGTCCTGGGATCTCTGTCTGCCTGGGCAATTTTGCAGGTGGTGAAGAGACAGATGGCTGCTCTCCAGTGCTCTGTGTCTGAGAGGATGTGGCACTAATGGAAGTTGATGCATTAGCTGCCATCCATCCCACAACGGCTTCAATTTGGTCTTCACGCAGCAGCGGTGTACGGCGCTCGGCGACAAAGCTGCGCATGAACGACTGTTCCCTTGTGAAAGTGGGTGCTGATGACTCACCGGTGCCCGCAGCAGGCACAGAATCCCCACGTCCCCTCCCTGCTCCGCGCCCACGCCCACGCCCACGTGCCTTACTCACTGCCTTCTTCATCTTGGTTGACTGATAAAGATAAGCAGAAAAGTACTAACGGCTTTGTGTGCTTATTCCTGAGCAACTCCTCCTAACAGGTATAAGACACACTAATTTTCTAAAGTGTGGACTAGACTTGAATATGAGCTAATGTGGCCTACACAAATGTAAAGTGGTGTGTAACTGGTGTGTTTGGTGAACTTTATTATTTATTTATTTTTTTGGGGCTGAACTGACAACGGATAGAGCTGCAATCACACGGAGACCGTGCAGACAGCCGTAAACGGCGCTGCAAGGCCCAAAAACCCTCCTCTACTTTATCCTATGTAGTGTTTTTCCACAAATTAGCTGGAGACGGGTGGAAAGACACTAATAGGATTTTTTAAAATAAATTAGCAGCAGACTACACTACTTTGAAAAAAAAGAAAATTGATTTGGCGGTATGACGCAGTGAAAAACCCTGAGCTGCAGACAACCAGGCTACGGCTGCTCACAGACTACAGGGCGAGCTGCAGTCACACGGAGACCGTGCAGACAGCCGTAAACGGCGCTGCAAGGCCCAAAAACCCTCCTCTACTTTATCCTATGTAGTGTTTTTCCACAAATTAGCTGGAGACGGGTGGAAAGACACTAATAGGATTTTTTAAAATAAATTAGCAGCAGACTACACTACTTTGAAAAAAAAGAAAATTGATTTGGCGGTATGACGCAGTGAAAAACCCTGAGCTGCAGACAACCAGGCTACGGCTGCTCACAGACTACAGGGCGAGCTGCAGTCACACGGAGACCGTGCAGACAGCCGTAAACGGCGCTGCAAGGCCCAAAAACCCTCCTCTACTTTATCCTATGTAGTGTTTTTCCACAAATTAGCTGGAGACGGGTGGAAAGACACTAATAGGATTTTTTAAAATAAATTAGCAGCAGACTACACTACTTTGAAAAAAAAGAAAATTGATTTGGCGGTATGACGCAGTGAAAAACCCTGAGCTGGAGACAACCAGGCTACAGCTGCTCACAGATTACAGGGCGAGCTGCAGTCACACGGAGACCGTGCAGACAGCCGTAAACGGCGCTGCAAGGCCCAAAAACCCTCCTCTACTTTATCCTATGTAGTGTTTTTCCACAAATTAGCTGGAGACGGGTGGAAAGACACTAATAGGAATTTTTGGAAAAAATGTGCAGCAGCCTGCACTACTTCAAAAAAAAAAAAAAAAAGGACAGTATGAGGCAATGAACCACCCTCCCTGAACTGAATACAACCAGCTATGGATGGCCTATGTGGCTGCACTCAGACTAGAGAGTGGGCTGCACTCACACACACACACACAGAGAGACCTTGCAGATCGCTGTGAAAACAGCGCTACAAGGCAAAAGGAAGGTGAATAGTAGGTGAACACAGCGGTTGCTAAATTAGCCTTTGGAAAGCACAAAGAAGCAAATCGCTATCTCTAAACTGTCCCTCAGTCAGCAAACAGCGTCCTGTCACTAACTGAATTCACAGCAGAGTGATCGCAAAATGGCGCCAGCGACTTTTAAACTGCATCATGACATCATTTCAGCAGCCAATCACAGCCATGCCAGTAGTTTCATGCCCTCCATGCTGAACAGGATGTGCCCACACTTGAAATCATTCTCATTGGCTGAATTTCTGCATTTTGAATCTGGGAACTTCCGATTCCGGTATCCGATACGCGGCAAGTATCGGAATCCCGGTATCGGAATTCCGATACCGCTAGTATCGGCCGATACCCGATACTTGCGGTATCGGAATGCTCAACACTAGTCACGGGTCTTGGAAAATGGTGACACAATCCCCAAAAATGTGGCCATAAAACTAAAAAAGTCTTGGGAAGAAGGGGAGGAAAAAACAAAGACACAAAAGCGGAAATTGGCAACGTCGTGAACAGTGGCGGATTATCAGAGGGTCAATATGGGCGGTAGCCCAGGGCCCAGTGGTGTGGGGGGGCCCTGGGCTACCGCACAGATTGACGCTCTGATAATCCGCCCGAGTGACTGTGAATGCCCGCCGGCATTTATGTGCCCCCGGAACCGGTGGGCAGAAAGAGGGGGCCCGCATCGGGCCCCTTCTCATCAGCTCACCGGGCCCCTTCCGGCGCTGCGGCGGTTTCCTATTGACGTGCGGGCGCGCGCCCGCACGTCAATAGTTAACAACAGCCGCCAGCCAATTGGAGGCTGGCAGCTGAAGTCGGCCGCAGCGCACACGTCGCCGGCGTCTGACGTCATTGTCAGTCACCGGCGACTGTGCGCTGCTGGAGGGAGCTCGCCGCCTGGAGCGCTGGTCAGGTGAGGAGACTCTGTTTGTTTTTTTTGTTTTGTTTTGTTTTTTGATAAGCTAACGGTGGACACACTGGGGGCAATGCTGGAGGACACACTGGGGCAATGCTGAAGACACTGGGGCAGATTGCTTGACACACTGGGGGCAATGCTGGAGACACTGGGGCAGATTGCTGGAGACACTGGGGCAGATTGCTGGACACACTGGGGCAATGCTGGAGGACACACTGGGGCAATGCTGGAACACTGGGGCAGATTGCTGGAGACACTGGGGCAATGCTGGAGACACTGGGGCAATGCTGGAGACACTGGGGCAGATTGCTGGACACACTGGGGGCAATGCTGGTGGACACACTGGGGCAATGCTGGAGACACTGGGGCAGATTGCTGGAGACACTGGGGCAACGCTGGAGGACACACTGGGGCAATGCTGGAGGACACACTGGAGCAGATTGCTGGAGACACTGGGGCAATGCTGGAGACACTGGGGTAATGCTGGAGACCCTGGGGCAATGCTGGAGACACTGGGACAGATTGCTGGACACACTGGGGGTAATGCTGGAGACACTGGGGCAGATTACTGGAGACACTGGGGCAGATTGCTGGACACACTGGGGCAATGCTGGAGGACACACTGGGGCAGATTGCTGGAGACACTGGGGCAATGCTGGAGACACTGGGGCAGATTGCTGGACACACTGGGGGCAATACTGGAGGACACACTGGGGAAATGCTGGAGACACTGGGGCAGATTGCTGGAGACACTGGGGCAGATTGCTGGACACACTGGGGGCAATGCTGGATACTCTGGGGCAATATGCTGGACATAATGGGGCAGATTGTTGAACACACTGTCTGGGGGCAATGCTGGAGACACTGGGGCAATGCTGGAGACACTGGGGCAATGCTGGAGACACTGGGGCAATGCTGGACACACTGTGGGCAATGCTGGACAATTGGACATACTGGGGCAGATTGCTGGACACACTGGTGGTAATATGCTGGACACACTGGTGGTAATATGCTGGACACACTGGTGGTAATATGCTGGACACACTGGGGCAATGCTGGACATACTGGGGCAGATTGCTGGACACACTGGTGGTAATATGCTGGACACACTGGGGCAGATTGCTGGACACACTGGGGCAGATTGCTGGACACTGTCTGGGGGCAATGCTTGACACACTGGGGCAGATTGCTGGACACTGGTGGCAATATGCTGGACATACTGGGGCAGATTGCTGGACACACTGGGGGTAATATGCTGGACTGTTATGGTTCTCAATGGCAAGAGAACATAGCCCAGCATACATAGGAACTAGCTCTTGGAAGGATGGAAACTTAAACTGACCATGAACTAAACCTGCCGCACAACTAACAGTAGCCGGGTAGCGTAGCCTGCGTTTTATCCCTAGACGCCCAGCGCCGGCCGGAGGACTAACTAATCCTGGCAGAGGAAAATATAGTCCTGGCTCACCTCTAGAGAAATTTCCCCGAAAGGCAGACAGAGGCCCCCACATATATTGGCGGTGATTTAAGATGAAAATGACAAACGTAGTATGAAAATAGGTTTAGCAAAATCGAGGTCCGCTTACTAGATAGCAGGAAGACAGAAAGGGTACTTTCATGGTCAGCTGAAAACCCTATCAATACACCATCCTGAAATTACTTTAAGACTCTAGTATTAACTCATAACATCAGAGTGGCAATTTCAGATCACAAGAGCTTTCCAGACACAGAAACGAAACTGCAGCTGTGAACTGGAACAAAATGCAAAAAACAAACAAGGACAAAAGTCCGACTTAGCTGGAAGTTGTCTGGTAGCAGGAACATGCACAGAAAGGCTTCTGATTACAATGTTGACCGGCATGGAAGTGACAGAGGAGCAAGGTTAAATAGCGACTCCCACATCCTGATGGGAACAGGTGAACAGAGGGGATGATGCACACAAGTTCAATTCCACCAGTGGCCACCGGGGGAGCCCAAAATCCAATTTCACAACAGTACCCCCCCCTCAAGGAGGGGGCACCGAACCCTCACCAGAACCACCAGGGCGATCAGGATGAGCCCTATGAAAGGCACGGACCAGATCGGAGGCATGAACATCAGAGGCAGTCACCCAAGAATTATCCTCCTGACCGTATCCCTTCCATTTGACCAGATACTGGAGTTTCCGTCTGGAAACACGGGAGTCCAAGATTTTTTCCACAACGTACTCCAACTCGCCCTCAACCAACACCGGAGCAGGAGGCTCAACGGAAGGCACAACCGGTACCTCATACCTGCGCAACAATGACCGATGAAAAACATTATGAATAGAAAAAGATGCAGGGAGGTCCAAACGGAAGGACACAGGGTTAAGAATCTCCAATATCTTGTACGGGCCGATGAACCGAGGCTTAAACTTAGGAGAAGAAACCCTCATAGGGACAAAACGAGAAGACAACCACACCAAGTCCCCGACACAAAGCCGAGGACCAACCCGACGCCGGCGGTTGGCAAAAAGCTGAGTCTTCTCCTGGGACAACTTCAAATTGTCCACCACCTGCCCCCAAATCTGATGCAACCTCTCCACCACAGCATCCACTCCAGGACAATCCGAAGATTCCACCTGACCGGAGGAAAATCGAGGATGAAACCCCGAATTACAGAAAAAAGGAGACACCAAGGTGGCAGAGCTGGCCCGATTATTGAGGGCAAACTCCGCTAAAGGCAAAAAAGCAACCCAATCATCCTGATCTGCAGACACAAAACACCTCAAATATGTCTCCAAAGTCTGATTCGTCCGCTCGGTCTGGCCATTAGTCTGAGGATGGAAAGCAGACGAGAAAGACAAATCTATGCCCATCCTAGCACAGAATGCCCGCCAAAATCTAGACACGAATTGGGTTCCTCTGTCAGAAACGATATTCTCCGGAATACCATGCAAACGAACCACATTTTGAAAAAACAGAGGAACCAACTCGGAAGAAGAAGGCAACTTAGGCAGGGGAACCAAATGGACCATCTTAGAGAAACGGTCACACACCACCCAGATGACAGACATCTTCTGAGAAACAGGAAGATCCGAAATAAAATCCATCGAGATGTGCGTCCAAGGCCTCTTCGGGATAGGCAAGGGCAACAACAATCCACTAGCCCGAGAACAACAAGGCTTGGCCCGAGCACAAACGTCACAAGACTGCACAAAGCCTCGTACATCTCGTGACAGGGAAGGCCACCAGAAGGACCTTGCCACCAAATCCCTGGTACCAAAGATTCCAGGATGACCTGCCAATGCAGAAGAATGAACCTCAGAAATGACTTTACTGGTCCAATCATCAGGAACAAACAGTCTACCAGGTGGGCAACGATCAGGTCTATCCGCCTGAAAATCCTGCAAGGCCCGCCGCAGGTCTGGAGAAACGGCAGACAATATCACTCCATCCTTAAGGATACCTGTAGGTTCAGAATTACCAGGGGAGTCAGGCTCAAAACTCCTAGAAAGGGCATCCGCCTTAACATTCTTAGAACCCGGTAGGTATGACACCACAAAATTAAACCGAGAGAAAAACAACGACCAGCGCGCCTGTCTAGGATTCAGGCGTCTGGCGGACTCAAGATAAATTAAATTTTTGTGGTCGGTCAATACCACCACCTGATGTCTAGCCCCCTCAAGCCAATGACGCCACTCCTCAAAAGCCCACTTCATGGCCAAAAGCTCCCGATTCCCAATATCATAATTCCGCTCGGCGGGCGAAAATTTACGAGAAAAAAAGGCACAAGGTTTCATCACGGAGCAGTCGGAACTTCTTTGCGACAAAACCGCCCCAGCTCCGATCTCAGAAGCGTCGACCTCAACCTGAAAAGGAAGAGCAACATCAGGCTGACGCAACACAGGGGCGGAAGAAAAGCGGCGCTTAAGCTCCCGAAAGGCCTCCACAGCAGCAGGGGACCAATCAGCAACATCAGCACCCTTCTTAGTCAAATCAGTCAATGGTTTAACAACATCAGAAAAACCAGCAATAAATCGACGATAAAAGTTAGCAAAGCCCAAAAATTTCTGAAGACTCTTAAGAGAAGAGGGTTGCGTCCAATCACAAATAGCCCGAACCTTGACAGGATCCATCTCGATGGAAGAGGGGGAAAAAATGTATCCCAAGAAGGAAATCTTTTGAACCCCAAAAACGCACTTAGAACCCTTCACACACAAGGAATTAGACCGCAAAACCTGAAAAACCCTCCTGACCTGCTGGACATGAGAGTCCCAGTCATCCGAAAAAATCAGAATATCATCCAGATACACGATCATAAATTTATCCAAATAATCACGGAAAATGTCATGCATAAAGGACTGAAAGACTGAAGGGGCATTTGAAAGGCCAAAAGGCATCACCAAATACTCAAAGTGGCCCTCGGGCGTATTAAATGCGGTTTTCCACTCATCCCCCTGCTTAATTCGCACCAAATTATACGCCCCACGGAGATCTATCTTAGAGAACCACTTGGCCCCCTTTATGCGAGCAAACAAATCAGTCAGCAGTGGCAACGGATATTGATATTTAACCGTGATTTTATTCAAAAGCCGATAATCAATACACGGCCTCAAAGAGCCATCTTTCTTAGACACAAAGAAAAAACCGGCTCCTAAGGGAGATGACGAAGGACGAATATGTCCCTTTTCCAAGGACTCCTTTATATATTCTCGCATAGCAGCATGTTCAGGCACAGACAGATTAAATAAACGACCCTTAGGGTATTTACTACCCGGAATCAAATCTATGGCACAATCGCACTCCCGGTGCGGAGGTAATGAACCAAGCTTAGGTTCTTCAAAAACGTCACGATAGTCAGACAAGAATTCAGGAATCTCAGAGGGAATAGATGACGAAATGGAAACCAAAGGTACGTCCCCATGCATCCCCTTACATCCCCAGCTTAACACAGACATAGCGTTCCAGTCGAGGACTGGGTTATGAGATTGCAGCCATGGCAATCCAAGCACCAACACATCATGTAGATTATACAGCACAAGAAAGCGAATAATCTCCTGATGATCCGGATTAATTCGCATAGTTACTTGTGTCCAGTATTGTGGTTTATTACTAGCCAATGGGGTGGAGTCAATCCCCTTCAGAGGTATAGGAGTTTCAAGAGGCTCTAAATCATACCCACAGCGTTTGGCAAAGGACCAATCCATAAGACTCAAAGCGGCGCCAGAGTCGACATAGGCATCCGCGGTAATAGATGATAAAGAACAAATCAGGGTCACAGATAGAATAAACTTAGACTGAAAAGTGCCAATTGAAACTGACTTATCAAGCTTCTTAGTACGCTTAGAGCATGCTGATATAACATGAGTTGAATCACCACAATAAAAGCACAACCCATTTTTTCGTCTAAAATTCTGCCGTTCGCTTCTGGACAGAATTCTATCACATTGCATAATCTCTGGCGTCTTCTCAGTAGACACCGCCAAATGGTGCACAGGTTTGCGCTCCCGCAGACGTCTATCGATCTGGATAGCCATTGTCATGGACTCATTCAGACCCGCAGGCACAGGGAACCCCACCATAACATCCTTAACGGCATCAGAGAGACCCTCTCTGAAATTCCCCGCCAGGGCGCACTCATTCCACTGAGTAAGCACAGACCATTTACGGAATTTTTGGCAGTATATTTCAACTTCATCTTGCCCCTGAGATAGGGACATCAAGGCTTTTTCCGCCTGAAGCTCTAAATGAGGTTCCTCATAAAGCAACCCCAAGGCCAGAAAAAACGCATCCACATTGAGCAACGCAGGATCCCCTGGAGCCAATGCAAAAGCCCAATCTTGAGGGTCGCCCCGGAGCAAGGAAATCACAATCCTGACCTGCTGAGCAGGATCTCCAGCAGAGCGAGATTTCAGGGACAAAAACAACTTGCAATTATTTTTGAAATTTTGAAAGCAAGATCTATTCCCCGAGAAAAATTCAGGCAAAGGAATTCTAGGTTCAGATATAGGAACATGAACAACAAAATCTTGTAAATTTTGAACTTTCGTGGTGAGATTATTCAAACCTGTAGCTAAACTCTGAATATCCATTTTAAACAGGTGAACACAGAGCCATTCCAGGATTAGAAGGAGAGAGAGAGAGGAAGGCTGCAATATAGGCAGACTTGCAAGTGATTCAATAGAAAGCACATTCAGAACTGAAGGAAAAAAAAAAAAAAAAAAATTTTTTCAGCAGACTTCTTTTTTCTCTCCTTTCTCTGCCAATTAATTTAACCCTTTAAGGCCGGTCAAACTGTTATGGTTCTCAATGGCAAGAGAACATAGCCCAGCATGCATAGGAACTAGCTCTTGGAAGGATGGAAACTTAAACTGACCATGAACTAAACCTGCCGCACAACTAACAGTAGCCGGGTAGCGTAGCCTGCGTTTTATCCCTAGACGCCCAGCGCCGGCCGGAGGACTAACTAATCCTGGCAGAGGAAAATATAGTCCTGGCTCACCTCTAGAGAAATTTCCCCGAAAGGCAGACAGAGGCCCCCACATATATTGGCGGTGATTTAAGATGAAAATGACAAACGTAGTATGAAAATAGGTTTAGCAAAATCGAGGTCCGCTTACTAGATAGCAGGAAGACAGAAAGGGTACTTTCATGGTCAGCTGAAAACCCTATCAATACACCATCCTGAAATTACTTTAAGACTCTAGTATTAACTCATAACATCAGAGTGGCAATTTCAGATCACAAGAGCTTTCCAGACACAGAAACGAAACTGCAGCTGTGAACTGGAACAAAATGCAAAAAACAAACAAGGACAAAAGTCCGACTTAGCTGGAAGTTGTCTGGTAGCAGGAACATGCACAGAAAGGCTTCTGATTACAATGTTGACCGGCATGGAAGTGACAGAGGAGCAAGGTTAAATAGCGACTCCCACATCCTGATGGGAACAGGTGAACAGAGGGGATGATGCACACAAGTTCAATTCCACCAGTGGCCACCGGGGGAGCCCAAAATCCAATTTCACAACACTGGACACACTGGGGGTAATATGCTGGACACACTGGGGCAGATTGCTGGACACACTGGGGGCAGGACTGGAGGCATGGGCAGAATGTAGACACGGGGCATGATTGGAGACACGGGGCAGAATGAAAGACATGGGGCAGGATTGGATCATGGGGCAGGATGGATACGATGGAGACAGATGGGGCAGGATGGGGAGATCATATGGTGTATATATCATATCATATTATTACCATAGGGGCTAATTAAGGGATATTATTACTGCAGTGATGTATTTATTTTATTTTTTGAGTATATTGTTTTAAATGGGGGTCGGTCCTGTTACTGTGCAGAGTGACACTATATCGCCTTTTTTTCTCCATGTGGTGTAATGTAGAAGTTGTGAAAAATTAAGTAATGTGTTCTGCAAGCAGAGCTCGAGATAACTGTGTTATTTCCTGCAGAAACGAGTCCTGGCTGGAAGAAATTATGGCGGTCTGTGCTGGATGAAAGATGAAGGACTTCACCTAGAGACATCACTGGTGAGTCAGTGTTACCTATACACTGACACTATACACTGTATACTATATACAGAGGTCCTGTGTACAATGTCACCAGTGATCACTGTATTACCTATACATTATATACAGAGCTCCTGTGTATAATGTCCCCAGTGATCTCTGTATTACCTCTACACAGACACTGCATACTAAGTACAGATCTGTGAATACTGGCACTTATGGTGATAGTATTGTGTTTTTGTTTTTTTTAATTACTGATCAGTATTGTAGTATTCAGTCACTATGTGGTGGTAATATGTGGTCTGGAAATGGTGTTGTGGTATTTGTCCCTTGAATGTGCTATTTGGTCACCAAGTGGTGGTAATATGTGGTCTTGACATGGTGCAGTGGTATTTGTTCCTTGTATGTGATATTATTCGATCACTGTGGTTGTAATTTGTGGTCTGGTCATGGCGCGGTGGTATTTGTTCCTTGTATGTGATATTATTGGTCAAAATATACCTAAATTGTATTGCAGATTTTAACAAATATTTAATAGGTTACAGTAGAGTAGGGCCCGGCCATTTTTCTGGAATAATCTGGTTCGGGTATCACATGACCCCCGTCACATGACCCCCGTCACATGACCGGGGGGGCCCACAGTGTCTGAACAGCCCGGGGCCCTGGCTACCCTTAATCCACCCCTGGTCGTGAAGGGGTTAAACAAACCATAGCATTTCATGCATTCATCAGGTGATCGGCCATATGTTTACAGCCCTGGATTAATGAGCACTCCTAGGAACGCTTGTTCCCATACAATCAAGGAAAGTAAATGCAGCCTACACAGATCTGACAGGTGAATGCTTTTGCGGCTAATTGTAAAAGCGCAGAGCATATTTTATGCATAGTTTATGTGGACTAACAATGACATCCTCCATTACATGGCACTAAACTGCAGGTAAAAACACCACCTTGGTATGGAGCTAGCCTCACACATAATGACCTGCAGTTATGTGGCAGGTGTTAGGTGTGGCCTGATGAAAGCATTTAGCCTCTTATAACAGTGGAGAGTACAGCTAAAGGGCATGTGCTAAAGATTGATTACTACCATGAAAGATGAAAGGTTACATATCAAAGAAAATAATTATTAGCTCTTATACAAATGACCCATTCGTTACATACTGTAGATTTGTGAATATTAAATATATTCCACTGCCAATAATTGCCACTTGCATAGGGGCACTGCATGACTACTACAATTCTCATTTTTGCATGATTATAAAGCATCAAATCCAGTATATTTCTTTGCTTTACAAATGAGGCCATGGGTTAACATCAAGGTGGAGAATAAGAAGCACAAGGTAACTATGAGGCAGAGACCTGAGGATTAATATAGTTTATTACTAGTTATTATATGCTATCATCTCTATCCTAATATACCCCACAAATGCAGATAAAAATATTCCAATTTAATGGTTTAGCTTTGTGTATACTGTTCTGGCTCACTTGGTGAGGTGGATCTTCCAAGTTCAAGGTCTGGCTGGGCAAATGGGCATTAGTGCAGCAGGTAGGTGTGGCACGTGGGAAACGGCAGTAGAAGCCTTGGAGGATGCAGGCAGACGGGAGACTGGGAAACAGATAGCAGAGTTGCTGAAGGCTGCAGGCCGACAGGAGACTGGGAAGCAGATACCAGATGTACTGGAGGCTGCAGGCAGACAGGAGACTGGGAAGCAGATAGCAAAGGTACTGGAGGCTGCAGGCAGACAGGAGACTGGGAAGCAGATAGCAAAGGTACTGGAGGCTGCAGGCAGACAAGAGACTGGGAACCAGATAGGAGATGTACTGAAGGCTGCAGGCGGACAGGACTCATGAACGCTAAAAGTCTTAATACCAAGACACAGGTGTTTGTTTTGTGTCTTGGTGAGCCTTATATAGGCCTAGGTAGACGATCACATGAGAGCACCCCGACCAACGTGGAGCACAACAGAAATCAGAGGACCAGATGGGGGGGAGACCTGAACCTGGGACTGATGTGTAACATATATATTTGTATCCATTTACACTTTTACATGTACAGTGAGGAACACCAATGGAGACATCTTAGACCTAGTTAAGCCAAAACTGTTGATAAGATAACCAAACAAAAATTTGCTTATTTTGGCCCCATTATGCAGAGTCATCATACTTGGAAAGGTCAATGATAGAAGAAGAAGAGGATGATCAAGAAGCTACTGGTTCAACTCAATCAGGAGTGACATGGGAATGTCCATTGGCTGACCAAAAGAAGCAACTCAGGATAGAACTGCCTGGTGAGCGATGATCGATAGAACAACCGAGAGTTATACTCTGCTGAAGGGATAAGAGAAAGACACTTTTACCATTAAACAGTGTACATGTTAAACAAATTGCACTTTATTTCTTATACTAACAAGACATTAAAGATGTGCAAGCAAAGTGTTTGCAAATGTAAGTAGTTTATTCATTCCCCCTCCAAAAAAAAAAGTTATGTCAGTGTAAAAGTGCAACATGGTCAAATGTTTACTTGTTAGGATTACCTCTGGCCATTAAAATCATTGGATATATTGAGGAATACGTAAAATTGCTTCTTTTTTTTCTTTTCATGTTTAAACCTTTACTTCTGAGGGAGAGCGTAAACATGATCTGAACAGGGCTTAAGGTTGCAATTTAGTCTTTTTTTTAATCCATCAACTCAAATACCTACTAGAGACAGACTACGTACAAGCCAATGCCAATGCCAAGGGCATTTTGATATTCACACCTTCACCCCTGTACAGGAATACGGCATTTGCTGCAGAGGCAAAATAGCAGATAACAGTTATTAGTAAGTGATGAAAGTAGAAAAAAAAGCTATAGCCCTGTTGCTTCCCTCACAGGTGATCGCAGTGGAGGAGGGCACAGCACTGAGCACTAATAGCTCTATTCCCAATCATGCCTGATATTTTTTCTGATTGACAGCTCAGCCAATGAATGTGCCGAGTAAGATGTCTATAAAGTTAACAGTGGGCATGACAGCAGTGACTGCTACTCACCTGGGACAGGTGCAGTGAAATTATAACATTTTCTACAGAGTTCTACCTCCCGTAGGCTACGTTCCCACTGTGAACTTTTGATAAGTGTTTGATGTTGCAGATTTTCTGCACTATTTCTGCATCCATTAAGCAAAAAAGGTTACGGTGCTTTAATTTTTTCAAAATTACATAGCATAAAAAACTCACAGAAACTTATCGTGGGAACATAGCCACATCCACAGGATAGGTGATAGCTTATTGATTGCTAGTGGTCCCACTGCTAAAGGCCCCGTCACACACAGCGACGCTGCAGCGATACAGACAACGATGCTGATCGCTGCAGCGTCGCTGTTTAGTCGCTGTGTGGTCGCTGGGGAGCTGTCACACAGACAGCTCTCCAGCGACCAACGATGCCGAGGTCCCCGGGTAACCAGGGTAAACATCGGGTTGCTAAGCGCAGGGCCGCGCTTAGTAACCCGATGTTTACCCTGGTTACCAGCGTAAAAGTAAAAAAAACAAACACTACATACTCACCTTCGCATCCCCCGGCGTCCGCTTCCTGCACTGACTGTGAGTGTCGGCCCTAACAGCAGAGCGGTGACGTCACCGCTGTGCTGTGCTTTCACTTTCCGGCCGGCAGTCAGTCAGTGCGGGAAGCAGACGGCAAGGGACCTGACGGACACCGGAATGTGAGTATGTACTGTTTTTTTTTTTTACTTTTACTTTTACCTCAACGACCAAAAAAAGGTCCAGGCCATTCCGACACGACCAGCGATCTCACAGCAGGGGCCGGGTCGCTGGTACGTGTCACACATAGCGAGATCGCTACTGAGGTCGCTGTTGCGTCACAAAACTTGTGACTCAGCAGCGATCTCGCTAGCTATCTCGCTATGTGAGACGGGGCCTTAAGACCCCCACTGATTGTAATGTACAGATAAGACAAAATTGTATTTCCTGCATACCCATGTAGCCCCTCTACTATAGGAAGGAAAAGGGTGCCGTAATAGAACTATCTACCTTTGTTTTGTGTGACGTGTTTACCAAGTAGACACCTGCCTGTGGGTGTGCACAGAGAAGCTGCAATGTTCTTAGTTTCCATTGTGTTCTGTATTGGTAGATCAGTACATAAAACATACAGATTTGTCACAATCTACAGTGCAAACACAGAGATGGGCTAAAGAAAACATTGTCCAAATAGTTAAAGCTTTTTAAGATCAAGCTGATGGCAATGGTAGATCATTTTCATTCAAGAGTAAAAAATATCCTGAACCCACACAGTAATCAGAGTGCTTTCCTGGATCAATACAAATATTCTCCTGTTACTAGTGCTGATTAATACTACTGCAGACTAAAGGTACCTTCACACTAAGCGACGCTGCAGCGATACAGACAACGATGCCGATCGCTGCAGCGTCGCTGTTTAGTCGCTGTGTGGTCGCTGGAGAGCTGTCACACAGATGGCTCTCCAGCGACCAACGATGCCGAAGTCCCCTGGTAACCAGGGTAAACATCGGGTTACTAAGCGCAGGGCCGCGCTTAGTAACCCGATGTTTACCCTGGTTACCATTGTAAAAGTTAAAAAAAAAAACACATACTCACATTCCGGTGCCCGGCGTCCACTTCCCTGCACTCCTCCTGCATCCTGTGTCAGCGCCGAACATCTCCGGCATCTCCCACAGAGCAGAGCGGTGACGTCACCGCTCTGCTTTACGGCCGGCACTTACACAGGATGCAGGAGGAGTGCAGGGAAGCGGACGCCGGGCACCGGAATGTGAGTATGTAGTGTTTTTTTTTTTACTTTTACAATGGTAACCAGGGTAAACATCGGGTTACTAAGCGCAGCCCTGCGCTTAGTAACCCGATGTTTACCCTGGTTACCAGTGAAGACATCGCTGGATCGGTGTCACACACACCGATTCAGCAATGTCAGCGGGAGATCCAGCGACGAAATAAAGTTCTGGACTTTCAGCAACGACCAGCGATCTCACAGCGGGATCCTGATCACTGCTGCGTGTCAAACACAACGATATCGCTAGCCAGGACGCTGCAACGTCACGGATCGCTATCGTTATCGTTGTAAAGTCGCTTAGTGTGAAGGTACCTTTACCTAATGGTCTATTTACAATGGACAATTATAATAAACGAGCATTCCTAAACAGGCTAGTGATCACTTGAACAAACAAAACGCTTGTTCGTTAGGTGAAATAATCAACTTTCTCGCAAGTGCAACATCCTAGGTAAACAGAACCTGCGCTGCCAAGAAACAATTGGAAACCTATGAGCACTGAAGGATCTATTAGCTGGCTCTTCCTGTGTAAACAGGCAAATAAACTGCATTAAACTCTGAGAATGGACATACACATAAAATGGATCAAGCATTTAGCTGAAAGCCATCGCTCCCAAATTGCCCATACACATGAATGCTCGAATGAGCAATGATTTGTTCTCAATGAGATGACGGAAGAGAGCCACTGTGCTATCTACCTTACATCACATCAGATCTTTGGCAGATCTTACTGGAATCAGTGGGATTGGTCGACTTTAATGCCTGTGGGGGCCCCTACTGTTGATATCTAGTATTTGTCATGCCTACATTTGTTGTTTCAGCGTATTGCACTTTTACTACCGTACTTGTAAATAATATGTTTTTGCCTTTGGGTAGATATGAAAAGTTCACATTTCAATTCCTTGTAGTACTAATATAGTAAATGTTGACAAAAATGCTGTATGATGTGTTTAGCAATCTAACTTCGCACCAATACAACAAGATACTGTATATAGTAGTAGTTAAAATCTACTGTCCAACTCCTCTGTCCATCCATGAAATTCTCCCTTCAATCACAATAACAGGCAAACTAGTCTAACTGCATAAGTAAAAGTGCTTTGATGTACTCTGTACTGTTCTTACTTTCTTTTATCTTCACGAACTAGAACTTGGTCAACTCTGTTGAGCTTTAAGAAAATGCATCTAAGAAATTTAAACAAACTATTATAATTAACTCCAATTTAATTACACTTCAAATAAGTACTTTTTTTTTACTAAACTAACTTAAAAAAATAATACAACATCAATAATGATTCATTTAATTATTCTTTAAATCTTAAATGGTCTGAAACGTAAAGTACTTAGAAATGTATGTTTATTCAATGTGAAAAATAGCACATAAATTGAGTAACAAAGAAAGCAGAAAAATTTTTTCTAAATAAAACAAAATCATCCAGAATAATAAAGGCACGACCAAAGGATGCGGGGGCAATGTGGCATAAGCTTCACCCAATCATGGTGGGCAAATGGCGAAACAAAATCGTGCACCACTTGGCCATCGAGGTGGACAGAGTTTCAGCCTCACATGGTTGGCCATACCCTTAGAGATCAGAAACCATTAGTAGTAACACAGCTATCTAACAATCCTATAAATCAGGATCAAGTCATTTATCTTCTTGCAGACAGACATCATTCAAATGTAAAGTATCTAATGCAATGTTAATGTGATCTGTTCTACAGAAATAAATCTCCTCCTTAAAGGGGTTGTCCAGGCAAAATTAAAATGTTATAAGTAGATTGGTATAATAAAAAAGAAATAAACAAAGCTATACTAATCTACGTGGACTGTCCGGGGTCCAGTGCAGGTTTCTCCATGGTCTGCATTTACATGCGAAGGAATTTGTCACCAGTCAAAGCAGCACCAGTAGAAGGAAAAAAGACCAACTCACCCTTTTTTGAGGAACAATCGGCATGGAAGCCCGCAATCAGCGCCACTGCTCAACGCCCAGTATATGCAGGACAAGAAGGAAAGATCCAGCTTCCGATCCAGGTGTATATAAAACAAATTCCTTTATTGCAAAAAATTAAAAATATTTGACAAGAAGATAAACAATTGCACACTAACAATCTAAGCTGTGAGGGGGGACACTTGGGGGTCTCATCACCAGATGCGTTTCGAGCGCTACCTGCACTCTTAGACTTAGTTTGAACCAAGTCTAAGAGCACAGGTAACGCTCAAAACGCATCTGGTGATCTTCATCTCATCTTCTTGTCAAATATTTTAATTTTTTTGGAACAAAGGTATTTGTTTTATATACACCAGGGTCCGAAGTCTGATCTTTCCTTCTTCTCCTGCAAAGCATCACCAGGACAGGTAGGACCTGTGATTGGCTGCCGTGGTCAGAGGCATCACTGATATCACTGAGGATGAGCTGCTGAAATCCTTTCGATGTAAACGCAGATTATAGAGCAGCCTGCACCATATCCCACTCAGTTCCCGTAGGGAAGTGTAGCTTTGTTTATTATTTTTTAACATACTATAAAATTTTCATTTTGCCTGGACAACTCTTTTAAACTCTCACTCTGATCTATAGCTGCAGGCAAAAATTAAAAAAAACACAACATGACTCAACCTTTCTGTTGTGCTATCAGCGCATGTATGAAATTGTGAAACAGTGACAAATAAATATGCTTTTACCTGTCATAAACTTGGTTTGCACAATGCAGTGCTTCTAACCACAGACCTGAGGTTTTTGTTGCTGGTGGATCCTGACAATTCCAAATAAATGAAATGGCATTTTAATTCCTATATGGGTTAGAACAATTTTTTTTTCCATGCCCTGACCTTTTGCTTTGTCTTGGAGGCCATGATACAAAAAGAAACATCATAATAATGTACAACGTAGCAAACTGTATGCAAACACAAATACCTTTGACACATCCCTGAAAAGTAGACCAGCTAATTAGTAGCATCAATGTTGGTTTGGTTGGCAGACACTGGTTTTAGAGCTCGTTCAGACACTTTTTTGGCTTCACCTGTAAAATAGCTTCAAGGGAGAGCCCCTCAATAGCGATTAGATTAATGAGCCCTAAGAAATGCTGCAAGACATTTTTCAAAGACAGAGTGATGTATTATTAGCTCTTCGGTTGCATGTAAGGAACGTGATATTTATTTTCTAGGTTGGGCGCACAGTCTTCACAGTAAAAAAGTACTTTAGTGTCCTTTGTAATTTACCTTTACTTCAACAAGACCTTCCCTTAGCTACATTTTACCCCCAAAAAAGTTCAGTGACACCAGAGGCATTAATTTACATATTACATTGCCTCTAGTTCTTCATCATAAATTTCACCTTTGCACCTAGACGTCCTGATGTTGTCTTCTGACTGGATGAAGGTACTTTTTCTAACTGATCAAGCCTAGTGTTTGGCAGTAGTTTTTTAAGAGGTAGCTCAGTTCTTTCTTGGTTTATTGTATGTGGTTTTTCATAAGATCTGTGCTTATTTTCAGTCTCCAGCATAGCTGGTAGAGCATTTAAATCCTTATTCGGTTTGCCCTCAACCCTCGGATTATGTATCCAAGAATCTCCTTCTGAGATGATACTCCAATGTCTTTCAGGGGTATGGCTGTCTTTACCAGTACGCATTTTCTTCTCTTCCAATGCTGGTTTGCACTCCTGTCTCTGCTTTTTTGGCAGTTCAATTGCTGGTTTCTTCTCATACATATGTTTTGACTGCTCAGCCAAATCTTGATGGTACTTGGCTTGATCTTCATAGCTTTGTAGACTTTCCAAAGAGCATGACATGTTGGACACATTGCTTCTACCGCCAATTTGCAAATTTATATTACTATTATTTTCTTCTTTTTTAATGTCACTTATGTAATGGTTCAGCAACTGCTTTCCTTCAGTACTGGAACATTTTGTTTCCACAAAATCCATCACCACAGGGTTGCGTTGGCGAGGAATATCAGACACATACTTTGCGTTACTGTGAAGGATTGATAAATCAGCAATCTTCTTCCTTTCCAAATCTTTTATTTTGCGATCAGAAGATGTTTCACAGTTCATTGGTTGTTTTAATCCTTGTTTTAACTGCAGTTTTTCTTGTAACTTCATATCTGTTTGCTGCATGGCGGTAAGGGAAGATGAAAAGACATCGTAGTCTAAATCCTTCTCGGCATCACCATCTTGACAGTTAAATAACATTGTTCTCTCGGGGACTGTAGATGCAGATGAAGAAACAGAAGAATAAACAGTGGATACCGAACACAAAGGTATAGTATTATTATCCAATTGGTATTCAGTCTCTTTTATACACCCAGCTTCAGTTTTTGAAGGTGCAGTCACATTTGAAGCTGGTTTCAGAAGAGATATATCCTCACTGGCTGAGTGGTACCATTTTTCTTGGTCATTTTCATCAGCATAATACTTGTTTTTTATCCATATGCCACCAGAGCAGAGAACGAGTATGGCTGAAAAGTATAAAACACAACCTCCTCCCAGTATTCCAAGTCCAACTGTGCCAAAGGGATTCAGATATCCAATCGTGATCATCGCTATTGATGCAATGAGTAACAAGGTTGACACGATGATAATGACTGCGATGAAGACATGCTTCCATTGTATCCTGGTGTGCTTACTGGCTCCTGCAGAAGCCATAACTGCGGTAAGCTCGTGTTTCCTCTAAATGAGAAAAGTCTGTTACAGGTTGCTTTATACACAGACCCAGGTAGTCGTTTGACTCACAGGTTTTCCCAGCTGTCTCCTCCTCCAATATGTAAAACAGTCTAAACAAGTATCAAGAAGGTCAGTAGGTGCAGAACGAGAAAAACAACTGTCTGCAAATCTTTGACACATACATTCTTCTCTTCTTATTGCTTCCACCTGGCCATTGTATACTTGCAAACTTCATTTGAATAAGAACAGTGAAACGTATTTGCAACGACCCCCCAAACCTAATCAGGAATCTTCTAACTGGCAACAATCCAGTTAATAAAATAAACACGTTGCATAAAACAGCTCAGATCCAAGTTTCATTTTTTCCTAATGCACTTTAGTAAATGATTTAGGACAATTAAAGGATGAAATCCAATAGTTGTTATTTAATCGTAACCAAATGTTACTAGTCACTGAAGAACATATTATGTTCTGTTTGGTACCATGTGTGTGGGACGTTCTGATCTACCATCACATGACTAAGACAGATCTTTACCCTCTGTAATTAAACAATTATGGTTTCCATTAAGAGATCTTAAAGGGGACCTGTTAGCAGAATTTTACACCCCAAACTAATGTCATATATGTAAAATCGCTGTAAAGGCTCATGCAGATGACTGTAATAATCGAAAGAGGGCTATCCTTTATTTTGATGAATAACACTTGTCCCATGCTATTCTTTGGCGCCATGCACATTTTTTCCTGAGTCAGAGCGGCCCAGAGAAAATAAAATTGCAGTCCGGATAAGTTTAATCTGATAGTCAGATCTCACTCGGCCATGCAAGTCAATAAGTCAGTGGAAAACATCAGATTGCAGTCAGGTGACATCTGAGTGCAGTCGGATTTCCATTGACTGATAAAATGGATTGAATGATAAAATGGAAAAGTGGAAAACAAAATTCTCCATCTTCTCATCATCCGAGAGAATCAGAATGTGATTTGCATAATTGACCTGACTCTCTCGAATGAGAGAATTTACGCTCGTGTGACCTAATCTTGCTTAAACAATACCTTTGTTTTAGAAATTATTGTTTCTGTTTTTGAAAAATCTATTGGGAATTTTTATGCAAATGAGCCACAAGTACAGAGGGATTGGTTCCTGCACTTATTTACGGTCTCGCTCCCTCTTAACCCGTCTGCCACTGTCCTCCTGTCAGTGACTGATAGGTCACTCTTGTCGCCCAGTCTGAGATCTCTCACAGATTCTGTCATTCACTGGGGTGTCGCATGCACAGTAAAGAGTCAGTAGGAATATGACACTTCTAAATCGGTCAGTGGTCAGATACGGTCTCAACCCAAATCCATAAAATAGAAAGGATTATGTAACGGGTGTGTCAGAGGCTGCAGACAGTCGCACTGCATCTAGCTGCAGAAGGTCTCAGCGGTTGGCTTTGCAGACCCCTTCCTAGTCCTTTGACTTTAGGACCTAGTGGCAACCTCCCCCTTGCTCTAATTAAGACACCTGGACCGGGGTGTTTATAGACTCCCAGCTTGCTGCTGGGAGTTGCAGGTGATATTTCCATTTCCCGCTGTCGAGGCTTGGAGCTATAGCAGTCGTTTATCTTCTCCTTTGGTGTTTGGAGGACATCTGTGTTTCTCTCTGAGTCCACTCAAGCTAAGTGTTCCCCTTGTTTGTCTATCCCATTTGTCTTTAGTTATAACGAGGATTAGCCAGTGCTCAGTCGGTCCTTCCCTAAGCAGGGCTTACTGCTAGGATCAGGCAAGGTTTAGGTATCCTGCTCTATGATATGTGCGGAACCTATATAGGAATGCTTAGGGCAAACAAGGTGATGTTAAGTCTGCCTAGGGGTCTCCACTCCCCACTCCCTAACGTTGGGCTCCCTTCCCCTCATCCCTTTGTGTTGCACTTAGTCTTTCCTTCACTATGTGTCAAACAGAAACTAGATGCAGTAGGTCATAAAAACTAAAATCATAATCAAAACACTTACCATATATACTCGAGTATAAGCCGACCCGAGTATAAGCCGAGACACCTAATTTTGCCACAAAACATTGGGAAAACTTATTGACTTGAATATAAGCCCAGGGTGGGAAATGCAGCAGCTACTGATAAATTTCAAAAATAAAAATAGATATCAATAAAAGTAAAATTAATTGAGACATCAGTAGGTTAAATGTTTTTGAATATCCATATTCAATCAGGAGCCCCACAAAATATGCTCCATATAATGCTCAATAAAGTTCATGATGAGCCCCATAAGATGCTCCATAAAGTTCATGATGGGCCCCATAAGATGCTCCATACAAAAATATACCCCATATCATGCTCCATAAAGGGTAATGATGGCCCCATAAGATGCTCCATTTTAAAATATGCCCCATATAACGCTGCACAAAGGTTAATGATGGCCCCATAAGATGCTCCATATTAAAATATGCCCCATATAATGCTGCACAAAGGATAATGATGGCCCCATAAGATGCTCTATATTAAAATATGCCCTAAATAATGCTGCTGCTGCTGCGATAAAAAAAATGTCATACACACCCCTCGTCGCTGCTCGCTGCTCCTCAGCGTCGCCGGCTCTTTGCAGTGACTGGTCAGGCAGAGGGCGCGCAATAACCACGTCATCGCGCCCTGTGCCTGAACATCACAGCCAGTGGACCTGGAAGACACAGCCTGGCGGTAGAACGGGAACAGGTGAATATCGCATGGCTCACCCTCCCCCAGGCCTGCTCACCCTCCTGGCACTGCACATCAGTCTCTGCATCTTGGGCGCCAGCATCTCTCTTCCTGTCTTCCTTCCTGTGCTAATCGGTCTGTGAGACTGCTCATTAAAGTAATGAATATGCGCTCCTCATCTATGGGAGTGGAGACGCCTGCATATTCATTACTTTAATGAGCGGTACCACGTGACTGCTCAGCACAGGAAGGGAGATGCCAGCACCCTGCTGGCAATGACTTGTGTCAAAAATGTGCTGAAAATCTCGGCTTATACACGAGTACGGTATTTGAAATAAATATAAAATAATGTGGGCGACTACGTCCAGTAATTTGAATGGCAGTTAAACACCAAAAAGAACCCACAGGACATGCAATATAAATGAAATAAAAGGGACAAAAAACTGAAAATAACTATTGTAAAAATACCTTTATTGAGGTGAATGGCAAATTGATACAAAGTGCAAGAGTGCCAGCACAAAAATAAAATAAATTACAATCTTAGAAATAATACCATAAAAAGTCAGGGACCGCATAAGGAAGATCCTGAAAATGCCATAAAATAGCATAAATGTAGAGAAAAATAGCAATAAATATATTGGATTATAGAGTGATGATAAATAATAAATAAGAATATTTGAGTATAAAAAATAAATCACAAATATATATCCAATCATAAATAATGCTGAATAATGAATCAATCTAATTGAAAGTAATATACTGCCTAATATACAATACTATATCCAATCACATTCCCAAACGATTGTGCACTAATGGAGATAATAATCATATATTCCCCGGTCAGGAAAACATGGCTGAAGAGGGCTGATTGCAAAAATCATGTGCAAAATAGCCACTCATAAGTGAAAGTAACCCAAAACAGTGAGGGAGATGCTGTGAAAGGAAAATAAAATAATACCTGGCAACAGGAAAAATCGCGGTCCCCGATAATGTGCGGAGCACACCCCGACGCACGTTTCAGAACTGCGTCCTACTTCTGACGAAGGACGCAATCAATTTGATTGATTCATGGTTCAGCATTATTTATGATTGGATATATCTTTGTGATTTATTTTTTATACTCGAATATTCAATTATTTATCATTACTCTATAATCCAATATATGTATTGCTATTTTTATCTACATTTATGCTATTTTATGGCATTTTCAGGATCTTCCTTGTGTGGTCCCTGACTTTTTATGGTATTATTTCTAAAATTGTAATTTATTTTATTTTTGTGCCAGCACTCTTGCACTTTGTATCAGTCTGCCATTCACCTCAATAAAGGCATTTTTACAATAGCTATTTTCTGTTTTTTTGTCCCTTTTATTTCATTTTATTCCATGTCCTGTGGGCTCTTTTTGTTTTTTTGCTACACTGTGCGTGACCAGGGGTGAACCTAGCCTCTCTGCTGCCTGAGGCGAAAGGAAAAATGGCGCCCCCCCCCACACACACACACAGTCCTTGCCTCACTGCCTGTGCACACACATCCCTCCACCGAACCCGGTAATCGCTGCTCACAGTAGCATACCAGCAGAGGTGTATCTAGGGTTTCTGGCACCAGGGGCAAGAATTCAGTTTGGTGCCCCCCCCCCCCCCCCCAGGACATATGCGATTTGCACACTCAGTCATGTACCCACGAGCTCATCTCCCTAATGCTCTCAATGTTCAGTGAAAAACTGAGAGAAGCGGGAAGAGAAGCTCGTTGTCACAGGACCATGAGTATGAAAATCGCATATGAGTGACGTGTCCATATGACTACTGGAACCTGCAGAGCTGAATCCTGACATCGCAGCTTCTGAATTCTCACAACTAATGCACTGCACACATTTAGGATTCTCCCTGGCCGGTGGACGGTCATGTCAGCACAAGCATGTGATTTGTATACTTCTGACCACATTCCGACTAGACGTGCCCGGCCTCGCTCAGTTCATTTTCATAGAGTGGGGCCAAGCATGTCTAGTCAGCACGTGACGGCATTAATGTAAATCCTCAGCATGAGAGAATCCTGACAGCGTGCAGTGCGCACTGTGAGAAGTCAGAAGTCTGCAGTCACAAAGAATGACTGCAGACTCATTACAAACCTGGACATCCCCTTTAATGCTCCTAACATAAATAAAAACATGAGAGTTAGTCAGTATCACAAATAACATTTACATCCAGGTACCTGATAGATGACGTCGTCTCTGGAGTCGTTCTCCTTTTCTTCATCTTATCCAGACCCCATGATGAGTTTTCTCATCCACAGCTGTCTCTGCAGACTTCCATCTTCTCCGCTCTTTTGCAGAAAGTCTCCACATGATGCCCTTAAAGATACAGGTGTCATTAAAATGCTCCTGAATGAAAAATTGCCCCTCACTATATTGTCTGCACAAAATATGACCACCACACTGTCCCTCTTATGGTACATGCTCTTTACACTGACCTCTCCTTTCTATACACACTGTGTCCCCCCTATAGGGCCTAGTATTTATACTCCATATTTATACTCCATCCTCCCACCCTGTGTGTGGCTCCCCCATCCTCCCACCCTGTGTGTGTGGCTCCCCCATCCTCCCACCCTGTGTGTGTGGCTCCCCCATCCTCCCACCCTGTGTGAGTGGCTCCCCCATCCTCCCACCTTGCATGCGTGGCTCCCCCATCCTCCCACCCTGCGTGCGTGGCTCCCCCATCCTCCCACCCTGCGTGCGTGGCTCCCCCATCCTCCCACCCTGCATGCGTGGCTCCCCCATCCTCCCACCCTGCGTGCGTGGCTCCCCCATCCTCCTCCCCTGCGTGCGTGGCTCCCCCATCCTCCTCCCCTGCGTGCGTGGCTCCCCCATCCTCCTCCCCTGTGTGCGTGGCTCCCCCATCCTTCTCCCCTGCATGCGTGGCTCCCCCATCCTTCTCCCCTGCGTGTGTGGCTCCCCCATCCTCCTCCCCTGCGTGCGTGGCTCCCCCATCCTCCTCCCCTGCGTGCGTGGCTCCCCCATCCTCCTCCCGTGTGCGTGGCTCCCCCATCCTTCTCCCCTGTGTGCGTGGCTCCCCCATCCTTCTCCCCTGCGTGCGTGGCTCCCCCATCCTTCTCCCCTGCGTGCGTGGCTCCCCCATCCTTCTCCCCTGCGTGCGTGGCTTCCCCATCCTTCTCCCTTGCGTGCGTGGCTCCCCCATCCTTCTCCCCTGCTTGCGTGGCTCCCCCATCCTTCTCCCCTGCGTGCGTGGCTCCCCCATACTTTTTCCCTGTCATACTCACCTCTCACCGGGCGGCGCAGAACTTCCTGGCATCTCTGCAGCGTCTTCCTTCCTGTCTTCAGCGGTCACATGGTAGCGCTCATTAAGGTGATGAATATGCGCATATTCATAACCTTAATGACGGTACCATGTGACCGCTGAAGACAGGACGCACTGCCAGCGCTGAGACACAGTTGCAGCCACCGCTGGAGGAAGGTGAGTATTACGTCTTCAGGGAGGGGGGCAGGAGGGAGGAGGGGGGTGGGGAGGAGGGAGGGAGGGAAGGAGGGAGGAGGGGGGGCGGGCACTTGACCCCGGAGTTTAAAAAAAAAACCACCTAGCAGCGCAAATCCAGTTACAGAATCTGCCGCCCCCTCTCTTCTGCCGCCTGAGCCAAAGAGCTCAAGTCGCCTCATGGTAGCGGCGTCAGTATGCGTGACAGATTATGGTGAAATCAGATGAAAAATGTTTGTGGTACAAGCTGTGTGCACAGTAAATGAAGTTTTGGTATTACATAGACCTTTTTCAAACATGCACTGTAGAAGTAACATATGTATAATTAGGGACTGGTGTATGAAACGCTAGGCTTAATGAATCGGCACCTAGAGTAGTGGTCCAAGATTAGACTTTACCAAAGTTTTGTTCTAACATTCGGTATATCTTATCGAAAAACTCATCTCCCCTTGTAATGGATGATATGGATAGTAGTATTTATAAAACTTGACTTGGAGGCTAGGGATAGTCAGATATTTGTGAATCCTTGAAAAATCTGAAACATGCTAGACCCAGGCACAGTGCTTGTTCAAGCCATGGTGCTTTTCTTTACCCAAGTAACACAAATCCTTTTTTTTCCTGTCTGAGCTTGTTATTAAGTATTTGAAGTGTTTTTCTTCAATCTCACATACCTTGGTCAGCACTACTTTCAAACGTGAGATTACAAAACTGAAACTGTTTGGCATATGCAGACACTTTTAAATGGTTAGGCTTAGCGGGTAAGGAAACATAGTGGGGATTTTATCAAGATTGGCAATTTAACAAAAGTCTTGAACCTAAAGTCCACAATGGAGAAAGATGCCGAAAGCATTTAGCACATAAACACTATCTCAAAGCCTAGAGAAAAAAATTTGTGTAACGTCTGTGTGTCTGGATCGCTTACCTGTATCTCTTTCCGTACTCTGCTCCACTTTTCTTAACTGGTATGGCAGCTGTTTTACATTGCCCAGACAAGTTAAACAGCACATGTGAAAATTAAAGAGTCATCAGTTAGCGTCTGCTGCCAAAGCCATATACTGACCATTCGAAGGGAGTAACAAATGAAAAGAAATCCAACGTTACTGACCACAAACTTTCAAATTGTTCAGTAAAAGTCCAAACTGGCCATTGCAGAATTGTCTTCTACTTAGTAATGATGTTTCAAGGTTCCAAGTATCAATATTTTCTTGAAGTATTGTACATACAGTGAACACAGTGTTTGTCCTTCTTTGCCAAATAAATCTACTCTTTGGATTAACCTCTTCCCGACATGGAGGTTTTCTGTTTTTGAGCTTTCATTTTTTTCCCTCTTAGGCTGGTTTCACACTTGCGTTTTGATCTGCAGCGTTTTAAAAAAAAAAACGCAGGTGGTGAAAAAACGCATGTAAACGCATGCAAACGCTGCGTTTTTTAGACGCATGCGTTTTTGCATGCAGAAAAAAAACACGCGGTGTTTTGACGCGTTTACATGCGTTTTTCCTGCGTTTGCGTTTTTGAAACGCATGCTGAGAAGTGTGTGACAGCTGCCAATCATCAAAATCAACTAGAAAACCCACTATTAATAGAATTAGCTAGGGTTAGGGTTAGGGTTAGGATCCCTAGGGTTAGGGTTAGGGGTAGCTTTTTATTAGAAGAATGTCCTGGTCACCAGGTCACTGATAAGCCACCCCCCACCATCAAGGTGATAAAGGGATCCAAACCCTAACCCTAGGGATCCAAACCGTAACCCTAACCCTAACCATAACCCTTGGGATCCTAACTCTAACCCTAACCCTACCCCTAACCATAACCCTAGGGATCCTAACCCTAACCCTAACCCTAAGGGTTAGGATCCTAACCCTAACCCTAAGGGTTAGGGTTAGGATCCCTAGGGTTAGGGTTAGGATCCCTAGGGTTATTAGGGATCCTAACCTTAGGGTTAGGGTTAGGGTTAGGATCCCTAGTAACCCAAGGGTTAGGGTTAAGGTTAGGGTTTTCTTGTTTTTTTTTGTTTTCTTGTGTTTTTCTATAGAAACGCATGCGTTTAAAAATGCATGCAAACGCATGTGCTTAAAAACGCATGCGTTTACATAGACAGCAATACATTTTTTTGCCGCGAATAAACGCATGCGTTTTTTTGCGGCCAAAAAACGCCGCTAGAAATTACTACAGGTTGCATTTCTGCAACTAAACGCATGGGTCAAAAAACGCATGCATTGCCAAAAACGTGTCAAAACGCATGCTAAAAAACACATGCGTTTTTAATGTTAAGTATAGAAAAAAAAAGGCATGCGTTTTTTAGCACTAAAACGCAGCGGCAAAAAACGCAAGTGTGAAACCAGCCTTATTCTACCAAGAGAAATAACTGTTTTAATTTTTCAGTCCACATAGCCATATGAGGGCTTGTTTATCAGGAGACTAGTTGTAGTTTTGAATTACACTATTCATTTTAACACAATATGAAAAAAGAATGGAAATAAAAAATGGAAAATAAAGAATTGAAATGCGTTAAAATTGTGAAAAAAGTACAATTCCGCAACAGTGTTCTAGTTTTTGTGTTCCACAATTGGTACTAAGATAAATGTGCCCCTGCTAAGTACTGTGTAATGGTTGTGTATGATGTGCATGAACATGATCTGATCATACAATATCTGGGGCAGTGGAGAAAATAATAGAGAGTATAGAGACAGCAGCATGGGATCACAGTTGATTCTTTCTGTGAGGTAAACCATGTTTTTAAACAGGAAGGGAAAAGTTTTACCTCACAGAAAGCAGCAGCTGTGATCCTATGCTGTCCTGTCTGTAAACTCTTTTGCTTCCTCCCCTGCCCAGGAGCTGCGGTATGATCAGACCATGTCCCTGCACGGTCATACACAGCGATTACACAGTACTTATCTCAGCACAGGAAAATGTTTTGAATGCATTCAATTATGGAGCTTATTTTTATTCCAAGATGTATTGATTAAAATTTACTTTGTTCATGGGACAACCCCTTCAAGTAATGAAAAGAATATGGATATTTGAAGAAAAAAAATTGCTTGTGTTAGCACTTTTTGAAACCTGTAACGTTTATATTTTTCATCGATGTAGCTGTGAGGATCATTTTTTGCGTGAAGAGCTGATGTCGTTATTGATGCCAGTTGAGGTTTTAAAGGGAACCTGTCACCTGAATTTGTCGGGACAGGTTTGCGGTCATATGGATGGGGTTTTCCAGTGTTTGATTCACCCTTTCCTTACCCGCTGGCTGCATGCTGGCCGCAATATTGGATTGAAGTTCATGCTGTGTCCTCCGTAGTACACGCCTGCGCAAGGCAATCTTGCCTTACGCACGCGCAGTATGCTTTGCCCAACTGCGGGCAAAGCCGAAAAGCATTAGTGCGCATGTGCCGGCGCACTATGTCCCGGAAGTATTTCGCTGTGTTCCGGGACATAGTACGCCGGCACATGATTGCCTTGCGCAGGCGTGTACTACGGAGGACACAGCATGAACTTCAATCCAATATTGCGGCCAGCATGCAGCCAGCGGGTAAGGAAAGGGTGAATCAAACACTGGAAAACCTGTCCCGCCAAATTCAGGTGACAGGTTCCCTTTAATCGTTTCTTATTACATTTGTTGTGGCGAGTGAAAAAACACAATTCTTGGGTTGATTTTTTCCTCATTATGGCATTTGCCGATCTGGTTAATTAATGTTATATTATAGACTGGATTTTTCCAAATACAGCCATACCAAATATGTGTATTTTTTTATTCCTTGATTTTTAATAGGGGAAAAGCGGAGTGATTCAAACTTTTGTTTAATTTTTTTTTTAATTTTTGTAAAAACATTTCTATTTTATTTTTATTGTGTTTTGCAGTCTCATCACGAACTTCAACCTGTGATTGTCCGAACATTTGAACTATATCCAGCAATAACACAATATTGCGATGGTCGCCGCCCCCTGAGCGTTGTTATCTTCTGAAATCCGGCGCCTGCGCTGTGCGTGCCTGCCTGGGGCAGGCGCATTGACAATTGCCCATCATAGCTCAGATGCCGAGTTCCTGACTGCGACTGTGCGGGCAGTGCGGCCACCCTGTTACTGAATCCCCGCCCCGCACTGTGTTATGCATTATGCACAGTGCGGGGCTGGGATTCCTGGGCATGCGCACTGCGCTTGTCAGATGCTCCCCTAGGTTCCCCGCCTTCCAGCGTCGGTCTGTGCAGGACTCTGCCCAGGAATCCCAGCCCCGCACTGTGCATAATGCATAACACAGTGCGGGGCGGGGATTCATTAACAGGGTGGCCGCACTGCCCGCACAGGCGCAGTCAGGCACCCGGCATCTGAGCTATGACGGCCAATGAACACTGCGCCTGCCCCAGGCAGGCACGCACAGCGCAGGCGCCGGATTTAAGAAGAACAGCGCGCAGGGGGCGGCGACCATCGCCCCAGAAGAGATGAGTGACGGCTGTTGGGCGCTTCACAGAGGAGGCTTCAGACCTGCCTCCAGGTACAAAGACAGGTATTTAGGGAAAATTATAAAACGCTTTATTGAGGGAATAACAGAAGCAAAAACTAAAAGAGCCACCTTGTTAGAATGCAGCATTACTGCTGCACAAGGTGGCTCTTTTAGTTTATAACGGCTGGAGGGGGTGACAGTGGCCCTTTAAATTATCACCTGTGCAATACAAGGAAATCCTGAAAACCTGACCTGTTTGCAGCCCTCGAGGAATGCAATTTGAGACCTCTGCTCTATATCATGCTGCTCTCAGATAACACAGCAAAAACCTGCTGACATATTTCCTTTAGCACAGACAGCAGATGTACTGTATGTCCAATAGGCCCTGAAACCTTAAAACTCCTTTTTTTAGTCGAGATCTACTTTTCTTACTAAAATCCTTAAATATAGTAACAAGGACATGAATACTACATTGATTGCAAGATTGGTTGGGATTTTTTTATTTATTTTTTATTAACATAGATAAAGGGAATATGTTAGCAGGATTTTGCTATGTAATCTGAAGAAAGCATTCTGTAGGGGTTAAGGGACAAAATTCAGCAATGCTTCTCTTTTCAAGCTCCATGGTATTGTTTGCCTACAATGACTGTTTTAGCACCAGAAGCTTATCATTGCTGTGACACAGCAGCATGTGCATGCTAATCTGTCACGCCCCCTCCTATGATAGGCAGCTCACTGTCTATAGACAATATACATCCAAAGCCTGGTGGGGGCGGGGTTAGCTTCCTCAGCTCTGCTGCATTGTTAAATCTAAAAATTCTGATTATATCAGAACAGCTGCATCCAGTAAACTAAGTGATACATATTTGGATTCAGCTTATCTTTGCCTACAACAGGCTGCTCTCAGATGTCCATAATCCGGACCTATGACTAGGTGTATCGGACATAGGAGCCACCTCCCGATGTAAGGGCTCCCTTCTTTTTCAAAAATTCCCACGATCCTTACATTTTCCCCTGATGAATCTCCCATACGGGAGAGGAAACGCGTAGGGAAGTTTACATGGCAATGGTGGGTACAACTTACTAGACTGACTTGGGGACTGCCCTTGTCAGGGCGGGAGCACTACAGGGGCACGCCTGGGGTAGTATGGAAACTCTTTCCCCCTCCCCTTAACATATACGGATGCTCCCGTGAATAAAACTACATATTTGGTGAGATAAAACCATTTTTTATTGAGCACTGGTTACATGAGCACTTTTTGCACTTTATCACTTTATTGTTTGTATTATCCATTGGTCTTTTAGATATTTATCATTAAAGGTTATGTTTTATTATATATGAGGCGTTCTCCTAGCTAGTTCGGATATTCATAATAAGAGGACCTTTAGGGGTATCGATAAGTAATACACCCGACATTTGGCTTATTTCATGCTCTCAGATGAGGTAGCAAAAACCTACTGACAGATTCCCTTTAACAGTATAGACAGTTATATGAAAAATGAATAATAACATTATTAAAAATAAAAATACAATTACAAAAAAGACCTGACAGTAGGTAATTTTCTGATAAAAGCTTCCCTTTAAGTGGCCTAATTTGAACCTTAATGATGCAGCATATTTTTTTTATCCTCAGTACTGCTGTCCTTGTCACCTGCCAGTCTGCATGTTGGCTGCAGCAGTCACATACTGTCCTAGCTGGGAGAGAGCTAGGAGGATGTCTCTTAAAGTTCCGACAGAATAGGAGAAACTGGACAACAGTAGAGGGGAGCGACAGGGAATCGGTAGGTGAGTATATGTATTTTTTATATTTTCAGACCAAACTATCATGTGCTCATTAAAAAAAAAGCTTTGACAACCCCTTTAACTCTTTCTGATCTGGTATGGGAAAACAGTAATTATTTCACTATATTTTTTAATTCAAGCATTTTGTGCTATTTACTAGGCAGCATAAATAAATTGAACAAAGAACAAAATAAGTAACTTTTATTAAAATTGCATTAGCTTTTTTCATTGCTAATTTGGGGTATTTATTACTTTTTCATTATGGTATCTGTTGTATGTAATACATAAAATGATAGTTTTAAAGTAATTTCACACTAGGAGTTCTTTCAGCGTTTCTTTTTTTTCTGCAGCAAAGCCTGATTTCTTGGCAGGAAAAAAACCTGGAGAAAAAAAGCATGTTTTCCTTGCTTTTTCTTGCGGTTTTTGGTGCGGTTTTAGTATGCTAGATTTGTCTCTTGTGCATACTGTTAGGGTATGTGCACACGTTGCGGATTCTCTGTGGATCCGCAGCGTTTTTTGAGGAGCAGAAACGCTGCAGACCCGCAATTAATTTACAGTACAATGTAAATCAATGAGAAAGAAAAAATGCTGTGCACATTTTGCGGAAAATTCGCTGCGGAAACGCTGCGGTTTAAAAGAAGTAGCATGTCACTTCTTTTTTGTGAATCTTCAGCGTTTTTGTACCCATTCCATTATAGAAATCCACAGGGGTAAAAAACGCAGCAAATTCGCAAGAAAACCGCAGCAAAAAACGCTGCGGAACCGCACAAAAAACGCGATAAATCCGCAGGTGTGTTTTCTGCCAGGAGAGGCAGAATCCGCACCAGAAATTCCTAAGCCTAATCCGCAACGTGTGCACATACCCATAAAGTTCAGTGTTGAAAAAAGTCCTCTTTTATTGAATTATGGTAGGTTTTGGCACAAAAAACCGCAGCAAAACCTGATGCCTGCATTTTTGGTGTGTGTGAAGAAACCAGATTGTATCTTAATTTCCCAGACAGCCATGTTTTCGCAAAGCCAAAAGAACTGACTTTTTGTCTGTATATTGACTTGTGAATTTAGGTGTTTGTATCTGGTGGGTCAAGAGGACAGACTTGCCCAATGATCTACTATCTAACATACTGTGTAAAGGTACCTTCACACTAAGCGACTTTGCAGCGAGAACGACGATCCGTGACGTTGCAGCGTCCTGGATAGCGATCTCGTTGTGTTTGACATGCAGCAGCGATCTGGATCCCGCTGTGATATCACTGGTCGGAGCTAGAAGTCCAGAACTTTATTTTGTCGCTGATCACCCGCTGTCATCGCTGGATCGGCGTGTGTGACGCCGATCCAGCGATGTGTTCACTTGTAACCAGGGTAAATATCGGGTTACTAAGTGCAGGGCCGCGCTTAGTAACCCGATATTTACCCTCGTTACCATTGTAAAAGTAAAAGAAAAAAACAGTACATACTCACATTCTGATGTCTGTCACGTCCCCCAGCGTCCACAGGGTTACGCGCTGCTGCTCAGAGCTTCCTGCACTGAATGTGTCAGCGCCGGCCATAAAGCAGAGCACAGCGGTGACGTCACCACTGTGCTCTGCTTTACTGCCGGCGCTCACACATTCAGTGCAGGAAGCTCTGAGCAGCAGCGCGTAACCCTGTGGACGCTGGGGGACGTGACAGACATCAGAATGTGAGTATGTACTGTTTTTTTCTTTTACTTTTACAATGGTAACGAGGGTAAATATCGGGTTACTAAGCGCGGCCCTGCACTTAGTAACCCGATGTTTACCCTGGTTACCCGGGTGCTGCAGGGGGACTTCGGCAAAGTTGAAGACAGTTTCAACTGTGCCGAAGTCGTTCCCCTGATCATTGGTCGCTGGAGAGAGCTGTCTGTGTGACAGCTCCCCAGCGACCACACAACGACTTACCAACGATCACGGCCAGGTCGTATCGCTGGTCGTGATCATTGGTAAGTCGTTTAGTGTATCGGTACCTTAAGGGTAAGTTCACACAGGACTTTTTTGCTGCGTATTTTTATGCTAATTTTCAGCTGCTTTTTACAGTACCAGCAAAGCCTATGAGATTTCAGAAATCTCATGCACATACATTGGGTTTTTGTTTGACCAGTATTTTCTGCTTTGCTGCGTTTTTTGGACATAGGGCATGTCACTTCTTTCAGCGTTTTTGCTGCGTTTTTGCAGCGTTTTTTCACCCATTGACTTGAATGGGTGATGAAAAAACGCTGCAAAAATGCAGCAAAAACGCATGTAGCATTATTTGCTGCGTTTTTTGTGCAGAAAAATCATGGCCAGCAGGAAGTGATCTCACAGCCAAGAGCTTAGGGGTGTGGTTAGTGAGGTGTGAAGAGCCATTGTGAGCCATTGTGAGGTGTGACGAGCCATTGTGAGGTGTCCTGATTGTGATCTATTGTGAGGGAGTTCCTGGTAGTGAGCTGTGAAGAGCCATTGTGAGGTGTGAAGAGCCATTGTGAGGTGTCCTGATTGTGATCTATTGTGAGGGAGTTCCTGGTAGTGAGGTGTGAAGAGCCATTGTGAGCCATTGTGAGGTGTGAAGAGACATAGTGCGGTGTCCTGATTGTGATCTATTGTAAGGGAGTTCCTGGTAGTGAGGTGTGAAGAGCCATTGTGAGCCATTGTCAGGTGTGAAGAGCCATTGTGAGGTGTCCTGATTGTGATCTATTGTGAGGGAGTTTCTGGTAGTGAGGTGTTAGCCATGTCTTGGTATAGGAGGATGAGCATTAATGTTTCCCAACTAATCATGGAGGTAATATTTTTTTTAATTTGTGATATATCTATCTATCCGATTGTTTGCAATGGTACACTTTGCGATGCTCATGTGCTGTTATGTACATGTTCATGTGTTCTGCATGTGTATGTTTGTATCTTCCTTGTCATGAATGTTGGCTTCATTTCATCTTGCATTTGGTAATTACTTTTTCATTTATTTTTCCAAGGTGGAAGCAATGCCTATAATTTGGGATGTAGCTTGCCCAAACTACAGTGATCGTCAAAAAAAGGCCGATGCATGGCATGTAATTCGCCGTAAATTGTTCCCCCGCTGGGATGAAGGCGATGCTAAGCTCCACTGGGGTCACTCAACTTTATTATCATGCACAAATAGACAAAAAAACGCACCAAAACCGCACAAAAAACGCATCTATTATAAGCAGCTGAAAATTGGCATAAAAAACGCAGCAAAAATACGCAGCAAAAAAGTCCTGTGTGAACTTACCCAAAAAACGCACCAAATACGCACCAAAAAAAACGCACCTAAATTAGCATAAAAAAACGCAGCAAAAAAGTCCTGTGTGAACTTACCCTAAGTCTGTAATAGTGACTGTACATTGAGTGTGTTAAGCTTTGTTTATTGATGTGTGCTTATATGCTAATCGTGCTACTTAATGCCATCACCATTGTTTACCTTATCTTGATGTTGGACTGAAAGACCCTGGGTAATTCTAAAAATAGCTTACATGCCTTGGGTATAAAAAGACTCAGAGATCACATCCTGGGTGACGGAAGTAACACAGAGCTATCAGCCAGACATTCTGCAAACCACCTAACAGACAAGAGAAAGGACTGCAGCCAATTCATCATGGCACCATCACGAGGGACACTGATCTAGGATTCTATAGAATATAACCTAGGGGTTTTTGGCTCCAGTTGGAAGGACACAGATCTGATCCAGTGATCATCTCTGAACCATGGATCTGTTTGGAGAAAGCCAGGGTTGGGACCCACTGGTCGCCTGGTTCCATGGAGATGGTCAGATAAGCCAGGTGGTGACTCTCGTGTCAACTGGCTTTGGACCTTGTATGGACTCTATGGACAGTTCTTGGTCATCTCCCTATACTTGTCGTTACCCCTTCTCTGGGTGTTCATCCACAGATGGAGTAGCGACCCTGGGAGCTCTGACATCATGTCATACTGGAAACACATGGAGATGCAGTGATATTTTATATGCGTCCATGTAACCGAACAATTCCAGCCATGGTGGGATTGTTCTGTTTGCTATTGTGTGTTATGGTTCCATAAAGTATTGCCACACTGTTTTACCTTAACCCTGTGTTGTCTGTGTAGTGTATTGCCCACGGGGAGATAGAGCGGGCGTCCAGTGGTATGAGCCGTGGTCCATGCAGTCTTGCTAAAGACAGCCGGGCCAGCGGACGAGAGCACCCACTGACCCCGTTTCTCCGTTACAGTGTGTTTTTTTTTTTTCTAGCGTTTTTTCACCATTCACCAGTCATTCATTTCAATGGGTGAAAAACGCTGAAAGAAGTGACATGCTACATTGCGCAAAAAACAGGCAAAGCACAAAATTCTGATAACAGAAATAACAATGTGTGTGTGAGATTTCGGAAATCTCAGCCTTTGCTGGTGCTGCAAAACACAGCTGAAAATCTGCATTAAAAAAACCACTGCATAAACGCCTAATGTGAACTTAGCCTTATAGTCCAGCTTGCTATGGAAGTGGTAATACCATTTTCGTATAGCAGCCATTTATAACACCAAACTTCTTTTTGACCCCTGCCTAATGTTCTGCTGCTTATGTACATACAGTATATATATAACTATAACTGTGACTACATGGTAAATAGGAAATGAAAAAACTCAGGAAATTTTGAGTTTCAACAGCGGATGTCTATTAGTCAACTAAAACATTTTTTTATGGTGTCATGCAATGCCTGTAAGTGATTCTATTTCCTTGTCTTACCTGTCGTATGATGACATGGTGAACTGAGTTAAGAGGTCACATACAGCTGATACAAGACATGAAGGAATGGTTTCAACAAGTATATGCAGGCAACAATGGCAAATCAGACATTTCCAGCTTTCAGGGAAAACATTCTAGCAATAGAAAGCTTTATTATTATTTATGACTGATTTATACCTTATGACTTTGTTAGTAAATGATCTATGAATGTAACAATGATGATATGAAAAACCACGCAATACATACAGTGGATAGAAAGTCTATACACCCCTGTTAAAATACCAGATTTTTGTCATGTAAAGAAATCATACCTAGAAGAATAATTTCCTAACATTTTTATCCTTAAGGTACCTTCACACTGAACAACTTAACAACGATAACGATAGCGATCCGTGACGTTGCAGCGTCCTGGATAGCGATCTCGTTGTGTTTGACACGCAGCAGCGATCAGGATCCTGCTGTGACATCGTTGGTCGGAGCTAGAAGGCCAGCACCTTATTTCGTCGCTGGATCACCCGCTGACATCGCTGGATCGGTGTGTGTGACACCGATCCAGCGATGTGTTCACTTGTAACCAGGGTAAATATCGGGTTACTAAGCGCAGGGCCGCGCTTAGTAACCCGATATTTACCCTGGTTACCATTGTAAAAGTAAAAAAAAAACACTACATACTCACCTTCTGATGTCCGTCACGTCCCCCGCCGGTGGCTTCCCTGCACTGAATGTGTCAGTGCCGGCCGGCCGTAAAGCAGAGCACAGCGGTGACGTCACCGCTCTGCTTTTGGGCCGGCGCTTACACAGTGCAGGGAAGTGGACGCCGGGGGACGCGACAGACACCGGAATGTAAGTATGTAGTGTTTGTTTTTTTACATTTACACTGGTAACCAGGGTAAACATCGGGTTACTAAGCGCAGGGCCGCGCTTAGTAACCTGATGTTTACCCTGGTTACCCGGGGACTTTGGCATCGTTGGTCGCTGGAGAGCGGTCTATGTGACAGCTCTCCAGCGACCACACAACGACGAAACAGCGACGCTGCAGCAATCGGCATCGTTGTCTATATCGCTGCAGCGTCGCTTAATGTGACGGTACCTTTAATGTCAGCCATGATCTGAACAAATCCATTAAGAAACAAACTAAAATAATTTTGAGGAAGGGAATAAAAATAACAAACCCAAAATAATGTGGTTGCATAACTTTGTGCACCCTATTATAATTGGGGATATGGATGTGTTAAATTTGAAAATCACATCTAAACCCTTGTTAAAGTGAAGCTGTCACATGAAAAAACACTATTAACCTGCAGATATGGGGTTAATGTGCAGGTTTATAGCGCTTTGAACCTGCTCAGCACTTGCACTTAGAACCCCACTGCCAGGGGAAAATTAATTTTATTACTCCCGGTAGCATTCAGTCACGGGGCAGCGGTGGTACAAGTTCAGTCTCCTGTGTAGAGAGCAGCCACTGTAATGGCACCCCCACACTGACTGACAGCTCGCTCAACATTAGGACCGGCTGTCAGTCAGTTTCGGGGTCGTGGTTACAGCTGCTGCTCTCTATATACAGAATGGAGGCTGAACTCGTGCCAGTGGCTGAGACCCAAATAAATTAAATAAAGTTAATTTCCTCCCAGCAGTGGGGTTCTAAGTGCAAGCAGCGGACAGGTTCAAAACTCTATTTACCTGCAGATTAACCCTACATTTGCAGGTTAAAAGCATTTTTTCATGTGACAGGTTCCCTTTAAATAGTAGTCAGTACACAGCCGTCATCATTTACAGTAATTTGAATTACCTCCATATAACGTTTAGCTGTTCTAGTAGGATTTTCCTGTCGTTTTCTTAGTTACATTAGGCAGCCAAAGCCATGGTCCATAACAGCTTACAACACAGCAAAGGGATCTCATTGCTGAAAACTATGTCAGGAGAAAGGTACAAAAAAATTCAAGGCATTAGATATATCTAAGGATATCTAAGGAGTTTGTATGTTCTCCTCGTGTTTGTGTGGGTTTTCTCGGGTTCTCCGGTTTCCTCCCTCATTCCAAAGACATACCGATAGGGAATTTAGATTGTGAGCCCCATCGGGGACAGCGATGATAATGTGGGCAAACTGTAAAGTGCTGCGGAATATGTTAGCGCTATATAAAAATAAAGATTATTATTATTATATAACAAGGAACAATGTGATGACGGTCAACAAGAAGAGGCTTACATTTTTTCTCAAAAATTGATAAACAGTCAAGAAGAAAACTGGTCCATGAGGCTTCCAAGAGACCTACAGCAACATTAAAGGAGCTGCAGGAATCTCTGGTAAGTACTGATTGTGTAACTAATGTGACAACAATCTCCCATATTCTTCATATTTCTGGCCTGTGAGGTAGGATGGCAAGACAAATATCTTTTCTTGTAGAGAAAAACATCCAAGCCTGGCTTTGTTTTACCAAAACCAACATTTAATCTGCTGGAAGGATGTGGGAAAACGTGTTATAGTCCGATGATACCAAAGTTGAAATTTTTGGCCATAATTCGAAAAGGTACGTTTGGACCAAAGCCAACACTGCACATCATCAAAATAACACCATACACATGGATCACCCCCACGTTAAGGGCAATGGGGTACTCGGTACCGGGTTCTTCAGTGTTCTGTGGGGATGTCACGGTGGCCCGACCCGGTCCGTGGCCCTTTGAGGGACGTCCAATAAAGAAAGGAGAGTTTTTATGGTTTTGGGAAAGGTCTTTAAAGGGGTAGTTCGTGACGCCACCTGTGGTATTCTGTCAGGGTGACCGACGCTGCTTAGGGGTCCGCTGGGGTGATGTTATGGCAGCTAGATGGTATACCTTCCCACAGGTGAAGTGTATCTCCAGGGCTTCCAAGAAGTGTAGGTGGTGATGGTGGATGATGTGAGGCGCAGTGAAGAATGAGGACACCAGGTTGCAGTCTCTTTACCTTTACTGAAGGCTGCAGCATCCACAGTCCAGGGTACAGATCACAGGGTAGGCAGAGTCCAGCCGGTCTGAAGGCAAATCCAGAGTCCCCTTATCCAGGTGGAAATCAGTAGCCTTCCTCTAGCGCCTGTGCGTTGTAGTACCTCCCTGCTGAGCTTCCTGGTAAGGTCCTCACAACTATTGTAGATGTTCTAGATGTTATTTCTTCCTCTCTGTCCCACAGATGGTATGGATAGGACAATCCCGTATGACTGATGGCCTGAGGCTTTTTATAGGGACCCTAGAGACGCCCCGACTCCCACAAGTTGCCACCGTGTCTCCTAGGTATTAAGGTCGGGCAGCCAACTTGGAATCGACTGTCCCGCCGGTCTCTGGAGCAAGGCTTGGAGACAGTTGCTCCCTCGGTGTTCCGGCCACCGGCTTCGCGCCTCAGAAGGAGGCAGCCTTTTACAGGGCAGAACTCCTTCTGGTGTTATCTCCTTGTGCTATGACTTCGTTTCTCACCCTCTACAACACAATTCTCTTCGTGTTCTTTCAAAGGATGCTGCCGCACGTGGGGCAGGCGCAGCTCCGTGTCTTTCTGTCTAGACCTCTGACAGGATCCCACCCCTGTCAGGGACCGTCTGTCTGCAGTTCCGATGCTCCTCCTTCCCCTATCTGCCTGACAGGTGTTGCCTGGGAAAAGCCCAGCCAGCTTCTCCCTGACTTTCTATCCAGCCCACCAATTTTACCCAACTGTGAGGTGTGCCCTAGTAGATAGGAGCAAGGCTCCCCCTGGTGGTCTGGAGTGTGAAGCGTGGTGTATGGTTTGTGATACCTGGTAGGAAGATCTCCTTTAGTGCCATCAGATGTAATATCACTCCCCCTGGTGGAAGAATGACATTACTGCAACGACCAGGATTCTGGGGCGCTGCACACACAGAGTGAAGGATGGCGGGGGCAGCATTATGCTTTGTGGCTGTTTTTCGGCAGCTGGAACTGGAGCTTAAGTCAAGTTGCAAATATTAGTCAATTTTGCAACAAAACCTTCAGGTCTTTGCTATAAGCTGAAGATGAAGAGAAATGTATTCTTTCAGTACGACAATGTTCCTAAAAATACCTCCAAATCAACAAAATAATGGCTTTGCCAGAAGATCAATGTTTTGGAATGGCCCAGCCAGAGCGCCAGCCTGAATCCAATTGAAAATCTGTGGGTCTAGCTGTAGACGGTTGTACACAGTAGACACCATCACAATCTGCCAGATTTGGATCACTGCTGCAAGGAAGAGTAGGCTAGATATGCCATGCTGATAGACTCTTACCCAAAAAGACTGAATGCTGTCATAAATTCAAAGGGTATTTCAACATTGTATTAGTTTGTAGGGTATGCATATTTATAACATCACATTATTTTAGTTATTTTTCCAAGCAAAAAGATTTTCAGCTTTTTTAAAATTGAATTGTATAGATTAAAGGTGACATTAAGGGTAAAAAAAAGTTAAAAAAAAGTCTGAAATCTTGCAATTTTTACTTTGACCGCTGAGCATGCTGTTAGGGTATGTGCACAAAACAACTTTTCCAGGCAGATTCCGCTCTGAAAGGTCGCCTGAAAAGCACCAAGAATACCCTAAAAGGAATGAACATATGGACTTCTATGTAATAACACCTTGCCGTTCATATGTTCAGTCTTTTGAAGCAGCTAAAAGTGACCTGACCATTCTTCAGACGTTTCCACTCTGAAGATGCTTTATACAGTTTATGATGAGAAAGCTCAGAAGATGCACAGAAGTCGTATGGGCATTTTTTTGACTGTTTTGTCAGCATTGTTGATTCAGAAACCGCTAGAGGTTTCTTCATTATTAAATGTAGTTAAAAAAGAAAATATGGAAAACGACAATGACAAACATGCCTCAAACAGAATGGAAAAACACTCAAAAACCCTCTGATGGTCAAAAACATTGAAAAGGAATTGTGACAACTGTGACAACGACGGAGACGCAAAGAAGGAACGAAGGGGTGGACCCACTGGACCGTGACAACGATCCTCCCACGGGCGAGCTGACCAGATGGAACCGCCCCCTATACAGGGAGCGTTAGGGGCAGACCCGTGAGGGACTATCGCCATGGCATCTGGAAGGCAGAGTGAGAGGGGTAGAGAGAGACAAGACAGGATGGAGAGGTGGTACAAGAAAGCAGCACGAACCGGAAGGTAACTGAGGTCAGGCCGGCGAGTGAAGCAAGGACAGTGTAGTGGAAACGGACAAGCAGGCAGGTCAACGTGGAGGTAGGCTGGATGAGGAACAAGGACTGGACCTAGGGAAATAATGAAAGAAGCACAAGGTCAGGTATACGAGACGCTGGACAATAGTGCGGCCAAAGTCAGTTGCAAGCACAAATGAACACAAGGCACGGTTTGGAGGAAGAGGCAGAATAATAAGACCAGCGCTGTGAGGACTTCCGGGTTGGAGTCCTCCAGGGAATAGAGAGGAGAGGATGGAGCGGCAGGGACACTCTCAGAGATGTACACGCGCAGCGCTGAACCAAGCGTGCGCGCGCAACCGGCGAGCAGAGTCCGGAAGCGCACGCAGAGGAGAGGACCCTGGACGGGACCCCGCAGCAAAGGAGGCGCGTCGAGGCGCCGAAGACAGGTGAGTGCAAGAGGGAGCAGGGAGCTGCGGTGGAAGCGAAGATGTGACAGGAATTCAGAAGACAAGGAAAAAAAAATGCTGAAAAAGAAGCCTTCAGAAAATAAGCATCTTCCTTTAGAAAGACTCTCAGGGGTATGTCCGCCTAGAAAAGACACTTCCTGTTCTGTGGAGATTACATTTCAGAAGTCATTGCAATATTATCACAGAAAGGACTACAGTAAAATTTAAAGGGTTGTCCCCTTTCACACAATTTTCTGCCCCAGCTACAATTTGTTAAAAAACAACAAAGCGAGCTGTACTCACTTCCCTGGGTCCACTGGTGAGTCTCCGCCGCAGCTCTCGAAGTCTGGCTATGACTGCGGTGCAGCCGAAACATTGACATTCAATCCGTGAGCCCAACGTCTCTGCCAGTGTAGATAGAATGCACCCTTCATAGCCGCTGAACTCGATGATTGTCTGCCACGCTGTCGATGTGACATCAGCGCTGCAAAGAATACCATAAGCTGGGAGCAGCCACGGAGTCTCACTGATGGAGACGGAGAAGATTAGTACAGCACAGTTTTTTTTTTTTTTTTTAACAAACCCAGGGCAGAACATCTGAAAGTGAACAACCCCTTTAACACCTAAATATAGAGAACACATTATATAACAGCTCACCTCCTTCCTCCATTCTGCATAGTAACCTCTGCACATGACACAGAGCATGCTCTCTCATAGAAGTTAATTCAGCTCATAAGACTATGGTTTTCTACAGTCCATGTTGGAGCTATAAAGCGTATGCAGTTGAATAAGACGGTTAAGTATCCGCATATTCGTGTACAGAAAATAGAATAAAAAAATTACAGAATGTAAAAAGAAAAAAAGGATGTTTTACTATTTGGTTATGATTAGTAAAAAATATAGATGATACATTCTCTATAAACAGTAGTGTCATAACAACAACTGTCAGTCTGCGGTTTTCTTCTCATACCCACTAATCTTTGTGCATTATGCTTTGTTGTAACTTGTAGCCTTGTCTCTATCAACATACCCAAACAGATAGATACATCGCTACTGATCACAAGATACAGCACACCTTCCAAGTCTGGTCATCAAAAGTTCAATAATTTTGCCTAAGGGTATACGCACAAAGTCTTTATACACAGTTTTGGAGCAGAAACTACGAGATTTGGGGAGGTTTGAGGTTGTTGTTTCTTTTTTTAAATCGGATCATTTTTATTATTTGATTTTATAAACAATTACACACATACAATATAGTGCAAACACAATAAACTTAATAAACAAGTTTAACTTATAAAGTTTATACAGTCCTATACCTGCCAAGGTATTCCATGCCAAACAAAGTCATCAAAGTTGTCCAAATGAAGATTTTCCCAAAAACTGGTGACTCGTTTTTAAATACAGGGATTATACCAAAACTAGTATTGGTTGTATGTTCACTAACAACATGTTTACGAACGGAAAATAATTGGTATCTATATGTCCTCAACATACAATAATTAAAAAGCCGAAATAGCCAACCGGTCTAGTACAGTTATTCTGAGTAGGTCCACAGATGCCACCCCAGGGGTGACCAGCCACCGTTCCCATTTATTTATTAACTATTTTATTGAATTCCTTTTAAGGTAAGTACCTCTCTCCGGGCATATGGTATTATTAATTTTAGCTTTCAATTCCTTCAATGTTTGGAGATTACGATTAACAATTTCCTGGCCAGAAACAGTACTTTCAGAATGGCGTAAATCACAGGGGATCTTAAATTGCCCATTTAGTGCCTTGCTTTATTAGCTGACCTGAAGCTCCACAGTGGTCAGTTGTACCCCAGCCCTGAAACTGATGTACTGCAAGGCTATGAAGTATAACCAAGCGTTTGGAACTGCTAGGCCACCATTATCCTTTCCCCTTTGCAGGGTTTCAAGTTTAATTCTGGGCTGCTGTTTTTCCAGATGGGTTCCCAAAACAGGCCATGTACTTTATGAAAGAAAGACATAGGAATCCAAATCGGAGTATTATGAAGAAAATAAAGGAGTTGTGGCGTTAGGATCATTTTCAAAAGATTACTTCTTCCCACTGGAGACATCGGGAGGTGACACCATGTATCCACTTTAGACCTAAATTTTAACAGCAGTGGGGCTAAATTATGTGAATGAAAGTCCTGAGGGTTAGCAGAGACTATTACCCCCAAATATTTAAAAGAGTTTACTATTTGAATTTGTGTATGCTCCAATGAGTATTCCTCTGAAAGACGATCAACAGGCATAAATACTGGTTTGCTCCAGTTAATTAGAAGGCCCACCATTTTCCATATGTTTTAATTATGTCCATTACTGGTCCTATAGAAGTGCCTAGGTCCCCCCAAAAAAGAACCATATCATCAGCGTATAGAGAGATTTTCATCTCTATTGCCCCACACCGAAAGCCAGAGATTGTAGGATTATTTCGTATCAAACAGGCAAGTGGCTCTTTGGCTATTGCAAAAAGAAGGGGTGACAGGGGACAACCCTGCAGTGTTCCCCTTCCCAGATCAACAGATCCCGATATATGACCGTTAACCCAGAGTTTTGACCTAGGAGAACTATATAATAACTGGATCATTGAAATAAATTTATCACCGAATCCCATGTCCTTTAACACAGCCCACAAAAAGTTCCATTGAACGCTGTGAAATGCCTTGGCGGCGTCTAAGGAAAGGATCACCCTTGTTCCCATGGATATTGAACACAGCTGCATCCCCATATATAACCACCTCATATTATTTGAAGTGGACTTGTTTGGTGTAAATCCAGTTTAATCATTGTGTATTGCCCTTGTAATCTCCTTGGATAATCTATTTTCAAGAATCTTAGCCAGCAGTTTGACGTCGATTTGGAGGAGGGAGATGGCTCTATAAGAATCAGGCACGGATGGATCCTTTCCAGGTTTCAATATCAAAACCACTTCCGCCTCTTTCATCGATTCCGGGAGGTTACCAATTCTAATACTTTCTTGAAAAACTGCCAGTAAATTTGGAAGCAATATTTCTTGATATGTTTTGAAGAATTTCCCTGGTAACCCATCTGAACCTGGGGCCTTCTCATTTTGGGACCCTTGAATGGCCTCCTCTAGTTCCTCAAGTTCAATTGGTTTGTCTAGTATATATCCCTCTCTAGATTTCATAATTGTGGTAATGGAATGGTTGCTAAAAAGTTTTCTATTTCTTCTGAATTGGTAACACTTCTAGAAGAATAAATACTAGAAAAGTAATTATGCATAGTGTGGAGAATCTGCATCCTCCGTAACCACAACGCATGAAGTCTCTGGCTTGTTCCTGAAGGAAGTTGATGCACTGGGTGTTGACGGAAGCGGAGTATCCTAGCTCCCAGAGGTGAGGTTCTCGGTTACCGGACTGATGTACGTGGTGTGAAGCAGTCTCTGACACCCGCCTTAAAGCGTCTCATTTCAGTGGCGGTGGCGGGGATAAAGCTACACGACTCTAGATGAGTCGTGTAGCTGGTCACAGGAGTGAGTCTAAAGCCAGGTAACTGAGGATTTTTCAGGATGGAAAGTGCAGCGCCCCCACTGCCGCAGGGCCGAGGGGTACCCGGTACCGGGCCTCTGAGTCTCTGCTCTGGGGTTGTCACGGTGGCTAGACCCGGTCCGTGGCCCTGCTGAGGGGCGCCCAATGAAAGGTGTGGATGGTGGTGGTGGTGCGGTGCTGTGCCGGTCGCAGTAAATAACGACACCAGGTTGCAGTCTCTTTACCTCTTTACTGAAGGCTTCTGGATCCTCAGTCCGGAATACGGTTAGCCAGGCTGCGCAAGTCCGGCCGGTCCGATGGCACCTCCAGAGTTCCCTTTACAGGTGGAAATCTGTGCCTACCTTCTAGCGCTTGTGTGTTGTGGTCCTCCCCTGCTGTGCTTACGGGATAGTCCCCACAACTGTTGTGTCTGTTTCTCGTGTTCCCTCACAACTGGATTCTGATGTTCTTCTTCGTCCCCCAGATGATATGGCTAGGACGCACCCGTATGACGGGTAGGCTCGGAGCTCTTCCTGGACCCTAGTGTCGCCCTTCTCCTAGTGTGCCCCCCATGTCTTCATAGGTGATTGGTGTGAGACAGCCCGCCTATAGCTGACTGTCCTGCCATAGGTTTGAAGTATTGCTTGGAGCCTGATACTTCCTCGGCGTTCCGGCCACCGGCTACGCGCCTCAGTAGGATGTTGCCTCGATCTTACAGCACGACTCCCACTGGTATTTCTCCTTGTTGCGTTGATCTCGTTTCTCACTCAGCACAATGTACCTCGCTTCTTGTCCTTTCTTAGGGTACCGCCGCTATATCGTGCAGGCGCGGTCCCGTAGCGTTCTCTCTGGTTGCTAGGCCTCTGTCAGGATCCCACCCCTGACAGGGACCCCTCTGAATCTTCCCCTACAACACCCTCTGCCACAAGGTGTTGCCTGGTTCCAACCTAGTCAGCTTTCTCATCTAACTTCCTATCCAACCCCCAGTTATACCAGACTGTGAGGAGTGGCCTAATGCATAGTGCCCTTAGCTCCCCCTGGAGGCCAGACTGTGAAATGTATTGGTGTCTGTGATACCTGGTCAGATGAACTCCTTCAGTGCCATCAGACGTACCATAGCCCCCCTTAGTGGCGGAGCAACAGTACTGCAATGACCAGGACTCTGGGGTGCTGCACTCCCCCCCGGTTAAAACCAGTACTCCTGGACTGGGAAGAAAACAACAATACATGTCAGCAAAAAGACATACAATTTTTGAAATGCAATAACAAGTAAACTTTAACAGAGCTTCCCTTTATGGGAGGTGAGGACACTTGAACGTTACAAATATGGTTAAATATTTAAGTAACATACTATAAATAACTTCTCTTACCCAACCGGGTATTCTACTAAGTGCAAATTTTTGAACAATAATTTAACTTTGCCTTTAAGGACGTACTCGCTGAATCCACTAAAGACCTTCTTATAAAACATTATAAGGCTAATCAACTTTTCTGCATTCTCCTTCTTTACATCTGCAGGACCGCCTGTCCTATCTGCTCCAGGCCTACTGCCTCTCCTTTCTGTTACAGGACCGCCCCTTTCTGCCCAGGCCTACTGCCTTTCTACTACTATACACGGTATAGAACTTATCATCCATCTTTCAGTTCAGGATTACTGAGCCATCTCTATATGGCTCCTAGGAGGACTCATTGACTAACCCCGTACGGGTTCACTTTCTGTCCTCATTCTTCTAGCAACATCATTAAACATTTCTCACAATCAACTAGTTAGCTACATTTAACTTCTTCTTTCAAGACATTATTGCCATTTAACCATCTTAAGGCAACACTGTTCATAAGTGCAATATGTGAACATCCCCTTTAAGAGGGGACCAAGTCTCTATGAGGTAGTGCAACTTCTCAAGCTGCAAGTCTGTTCGCAGTAAGGACTCCGGTGCTGGTTCCCAGACCAGTGTCTTCGCAAAGAGTCCTTTCCTTGTGTAAAACCAGTAGAGAGCACCTTTAAGAAGGTGCAAACTATGTACAAAAAGTTTGTAATCATGCATTGTTCATGATTCAGCAGTTCTTTCAATGATGAATAAACAGGAAACAAAAACAAAAAGCAGAAGAAGGGATCCCGGGTAAACAAAGGGATCCCTTTAAGAGTTAACCCTGATCGGGTTGTAGCAGCAAAAACATCAGAAGGACAAACAGTTAACTATATACATGTTCAGAAGATCAGGACATTTACTTGAACCAATCAGGGGGCAGCACCGGCGGAGGCAACCCCTTTGGATATTGCCCGCCGCCTGGTACTGCGTAAGGGGGAGTACTGTCCCACCTGGGGGTCTGCGTACCCACTGTCTTCCGTTCTGGGGCAGCTGGAGCACCGACCACCTGGGAGGACGCCCCCTTGGCCACGACAGTGGTTGAGGTGACAATGTTGCAGGTCGTGGTTTTAATGACGGTGTACGTCGGAGTGACCTCGGTGGTTTTGGTGACGATCATGGGCTGACCACGAGGGGGCACCTTCGCCACGGGGGTCAGCTTCACTGGCACCTTAGTCGGGGGTGTCACGGGGCTCTGCTTCTTGTGGACATTCAGGGCGAACCACCCCTTTTCCCCAAAGTGCCTGGTGTAAATAACTTCATCCCCCGGGTAGAGATCCCGGTCTGGGTGGCCCTCTCTGAGATGAGACTCCACATCCCGTCGGTTAACAAAGACTTCGGCGTACAGGCCCGGCTCTTTGATAAAGCCCCAGCCTCCGCGGAGCTTGAAGGCGACAACGGTGCCCTGCCTGCGCGGGGCCTGGTGAGCGGTGGGGTCCTTGCGGGCCCGGTCCTTGACCGCCAAGTCCCTTTGGTGGTAGGCCTCCAGCCCGGCCTGGTACACCTTTTCGTTCTCCTCCCACTGCTGTTCCAGCTGGGCCTGGTATTCCTCCCAGCTCAGGGCCTGTACCATCTCCCCTTCCTGTGTCTTCACCCCGGGGAACCCCATGAGGTTGGGTCCTAGGTTCACCAAGCGGCATACTGTACGCTCCGCATGGACCTCACTCAGCAGGGTAATTGGTGGAATCGGGGCTTTCAAGAGGTGTTCCATACCCGTTGGCTCCTCCCACGGCAACAAGCGCTGGAGTCTATGGGTCCCAGGGAGAGGGGGTGCCGCGACGGGGCCTATCAACAGACCCTCAGCCAGCGGGACAGGGTCGGCGGACTCACCAGTCGGTGTGTGCCCTTCCTCCTCGGTCGGCTCCGCTGGTGGTATGGTCAATGGGAGCGTCGGCTGGGGTTCCGGCAGCAACGTAGGGTCCGGCGTCAGAAGGTCCTCCGCTGGCGTCTCCGTCCGTAGCTGGAGGAGTTGTTCGATCAGGCCCTCCATCTCCATTTGCAGGAGACCGGTCCCGCTCACGGAGAGCTGGCCACTGTGCTCATCCGGGTGGCTGGGGAAGTCTTTGGCTTCAACCCCGCATTCCTGGTCTGAGCGACTTGTCATGGCGTCCTCCGCATGGGTCGCTTCCTGGTCTTTTTCCTGCTCTCTCCTTCGTGGGCGGTTTCGTTTTCTCTGTCTCCGCCCACCATTGAGAATCAGGAGGCGGATCTCGGCTGCTGACTGACACGTCCTCACAGTGCAGAAATATTTAGACTGGGCGGCCATTGTCTTTCGCGCTCTTCAGCTGGTCCACGCCTACTCCACGCCCCTCTTCTTCTCCTGCGCTCTCCTTAGCGCTGTAATGGCGGCGGCTTTGGCGGGAACTTCTGGCGGCAAGTGGCAATACACAGTCTTTGCAATAAATCACAGTCCAAGCACAATAAATCACAGTTCCAAGGCACACATGACCTGATTCTTCAGGCTTAAGTAGATCCTGTTCGTGACGCCAAGTTTGCAGTGCCCTCACTGCCGCAGGGCCGAGGGGTACCCGGTACCGGGCCTCTGAGTCTCTGCTCTGGGGTTGTCACGGTGGCTAGACCCGGTCCGTGGCCCTGCTGAGGGGCGCCCAATGAAAGGTGTGGATGGTGGTGGTGGTGCGGTGCTGTGCCGGTCGCAGTAAATAACGACACCAGGTTGCAGTCTCTTTACCTCTTTACTGAAGGCTTCTGGATCCTCAGTCCGGAATACGGTTAGCCAGGCTGCGCAAGTCCGGCCGGTCCGATGGCACCTCCAGAGTTCCCTTTACAGGTGGAAATCTGTGCCTACCTTCTAGCGCTTGTGTGTTGTGGTCCTCCCCTGCTGTGCTTACGGGATAGTCCCCACAACTGTTGTGTCTGTTTCTCGTGTTCCCTCACAACTGGATTCTGATGTTCTTCTTCGTCCCCCAGATGATATGGCTAGGACGCACCCGTATGACGGGTAGGCTCGGAGCTCTTCCTGGACCCTAGTGTCGCCCTTCTCCTAGTGTGCCCCCCATGTCTTCATAGGTGATTGGTGTGAGACAGCCCGCCTATAGCTGACTGTCCTGCCGTAGGTTTGAAGTATTGCTTGGAGCCTGATACTTCCTCGGCGTTCCGGCCACCGGCTACGCGCCTCAGTAGGATGTTGCCTCGATCTTACAGCACGACTCCCACTGGTATTTCTCCTTGTTGCGTTGATCTCGTTTCTCACTCAGCACAATGTACCTCGCTTCTTGTCCTTTCTTAGGGTACCGCCGCTATATCGTGCAGGCGCGGTCCCGTAGCGTTCTCTCTGGTTGCTAGGCCTCTGTCAGGATCCCACCCCTGACAGGGACCCCTCTGAATCTTCCCCTACAACACCCTCTGCCACAAGGTGTTGCCTGGTTCCAACCTAGTCAGCTTTCTCATCTAACTTCCTATCCAACCCCCAGTTATACCAGACTGTGAGGAGTGGCCTAATGCATAGTGCCCTTAGCTCCCCCTGGAGGCCAGACTGTGAAATGTATTGGTGTCTGTGATACCTGGTCAGATGAACTCCTTCAGTGCCATCAGACGTACCATAGCCCCCCTTAGTGGCGGAGCAACAGTACTGCAATGACCAGGACTCTGGGGCGCTGCACTCCCCCCCGGTTAAAACCAGTACTCCTGGACTGGGAAGAAAACAACAATACATGTCAGCAAAAAGACATACAATTTTTGAAATGCAATAACAAGTAAACTTTAACAGAGCTTCCCTTTATGGGAGGTGAGGACACTTGAACGTTACAAATATGGTTAAATATTTAAGTAACATACTATAAATAACTTCTCTTACCCAACCGGGTATTCTACTAAGTGCAAATTTTTGAACAATAATTTAACTTTGCCTTTAAGGACGTACTCGCTGAATCCACTAAAGACCTTCTTATAAAACATTATAAGGCTAATCAACTTTTCTGCATTCTCCTTCTTTACATCTGCAGGACCGCCTGTCCTATCTGCTCCAGGCCTACTGCCTCTCCTTTCTGTTACAGGACCGCCCCTTTCTGCCCAGGCCTACTGCCTTTCTACTACTATACACGGTATAGAACTTATCATCCATCTTTCAGTTCAGGATTACTGAGCCATCTCTATATGGCTCCTAGGAGGACTCATTGACTAACCCCGTACGGGTTCACTTTCTGTCCTCATTCTTCTAGCAACATCATTAAACATTTCTCACAATCAACTAGTTAGCTACATTTAACTTCTTCTTTCAAGACATTATTGCCATTTAACCATCTTAAGGCAACACTGTTCATAAGTGCAATATGTGAACATCCCCTTTAAGAGGGGACCAAGTCTCTATGAGGTAGTGCAACTTCTCAAGCTGCAAGTCTGTTCGCAGTAAGGACTCCGGTGCTGGTTCCCAGACCAGTGTCTTCGCAAAGAGTCCTTTCCTTGTGTAAAACCAGTAGAGAGCACCTTTAAGAAGGTGCAAACTATGTACAAAAAGTTTGTAATCATGCATTGTTCATGATTCAGCAGTTCTTTCAATGATGAATAAACAGGAAACAAAAACAAAAAGCAGAAGAAGGGATCCCGGGTAAACAAAGGGATCCCTTTAAGAGTTAACCCTGATCGGGTTGTAGCAGCAAAAACATCAGAAGGACAAACAGTTAACTATATACATGTTCAGAAGATCAGGACATTTACTTGAACCAATCAGGGGGCAGCACCGGCGGAGGCAACCCCTTTGGATATTGCCCGCCGCCTGGTACTGCGTAAGGGGGAGTACTGTCCCACCTGGGGGTCTGCGTACCCACTGTCTTCCGTTCTGGGGCAGCTGGAGCACCGACCACCTGGGAGGACGCCCCCTTGGCCACGACAGTGGTTGAGGTGACAATGTTGCAGGTCGTGGTTTTAATGACGGTGTACGTCGGAGTGACCTCGGTGGTTTTGGTGACGATCATGGGCTGACCACGAGGGGGCACCTTCGCCACGGGGGTCAGCTTCACTGGCACCTTAGTCGGGGGTGTCACGGGGCTCTGCTTCTTGTGGACATTCAGGGCGAACCACCCCTTTTCCCCAAAGTGCCTGGTGTAAATAACTTCGTCCCCCGGGTAGAGATCCCGGTCTGGGTGGCCCTCTCTGAGATGAGACTCCACATCCCGTCGGTTAACAAAGACTTCGGCGTACAGGCCCGGCTCTTTGATAAAGCCCCAGCCTCCGCGGAGCTTGAAGGCGACAACGGTGCCCTGCCTGCGCGGGGCCTGGTGAGCGGTGGGGTCCTTGCGGGCCCGGTCCTTGACCGCCAAGTCCCTTTGGTGGTAGGCCTCCAGCCCGGCCTGGTACACCTTTTCGTTCTCCTCCCACTGCTGTTCCAGCTGGGCCTGGTATTCCTCCCAGCTCAGGGCCTGTACCATCTCCCCTTCCTGTGTCTTCACCCCGGGGAACCCCATGAGGTTGGGTCCTAGGTTCACCAAGCGGCATACTGTACGCTCCGCATGGACCTCACTCAGCAGGGTAATTGGTGGAATCGGGGCTTTCAAGAGGTGTTCCATACCCGTTGGCTCCTCCCACGGCAACAAGCGCTGGAGTCTATGGGTCCCAGGGAGAGGGGGTGCCGCGACGGGGCCTATCAACAGACCCTCAGCCAGCGGGACAGGGTCGGCGGACTCACCAGTCGGTGTGTGCCCTTCCTCCTCGGTCGGCTCCGCTGGTGGTATGGTCAATGGGAGCGTCGGCTGGGATTCCGGCAGCAACGTAGGGTCCGGCGTCAGAAGGTCCTCCGCTGGCGTCTCCGTCCGTAGCTGGAGGAGTTGTTCGATCAGGCCCTCCATCTCCATTTGCAGGAGACCGGTCCCGCTCACGGAGAGCTGGCCACTGTGCTCATCCGGGTGGCTGGGGAAGTCTTTGGCTTCAACCCCGCATTCCTGGTCTGAGCGACTTGTCATGGCGTCCTCCGCATGGGTCGCTTCCTGGTCTTTTTCCTGCTCTCTCCTTCGTGGGCGGTTTCGTTTTCTCTGTCTCCGCCCACCATTGAGAATCAGGAGGCGGATCTCGGCTGCTGACTGACACGTCCTCACAGTGCAGAAATATTTAGACTGGGCGGCCATTGTCTTTCGCGCTCTTCAGCTGGTCCACGCCTACTCCACGCCCCTCTTCTTCTCCTGCGCTCTCCTTAGCGCTGTAATGGCGGCGGCTTTGGCGGGAACTTCTGGCGGCAAGTGGCAATACACAGTCTTTGCAATAAATCACAGTCCAAGCACAATAAATCACAGTTCCAAGGCACACATGACCTGATTCTTCAGGCTTAAGTAGATCCTGTTCGTGACGCCAAGTTTGCAGTGCCCTCACTGCCGCAGGGCCGAGGGGTACCCGGTACCGGGCCTCTGAGTCTCTGCTCTGGGGTTGTCACGGTGGCTAGACCCGGTCCGTGGCCCTGCTGAGGGGCGCCCAATGAAAGGTGTGGATGGTGGTGGTGGTGCGGTGCTGTGCCGGTCGCAGTAAATAACGACACCAGGTTGCAGTCTCTTTACCTCTTTACTGAAGGCTTCTGGATCCTCAGTCCGGAATACGGTTAGCCAGGCTGCGCAAGTCCGGCCGGTCCGATGGCACCTCCAGAGTTCCCTTTACAGGTGGAAATCTGTGCCTACCTTCTAGCGCTTGTGTGTTGTGGTCCTCCCCTGCTGTGCTTACGGGATAGTCCCCACAACTGTTGTGTCTGTTTCTCGTGTTCCCTCACAACTGGATTCTGATGTTCTTCTTCGTCCCCCAGATGATATGGCTAGGACGCACCCGTATGACGGGTAGGCTCGGAGCTCTTCCTGGACCCTAGTGTCGCCCTTCTCCTAGTGTGCCCCCCATGTCTTCATAGGTGATTGGTGTGAGACAGCCCGCCTATAGCTGACTGTCCTGCCGTAGGTTTGAAGTATTGCTTGGAGCCTGATACTTCCTCGGTGTTCCGGCCACCGGCTACGCGCCTCAGTAGGATGTTGCCTCGATCTTACAGCACGACTCCCACTGGTATTTCTCCTTGTTGCGTTGATCTCGTTTCTCACTCAGCACAATGTACCTCGCTTCTTGTCCTTTCTTAGGGTACCGCCGCTATATCGTGCAGGCGCGGTCCCGTAGCGTTCTCTCTGGTTGCTAGGCCTCTGTCAGGATCCCACCCCTGACAGGGACCCCTCTGAATCTTCCCCTACAACACCCTCTGCCACAAGGTGTTGCCTGGTTCCAACCTAGTCAGCTTTCTCATCTAACTTCCTATCCAACCCCCAGTTATACCAGACTGTGAGGAGTGGCCTAATGCATAGTGCCCTTAGCTCCCCCTGGAGGCCAGACTGTGAAATGTATTGGTGTCTGTGATACCTGGTCAGATGAACTCCTTCAGTGCCATCAGACGTACCATAGCCCCCCTTAGTGGCGGAGCAACAGTACTGCAATGACCAGGACTCTGGGGCGCTGCACTCCCCCCCGGTTAAAACCAGTACTCCTGGACTGGGAAGAAAACAACAATACATGTCAGCAAAAAGACATACAATTTTTGAAATGCAATAACAAGTAAACTTTAACAGAGCTTCCCTTTATGGGAGGTGAGGACACTTGAACGTTACAAATATGGTTAAATATTTAAGTAACATACTATAAATAACTTCTCTTACCCAACCGGGTATTCTACTAAGTGCAAATTTTTGAACAATAATTTAACTTTGCCTTTAAGGACGTACTCGCTGAATCCACTAAAGACCTTCTTATAAAACATTATAAGGCTAATCAACTTTTCTGCATTCTCCTTCTTTACATCTGCAGGACCGCCTGTCCTATCTGCTCCAGGCCTACTGCCTCTCCTTTCTGTTACAGGACCGCCCCTTTCTGCCCAGGCCTACTGCCTTTCTACTACTATACACGGTATAGAACTTATCATCCATCTTTCAGTTCAGGATTACTGAGCCATCTCTATATGGCTCCTAGGAGGACTCATTGACTAACCCCGTACGGGTTCACTTTCTGTCCTCATTCTTCTAGCAACATCATTAAACATTTCTCACAATCAACTAGTTAGCTACATTTAACTTCTTCTTTCAAGACATTATTGCCATTTAACCATCTTAAGGCAACACTGTTCATAAGTGCAATATGTGAACATCCCCTTTAAGAGGGGACCAAGTCTCTATGAGGTAGTGCAACTTCTCAAGCTGCAAGTCTGTTCGCAGTAAGGACTCCGGTGCTGGTTCCCAGACCAGTGTCTTCGCAAAGAGTCCTTTCCTTGTGTAAAACCAGTAGAGAGCACCTTTAAGAAGGTGCAAACTATGTACAAAAAGTTTGTAATCATGCATTGTTCATGATTCAGCAGTTCTTTCAATGATGAATAAACAGGAAACAAAAACAAAAAGCAGAAGAAGGGATCCCGGGTAAACAAAGGGATCCCTTTAAGAGTTAACCCTGATCGGGTTGTAGCAGCAAAAACATCAGAAGGACAAACAGTTAACTATATACATGTTCAGAAGATCAGGACATTTACTTGAACCAATCAGGGGGCAGCACCGGCGGAGGCAACCCCTTTGGATATTGCCCGCCGCCTGGTACTGCGTAAGGGGGAGTACTGTCCCACCTGGGGGTCTGCGTACCCACTGTCTTCCGTTCTGGGGCAGCTTGAGCACCGACCACCTGGGAGGACGCCCCCTTGGCCACGACAGTGGTTGAGGTGACAATGTTGCAGGTCGTGGTTTTAATGACGGTGTACGTCGGAGTGACCTCGGTGGTTTTGGTGACGATCATGGGCTGACCACGAGGGGGCACCTTCGCCACGGGGGTCAGCTTCACTGGCACCTTAGTCGGGGGTGTCACGGGGCTCTGCTTCTTGTGGACATTCAGGGCGAACCACCCCTTTTCCCCAAAGTGCCTGGTGTAAATAACTTCGTCCCCCGGGTAGAGATCCCGGTCTGGGTGGCCCTCTCTGAGATGAGACTCCACATCCCGTCGGTTAACAAAGACTTCGGCGTACAGGCCCGGCTCTTTGATAAAGCCCCAGCCTCCGCGGAGCTTGAAGGCGACAACGGTGCCCTGCCTGTGCGGGGCCTGGTGAGCGGTGGGGTCCTTGCGGGCCCGGTCCTTGACCGCCAAGTCCCTTTGGTGGTAGGCCTCCAGCCCGGCCTGGTACACCTTTTCGTTCTCCTCCCACTGCTGTTCCAGCTGGGCCTGGTATTCCTCCCAGCTCAGGGCCTGTACCATCTCCCCTTCCTGTGTCTTCACCCCGGGGAACCCCATGAGGTTGGGTCCTAGGTTCACCAAGCGGCATACTGTACGCTCCGCATGGACCTCACTCAGCAGGGTAATTGGTGGAATCGGGGCTTTCAAGAGGTGTTCCATACCCGTTGGCTCCTCCCACGGCAACAAGCGCTGGAGTCTATGGGTCCCAGGGAGAGGGGGTGCCGCGACGGGGCCTATCAACAGACCCTCAGCCAGCGGGACAGGGTCGGCGGACTCACCAGTCGGTGTGTGCCCTTCCTCCTCGGTCGGCTCCGCTGGTGGTATGGTCAATGGGAGCGTCGGCTGGGGTTCCGGCAGCAACGTAGGGTCCGGCGTCAGAAGGTCCTCCGCTGGCGTCTCCGTCTGTAGCTGGAGGAGTTGTTCGATCAGGCCCTCCATCTCCATTTGCAGGAGACCGGTCCCGCTCACGGAGAGCTGGCCACTGTGCTCATCCGGGTGGCTGGGGAAGTCTTTGGCTTCAACCCCGCATTCCTGGTCTGAGCGACTTGTCATGGCGTCCTCCGCATGGGTCGCTTCCTGGTCTTTTTCCTGCTCTCTCCTTCGTGGGCGGTTTCGTTTTCTCTGTCTCCGCCCACCATTGAGAATCAGGAGGCGGATCTCGGCTGCTGACTGACACGTCCTCACAGTGCAGAAATATTTAGACTGGGCGGCCATTGTCTTTCGCGCTCTTCAGCTGGTCCACGCCTACTCCACGCCCCTCTTCTTCTCCTGCGCTCTCCTTAGCGCTGTAATGGCGGCGGCTTTGGCGGGAACTTCTGGCGGCAAGTGGCAATACACAGTCTTTGCAATAAATCACAGTCCAAGCACAATAAATCACAGTTCCAAGGCACACATGACCTGATTCTTCAGGCTTAAGTAGATCCTGTTCGTGACGCCAAGTTTGCAGTGCCCTCACTGCCGCAGGGCCGAGGGGTACCCGGTACCGGGCCTCTGAGTCTCTGCTCTGGGGTTGTCACGGTGGCTAGACCCGGTCCGTGGCCCTGCTGAGGGGCGCCCAATGAAAGGTGTGGATGGTGGTGGTGGTGCGGTGCTGTGCCGGTCGCAGTAAATAACGACACCAGGTTGCAGTCTCTTTACCTCTTTACTGAAGGCTTCTGGATCCTCAGTCCGGAATACGGTTAGCCAGGCTGCGCAAGTCCGGCCGGTCCGATGGCACCTCCAGAGTTCCCTTTACAGGTGGAAATCTGTGCCTACCTTCTAGCGCTTGTGTGTTGTGGTCCTCCCCTGCTGTGCTTACGGGATAGTCCCCACAACTGTTGTGTCTGTTTCTCGTGTTCCCTCACAACTGGATTCTGATGTTCTTCTTCGTCCCCCAGATGATATGGCTAGGACGCACCCGTATGACGGGTAGGCTCGGAGCTCTTCCTGGACCCTAGTGTCGCCCTTCTCCTAGTGTGCCCCCCATGTCTTCATAGGTGATTGGTGTGAGACAGCCCGCCTATAGCTGACTGTCCTGCCGTAGGTTTGAAGTATTGCTTGGAGCCTGATACTTCCTCGGCGTTCCGGCCACCGGCTACGCGCCTCAGTAGGATGTTGCCTCGATCTTACAGCACGACTCCCACTGGTATTTCTCCTTGTTGCGTTGATCTCGTTTCTCACTCAGCACAATGTACCTCGCTTCTTGTCCTTTCTTAGGGTACCGCCGCTATATCGTGCAGGCGCGGTCCCGTAGCGTTCTCTCTGGTTGCTAGGCCTCTGTCAGGATCCCACCCCTGACAGGGACCCCTCTGAATCTTCCCCTACAACACCCTCTGCCACAAGGTGTTGCCTGGTTCCAACCTAGTCAGCTTTCTCATCTAACTTCCTATCCAACCCCCAGTTATACCAGACTGTGAGGAGTGGCCTAATGCATAGTGCCCTTAGCTCCCCCTGGAGGCCAGACTGTGAAATGTATTGGTGTCTGTGATACCTGGTCAGATGAACTCCTTCAGTGCCATCAGACGTACCATAGCCCCCCTTAGTGGCGGAGCAACAGTACTGCAATGACCAGGACTCTGGGGCGCTGCACTCCCCCCCGGTTAAAACCAGTACTCCTGGACTGGGAAGAAAACAACAATACATGTCAGCAAAAAGACATACAATTTTTGAAATGCAATAACAAGTAAACTTTAACAGAGCTTCCCTTTATGGGAGGTGAGGACACTTGAACGTTACAAATATGGTTAAATATTTAAGTAACATACTATAAATAACTTCTCTTACCCAACCGGGTATTCTACTAAGTGCAAATTTTTGAACAATAATTTAACTTTGCCTTTAAGGACGTACTCGCTGAATCCACTAAAGACCTTCTTATAAAACATTATAAGGCTAATCAACTTTTCTGCATTCTCCTTCTTTACATCTGCAGGACCGCCTGTCCTATCTGCTCCAGGCCTACTGCCTCTCCTTTCTGTTACAGGACCGCCCCTTTCTGCCCAGGCCTACTGCCTTTCTACTACTATACACGGTATAGAACTTATCATCCATCTTTCAGTTCAGGATTACTGAGCCATCTCTATATGGCTCCTAGGAGGACTCATTGACTAACCCCGTACGGGTTCACTTTCTGTCCTCATTCTTCTAGCAACATCATTAAACATTTCTCACAATCAACTAGTTAGCTACATTTAACTTCTTCTTTCAAGACATTATTGCCATTTAACCATCTTAAGGCAACACTGTTCATAAGTGCAATATGTGAACATCCCCTTTAAGAGGGGACCAAGTCTCTATGAGGTAGTGCAACTTCTCAAGCTGCAAGTCTGTTCGCAGTAAGGACTCCGGTGCTGGTTCCCAGACCAGTGTCTTCGCAAAGAGTCCTTTCCTTGTGTAAAACCAGTAGAGAGCACCTTTAAGAAGGTGCAAACTATGTACAAAAAGTTTGTAATCATGCATTGTTCATGATTCAGCAGTTCTTTCAATGATGAATAAACAGGAAACAAAAACAAAAAGCAGAAGAAGGGATCCCGGGTAAACAAAGGGATCCCTTTAAGAGTTAACCCTGATCGGGTTGTAGCAGCAAAAACATCAGAAGGACAAACAGTTAACTATATACATGTTCAGAAGATCAGGACATTTACTTGAACCAATCAGGGGGCAGCACCGGCGGAGGCAACCCCTTTGGATATTGCCCGCCGCCTGGTACTGCGTAAGGGGGAGTACTGTCCCACCTGGGGGTCTGCGTACCCACTGTCTTCCGTTCTGGGGCAGCTTGAGCACCGACCACCTGGGAGGACGCCCCCTTGGCCACGACAGTGGTTGAGGTGACAATGTTGCAGGTCGTGGTTTTAATGACGGTGTACGTCGGAGTGACCTCGGTGGTTTTGGTGACGATCATGGGCTGACCACGAGGGGGCACCTTCGCCACGGGGGTCAGCTTCACTGGCACCTTAGTCGGGGGTGTCACGGGGCTCTGCTTCTTGTGGACATTCAGGGCGAACCACCCCTTTTCCCCAAAGTGCCTGGTGTAAATAACTTCGTCCCCCGGGTAGAGATCCCGGTCTGGGTGGCCCTCTCTGAGATGAGACTCCACATCCCGTCGGTTAACAAAGACTTCGGCGTACAGGCCCGGCTCTTTGATAAAGCCCCAGCCTCCGCGGAGCTTGAAGGCGACAACGGTGCCCTGCCTGTGCGGGGCCTGGTGAGCGGTGGGGTCCTTGCGGGCCCGGTCCTTGACCGCCAAGTCCCTTTGGTGGTAGGCCTCCAGCCCGGCCTGGTACACCTTTTCGTTCTCCTCCCACTGCTGTTCCAGCTGGGCCTGGTATTCCTCCCAGCTCAGGGCCTGTACCATCTCCCCTTCCTGTGTCTTCACCCCGGGGAACCCCATGAGGTTGGGTCCTAGGTTCACCAAGCGGCATACTGTACGCTCCGCATGGACCTCACTCAGCAGGGTAATTGGTGGAATCGGGGCTTTCAAGAGGTGTTCCATACCCGTTGGCTCCTCCCACGGCAACAAGCGCTGGAGTCTATGGGTCCCAGGGAGAGGGGGTGCCGCGACGGGGCCTATCAACAGACCCTCAGCCAGCGGGACAGGGTCGGCGGACTCACCAGTCGGTGTGTGCCCTTCCTCCTCGGTCGGCTCCGCTGGTGGTATGGTCAATGGGAGCGTCGGCTGGGGTTCCGGCAGCAACGTAGGGTCCGGCGTCAGAAGGTCCTCCGCTGGCGTCTCCGTCTGTAGCTGGAGGAGTTGTTCGATCAGGCCCTCCATCTCCATTTGCAGGAGACCGGTCCCGCTCACGGAGAGCTGGCCACTGTGCTCATCCGGGTGGCTGGGGAAGTCTTTGGCTTCAACCCCGCATTCCTGGTCTGAGCGACTTGTCATGGCGTCCTCCGCATGGGTCGCTTCCTGGTCTTTTTCCTGCTCTCTCCTTCGTGGGCGGTTTCGTTTTCTCTGTCTCCGCCCACCATTGAGAATCAGGAGGCGGATCTCGGCTGCTGACTGACACGTCCTCACAGTGCAGAAATATTTAGACTGGGCGGCCATTGTCTTTCGCGCTCTTCAGCTGGTCCACGCCTACTCCACGCCCCTCTTCTTCTCCTGCGCTCTCCTTAGCGCTGTAATGGCGGCGGCTTTGGCGGGAACTTCTGGCGGCAAGTGGCAATACACAGTCTTTGCAATAAATCACAGTCCAAGCACAATAAATCACAGTTCCAAGGCACACATGACCTGATTCTTCAGGCTTAAGTAGATCCTGTTCGTGACACCAAGTTTGCAGTGCCCTCACTGCCGCAGGGCCGAGGGGTACCCGGTACCGGGCCTCTGAGTCTCTGCTCTGGGGTTGTCACGGTGGCTAGACCCGGTCCGTGGCCCTGCTGAGGGGCGCCCAATGAAAGGTGTGGATGGTGGTGGTGGTGCGGTGCTGTGCCGGTCGCAGTAAATAACGACACCAGGTTGCAGTCTCTTTACCTCTTTACTGAAGGCTTCTGGATCCTCAGTCCGGAATACGGTTAGCCAGGCTGCGCAAGTCCGGCCGGTCCGATGGCACCTCCAGAGTTCCCTTTACAGGTGGAAATCTGTGCCTACCTTCTAGCGCTTGTGTGTTGTGGTCCTCCCCTGCTGTGCTTACGGGATAGTCCCCACAACTGTTGTGTCTGTTTCTCGTGTTCCCTCACAACTGGATTCTGATGTTCTTCTTCGTCCCCCAGATGATATGGCTAGGACGCACCCGTATGACGGGTAGGCTCGGAGCTCTTCCTGGACCCTAGTGTCGCCCTTCTCCTAGTGTGCCCCCCATGTCTTCATAGGTGATTGGTGTGAGACAGCCCGCCTATAGCTGACTGTCCTGCCGTAGGTTTGAAGTATTGCTTGGAGCCTGATACTTCCTCGGCGTTCCGGCCACCGGCTACGCGCCTCAGTAGGATGTTGCCTCGATCTTACAGCACGACTCCCACTGGTATTTCTCCTTGTTGCGTTGATCTCGTTTCTCACTCAGCACAATGTACCTCGCTTCTTGTCCTTTCTTAGGGTACCGCCGCTATATCGTGCAGGCGCGGTCCCGTAGCGTTCTCTCTGGTTGCTAGGCCTCTGTCAGGATCCCACCCCTGACAGGGACCCCTCTGAATCTTCCCCTACAACACCCTCTGCCACAAGGTGTTGCCTGGTTCCAACCTAGTCAGCTTTCTCATCTAACTTCCTATCCAACCCCCAGTTATACCAGACTGTGAGGAGTGGCCTAATGCATAGTGCCCTTAGCTCCCCCTGGAGGCCAGACTGTGAAATGTATTGGTGTCTGTGATACCTGGTCAGATGAACTCCTTCAGTGCCATCAGACGTACCATAGCCCCCCTTAGTGGCGGAGCAACAGTACTGCAATGACCAGGACTCTGGGGCGCTGCACTCCCCCCCGGTTAAAACCAGTACTCCTGGACTGGGAAGAAAACAACAATACATGTCAGCAAAAAGACATACAATTTTTGAAATGCAATAACAAGTAAACTTTAACAGAGCTTCCCTTTATGGGAGGTGAGGACACTTGAACGTTACAAATATGGTTAAATATTTAAGTAACATACTATAAATAACTTCTCTTACCCAACCGGGTATTCTACTAAGTGCAAATTTTTGAACAATAATTTAACTTTGCCTTTAAGGACGTACTCGCTGAATCCACTAAAGACCTTCTTATAAAACATTATAAGGCTAATCAACTTTTCTGCATTCTCCTTCTTTACATCTGCAGGACCGCCTGTCCTATCTGCTCCAGGCCTACTGCCTCTCCTTTCTGTTACAGGACCGCCCCTTTCTGCCCAGGCCTACTGCCTTTCTACTACTATACACGGTATAGAACTTATCATCCATCTTTCAGTTCAGGATTACTGAGCCATCTCTATATGGCTCCTAGGAGGACTCATTGACTAACCCCGTACGGGTTCACTTTCTGTCCTCATTCTTCTAGCAACATCATTAAACATTTCTCACAATCAACTAGTTAGCTACATTTAACTTCTTCTTTCAAGACATTATTGCCATTTAACCATCTTAAGGCAACACTGTTCATAAGTGCAATATGTGAACATCCCCTTTAAGAGGGGACCAAGTCTCTATGAGGTAGTGCAACTTCTCAAGCTGCAAGTCTGTTCGCAGTAAGGACTCCGGTGCTGGTTCCCAGACCAGTGTCTTCGCAAAGAGTCCTTTCCTTGTGTAAAACCAGTAGAGAGCACCTTTAAGAAGGTGCAAACTATGTACAAAAAGTTTGTAATCATGCATTGTTCATGATTCAGCAGTTCTTTCAATGATGAATAAACAGGAAACAAAAACAAAAAGCAGAAGAAGGGATCCCGGGTAAACAAAGGGATCCCTTTAAGAGTTAACCCTGATCGGGTTGTAGCAGCAAAAACATCAGAAGGACAAACAGTTAACTATATACATGTTCAGAAGATCAGGACATTTACTTGAACCAATCAGGGGGCAGCACCGGCGGAGGCAACCCCTTTGGATATTGCCCGCCGCCTGGTACTGCGTAAGGGGGAGTACTGTCCCACCTGGGGGTCTGCGTACCCACTGTCTTCCGTTCTGGGGCAGCTGGAGCACCGACCACCTGGGAGGACGCCCCCTTGGCCACGACAGTGGTTGAGGTGACAATGTTGCAGGTCGTGGTTTTAATGACGGTGTACGTCGGAGTGACCTCGGTGGTTTTGGTGACGATCATGGGCTGACCACGAGGGGGCACCTTCGCCACGGGGGTCAGCTTCACTGGCACCTTAGTCGGGGGTGTCACGGGGCTCTGCTTCTTGTGGACATTCAGGGCGAACCACCCCTTTTCCCCAAAGTGCCTGGTGTAAATAACTTCGTCCCCCGGGTAGAGATCCCGGTCTGGGTGGCCCTCTCTGAGATGAGACTCCACATCCCGTCGGTTAACAAAGACTTCGGCGTACAGGCCCGGCTCTTTGATAAAGCCCCAGCCTCCGCGGAGCTTGAAGGCGACAACGGTGCCCTGCCTGCGCGGGGCCTGGTGAGCGGTGGGGTCCTTGCGGGCCCGGTCCTTGACCGCCAAGTCCCTTTGGTGGTAGGCCTCCAGCCCGGCCTGGTACACCTTTTCGTTCTCCTCCCACTGCTGTTCCAGCTGGGCCTGGTATTCCTCCCAGCTCAGGGCCTGTACCATCTCCCCTTCCTGTGTCTTCACCCCGGGGAACCCCATGAGGTTGGGTCCTAGGTTCACCAAGCGGCATACTGTACGCTCCGCATGGACCTCACTCAGCAGGGTAATTGGTGGAATCGGGGCTTTCAAGAGGTGTTCCATACCCGTTGGCTCCTCCCACGGCAACAAGCGCTGGAGTCTATGGGTCCCAGGGAGAGGGGGTGCCGCGACGGGGCCTATCAACAGACCCTCAGCCAGCGGGACAGGGTCGGCGGACTCACCAGTCGGTGTGTGCCCTTCCTCCTCGGTCGGCTCCGCTGGTGGTATGGTCAATGGGAGCGTCGGCTGGGGTTCCGGCAGCAACGTAGGGTCCGGCGTCAGAAGGTCCTCCGCTGGCGTCTCCGTCCGTAGCTGGAGGAGTTGTTCGATCAGGCCCTCCATCTCCATTTGCAGGAGACCGGTCCCGCTCACGGAGAGCTGGCCACTGTGCTCATCCGGGTGGCTGGGGAAGTCTTTGGCTTCAACCCCGCATTCCTGGTCTGAGCGACTTGTCATGGCGTCCTCCGCATGGGTCGCTTCCTGGTCTTTTTCCTGCTCTCTCCTTCGTGGGCGGTTTCGTTTTCTCTGTCTCCGCCCACCATTGAGAATCAGGAGGCGGATCTCGGCTGCTGACTGACACGTCCTCACAGTGCAGAAATATTTAGACTGGGCGGCCATTGTCTTTCGCGCTCTTCAGCTGGTCCACGCCTACTCCACGCCCCTCTTCTTCTCCTGCGCTCTCCTTAGCGCTGTAATGGCGGCGGCTTTGGCGGGAACTTCTGGCGGCAAGTGGCAATACACAGTCTTTGCAATAAATCACAGTCCAAGCACAATAAATCACAGTTCCAAGGCACACATGACCTGATTCTTCAGGCTTAAGTAGATCCTGTTCGTGACGCCAAGTTTGCAGTGCCCTCACTGCCGCAGGGCCGAGGGGTACCCGGTACCGGGCCTCTGAGTCTCTGCTCTGGGGTTGTCACGGTGGCTAGACCCGGTCCGTGGCCCTGCTGAGGGGCGCCCAATGAAAGGTGTGGATGGTGGTGGTGGTGCGGTGCTGTGCCGGTCGCAGTAAATAACGACACCAGGTTGCAGTCTCTTTACCTCTTTACTGAAGGCTTCTGGATCCTCAGTCCGGAATACGGTTAGCCAGGCTGCGCAAGTCCGGCCGGTCCGATGGCACCTCCAGAGTTCCCTTTACAGGTGGAAATCTGTGCCTACCTTCTAGCGCTTGTGTGTTGTGGTCCTCCCCTGCTGTGCTTACGGGATAGTCCCCACAACTGTTGTGTCTGTTTCTCGTGTTCCCTCACAACTGGATTCTGATGTTCTTCTTCGTCCCCCAGATGATATGGCTAGGACGCACCCGTATGACGGGTAGGCTCGGAGCTCTTCCTGGACCCTAGTGTCGCCCTTCTCCTAGTGTGCCCCCCATGTCTTCATAGGTGATTGGTGTGAGACAGCCCGCCTATAGCTGACTGTCCTGCCGTAGGTTTGAAGTATTGCTTGGAGCCTGATACTTCCTCGGCGTTCCGGCCACCGGCTACGCGCCTCAGTAGGATGTTGCCTCGATCTTACAGCACGACTCCCACTGGTATTTCTCCTTGTTGCGTTGATCTCGTTTCTCACTCAGCACAATGTACCTCGCTTCTTGTCCTTTCTTAGGGTACCGCCGCTATATCGTGCAGGCGCGGTCCCGTAGCGTTCTCTCTGGTTGCTAGGCCTCTGTCAGGATCCCACCCCTGACAGGGACCCCTCTGAATCTTCCCCTACAACACCCTCTGCCACAAGGTGTTGCCTGGTTCCAACCCAGTCAGCTTTCTCATCTAACTTCCTATCCAACCCCCAGTTTTACCAGACTGTGAGGAGTGGCCTAATGCATAGTGCCCTTAGCTCCCCCTGGAGGCCAGACTGTGAAATGTATTGGTGTCTGTGATACCTGGTCAGATGAACTCCTTCAGTGCTATCAGACGTACCATAGCCCCCCTTAGTGGCGGAGCAACAGTACTGCAACGACCAGGACTCTGGGGCGCTGCAAAAGCAGGAGCTATGCAAAACACTTCTTCACATGCTGTCCAGGCCACGGTCCATGGAGTTTTGAGTGTTTAACCCCTTTCTGACTTCGGCATAATAGTACACTGATGTCAGACTCCCCCTGTTTGGTGCGGGCTCCGGCGCTGAGCCCACACCTTTACTGGTACATGAGAGCTGATATATACAGCTGACGTGTGCCTGCAACAGACATAGGTGGAATCGCGATACACCCATTGCTGTAAACTAGATAAATGCCACTGTCAATCTCTGACAGTGGCATTTAACTTGCGCTTACCGCAAATGCATCACTAAACCCACCCATCGGTGATCCCGTCACATGATTGTGGGTCACTGACGTCACCAGTGTATGACGTCAGTGTCATATGCCGCATGAGATGGGCACACATCAGCCACCGGCCTCTACTAGGTTGGCAGCCATTTTACTATGTGCGCACTGAACCTGCAGAGGTAGAGAATGCCGCCCGGCGCTGGGAGCGCATGAAGGTTAGAGGAATCTTTTCTCTCTCTCTCTGTGGGCATGAAGTCAGGACAAGGGGCCAGGATGGATATATGGGGGGCAGGACAAAGGACCAGGATGGATATAAGGGGGGCCAGGATGGATACATATGGGATGTGGAGAGCCAGGATTGATATATGGGGAGCCAGGATGGATAAATATGGGGCATGGGGAGCCAGGATGGATATATGGGGGAGCCAGGATGGATACATATGGGAGGGCCAGGATATATATATGAGGGGGCAGGACAAAGGACCAGGATGGATACATATGGGGAGGCCAGGATGGATACAAATGAGGAGGGGGAGGATTTCATGAAAAAAGACCGGGATGCATATATATGAGGGACCAGGATGGATACTTATGGGGGGCCAGGATGCAGATATATGGGGGAGCCAGGATGCATATGTATGGGGGTGCCAAGAACGATATATGGGGGGCCAGGATGGATTTATGGGGGGGGAAGGACAAAGGAACAAGATGCAGATATATGGGGGAGCCAGGATGCTTGTATATGGGGGGCCAGGTTGGATATATGGTAGCTCTCGTGTCTCCCCTTTTCCTCATTTTCCTCATAGTTTGTAAGCTTGCGAGCAGGGCCCTCATTCCTCCTGGTATCTATTTTGAACTGTGATTTCTGTTATGCTGTAATGTCTATTGTCTGTACAAGTCCCCTCTATAAGTTGTAAAGCGCTGCGGAATATGTTGGCGCTATATAAATAAAATTATTATTATTATATTATTATAGAGCCAGGATGCATCTATATGAGGGGGCCAGGATCAATATATGGGAGCCAGCATGGATTTATGGGGGGGCAGGACAAGGGAACAGAAGGCATATATATGGGGGCCCAGGATGGATATATACGGGGCCAGGATGCATATATGGGGGTAGCACAAGGATGGATATATATGGGGGAGCCAGGATGGATAAATATGGTGGAAAAAGAATGCATATACAGTATACGGGGGCAAGGATGGATATATAGTAGAGCCCGGATGCATATATATATATGGGAGACTAGGATCGATATATGGGGGGCAAGGATGGATTTATGGGGGAGCAGGACAAGGGAACAGGATGCATATATATATGGGGGGCCAGGATGGATACATATGGGGGGCCAGGATGGATATATTGGGGGCAGGACAAGGATGGATATATATGGGGGAGCTAGGATGCATAAATATGGGGGGCCAGGATGGATATATGATAGAGCAAGGATGCATATATATGAGGGGGCCCAGGATCGATATAAGGGGGGCAGGATGGATTTATGGGGGAGGAGGATGCATATATATGTGGGGGTCAGGATCGATATATGGGGTCAGGATGGATTTATGGGGGGGCAGGATAAGGGACCAGGATGGATATATATGGGGGGCCAGGATGCAGATATATGGGGGATCCAGGATGCATGTATATGGGGGGCCAGGATGGATATATGGTAGATCCAGGATGCATATATATAGGGGGCCACGATAGATATATGGGGGGCCAGGATGGATTTATGGGCGGGGCAGGACAAAGGAACAGGATGCATATATATGGGGGGTCGGGATGGATATATGGAGGGCAGGACAAGGATGGATATATATAGGGGAGCCAGGATAGATAAATACGGTAGAGCCAGGATGCATATATATAGGGGGGGCAGGATGGATATATGGACATCAGGATGGATTTATGGGGGGGAAGACACACATATATGGGGGGGGGCAGAATTGATATATGGGGAGCAGGATAGATTTATGGGGGGCAGGACAAGGGACCAAGATGCATATATATGGGGGGCCAGGATGCATACATATGGGGGGGCAGGATGTGTATATATATATATATATATATATATATAGATATATATATATATATATATAGATATATATATATATATATATATATATATATAGATATATATATATATATATATATAGATATATATATATATATATATATATATATATATAGGGGAGCCAGGATGGATATACATTTGGAGTACAGGATGCATATATATGGGGGGGGGGGCGAGGATGCAAATATATGGGGGGGTCAGGATGGTTTTATATGGGGAAACCAGGTTGGATATACAGTGGGGCAAAAAAGTATTTAGTCAGTCAGCAATAGTGCAAGTTCCACCACTTAAAAAGATGAGAGGCGTCTGTAATTTACATCATAGGTAGACCTCAACTATGGGAGACAAACTGAGAAACAAAAATCCAGAAAATCACATTGTCTGTTTTTTTTATCATTTTATTTGCATATTATGGTGGAAAATAAGTATTTGGTCAGAAACAAACAATCAAGATTTCTGGCTCTCACAGACCTGTAACTTCTTCTTTAAGAGTCTCCTCTTTCCTCCACTCATTACCTGTAGTAATGGCACCTGTTTAAACTTGTTATCAGTATAAAAAGACACCTGTGCACACCCTCAAACAGTCTGACTCCAAACTCCACTATGGTGAAGACCAAAGAGCTGTCAAAGGACACCAGAAACAAAATTGTAGCCCTGCACCAGGCTGGGAAGACTGAATCTGCAATAGCCAACCAGCTTGGAGTGAAGAAATCAACAGTGGGAGCAATAATTAGAAAATGGAAGACATTCAAGACCACTGATAATCTCCCTCGATCTGGGGCTCCACGCAAAATCCCACCCTGTGGGGTCAGAATGATCACAAGAACGGTGAGCAAAAATCCCAGAACCACGCGGGGGGACCTAGTGAATGAACTGCAGAGAGCTGGGACCAATGTAACAAGGCCTACCATAAGTAACACACTACGCCACCATGGACTCAGATCCTGCAGTGCCAGACGTGTCCCACTGCTTAAGCCAGTACATGTCCGGGCCCGTCTGAAGTTTGCTAGAGAGCATTTGGATGATCCAGAGGAGTTTTGGGAGAATGTCCTATGGTCTGATGAAACCAAACTGGAACTGTTTGGTAGAAACACAACTTGTCGTGTTTGGAGGAAAACGAATACTGAGTTGCATCCATCCAACACCATACCTACTGTAAAGCATGGTGGTGGAAACATCATGCTTTGGGGCTGTTTCTCTGCAAAGGGGCCAGGACGACTGATCCGGGTACATGAAAGAATGAATGGGGCCATGTATCGTGAGATTTTGAGTGCAAACCTCCTTCCATCAGCAAGGGCATTGAAGATGAAACGTGGCTGGGTCTTTCAACATGACAATGATCCAAAGCACACCGCCAGGGCAACGAAGGAGTGGCTTCGTAAGAAGCATTTCAAGGTCCTGGAGTGGCCTAGCCAGTCTCCAGATCTCAACCCTATAGAAAACCTTTGGAGGGAGTTGAAAGTCCGTGTTGCCAAGCGAAAAGCCAAAAACATCACTGCTCTAGAGGAGATCTGCATGGAGGAATGGGCCAACATACCAACAACAGTGTGTGGCAACCTTGTGAAGACTTACAGAAAACGTTTGACCTCTGTCATTGCCAACAAAGGATGTATTACAAAGTATTGAGATGAAATTTTGTTTCTGACCAAATACTTATTTTCCACCATAATATGCAAATAAAATGATAAAAAAACAGACAATGTGATTTTCTGGATTTTTGTTTCTCAGTTTGTCTCCCATAGTTGAGGTCTACCTATGATGTAAATTACAGACGCCTCTCATCTTTTTAAGTGGTGGAACTTGCACTATTGCTGACTGACTAAATACTTTTTTGCCCCACTGTATATATACATATATATATATATATATATATATATCTACTATATAATTGTCTAAGGGTCACTTCCTTCTTTCTGTCTGTCTTTCTGTCTGTAACGGAAATCCCAAGTCGCTGATTTGTTGCGGCAAAACAGCCACAACTAATCAGGGACAGGCACAGTCCGGCAGGCAAAATGGCCACTCCTTTCTCCCCGCAGTCAGTGCCCACTCCATACTCCCCTCCAGTCAACGCTCCCACAGGGTTAATGGCAGCGTTAATGGACCGCTTTATGCCGCGGTGTAACGCACTCTGTTAACGCTGCTATTAAAGGGAACCTGTCACCCCATTTTTTCAATATGAGGTAAAAATAGTGTTCAATAGGGCCTGAGCTGTGCTGGACAATAGTGCCTTTATTATCCCCTGATTCCCCACCTTTGCTGCCAAAATACCTTAGTAAAGTCGCCGTTTTCAGCTGTCAATCACGCAGGTCTGGTCAAAAGGGCGTGGTGAAATGGCTGTTTCTCCCCCACCTCTTGCTTATCTTCCCGGCGTTGGCGTAGTGTTTTGCGCATGCGCAACAGCCGAATGCACTGCGCAACTGCAAAAAAAGAGCGTGATCTGTGCTATTCAGAGGTTTATCGGTGGGGGGCAGCCATCTTCCAGAGGCCGCGCGTGCGCAGATGGAGTGCTCTGCTTCTCGGGGCTTCAGGAAAATGGCCGCGGGATGCCGCGCGTGTGCAGATGGAGATCGCGGCGGCCATTTTCCTGAAGCCGAGTTTGCATAATACTACGTATATTGCCCATAATACGTGGCTGGGCAATATACGTCGCTGGGCAATATAATACGTGGCTGGGCAATATACTACATCGCTGGGCAATATACTACGTGGCTGGACAATATACTACGTGGCTGGGCAATATACTACGTGGCTGGGCAATATACTACGTGGCTGGGCAATATACTACGTCGCTGGGCAATGTACTATGTCGCTGGGCAATATACTACGTGGCTGGGCAATATACTACGTCGCTGGGCAATATACTACATCGCTGGGCAATATACTACGTGGCTGGGCAATATACTACGTCGCTGGGCAATATACTACGTGGCTGAGCAATATGCTACGTGGCTGGGCAATATACTACGTCGCTGGGCAATATACTAAGTCGCTGGGCAATATACTGCGTGGCTGGGCAATATACTACGTCGCTGGGCAATATACTACGTCGCTGGGCAATATACTACGTCGCTGGGCAATATACTACTTGGCTGGGCAATATACTACGTGGCTGGGCAATATATTACGTGGCCTGTGCTATATACTATGTGGGCTGTGCTATATACTACGTGGCTGTGGTATATACTACATGGCTGTGCTATATACTATGTGGCTGTGCTATATACTACATGGGCTGTGTTATATACTATGTGGCTGTGCTATATACTACATGGCTGGGAAATATACTACGTGGCTGTGCTATATACGACATGGGCTGTGTTATATACTATGTGGCTGTGCTATATACTACTTGGGCTGTGCTATTTACTATGTGGGCTGTGCTATATACTATGTGGCTGGGCAATATACTACGTGGCTGTGTTATATACTACGTGGCTGTGCTATATACTAGGTGGCTGTGTTATATACTACGTGGGCTGTGTTATATACTAAGTGGCTGTGCTATATACTACGTGGCTGTGTTATATACTATGTGGCTGTGTTATATACAATGTTTCTGTGTTATATACTATGTGGGCTGTGTTATACGCTACTTGGCTGTGCTATATTTCTCTGCTGTATCTGTGCATCATGAATCGTGGTATGTGTTAAAGAGGGGGGCCCACTGAGACTCTTTTGCCCAGGGCCCTCAAAAACCTGGAGCCGGCCCTGGCTTCACTGATTGGTCATGCCCGGCCGCGAACAATCAGCGACAGGCCCAGTCCACCTGTGAATTGGCGCGGAATTTGAACCACGCTTCGCTAATTGGTCGCGGCCGGCCGTATCCTGTGTATAAATTGCATTATTTTGAAATCTTCATAAATAAACTACATACATATTCTAGAATACCCGATGCGTTAGAATCAGGCCACCATCTAGTATCTATATAATCGTCTAAGGGTAACTTCCATCTGTTTGTCTGTCATGGAAATCCCGCGTTGCTGATTGGTTGCGGCCGGCATGCTGCGACTAATCAGTGACGGGCGCAGTCCGGCCGCGAATTCGCACCTTTCTACTCTCCATCAGTGCCCCTCTAGTCAGCGCTCACACAGGGTTAATGGCTGCGTTACACGCATTATGCCACGGTGTAATGCAGTCCGTTAACGCTGCTATTAACCCTGTGTGACCAACTTTTTACTATTGATGCTGCCTATGCAGCATCAATAGTAAAAAGATCTAATGTTAAAAATAATAAAAAAAATAAAAAATAATTATATTCTCACCTTCCGGTGCCTTTCCCGCTCCTCGCGACGCTCCGGTTCCAAGAATGCATTGCAGTCTCGCATCTTCACGTCATCATCTCGCGAGACCGCAATGCATTCTTTGGACCGGATCGTCGCGAGGAGTATCGCTAAACGCCTGGCCTGGATCCGGGGTCCGCCGGAAGGTGAGTATATAACTATTTTTTATTTTAATTCTTTTTTTAACAGGGATATGGTGCCCACATTGCTATATACTACATGGGCTTTGTTAGATACTACGTAGGCTGTGTTATATACTGCATAGGCTGTGTCATATACTGCGTGGGCTGTGTTATATACTACGTGGGCTGTGTTACATACTAAGTGGCTGTGCAATATATTATGTGGCTGGGCAATATACTAAGTGGCTGTGTTATATACTGCGTAGGCTGTGCTATATACTACGTGGGCTGTGCTATATACTACATGGGCTGTGCTATATACTACATGGCTGTGTTATATACTATGTGGGCTGTGCTATATACTACGTGGCTGTACAATATACATGGCTGGGCAATATACTATGTGAAAGCAAGGAATACAAAACAGGCAAAATAACTGTAACCATATAGTCATGATAACAAGAAATATATCACAAAACAGTTAACGAAGACCTGTTACTATGGATGATACGGAAAAACACCTATGCTGAATAACCAAAAAAAACACTAAAAAATGGTGCACAAAATCCATATGATGAAAAGTATAAATTTTATTAAATATAAGACAAAATTGACAAGGAAACCAGACATTGGTGGGTAAAAATAACCTACAACCAACATGGAGCGCATGGAGACCTGACAAAGCTCCTCATATACATCGTCATAGATAAACAAATATCAAACAGCGGCATTTTCACCCTGCATGCCAAGTCTATGTATGATGGCAGTATCTGCTAAGGCATACAGGTGCAGCAGTGCTTCCATAAATCTACATATACAGAGTATGATAAAACACCACCCATAAAGGGAACATATCGGCGATGTAACAGAGGAGGAGAGTAGGCTCCGGCCCACCCCGATGCGCGTTTCAGAGAATCCTTCTTCAGGGGGCGTGCCATGACTTGGAAAGACCTGTTTAAATAGTTGCCACGCTGTAGAGCAAGCCAATCAGTGGCTTGCTACACTAACGATACACACCGCACAGTGCCGGAAAGCACGGGCCCATGCAATCCAGCGTGAGATGGTGGACCGGAAGTGAGGAGGGACAAACGTGCGCAAAAGCGGAAATACAGGTGCGGCCATTTTGGAATGGGGCAAAGTGAATGGAATGTATACCAAACCGCATATAGAAAACATTGCTGATGTCACAGGTAACATATGGGTACCATAAGTGTGTAATATAATTAACCCACCCCATACCGAAACAGAAATATATAAAAAATGACAACAGCACCTATATAGCAGAACCGCTATAAATATACACCCACATAACATAAAAACTAAAACCTCACATATAAATAGACATACTACAGCATAATATTACTGCATAAACAGCGACCGTATATTTATACATAGGATACAGAGGGATACAGACTATATAGACAAAACGAACACAACAAAAAACAAATTATTACGAAAAATGAGAAATAAATGACAAAGAATACAAATAAAAACAAAGAATATATATATACATCAAATATGAACAAAGGATATACCACAACTACAAAGAAAATACAAAAAATACAAACTAAGTCAATAAGATATAAAGAAATATATATAATGATGATGTTCATCTTGACTCCCTCTGGTGGCCAAAATTGTAAATGTAGCCTGTTTGTAGATGTCATAGCAAACGGCAAAGAAATACTAAAAAGATGGAAAAAGATATTAATTAAAATACAGAAAATAATAAAACATAATCCAGAAGGTGAAGGCCTATCATTAAAGCCCAGCAACCAACAGACTATAGGAAGGCAGCAAAGGAGAGACATTCATGGAGATGGACCGTATTTAAGTGCCAGATCCATCTCGCCTCCAGTCTACCCAATCTTTTGGTTAGTTCCCCACCACGGACATTTATCTTAATGATATCTATCCCCCGCACCTTCAAGAGGGCACCATCGCAATTGTGGAACTCTCTAAAGTGACGGGGAATCGTTTTAAGAGTGGCTGTGTCCTTCTGACTGGCCGCCGCCTGAATCCCCAGGACATGCTCCCTTCAATTGCCGTGTGGTAAGTCCGACATATATCAGACCACATGGACACGTGGCATGATAAACCACATATCTGGTTGTACATGTGATATGATGTCTGATCTTAAAAGACTTGGTCCCATCCGAATCAGAGAACATGTCACTGCGAACAATATTGGGGCAGGCAACGCACCTGCCACAAGGCACACAGCCCACTCTCTCCTAGGTAAAGCGTCCAAAAACGTGGATTTCTGGTAGTTGGTGTAATGACTGGAGACAAGATGGTCCCTCAAATTTTTGGCCCGCCTATATGCCATAGAGGGCTTGTCCGGAATAAACTTGGATATAAGCGGGTCAACCCTCAATATTGGCCAAGCATTTTGCAGAGTGGAACGAACACTGTCAGACCGAGAACTATAGGTGGTAATAAATCTAATCACCTGTCCACCGGAGGATCCCGGCCGAGAGTGATTGTATAATAGATCCTGGCGAGATGCATATTTAGCCCTGTGATACGCACGTTTGATCATCCGCCGACTATAACCCCTAGAGAGGAAACGTTCCTTCAATTCCTCTGCTCTATGCTCAAAATCAACGTCAGAAGAACATATTCTGCGGATACGGAGGAACTGTCCAATGGGGACTGATCTAATCATGTTGTGGATGGCCAGACGTAGCGTGGAGTAATGTGTTCGTGGCTGTCTCCTTTCTAAAGATATCAGTTTGCAAAATGCCAGAGGGGTCCCTCCTTATGGTCACATCCAGAAAATCCAATGCCAAACCACTATGACAAAATGTAAGATGAATATTTTCGGTCATTGCTGTTCAAAGTTGCAACAAGCTGCGCAAGGTCGATAGGAGTGCCCTGCCAGATGAAGAAGATATCGTCAATGTAGCGTGTCCAGAACGGGACACGCTCCATAGACCCCAATTCATCGGACAGGAAGAGGTCCCTCTCCCACAGCCCCAAGAAGAGACCCGCATAGGACGGTGCAAAGGCCGCCCCCATAGCGGTCCTCTGGAGCTGTAGGTAGAAGCACCCCTTGAGTGAGGGTGAACTCCAATAGCTCCAGCAGAAGAGACCGGATCCCAATAGACAAAGACGATGTACCAAGGAAAAACCTCACCGCCGCTAATCCATCCTTATGTCTAATGTTTGTATAGAGGGACTCTACATCCGCTGAAACCATTAGAGAATCACCCTCTAAATACAGTCCGTCGACCCTGCGCAGTAAATCCCCTGTGTCCCTGAGGAAGGAGGGGAGGTTCGAGACCAAGGGTTGGAGATAATAATCAATCCATTTATTGACATGTTCCAAGAAATTCCCCCTGCCAGAAATAATAGGTCTGCCAGGTGGCGAGGAGGAACTCTTGTGAATTTTAGGGAGTAGGTAGAGGGTCGAAATAGTCGGTTCAGTAACAACCAGAGCCGATGCCAACTCTTTGGAGATAACGCCATTCTCTAAGGCCCGTTTAATGATGGTATCTAATTGAGATGAATATGCAGAGAGGGGGTTGTAGGATAGTTTCCTATAGCATGTGGTGTTATTCAATTGGCGAAACGCCTCCCTCTCATACATATTAGTGGGCCAGAGAACGACGTTACCCCCTTTATCAGCCGGCTTAAGAATAATATCTGGTAGTTCCTGTAAATACCTCAACCTACTCCTCTCCTCTTTGGATAAGTTGTCATTCATCACAAATTTCGGGATTTTATATAGTTCCGCCATCACCACCTGGACAAACAACTCAATGTTGGCACATGAAGATAATGGGGGGAATCTCTTGGAACGCGGGCGGATCGAGGGGGGAATCTTACCTCCTTCACCATTGTGCTCCATAGCCAACTCCTCTAGAATTCTAAGGGCCTCCTGTTCTTCCTCTGTGGGAAAAAGGGAATTTAAAGCATTGTTGTGAAAATATCTTTTGAACAGCAATGACCTTGCAAAAATATGCAAATCAGCAATGGTGGAAAAAAGATCAAAACTGGATGTGGGTGCAAAAGAGAGACCCCTCCCAAGCAACCGCAGATCAGCCTCAGAAAGTACCACATTACTTAATCACCTTTTTATCTCTATAGGATGTAGAGGGGGCTACATTCCTCCTATATGGATGATATGAATGGTCCCGAAGTCTTGTACTCTCGCCAGATCCAACAGTGGACATAGAGGCTCCCGATAGATCAGAACGGCCACTACTAGATGACACTGATACATTTGAAGTACTTCAATGTAGACTTCCGCTATTCTGTTTTCTCCATAAGTATACTTTTTTTGACTGGTAGTCCCTAGTGTCCCTATTGAATTTAATCATCTGTGTATCCTGAATTTTCTTGATAACCATATCCATGGATTTATCAAGTTCCAGCTCAATCTTTTGTAATTTATCCTGCGGACAACCTGAACGTATTTCGGCCTGTGCTGTATCTATCAGTCCATCCAAAGAATTTATCTTGGTCGTGTTCAGATCAATTAACAACTGCATCAGAGTGTCAGAACATTTGTTACACGACTCCTCCCATTTATCAATAAATATAGGATCTTCAATGGGGTATGACGGTATCACCCTCACTCTCAGACCTCTAGGGATCATTCCGCTCTTTTTATATCTCTCCAAAAACTGATGGTTCCACCATAAACGTGACCGTTTAATGATCATGTTATTAATATTCTGAAATCTGTCATCCCAAGTCCTATCAGTCGGCTGCTGGGCATCAACCCCACCACTGCCAAAAACCTTGTCAGCTTCACAAAGCCACGCTTTTTCCCTGGCCCGAAAGTCCATATTGTAGACCCAAATACCTGTGCATAACACAGAAAATAATATATGAAAGCAAGGAATACAAAACAGGCAAAATAACTGTAACCATATAGTCATGATAACAAGAAATATATAAAAAAACAGTTAACGAAGACCTGTTACTATGGATGGTACGGAAAAACACCTATGCTGAATAAGCAAAAAAAACACTAAAAAATGGTGCACAAAATCCATATGATGAAAAGTATAAATTTTATTAAATATAAGACAAAATTGACAAGGAAACCAGACAATGGTGGGTAAAAATAACCTACAACCAACATGGAGCCCATGGAGACCTGACAAAGCTCCTCATATACATCGTCATAGATAAACAAATATCAAACAGTGGCATTTTCACCCTGCATGCCAAGTCTATGTATGATGGCAGTATCTGCTAAGGCATACAGGTGCAGCAGTGCTTCCATAAATCTACATTTACAGAGTATGATAAAACACCACCCATAAAGGGAACATACCGGCGATGTAACAGAGGAGGAGAGTCGGCTCCGGCCCACCCCGACGCGCGTTTATGTGGCTGTGCTATATACTACGTGGTTGTGTTATATACTACGTGGGCTGTGTTATATACTACGTGGGCTGTGTTATATACTGCATGGCTGTGCTATATACTACGTGGGCTGTGTTATACACTGCTTGGGCTGCCAAATACTATGTGGCCTTTGCTATATACTACGTAGGCTGTGCTATAAACTATGTGGATGTGTAATATACTATGTGGCTGTGCTATATACTACGTGGCTGTGCTATATACTACGTGGCTGTGTTATATACTACATGGGCTGTGCTATATACTGCATGGGCTGTGCTATACACTGCGTGGGCTGTGCTATATACTACGTGGCTGTGTTATATACTACGTGGCCTGTGCTATATACTACGTGGGCTGTGCTATAAACTACGTGGATGTGCAATATACTACATGGCTATATGTAATATGCTACGTGGCTGTGCTATATGCTACATGGGCTGTGTTATAAACTACGTGGCTTGTGTAATATGCTACATGGCTGTGCTATATGCTACGTGGGCTGTGTTATATACTACGTGGGCTGTGTTATATGCTACGTGGCTGTGCTATATTTCTCTGCTGTATCTGTGCATCATGAATCGTGGTATGTGTTAAAGAGGGGGGCCCACTGAGACTCTTTCGCCCTCAAAAACCTGGAGCAGGCCCTGGCCTCACTGATTGGTCATGAACAATCAGCAACAGGCGCAGTCCGTCCGCAAATTAGAGCGGAATTTGAACCACGCTTCGCTAATTGGTCGCGCCCGGCCGGCCGAATCCTGTGTATAAATTGCATTATTCTGAAAACTTCATAAATAAACTACATACATATTCTAGAGTAACCGATGCGCTAGAATCGGGCCACCATCTAGTATATATACATATATATATCTAATATACAGTATAATTGCCTAGAATACTACTTCCTGCAATTTGTGCCAACTTCCGTGGCTTTGTCCGGAGCTAATGTCCGGAGCTAATGTCCGGAGCTAATGTCCGGAGATAATGTCCGGAGATAATGTCCGGAGCTAATGTCCGGAGCTAATGTCCGGAGATAAGTGATGTCACCAGTGTCCTACACCCAGGCAGAGCACAGGGGCCCCAGGCAGCATATGGGGCCCCAGGCAGAGCACAGTGGCCCCAGGCAGAGCACAGGGGCCCCAGGCAGCTTATGGGGCCCCAGGCAGAGCACAGTGGTCCCAGGCAGAGCACAGGGGCCCCAGGCAGCCTATGGGGCCCCAGGCAGAGCACAGTGGCCCCAGGCAGAGCACAGGGGCCCCAGGCAGCATATGGGGCCCCAGGCAGAGCACAGGGGCCCCAGGCAGCATTTGGGGCCCCAGACAGAGCACAGTGGCCCCAGGCAGAGCACAGGGGCCCCAAGCTGAACATGGGGCTCCAGGCAGAGCACAGGGGCCCCAGGCAGAGCACAGGGGCCCCAGGCAGCATATGGGGCCCCATGCAGAGCACAGGGGCCCCAGGCAGAGCACAGGGGCCCCAGGCAGCATATGGGGCCCCAGGCAGAGCACAGGGGCCCCAGGCAGCATATGGGGCCCCAGGCAGAGCACAGTGGCCCCAGGCAGAGCACAGGGGCCCCAGGCAGAACATGGGGCCCCAGGCAGAGCACAGGGGCCCCAGGCAGAGCACAGGGGCCCCAGGCAGCATATGGGGCCCCAGGCAGAGCACAGGGGCCCCAGGCAGCATATGGGGCCCCAGGCAGAGCACAGTGGCCCCAGGCAGCATATGGGGCCCCAGGCAGAGCACAGTGGTCCCAGGCAGAGCACAGGGGCCCCAGGCAGTTTATGGGGTCCCAGGCAGAGCACAGTGGCCCCAGGCAGAACATGGGGCCCCAGGCAGAGCACAGTGGCCCCAGGCAGAGCACAGGGGCCCCAGGCAGAACATGGGGCCCCAGGCAGAGCACAGGGGCCCCAGGCAGAGCACAGGGGGCCCCAGGCAGCATATGGGTCCCCAGGCAGAGCACAGGGGCCCCAGGCAGCATATGGGGCCCCAGGCAGAGCACAGTGGCCCCAGGCAGAGCACAGGGGCCCCAGTCAGAGCACAGGGGCCCCAGGCAGCATATGGGGCCCCAGGCAGAGCACAGGGGCCCCAGGCAGCATATGGGGCCCCAGGCAGAGCACAGTGGCCCCAGGCAGCATATGGGGCCCCAGGCAGAGCACAGTGGTCCCAGGCAGAGCACAGGGGTCCCAGGCAGTTTATGGGGTCCCAGGCAGAGCACAGTGGCCCCAGGCAGAACATGGGGCCCCAGGCAGAGCACAGTGGCCCCAGGCAGAGCACAGGGGCCCCAGGCAGAACATGGGGCCCCAGGCAGAGCACAGGGGCCCCAGGCAGAGCACAGGGGCCCCAGGCAGCATATGGGGCCCCAGGCAGAGCACAGGGGCCCCAGGCAGCATATGGGGCCCCAGGCAGAGCACAGTGGCCCCAGGCAGAGCACAGGGGCCCCAGGCAGCATATGGGGCCCCAGGCAGAGCACAGTGGTCCCAGGCAGAGCACAGGGGCCCCAGGCAGCCTATGGGGCCCCAGGCAGAGCACAGTGGCCCCAGGCAGAACATGGGGCCCCAGGCAGAGCACAGGGGCCCCAGGCAGAACATGGGGCCCCAGGCAGAGCACAGGGGCCCCAGGCAGAGCACAGGGGCCCCAGGCAGCATATGGGGCCCCAGGCAGAGCACAGGGGCCCCAGGCAGCATATGGGGCCCCAGGCAGAGCACAGTGGCCCCAGGCAGAGCACAGGGGCCCCAGGCAGCATATGGGGCCCCAGGCAGAGCACAGTGGTCCCAGGCAGAGCACAGGGGCCCCAGGCAGCCTATGGGGCCCCAGGCAGAGCATAGTGGCCCCAGGCAGAGCACAGGGGCCCCAGGCAGAGCACAGGGGCCCCAGGCAGAGCACAGGGGCCCCAGGCAGCATATGGGGCCCCAGGCAGAGCACAGTGGTCCCAGGTAGAGCACAGGGGCCCCAGGCAGCCTATGGGGCCCCAGGCAGAGCACAGGGGCCCCATGCAGCATATGGGGCCCCAGGCAGAGCACAGGGGCCCCAGGCAGCATATGGGGCCCCAGGCAGAGCACAGTGGCCCCAGGCAGAGCACAGGGGCCCCAGGCAGAACATGGGGCCCCAGGCAGAGCACAGGGGCCCCAGGCAGAGCACAGGGGCACCAGGCAGCATATGGGGCCCCAGGCAGAGCACAGGGGCCCCAGGCAGCATATCGGGCCCCAGGCAGAGCACAGCGATATTTTGGACCACTGTGCGGTGTTTCAGACCCCCTGTGTGATGTCTGGGGCCCTGTTCTTAAGTATATTAAAGATTAAAGTAACGTATATTAAAGTATATTATAGATCAAATTTGACACGTTTATGAGCACCATTGAGTGATATACTCAAGAATGACATAATTTTTCAACATTTTATGGTTTCAAACTGTAAACACTCAGAGTTTTTTTTACTTCAACCAGAAAACCTTAACGGTTCATAAAAATCTTGACTGTTCAGGATATGATAAAAGTCATAGTATTCTGAATCTTTAACTTATAAAGATACCTTTACATGGGGTGATTATTGGTTCCAGAGAGGCTTTCGGCCGATAATCGTACACATGGCTGGTGACAGGACAATACAATATAAACGTTCAAAGGTAAACACTGATAACATTAAAATCTAATATATAATTGCCTAGAATACTACTTCCGGCAATTTGTGCCAACTTCCGTGGCTTTGTCCGGAGATAATGTCCGGAGATAAGTGACGTCACCAGCGTCCTACACCCGCTCAGGGTGGACAAAGATATATGCCTTCGTGGTGCGCGGCACTTTTCTGATTGGTTGCCGCCTGCCGCGAGCGACCAATCAGAAATGTGCCGTACTGTCAAGAATTGTCAAGAGCTGGTGAGTGCAGCCATTTTTTGTTCTTTCTTACTATTATTTATTAATTGTATTATTCTTACATTTGAATAAATAAAGTATATATGGATTCTAGACTCCCGATTCTTTAGAATCGGGCTGCCATCTAGTATATATATATATATATATATAGCGGAGCCAGGCTCGTTATATATGGGGGAGCCAGGATGGTTATACATGGGGGAGCCAGGATAGATATATATGGGGGAGCCAGGATGCATATATATTGGGGGTCAGGATGGATATATATTGGGGAGCCAGGATGTATATATATTGGGGGTCCAGGATACATATATATGGGGGGCGAGGATGTATATATATATATATATATATACACAGTATATATATAGGGGAGCCATGATGGTTATACATGGGGGAGCCAGGATTGATAAACTGTATATGGGGGAGCCAGGATGCATATATATGCGGGAGCCAGGATGCATATATATGCGGGAGCCAGGATGCATATATATGGGGGAGCCAGGATGGTATATGGGGGAGCCAGGATGCATATATATGTGGGGCCAGGATGGATTTATGGGGGAGATGCCAGGACAAGGGACCAGGATGGATGTATGTGGGTCCAGGAGAGATATATGAGGGGGGCAGGACAAGAGACATATGGCGGCCAGTATGGATAGCTGCAGGAACAAGATGGATATCTGGAGGCCAGGCTCGAGAAGGGACATAAGGGGCCAGGCTGGGGCATATTATAAAATAAAGGGGGCCAGGTTGGGTGAGATTAAATAAAGGGGCCAGAATGAGGGACTTAATTACTGTTTGGGGGCCAGAATGAGGAACATGCTATATTAGTTTATGGGGACAAGGGGAGAGCATCATTTCTTTAGGGTCCAATTATGGACATTATTACTATTGTAATATAATTTACTTTTTAGGAAACTGTTTTCCATGGAGGGAACAAAAGGGGGTCCTGTTACTGTGCAGGGCGGCACTACATCACTTTTTTTTCATCTGACATAGTGTAGAAGTCAGGGAAAAAGTGGGGAAAGTGCTCTGGAAGCGATCAGCTATTGATGACTGTGTGTTATTTTTTGCAGAGATGAGTCCTGGCTGGAAGAAGTGATGGCGGTCTGTGCTGCATGAAGAAGAAATGTGAAGAAGGACTTCAACTAGAGACGTCACCGGTGAGTCAGTGTATTACATGTACACGCACACTATACACTATATACTGTGTACAGAGTTCTTGTGTATAATGTCAATGGTGATCACTGTATTACCTGTACACTGACACTATATAGAGAGCTTATTTGTATAATGTCACTAGTGATCACTGTATTATCTGTACACTATATACAGGCGGGTATGCTTCTAGTTACCATCGACATAGAATCACTATATACGTCAATTAGACATAGTGATGGGTTAAGGGCGGTACGCTTCTTCCTTGAGACGGCCAACTGGGATGGACATTTTTCGGAATTTATTTTGGAATTGTTGGAATTTATTTTGAAGCACAATTTTTTTGTTTTAAAGGATAAATTTTTTTTGCAGGTACAAGGGACTGCCATGGGCGCGGCATGTGCCCCGTCTTATGCGAACCTATTTTTGGGGTACTGGGAAAGAACCATCTTCCAGAGTGACGGGGCACATGCCACGGACCAGGTGGTGGGCTGGTTTCGGTACATCGATGTGCTTATGATCTGGAACGGTGACGAGACCAGCCTGACCCAATTCATGCAGGACCTTAATCAAAATTGTTTTAATTTAAAGTTCACATACTGTTGGGACAAAACTCGGATTAATTTTTTGGACATTACTCTTTGTGTTGCCAGGGATGGCTCTATTGAGACGGACCTCTATCGAAAGGAGATGGCCGTCAACTCTTTACTTCATGCCTCCTCGGCACACAATTATTCAGTAATTAAGGCCATCCCGGTTGGCCAGTTCTTGAGGAACAGGCGTGTCTGCTCCACGGAGGCCCGCTTTGAGGGGCAGTCCGCGACACTCTCAGACAGGTTCAAGGCCAGGGGGTATAGTCGTCGGTGCATCAAGGCTGGCTACAAACGGGCAAAACAGACCAGGAGGGAGGATCTGTTGGTGCCATCTAGGAAGACTAGGAAATTGAGAGATTCTGAGATACGGTTTATCTTTACAGCTAACTGCCGATGGGATCGGATCCATGATATTCTGACCAAACATTGGTCGGTTTTATTGACGGATAATGTCTTGGCTAAACATTTGTCTCCAGCCCCATGCATGGTACAACGCAGGGGAAGGAACCTTAAAGATAGCCTGGTGAAAAGCCACTATGTGGCAAAATATGATACCTTTTTAGCTAAAATCAACCCCAGACTTGGTTGCTTCCCCTGCGGGTCATGTGTCACGTGTCCTAATATCCTTAGATGTGGGACCTTTAAGTCATCTGATGGGAGCAGGGAATATACAATTCGTGAATACATTTCTTGTAATACCACATACATAGTGTATTACGCTACATGTCCCTGCTCCCTTATCTATATCGGTCTCACATCTAGGGAACTTAAAGTTAGGACGCGCGAACATGTCTGTGACATTTTGGCTGCAAAAGAGACTAAGGATACATCCACATTAAAAACTTTGCCGAAGCATTTCCGTACCTATCATGGGTCCGATCCCGCTGGTTTGAAGGTAAGGGGAATTGATAGGATTCATGGGGGTATCAGGGGTGGCAATCTTAAACAATTACTTGCACAATGTGAATGCAGGTGGATTGTCACCCTTGATACCATGTCCCCTAAAGGGCTTAATGAACAATTGAGCTTTGTTCCATTTCTATGAGATATTCTTCTTTATGTCTCTAAATTAGCAGGGATATTGGTCTGTTTGTTCCACCACTCCTTCGCCCTCGTTTGAGTACTTCGGTTTTGTGGGCCTTTTTAATTGGACACAACCTTATGTTTCATGTAGCATATCCTCTCCCTAGATGATTCCCTTCTATGTTTTTAATTTTTTATTCTAATTTGTTTGTTTCTTTGTCTTTAGTTATTTTAATGTATGGGACATTACCGCAATCCAACTCGCTAGGTGACCATCCACTGGATCCGTCTGAGACTTCCCGTTACGCATGGATGAAATTGGAGTTTTATTCTTTATTTTTTTGTTATTTTTTCATATTGTCTGTGCAATGCATTAATATGTGTTTGTATGTGTCTCTGCACTTTATGCACGCGTTTTTCCACTGATTTATTGTATTTAATTAGTATGTTTTCGTCATTAGTTTTCTAATGGTCATAATGGAGTATATTCATTTTGGTATAGTACAATGGCTTCCACTATTTTGAGTGGGAGGGGTTTAGGGATACTATATACACATCACTATAGGGTGCAGCGGTGTTTACCGCTGTAATCCACTTTTAATCACAATATGGCATCTCCCATGGGTTTCTGTGGGAGGGTCTCAGTTTTATATGTGGTTCACTTTTATATTCATTAGTATCTTTTATTGCACCATTATTATATTTAGTTTTTTAAGGCCCCCGGTGGGATGGCCAGGGGGCATTTAAAAAGGTGCACTTATTATAATGCATAGCAGCGTTAGTATTATTAATGAATATCATGTAGTAAGTGGTGGCTTTGATGGTTCCCGGTGGGAGGGCGCTGTTTATTTATTTATTTATCTAATGTGGGACTATAATGGATGGTAATCTAGATGATATTATTTGTAGTAGAGTGGCTTTCAGGACTTTCGGCATGAGAACCGTGGGTATATATAACTAATAGACAACGGCCCCCTCTGTTTATTCACTAGATATCACTCACAAAATGGCGGCCTCCATGGTCTCCAGTGGGAGGGCTTTGGGCTGTGCACGCACGCGCCCTGGATCCTTTGCTCCTGACTTCCTGGACGGTTATCAATAGGTGCTGCGCACACATGAAGTGACGTCATCTGGCGGTTTTCCGCCCTATGTGTGCGCTGCCCTGACGACCGCCGGGTACGATGAAGTTGGATCCTGGGCGTGCGTGCGCCGGTGTGCCTGATGACACTTCCGGTATGTGCCCTATTTTATTTGGAGAGAGAGCGAGTAACAAACAAACCCCTTTTGAAAAAGCAGACCGCGAAACGTGCGTCAGGGGGCGGTGTGTGGAGCGAGGAGAGACATCCAGACTAGATGGGTAAGCTGCTTAACACACATATATATGGTAATAGCTGATTAGTCTAGTTTGCACTGCGGCACTTTAATTGTTGATTTAGTCATCATGAGGATTGGGACAATTGCTATATGTGTCTCTTAACTATTGCCACATGTGTTTATAAACTATGAATTCTATAACAACAGCCCCTGAGATGTGATAAATTCTCTTTTCGCTCCGCCGCTATCATTTGTTTCCTCCTCACCTATCCTGTTATATATCTATTTGTGTTATTGATGTTTACTCATTTGAGAAATACTATTTGATTAAATAATAAAAAATTATATATATCTTTAAATAAAATGTGTATTGGGATTTATATACTCCGTTCTTTAGTCTTATAACTATATACAGAGCTCCTGTGTATAATCTCAATGGTGATCACTGTATTACCTGTATACTGACACTATATACAGAGCTCCTATGTATAATGTCACTGGTGATCACTGTATTACATGTACACTATATACAGAGCTCCTGTGTATAATGTCACCGGTGATCACTGTATTACCAGTACACTGACACTAAATTCAGAGCTCCTGTGTATAATGTCACTAGTGATCACTGTATTATCTGTACAATATACACTATATGCAAAGCTAATGTCTATAATGTCACTGGTGATCACTGTATTACATGTACACTATATACTGAGCTCCTGTGTTTAATGTCACTGGTGGTCACTGTATTACCTGTAAACTGACACTATATCCTGAGCTCCTGGGTATACTTTCACTGGTGGTCAGTGTATTATCTGTACAGTGACACTATATACAGAACCCCATGAATAATGTCACTGGTGGACACTGTATTACCTTTACACTGACACTACATACAGAGCTCATATGTATAATGTCACTGGTGGTAGTAAAAGTGTTATTAGTATTGTGGTTTGTATTTATGATCAGTATTGTATTATTCAGTCACTATGTGGTGGTAAATTGTGGTCTGGTCACGGTGTGGCGGTATTTATCCCCTGTATGTGGTATTATTTGGTCACTATGTGGTAGAATATGTAGTCTAGTTATGGTGTGGTGGAATTTCTCCTTGTATGTGGTATTATTTGGTCCCTATATGCTGGTAATATGTCGAATTATTCGGTCATTATGTGGTCTGGTCATGGTGTGGCGTGTTTGTTCCTTGTATGTGGCATAAGGCTAAGTTCACACTTGCTTTTTGTTGTTCTGCGTATGGCTGCGTACTTCATCCCTTAAGCTCCGCCTACGCTCTGCCTAATTCCGCATGCGTCCTGCGTCATCCTGCGTACCTATCTTTAACATTGGGTACGCAGGGACATTAGTTGTATGCGGATGAGTCCGCATGCAGCGTTTTGATGTGCCCGCTGACTGCACGGGAACGCAACATGTTGCGACGCAGGACACCCGGTGGTCGGCGTTCATAGCAAATAAGCATTTCTGCTACACACAGGCGATCTGATCATCGCTTGTTTGTAGCAGCGCCGATCAGACAATTGCAGCTTCTAGTTTCCCATGGAGACTATTGAAGCATGCAAAAAGTAAAAAAAAATGTTTTTAAAAATGTGAAAAAAATAAAAAATATATAAAAGTTCAAATCACCCCTCATTCACCCCATTCACAATAAAACAATTAAAAAAATCAAATATAGACATATTTGGTATCACCGCATTCAGAATCGCACGATCTATCAATATAAAAAAAGAACCCGATTGTTAACAGTGTAACAAGAAAAAAGTAAAAACGCCAGAATTACGTTTTTTTGGTCGCTGCAACTTTGGAATAAAATGCAATAACGGGCGATCAAAAGAACGGATCTGCAACAACATGGTATCATTAAAAATGTCAGCTCGGCACGCAAAAAATAAGCCCTCAGCCAATCCCATATAATGAAAAATGGAGACACTACGGGTATCGGAAAATGGCATAATTTTTCTTTTAACAAACTTTGGAATTTTTTTCACCACTTAAAAAAGAACCTAGACATGTTTGATGTCTATGAACCAGTAATGACCTGGAGGATCATAATGGCTTTAGCATTTAGTGAACATGGTGGAAAAAAAAACAACTGTGGGATTGCACTTTTTTTTGCAATTTCACCGCACATTTCACCATTTTCTAGTACACAATATGTTAAAACCAATGTTGTCGTTTAAAAGTACAACACGTCCCACAAAAAACAAGCCCGCACATGGCCATTTTACCCCCCCCCCCCCCACAAAAAAGAGTTATGGCTTTGGGAAGAAACGAAACTGCAAACACAAAAATACATCTCCCGTCGTTAAGAGGTTAAGGAAGATTTGGAAAGTTTCTATTCAGTTTCTGCTCCAAAACCTCCTGAAAAAAAAACTCTGTATGCACATACCCCAAACAATGTGATCTTGTGTGTATCATATGTTCTCTAACTTCTGTGTACTTGTAGAAAAGAGAAAGATTGGACACCTAGACCATGATCCATCAACACTGGTGAAGAGTACACTGGAGTGTGATGCGCCAAAATCAATAAGAGGGAAGGGCCTCTTAAATGGGTGGCCAGATACCTAAAATGCCCTTTATAAATATCTACAGTTATACCCTAATCACTTATGTAATTAGATTATAAAATTACCTACCCTTCTCCTATCTGCTAATATAGAACTATATTTTTCTTCTCCACTTCCTGTGACACTTTGTTTCAGAGGAGTCTCACATGGGTCATCTCAGCAGGTTGGGGCTGCACTCACTTCCCCCGCAGCTTTTATCCCCCCTCCTGAAACAGGATGTCATCAGGAGGGGATGATGCAGTTATTTACTACAGTTTCTTTCATCACCACCCTCTGAAAATGTCTTGGTTCTATTGCGTTGATAGAAGCTGTGGGAGAGGTGAGCACAGCGCCAGCTCTCTGCTTCTATCTCAGCTGCTACATCTTCTGGATAACAAGATGTCATCAGAGATGGAGATAGGATGACAAGTAATTCAACTATACACAGCTAATAACAAAGGATCCACCAATCACAATAGACAGTCATGCCTGATGCTACTGTCATTCCCTTCACGATGACCTTTGCACAACTCATTAGACACTTCAAAAGATAGGGTCGGTATCGGATCATTTTGGCTATGTACATGGGTTGTTTCCTAAAGTCTAAAAAAGCCCCTGCGGCCAATGTGAAAATTGCAGTGACGTGATCGTGGGGCACCGATGGATTGCCATGACAGCTAAGGCTCTGCTGAACACCTCCGTACTTGTCATGACGATTCATTGGTGAAAGCCAGCATTTAGATGGTGTTAATAGAAGACCGTTATTTTCGCTATACATAGCACAAGCGATCAGACGATTGTAGGTTCCAGTACCCTAAAGGGACTAACAAATACAGTAAAAAGTGAAAAAAAAAAGAAAAAAAATACAATAGTTCAAGTCATCCCGTTTTTGTCCCATTAACCCCTTCATGTCATCTGCCATACATGTACAGCGAACGTCGAATGTGGCCACACAGGGTGAGCCCGAGCCAAATGCAGCAGATCATGGCTGTGCGTTACAGCTAGAACCTGCCTTTAACAACAGGGGGCGCACTGCAGCGATTCTTAACCAGATAAATGCTGCTGTCAAACTCTGACAGCAGCATTTAACACATTCCGGCAGGGGGACGCATCATTCCATGCTCCCATCAGCACGCCCGTGACGTGATCACGAATTGTTAATAGGTTGCTATGACAGCCAGGGGTCATCTGAAGACCGCCATGCTTGTCATTACGGAGCTCCAATAAAACCCTGCCTGTGACCGGGCTTCTAAGAACACAATGATTTTTACAATACGCAGCGATGATGTGATATCGCTGAATATAGCACAGGCGATCAGACAATCGCAGCTTCAAGTCCCAGAAGGGAGCGAACAAGAAAAGTGAATAGTAAAAAAAAATGCTTTGAAAAATATGAAAAAATAAATAATAAAAAAAGGAGCTTGGTGAGCAAAAAATAAGCAATTAAGTGGTCTTATATCCTGAAAATTGTAAACTCTTACGGGTCTCAGAAAGTGGAGACAAAGGCAAATTTTTTTTTTTTTTACAAATTTCAAAAAAAAAAATTCACCACTTAAATAAAAAAAAAAACTAGACATGTTTGCTATCTGCGTACTCCTACTGACCTGGGGAATAATAATGGCAGGTCAATTTTACCGTATAGTGATCATGTTAAACAAAAACTCAGAAAAACAATTGTGTAATTGCACTCTCATTGCACTTTTTTTCCGCATTTGGATTTTTTTCCTGCTTTCCAGTGCATCACATGATAAAATGAATGGTGTCATTCAAAAATAAAACGCAGGAAAAGCAAGCCCTCATATGGAAAAAAAAGTTATTGCTCTGGGAAGAAGGGGAGGAAAAAATGGAAGAAAAAAAATGGAAAATAGCCATGGCGTGAAGGAGTTAATAATTAAATAATAATAAAAAAAATCCCTGAAAAATGAGATGTAACGTGCACAGGATATCTGACTCCCCTCTTTCTCTCTCCATAGTACATGATGAGAGGCAGCAGGGTGGAGGACAGTATACACCACTGGAGCTGTAACGCACGCCCTGCGGTGAGGTATACGCCCAAGGTTTTACACGCCACCTGCTGGTCAAAATGTAAACTGCAGTTACTTTCCCGAAGATTTACATTTTGTTTTCTGTAAATTGTCTACAACTAAAAGAACAATTTTTAAAAAAAACCATTACAGAATACTATACATTACTTGTCATCTAAGAAAAGGAAAGCAAAGCAATGGCAAACGTGCCCCTTATAAAGATGGCGGAATCAGGGTATCACGTGATGTTTCAGCGCTGAAGCAAATAAACAGTAGACGTTCAAATTCACAGCCCGCCCTATCTGGGGCCTAACAAGCAGCGGGTCCTCAGTTTGGCTGTCCTTTAGGTGCCTGTTTATTAAAATGTATCGGAACAACACTTATAACATAGAACAGTGACTGTGAAGTAAATACTTTGTACGTTTACGGGCAGGAATGTTTGTAAATAATCCTTCTTCCAGGCACATGCTGCTTCTCTGTGCAAAAAATCAGAACAGGCGCTACGTAGGACACTATAGCCTGGTGCTAAGTCTATACTGAAGTGCCTCACGGGAAAAGCGCGCTCAGCCTAAAAGTGAGGTAGCGGTCCGAGCTTGCGTGGTGAGTGTGCCTGTACCCTCCGGCCGGCTGTGCGCGGTGAGTGTGCCTGTACCCTCCGGCCGGCTGTGCGCGGTGAGTGTGCCTGTACCCTCCGGCCGGCTGTGCGCGGTGAGTGTGCCTGTACCCTCCGGCCGGCTGTGCGCGGTGAGTGTGCCTGTACCCTCCGGCCGGCTGTGCGCGGTTCATGCTGGTGACTGCTTCTTACATTGTTATACTCCCACCCAGATAGGTATTAGGTGAAGGGTCAGTCGTCAGTGTTCCCACGGCGATGTACCGCGACCCCTAATGGCAGATCACGTGACTCATTAGGAGCTTGTTTATGTGTATGAAATAAATACATTCTATGTCATTGTATCAAAGTACTGGTATTACTGTGGAGTGCACCAGCCCCTCTTATCTAATAGAGATGTGATAGCAGAATGTACTTTTACCTACTAATGCTGTTATTTAGCTAAAAAAAACCCTTCTAAATCTGATGTACATTGGGATAACCACCACAGGCGATGATCAGCTACAGTGGTCATATGTGAGACATAACCGCCACAGGGAGTGATTGCCTACAGTGGTCATGTGTGAGGCATAACCACCACAGGCAGTGATTGCCTACAGTGGTCATGTGTGAGACATAACCGCCACAGGGAGTGATTGCCTACAGTGGTCATGTGTGAGGCATAACCGCCACAGGGAGTGATTGCCTACAGTGGTCATGTGTGAGGCATAACCACCACAGGCGATGATCAGCTACAGTGGTCATATGTGAGACATAACCGCCACAGGGAGTGATTGCCTACAGTGGTCATGTGTGAGACATAACCGCCACAGGGAGTGATTGCCTACAGTGGTCATGTGTGAGGCATAACCGCCACAGGGAGTGATTGCCTACAGTGGTCATGTGTGAGGCATAACTGCCACAGGCGATGATCGGCTACAGTGGTCATGTGTGAGGCATAACCGCCATAGGCAGTGATCGGCTACAGTGGTCATGTGTGAGGCATAACCGCCACAGGCAGTGATTGGCTACAGTGGTCATGTGTGAGGCATAACTGCCACAGGCAGTGATTGGCTACAGTGGTCATGTGTGAGGCCTAACCGCCACAGGCAGTGATTGGCTACAGTGGTCATGTGTGAGGCATAACCGCCACAGGCAGTGATCGGCTACAGTGGTCATGTGTGAGACATAACCGCCATAGGCAGTGATTGCCTACAGTGGTCATGTGTGAGGCATAACTGCCACAGGCAGTGATTGGCTATAGTGGTCATGTGTGAGGCCTAACCGCCACAGGCAGTGATTGGCTACAGTGGTCATGTGTGAGGCCTAACCGCCACAGGCAGTGATTGGCTACAGTGGTCATGTGTGAGGCCTAACCGCCACAGGCAGTGATTGGCTACAGTGGTCATGTGTGAGGCCTAACCGCCACAGGCAGTGATTGGCTACAGTGGTCATGTGTGAGGCATAACCGCCACAGGCAGTGATTGGCTACAGTGATCATGTGTGAGACATAACTGCCACAGGCAGTGATCGGCTACAGTGGTCATGTGTGAGGCATAACCGCCACAGGCAGTGATTGGCTACAGTGGTCATGTGCGAGGCATAACCGCCACAGGCGATGATTGGCTACAGTGGTCATGTGCGAGGCATAACCGCCACAGGCGATGATTGGCTACAGTGGTCATGTGCGAGGCATAACCGCCACAGGCGATGATTGGCTACAGTGGTCATGTGCGAGGCATAACCGCCACAGGAGATGATTGGCTACAGTGGTCATGTGCGAGGCATATCCGCCACAGGCATTGATCGGCTACACTGGTCATGCACACAGCATAACTGTTCTTCTGATGCTACAGAGGCTGCCTCATGTAGAGCTGTCTGTCAGTGCTGAGGGTGCAGTTGTAGCGGCTGCTCACTATGTACTGAGCAGTGACTCCCCTATGAATGAAAGCCTGAGGCTGCAGGGAGGATTAAAGTTAATTTCCTCCCTGCAGTGGAGCTCTCAGTGCGGGTGCTGGGCAGGTTCAGAACACTAACATGCAGAATAACCCCATATAATAGCGTTTGTTTTTTTTTTTGTTTTGTTTTTTTACATGATAGGATCGCTAATGGGGTTTTCCGCTCACAAAATAAAGTCTACAGTCACTGTATTTCAGGGGTGGGCAATTTATTTTCCCGAGGGGCCACATGAGACAGTGCCTGTTGTGGAGGGCCAAACCAAAAGACTAAAAATTAATTCTGCTCAATATTAATATATTTATAGTTTTATATTAATACTAGCTGAAGAGCCCGGCGTAGCCTGGGCATAGTAAATATCTGTGGTTGGTTATAGCACCTCACATCTTTCATTTTCTCCCTTACACCTCTCATTTTCCCCCTAACACTTGTCATTTCGACCTCACATCTGTCATTTTCCGATCACTCCACTATTTTCCCTCACTCCTCATTTTGCTCTCACACCTTTTTTCATTTTCCCCTCAGTATATACATGTTTGTCATCTCCCTTATATATAGTATACACCTGTATGTCATCTCCTGTATAAAGTATATACCTGTATGTCATATCCCCTGTAAATAGTATATACCTGCTGTATGTCATCTCCTCCTGTATATTGTATATACCTATGTGTCATCTCCTCCTGTATATAGTATATACCTGTATGTCATCTCTTCTGTATATACTATATACCTGTGTGTCATCTCCTCCTGTATAAAGTATATACCTGTATGTCATCTCCCCTGTAAATAGAAATAGTATATACCTGCTGTATGTCATCTCCTCCTGTATATTGTATATACCTATGTGTCATCTCCTGTATATAGTATATACCTGTATGTCATCTCTTCTGTATATACCTGTATGTCCTCTCCTGTATATAGTATATACTTGTATGTCCTCTCCTGTATATAGTATATACCTGTGTCATCTGCTCCTGTATATAGTATATACGTGTCATCTCCCCTGTATATAGTATATACCTGTGTCATCTCCTCCTGTATATAGTATATACCTGTGTCATCTCCTGTATATAGTATGTGTGTCATCTCCTCCTGTATATAGTATATACCTGTGTCATCTCCCCTGTATATAGTATATATGTGTGTGTCATCTCCTCCTGTATATAGTATATACCTGTATGTCATCTCCTGTATATAGTATATACCTGTGTGTCATCTCCCCTGTATATAGTATATACCTGTGTGTCATCTCCCCTGTATATAGTATATACCTGTAAGTCATCTCCTCCTGTATATAGTATATATCTGTATGTCATCTCCTCCTGTTTTAGACCTCGTTCACACGTTATTTGGTCAGTATTTTTACCTCAGTATTTGTAAGCTAAATTGGCAGCCTGATAAATCCCCAGCCAACAGGAAGCCCTCCCCCCTGGCAGTATATATTACCTCACACATACACATAATAGACAGGTCATGTGACTGACAGCTGCCGTATTTCTTATATAGTACATTTGTTGCTCTTGTAGTTTGTCTGCTTATTAATCAGATTTTTATTTTTGAAGGATAATACCAGACTTGTGTGTGTTTTAGGGCGAGTTTCATGTGTCAAGTTGTGTGTGTTGAGTTGCGTGTGGCGACATGCGTGTAGCAACTTTTTGTGTGTCGCGTTGCATGTGAGAGGTTAGTGTAGCAAGTTGTGTGCAGCAAGTTTTGCGCATGGCGAGTTTTGCGCGTGGCGAGTTTTATGTGTGGTGCGTTTTGAGTATGTGCAAGTTTTGTGTGAGGCAACTTTTGCATGTGTTGCAACTTTTGTGCATGTGGCAATTTTTCCGCATGTGCAAGTTTTGCGTGTGGCGAGTTTTCCATGAGGTGAGTTTTGCACATGTGGCGAGTTGTGCGTGAGCCCAGTTTTGCGCGTGGTGAGTTTTGAGCGGCGACTTTTGTGTTTCGACTTTTATGTGGCGAGGTTGGTGTATGTGTGGTGAAATGTGCGCTGAGGGTGGTATATGTGTTCAAGCACGTGGTAGTGTGTGGCGCATTTTGTGTGTGTGTTCATATCCCCGTGTGTTGTGAGTATCCCATGTCGGGACCGCACCTTAGCAACTGTACGGTATATACTCTTTGGCGCCATCGCTCTCACTCTTTAAGTCCCCCTTGTTCACATCTGGCAGCTGTCAATTTGCCTCCAACACTTTTCCTTTCACTTTTTCCCCATTATGTAGATAGGGGCAAAATTGTTTGGTGAATTGGAACGCGCGGGGTTAAAATTTTGCCTCACAACATAGCCTATGACGCTCTCAGGGTCCAGACGTGTGACTGTGCAAAATTTTGTGGCTGTAGCTGCGACGGTGCAGATGCCAATCCCGGACACACACACACACACACACACACACACACACACACACACACACACACACACACACACACACACACACACACACACACACACACACACACACACACACACACACACCCCTTTATATATTAGATTTTATCTTTTAATATTGAGCACGATACAGTAAGTATGCTGACATCCCCCTTTATACTGTATGAGCCTGCACACAGCCCCTCTATTTACCATATGAGCGCCCACATAGTCTTTCTATATACAATACGAGCCCTCACGTAGCCCCTTGTATATAGTATGAGCCAAGCCCCACACAACTTCCTATATACACTGTTTCAGACCTTCGGCTATCTCGGTCCACAGGTTGGATTGGAACAGCCAGAGGGCCGGATGTGTCCCGCCAGCTGCATTTTCCCTGGTCTGCTGTATGTGACTGCAGGATCATGATCCTGTGCACTGCGCACACTGTCGTGATCCCCTGCACTTTTCTTGCAGGTATGCAGTCACGTGATTATGTGTATGCGATGTTCGTACTTGCAGTCTCGTGATGACTAATCCCACCATAGAATATAATTGAGAGAGGAGCGAATATGGAAAGCACATGACCGCAAATATACAAATCACATACATGTAGTCACGTGCCTGCTTATCTGTGGGAATACAGGGTGACTTGTCAGTGTGCAGACTAGGCTTCTGGGACCGGACAGCCCCTCTAACATAGCCTGATATCACAGCAGGACAAGTGCAAGACTGGCAAGGTCTTACCAGAGCCGCTGGGGAATTGCCAGATGGGAGTAAATTAGTATTTTTCATCTTTATAAATGTTGGACCACCCCTTTATCTCCTGTTTTTGCATGCACCAATGCTCATGATATGTACATAACCCTTTTCTTCTCTTCCAGGTAGAGCAGGCTCAAAGATGCACATCAAGTCCATCATTGTTGAAGGCTTCAAGTCTTATGCTCAGAGGACAGAGATCAACTGCTTTGATCCACTTTTCAATGCCATTACTGGACTTAATGGCAGCGGCAAGTCCAATATTCTGGACTCTATTTGCTTCCTTCTTGGCATCTCCAATCTTACCCAGGTAACATACGGACTGGTGGATGTTGTGTAGGGACACACTCCCCCCCTCCCCCTCTTTGTGCTTTATGCATACGGCAGGTTAGAGCTTGTAGAGGTCCAAATACTATGTGGATCCTTAATACGTTACCCATGAAAATGTGATGTCGTAATATTCCTCTGTGGTATTAATGGCAGCTTTCCTCTTGGTGTCTCAAATTACAAGTGCTTCTCATTAAATTAGAATATCATCAAAAAGTTAATTTCAGTTCTTCAATAGAAGTGAAACTCATATATTATAGAGTCATTACGAACAGTGATCGATTACAAGTGTTTATTTCTGTTAATGTTGATGACTATGGCTTACAGCCAATAGAAACCCAAAGTCATTATCTCAGTAAATTAGAATAATTAACAAAAAACTCCTGCAAAAGCTTCCTAAGGGTTTGGAAAGGTCCCTTATTCCGTTTCAGTAGTCTCCACAATCATGGGGAAGACTGCTGACTTGACAATGTCCAGAAGGCAGTCATTGACACACTCCTCAAGGAGGGTAAGCAACAAAAGGTCATTGCTAAAGAAGCTGGCTGTTCACAGAGTGCTGTATCCAAGCATATTATATTGGAAAGTTGAGTGGAAGGAAAAAATGTGGTAGAAAAAGGAGCACAAGCAATTGGGATAACCACAGCCTAGAAAGGATTGTTAAAGGGAACCTGTCACCCCCAAAATCGAAGGTGAGCTAAGCCCACCAGCATCAGGGGCTTATCTACAGCACTCTGTAATGCTGTAGATAAGCCACCCGATGTATCCTAAAAGATGAGAAAAAGAGGTTAATTATACTCACCCAGGGGCATTCCCAGGACGATGGGCGTCGCGGTCCGGTCCGGGGCCTCCTATCTTCTTACGATCACGTCCTCTTCTTGTCTTCACGCTCCGGCGCAGGCGTACTTTGTCTGCCCTGTTGAGGGCAGAGCAAAGTACTGCAGTTCGCAGGTGCCGGGAAAGGTCATAGAGGCCCAGCGTCTGCACACTGCAGTACTTTGCTCTGCCCTCAACAGGGCAGACAAAGTACGCCTGCATCGGAGTCGCAACATTGAAGACAAGAAGAGGACATCATCTGATTAAGATGGGAGGCCCCGGACTGGACCGCGACGCCCATCGGACCTGGACCGCAGCGGGACCGACCCTGTGTGACAGGTTCCCTTTAAGAAAAGGCCACTCAAAAATATGGGGAAGATTCACAAGGAGTGGACTGCTGCTGGAGTCATTGTTTCAAGAGCCACCACACACAGACATATCCAGGACATGGGCTACAAGTGTCGCATTCCTTGTGTCAAGCCACTCATGACCAATAGTCAACTTCAGAAGTGTCTTACATGGGCCAAGGAGAAAAAGAACTGGACTGTTGCTCAGTGGCCCAAGGTGTTGCTTTCACCCTAAAGTAAATTTTGCATTTCATTTGGAAATCAAGGTCCCAGAGTTACATAGTTAAGTAGGTTGAAAAAAGACCTAGGTGAATCAAGTTCAACCTTTCTCCACCAATTGTGCATTTCGTCACTAATTTAGCTATAACCTGCAATGTTATATGTATCAAGGAAGTCATCCAGCCCTTTTTTAAAAGCTGATACAGTGTCTGCCATTACTACCTCCTGTGGCAGGGCATTCCACAGTTTGACTGCTCTAACTGTAAATAACCTTTTCCTGTTTAGCTGCCGGAATCACCTTTCTTCCACTCCTAATGAGTGCCCCCTAGTCCTCAGTATGGTATTTGGAAGGAATAAGTCATGTACCAGTACTTTGTACACTTCCTCTAGAGGAAGAGTGGAGAGGCACACAATCCAAGCTGCTTGAGGTCTAGTGTGAAGTTTCCACAATCAGTGAGGGTTTGGGGAGCCATGTCATCTGCTGGTGTAGGTCCACTGTGTTTTATCAAGACCAAAATCAGCGCAGCCGTCTACCAGTAAATTCATTCACTTCATGCTTCCCTCTACTGACAAGCTTTTTGGAGATGGTAATTTCATTCTCCAGCAGGACTTGGCACCTCTCCACACTGCCAAAAGTACCAATACCTGGTTTACAAACAACAGTATCACTGTGCTTGATTGACCGGCAAACTCGCCTGACTTTGTCAAGAGGTATTGTCAAGAGGAAGATGAGACCCCAGATCCAACAATGCAGGTGAGCTGAAGGCTGCTATCAAAGCAACCTGGGCTTCCATAACACCTCAGCAGTGTCACAGGCTAATCGCCTCCATGCCGCATTGATGCAGTGATTGATGCAAAAGGAGCCGTGATCAAGTATTGAGTGCATTTACTGAACATACATTTCAGTAGGTCAATATTTCGGATTTTAAAATCATTTTTCAAGCTGGTGTTATAAAGTATTCTAATTTACTGAGATAATGACTTTTGGGTTTTCATTGGCTGTAAGCCATAATCATCAACATTACAAGACATAAACACTTGAAATAGATCAATCTGTTTGTAATGACTCTATATAATGAGTTTCACTTTTTTGTATTGAAGAACTGAAATTAAATTAACTTTTTGATGATATTCTAATTTAGTGAGAATCACTTGTATTTCTTTATCGCTTCATTGGGGGACACAAGTAGCCATGGGTGTATGCTGCTGTCGCTAGGGGGCTGACACTATGCAGAAAAAGAAAAATGGCTCCTCCTCAGCAGAATACGCTCACCGACAGGCACAAAGCACCTCAGTTTAAAGGGAACCTGTCACCCCGTTTTTTCCGTATGAGATAAAAATACTGTTAAATAGGGCCTGAGCTGTGCATTACAATAGTGTATTTTGTGGACCCCGATTCCCCACCTATGCTGCCGAAATATGTTACCAAAGTAGCCGTTTTCGCCTGTCAATCAGGCTGGTCTGGTCAGATGGGCGTGGTGACATCGCTGTTTCTTCCCCCAGATCTTGCTTATTTTTCCGTTGGTGGCGTAGTGGTTTGCGCATGCCCAAGTCCCGAATCCACTGCACAGGGGAGGGAAAAGAGCGCGATCTGCGCTATTCCCCTGGTGATCGGTGGGGGCGGCCATCTTCCTGTGGCCGCGCGTGCGCAGATGGAGCGCTCTGCTGCCCGGGGCTTCAGGAAAATGGCCGCGGGATGCCGCGCGTGCGCAGATGGAGATCGCGGCGGCCATTTTCCTGAAGCCGAGATGCGAACTCTGTTCCACACCCGTCCTCTTCAGCTGGCCCTCTTGTCTGCTTGGGACAAGAAAACAATCTCCCTAGACCGACTGGTACTTCTGCCTCTCAAGGTGAGGCAATCTCTGACTTAGTGGACGCAATCCGCCTCAATCCTTCGCAGGAGGTCCTTTCTTCCTATCCGGTGGCAGGTCATCACCACCAACGCCAGTTTCCTCGATTGGGGAGCAGTCTTCCTTCATCAGACAGGAAAGGGTCTCTGGAGCACCCAGGAAGCCCTTCTCCCCATCAGTCTTCTAGAGATCAGGGCAATCTTTCTTGCCCTACTCTGCTGGCAGTCCCTCCTCTCAGGCAAGCCGGTACGCATTCATTCGGACAACGCCACGGCCGTGGCTTACATAAATTACCAAAGCAGGACTCGCAGCAAACAGGTTTTGACAGAGGTGACAAAGATTCTGTGATGGGCGGAACGTCGCGTCCCTGCCATATCAGCCGTTAACATTCTGGGGGTGGAAAATTGGGCAGCCGATTTTCTGAGTCGTCAGGGCCTTGCATCAGGCAAATGGCCCCTCAATCCCGCCGTCTTCAACCAAATATGTCAGAGGTGGGGCACTCCGGACTTCGAACTCATGGCGTCTCGGATGAACCACAAGGTTCGTCTATTTGTAGCTAGGTCCCGGGATCCATTGGCCATCGACAGCGATGCTCTAGTGATCGCGTGGTCCCAGTTTAAGTTGCCTTATCTTTTTCCGCTCCTCTTGATTCCGTGGGTCGTGATAAAGATAAAGGCAGAAGGGATTCCTGTAATCTTGATAGCTCCAGACTGGCCAAGAAGTCCTTGGTATGCGGAGCTGGTAAACATGCTTTCGGATGCCCCCTGGAGGCTTCCAGACCGTCCGGATCTTTTGTCACAGGGCCCCCCTCTTCTACCAGAATTTTCAGTCTCTGAGTTTAACGGCATGGCGGTTGAGGCCGCAGTCCTGAAGGAGGCTGGTTATTCTCACCAGGTCATTCAGACCTTGATTAGGGCGAGAAAACCAGATATTGGAAGGCCTTCTTCCGGTGGTGCGAGGAGAACAACTTGTTCCCAATGTCCTTTTCCCTTCCTTACATCTTTGGTTTTCTTCAAGCGAGTCTCGACTCGGGTCTATCGCTCAGTACCCTTAAAGGACAGGTTTCCACTCTGTCTATCCTCTTCCAGGGGAATCTGGCTTCCCTTTCTCAATTGAAAACCTTTCTTCAGGGTATCGCCCACCTGGCACCACCTTACCATCCCCAGATAGAACCATGGGATCTTAATTTTGTCCTTGGCGCCCTCCAACGCGTGCCTTTTGAGCCCATTCAAGATATTTTGTTTTCCTTCCTGTCATTGAAGGTGGCCTTCCTAATCGCCATTACTTCTATCAGGAAGGTTTCCGAGTTAGCAGCCTTATCTTGTCATTATCCGTTCTTGGTTTTACATCAGGACAAGGTAGTTCTCAGACCCGTCCCTTCCTTTTTTCCCAAGGTGGTCTCTTCTTTCACATCAACTAGGACATTGTCCTCCCTTCTCTATGCCCTCCCCGGTTCATCCTCTGGAGAAGTCTCTCCTCAAGCTGGACTTGGTGAGAGCTATTCTATCTTTCAAGGACTGCTTCCTTTCGTCAATTCGATTCCCTATTTGTCATCTCTGAAGGTCGTCGAAAGGGACTCCCAGCTTCTAAGTCCACTATCACCCGTTGGATTCTTTCGGCGATATTGGAGGCTTACCGCGTTCAGGACAAACAGCCTCCTCCTGGAGTGAGGGCCCACTCCACCCGAGCAGTAGGTGCTTCCTGGGCTGTTCGTCACCAAGCTTCGGCCTTACAGATTTGCACAGCCACGATCTGGTCGTCCTTTTACACTTTTGCAAAGTTTTACAGGGTCCATACCCGTGCTTCGTCTGATGCAGGCTTTGGTAGGAAGGTACTGCAGGCGGTGGTTGCACCGGCCGACCTAAGTCCGTTCTTTTCTTTGCATTCTTTCTGTTCTCACCCTTGGGACTGCTTTTGGACGTCCCATGGTTATCTGTGTGCCCCAATGAAGCGATAAAGAAAGAGGGATTTTTGGTACTCACCGTAAAATCTCTTTCTTGGAGCCTTCATTGCGGGACACAGCTTTTTGGGCTTACGTGCCTTTTGTTGTTGGGCTGGTACATTTGTTGAGTTTTGTTGCTTCTCCTACTGCTTTTGCACTAAACTGAGATACGTTGTCCCTGTTGGTGGGTGTATACTGCTGAGGAAGAGCTATTTTCGTTTTTTTGGATAGTGTCAGCCTCCTAGCGGACAGCAGCACACACTCCCCCAATGAAGGCTCCAAGAAATAAATTTTACTGTGAGTACCAAAAATCCCTCTTTTCATCAGCTGCTGATTTCTGGAGAAAGATCTCCCCCACACTATTTTTACTGGAGAGAATCTCTGCAAAATTGGTGAACACAAGTTGAGGTTGTTGGACACCCTTTAAGTTGAAAAAATGTTTAATTTATTTTTTCTAATTGGTATTATATTTTTGTAGGTAAGAGCCTCCAACTTGCAGGATCTTGTGTATAAAAATGGTCAAGCTGGAATAACGAAAGCTACAGTATCTATAACGTTTGAGAATCTTGACAAAAAGCAGAGCCCGCTAGGATTTGAGTCACATGATGAAATCACTGTGACAAGACAGGTGAGTAAGGTTTTGCACTGCATCTGCCCACAAGATTTTTTTTTTTTTGTCTTCAACTGCTTCTGGTCTGGTAATGGGCTATGAAGGTCAGCCAGTCCTCTTTTTTTCCCCCTGTACTGACGTTCTAAAACATCAGTGGAGCCTAATCAGATTTCCAAGATCGGGAAGCTGTGGGGGCGATGAGCCTGTGGTCACGCACAGCCAGACTTCCCAGAGAGAAGATGGACATCTCTCGTCTTGACTACTGCAACCTCCTGCTCTGTGGCCTCCCCTCAAACACTCTCGCACCCCTCCAATCTATTCTAAACTCTGCTGCCCGACTAATCCACCTGTCCCCCCGCTATTCTCCGGCCTCTCCCCTCTGTCAATCCCTTCACTGGCTCCCCATTGCCCAGAGACTCCAGTACAAAACCCTAACCATGACGTACAAAGCCATCCACAACCTGTCTCCTCCTTACATCTGTGACCTCATCTCCCGGTACTTTCCTACACGCAACCTCCGATCCTCACAAGATCTCCTTCTCTACTCCCCTCTTATCTCCTCTTCCCACAATCGTATACAAGATTTCTCTCGCGTATCACCCCTACTCTGGAACCCTCTACCACAACACATCAGACTCTCGCCCACCATCGAAACCTTCAAAAAGAGTCTGAAGACCCACCTCTTCCGACAAGCCTACAACCTGCAGTAACCACCGATCAACCAACCGCTGCACGATCAGCTCTATCCTCACCTACTGTATTCTCACCCATCCCTTGTAGATTGTGAGCCCTCGCGGGCAGGGTCCTCACTCCTCCTGTACCAGTTATGACTTGTATTGTTCAAGATTATTGTACTTGTTTTTATTATGTATACCCCTCCTCACTTGTAAAGCGCCATGGAATAAATGGCGCTATAACAATAAATAATAATAATAATAATAAATAATAATAATAATAATAGTTTATCACTAGTGGTGAGCAAACATGCTTGGATAAGATGTTATCCGAGCACTCTCTGGTAATATCCGCGTATCTTGGGCGTGCTGGTATATTATGTTCGAGTCCCTGCGGCTGCATGATTTGCGGCTGTTAGGCTGGTTTCACATTTGCGTTTTTTGCCGCTGCGTTTTAGCGCAAAAAAACGCATGCGTTTTTTTCCTATATTAAACATTAAAAACGTATGCTTTTTTTGTATGCGTTTTGCCGCATTTGATGACGCATGCATCTTTTCTATGCTTGCGTTTTGTTGCAGAAATGCAACATGTAGTAATTTCTAGAGGCGTTTTTTTGCCGCAAAAAACGTATTGCTGTCTATGTAAACGCATGCGTTTTTAAGCACATGCGTTTGGTTGCGTTTTAAACTCATGCGTTTCAATAGAAAAAAACAAGAATACACACTGATAAGCCACCCCCCCACCATCAAGGTGATAAAGGGATCCAAACCCTACCCCTAACCCTAGGGATCCTAACCCTAACCCTAGGGATCCTAACCCTAACCCTAGGGATCCTAACCCTAACCCTAGGGATCCTAACCCTAACCCTAGGGACCCTAACCCTAACCCCAACCCTAGCTATTTCTATTTATAGTGGGTTTTCTAGATGATTTTGATGATTGGCAGCTGTCACACACTTCTCAGCATGCGTTTCAAAAACACAAACGCAGGAAAAAACGCATGTAAACGCGTCAAAACGCCGCATTTTTTTTACCGCATGAGAAAACGCATGCGTCTAAAAAACGCAGCGTTTGCACGCGTTTACATGCTTTTTTTTCACCACCTGCGTTTGCGTTTTAAACGCTGCGTTTTTAAACGCAAATGTGAAACTAGCCTTAGATATCTTCAACACATGGGGGACTGCTTAACAAACAGGCAATCCCCACATGTGCTCAGGGTATCTAACAGCTGCAAATCATGCAGCCGCAGGGACTCGAACATAATATACCAGCACGCCCAACATACTTGGGTAACATGTTATTCAAGCACAATCGCTTATCACTATTTATCACCATATTTACCTTCTCCATGTCTTTACAAAATGCTGAACCAGCACAATGTGTACCAATTACTAAGCACTTACCCTTCTTACTCCTCTGGACCTAGTAAATGTGATCAGTGGGTGCAAGGAGGGAACAGGAGCTGCAAGGTCCTAGGAAACAGCTCTGCTATGTAGCCAGGAGGCTGAAATTTCTGTGTAGCTGGAGCTAATATAACCGCCCCAATTACAAGGGATTTTGGCAAAAAATTGTATTGGTATGTCATGGGCAGGACTGTGGATCAGTGGTTAGCACTGCATTGCCTGAGTTCAAATCCCACTCAGGACAACATCTGCAAGGAGTTTGTATGTTCTCCCCGTGTTTGTGTGTTCTCCGGTTTCCTCCCACAGTCCAAAGACATACTGATAGGGAACTTACATTGTGAGCCCCAGTTGAGACAGTGAGGATGATGTCTGAAAAGCGCTGTGGAATTAAAGGTGCTATATAAGTGAATAAAATAAATGCCCCCAACTCTCCAAAAAGGTCTTTTAAGATCTTCTTGGGGAGGCCACCGTGTATAAAATGAATAAATAAAAACAGCAGAAAAAAATATATATCAGAAAAAAAAGCCACTTCATTCCAAATCACTGTTTCCGCGTTTGAAAGAACATGTCCAATATATCTGAAATTGTAAAATGTTTAGCAGTTCTTTGTGCTTTTAAAAGCAAAACTTGAAAAACATTTTTCATTACATTTCCCCCTCCCCCAATATAAACAACGCAAAATAACTTTGACATAAAAATTAAACCCCGTGTGTCATGAAAGAGGCAAAAATCATTAGAATATCTGAAGGAGAAAAAATTAGTGATTAAAAGTGCATGTACGATAACACTTGTAAATGTCTCTGGATAGAAAAGGGAGTAAATGGCCCGGTTAGGAATTGGTTAAACTACTCTAATATCCATTATTTTATTTTTCTTTCCCCCACTTAGGTTGTCATTGGTGGGAGAAATAAGTATTTAATTAATGGAGTCAATGCAAATAACACTCGTGTGCAAGATCTTTTCTGTTCTGTTGGTCTGAACGTCAATAATCCTCATTTTCTCATCATGCAGGTATGTACTGATAAGCGGATTAGGTGATTGCTATCACTATGGTATTCATTTATTTTTATTTTTTGTGTAAATCAAAGGCTTGTTTTTTCTACATAGATTATAACAATAGACAAGGTAACAGAAGGACCTTAACATGAATAGCTATAGGCCAATATCTGAGGTTGAGCGCTGATGATCCCTTTGACCGTACTCCTACATATATACTTTAACCAAATTTCAAATACATCCCTCTAATACTTCTGTAATTAACTTACCGTAATCATAGAGAAAAATTACAGTCTGGAGTGAGGAAAACATAAGGGAAGAAGTAGTAGATAGAGTAAAGAAAGCAAAGGAAGATATTAAAGAGAATCTGTCACCTCATATTTCATATATAAACTGCGGCCGCCACCATCGAGCTTATCTACAGCATTCTGTAATGCTGTAGATAAGCCCCCGATGTAATCTGAAAGATAAGAAAAACAAGTTAAGGCCCCGTCACACACAGCGACGCTGCAGCGATACAGACAACGATGCTGATCGCTGCAGCGTCGCTGTTTTGTCGCTGTGTGGTCGCTGGGGAGCTGTCACACAGACCGCTCTCCAGCGACCAACGATCCCGAGGTCCCCGGGTAACCAGGGTAAACATCGGGTTACTAAGCGCAGGGCCGCGCTTAGTAACCCGATGTTTACCCTGGTTACCAGCGTAAAAGTAAAAAAAACAAACAGTACATGCTCACCTTCCGCTGTCTGTCCCCCGGCGTTCTGCTTCTCTGCACTGTGTAAGCACAGCGGCCGGAAAGCAGAGCGGTGACGTCACCGCTGTGCTGTGTTTTCCGGCTGGCACTTACACAGTGCAGAGAAGCACAGCGCCGGGGGACAGCGGAATGTGAGTATGTACTGTTTGTTTTTTTTTACTTTTACGCTGGTAACCAGGGTAAACATCGGGTTACTAAGCGAGGCCCTGCGCTTAGTAACCCGATGTTTACCCTGGTTACCAGTGAAGACATCGCTGAATCCGTGTCACACACACCGATTCAGCGATGTCAGCGGGACCTCAACAACCAAAAAAAGGTCCAGGCCATTCCGACACGACCAGCGATCTCGCAGCAGGGGCCTGGTCGCTGGTACGTGTCACACATAGCGAGATCGCTACTGAGGTCGCTGTTGCGTCACAAAACTTGTGACTCAGCAGCGATCTCGCTAGCGATCTCGCTATGTGAGACGGGGCCTTTACCGTACATTATACTCGCCCAGGGGCGGTCCTGGTGCGGTCCGGTCCGATGGGCGTCACAGGTCCGGGTCCGGCACCTCCTATCTTCATCTGATGACGTCCTCTTCTTTGCTTCCTGTTGTGGCTCCAGCAGAGCAAAGTTCTGCAGTGCGCAGGCGCTGGGAAAGGTCAGAGAGTCCCAGTGCCTGCACACTGCAGTACTTTGCTCTGCCCTCAACAGGGGTTCAGCTGTGCTTCAGCATGACAACCAGAGGTCTCCTGGAGACCTCTATGGTTGTTGATGCCAGATTGCTGTGAGCGCCACCCTGTGGTCGGCGCTCATTGCAATGCTGTAATTCAGCTACATAGGGACGATCTGAGCATCGCCTCTATGTAGCAGAGCCGATCAAGTTGTGACAGCTTCTAGCCTCCCATGGAGGCTATTGAAGCATGCCAAAAGTTAAAGTAAAATGTTTTTAAAAATATGAAAAAAATATAAAAGTTCAAATCACCCCCCCTTTTGCCCCATCTAATATATAAAGCTGAATGTGTGTGTGTGTGTATGTATGTATGTATGTATGTATGTCCGGGATTGGCATCTGAACCGTAGCAGCTACAGCCACAAAATTTTGCACAGTCACACGTCTGGACCCCGAGAGCGTCATAGGCTATGTTGTGAGGTGAAATTTTAACCCCGCGCTTTCCAATTCACCAAACAATTTTGCCCCTATCTACATAATGGGGAAAAAGTGAAAGGAAAAGTGTTGGAGGCGTCGCAGCTACAGGCACAAAATTTTGCACAGTCACACGTCTGGACCCTGAGAGCGTCAAAGCTATATTGTGAGGTGAAATTTTAACCCCGCGCTTTCCAAGTCACCAAACAATTTTGCCCCTATCTACATAATGGGGAAAAAATGAAAGGAAAAGTGTTGGAGGCAAATTAACAGCTGCCAGATGTGAACAAGGGGGACTTAAAGAATGACAGCGATGGCACCAAAGAGTATATACTGTACAGTTGCTAAGGTGGGGCCCCAACATGGGATAATCACACCACCACGGGGATATGAACACACACACAAAATGCGCCACACACTACCACGTGCTCGAACACATATACCACCCTCAGTGCACATTTCACCACACATACACCAACCTCGCCACATAAAAGTAGAAACACAAAAGTCGCCGCTCAAAACTCGCCACGCGCAAAACTCTCCACATGCAAAACTCGCCACACGTGCAAAACTCGCCACACGCAAAACTTGCACACGCAGAAAAATTGCCACACGCAGAAAAATTGCCACATGCACAAAAGTTGCAACACATGCAAAAGTTGCCTCACACAAAACTTGCACATACTCAAAAGGCACCACACATAAAACTCGCCACGCGCAAAACTCGCCATGCGCAAAACTTGCTGCACACAACTTGCTACACTAACCTGTCACATGCAACTCGACACACAAAAAGTTGCTACACGCATGTCGCCACACAAAACTCATCTCACAAAAGTCCCTACATGCATGTCGCCACACGCAACTCAACACACACAACTTGACACACGAAACTCGCCCTAAAACACACACAAGTCTGGTATCCTTCAAAAATAAAAATCTGATTAATAAGCAGACAAACTACAAGAGCAACAAATGTACCATATAGGAATCCGGCAGCTGTCAGTCACATGACCAGTCTATTATGTGTATGTGTGAGCTAATATATACTGCCAGGGGGTGGGCTTACTGTTGGCTGGGGATTTATCAGGCTGCCATTTTAGCTTACAAATACTGAGGTAAAAATACTGACCAAATAACGTGTGAACGAGGGCTAATACAGGAGGAGATGGCATACAGCTATATACTATATACAGGAGATGACACACAGGTATATACTATTTACAGGGGAGATGACACACAGGTATATACTATATACAGGAGGAGATGACACACAGATATATACTATATACAGGAGAGATGACACACAGGTATATACTATATAGAGGAGGAGATGACATACAGGTACATACTACATACAGGAGGAGATGACATACAGGTATATACTATATACAGGAGGAGATGACACACAGGTATATACTATATACAGGAGCAGATTACCTACAGGTATATAGTATATACAGGAGGAGATGACACAGGTATATGCTATGTATAGGAGGAGATGACATACAGGTATATACTATATACAGGAGATGACACACAGATATATACTATATATAGGTGAGATGACACACAGGTATATACTATATACAGGAGATTACATACAGGTATATCTAATATATAAAGCTGAATGTGTGTATGTATGTATGTGTGTATGTCCGGGATTGGCATCTGTACCGTCGCAGCTACAGCCACAAAATTTTGCACAGTCACACGTCTGGACCCCGAGAGCGTCATAGGCTATGTTGTGAGGTGAAATTTTAACCCCGCGCGTTCCAATTCACCAAACAATTTTGCTCCTATCTACATAATGGGGAAAAAGTGAAGGGAAAAGTGTTGGAGGAAAATTGACAGCTGCCAGATGTGAACAATGAGGACTTAAAGAATGAGAGCGATGGCGACAAAGAGTATATACCGTACAGTTGCTAAGGTGGGGCCCCGACATGGGATACTCACCACACACGGGGATATGAACACAAACACAAAATGCGCCACACACTACCACGTGCTTGAACACATATACCACCCTCAGCACACATTTCACCACACACACACACCAACCTCGCCACATAAAAGTCGAAACACAAAAGTCACCACTCAAAACTCGCTACATGCAAAACTCGCCATATGCAAAACTAGGCTCACGCAAAACTCGCCACACGTGCAAAACTCACCTCATGGAAAACTCACCTCATGCAAAACTTGCACACACAGAAAAATTGCCACATGTACAAAAGTTGCACCACATGCAAAAGTTGCCTCACACAAAACTTGCACATACTCAAAATGCACCACACATAAAACTCGCCACGCGCAAAACTCGCCATGCACAAATCTTGCTGCACACAACTTGCTACACTAACCTGTCACATGCAACTCAACACACAAAATGTTGCTACACGCATGTCGCCACACAAAACTCATCTCACAAAAGTCGCTACATGCATGTCGCCACACGCAACTCAACACACACAACTTGACACATAAAACTCGCCCTAAAACACACACAAGTCTGGTATTGTCCTTCAAAAATAAAAATCTGATTAATAAGCAAACTACAAGAGCAACAAATGTACCATATAGGAAATACGGCAGCTGTCAGTCACATGACCTGTCTATTATGTGTATGTGTGAGCTAATATATACTGCCAGGGGGGAGGGCTTCCTGTTGGCTGGGGATTTATCAGGCTGCCAATAGCAACCAATCACAGCTCAGCTTCTATTTTGCTACAGTTAATTAACCTGAGCTCTGATTGGTTAATATAGGCAACAAAGACATTCTCAGTATAACAAAGCTAATATATGTTGTGAAATGCTTCTATTTGCTTAGTTTTTGCCTTTTAATAATTACATTTCTATCTATTTGTTTTGTGGTTTTTGTGTGCAGAATAAATTTTTGTTAACACATTCTATTTTGCTAACAGCAGTCATTAACCCGGGCGAAGCCGGGTAGTACAGCTAGTTCATAATAAAACAATAAAAAAAAAATCAAACCTGCACATATTTGGTATCGCGGCATTCAGAATCGCCCGATCTATCAATAAGAAAAAAACCTGATCGCTAAATGGTGTAGCGAGAAAAAAATTCAAAACGCCAGTATTACTTTTTTTGGTCGCCGCAACATTGCATGAAAATGGAAGAACGGGCGATCAAAAGATCATATCTGCACCAAGATGGTATAATTAAAAACATCAGCTTGGCACGCAAAAAATAAACCCTCAACCAACCCGAGATCATGAAAAATGGAGACACTACGGGTCTCGGAAAATTGCGCAATTTTTTTTATTTTATTTTTATTTAACTTTTTTTAGCAAAGATTGGAATTTTTTTACTACTTAGATAAAAAATAACCCAGACATGTTTAGTGTCTATGAACTCATAATGACCTGGAGAATCATAAAAATAGATCACTTTTAGCATTTAGTGAACCTAGCAAAAAAGCCAAACAAAAAACAAGTGTGGGATTGCACTTTTTTGCAATTTCACCGCACTTGGAATTTTTTTCCCATTTTCTAGTACACGACATGGTAAAACCAATGGTGTCGTTCAAAAGTACAACTCGTCCCGCAAAAAAAAAAGCCCTCACATGGCCATATTGACGGAAAAATAAAACCGTTATGCCTCTGGGAGGGAGGGGAGCGAAAAACCAAAAAAAGGTCCGGCCATTAAGGGGTTAAGCATTGTGTGAACAAAATTTATGCAATTCAGATGTTAGGTAGGCTACTAGTGGGGGATGTTATGTATAGGAGGTCATCTGTTAATCCGGCCAAGTTATGATCTCTTGATTTTTGGAGTGTGATTCCCTTAATTGAAATATTTTTTTTCGGATAGCCACAGCAAAATGCTCCATGGTTTGTATGTATAGTAAATATGCTAATGGAGATCCCGGCCTCATGCCATTATGGATTTGAAATGGGTGTGAAAGAGACCCATTAACCCTAACTTGAGCTGAGGGGGACGTATAAGGGCTGCTATTCTTTGTAATATGATCTCTTGCATACAAGATTCCCAAGGACTTAAGGCCCCGTCTCACATAGCGAGATCGCTAGCGAGATCGCTGCTGAGTCACAAGTTTTGTGACGCAACAGCGACCTCCATAGCGATCTCGCTATGTGTGACACGTACCAGCGATCAGGCCCCTGCTGCGAGATCGCTGGTCGTGTCGGAATGGCCTGGACCTTTTTTTGGTCGTTGAGGCCCCGCTGACATTGCTGAATCGGTGTGTGTGACACCGATCCAGCGATGTCTTCACTGGTAACCAGGGTAAACATCGGGTTACTAAGCGCAGGGCCGCGCTTAGTAACCCGATGTTTACCCTGGTTACCAGCGTAAATGTAAAAAAAAACAAACAGTACATACTCGCCTTTCGGTGTCCAGGTCCCTTGCCGTCCGCTTCCTGCTCTCACTGACTCCCGGCCGTACAGTGAGAAGTGAGAGCACAGCAGTGACGTCACTGCTGTGCTGCGCTCTCGCTGTACGGCGGCTCAGTCAGAGCAGGAAGCAGACGGCAAGGGACCTGGACACCGAAAGGCGAGTATGTAGTGTTTGTTTTTTTTGGTAACCAGGGTAAACATCGGGTTACTAAGCGCGGCCCTGCGCTTAGTAACCCGATGTTTACCCTGGTTACCCGGGTGCTGCAGGGGGACTTCGGCATCGTTGAAGACAGTTTCAACGATGCCGAAGTCGTTCCCCTGATCGTTGGTCGCTGGGGAGAGCGGTCTGTGTGACAGCTCCCCAGCGACCACACAGCGACTTACCAACGATCACGGCCAGGTCGTATCGCTGGTCGTGATCGTTGGTAAATCGCTTAGTGAGACGGGGCCTCTAGAACAGTGATGGCGAACCTATGACACGCGTGTCAGTGCTGACACGCGTAGTCATTTTCAGTGACACGCCGGCCGCGGCCCCATAGAAATTGCTTCTTTCCCAGGGTCTGAAGGAGAGGAAACTCTCCTTCAGGCCCTGGGATCCATATTAAATGTGTAAAAGAAAGAATTAAAATAAAAAATATTGCTATACTCACCTCTCCGACGCAGCCTGGACGTCACCGATGGGACCGGCAGCGTTCTTTGCTTAAAATGCGCGCGTTTACTTCCTTCTGTGACGTCACGGCTTGTGATTGGTCGCGTGCCGCCCATGTGGCCGCGACGCGACCAATCACAGCAAGCCGTGACGTAATTTTCAGGTCCTCAATGCCTAATCTAGGCATTCAGGATTTTAAAATTACGTTCCGGCTTGTGATTGGTCGCGTCGCGGTCACATGGGTGACGCGACCAATCACAAGCCGTGACGTCACGGGAGGCAGGAGACGCGCGCATTTTAAAATTACGTCACGGCTTGTGATTGGTTGCGTGCCAACCATGTGACCGCGACGCGACCAATCACAGCAAGCCGTGACGTAATTTCAGGTCCTGAATGCCTAATTCTGCATTGAGGACCTGAAATTACGTCACGGCTTGCTGTGATTGGTCGCGTCGCGGCCACATGGGCGGCACGCGACCAATCACAAGCCGTGACGTCACAGAAGGAAGTAAACGCGCGCATTTTAAGCAAAGAACGCTGCCGGTTCCCTCGGTGACGTCCAGGCTGCGTCGGAGAGGTGAGTATAGCAATATTTTTTATTTTAATTCTTTCTTTTACACATTAATGTTGTTTTGATACCGATACCCGATACCACAAAAGTATCGGATCTCGGTATCGGAATTCCGATACCCGCAAGTATCGGCCGATACCCGATACTTGCGGTATCGGAATGCTCAACACTAATGGCATCCGATCCGATTTTTTTATCGGATCGGATGCCATGCAGGAGGTCTGTGGGTCCAAACAACAGAGCTCCGGTGCAGAGCGTCTAGGCCTGGGACTTCCGGTAGGCCAGGCGCAGCTCCCGGAAGTCCCAGGCCTCTGCGTCGGATCTGTGTTGTTTGGGCGACATTGCGCTGCTCCCTGCTGCGCCGACCAGAAGTCCCAGGCTGCACTTCTGAGGCCTGAGGAGATAGCTGTCCGGAGGCCTGTGATTGCTGTCTGCAGGCAGCAACCATCATCATTCTGTGAACTGTGGGGTGTCATTGGCCAATTACTAAGATAAGTGAGGGGGAGGCTGGAAGAGGCCTGTGCTATGGGTGCCGTTTCCCGCCATTAGGAACGCCATCTTGCAGTACAGACTCCATTTCACCACCATTACTGTTTGTGGTGCATCCTTATTAACCCCTATTTCTGCTAATTGCAGGGCTAACTATAAATATTCTCTCATGGAGAAGCCACAAAATAAGAAACCAAAGTTGAGTAAAGGGAGTGGTAGTAGCAGTAGCCGACCCTTTCAAGAGACATGGACTGAGATGTATGGCATTATAGAAAAAAATGGCAGATCATTTTGCGTTCTATGTAGTGAAACGGTAGTAAGCAGAACGTGGAATGTAAATAGACATTTTGAAACTAATCATTCCCAGCTCTTGAAAAAAAGTGAGGATGAAAGGAAGGAATACATTTCCAGGCAGCTCCACCTTCATAAGAGCCAATCTAATTCCATCCTTAAATTTGTAAAAAGCTCTACAAATTTAACATCTGCAAGTCTGAGCATTGCTCACTCCATAGCTCAGCATGGAAAAGCACTCAGTGAGGGAGAATGTATTAAAGATACTCTGTTAAGATGTGCACCAGTTCTATTTCATGATATGCAGAATAAAGATGCAATTATTAAGAGAATATCTGAGTTACCACTGAGTAGAAATATCATAAAAGACCGAATAATGAGACTGAACGCAAACGTACAACATCAATTAAAGAGAGACATAAGTAATTGTAAATATTTTTCGATCTCTCTTGACGAAACTACTGATGTCACATCACATGCTCAGTTGGCCATTATTGGTCGATATTCTGATGGTCTCACAATGAGAGAAGAGTTGATAAAGTTAGTATCAGTGCCAACAAGTACATCAGGAAGTGAAATATGTAAGGTTGTTATGCAAACATTCTGTGACCTAAGCATTGATATTTCTAAAGTTGTGTCAGTGACGACAGATGGGGCACCAAACATGGTGGGGAAAAAAGTCGGATTTGTTAAATTGTTTACGGAAGGTATTGGACATCCGATTGTGCCTTTTCATTGTATTATCCATCAGGAGGCTTTATGTGCCAAAGCAGGATTCACTGACTTAAACGACTTAATGTCAGTTGTTACAAAAATAGTTAATTTAATAGCTGCTCGCCCCCTTCGCAAGCGAGAATTTTCTGCACTTTTACTGTAGGTTGATTCCACCTACAGTGGACTGCTGATGTACAATAATGTAAGATGGCTGAGCCGAGGCAAAGTTCTTGAGCGCTTTGTGGAGTGTTTTGAAGAAATTAAGGTATTTCTTGAGGATAAGGATCTGGGAAACTTTCCTCAGCTCTATGATTCTACGTGGGTCAACAACCTGATGTTTTTTACAGATCTCTCTGTTCATATTAATGAACTGAACTTAAAGCTACAAGGTTTTGGCAAAAGTATTGACGTTATGTTTGGATACATAAAAGCTTTTGAAAGTAAACTTAAAATTTTCAAGCGAGATGTAGAAACTAAAACTTATAAGTATTTTCCTCGAGTAACAAAGTATTTTGAGAAGGCCAGTGCAGCTGTACAAAATGAAATGGAACCCTTGCATATACAGTACCAGCATGTTTTAGACTCGTTACTTGACCAGTTCAGTGATAGATTTCATCAATTTAGAAGCCTAGAACAGACCATGAAAATAATTAAGTATCCTGATGTAGTAGTCTACAGTAGTTTGGAATTAAATGGTTTCCAGTGGATACAAATTGATGATTTGGAGATGCAACTTGCAGAATTTCAGGACAGCATCTGGGCTCAGGTGTTTGTTGACTTGAGGTCAAAGCTTGAGAATCTAGAAAGGTGCTGCTTGGAGAATCAAGAGGAGTGCCACTATGAACAGGAAATTTGGAGTGCCTGGAATAGGTTACCAGACACTTTTAGCACCCTGAAAAATATAGCAATGGCTTAAGGCTACGTTCACATTTGCGGTCAGCGCCGCAGCGTCGGGCGCCGCAGCGTCGCCGCATGCGTCATGCGCCCCTATATTTAACATGGGGGCGCATGGACATGCGTTGTGCTGCGTTTTGCGCCGCATGGCCGCAAGCGTTGGACGCAAGAAACGCTTCAAGTTGCATTTTTTTTGCGTCCAACTTTCGGCCAAAAAGGACGCATGCGGCGCAAAACGCAGCGTTTTAGTGTGCGTTTTGCCGCGTTTTTGTTTGCGTTGTGCGCTGCGGCGCCGACGCTGCGGCGCACAACGCAAATGTGAACGTAGCCTTACTCACTATTTTTCCCTCTACCTACTTTTGTGAGACCTTATTCTCAGCATTAAATAATATCAAAACCAACAAAAGAAACAGATTGACAGATGAACTTAGTAGCGCTTGCTTGGGCTTGAAGTGTACAAAATACCAACCTTCAATTGAACATTTAGCTAGTGAAATTCAGCAACAAAAAAGTCACTAAATTTAGTGATGGCGAACCTGTGGCAGTCCAGCTGTTGCAAAACTACAATTCCCATCATGCCTGGCCATTCCAAGCAAAAGCTTTGGCTGTGAAGACATGATGGGAATTGTAGTTTTGCAACAGCTGGAATGCCACAGGTTCGCCATCGCAAGAATTCCCCCTCCCCCTCACTTATCTTAGTTCACGGCACCCCACACAAGTTAAATAATAGCAAGAGCAAGACCAACAAAAGAAAACAACTGACAGACGAACAAAGAAGTCACTAAGCAGGTAAGTTAAATAATTATAATTATACATATTTGTTATTTAAACTATACATGTCGCAAAATTATGTTTTTTTATCAAGGTGACACACCACCCAAGTTATGCTCGTTTTTTTGGCGAATTTTGACACACCAAGCTCAAAAGGTTGCCCATCACTGACTTAGAATATGAACTCCCAGTGCATCCTGTCAAAGGCTTTTTCAGCATCCATTGACAAGATGCATGTTCCCTTTCTCCCTTATGGTGTTATCTCTTGCTTCCCAACCAGGCACAACTCCTACCTGAGCTTGATCTATCAACATTGGTAGGAGGGACCACATTGTATTTGAAATCAGCTTTGCATAGTTTGATATCTATCTAGTTTGATATCTATGTTGACATTTGTTTTTCTTTATTGCTTCATTGGGGACACAGGTAACCATGGGTGTATGCTGCAGTCGCTAGCAGGCTGACACTAGTCAAAAATGGAAAAAGTAGCTCCTCCTCAGCAGTATACACCCACCGACTGGTACAAAGCGCCTCAGTTTAAGCTTAGTGTCAGTTGGAGGCGGACCTGGATGTGATCCCAGATCCGCAGTTTCCTTTTCAGGTATCCTGTTGTGTTTTTATTAATGTTTTCCCTTTGTTTTTGAGGTTCCTTTTCTTAGGGTAACAGGGTGTAATTTCTCGCCCTGTGTTCCAGTATCTCCGTGGCCGAGAGAGCAGTGTGGTGTCGCCCACATCGCGCACTCTCGGACCCGCAAGACAGGACCTAATCCTGTGTCGCCTTCACGGGTGCTTCAGGGTGATTCCTGGTGGCCAGTCCTGACCTTTCCCCTCCCCACCCCTCTCTTAGGAGAGGGCTGGGAGGAAGACTTGTCACCAGTGGTGGCCTTCCCCCTTCTTGTAAGAGGTTGACGCCGTCTTCTGCATCGTCTGGAGACGGTGCAGGAAGGAGGATTCCTCATCCCAGTGACCCTCATCGCCGAAGTGGAACCAGGACGCGCCTCACAGGTACGGTACGTCCCCCTCCTTTCCCTCTGCAGCGGCTGGCCCGGGAAGGATGACTGTCCCTTCATCTCAGAGACAGGACGGTTTTAGTAGATGGGACAAGCCTGCACATCCACAGTCATTTCTGCCTGGCCAGTCTCAGTGCTTGTGGGCACACCCTCCCTTTTTTGGCGGCACCTCTTCCCGGCTTCCTATGGCTAATTCACGTCGCGCTTTTGAATCTCGCGCCCTTTTTTATCCAATGGAGAGTCTTTTTTTTTTTCTTCCTCTGCCTGGCCACGCCCCTGCATCACAGCACGCACTTGTTCTGCGTGCTTTCTGCCCCTATCACAGAGCTCCCCTTCCTGCCTGTTCACGCCCCCGGCGTGTTTTCCAATTGGAGGGGGATTTTGTTTCACCAGCTGGCAGATCTTCCAGGCTGTTCATGCCCCCAGCATGTCAGCCAATCGGATAGTTACTTTCCTTTTTTTACCATTCGGCAGACCAGCACGCCCACCACAGTGCATCGAACTTGCTGTAATACAGCACAGCTAATGCTATATCCGCTTTTGTGCCTCTGCAGTTTGCTTTCTTGTATGTTATACCACCATACCCTGCTCTCTCTGCGGACACCTGCACATGGGGACACTGCCATCCACTGTTTTCTGCTGTTGTCGCAGACATTGGGTAGGCTTTGCTATCTCTCTGTCTCTGTACCTCCACAGCAGTATTTCCAAGGCTTGACTTATGCCTAACCCTAGAGAGCTTCTTTTTGACTCTCTAAACTACTGTGATTCATTACACCTGTACCCTCTGCAAAGAAAGTTGTCTTCAGGTTAACATTTCCCTTTCTGCCAGTCCTGCAGCCGTTCTACCATGTATGCCCCACAGGAGCCTCCTAACACTCGAAATGAGAGCACACGCCTCCCTCCCTCCGGAGTGGGCTGTTGCCATGTCACAGTCGGTCTCCGACCTGACAAAAGTATCACAGTCCCTGGTCCAGGTCCTAGAACGACTTCCACTCTTGTCCACCGCCACCAGTGATCCGAACGCCTCTCACGGTGATTCGCACCCACCTGACCACGACCTTTGCCGGGACAGATCGGGTACAAAGTCAAGAAAGTGGACTCTTTCCACTTCCTCCAGTTTTCCGGGTACCTCTGCATCCTCCGGGATGCCTTTCTCACCCCATGCCCCCTCCTAGGAAGCAGCCTTTGGGTCGGATGCAGATTTCCATTCGGATTCTGATACGGACCAGGTCTCAAGAATGCAGGATATGGTCAATAGCCTTATCTTGGCAATTAGGCAAACTCTTAACCTAAAGGAGGATGAGATACCTGCTCAGGAGCACTTTGTTTCCTTCAAACAAGCTAAATGTCCTTCCCGGAATTTTCCCAACCATAGGGAATTCTAAGCAATCATGTCTAAACACTGGGAACACCCTGAGAAGCGCTTCCTAGGAAGATTGCCCATGCTGTCAAATATCTTCTGACCGCCTCCTTGGAAGCGGCTGCTTGTTTCACCAGGGCTACCAGCAACATCGTTGCTATACGCCGCATTCTCTGGTTGAAAATACGGAATTCGGATCCACCGTTTGAAAAGTCCCTTAATAACCTTTCCTTCCAAGGCTTTAGACTTTTTGGGTCCAAGCTGGATCAAATAATTTCGGATGCTACCGGTGGGAAGAGCACATCTCTCCCTCAGTCCAAATCACCTCCATGGAACCGGGGGAATTTCTTTTCTCTGTAGATATTCAGGATGCTTATTTCTACATTCCTGTTTGTGTTGAGCATCAGAGATTCCTACGGCTTGGATCCAGGAGGACAACTATCCGTTCACAGCTCTTCCCATCAGCCTGGCCTCTGTCCCAGAGTATTCAAGAAGGTCATGGCAGTGGTCATGGCCATCCTTCATTCCAAGAGGATTCTCATAATCCCTTACTTGGACAATCTTCTGATCAAAGGGCAATCCCGCCGAGACTGCGACCAGAGTCTTCAGATCACCTTGGACACTCTGGTCTGTTTCTGCAGGATAGTCAATGGGGAGAAGTCCTCCTTGACCCCAACGCAGCACCTGGTGTTTCTGGGCATGAGGTTTGACACGGTCCAGGGGAGAAGTTCTCTTCTCCTTGCCGGGGCAACCGTGCTCTAAGGCGACCATCTCCACTCCCCCTACAGTCCTGCATGAGAGTTCTGGGGAAGATGATTGCCGCCATGGAGGCTGTGTCCTTTGCCCAGTTCCATACCCATCCCCTTCAGTTGACCCTCTTGTCTGCTTAGGACCGCTTCCCTGGACCGACGCATTCTACTGCCTCTCAAGGTGAGGCAGTCCCTGACTTGGTGGACGCTCTCCGCCTCAGTCCTGCCCAGAAAATCCTTCCTCCCTCTCAGGTGGCAGGTTATCACCACTGACGCCAGTGTCCTCGGTTGGGGAGCGGTTTTTCTTCATCACACAGTGCAGGGTCGCTGGAAGTCCCAAGAAGCTGCTCTCCCCATCAATCTCCAGGAGATCACGGCAATTTTCTTTGCCCTTCGCTGCTGGCAGATCCTTCTCGCAGGCCAGCTGGTCTGCATACAGTCGGACAACGCCACAACCATGGCTTACATAAACCATCAAGGCGGGACTCGCAGCAAACAGGTAGCAAGGATCCTGTTCTGGGCGGAACGTCACGTTCCTGCCATATCAGCCGTGCATATTCCAGGGGTGAAAAATTGGGCAGCTGATTTTCTGAGTAGTCAGGGTCTGGCATCCGAGTGGTCTCTCAACCCCCCCATCTTCAACCAGATATGCAAGAGATGGGGCACACCAGACGTCGACCTGATGGTGTCTCGTTCATAGCCAGATACCGAGATCCGCAAGCCATCGGTTTTGATGCTCTAGCAATCCTGTGGTCCCAATTCCAACTGCCTTATCTTTTTTTGGCCTCTCACCTTGATTCTGAGAGTCGTGAAAAAGATAAAGACGGAAGGGATTCCCTTAATCCTGGTAGCTCCAGATGGGCCAAGAAGTGCCTGGTACCCGGAGCTGGTGAACATGCTTATGGACGCTCCCTTGAGGCTTCCAGACCGTCCAGATCTTCTCTCACAAGGCCCCTTCTTCCACCAGAGTTCACAGTCCCTGAGTTTAAAGGCATGGCTGTTGAAGCCGCAGTCCTGAAGGAGGCTGGTTTTTCCTATCAGGTCATTCAGACCATAATTAGGGTAAGAAAACCAGCATCCTTGTGTATCTATCACAGATATTGGAAGGCCTTCTTTCGGTGCAGTGAGGACAACAATTTGGTCCCCATGTCCTTTTCCCTTCCTTCAATCCTAGGTTTTCTCCAAGCGGGTCTTGACTCTGATTTATCACTCAGTACCCTTAAGGGTCAAGTTGACGCACTGTTGATACTTTTCCAACAAAATCTGGCTTCTCCTTCCCAGGTAAAGACTTTCCTTCAAGGAGTCGCCCACCTGGCACCTCCTTATCGTCCTCCGATAGATTAATGGGATCTTAACTTTTTTCTTGGCGCACTCCTTCGTACTCCTTTTGAGCCCATTCAAGACATTCCGTTTTCTCTTCTGTCATGGAAGGTTGCCTTTTTGGTTGCCATTATGTCCATAATGAGAGTCTCTGAGTTAGCGGAATTATCCTGCCATTCCTGATTCTGCATTAGGACAGGGTGGTTCTCAGACCTGTTACCTCCTTGTTGCCTAAGGTGGTCTCTTCATTTCACATTAAGAAATTGTCCTTCCTTCTCTGTCTCTCTCCGGTCCACCCCCTGGAGAAGTCTCACTACAAGTTGGATCTGGTCAGAGCTATCCAAGTCTACCTTTAAAGGACTGCTCCATTTCGCCACTCTGATGCCTTATTTGCCATATCTGAAGGTTGTGGTAAGGGGCTCCCAGCTTCCAAGTCCACTACTTGGATTCGTTCGGCAATATTGGAGGTATATTGCGCACAGGACAAACCGCCTCCGGGGGTAAAGGCTCACTCCATCCGAGCAGTGGGAGCTTCCTGGGTAGTTCGTCACCATGCCTTGGTGTTGCAGACTTGTAAGGCCGTGACCTGATCTTCTTTGCACACTTTTACGAGGTTTTACAGGGTTCATAGGCATGCCTCGTCTGATGCTGGCCTGGGACGGAAGGTGCTGCAGGCGGCGGTTATGAACCGGCCGACCTAAGTCTGTTTATTTGCATTCTTTTTGTTTCCCTTCCTTGGGACTGCTTTGGAACATTCCATGGTTACCTGTGTCCCCTAATTAAGCGATAAAGAAAGAGGGATTTTTGGTACTCGCCTTTAAAATCTTTCTTGGAGCCTTCATTGGGAGACACAGCACCCTCCCTAACTGTTTATACCTCTATTGGGCTTACAGCCCTTTGTTATTGGGTTGGTACATAGGTTTAGTCTTTGGTAGCTTCTTCTACTGCTTTTACACCAACTGAGGTGCTTTGTAGCAGTCGGTGGGTGTATACTGCTGAGGAGGAGCTACTTTTTTCTTTTCTTGCCTAGTGTCAGCCTCCTAGCCACAGCAGCATACACCCCATGGTTACCTATGTCCCACAATGAAGGCTCCAAAAAAGAGATTTTACGGTGAGTATCAAAAATACCTCTTTTTTTAAGAAAAAAAAAGTAAAAATCTGTTCTCCCAATATAAAAAAAAAAGTCAATCTTACGACAATGGTTTCCTAATGTCCTGTGAATCTCAGATTTTAGTTTGTATTCAGGTCTTGATTTACAGTATAGGATATAAAGCAAACTCTGTAAAGTATATTTCATATTGCTTTCCTAAATCAATATCACATCCACCTCATATATATTTTTCTGTTCACTTGTAGGGCAGGATAACAAAGGTTTTGAATATGAAGCCTCCAGAGGTAAATGTATGGTTCTCTATGGTAATTTTAGACCAGGTTTGCAACTACTGGTGTAACTCATGGTCATAGCACAACCATAACAAAAACATTCTAAGCAATGCTCATAGGACTGATTGAATTGAAAAATTCAATTGTGGTTTTTCTTCCCCTCATTCGTTCCTAGTTTTGACATTTTTACATGTTAACTTCAGTGGGGAAAACGTAAAGTAACTGTCAGCGCAATAACTGTTCAAACCAAGTACAGGCACTTGGTGCACCCTTGGTGTGGCCAAACATTTAGGTGCACCTCCTCACCTGCTTGCTTTCCATTTATCTCCACTCTTCTCTTTCCAGAGCTGTCAATCGAAGAAGGGGAAGGTAGAGGGAAAACTTGTAGGGGGGAAGGTGCACTTAAACGTTTGACTCGCCATGAAGCACCGAATGCCTATGCTTGGTTTCAACGGTCATTCTGTGCTGAAAGACCCTCCTCAAAACTTCAACATGGCTTTAAAATCTTGTTTTCACGCTGGTGATGAGACTAGAAAAATGTTTTGCTTATTTTAATATGATGTACACTTTTTTCATAAGATTATTTTGTATAGATTCTAGCTATGATTGAAGAAGCTGCAGGCACACGAATGTATGAATGCAAAAAACTGGCAGCCCAAAAAACTATTGAGAAAAAGGAAGTCAAGCTGAAGGAAATCCAGACGGTAAATAATGGTATCCTTGCTAAGTCTGAGTAGATTTTTAAGGGTATGTTCCCACGGTCATTAACCGGCAGCTCTTTGGACGCAGCACATGTCCGCTCCGTCCAAAGCCCTGCCGTTTTTTTAATGCAGGTGATTCCGCAGTGTTCATTGAACCGTGCAGAATCACCGCGTCCAATACATTGGATTGGTGATATTTATCTTGTGGAGACTGAGCGTCTCGGCAAGATAAATAAACATGTTGCGGTCTGGAAAGACACGCAGCATGTCCGTCTACTCAGGGAAGCCGGAGGCATCCCTGCATGCATAGTGGAGATGGGATTTCTTGAAATCCCATCCACTATGCCAGGGGTCCTCAAACTTTTTAAGCAGGGGGCCAATTCACAGTCCCTCAGACCATTGAAGGGCCGGAATATGGTTTAAAAAAAAAAAAAAAACAATGAACAAATTCCTATGCACATTGCTCATATCTTATTTTGAAGTTAAAATAAAAACAGGAACAAATATAATATTTAAAATGAAGAACAAGTAAAGTTAAATCAACAAACTTACCGGTATTTCAATGGGAACTGTGGGCCTGCTTTTGACTAATGAGATGGTCAATCTCCGGTTCCATATTTGTCACTGATAGTTGTAACAAGTGAAGCAATTGTTCTCTTTCTTGATATCATGGTTTCGTTGGGATTCCAAACTGCTATTAGTAAAATACCAATCTATATACAGCGCTACAAAAACAATAAACCTGCAATAAAGTTGCCCACACAGAGACATACAGATTGCACTGCCCATCAATGCAGTCTGATCAGTGACCATCAATGCAGCCTTGCCAGTCGATATCCTTTCAGCCTCACCAGTGCCCATATTGGTGGAACTCTGCTTTTTACCTCCGGCTCAGACTGGTGTGGTGCGAGAGTCCCCAATAGGCAGGTAAATGTCCCCAATAGGCAGCATAGGTCCCCAATAGGCAGCATAGTCCCCAATAGGCAGGTAAATGTCTCCCAGTAGGCAGCATAGGTCCCCAATTGGCATGATAGACCGGACCCGGCATTTAAAAAAAAAAAAAAAAAATACAAGTACTCACCTGTGTCCCCCTCTGCTCTGAAGAGGCGCCCGCTCGACTCTGTCATCACACCGCCTGTGCCAGAAGAAGACAATCACGTGGTCTGTGCTGCATACAGAGGGCCGCTCCTCGCCACCTCGTCGTTCTGTTCACGATTACAGGGCCCGCCGGCATTGAACTGTTGTGAAATTCAATCTCAGCCAGGGGCTGGATAAATGTCCTCGAAGGGCCGCAGTTTGAGGACCCCTGCACTACATGCTGTAACATCTGGCCGCTGTGTGTTGGATGCTGCGGATGTACGCAGCGTCCAACCCACAGCATTTACTGATCGTGGGAACATACCCTAACAAGGGATTTGAAAAAAGTTATTCAAGATAATTATAAAATTTTTCAGCACACATAAAAAAATATTTTTTTTTTTTTTTAGATTCTGGATGAAGAAATCGCCCCAACTCTACATAAACTTAAGGAGGTAATTGTAGTGATTACTGTTAACAGATTATAGCTATTGCACTAGTGTAGAACAGGTGTCTGAGCTTTTTAGTCTATTATACAATAAATAACTTGAAATTAATCCCAACATTCAGAAAAACATGGTTAAGTGACATAGCACTTGCGTAGCAAAAGGCAACAAAGTAATATAAAGATACCTAGGGAAAAGAACTGGTTAAGCAAACACTGCTCACAACTATTTTGGTAAATAACCAGTACACCAGAACGTGTACACATCTCCTAGACCAGTATAAGGAAAACTATTGCTGGCGTCCCCTGATCCATCGAGCCAGCTTAAATAGGGAAATAGCAGACACAACTGGTTCTCCTGCAGCATGTGAGCACAGACAATCAATAAACCAAGATCAGCAAAGATTTAACTCCTCCTAACCTGCCGAGGAGCTGCAGCTCTAGAAGTTGATGCCCGAATCACTCAGTGCTGACTATAGCTATCTATGGAGTCACAAGGAGGATTGTCTGCATCCACAGACCCTGACGCCGCATTGACAATTGGAGATGTTTCACAAAACCTCCTTGTGACACACATACAGCTTGCTGCAATTTTCATTTATTTTTTTTCACATTACACTCGTCCGATTTATAGCTAAAGAGTAGGCAGACAGACCAGAATTTAGGTCTGACTGTATAAAAGCCAGGAAAGGAGGAAGAGAAAAAGGCAGTGGGTAATTATGAAGAAACCTGGTCAGAGAAAACTATTGACCCTGCAAGGCTGCGTCTTCTGTAGCCATGATGCAAACTACGAGGCTGAGATTTCTGGAGGAGGAAGGGACCCTAAGAAAGCAGGTCTGGACAGAGAATGTACATGGGAAGATTACAGGATCTCCTGGGCCATTCCATAAGATCGACCCTAGTAGTCAAGCTTCCGAAAGAACCTGAACATTGAGCTCGTCCCAAAACACAAGACTGCCCTATTTAGAGTTCTGCTCTGGAGACTAAGTCACGGCTATCCCAGATGGGGTGGATTCTGAACTTCAGAGAATTGATATAAGGGGGGACTACTGGTCTTTCCTACGGTCCTTGGCCATGAGCTCCTTGAACACAGCTCCCCAACCCCGGAGACCAGTATCCATGGATACTGACGGCCACCAATTAGCAGAAGGAAAGTCAAGTGATGGAAGGGGAAACCAGCTCTTCCTGGACAGGAGATGCTTTGCCAAAGGGAGGAGAACTAAAGTTCGATCAAGACAGACCGTCTCGTCCATTGCGAATTGAGGATAGAATGGCTTCCAATGTCTCCACAAATGTTGTGAAGAGACTAAATTTCAAGGTGAAGGGCTGTGACCTGTTGCCATGGGAGGAAAGACCTCGACAGCAACGGATGCAAAAAATTTAGTTCTCAGGAGAAATAGGCATGAGAACACTTGCAAGGGATCAGTTAAGGCCACCCTCTGAAGGGAAGGCTCTGTTGAGAATATCCTTGCCTGTCTCTGGAAATGGAAAGCATCCGACTGGTCGTGTTGTAAGCAGCATAAAGTCGGCTTTATTCTTGGTGAATGGAATAGAAACCGCATGAGAGACAACATTGATGAGGTCGTTGACTGGTCCAGATCTTGGAGGTGTCTGGATATCTTAAGTCTGCTCTGTCCAGACCGGCGACTGTCCTGAAGGGGAAAAAGGTAAATACTCTGCACACGGGATGGTGCATCCAGGGCTAAGCCTCCAGAGCTGAGCCTCCTTTGAAACCGAATATTCTGTTGTTTATTGGGAGCTGCCAACAACAGTAAGAAGAGAGAAAACCGAGATAATGACTCGTGTAGGTACATTTCTCAACTAACTTCAAAAACTTAGTTGAAGAAGCCCAAGAGGGAAACCATGAGCAGGAACATGGGTAGACAGAGACAATGCTGCCAACCCAGTAGCAGTAAGACTAGTCCTGAGGGCTGATCCTGAGATCTGCTAAGGCAGAGATAGCAGCACGGTTCCGATACAGATTATGGACTGACCAGGTGAGGCTGCTTTGATCCTGAGCACAATGGAGTGGAACAACTACCATAAACAGACTAGGGCCTCTGAAAAAGGATACAGTATCCGTGGTATGAATGGGATGGCTATTGGAGACTTGTTCATGAACTCAAACCATGTCTGTGATACCACCTTTTCTGTTTGCTTGTTGAAGACTCAAGAAAAGGCAAACACTTCAAAGCTTGAGGACACACGGGCTAGTAGGTCTGACACACCATGGATAGTGCACATAGAGCCGGGCGGTAGTCAGCATAGATAACCACTCTAAAGGTGTAATTGTGGAGCACCAGGCGGTTGATGCCATAGGAAAAGACCGCTCTATAGCTGTGGTCATGGAGGTTGTATGGTCTGACACACTGAAGAGAGTGTACAGAGTACCAGATGGTTGATGCATGGTTAACCACTCTGTAGTTGCGGTCAGGGAAGCAGGTGGGTCTGACTCGCTTAGAAGATATTGTAATATATAACTGGTAGGGGTCTAGTGACACATCGCTTCTGACATACTAATGGCAATATGAGCTCTGTCTAAATATGACATGGGTGGCGGTAATAGATAATCGGGTTAAGGCACAACCTTAGTGAATCTGTGGACCGGTCTTTTAGGGACAGGGTGTGCCGTTTCTGTATATACAGTTGAAACTAGAAGTTTACATATACTGTATAAAAAGACACGTATGCATGTTTTTTTCAATATCCGACATGAAATCAGAATAAACCTTTCTTGTTTTAGGTCAATTAGGATTACCATAATTATTATTGGCCAAATGTCAGAATCATGAGTGAGAATGCTTTAAGGCATTTTTATTACTTACTGCAAAGTCAAAAGTTTACATACGCTAAGAATACTATGCCTTTAAACACTTATGGACTGCCCATATGAGGATGTCATGTGTTTGGAAGCTTCTGATTGTTTTTTTGGCAACATCTGAGTTAATTGGAGACACACCTGTGGATGTATTTTAATGCACGCCTGAAACACATTGCTTCTTTGTGTAGCATCATGGGAAAGTCTAAAGAGATCAGCCATGATATCAGGAAGAGAATTGTGGACTTGCACAAGTCTGGCTCATCCTTGGGTACACTTTCAAGATGCCCAAAGGTGCCTCGTTCATCTGTACAAATAGTTATATGCAAGTACAAACAAGATGGGAATGTCCAGCCATCATGCTGTGCGGGTTCTGTGTCCCAGAGATGAACGTGCTTTGGTCCGACATGTGCATATCAACCCAAGGACAAAAGCAAAACACCTTGTAAAGATGATGGTGAAAGCTGGTAAGATTGTGTCCATATCCACAGTGAAACGATTACTGTATCAATTTGGGCTGAAAGGCCACTCTGCCAGGAGGAAGCCATTACTCCAAAAGAAACATAAAAAAGCCAGATTAATGTTTGCAAATGCACAGAGGAACAAAGATCTTAATTTTTGGAGACATGTCTTGTGGTCTGATGACACTAAAATTGAACTTTTTGGGCATAATGACCATTGTCCTGTGTGGAGGAAAAAGAGATAAGCGTGGAAGCCATCCCAACTGTGAAAAACAGGGGTGGCAGTATCATGTTGTAGGGTTGTTTTGCTACCAGAGGGAATGGTGCACTTGACAAAATAGATGGCATCACGAGAAAAGATTGAGGCAATACTGAAGCAACATCTCAAGACATCAGTCAGGAAGTTAAAGCTTGGTCTCTCTCTCTCTCTCTCTCTCTCTCTCTCTCTCTCTCTCTCTCTCTCTCTCTCTCTCTCTCTCTCTCTCTCTCTCTCTCTCTCTCTCTCTCTCTCTCTCTCTCTCTCTCTCTCTCTCTCTCTCTCTCTCTCTCTCTCTCTCTCTCTCTCTCTCTCTCTCTCTCTCTCTCTCTCTCAAAAACGTCAGCTAGGCATGCAAAAATAAGCCCTCACCTAACCTGAGATCACGAAAAATGGAGACGCTATGGTATGGTAATCCTAATTGTCCTAAAACGGGAATGTTTTATTCTGATTTCTTGTCAGATATTGAGAAAAACATGCATATGTGTTTCTTTATATTGTGTATTTAAACTTCTAGTTTCAACTGTACTTTAGATGGGTGCACCCTGACAGGGATCAGGATTCTAACTGACCAGCGACCTCAGGTTGCGGGCGAATCCGTGGGATTCAGCTGTAGGGGTATCCGTGGAATTTTCAGAGAGACAGGGCCGAAGACAAAAAAGGATCTCAGAACGTTACCTGCTCTGGATTCCGTTTGCTTAGTGCTCCCCATCTGCAGGAAACCTTTGTCAAATTTTTCATGGTTGAAGAAAAAACACCCGCACAGAGGGTTTGTCTCTCTCAGGAAGTCCAAATGGTGTCGTGGGAAGAGTCTCATCTTCCATGACTCCCAAGAGTCTGTTTGACAGATGTTATCAGGCTATCCATCATGTCTTGTATCTTGGAGGGTCTGGTGGCTGTCTAGACCGGTACTCGGATGGGGGGTTCTGACCCTGGGGCTGCCTCTTGGATAGAAGAGCGAGACATAGAAGTAATCCTGGATGACGCAGGGAACAAAGGGGATAAAGACATGGAGCTAGAGTTCACCCATTGCTTGGACCTATGTATGATCTGCCATAGCTGTAGTGCATGTGGTTCATCTCGGGAAATGATCAGAGCAACCGAAGAGGAGGGCTTATTATTCAGTTGCATTGGGACCTTTACCAAGGGCTGGGACACCTTAGTTAGGTGGGATTGAATTAAATGAGGCGGCAATTCTCTGAGTAGGTGTGTGCTTTTGCCTGGCTGTGGGGGCTTCCGAGAGACTTATGTTTTTTTGGGTTGCTGTGCTCGGTGCAAAGTCCATGTGCTGACCTGTGGGCAGTCTTGCGGTCGACTGTTTCCATAATAACACTAATGGTCCTGGAATGAGGAGACCAACCAGTTCTCTATGTATTATGGAGTGAGAAAAACACACAAACTCTCTAGGAGTGATGAGCAGGTGTCCACATTTGGTCTTATACTGCCCTTAAGGCCATGTTCACACCATAAGGGGTTGGCAGGCTAGACGGGGACAGATGATGGGCTGAGCCTGAAAACCGCATAGCCTAGACAGGACCTACCTTGTCTTGTGTGAAGACCCCAGTGCACAAAAGAGCAGAGTGCTGAAAGAGGATCATGTGTGAAGCCGTCGCCGGAACTGCCAGGGGCAGCTGGAGCTGGCCTGGAATTGCAGACAATCACGGCCGGAGCTGTGCCAGGGAGTGCAGGGGCCCGGAGCTGTGCCAGGAAGCGCAGGCGGACGATGCTGTGCCAGGGAGTGCAGGCCGCAGTGGACCGAGGGGCTGTATGAGCAATAGCACCAGATGGGAGGGGGCGGAGCCAGAAAAGGCAGGCAGAGAGCTTGCCCTAAAGGGGCAGTAAAAATTGCAGGAATTAGTCTAAAAAGGACTGGCTAAGGCGCAGTGTGGGCGTGGCCTAAATGAAGATGGGACTAGGCCTAAATTTGGAATAAAATAAAAAGGGGCCAAGAATGAGCGGACAGTCCTATCTAGTTGAAGGGTGCCTTGTCTTGTTTTATGGAGCCCCCGTCGACAATACCAGGAGCACGGTATCCGAGCCCCTGGATGAGGGTGTCACTGGAATAGGTACGTCTCCTTCCACCACGAGTGACAGGGGAAAAGGCAGAACCGTCGCCACGAGCCACACCGCCAAGCGATAGATGCGTATGCGAAGTCACCTGCGCCATTTTTCTAAAGTTAAATTTTTATTTTTTCTAAGCAAACAATACTATATACTATATGCATTATGTAAAATAGGGGGCAGGTCACTGAGGGATCAGTGACCTGTCAGGAGCCATACACATGACTAGCTAATCAGATCATCACATGATGAACACACACACACAGCCCCACCCCGAAGCACTAGAATCTCATTAACTGTATCATTTTCATCAGTATAACTGCACCAACCTGACACTGTCTGTAGTCTACTGAGCATAATCCTGCTGACAGGTTCACGTTAATAGACTTTTATTAAGAACATTTTAAAAAGTGACCTCCGCTCCACACAACAACCACTCTGTGATCTGGTGGCTCACAAATCCAGTCACGTGATACTTGAACACTGCTGATACCACAAGACTGCAACCAGTGAGTATATTACTGCCATCATAACACTTACCCACATGATCACTGATAAACGGGCAAATAAAATAATTCACTAAGTAAGTCTTTAATGCTGCTGTTTTCTTCCATATTTTGCTGCTGCTTCTTTTTTTTTCTAGATATTATCTGTTGGAGCTTGAACTGACATAGAAAAAATGTGCTGCCTATACTTTATTTTGTACCAATATTAGTGTGTTTGATAACAGCGCATATAGGTAATATTGCATGTGTCAAATCCAATGCAGCTGTATTTATTACTTCTTTGGTGGTGTGTATGCAATGACACCTTGATATGGGCTATGGCAATTATGTGAAGCCAGAATTTAGATCTTTTGTGCAGCATAGCAGTACAAGTGTGTTTTTGGGTTCATTTTTTTCATAATTTATATGCGTCTGCCCAGCTTCTAAAGATATACCATAATTGTTTTCTTTTTGTTTTTTTTTCCATAGGAGAGATCTTCTTATTTGGAATACCAGAAGATCTCAAGAGAAATTGAACATCTGAGTCGTCTCTATGTAGCCTACCAGTTTATGTGTGCAGAGGAGACCAAAGTGCGTTCTGCTGAGGAACTGATGGAAATGCAGGACGCTATTCAGAAACTTCAGGAGACAATGGCCGAGAATGAACGGAAGGTCAAAGAACTAAGCAAAGAGATAGTGGAGTTAGAGAAGAAGCGGGATCAGGTATGAATGATTTTTGTAGCAAATGTTACAAGTTACATAGTTGGCACTAAATTGTTTGTTTTTTATTCTTCAGGAAGTCCCTTTTCTTAGATGTTTCCTAAAACAATTAGTTAATAGAAAGTTACTGTGCTGCATGAACTGCCTCTCGTCATCTATAATACAGCTCTGGCAAAAATTAAGAGACCACCACATCAAAACCCTGTCATGGGCAGCCCAATCTCCAGACCTGAACCCCATTGAAAACCTCTGGAATGTAATCAAGAGGATGATGGATAGTCACAAGCCACCAAAGAACTGCTTAAATTTTTGCACCAGAAGCAATGTGAAAGACTGGTGGAAAGCATGCCAAGACGCATGAAAGCTGTGATTAAAAAAATCATGGTTATTCCACAAAATATTGATTTCTGAACTCTTCCTGAGTTAAAACATTATCGTTTTTTCTAAATGATTATGAACGTGTTTTCTTTGCATTATTTGAGGTCTGAAAGCACTGTTTTGTTTTTTTTAATTTTGACCATTTCTCCTTTTCTGAAAAAATATACAAAATTTATTGCTTGGAAATTCGGAGACATGTTGTCAGTAGTTTATAGAATAAATGAGCAATTAACATTTTACTCAAAAATATACGTATAAAGAGAAAAATCAGAAAAACTGAACATTTTGCAGTTGTCTCTTAATTTTTGCCAGAGCTGTATGTCGCTACCTGCCAACAAGTGTTCAGTTCCCCTCTAGACAAACAAATTGTGCATCTCCACTTGTTTTTTTTTTTACCGTGACAACCTGATTTGATAACCTTAACGCATCATAACCAGACATGATATTGAAAGCCTGTTTTAGTTTAGATATTTCCCTTTGATGCACTGACTATTGCGTATACAGATGCGATCAGCTGTAGCAATTATTATGGGATGTTCTGAGATGATGTGCCCTCCAAATAGTAAAATCCAACTATCTGAAAGATAGAGAGAGAGGGAGAGCCACGCTGACTCGCTTGGTATCAGAACAGAAGCTTTCACACTGCCTACATTGTTTATTGCTGGTTTATTTTGTTATGCACATCTTATGTTAACTGCTAGAAATAAGATGTGACCTTATTCCTTAGTAAACGTGTCAAGGATACTCAGCTGGGTCCCTCTGAACCACCCTGCGGTTGCCTTTTTGTCATGAACAGCCCTCTGCTGCCCCCTATAATCAGGACAATTACGCAGTTGACTGATAAGTGGACGAGGATGTGGCTCTTTCCACTACTAGGCCGATTATTAGGGAACTCACAGTGAGCATATTGTGTATTTGCGTGTATATATATATACATGCAACTCCAACTCATGGTGTGTGGGTGTATGGTTTACAGAGCAAAAGGAACAGAACTACTTCATTTTTCATATTTAATCCTGAAAGATGGGCAGCATTTATATATTTAAAAAAAAAAAAAAAATCAAAAACAAATTGCAAAATGGGAACAAAACTATACGATATATACAATTTACATAAAATAAAAAGGGTTAACAAAAGAAATGGCTCAGAGCTTAGCAAAGGGGGGCACTTCTATTGAGAAATGTCTGGTGTAACCTGTATCAAGTTTACATCTCCCTGCATTGAACACAGATCATAATTTGCCATGTATTTTTATTGGCTCCTAAGTTACACTCACACTCCTTTATTGATGACCTCATGTTGGCCTGATTGTGCAATGTGGTTTCACTTTCAGAAAATTATGAGATTCCTAACATTCATGATATCTTCGCTCCTGACGAGCACAGGCTCTAGACACTGCCCACATATTTTCTCATGAGTGTACTTTTACATGGATGGTGCTACACCTGTCATATTTGGAGTTATCAGGCCGTTATTCCATTGGAGGGAATCTAGTGAATCCACAGCGACACCTCTGTCCCTTTGCTATGATGCCGAAAATCTAGATCTCATAATTATTGGATAAACACAAACCCCAATATTCATATCTGACCATCAGAGACGGTGTTTCTTATATCTGTGTGTGGGAAAGCATAGTTCTCCTCCCATGCGTAAACCCATTTTAGCCTGGTTTTCATTTTCCCAGAACAGATCTGCCTGTTCAATTAATTACCTGTACACAGTGGGAGCCATCTGCTTCAAAGAGGTCATTTAATGAGTTTTCTCCCATTGCTATAACTGCCTTCTCTCCCATATGTCCAAAATGTCAGCTCTTTGTCTTTGATGTTCTCTGTGAGGGGGGAGGGAGGATGAATGCCCCCTCTCTGGAGATGTTTATGGACTTTAATTTTTCTATGATGAAACCCGATGCTTTATGTTCAAGGAAGTTGGTGGCGTCCTGCGTACACTAGAGGAAGGCCTTGTTGAAGCTCAAAGAGCTGATACTAAAGCACAAAGTGCCCTGGATCTGAAGAAACAAAACTTGAAAAGTGAAGAGAAGAAACGCAAAGAAGTGGTCAAAAGCATGGAAGAGGTCTGATGGTGGGGAAAAAAATATGTAACTGATCTGAGTCTATTCTAGAGAGTCATTATGTTTTAACTGCTCTTTTAAAGGATGCCAAGGCTTTAACTAACAAGGAGAAGGAAATTAAGAAGATTACGGACAGCTTTAGCACCCTGCAAGAGACCAGTCAAAAGGATACAGAGGCCTTCACTGCTGCACAGCAACATTTCAATGCAGTGTCTGCAGGCCTGTCCAGTAATGAGGACGGAGAGGAGGCTACGCTAGCGGGACAGATGATGACTTGCAAGAATGACATCAGCAAAGCTGAAACCGAAGCCAAGCAGGTACGTTTCATAGAATTGCTATTATATAATTTATTTTTTTTCCTACAAGCATGGTAATGTTTTATGGCTTAAAATCTGGAGGAATATGACGTAAAATGTTTGAGAATTTTCATTCCACTTTTGTCATACTGTCAGGAGAAGACAAAACAAGGCAGAACTTGTGTAAGACGTGGGCTTTTACACTGAGTTGTGTATAACTTAAAGGGAACCTGTCATCCCCAAAATCGAAGGTGAGGTAAGCCCACCAGCATCAGGGGCTTATCTACAGCATTCTGTAATGCTGTAGATAAGCCCCCGATGTATCCTGAAAGATGAGAAAAAGAGGTTAGATTATACTCACCCAGGGGCGGTCCCGTTGCGGTTCGGTCCGATGGGCGTCGCGGTCCGGGGCCTCCCATCTTCTTACGATGACGTCCTCTTCTTGTATTCACGCTGTGGCTCCGGCGCAGGTGTACTTTGTCTGCCTTGTTGAGGGCAGAGCAAAGTACTGCAGTGCGCAGGCGCTGGGCCTCTCAGACCTTTTCCTGGTGCCTGTGCACTGCAGTACTTTGCTCCTCCCTCAACAGGGCAGGCAAAGTACGCCTGCGCCGGAGCCGCAGCATGAAGACAAGAAGAGGACGTCATCGTAAGAAGATGGGAGGCCACGGACCAGACCGCGACTCCCATCGGGCCAGAACTGGACCACAGCGGGACCGCCCCTGGGTGAGTATAATATAACCTCTCTTTCTCATCTTTCAGGATCCATCGGGGGCTTATCTACAGCATTACAGAATACTGTAGATAAGCCCCTGATGCTGGTGGGCTTAGCTCACCTTAGATTTTGGGGGTGACAGGTTCCCCTTAAGGACATCTGGAAGAAACATGTTAAGGCAGAAACATGCTGGGGTCGCATCTGACGGCTGATTACAATACTTTTTAATGTCCTTTTTTGTAGTTTTGGAAGCTAATAAACTAAGGTGAGTTATCACCTTTTTCTGTACTCCGCTTTGCCGAGTGCATATTACAAGTGACGCATAATACTTTCTCAAGGGCTCTATGTTTTTCAGTTAAAGAAGGCTGGTTTCACACTTGCGTTTTTTGCCGCTGCGTTTTAGCGCTAAAAAACGCATGCGTTTTACTCTGTCGCCTCATTGGGGGACACAGGACCATGGGTGTTATGCTGCTGTCCACTAGGAGGCGACACTATGCATAATCTGAAAAAGATTAACTGTGGCTCCTCCTGTGCAGTATACACCCCTGGACGGCATCAGCCTTCTCCAGTTTTTGCTTAGTGTCGCAAAGGAGGCACACCTAAAGATTTTTACTCCGTTTTACTCCGTTTCCCGACGGGATTACAGATGAAGAAAAGAGGGTCTCCTGTGAGACCCCCGGCATGGCTCCTTCCTCGGCCCCCTATTATGGGGTGCCCAGTTGAAGTTGAGATGGCTATTCCCCATGCTGCTCCTTCCCCAACCTCTCGGGTGTTGGTTCGAAGTCGAGACCCCCCTCCTTCCCCAATTCCTTTTGGTTTCTGGGTTGAGGTCGAGGCGAGGATAAAGGCCCCTGAAGGTGTGACAAAAGCACCCTCCCTATCCCCCTCTGGGGGTATTAGGTTGAGACACCTCAGGTAAGGCCTGTACAGGCAGCATCCTACAGCTCCCAGCAATGGGCCAGCACACTGCGCCTGCATCCAGGGACCCCAGCCCAGCTGCGGGCTCCTGTTGGGGCCGGGGGGAGTGCAGGCAGGCATGGCACATACAGACACAGGGCTCCCTGCGTCCCTGTCTCTGCGGCAGCACCAGCTCTATACTGCCTCAGGGGGACCCCAGTTGGGCTCCCCCTTCCGCTTATAGCCCCACCGCCATCCTGCCTTCAAATCCGGAGGGGTCCGTTTCAGATCCGACCCCCTCCCGGACTTTCGCGCCGGCCTGGAGCCCTTCTGGGCCTCAGGCATCTAATTTAGGCCCCGGCTTCGGCCTAGCTGAAGCAGCAGCCTCCTCTCCGCCCCCAGGCCCGCCCCCCGGATGACAAATATGACACTCTACAGTGTCATACAAGGGGCGGATCGAGACAGAAAGGGCGGGTTTTTTTATAGCCTTGCCGCCTTTTTCCAGCTCTCCGCCCCCTTCTCCTCCTCTCTCCTCTGTCTCTGCAGCCATTTTCGGCTGCAGATTAACCCTGCATCTCCCGGTCTGCAGGACCAGGACCAGGCAACCAGTCTCCGGGGGGCACAGGACTGTGGATCTTCGGCGCTGGACCTAAGGACACACTGGTGGGGTAAGATCACAGCTGGGTTCTTTTTACTCAGCTGTGAATCCATATTACCTATAAGGCTCCCCTGTAGGTTCTCTACTCCTGTAAGGTCCATCTGCTGACAGCACTTCTGCACTCTGTGCACTATGCCGGGCTCAAGGTCCAAGAGAACCAGGCAGAACTGCTATTATGCATTCTGCACAGCCTGCGGGACCGCTCTCTCCAGTAGTAGCACGTACCCGCATTGTCAGAACTGTATACAAACTAATGTGTCACAGCCTCAAGAAGCCCCTGCCAATGCCTCGGTGCCTAATGCCACGCCGGAATGGGCTACTCAGATATCGCAATCTATGACGCAGTCTATAGATAACCTAACTTCCACATTGCTGCAGGCTCTGCAGGGTCATGCCCCGGCTATGACCGTTACCCAGCAAAGGGAGAGCTTGACTCAGGAACAAGATGACCCTGGCACATCCACGTCTAGGTCAGGACGCAAACGGATCCATAGATCAAGTCCATCTGCGTCATCCCATAGCACACGGTCATCCCCCTCTAGGGAGAGACACCGTAGCTCCAGGTCATCTAGACCGTCCCATCCAAGGGACAGACAATGCAGATCTCCGCAATCCCCAACCAGAGAACGCCTCCTCCCCAGCTCACCCAGCAGGGGACGCCTCAGTGATACACAGGATTCGGAAGGCATCTGCGACTCTGACTCGGACAGAGAAACGGAGGGGTCCCTGATCCCAATCCCTCCTAGCAATACAGCGCTAGTTGAGGACATAATATCGTCCATCCATCGGGTGCTGGACATTTCTGATCCGCCACCAGAGGCCCCGGAACATCAGATTTCCTTTGAAGGACCTCTGAAGCCGCCTAAGGTTTTCTCTAACCACCCAGAGTTTAAGGCGATCCTTAAAAAACAGCTCTCACAGCCTGAGAAAAAATTCGCTAATCGCAAATATCTGGAGGCGAGGTGCCCCTTCCCACAGAAGGACACCAAGGAATGGACAGATCCACCTGAAGTGGATCCCCCAGTCTCTAGGCTGGCAGCACAGACCCTCCTTACACTGCCAGATAGCTCAACCCTCAGGGACGCAGCAGACTGGCAGGTAGAACGCATGGCTCGTTCAATTTTCAAGGCAGCAAGGGCATCCATGGCTCCTGCGTTCGCCTCAGCTTGGGCTGCCAAGGCCATCCTGGCCTGGGCAAAGAATTTACAAGCCTTCCAAGCATCCGCTCCTCAACTGTCGGACCAAGCGGTTCAAATTGCAGTTGTAGCAGATTACATGCTCCATGCAGCTCTGGTTTCAGCAAGGGGAGTCGCGGGGATAGCATCAAACGCCATCACGATTCGGCGTATCCTCTGGCTGCGGGAATGGAAAGCGGTCGCAGCCTCAAAGGAGTCCCTCACGCACCCCCCCCCCCCCCTACCTCAGTGGGAGATTTTGCGGTGAACAGTTGGACACTATGATATCCAACGCCACAGGGGGTAAGAGTACTTCTCTTCCCCAACTGAAACCTAAACGCACTTACAAGAAGAGTAACCAACCTCTATTCCGATCCTTTCGGAATTCCTCCGGCTGGTCCGTCTCACGTCCAGTACAAAATCGTGTGTTCCACGCAGGGACAACTCATGATCGACGCAAAGGTCGGACAAGACTGGCAGTCAAAAGCAGGCCAGTCTAAGCCCAGAGGAGGAAAATCCCAGACTTTACTCGGACTCCCATGACAGCACGACGACGAGAGAGGGGATCCGCCCATTAGGAACAGGAAACCTACAGATACAAAAGGGCGGCACCTCTCCCCTGCATCAGTTGGTTTCCTGTTCCTAAAGGGACGGGTGCCTACAGATTAACTAAAGGAGCCCAGGCCGGCCGGACCGAATCTGGTAGCGGGGGGGTCTCCTACCTCGGCCGGTGCGGAGAACCCTGGAGACGCCACGGTGGTCCTGGCTGGACTGCACGCGGTGGCGTTCGCAGCAGGGAGCGGAGTCCGGAGGATTTCCTGCCTCCATCAGCGTCGGCGCCGGTAAGTATATCCATAGGTGGTGCAGCGGTGCGGTGAATGTGGAGTGCCGGCGTCGGGGCTGTCTGGGTGAACTCCCGGAGCGCTGCGGTCCGTTCCCGGCGTCCTGCACCGCTCTCAGCGTGTGCTGGAGCGTTTCCGGGTGCAGTGACGTGAGGGGGCGGAGTTAGCAGCCGCTTCCGGGTCGCCGGGTGTCTGCGCATGCGCAGTCGATCCAAGATGGCGGCGCCCATAGCATCCTGATGCCGGTTTTCTCCCACATGGTTCCTGCCTCCCTGCGGTATCCTGAGCCAATGGGGCAGCGTCTGACCTATCTGCTGACCGGATCCAAGGGGGATTTAAGCAGGTGACAACTACAGAGCCCTGCTTTTGGTCGCAAATCATCATGGAGAGTGGTGGTGAGCAGCAGCAGCAGCAGCAGCAGCTGGATGAGGTGCGTCAGAAGCCCAAAGACAGAAGCGACCAGTCCAGTCGAAGAAGCTCGTCCGCAAAAGGATCCAGAGCTTCGGCTAGGAAAGAACCCCCTCGTATTCCGGTATTTACTTTGGCGCACGGGTAAGTGATCTACGTGAAAGTTCACTCTGTGACGCAGGCCCCCTATACTTTATCATTCTAGGGGAAGAAAAGCACGGACAAGTCAAGGCATAAGGAATGTGCCCTCTGTGGGGTCCCCTTACCTGATTCTTGCCCCAAAAAATTATGTGCCCCCTGTATACAACAGACGGTGAGGTCTACAGGAGTGGTTGGGTGGAAGTGACATTAGGTCAGATAGTATTTATCACCTATATTGTCCTCCCCTAGGTGGCGGAAGAATCTGTGAGTGCGGCTAACCTGAAAGAAATGATCCGTTTTGGAAGTAAGGGAATCCTTACGGTCCCTGTCCCAAGCGGGAGGTTCCAAACATAGGACCCCTCTGGACTCTAATTCTTCGGAGGAAGAAAGAGAAGAGGGTGCCTATCACTCAAGTCCTTCCTCCTCTTCATCAGATGAGGAGTCTGGACGATTCTGTCTACCCCTGGATAGAATTGACAAAGTCGTCAAGTCTGTTAGAGGCACAATGGGGATAGAAGAGCCCAAACCGCAGCCCTCAAAGCAGGATATGATGTTCAGCGGATTGGATCGTAAGAAACATAGATCTTTCCCGGTGAACGAAAAAATCCAAGACCTGATTCTCCGAGAATGGAAGAAACCCGAGAAAAAGGGTTCCTTACCGCCAGCGTTGAAACGCAGGTACCCTTTCGACGATCCGGTTGTGGAAACATGGGATAAAGCCCCTAAGCTGGATGCGGCGGTGGCAAAAGCGTCGAAGAAGGCCTCATTGCCATTTGAGGATATGGGGACCCTCAAAGACCCCCTTGACAGAAAGGCAGATGCTTTTCTTAAAGGAACCTGGGAGACGGCGGCAGGATCTCTAAGACCAGCAGTTGCCGCAACTTGTACAGCCAGGTCTTTAATGGTCTGGCTGGATCAGTTAGAGTCCCAGCTCAAGGACGGCGCTTCCAGAGATTCCATTCTGAAGGCTTTACCAACAATGCAGAATGCTGCGGCCTTTCTGTCAGACGCATCTGTGGACTCAGTCAGGATGGCGGCTAGAGCGGCAGGACTCTCCAACGCGGCTCGTAGAGCTTTATGGTTGAAGTGCTGGTCTGGCGACATTCAATCCAGAACTAAACTCTGCGCCATTCCGTGTAAAGGAGAATATCTCTTTGGACCAACTCTGGATGAGTTGCTGGAGAAAGCGGGGGATGATAAGAAGAAATTTCCCAATCCATCTTCAGCATCCTACCGCAGACCCTTCATTAAAAGGAGATTTGGTCGCGGGAAAAAACGCGGATCCTCACCCTCTAGAGAGAGTTTTAGATGGGAGGACAGACGCGGAAGAGGTACGGGCTATATGTTTCGCCGTTCCTCGAAAGAACAGAAAAAACCGGACCAATGACTAGCGGTCCCCGTGGGGGGTAGACTGTCAGCTTTCTCATCAGCTTGGTTTGACATTACAAACAGTAAATGGGTCCGAGGCATCATAGCGAAAGGTCTAAGACTTGACTTTGATCACTGGCCTCGAGATAAATTTAATTTAACCCCTTTACGTTCCTCCCCCCTTGAGCAAGCAGCCTTGGAAGCAGAGGTCACAAACTTATGCTTCAAGAATGTTTTGGTTGAAATTCCAGTATCAGAAAGAGGGAGAGGATTTTACTCTCCTCTCTTTCTGATCAAGAAGCCAGACGGATCATTTAGAACGATCATAAATCTTAAAGGCCTTAATAATTTTCTGACCAATGAATCGTTCAAGATGGAATCAATTGGTTCAGCAATAAAAATGTTGTTTAAACACTGCTTCATGGTAGTTGTAGATCTAAAGGACGCGTACTATCATGTCCCAATACATGAAGACTTCCAGAGATTCCTGAGGGTAGCTGTGTCAATGGGGGGACAAATTCGTCATTTCCAGTTTAGAGCTCTTCCCTTTGGCTTATCAGCGGCTCCTAGGGTGTTTACCAAGATAGTGGCCGAAGTCATGGCACACTTACGAGAGTCTGACATCTTAATTGTCCCCTATTTGGATGATTTCCTTATAGTTGGGAATTCAGCAGACCATTGCCTCTCTCAGCTACAGACAACCACAACCAAACTTGAGCATCTGGGGTGGATTGTGAATTATGAAAAATCCCGATTACAGCCCCAGAAAATACAGAGATTCTTAGGACTGTTGTTAAATTCAGAGACCCAACAGTGTTGTCTTCCGCCCGACAAGTTATTACACATCCAACAACAGGTGTCTAGAGCAACTGATAATCCATCCATGACACTTAGACAGGCTATGTCACTGTTAGGATCTCTAACCTCGTGCATTCCTGCTGTCCGGTGGGCCCAATTTCACACCAGACCCTTACAATCCGAGGTACTGGTTAATGACAGAATCTTGCAAGGCTCCTTGCAGAGTCAGATTACTTTGGGTCCAGAAGCACTGACATCTCTTAGATGGTGGCTAGTCACTGACAATTTATCGGCAGGAGTTCCCTGGGTGACACAGGCGACACGTATTGTAACGACAGACGCTAGCCCTTCAGGTTGGGGAGCACACATGGACGACATGATAGTTCAGGGTCTATGGGACCCCTTAACATCAGCCTCCTCCAACCAAAAAGAATTAATGGCGGTTGAACTGTCAGTTAAAAAATTACTCTCATATCTGCAGGGTCACCACGTCAAGATCCTCTCGGACAACCAGGTGGCGGTCGCGTACATAAATCACCAGGGTGGAACTCATTCCGAATCATTGATGAGGGTGACAGATCGTCTATTCCAGACTGCGGAAGACCATTTTCTATCTTTAACCGCACTGCACATACGAGGAAAAGAAAATGTAAAAGCGGACTTTCTAAGCCGCAACACCCTGAGACAAGGGGAGTGGTCTCTAAACAGTCTTGTGTTCGACCAGATTGTCCACAAATGGGGACATCCAGAGGTGGATTTATTTGCCACCAGGGACAATCGAAAGACAGTAAAATTCTGTTCCCTAAATCCCAGGGAGAATCCTCTAGCGGTAGACGCCTTTCTGATCAGTTGGAACTTTCGGCTGGCTTATGCGTTCCCCCCGCTGGCCTTGATACCTCTGGTAATCAGGAAGATAAGAGAGGATCGGGCAAGAGTTATTTTGATTGCCCCATTTTGGCCCAGAAGGGCCTGGTTCACCTGGCTCAGGATCATGTCAGTGGAGGACCCCTGGGTGCTTCCGGACATCCCAGATTTGCTCCACCAGGGTCCGATCAGCCATCCTCAAGTAAAGAATCTCCATTTAACGGCATGGAGTTTGAGAGGGCGTTACTGAGGGACAGAGGGTTCTCCCCAAATTTGATTGAAACCCTTATGAAAAGTAGAAAGCAGATTACAACAACAATCTATGCTAGAACCTGGCGGAAATTCCTAGCCTCTTCTGACTTTAATTTAGAAGAGGGAATTCCTATAAAACAGATCTTAGAATTCCTGCAAAGGGGCTTAGAGCTAGATCTATCCACTAGTACCCTAAAGGTACAAGTCTCGGCCCTAGGGGCCTTGTTTTCCTGTAACATCGCCAATAATTATTGGATCTCAAGGTTCATAAAAGCTTCTAGCAGGGCTAGACCCATACATAAGGATAGATCTATGCCGTGGGATCTTAATCTAGTCCTGTCAGCATTGACTAGAGAGCCGTTTGAACCATTACAATCAGCTTCAATCAAGGCCCTATCCCTTAAAACAGCATTTCTGGTAGCGATAACATCTGCCCGTAGGGTAGGGGACATACAAGCTCTCTCCAGAATTTCCCCTTACACAGAGTTTCTGCCAGATAGGGGGTAGTCCTCAGACCGGACCCAGCCTATTTACCAAAAGTGTCATCACGGTTTCACAGGTCACAGGAGATAGTTTTACCATCTTTCCTTCCCAATCCCTCCAACCCTAAAGAAGAGCTACTCCATACACTAGACGTTAGGAGATGCCTGTTAGAATACATCTCTGTTACTGATACATGGAAGAAAGATAATGCGTTATTTTTATCTTTCCAAAACCCTAGAAAGGGACTCAGGGTATCAAAGTACACACTAGCGAAGTGGATTAGGGAGGCTATCTCTTTGGCTTATACTGCAGGTGGGGGTCCGACTCCGCAGAATCTGAGGGCGCATTCCACCAGAGCCATGGCTACATCCTGGGCGGAAAAATCTGGAGTATCAATCGACCAGATATGTAAGGCGGCCACATGGTCATCCCCGTCCACCTTCTTTAAACACTATAGGTTGGATTTAGGGGCCTCCTCTGATCTCACCTTCGGGTTAAGGGTGCTGCAAGCTATAGTCCCTCCCTAAGGTAGTGTTACATCTCTGTAAATCTCTCGTCGTGCTGTCATGGGAGTCCGAGTAAAGCATTAAGCTACTTACGGTAGCGGCATTTCTCGGAGGCCCATGACAGCACCCTTAGTTCCCTCCCTATTCACGTGGGGGTTGCACCTCCTATAATGTATATATCTCACGTATAATACCCAGTTCCAATATATGGGTTATAATATTGTATATAAACTGTATATAATGTATATTTTTGTGTGCCACTAACCGCGGTAGTCCTCTCAAGGCTCTGAAATACAACTGATGCAGGGGAGAGGTGCCGCCCTTTTGTATCTGTAGGTTTCCTGTTCCTAATGGGCGGATCCCCTCTCTCGTCGTCGTGCTGTCATGGGCCTCCGAGAAATGCCGCTACCGTAAGTAGCTTAATGCTTTCTCCTCATGACGCACGGACTGCGGAAAACACCATACCAGTAGGCGGCCGACTTTTGCAAAACCGCCAGCCAAGGCTCGAGCCTACCACCAAGCGGTCTCCTCGCTTTGTCAATCAGGAGTCATAGTACCGGTACCCACGACCGACCGCTTCCGAAGGTTCTAATCCAATCTGTTCGTAGTTCCCAAGAAAGGAGGCAGCGGACGGCCCATACTAGACCTAAAACAGCTACAACAAATATGTACGGGTCCGTCACTTCCGCATAGAGTCCCTTCGGTCCATCACTGCGTCCATGGAGAAGGGAGAATATCTCGCCTCCATAGACATACAAGACGCACACCTGCATATACCTATTGCACCTGCCCATCAGAGGTTTTTTTCTCAGGTTCGCAATAGGCCAGGACCACTACCAATTCGTGGCTCTCCCCTTTGGACTCGCCACGGCTCCCAGAGTGTCACCAAGGTCATGGCAGCAACCATTGACGTCCTGCATTCCAGAGGCATAGTAGTCGTTCCATACCTGGACGATCTACTCATCAAGGCTCCCACCTTCAAGGTTTGCGAGCTCAGCGTCTCAATCACAACCGATACTCTCAGTCGTATGGGCTGGTTAATCAACCTACAAAGTCATCACCAACTCCGAGTCAGTCCCTGACCTTCCTGGGAATGTTATTCAACACTTCCAGGGGTCTAGTGCTCCTTCCCAAGGACAAGGCACTGGCCCTCCGACTAGCAGATGAAGAAAAGAGGGTCTCTTGTGAGACTCCCGGCATGGCTCCTTCCTCGGCCCCCTATTATGGGGTGCCCAGTTGAAGTTGAGATGGCTATTCCCCATGCTGCTCCTTCCCCAGTCCCTCGGGTGCTGGTTCGAAGTCGAGACTCCCTTCCCCAATTCCTTTTGGTTTCTGGGTTGAGGTCGAGGCGAGGATAAAGGCCCCTGAAGGTGACAATAGCACCTTCCCTATCCCTCTCTGGGGGTATAGGTTGAGACACCTCAGGTAGGGCCTGTACAGGCAGCATCCTACACCTCCAAGCAATGGGCCAGCACACTGCGCCTGCATCCAGGGACCCCGGCTCAGCTGTGGGCTCCTGTTGGGCAAGTGGTCCTCTGCGGAAGCGTCCATGCCCATCAACATCCTGAAAATTCGTGCCATCCTTCTGGCATTGAGGGCATTCCATCACTTACTGGCAGCCTCTTACATCAGGATACAGTCGGACAATACCACGACTGTGGCATATGTGACTCATCAAGGGGGGACCCGCAGTACTCAAGCGACGCGGGAAGTGTCATATGTCCTCCGCTGGGCGGAGGACACAGGGTCGGTCCTTCGGCGGTCCACGTTCGGGTGTGGACAACTGGGAAGCAGACTTCCTCAGCCGACAAGGAATAGACTCGGGAGAGTGGTTTCTCCATCCCGAAATTTTTCTACAGATCTGTCTCCGCTGGGGGACCCCGGATGTGGACCTAATGGCATCCCATTTCAATGCCAAGGTCTCCAACTTCATTGCCTGAACTCACGATCCGCGGTCGCTCGGAGCAGACGCTCTGGTTCAGGACTGGACTCAGTTCCAGCTTCTGTATATTTTTTTCCACCTCTCCCCCTGATATCCAGAGAGTGAGGAAGATCAAACAAGAGGGAGTTTCAACTATCCTCATTGCACCGGACTGGCCAGATGCACATGGTACGCCGACATCGTACAACTCACAGCAGACGCCCCCTGGCGTCTCCCCGACCGCCACGATCTTCTATCACAAGGGCCGTTCTACCACCAGAACTCAAGGGCTCTCAACTTGATGGCGTGGCCCTTGAGACCTGGGTTCTAACCCAGGAAGGGCTCTCGACAGAGGTCATTGCAACCATGATCAGAGCACGGAAATCAGCCTCTGCCAAGATGTATTACCGTACCTGGAAAGTTTTCTTTTACCTGGTGCGAATCTGGTGGCCAGGTTCCACTCCCTTATTCCCTACCCAAAGTTCTTGGTTTTCTCCAAGCGGGTCTGGAGGCCAGTCTGTCTTTGGGCTCGCCTAAAGCCAGGTGTCAGCCCTCTCAGTGCTTTTTTCCAAAAGCGCATTGCTACCAAGCCGCAAGTAAGGCCTTTTCCTTCAGGGGGTTCCCCGATTGGTTCCCCCCTACAGACGACCACTAGAAACGTGGGACCTCATCCTGGTCCTGACAGCATTGCAGGAACCACCCTTCGAACCCCTTAAGGAGGTCCCGCTCCGCCTTCTCTCCCAGAAGGTGGTTTTTTTCCTGGTGGCACTCACCTCGCTACGCAAGGTGTCTGAACCGACAGCACTCTCATGCAGACGGCCTTTCCTGGCTTGTCACCAGGCCAAGGTAGTTCTTCGTATGGTCCCATCCTTCCTTCCGAAGGTTGTGTCAGACTTCCACCTCCATGAGGAAATTTCACTACCATCCCTTTGTCCGGTTCCGGTTCATAGAGTGGAGAAGGCTCTGCATACGCTTGACCTTGTCAGGCCTTTGCGTATATACGTGTCTAGGACTGCGTCCTTCCGGAGGTCTGATTCTCCTTTCTTCCTTCCGGAAGGCGGCCACAAGGGTAGGCCAGCTTCCAAAAGCTACTCTTGCCAGGTGGATCAAATCCACCATACAAGAGGCGTACCGCCTTAAGAATCCTCCTCTTCCAGCCGGTATTACGGCACTCTACACAGGCGGTAGAGGCCTCCTGGGCCATTCGGCACCAGGCTTCGGCACAACAAGTGTGTAAGGCGGCCACTTGGACTAGCTTACACACATTTACTAAACACTACAGGGTTCATACCCAGTCCTCAGCGAGCCTGGGTAGATGTGTCCTGCAGGCGGCGGTGCCCTAAGTGTACGGGCCTGTCTGCACAATATTCGTCCATTGCTTCCCACCCAGGGACTGCTTTAGGACGTCCCATGGTCCTGTGTCCCCCAACTGAGTAAAGGAGATTTTTGTGTACTCACCGTAAAATCTCTTTCTCTTAGCCTCTAATTGGGGGACACAGCTCCCACCCTGTTGCCCTTTCCGGGCTGTTGTAACTGTTGAGTTCTCATATTGTTTCTTGAGCTCGTACATAGTTGCCTTCTTACAGGCATAATTATGTTATTCATGTTACGTTCCTCCTACTGCTTTGGCACAAAACTGGAGAAGGCTGATGCCGTCCAGGGGTGTATACTGCACAGGAGGAGCCACAGTTAATCTTTTTCAGATTATGCATAGTGTCGCCTCCTAGTGGACAGCAGCATAACACCCATGGTCCTGTGTCCCCCAATTAGAGGCTAAGAGAAAGAGATTTTACGGTGAGTACACAAAAATCTCCTTTTTTCTATACTTAACATAAAAAACGCATGCGTTTTGACGCGTTTTTGGCAATGCATGCGTTTTTTTATGTTTGCGTTTTGTTGCAGAAATGCAACCTGTAGTAATTTCTAGCGGCGTTTTTTTGCCGCAAAAAAACGCATGCGTTTTTTCGCGGCAAAAAAATGTATTGCTGTCTATGTAAACGCATGCATTTTTAAGCACATGCGTTTCTATAGAAAAACACAAGAAAAAAACAAGAAAACCCTAACCCTAGGGTTACTAGGGATCCTAACCCTAAGGTTAGGATCCTTAGTAACCCTAGGGATCCTAACCCTAACCCTAGGGATCCTAACCCTAATCCTTAGGATTAGGATCCTAACCGTTAGGGTTAGGATCCCTAGGGTTACGGTTAGGGTTAGGGTTAGGATCCCTAGGGTTAGGGTTTGGGTTAGGGTTAGGATCCCTAGGGTTAGGGTTAGGATCCCTAGGGTTAGGATCCCTAGGGTTAGGGTTAGGATCCCTAGGGTTACTAGGGATCCTAACCCTAACCCTAGCTATTTCTGTTTATAGTGGGTTTTCTAGTTGATTTTGATGATTGGCAGCTTTCACACACTTCTCTTCATGCATTTCAAAAATGCAAACGCAGGAAAAAACGCTTGTAAACGCGTCAAAACGCCGCGTTTTTTTTTACCACATGCAAAAACGCATGCGTCTAAAAAACGCAGCGTTTAAACGCGTTTACATGTGTTTTTGCACCAAATGCGTTTGCGTTAAAAACGCTGCGTTTTTAAACGCAAATGTGAAACCAGCCTAACAATTGTGGATTAAGAATGAAATTCAGATTCATATTCTGTTGTTATTGGAATGTGCGCGTTGTAGATTCAGACTGAATGCAGCAAAACCAGGAAAGAACACATGGAAACAAAAAGTAAAGAAACGTGGAAACAAACCATAAATTTTAGATCCCTCAAAGTACCCCTTTTTATGACCGCTTTACACCCCCCTTGGCATTTTCTCAAGTAACTTCATTAGGTAATCACCTAGCATGGCTACTGATAAGCAGGTATGCCTCATCAAGAGTTCATTTGTAGAATCAACAGCCTTCAGAAAGTTTGTGACCATCATTTGTGGTTTGCAGAGACAGTGTTGGTGCACAGTTCTATTCGGTGCTGAGCCCCATACCACAACTGTTCTAAGCCAGAGTATGGTAAGAGCCACTCAACCAAGTAAAGAATAGAGTTGTGAAAAACATCTACTGCTATGCTGAAACAGCCTCAAACTACAAGTTGACAGCCCAAATACATCATGCACAAAAATCAAGTAGCAGACACCTCTCAATATCAACTATTCAGAGGAGAATGTAGCAATTCAATCATAAATGCCTCATTATCGAAAAGAATCTATAACGGAGAACCACAAACAAGAAGAGATTTCCTTTGACCAAGATACACAAGGACTAGATATTAGATCAGTGGAAATCTTTTCTGTGGGCTGATGAATCAAAATGTTACCTTTTTGGTAACTGTTCCTATGTCTTTGTGAGATGCATAAAAGGTGAGCAGGTGGTTTCTATATGTGTGGTGCCCACTGTGAAGCCTGGAGGATGAAGTGTGATGATGTGGGGGTGATTTTCTGGTGACACTGTTTGTGTTTTATTCCAAGTTTAAGATAGATTTGCCTGACATGCCTACTGCAGCATTCTTCAATGACATCCATCCCATCTCGTGTGTAGAACCATCATTTCTGTAGAGCCAGAACATTGACCAGAAACACATTTTCAGACTTTGACCAAGAGAGATGGGGATGGAGCGCTACGTCAGATGACATGGACTCCACAATCTCCTAAACTCATCCCATTTGAGGTGGTTTGGGATGAGTTGGATAGTAAAGTTAAGGCAAATAATCCAAGTGATCAGCAACTTTCAGAACTCCTTTAAGACTGATAGAAAGCCTTTCCAAGTGACTACCTGATGAAGCTGCGTATAAGGCTGGAATTACACTAGCGTATAGCATGGAATGCGATATGCTAATGACACTCTGAAACTCTGCTGCGAGCGTGATTCATGTCTCAGTGCCCTGTACCCGATCCTCTCGCATGAGAGAACCTCTGGTGCAGAAAAGACGGAGAAAGTAATTTCTCGCTCTCCTCCATTGCCTGTCTCGTCGTATGTTGGATTGGACTGCGATGACATCAGAGTGCAGTCCCATGTTTGACACGCACCTAGAGACTTGTATGGATGCGTGTGAGCTGAGTCTCGCTACTAATCTCAGCATGCTGCAATTGTTTTCTCATTCCAGGTCGCTGATTTGCACTGCCCCATAGTGTAAGACAGGGCCTAGTGCTATGCGAATAAACATCGGATTGCACTTGGCCGTGCTATCTCTCATGTGAGTGAGGCCTTAAGCGGTCACTGCAGTGAAAGAGGGTAGCTTGAGGAATCTAAGGTTTAACACCTTTAGTCTGAATCTACAATGTGCGCATTCCAATATGAACAAGGAAAATCATTGAAAGATGGAAATTTACTAGCTACAACTGTTAACCAAAGTGTTAGAATAAATAACACAAATTCTGCTTTTTCAGGCTCAATTGAAACTGAAGCATGCACAGCAGGAACTTAAAACCAAGCAGGCTGAGGTAAAGGCGATGGACAGTGGTTACAAGAAAGACAGTGAGACGTATGAAGCTGTTAAGAAAAACAAGGAGAAGCTTGAAGCGGAAATGAAGAAACTTAATTATGAAGGTATGAGTTCTGCTTCACTCACGTGACGTATATAGTTTTTATGATTAAAGGGATTGTCTAATACTATAACAACCCCTTTTCGAACTATGTTTGGTCACGATTAAAATAAAAAAATCTATACTCTCCTCCCGTGCTGGCATCGTTCTAGCGGTGTCGGCACTCGCGGTCCCAGAGCTCTGGTGCGGTGGAATCACACGTGGCCGGCGGCCAATCATTGATAGCATCACTGTGCTTGCCTTCATACGGATTGAACATGAAGAAGTCGCCAGAGATCAGCTGCAACCCAGATTTCCTCTTCATGTTCAATCCGAAGCCGAGGACAGTGACGCCAGGCACCACTTGTCATTCCACCACACCAGAGCTTCGGGACCGCGAGTGCTTGCACTGCTGGAACGGTGCCGGCATGGAAGGACACATATGTTTGTCATGTACACACTTCTCATCCGTGACGTGGAGTACGCCAGCACAGAGTAATTTATGTCCTCACTCAATCCAGCTCTCAATCTCTGTTTTAGGCTAAAAAGTGACACATTCAGCACACCAAAATTTCTTAACTCGCTACCACCACTCCTCAAACACATGATGAGTGGTGGTAGTCGCCAAAATTTGTTACCGTCAATCAAATGGTCACACACTCTCTGAAAGGCTATTGGATTGTTTTAACACATAGGATTCCCCCCTGGTCCGAAGTCCAGCATAAGAGCCGGAAGATGCTATATCCTTTGTGTGGAGGAAATATGTGGATGCTTATTAACCAGTTGTTCTATTGACATAATTTACCTTACAATTGTATTTAAGTTTTTTTTATTTTATAGGTGCCAAACATTTAGTTCAAGAAGGGATTGTCCTAGTAGTGGACAACCCATGTAATCATTATTTTTGAAAGTTGTGTAGGAATTTAACTTAAATCTGTTCTGTTTATGGATGTGAATATTTGTATGCCCAATGATAACAAAATTAATCTCAGAGTGATACCTTTATTGGCTAACCAGAAAATATGTTTGCAAGCTTTCAGAGCACGGAGATCCTTCTTCGGGCAAGATTACAAATAGATTAATAAGAAAAAAAGCACAACATTTAAATAATACTACAGTAGGACATTTGTTTGAGGTTCATGAACAAATGTCCTACTGTACTATCCCTTAAATGTTGTGCTTTTTTCTTATTATTCTATTTGTAAACTTGCCCGAAGAAGGAGCCCTGTGCTCTGAAAGCTTGCAAACATATTTTATAGTTAGCCAATAAAGGTATCACTCTGAGAATACTTTTGTCATCATTGGGCAGAAAAGTATTCACATCGATTTTTCTGGCTAACACTGTACCACAATATAATTTGTTATTGTTCATCATTCTTTTAGATGGAAAAGAGGAGAAGTTTTTGGAAAAGCATCGGGAGTTATCTAGGAATGTAGGGCGCCTTAGGGAGACCTATGAATCGCTGATGGCTCGCTATTCCAGTCTTCACTTTGAGTACAGGTACACTGCACTCATCAGTATAGTTCAACCATTTAATGTTATTTTGCTCTTTTTTTTTTTCCTTTCATTTTTTCCTTCTCTTATTCTAAGGGCCATAACTTTTCTAATTCCTTATCAAGCCATATGAGGACTATGAGTTGTAGCTTTGAATGAAACAATTCATTATACCTTACAATATGTTGGGGGGGGGGGGAAATTGCATCAAAATACCCCCATCAAATATGTAATTGTTTTTTGGGAGGCTCTGTTTTTCTGGTGTTCATAGCGTGGTAACAAATGACCTGGCAACATGATTCTCATCAGTTTTTTTTTTTTAGTAGTGAAAGAAAATTCAGAAATTTTGAAAAAGAAAGTGTTGAGGGAGGATCTAAAGTGATCCTTCACGGTTAACTCAGTGATTTCCAAATTAATATACAAGGTGTTGCCGGCAACTGAAAATGACCAGACGGAGACGTGTGTCTCTGTTTGGGGGGGGGATCAAGCTGATCTCTCTGACCCCCGTTTATTCTGTATGACTTATCATAGTCATAGAAATTATACTTCAACCAATCAGCATAAGAACACGCTCACAGTTCTTAACCTATAAGAATGCAGGAACAGTCTGTGCGTCAAAGTTTTGTAGAACAATACACCCTCAGTCTCATGTTCTGTTTAGATTGCAACAATCAAGGTCTCATAACAGCTGTAAACTTTAGCCTACTAACAAAATTTATATCAAAACAACAAAATGGAGTCGAAAAGCACAAAATGGAGAATCTTTCTTAATTTCTTCCTTCACAAAAGGAAAAGATAAAGTTGCCATTTTCTTACACTTGTATTTATTGATGAAGCTGTGTGAGGGCTTGTGTTTTTTTTTATGTTCTTTTTCTGCCCTAAGAGATTGCGTCCCAGAGTTGCTTTACTGTATGACCATTCCACCAGACATGCATCAGATCTGCGTTGTCGTCTCTGCACCTCGAGCAATTATCTGTGGAGTTGCGGTAGATCTTGGACAATCTGTATGGTGTGAGGTACCACCTGTATAGCAGCTTTCTGACATTCTCCAGGTGGTTGGTGCACTTAGAGACACACTCTATCATTGAGAAGAACTTCCACCATTGCCCCGAAGTAATCGCACATTGTAGATCCCTCTCCCATTTGTGGATATATGTGTCCAGAGAGGGGGAACGTCTCCTCCAGCATATGGTTGTAGCGTTCTCATCTCCTGCGCTGGAGTGAGGAGCATTGTATATTGTTTGCAAGGTTGTGAGAATATTATCTTTTTTTCCATGTAGAAAATTTGTAAATATGTATAATGATCTTTATGTGGAAGGTGGTATGTCTCTCTAGTTGTAGACAATGAGGACAATGTTCCCTCATCCATGTCCCCAATCAGTAGGACTCCCAGAGATTTCCTATATTGGATTTGGAGGTCTGGAATACACCGCTCCAAAGTCTCTATGGGGGCTTTAGAGAGCGCCAATTTAATAGTGTGCAATTTGTTAATTAGTACGCTCCACACCTCCAACGCCGCCTCCACCGCTGGCGTCAGATACAATTTCCTGTCATTGCTGGGGTTAGACCCGGCAATGATATGTGAATAGAAAAACAATGCAACATTTGGGGATTTTATGAGATTTTTTTTTATTTCTAGCCAATGTCTGTCATCGTAATCATTCCACATCAACCTTAGTTGTTCTATAGTATCTCACCACTGAGGGGCAACCCTGTCCTCCTTCTTTTATTGGGATGTATAATATGTCTGCCTTGACTCTCTGCTGTTTTTCTTGCCATATAAACTTTTAATATGATGGTTTGTAATTCTTTGAGTATTTTCATGAGGACTGTGATAGGGAGGTTGTGGAAAATGTACAATATTTGGGAGATTATGAACATTTTTACGGACGTTATTCTTCCTAGCCAGGCCATGTCGTGTTATTTCATGCGCAGCATTTCGACTTTGATCTTTTGTCTCAGCCTCATAATTTAGTGACAGTCTTTTATCTGCTGAGAGTGCTAATTTTATTCCAAGATATGTTATATTTTCATTGTCCCATTTAAAGGGGTTTTTAGCTTTTAGGTTTACAGGATGTGGTACGGAGGGTGTTAGATTTAAAATTTGGCATTTGGGGATATTTAATTTATAGTATGATACTTGAGAGAATGAGTCTATCACTTCCATTACTCTATTGATTGACTGTTGAGGATTGATACAGATACAGACAAATTTTGTGCTCTGTTTCCAATTTTAATACCAGTTATTCCAGGATTTGATCACATTTTTTCTGCTAGCGATTCAATTATTAGCGTGAATATTAAAGGAGAGAGTGGGCACCCCTGCCTCGTGCCGTGATATTGAATGTCTCTGATATAATTCCTGAAATGAGAACTAAGGCTGATGGGTTAGAGCAGTGGTCCCCAACCTTTCTGACCTTGCGAGCCACATTCAGCTTAGAGAGAGGGTCGCGAGCCACATTCAGCACTGAGAGTGGGTCGCGAGCCACATCCAGCTCCCACCCCCTTCAAAGTAGTGTCAACCAAAGCCCCCAATACAGATATAATGATATCCAAAGCTTTTCCACAGAAATCACTCCAGAGAAGTACACTGAGATCCAGGGGTTCCCACAATACCTATATTCAGTATTCTCCCAACACACTGTCACATCCAGCTTTGAGCACCTCCTCTAACAGGCAGTACAAACCTCCAGTGTACCTAAAACATCTCTAAACCCCTAAGTAAATGTGCATCCAGATCTGCAATTCTGTGCAGGGCTACTCACAAAATTCACCATTTTGAGATGTGCTTCTCATACCTGTTTGCTAGACCTGGACCTAATGCATCAAGCTGGCAGACAGTCGCGAGCCACAATTCATGGGGCCACGAGCCACATGTGGCTCCCGAGCTACAGGCTCGGGAGCCCTGGGTTAGAGTATAGAGGGGTAATCTCTCGGAGTATATTACCGCCAAATCCAAATTTAGACAGTACTTCAAACAAAAAAACCCCAATGCACCCGCTCGGCATCCAAAGAAAGGAGCATAGAGGGGGTCCGCTCCCTGGCTATACGGATGATATCTATCATCCTCTGCATACCATCCAAGGTCTGTCTAGATTTGACAAAACCCACTTGATCTTTTTGCACTAAGGCCGGAATTATTTCTTTCGCCATTTTCCAGGTTTGCATAAAATTTTTGAAAATTGACGTCATGTGAGGGTTAGTATGTCTTGGAATGTTTTGAAGTATTTGTTCGTTAGTCCATTAGGTTCGGGGAACTTATTTTTCCTTTCTATAATTGTTTATTGTATTTCTGCCTGGGATATTGGTTGGTTTAATATGTGTAATGTGTCCTCTGGTATTTGGGGGAGTTGTATTCTTTCTAAAAATTGATTTATCAGTTGGGGAGTGGATTGTGGTATTGAGATGTTTTCCTGTAGGTTGTAGAGGGATGAGTAGTAATTTGAGAAGGTATTGGCGATCTCCTTAGGATTATATATTATGGGGTTTTTTTTGTCGTTCTGTTTGTGGGATAACCTTTGTTTGGTCATTTTGGCTTTGATTTTGTTGGCTAATATTTTGCCCTCTTTCTTTTCCTGCCAGTAATATTTAGCTTTACTTTTCCGTAGATTGTGTTTGTATTTGTTGGAGCAGTTGGTATAGTTCATACCTTAGTTTCTGTAGTTTTTGGAGAATTCTGATTGTGGATCCATGTTTGTGCGTCTCTTCTAGTGCGCTATGTTTTTATGAATTTCCTGTATTTGGCGTAATCTCGCTTTTTTGTTTTGGGACGCTATTTGGAGCAGTTTACCCTAGATGTAGGCCTTATGAGCGCGCCATACTGTTGATGAGGACACATCAAGTGTGTTGTTAATTGTGAAATATTCTGATAATGACTCCTGTAATTGGGACCTCATTTTATGTGATATGATTAAGTAATTATTTACTCTCCATGGGGAATATGTTGGGTAGTTGTATCCCTCTGTAATTTGGCAGGAGATGGGGCGTGATCCAACCAGGTGATGTTCCCTATCATGGCTATTTGGATAGCCTGTAATAACCATTTTTCTGGCCATTAGATCAATTCTGGAGTAGCCTCTATGTGAGTGTGAGTAGAAGGTGTATTCCCGTTCGGAGGTGTGCAGGACCCACCAGACGACAGAGTTCTCTGGTAGGAGAGTCTGAGAGAGTGATCGGGTATATTCTTTCTTTTGAGAGGGTACTGATTTATCTATGTTGGGACAGAGGGGTGATATTAAAGTCCCCGCAGACTAAAAGGGTGCCTTTTTTAACCTTTGCTACTACAGCCAGGGTGTCTTTAAGAAACAAAACCTGCCTGGAGTTAGAGGCGTAAATAGAAACAATTTTGTAGGTCTTGTTATTTATGCTGCAGACTAGGATGATCTATCTGCCGTCATCGTCCTCTACGCTGGTGATTAGCTGGAAGGTGACTGTATTCTTTATTGCAATTACTACTCCTCTTTTTTATCAATTGCATGGGAGTGAAATACATTTGGGAAGTTTCTGTTCTGCAATCTGGGGGGGTGTCAGTGGTATTTAGGTGGGTTTCCTGAACGCACAATACGTTGGCTTTTAAAGACTGGGCCTCTTTCCATAAAAGGGATCTTTTGAACAGACTATTCAGCCCTTTTACATTAATGCTGGAGATGTGAAGAACCATGTACAAATTACAGATAAAATCTATATGTCACCACTAGAGAATTAGGAAAAATGGGGAAATAACAAAAATCAGATCTTAGATTTGTGAAAAACTGTAACAATTTCAGAAAGAGTTGGGTTGTAAGGGAACCTCCTGGATATGCTCCGCTATCCAGTATATAGTGGGGGGTATTGAGGGAAACGAAAATACTCCTCTCATGCCTCCACAGACCATTGTGAAACAGTAGTCTTGAATTTTGCTTTCTTGTTCATGTCCACCCCGTCATCAGAGTGGGCAGCTACTTCTTCTGCGGGGAGTTGGTCTCTTCGTCCACAGTCGCCAGAGACCACTGATACAGCAGTTATGGCCTCTCGGGGTAAGGGGGGGTTCAGGACCTGTGTGGCTCCATTCCTGGTGACAATCAGCTTCACCAAGTAGCCCCACCTGTACGCGATCCCGTTGTCTCGTAGGATCTTGGTCGCTGTGGAGAAATCCCCCCTCTTATTCAGGGTGACAGCGGAGAGGTTGGTGAACTCTTGAACCTCTCTGGGAGCTCTGGTCCACCCGCAGTTGCTTTACTGATGGCTTCTTTAAAATGAAAAACGTGAAGTCGGGCAATTGCATCCCTGGGTGCAGAGGCGGGAGCACTTTTGGGTTTGGGGATTCTGTGCGCTTTGTCTATTATGATGTATATATACTCAATAGTTCAATGTCGTCACCACTCTTGCCCCTGACAAAGCCACGTTTGTGGTGACACGCGTTGGGCTTAGCGCCCCCCGGACCATTCTGTCTGCATGCACTCTGGTCATGTCTTTGAGCTGAGGCTATTCCCGTGCTCCATTAGCCTCCCAGTGCATGACGGCTCTATATGGATGCCATCTGTAGGTATACTCCGCATTTTTGCATTTGAGTATTCTTACCAGGATATAATTTTTAGTTGTCCCAATCAGGGATGCTTAATTTGTTTTGATAGATTTTCATGTGTGTCATTATTGAATCCTAGGGTAAACCATACATGAATCTGTCCTACAGAGGTGACCATATACATTGTACACCCTCCCTCGCTGAGTAATATCTCAGCCATTATTAGCATGCGATAAAGGTCATCGTCAATATAGCCAGTCAAATTACCTACAAGCACTATACCTGGATAATTTGACGAATCTCGTCATGCCACATTATCTGGGGAAGATATTCAATTGTTTGTTGTTTTTATTGCTGATCCTGTATATGGGCCTTTTTGCTTGTTGATTCAGCCCTTGTGGCACGCATATGGAGGGCAACACAAGGGGTCGCCCTCCACTCTTGATATACTCTGGTATACTGTTGAAATATTGTTTTGGACATTGTATCCCTATTCTCATAGCTTAAATAACAGATTATTTGTATGCTCATTGTATTTAACAAATGTATATCATGTTTTTCATGTCCAGAGTGTATTGTGATAAATACAATTTAGTGATTTATCTGTGATAGTGGTATTGGTCTTGGGGGGGTTCACTCCAATAATGGGGTATCTGTCATCCTGTTTTTAAATGATTTTAATTAAGCTGTTGGTGTGTTTTTGGACTTGAATAAAATTGTTACTCTCATTTATTTTGGTGATCCCTGGTTTGTTGTAGTATGTCTCCTTTTCTTACTCTACACAGCCTGCTTTGACATACTGCAGGTGGATCCCAGTTGGGTATTGTAGGTTGATGGTGCCCTCCACCCTTTTGTTTTTGGCTCTCTATTATGAGGTCTCGCTGCTCCGCCTGGGGATTAGTGCTGTAAAAAAGTCCGTTAGGAACTCATTCATGCATCTGCAGTAAGGCTTTCTGGTATCCCCCTGAAGCGCAAATTGTTGCATCTGGAGCGGTCCTCCAGGTCCATCAGCTTCAGTTTTAGGGCTGTGATCTCCTCATATGCCTCATTGTGAGCGTCCACTAAGTGGCTGTGGGCTGTGGTGAACTCCCACATCTTCTCCTCAATGTAGCTTTCTGTCCCCTATGTGCACAATGTCTTTCTGTAGTGCAGTGAAGGCTGAGGTGATCTCACTTTGGAAGGCCTGCTTTAGATCACCCAGCATTGCCTTTTGTGTGGCCTCTGTGATGGAGGTAGAGCTGTGTCCTGTGTCAGGTGCTGGGGCTGTGTCAAAACTTGCGGTTTGGTGCCTGATGATTTCTCTGGGCTTCTGGATGGTGATCTGCCCAGCTCCTCCTGTGCCTGCTCCATACCACTGATGCTCCTCTCCAGTGAGGTCTGACCCAATAGCAGGAGATCCGACCCCCCAGAGCACTCCACAGTGCAGTCTGCTGCACAGTGGCCGTCTAGCTTTTTTCCCTGCGCCGTTACAAAGACCTCGATCCTGTCCGGCACTGCTCTTGGTATTGCGCTCCATCGCCGACCGAAGTATGCCTGAGGCTGCGGTAGGCATTTGTATGGGTTTCCCTGCCTTTATATTGTGCTTTGAGCCGCTAGTGGTCCCTGGAAGCACAGAGCCTGCGACCGCTCAGCTCCTCATCCCGAGACGCTCCCTCTACTGTCTGGGATGGTACATCACACACCAGTGTGCAACTCCCTACTGTCAGAAAGTCTCCTGATAATTGCTGTTTCTCTGAAAAGAACAGGGGGCATGGCCTGCTGCAGGCTGCTCTAGCTACCAACCGCCAGATAACTGTCTCTTTTCAGTTTGATAATTGGGGCATGGCGTTATGGCCTTAATTACCTTAATTCACTAATTGCGGTGCCCTGTCTCTGCTGCCAGCCTGAAACATGGCACTATATAATATACATTGTCATGGATTGTACAGCGGAGGATCACAGCGTGTATATTTTACTTGTTGACATGAATGCTATTAAAAGGGAGCACGACCCCTATTCTTGGACTAAATACAGACATGTCAGGGGGCTGGCAGCCAGGAACAGCCTGCCACTTGCAACGCCCACTATTTTCAGACTAAATGAAAACAGATATTGTGGTGCTAGCCACGCCAAACCCTGGACTCTGCATGAAAACAACTATTTTTTCGACATTTAATCTGGTGTAAAGGTGTTGCCAGAATAAAATTTGAAACGCTACAAAGAAAAAGTGACAGGGGACTGATTATGCTCAACTTTGGATTTTTTTCTTTGTTGACATGAATAATGCACCTTGAAGAATAGGTACTAGAGGGCTCAGACTCTTGCAGATTATTGATCCAAAATTACCTCGATCTGTCTATTTATCAGAATCATCATAGGGAAAATTAAAATCCTTACAGAGATATTAGACAGAGCTTGCACTCTATGCAGCTCTGACCCCCCTCTTTTGGAATTGAGTAACTAAGGAAACTTCTAATGGCTAACAGATGAGAGGCCCTGCATCAGGAATGTGGAGCAGATTTACAACCGTGGATAAGGCTACTTTCACATTTGCGTTTAAATCTGCAGCGTTTAATCCGCAAACGCAAGGACAAGAAAATCGCAAGAAAACGCGTGTAAACGCAGCGTTTTCAAACTGCATGCGGTTAACGCATGCGGCATTAAAATGCTGCGTTTACATGCATTTTTACGCGTTTTCCATGCGTTTGCTTTTTTTTTGCGCATGTTGAAAAAATTTAGAGGAAAAATCTAGATCACAAGAAACAGCCAATGGGACTACAGAGGGCGTGTATTACGGGATATCTATATATAGACCCTAGGACAGCTGAAATCTTCAGATTTTGCTCCTGTATCCTGTGACATAATGGATCTTCACATGGATAGCTTTTACTTCAAGCTGGATCTAAGCATCAAGATTTTTCTGGCGTGTGCGTTTGCTTGGGAGCAACACCGAAACCGGGAAAGACAGAGAAGGACACGGCGTAGGCGTTTTTGGCAACACCCCATTGTAGAACTGCGGGAGAGCCGTGGTGCAAATCACACCCTGTATGTCGAGCTCAATGAGAACCCGGAAAAATTCCTGGAATATACAAGGATGTCACAAGACTCTTTCCGGGATTTGCTTGCTCGCGTCCAAGGAGCCATCCGGAGACAGGACACACAGCTCCGTAGAGCGATTCCACCAGAGGAACGTCTCCTGGTTACCTTAAGGTACGTAATAATTCTAAACAAATGCTAGTCATAATTATTGCTGGTCTGACATGTATTCTTTGCATTTTTGTAAATTATTTTTTCTTTCTACAGATTTCTTGCAACTGGAGAGAGCTTGTCATCCCTCCATTTCCAGTACCGCCTTGGAATTTCCACCCTGTCCGGAATTGTTTTTGACACCTGCCGGGCTTTATGGACCATTCTCCGTGAAGAATTTATACCCATACCCACGGAGGATATGTGGATGGAAATTGCTGATAAATTTTGGACTGTTTGTGATTTCCCCAACTGTTTGGGTGCGGTGGATGGGAAGCACATCCGGATTATCAAACCAGCCAGAACGGGATCACAGTTCTTCAACTACAAGAAATATTTTTCAGTTGTTCTCATGGCAATAGCCGATGCGGACTGTCGCTTTATTGCCGTGGACATTGGAGCTTTTGGCCGTGGCAACGATTCACAGACTTTTAAAAACTCGGATATGGGCCGACGTGTTTATGGCAAAAATTGTAATTTTCCACAGCCACGACCTCTCCCCAACACTCAAGGCCCACTACTGCCATTTGTAATGGTTGGGGATGAGGCCTTTCAGATGAGTGAAAATCTCCTGAAGCCCTATTCAAGTCGGGACTTGAACCGCACAAAACGGATCTATAACTACAGACTAACCAGGGCCCGCAGAACAGTAGAGTGTACCTTTGGGATTATGGTGTCCAAATGGCGCATTCTAGCAACTGCCATAAATCTAAAAATGGAGACAGTGGATGAGATGGTAAAAGCCTGTGTGGTTCTCCACAATTTCATTCTGGCTAAGGAGCGACCCACCATAGAACTTGATGAACCTGTTGGAAACCCTTTGCCTGATTACCGTCATCACCCGCTGCGGTCAACAGTTGAAGTAGGCCACATGCGGGACCAATTTGCTGCCTTTTTTTGTTTCAGACCTCGGACGTGTGGAATGGCAGGACAATATGGTGTGAAATGTCCTGTTGGCTTTGGGTGTGTAACAGTTATTTTCAAAATGTTGATAATGTTTGTTTTAATAAAAAAAATTTGTTTTAGTATCTCCACCCTGTCTCCCATGTATTTGCTTACACACCACTAACGGTTCTTTGGCTGTTGACGTCATTGCGTTATGACTCGGTTCACCAGTTGGTATGTGAGGCAGACTGTGTAGATGATGGCTGTTTGGTGCCATCACATTCTCAGTATTTGTTCATTACTTAACATCAGTATATAAGCCGAGACCAGGAGTGGTTGTTAAATCCAGAGGTGGTGTTTATATTTTTATTTGATTTTTACTCACATTGAACCACTCCAGGTTTTGGCTTACCAATAGTGATGTTAAATACTGAGCCAATAATGCCAGTGTGCCGGAAGCTTCACACAACAGATCAATAGTCATCAAGTTAGGTGTCAGAAATAATGAATTCATGATGCTTCAATAAGTAGCTCATGAATTTATTTATTCTGACACAAGTCCTGATGGGTATAGATATGCCTTGTATCACCTACATCGTACCTTCAGTTTGTGTTAAATAGATTTAATGTACAAAGAAGATAAAATGGAGGTAATACAAGGCATTTCTCTACTCTAAAGGTCTGGTGTCATAACTAACGATTTTGTTAAGACACGACCAGTTGAGTATAGTTACAGCTATGTATTCAGCTGTGTATTGCCACCATTTTGTCTTAATTCTGCGACAAAAAGTCACAGACTGAAAATACCTTCTTTTTTTTTTTTGGGCAACCTCTTTTCTCTATGCCAAACACACACAAACCTTATGTGTTGTACTAACTAACTACTGGAGGTAGGAGGTAGCCCAAAAAAAATTGTTCGGCGCATTTTAGGATTTGGCTCACGGTGTGTGTTGCCGGCGACGATATACACAGTTATCCAAACCTTATTGGGGGGCAAAAAAAAGAATATTTATTTTAACAACATAAAACCAAAAAAACAAATTAACTGCACCTGCTTGGGGTTGATTGCCGAAATTGGGGGGTGTGGAGCAGTGAGGGCTGGCTAACTATTGACAACGCAGGAGTGGCTGGAGAAGGTGCAATAAAACTACTGGGGTCATGAAATTCGGGGATTGGGCTAGACACATGAGAGGGCAGAGACACACTAGAAGGTTGAGACAAACCAGACATTACAGACACATTGAGAGGTGAGGGGGGAGGGATAGATATTGTCTTTGTTTTTTTATTGCCTTTCCCTTTTTTTGATTGGCGCTGCCGTCCGGGGAGCCTCGTTGGGCTACTGGGTATTGGCCTTGATGTGGTCGCCGACATGTCACGGTCCATCTGCCGTTGTTGTTGCCTTCTAGTGGTGGCGGGGAACGCCAGGGCAGGGTCCGGCAGTGGCATTTCTGTGGTGGTGGCGGGTAACAGGCCTGGGTCTGGCATCGCCATTCTTGTGGTGGTGGCGGATAACATTCCTGGGTCCGGCAGCGACATTCTTGTGGTGGTGGCGGGTAACAAGCCTGGGTCCGGCACCGGCATTCTTATGGTGGTGGCGGGGAACGGGCCTGGGTCCGGCAGCGGCATTCTTGTGGTGGTGGTGGCGGTGATCGGGCCTGGGTCCGGCAGCGGCATTCTTGTGGTGGTGGCGGGGAACGACAGGCCAGGGTCTTGCGGCTGCAGCATGGTGGTGGCAGTGGAGGAGGCCCAAGCAGGAGCAGCAGTTGTCATGGTGGTGGCGGTGGGCTGTCCCACTGCACTGGGCATGGTGGTGGTGCTGTAATACGGTCCGGCAGTGTTTGGAATGGAGGTGGCCGTGCAGTGGTATGCAGCAGATGTCGGCATTGAGGTAAAGCGTGACAGTGTGGGCACTGGTGGAAATGCCCCCACTGTCTGCTGAAAATACCGACTCTGCTGCATAGCCTGGACGTAAGCAGCATTGCAGGCCTGCATAACAGTAATCTGGAGATCGGGACTAAGGTGTTCCGACATGCCCTGTTCTATCTGATTAAAAAAAATGATGTGCTGGCCTCTGGAGGTCGGCTTTCACTTGGGCAAGGGCTGTGGTAACCTCCTGGATACGTGTGCTCATATGACTAATGGCAGTATCCAGTCGGTCACCCATCGCCTTGAGTCCCTCGTGGAAGACCGAGCTCAAGTGCAAAAACTCGGGCATGAGTGACCTGTCCGCGGCCCTCTGCCGCTGCCGGGAGGAGCCCATAAAAAATTGGCTAGAGGCAGGGGACTGGGGAAGGGGAAGACCTGATGGACCAGCTTCCTGGTCTCCAGGTTGTGTGGCAGGCCCACTTGCTGCAGCGCTGGAGGATGGCTGGGACGGGTCCGTGGCTGACTGATGAAGGACCGCTCCAGAACCTGGGCCAACAGTGGAGCTCCAAGTGCTGTGAAAAAAGATTAAAAATAAATTAATACCAGTTATATACCGTATTTTTCGGACTATAAGACGCACTTTTTTTCCTCCAAATTTGGGAGGAAAGTGTGGGTGCGTCTTATAGTACGGATATAGCTTGTGGGGAGGGGGGCAGCAGCGAGTGGGATTGCACTGTTATCCCACTTCAGGATGTCCCCGCTGCCCGGAATCAGCTGCTCGGGAAAGCACATGGCCCCGCTGATTAAGTGCAGTGAATATTTATTAGCTGCTCCCCGCCCACCGATCAGCTGAGCGGTGAGCCGGGAGCAGCAAATGAATACTGCACTTAAGCAGGGACACACAGTTTCCCCAGCACTGATTCCGGGGAGAATCTGTGTGTCCGGGGGAGGAGGAGGCAGCAGCAGCAGGGGCCAGGAGATCGCTGTCTACCTGCCTGTGCTGGACGCTGAGCTGTCTTGTGCACAGGGAGGACCTGTGTGATGTCAGAAGTGGGCGGGCTGGAGCATCACATGGCAGCACAGAGCCCTCCCTCTTCTGACATCATCACAGGTCCTTCAGACTCCCACCTAGAATCTGCAGCTTCCTCTTATGTCCTGCGCTGTGGAAAGGCAACAACAGGGAGGGCTCTGTGTGTGTGCAGCCACGGAATGCTCCAGCTTTTACCTCACAACAGTGTGGCTGGCTGCCACAATTAAGAGGTCAGTCTTTACAAAACACAATAAAGCACTCTGCCACTCCTTTGGTGAACTATAACTCCCAGCATGTCATAGGATCTGCAGGACATGCTGGGAGTTATAGTTCTCCCATGGGATTATAAAGCAGCACTCCAGTGTTATTTTGCAGTGCTGGAGTGGTGCTTTCACTATAAGCCCTGTGCACCCATTCTTAGGGCTCATTTCCACATGCGAGGCACACGTCCGTATCTCGCATGTGGAAACCAAGCTGTGGAGCCGGCACTCCAGAGCGGAGCATGCGGCCGCATAGGAACACATGGAGCTGCACAGCTCCGCTCCAAAGTGCCGGCGCCAGAGCTTGGTTTCCACATGCGAGATACGGACGTGTGCCTCGCATGTGGAAATGAGCCCTTATACTCACCCTCCAGCGTCTTCATATCGTACTTCACAGACACCACACTGGTCCCGCAGCTTCCAACATAATAACATACTATTATATATAATAACACCACATATAATAGTATGTTATTTATGTTATTAAATATTTTACCACATTTTTTTTTGCTTCAAATATTTTTTTCCCCATTTTCCACCTCTAAAACCTGGGTGCGCCTTATAGTCCGGTGCGTCTTATAGTCCGAAAAATACGGTACATTGAGATTAAAGCAGAGGTCACACTAGCACTATTTGTACAGAGTTTTACATCAGACTTTGAAAGCCAAAATCAGGAGTACAACAGTACGAAGAAAAGTATAATAAAACCATATGCTCCACTTCTGCATGCATCAACCACACCTGGTTTTGGATTCAAAATACTGATGTAAAATATGAAGAGACAATGTAGGTGATACAAGCCATACCTATATACAAGCCATATCTATACTCTCCAGGACAAGTGTCAGGAAAAATGAATTCAGGAGCCATTTGTTTGTGCATCATGAATTCATTACTTCTGACACCTGACTTGATGACTATAGATCTGTTGTGTAGGCTGCCGTCACACTGTCAGTATTTGCTCAGTATTTCAAATCAGTATTGGTAAGCCAAAACCTGGAGTGGAACTATGTGAGGAAAAGTATTCAAAGAACACGTGCCCCACTTCTGCATGTATCAATCACTCATGGTTTTGGATTTCAAATACTGATGGAAAATATAAATGGACGATGGAGGTCATACAAGGCACATCTATTCTCACCAGGACAAGTGTCAGGAAAAATGAATTCAGGAGCCATTTGTTTGCGCATCATGAATTCATTACTTCTGACACCTGACTTGATTACTATAGATCTGTTGTGTAGGCTGCCGTCACACTGTCAGTATTTGCTCAGTATTTCACATCACTATTGGTAAGCCAAAACCTGGAGTGGAACTATGTGAGGAAAAGTATTCAAAGAACACGTGCCCCACTTCTGCATGTATCAATCACTCATGGTTTTGGATTTCAAATACTGATTCAAAATATTGACCAAAAAAATGCTAGCATTAATTACAAAACTTTTTTTTTTATTTTTTACCAATATACTTACGTTCTTCGTGCAAGGACCGGTCTCAAAAACGCAAGGAAGCGGTGGTACTTGTATTTTCGTATCCTTGCTCCAGAACCACTTGGAAGCCGGCTCTCTTGGCGCAGGTCCTTGTTGAAGCGGTCCTTCATCGATCGCCAACGTGTTTTGACTTTTGACACTGTTGACAAAACAAAACATAATAGTTAGGACAATGCTCTTTTGACCGTGGACACAAAACTGTGTGTGCTGAGAAAAAGTAATGACTTTCTATCATCATACACAGTTGTGTGAGCATGGCCAAGGTCTTGACTGCATCACACTGCATTGCTATACTTAACAAATGCAGAACGGACCCGAGTCGGGGCATTGGCCAAGCCATCCCACAACGCTGTGGCCACCTCATTCCAAAGTCGCCGGATCGTCACGTTGTTGGCGTGCAGTGGATCCCGGGTGTCCCACAACGGGACTCGCTCATGGACCAGGGAGATGAGGTGCTCATTCTCGATGAGGTCATCATCCCGTTCTGGAACCTAAAAACAAAAAGGACATTAATATTGGAGACATTAACATAAGGAAGACAGAAAACAGAAGCAGAGGAATGGCATGAATATCGAAATTAAAAAAAACAATGGTGCTGAAGCAAAAGGGAAAGAAAGAGAGAAGTAGAAAGAAATGAAGATTCAAGAATTGTAAAATGAGGATACAATAAACAGTCAGCCAGGTATACTTACACGCTGCCGCCGTGCCACCCGACCGTGACTCCACTGCTCCTGCCCAGTCTCCTGCCCAGTCTCTTCCGCTGTAGAAGAAGTGGTCTGAGAAAAGGAAAATACACATTGTCATATGTGTAGATGTGACAGTGAATACTTACCAATCTGAGGATGTGAATACTCACTTCGCTGACATGTTCCCCTTGTGCAGGCCCAGGCGTTTGCTCATCATCATCAGAAGAAGAAGACATTCTGATGCGTGCAGAAAGAAAGAAATGGCAGAAATTAGGACATGTAGAGAAAGAAAATTGAAAAGAAAGGCATTGGATAGGATATACTCACATTGTTCTGAGGCTTGTTTGCTGCTCCAAGGTGTTGTGGGGCGTCTCGTCTGCAAGGCAGTCTGCTGAGTAGTGAACTGCAAATGTCCACTACCTCCCTTTATCACCTTGTATGTGGGGGGTGGCTTATCAGTGTCTAGACATGTTTTTCTCAATTGAAACGCATGCGTTGAAAAACGCAACCAAACGCATGTGCTTAAAAACGCATGCGTTTACATAGACTACAATGCGTTTTTTCAGCGCAAACCTTACGCAATCGACCGCATACGTTTCCAGGCGGCAAATTGACGCCTCTAAAAATTACTACATGTTGCATTTCTGCGCCCAGACGCAGACGACTAGACGACGCATGCGTCGTCAAACGCGGAAAAATACGAACACACAAAAACGCATGCGTTTTTAATGTTATTTATAGGAGTACAAAACGCATGCGGATATTTGCGGAAGAAACGCTGCAGACACAACCGCAAATGTGAAAGCGGCCTAAGACTTTGAAAAACCTAAAGATCTGGAATCTTTGTTTGCTTACCAGAAACTAACACGGTACTAAGATATGTATCTTTGCTGTATCAGAAACTAAGATGGGAGGTTTGCATGAACTTCGTCGATCCAATAGATAGGAAAATCATATTTTCAGAAACGGGCTGAAGTGGGAAATTCAAAGCATGGTTTTATGTTGCCGAGTAACAACTAGAATCCTTTCAACTGAATTAGGGCCTGATAGACGAGGCTACACCTGTTATATTTAGTCTCTATGTAAAGATAAAATCATGATAAAAATTATGACGTTGATATCGCAAATCTGCAACTCTCAGGAGCAAAGATATCATCAGGAATCTTATAATTTTTTAAACTGAAGCCATGACAAAGTCTGTAAGGAGTCATCAAGGGGGGGTGTGTGGGTGGAACTTAACAGCTAAAAAAAGGCAAATGATAAATTTTGGGCGTTGTCAGTACTTGGAGGCACAATTCACTATTAGTGCTATATGTTTTCCTGGAGTGCCTCTCTCTATAAATCTGAAGCCATTGCTGTGACGATAGGTTTAGTAAGTTTTGTTTATCATGTTTTTTATGTAATTGTATATGCTGTATTGTTTTTGTCCCCTTTGTAAAATCTTTTGTATATTTTTTTTATAAACAATGCCTATCGTTCTGGAATAAATATCAAATGCATTAGTTCTGTGCCTTTTGTTCTGTAAATTGCACCCCTGAAGCCATGCACTACGAGAAATCCAGCATCCAGTCAGCCTATATAAACGAATTGTGGTGGCAGAGAGTAGATCTTGGTCCAGTAAGCAGTGACCGTACCAGGGATGGGTAGGGGGTATGCATGTGTGTGTGTCTGTATATACAGTATATTTATTACCCGCTAACTCCGCAATAACACAAGAACTACTCAATGCCACCACAGGTCATTTAAAATAAAATAAATAAAGGAAACACTAAAATACCACATCCTAGATATCTCTGAATGAAATATTCCAGTTGCAAATTTTTATTCATTGCATAGTGGAATGTGTTCAGGACAATAAAACATAAAAATTATCAATGTAAATCAAAATGATATCATGATGCTCAAAATCAAAGTGAAAAATCAAATTACAAGCTGATCCAACTTCAGTGGAAATGCCTCATGACAAGGAAAAGATGCGCAGTATTGTGTGTGGCCTCCACGTGCCTATGTGACCTCCCTACTGTACACCACCTGGGCATGCTCCTGATGAGGTGGCGGATGGTCTCCTGAAGGATCTCCTCCCAGACCTGGACTAAAGCATCCTCCAACTCATGGACAGTCTGTGGTGCAACGTGACGTTGGTGGATGGAGCGAGACATGATGTCCCAGATGTGCTCAATCGGATTCAAGTCTGGGGAAGGGGAAATTACAACCTTTACTACAAAAAGATGCCTGATTACAGTCCTTTTTTCCAGACCCTCCCACTACTGTGTTTTAGGCAGCCCCCAAATTTAAGAAGTGTCATTGTCAGAAGCTCCCTGTTCTCTCCAACAGCTGCAGGAACCTTTCCTTGCAACCAGAAAAAAAAGTAAAACTTGTCCATTTATAATGACCATGGACAAGATAAAGATCCCCAACTCACATCAGGACTACAAGATCCCAGGTACTTTCAGCTGCATCACATCTAATTTGGTGTATTTAATTATTTGAACTAAATGTCCAACTGGGGGGTCTGTATGTGGGGGAGACATGGCAAAAACTTAAAACAAGGATGAATTCTCATTGCCACACAATAAGAGGAAAAAGAATGGACCTACCAGTAGCAAAACATTTTTGTATCCCCGGTTATAGCATCATGAACATGAAATTACTTCTTTTAAAAGGTCCTTTCAAATCTCAGAAAGAAGAGTCTGTGAGTATAAACTCATGAGGACCTTTGACACACTCAGTGCAGGAATGAATGTGTCGCGTGGATTTATTTGCTCTTCAGACCTTCTGGGGTCATCACAACACAGAACCAGACCCATTCAGAGAACCATAAAACATTTAGACTTCCTTATCTATGAACTGTTCCAATATCTATGTCTTTCCCTCTCACACAGGAAAGATCTTGGTACCCTGTTAGCCACTGGATAGAAAAATATTTAGAATTTAACGTCCTCAATGGTAGATACCTTTTTAATGGCTAACTGAAAAGATGGTAACAAATTGCAAGCTTTTGAGACTACTCAGGAATCTTCATCAGGCATAGACTAATACAAATTCTGAGAATCACATATTTATGCACAACACAGCACAGAAAAATGCCATAGATAAGACTGGTGACGTTAAGCAGAACTACCTTTGAGAGTGATAAACCGTTATGTTCATAAATATTGGAACAGTTCATAAATAAGGAGTGTGAATGTTTTATTGTCCTCTGATTGGGGTCTGGTTCTCTGTTATGATGCCCCCACACAGTCTGAGGAGCAAATTCCTTAATTGATGTAAAAAGACATAAATCCATGCGACACATTTATTCCTGTACTGGGAGTGTCAAAGGTCATCATCATCAGTGGTTGATACTTTTTAATGGCTAACTGAAATAACAAATTGCAAGCTTTCGAGACTACTTTTACTACTTCTTTGACACTCTCAGCTCAGGAATGAATGTGTTGCATGGAAATAGACAAATGGAATAGACAACAGATGGAAATTATTGGCAATTATCAAGACACATTCAATACAGGAGTGATTCTGCAGGTGGCTGATGTATTGGTCACATTTGAATGTTGGTTGTGCTTTCACACTCGTAGTTGCATGAGACGGACTCTACAACCCACAAAAGTGGCTCAGGTCGTGCAGCTCATCCAGGTTGGCAAATCATTGCGAGCTGTGGCAAGAGGGTTTTCTGTGTCTGTCAGCATAGTGTCCAGAGGCTGGAGGCGCTCCCAGGAGACAGGCCAGTACACCAGATAATATGGAGGGGGCCGCAGGAGGGCAACAACCCAGCAGCAGGACCGCTACCTCAGCTTTGTGCAAGGAGGAACAGGAGGAGCAATGCCAGAGACCTGCAAAATGCCCTCCAGCAAGCCACAAATGTGCGTGTGCCTGCACAAACGGTTAGAAACCGACTCAATGAGGATAGCCTGAGTGCCCGACGTCCACAGATGGGGGTTGTGCTCACAGCCCAACACTGTGCAGGACGCTTGGCATTTGGCAAAGAACACCAGGATTGGCAAATTCGCCACTGGTGCCCTGTGCTCTTCACAAATGAAAGCAGGTTAACACTGAGCACATGTGACAGATGTCACAGAGTCTGGAGACGCCGTGGAGAGCGATCTGCTGCCTGCAACATCCTTCAGCATGACCGGTTTGGCAGTGGGTCAGTAATGGTGTGGGGTGGCATTTCTTTGGAGGGCCGCACAGCCCTGAGATGAGATCCTCAGACCCCTTGAGAGACCATGTGCTGGTACGTTTGGCCCTGGGTTCCTCCTAATGCACGACAATGCCAGACCTCATGTGGCTGGAGTGTGTCAGCAATTCCTGCAAGATGAAGGCATTGAAGCTATGGACTGGCCCAGGAGCATGCCCAGGTGTTGTAGGGAGGTCATACAGGCACGTGGAGGCCACACACCCTACTGAGCATCATTTCCTTATCTTGTGGCATTTCCACTGAAGTTAAGTAAGCCTGCAATTTGATTTTCCACTTTGATTTTGAGAATCATCCCAACTCCAGACCTCCATGGGATATTAGTTGTGATTTACATTGATCATTTTTAGGTTTTACTGTTCTCAACGCATTCCACTATATAATGTATAAAGATTTAATATATTTATATTTTTTTAAAAAGGAAAGGTGCTTTTCTCACAACAAATGGCATTGTAATCACAATAGAGAATGTATAGAAAACAGTTGACTTTGATGGACCTATGGGTTTTTTTTTTTCTTTCTTTTTTTTTTTCGCGTTATGTCACTAAGTATTGATGTTATACATGACCAGAAAGCTTACAGTGCAGTACTGGTTGAAAAAAATCTGTCCCTACATTGAGGGAGTTTATAAATGGAGTGAACTGTTTAAGTACAATGGAGAGGAATATTTGTCTAAAGAGGAGCAGTGAAGAAATGTAATGACATACGATCACTACGTTTAGATGCATCGGGTCCTGACTGCACTGATAAGACCAGATGCCGTGTCTGGCGTCGCACCATTTGTGTGACTTGAGGGTGATTTACTACTTGGGATGGCTAACTATTTGCGTTGTTCTTATTAATGTATGGATGCGCTCTGATGCTCCTTGTGGTGCCCTGCTCAACCTGGAAAAAACTATGTTTGGGACTTAGCATTGGATAAATAAGCAATATATACTTTAGAGAGGAAAATTGGTATTTTTCTGGTTTTACATACCTGGATATATATTTAGTAGGTATTGTGGGGAAGTGGGTCTGTTTGTATCTTCAATTTAAATTCAATAAAAAAAAACAAAAACAAAACTTGATTCCACAAAAGAATATGTTGAAGTCATATTAGTATTATCACAAGACTGACTATACCTTTTTGCCAAGTTCAATATTTATTGCACTGTACTCTTTGTCTTTAAAGGGACCCAGAAAAGAATTGGGATAAAAGCCGTGTGAAGGGTCTCATAGCTTCACTTATCTCTGTGAAAGATGTTTCTACTGCAACAGCATTAGAAGTGGTGGCTGGTGGTCGGCTGTACAATGTCGTGGTTGATACGGAGGTAACGTTCACTTGTGCTATATGGCATTCCATGTCAAGAAATCCAATTTTTTTTTTTTTTTTTTTTCCTTATGTCTTCAGTTTTTTTGTTTTTGTTTTTTAGTGCTACTTTAGTGAATTTCAAAAAAAAAAATAATTCAATTTCCATCTTTATTACTTAATCTTTTATAGATTTCTAAAGTGTTGCGCTTGAATGATACATTATTTTACCATGTTGGGTTAGAAATAAGATAGAGACAGGAGAGGCACTGTTTTGTTTATAACAGTGCAGGCTTTAGATTGATATGTCACAAGATTGTTGATATTTTGTTTTTGAGGAGTCAATGTGAATACTTTTCTGCCCAATGATGACAAAAGTATTCTTGGAGTGATACCTTTATTGACTAACCAGAAAATAATGTATGTTTGCAAGCTTTCAGAGCACAGAGGCTCCTTCTTCAGGCTGGATTACAAATAAATGAGTAAGAAAAAGGCACAACATTTAAGGGATACTACAGTAGGACATTTGTTCATGAGGTGGCACGGGTGATGCCTCCTAAAGATAAGCCAAAGAAATCAAATTAGGCATTTACCGTAATTTGATTTCCTTGACTTATCTTTAGGAGGCATCATCCCTCCCACCTCATGAACAAATGTCATTCTGTAGTATCCCTTAAATGTTGTGCCTTTTTCTTACTAATTTATTTGTAATTCTGCCTGAAGAAGGAGCCTCTGAGCTCTGAGAGCCTCTGACAAACTGAAGTAGACCAGAAGATCCTCAGACATCATGCCGCGATCCAGAGAAATTCTGGAACAAATGAGAAAAAAAGTATTTGAGATCGATCAGTCTGAAAAAAGGTTATAAAGCCATTTCTAATGATTTGGGACTCCAGTAAACCACAGTGGGAGCCATTATCCACAAGTGGTGAAAACATGGAACAGTGGTGAACCTTCCAAGGAGTGGCCGGCCGACCAAAATTACCCCAAGAGCGCAGCGATTACTCTTCCAAGAGGTTACAAAAGACCTGACAACAACATCCAAAGAGCTGCAGGCCTCACTTGCTTCATTTAAAGTCAGTGTTTATGACTCCACCATAAGAAAGAGACACTGCAAAAATTTCAAGACGAAAACAACTGCTGAGCAATAAGAACATAAAGGTTCGCCTCGGTTTTGCCAGAAAACATTTTGATGATCCCCAAGAGTTTTGGGAGCATACTCTGTGAACCAATGAGACAAAAGTTTAACTTTTTGGAAGGTGTATGTTCCATTACATCTGACGTAGAAGTAACATAGCATTCCAGGAACGGAACATTGCATTAACAGTTAACCCCTTAACGACCGTCGATACACCTTTTAACGGAGGTAGTTAAGGGTACTTAAACCACAACGCCGATAATTAATGGTGCTGTGGAAAAAGTGTATAGAGCCCCCAGAGCCCGATTTTCTCCGGGGTCTCGACTGCCGGGGGTAGCCGAGACCCCAGAGAACATGATTCGGGTCGGTTTTTACCAACCCCGGGGTTGCGATCGACATTATTAACCATATAATGCACATCAGGGAAGAGAGAAATGGGGTCCCCCCCCCCCGATACTTACAGGTGTCCCTGGGTCCTCCTGTTTCTCCCCCTGGCCACTGACGTCTTCCAGTAAGAAAATGGTGGGCGCAGTGCCGGCCAGCCGGCAACAATAGATTCTTTCCTATTGGTTCATTTTGATCACTGTGATATTTATTTACATTTTTTCCATTAGGGTTAGGGTTGGGGCTAAAGTTAGGGCTAGAGTTGTGGTTTGAGTTTGGATTACGTTTACGGTTGGGATTAGGGTTGGGATTAGCGTTAGGTTTGGGATTAGGGTTATGGTTTGGGATTAGGGTTATGGTTAAGGCTGTTGGGTTTAGGGTTGTGGCTAGGGTCGGGATTAGGGTTAGGGGTGTGTTGGGGCTATGGGTGTGGTTAGGGTTATGGTTAGGGTTAGGGGTGTGTTAGGGTTGGAGTTTAAATTGGGGGGTTTCTACTGTTTAGTCACATCAGGGGCTCTCCAAACGCGACATGGCGTCCGATCTCAATTCTGCTTTGAAAAAGACAAACGGTGCTCCTTCCGAGCTCCGCTGTGTGCCCAAATAGTGGTTTACCCCCACGTATTGGGTATCTGCGTATTCAGGACGAATTGCTTAACAACTTTGGGGGTCTAATTTCTCCTGTGACCCTTATGAAAAAATTGAGGGCTAAAAAGTAATTTTTGTGGAAAATATATGTTTTTTTTTATTTTCACGGCTCTGCGTTAACTTCAGTGAAACACTTGGGGGTTCAAAGTGCTCACCACACATCTAGATAAGTTCCTTGGTGGGGGGTATAGTTTCCAAAATGTTGTCACTTGTGGGGGGTTGCCACTGTTTAGGCACATCAGGGGCTCGCCAAACGTGACATGGTGTCCGATCTCAATTCCAGCCAATTCTGCATTGAAAAAGTCAACCGATTCTCCTTCCCTTCCGAGCTCTGCTGTGCGCCCAAACAGTGGTTTACCCCCACATATGGGGTATCTGCATATTCAAGAGAAATTGCTCAACAAAATTTATTGTTCATTTTCTCTTTTTACATTTATGAAAATAAAAAAAATGGTTCTGAAATAAAATGTTTGAAAAAAGTTAAATGTTCATTTTTTCCTTCCACATTGCTTGGTGTCACTTTTAGGTATTTTCTGTGATGTACACCCCTCAAAGTGACTTCAAATGTGATGTGGTCCCTAAAAAAAAAAAATGGTGTTGTAAAAATGAGAAATCGCTGGTCAAATTTTAACCCTTATAACTTCCTAACAAAAAAAAAATGTTGTGTTGATGTAAAGTAGACATGTGGGAAATGTTATTTAAGAATTTTTTGTGACATATCTGATTTAAGGGGATAGAAATTCAAAGTTTTAAAATTGCAACACTTAAAAAATATTTTGCCATAGTTCCATTTTTTTCATAAATAAACGCAAGTCATATTGATGAAATCTTACCACTAACACGAAGTGCAATATGTCACGAAAAAACAGTGTCAGAATCAGCGGGATGCGTTAAAGTTTTCCAGAGCTATAACCTCATAAAGTGTCAGTGGTCAGAATTGTAAGAATTGGCCTGGCCATTAAGCTGCAAATTGGCTCCGTCACTAAGGGGTTAAATTTGGTGGTGGTGGTGTTATGGTCTGGGGCTGTTTTGCTGCTTCAGGACCTGGAAGACTTGCTGTGGTAAATGGAACCATGAATTTTGCTGTCTACCAAAAAATCCTGAAGGAGAATGCCATCTGTTTGTGACCTAAAGCTGAAACAAGAATAAGAAGTATGCATACAAACGGATCATCATAAAAATGATAATCTTATTGATACAGCGAGATGCATACCAAAACATTCATTTTAAAGGGAACCTGTCATCCCCAAATTCGATGGTGAGGTAAGCTCACCGGCATCAGGGCTTATCTACAGCATTCTGTAATGCTGTAGATAAGCCCCCGATGTTACCTGAAAGAGGAGAAAAAGAGGTTAGTTTATACTCACCCAGGGGCGGACCCGCTGCGGTCCGGTCAAATGGGTGTCTCAGGTCCGCTCCGGCGCCTCCTGTCTTCATTCCATGACGTCCTCTTCTGGTCTTCACGCTGCGGCTCCGGCGCAGGCGTACTTTGTCTGCCCTGTTGAGGGCCTCCCTGACCTTTCCGGCGCCTGCGCACTGCAGTACTTTGCTCTGCCCTCAACAGGGCAGACAAAGTATGCCTGCGGCGTGAAGACCAGAAGAGGACGTCATGGAATGAAGATGGGAGGCGCTGTACCGGACCTGAGACGCCCATTGGAGCGGGACCGCCCCTGGGTGAGTATAATCTAACGTCTTTTTTTTCCTCTTTCCCTTTAAAAACAATTTAAAAAGCCCAACGGCAATACAAATTCATGACAGAACAACCAAATAAGGCTGTAGTGGACCCTAAAGAGACAAGAATATTTTAACCCCTTAACGACCACTGATTCACCTTTTAACGGCGGCAGTTAAGGATACTTATACCTCAGCACCGCTTTTTAACGGCGGTGAGAAATAAGGGTAGAACGCCCCCCAGCGTTGGATAATCTCTGGGGTCTCTGCTACCAGTCGTAGCTGAGACCACGGATAACATGATTCGGGTTGGTCTTTACCGTACTCAGTCTTTTGATTGCAAAAAAAAATCAGATTTCCCATTCATTTCTCCTCTGATATGATCTAGCATACCAGAGGAGAAAGAGAAAGCGTTAGGGCTGTGGTAGGGTTGCAGTTAGAATTGGGAGGTTTCCGCTGTTTAGGTATATCAGGGTGTCTCCAAACAAGACATGGCGCCTGCCATTGATTCCAGCCAATTTTGCGTTCAAAAAGTCAAACGGTGCTCCCTCCATTCTGAGCCCTGCCATGCACCCAAACAGTGGCTTTCCCCCACATAGGAGTATCGGCATACTCAGGAGAAATTGCACAACAAATTTTATGGCCCGTTTTCTCCTGATTCCCTTGTGAAAATAAAACAGTTTGGGTCTAAAGGAGATTTTTTGTGAAACAAGTTAAATGTTCATTTTTTTCCTTCCACATTGTTTTAGTTCTTGTGAAGCACCTGAAGGGTTAATAAACTTCTTGAATGTGGTTTTGAGCACCTTGAGGGGTGCAGTTATTAGAAGTGTGTCACTTTTGGGTGTGTTCTCTCATATTGACCCCCAAACTCACTTCAAGTGTGAGGTGGTCCCTAAAAAATGGTTTTGTAAATTTTAACATTTTTGCCAAATTTCAGTTTTTTTCATAAATAAACACAAGTCATATCGACTAAATTTTACCACTAACATGAAGTACAATATGTCACTAAAAAACGGTCTCGGAATCAGTGGGATCCATTGAAGCGTTCCAGAGCTATAACCTCATAAAGTGTCAGTGGTCAGAATTGTAAAAATTGGCCTGGTCATTAACGTGAAAATTGGCTGGGTCACTAAGGGGTTAAATTACCTTGTGACGTGCAGGGGGGTGTAGGTAAAAACATATGTGTAACATGCATCCATGTTATTAAACGGACTTAGCCATTAGAATGGTTAAATAAGACAGTAGGTACAAGGGAGAGCAGCAATATAGCAGCATAAGACCCCATGAAACTAATCAAACCATAATCAAATGTAGGCAATAACGCTATATACCTAAACAAGAGGCACTATGTATACTTATCACACCATAATAAACAGCCCCCAAGTGCACAATCTGGTCAAAGAAGGGGGAGGAAAAACCCCACGTGTATCGACTTATTGTTATTGTCTTACGGTAATTTGATTATTGCGTTTTTCACACAACTGTACGGGTATCAATTTTTTTTTTGTATTGCAACACTATACATGCCCTTTTTCAGATTTTTAAAAATAGTATAATAGTTAAATCATCAAGCTTTAAAATAAAACAAAATTATCTAGTCTGAACAATTAATGGTAAATCATTAAGGCTATGGGCGCTCGTTCTCTTAATGTGACTGTTCTACATGTGAGATCGCTGTGGGACACCTGGGATTACGTGGACTACGGTGGACAGGTGAGTATATGTTGGTTTACTATTTTACATTATTTCTAGGACACCTGGGCATCGGGGATTTGGTGTTAGGTGAGTTTAATGGGTTTTTATTAGTGATGAGCGAATATACTCGTTACTCGGGTTTTCCCCAGCACGCTCGGGTGACCTCAGAGTATTTTTTAGTGCTCGGAAATATAGTTTTTATTGCCGCAGCTGAATGATTTACATCTCTTAGCCAGCTTGATTACATGTGGGGGTTGCCTGGTTGATAGGGAACCCCCACATGTACTTATGCTGGCTAACAGATGTAAATCATCCAGCTGCTGCAATAAAAACTAAATTTCCAAGCACTAAAAAATACTCGGTCACCCAAGCGTGCTCGGGAAATCTCGAGTAACTTGTATATTCTCTCATCACTAGTTTTTATTTTTGTGTATGTAATTATTTAACTTTTTTTTTTTTTATTCTAACGGTGAGCACAGGCAGATGATACTACTTCTCCCATCAGCAGCACCTGATGTCACTGATCAGTGATCACCGTTGCGGGTCACAGCTGCAGGGTCACGCGTTGCGGGTCACAGCTGCAGGGTCACGCTGGTGTTTCCCACGCTGTCACTCATATGACAGCGTAGGAAACACCATAGGAAGCCAGTAAAACGCAAAACAAAAACTCAGCAAATCCGCAAACATTTTATACCGTTTTTGCTGCTGATTTGACTGACTCAATTGAAGTCAATGGGTGAAAAACGCTGTAAAAACACACAAAGAATTGACATGCTGCAGAAAAAAACGCACTGCAAATACTCAAAGGAAATTTACAGATCATGTGCACAACACTTCAGGATTGTCATTGAATTAGCTTGCATAAGGATTCATGGTGTTTTTGGCCCATTTCCGTGCAGAGAAACGCCACGAAAACACATCAAAAACGCATTATGTGCACATAGCCTAAAACTGAGCTTTTATCATCAATTTGTTCTTTCTACTGGGCGAAATTTTCTCTTGTTTTCAACTAACAATGGCCATTTCCTTTAGTGTCAAAGTGTGAAGGCCTGTTATGGGGTTGGATCCACCTGAGTTAATATCTGATTTTTGTTTACTTTTAATGTCTGGTTTTCGTGGGTACACAAAGGACGGGGATGGACCAGAAGGTGCAGAAACTGCAGTCACTTCTACGTCTTCTTTAGCATAAACTTTGGAGTTTTCATTAGCCAGTGCCGATCATAATGTATTCACAGGTCACATTTTTTTATTTTAATTAATGCTACGTTCCACACCCCTTCTGAGGTGTGCTTGTGGTGCTCGCCATTCTAGAATCTGCTCAGGTTGTCTGTTACTGGGCAGGATCTGGGAGATGTGACTGGATCGGTGGAGAGCAGTTTGAGCGGTACGATCTAAGTGTTTATAAAGCTCATCTTGCGGTCCATTCAGCTGTTCATCGTGTGAAGAAGCAGCCGAAACATCCATCCCAGTATCTAAAATAAAAAATAAAAAAATGACCCTACCCTTCACAGGCTGAACGATCTGAATTCACGATTTTAGAATTGACACTTTTCTATAGGTTTTTTAAGTGTTTTTTTTTTTTAATTTATTTTTTTTATAAAGTCTGATCCCATCGAGAGCGCAACTTGAATTTTGTGTCTAGGAGCATAGGAGACATGTGAATTTTATTGCAAGTATAATATCTTATTGATTTTTCGGAATTACATTTTGAAATATTGTGTTTGATTCCGCATGGGTAAAATAACAAAAAATACTCTTATGACATATCTGTTGAAAGCCTGTACTGTTCTGAGTTGAATGGTGTTTTTCCAATTTCTCTATCTTGTTTCTTGCCTAAAGGTACCGTCACACTAAGCGACGCTGCAGCGATACAGACAACGATGCCGATCGCTGCAGCGTCGCTGGAGAGCTGTCACACAGACCGCTCTCCAGCGACCAACGATGCCGAGGTCCCTGGGTAACCAGGGTAAACATCGGGTTGCTAAGCGCAGGGCCGCGCTTAGTAACCCGATGTTTACCCTGGTTACCAGTGTACAATGTAAAAAAACAAACAGTACATACTCACCTTCGCGTCCCCCGGCGTCCGCTTCCTGCACTGACTGAGCGCCGTCCCTAACAGCAGAGCGGTGACGTCACCGCTGTGCTGTGCTTTCACTTTACGGCCAGCGCTCAGTCAGTGCAGGAAGCGGACGGGGGGGGGGGACGCGAAGGTGAGTATGTACTGTTTGTTTTTTTACATTTTACACTGGTAACCAGGGTAAACATCGGGTTACTAAGCGCGGCCCTGCGCTTAGTAACCCGATATTTACCCTGGTTACCATTGTAAAACATCGCTGGTATCGTTGCTTTTGCTGTCAAACACAACGATACACGGCGATCTGACGACCAAATAAAGTTCTGAACTTTAACCAACGACCAGCGATATCACAGCAGGATCCTGATCGCTGCTGCGTGTCAAACACAACGATATCGCTAGCCAGGACGCTGCAACGTCACGGATCGCTAGCGATATCGTTTAGTGTGACGGTACCTTAAGTTGAGGAGAAACGTAAAGGCATGCAACGCAAAAATTCACATTTTTTTCACGACTTTGAAAATCAATTTAAAAAAACCTAAAATGTATAGAATTTTTGCATCATCTAACACAGTATTGCCAAAGAACACATTTTCAAAAAAATTAAAACTATAGTGGTAATATTCATTGGTTCGCTTGACATGGAATGACCCTATAATCTCTCTTTTAGGAAATATAGGCAGGTGAATTGTACATGAATATTTCTCTCTGTTCACCTTAGGTCACAGGTAAAAAATTGCTGGAAAAAGGGGAACTGAAGCGGAGGCTCACAATCATTCCACTCAATAAAATTTCAGCACACTGTATAGGAGATGATACTATCAAGGTTGCAAAAAATCTGGTATGTATTTGTTCAGAGTTTGATTTGCGGAGGTTAAATTAAATTGGGATTACGGTATGTGAAATCTACTTTGGAGAAACTTAAAAAAAATATTTTTTTTGTGTAGGTTGGAGCTGACAATGTAAACCTTGCCCTATCATTGGTTGGCTATGAGTCTGAGCTGCAAAAAGCAATGGAGTATGTGTTTGGAACAACATTGGTTTGTGACACACTAGACAATGCTAAAACTGTGACCTTTGACAAACGAGTGTTAACCAAAACTGTGACTCTAGATGGAGATACTTTTGATCCACAAGGAACACTCAGTGGAGGTAACTTTATTTCCTAAAATTCTTTATACAAAGTTAATAAAATAACTACAAAGAATCCTGCTGTAACTCTTAGAAATGCTACATAGTGCTTTTTACTTGGTTTAAGAAAATGTTATAGTCCTGATCTGGGCAAAGTGCAGGCCACATCCGGCCCTCTGGCTGTCTCAGTCCGGCCCGCGGACCGAGACAGCCATGGGGCTGAACCTGAGGTCTGCGGGCCGCACTCTGCCCGCTTGCTTGCTCGCTGTCTCCCGCAGTCAGCATTGATGGAGGAGGGGCCTCCGGCCATTTCCTCCAGCAATCAGCATGTGAAACAGCTGACGCGATGGCGTCATGTCATCGCGTCAGCTGTGTACCGCCGGAGAGTCAGCGCATCAGAGAAAGAAGCAGGGCACCTGGGAACGGGACCGAGGTATGTGGTGTTTCTTGTTTTGTTTTTTTTATGTGTATGAACATGGGGATTCTATGGGGCGAACATGAGGATTCTATGGGGGTGACATGCAGCACATGGGGAGGCTATGGGGGTGTCATGCTGCAAACGGGGAGACTATGGGGGTGTCATGCTGCAAATGGGGAGGCTATGGGGGTATCATGCTGCACATGGGGAGGCTATGGGGGTGACATGCTGCACACGTTGAGGCTATGGGGTGTCATGCTGCACATGGGGAGGCTATGGGAAGGCTGTATACTGTCATGCAGTACATGGGGAGGCTGTGTGGAGCTCATGTTGTAGATGGGGAGGCTGTGTGGGGTTCATGCTGTACATGGGTGGCTGTGTGGAGCTCATGTTGTAGATGGGGAGGCTGTGTGGGGCTTATGCTGTACATGGGGAGGCTGTGTGGGGCTCATGCTGTATATAGGGAGGCTGTGTGGGGCTCATGCTGTATATAGGGAGGCTGTGTGGGGCTCATGCTGTATATAGGGAGGCTGTGTGGGGCTCATGCTGTATATATAGAGAGACTGGCTCATGCAGTATATAGGGAAGCTGTGTGGGGCTCACGCTGTATATGGAGAGGCTGTGTGGGCATCATGCAGTATATATAGAGAGGCTGTGTGAGGCTCATGCAGTATATAGGGAAGCTGTGTGGGGCTCTTGCAGTGTATATAGGGAGGCTGTGTGGGGATCATGCCATATATAGGGAGGCTGTGTGGGGCTCATGCCGTATATAGGGAAGCTGTGTGGGGCTCATGCAGTGTATATAGGGAGGCTGTGTGGGGCTCATGCCGTATATAGGGAAGCTGTGTGGGGCTCATGCCATATATAGGGAGGCTGTGTGAGGCTCATGCCATATATAGGGAGGCTGTGTGGGGCTCATGCCGTATATAGGGAAGCTGTGTGGGGCTCATGCCATATATAGGGAGGCTGTGTGGGGCTCATGACGTATATAGGGAAGCTGTGTGGGGCTCATGCAGTGTATATAGGGAGGCTGTGTGGGGCTCATGCCGTATATAGGGAAGCTGTGTGGGGCTCATGCAGTGTGTATAGGGAGGCTGTGTGGGGATCATGCCATATATAGGGAGGCTGTGTGGGGCTCATGCCGTATATAGGGAGGCTGTGTGGGGCTCATGCTGTATATAGGGAGGCTGTGTGGGGCTCATGCTGTATATGGGGAGGCTGTGTGGGGCTCATGCCATATATAGGGAGGCTGTGTGGGGCCCATGCCGTGTATAGGGAGGCTGTGTGGGGCTCATGCTGTATATAAGGGGCTGTGTGGGGGTTCAAAGATATATAGGGGGGTGTCAGCTTACTTAGGCTCAATATTAAGTGATACAATTAATATTAATAAATTAATATCGAGTAGAATTAATTTCAAGCTATTAGTTCAGCCCACCACAACAGTCATTGTCTCTTATGTGGCCCCTTGGGAAAATTAATTGCCCACCCCTGTTATAGTCTAATCTATGAACTGGTGATGCATCAGATAACTCTGCATTATACAACAGTTGTCCTGTTTTGTTTTTTCCCTGCCGTTAGGTGCTCGTTCTCAGGCACCATCCATGTTATCTAAAGTTCAGGAGATCAAGGATGTCCAGGAGGAATTGAAGATCAAGGAGGCTGAGCTGCAGGCAGTGGAGAACGAACTAACTTCCTTAAAGAATACAGCAGAAAGGTAACACACCATTTGATCACATGCAGCTTCAGTGAGGCGTCCGCTTGTGACCAATCCTATATTAGTTGCTCGGTGTATAAAAGTAGAGCATTAATGAGTTCACAAGAAGACAGTCAGTTACAGGGTTGTTAACTTAATATTTTTTTCTTAACAGCTTATCAAAAATTAATGGACAGACAATATTTTATACAGACACATTGTAGAACTAAAATAAGATTATAAGTGATGCATATCTAAAGATCATAATTCTGATGAAAATATCCAATAAAGTGTTGGAAAATGTTGATAATTATAATATGTATAAGTTTCTTCAGTTTCAAAAAAAATTCACACTCCTTACATTTTTTTCATGGACAGGGCAAAAAAGTGCCCTTTTTTTACATATTGTCCTGAAATTTCTGGATGTTTAGGATCCCTGGTCAGTTAACGGTATGTGAAGGAAGTTTCTGAATTATGTATTCTGAGGGGATTCTTATGGTAGAACACCTAAGTCTAGGTTCAGATGTGGCATGAAGTTTCCACCTTGGACTATTGTGGATTTAAAGGGATCCTGTCAGCAGCCCCGACGTGTGCCCAAGCAGTAGTTTTCTCCCACATATGGGGTATCAGCGTACTCAGGACAAAGTGCACAACAATCTTTGGGGTCCAATTTCTCCTGTTACCCTTGTGAAAATAAAAAATTGTGGGCTAAAAGATGATTTTTTTTATTTTTCATGGCTCTACATTATAAACTTTAGTGAAAAACGTGGGGGTTCAAAGTGCTCACCACACATCTAGATAAGTTCCTTGGGGGGTCTAGTTTCCAAAATGGGGTCACTTGCCGGGAGGGAGGTTACACTGTTTAGGCAAATCAAGGGCTCTCCAAACGTGACATGCCATTCAATATCAATTCCAGGCAATTTTGCATTGAAAAAGTCAAACGGCGCTCCTTCTCTTCCGAGCTCTGACGTGCTCCTAAACAGTGTTTTTTTTCCCCATATATTGAGTATCGGCATGTTCAGGAGAAATTGCATTATAAATTTTGGGGTTCATCTTTTCCCTGTTACCCTTGTGAAAATTAAAAAAAAAAAAAAAAAAGTCTAAGGTTATATTTTAGTGAAAAAAAAGGTAAATGTTCATTTTTTTCTTCCTTTCAAATTACATTAATTCCTGTGAATCACCTGAAGGGTTAATAAACTTCTTGGATGTGGTTTTGATCAGCCTGAGGGTTCAGTTTTTAGAATGATGTAACCTTGGGGTATTTTCTTCCATGTAGACCCCTGAAAGTGACTTCAAATGTGAGATGGTCCCTAAAAAGAAAAAAAAAATGGTTTTCTAAATTTTGTTGTGAAAATGCAAAATCGCTGGTCAACTTTTAACCCTTATAACTTCCTAACGAAAAAAAATGTTGCTTCAAAAATTGTGCTGATGTAAAGTAGACATGTGGGAAATGTTATTTATGAACTATTTTGTGTGACATTTCTCTGATTTAAGGGCATAAAAATTCAAAGTTTGAAAATTGCTAAATTTTAAAAATTTTCGCCAAATGTCAGTTTTTTTACACAAACGCAAGTTATATCGAAGAAATTTTACCACTACTGTGAAGAACAATGTCACGAAAAACCAATCTATGAATCAACAAAATCTGTTGAAGCATTTCAGTTAGTACCTCATAAAGGTACAGTGGTCAGAATTATAAAAATTGGCCCGGTCATTAACGTGCAAACCACCCTCGGGGGTTAATGGGTGAAAAAAAAATCACCTTCTGCTGGATAGCACCGCCTGCACAGTAGCAACTATCGGATCGCAGATAGCTGCTACTGTGCAGACATGGCCGATGCCATTTTCCACCTTTTTTTTAGCAGGAGTTAATCTATGCCATAAAGAAAAATTTAAATACACATTATAGCTGCGATCATGCTGCAGAGTCAGCGCCTGCCTGCAGAAAGTGATTTTTTTAAATATATATAATAAATAGGAGGCAGGTCAGAAGCCATACTAACAAATAACTAAAAAGAGCAACACCCCCCCCCCCCACCACCACCACCACCTGGAGCATGATCATAACATTAACTCAAAACTGAAAATAAGGATTAAACAACAACCACAAGACGGATTTCATCAACCAAGGTATCATGTAATCCGTATAACGGTGCCGACCTGACACTGTCTGTAGGTTACTCAGCACAATCAACTTGACAGAATCCCCTTTAATTGTATACATTGTAAAAAGTGAAATTGATGGTGTATTTTTCAATATAATAGGTATGCTACACATGTGATTATACAGACTAACTATATTTCTGATGTATGTGGTTGGGGTTTGGAAAAGTGACCAAGTAGCTATGACATTGATATTTCATTGATGTAGGGAAGGAAAGGCTGCTAGTCCACATAAGAAGAGCTAATGTAGGAAAACCACTGAAAAAAGGTAATTCTGTGTAGGAAAGCCAGCTAAGACAGGGTTACATCTTAGCACTAGGTACCAGTTAGGGGAACCTGGTTAGCCATTACTAGAACCAAACCATGAACTCGCTGGGGCAGCGGAGTAGAGTGGGTTATGTTGGAGCTGCAGAGAGACGAGACAGAATCTCTCTGAGAAAAGACTGCACAAAACTGCAAGTATCAGTGGTTGCTATGAACAATAGCCGGTTTGTGTTACCAAACTGGGACTAGCTCAGCCGTGCATGAGTCACCAGTGAATGTGAGCCCACTGAACCTAAAGCAGGACCTGAAATGCCATCTTGGTGAAACCCCGTTGTTTCTTCATTGGAAAAGGATTGTGATTTTTGTTGTGTGTGTGTGTGCCGGGAGAAGGCCATTTTTCATTTAATACAGCTGTGCAAGTTTATGGAATTCAATTAACCTCACACTGCTTTAACCAAAAATCTGGTGCCTCTGTGATTTCTAGATTTGAGAGCATGAATCCCTGTTAGAAAGTTATTAGAAAACACATTTGGCTGTGTAACTGCAGACTGATCAGCGTGCCTGTTCTGAACCCTGTCTTACATCTGGAACCATCAATAGTTGACACGAGCATCAGAACCAGAGCATTTAGGGATGAAGGTGGCCTCATCTGATGTGACATGATTTTAAATCACAAGTACTCAGTGGCCTCTGATAAGGAAGAGTCAGATGGCTGTGTATCCCAAACGAGGATTAGAACGCTATGCTCAGACTGACAGTCGACCCTTCTGACCCGAGTGTGACAGCTGTCACGCTCAGGTTTGCAGACCCGACTGCCAGTCCGAGCATTGCATTGCGATCCTCTTCCAAGAGATACAGCCATCTGACTGTTAGCAGGATAATGCACCCTGCAATGCTGCTAAAATGGTTCAGGAAATTGTCTGAAAAATAACAGTTGAAGGTGCTTACTTGGCCACCAAATTCTCCACCTTAATCCAATTGAGCATTTGTGGGATGTGCTGGGAAAAAAAATCCTATCCTTGCAGGCCAAACTCTGCTTTCGTTTTGGAGCTAGCGATCATTTTCAACATGACAACTCCATGTTGCTCGACACAGCGGTCTAAAAGAGCTACCATGGCCTGCAGCATCTCCGGACTGGTTTCCCATTTAGGACATCATTGGTCACTAATCGCAAAGGAAGCTGCCGCCAGCAGATTTTGATGATTTATGTGTACAAGTGCCTTAAGCACAGCAGAACATTCCTCCGACAACCATTAATAGCCAAGGCATGTAAGTGTGTGTATTGCTGCTTGTGGAATTCGATTCTGAATAAATTGAGATGTTTTGAAAAGGTTTCCTTTTTTCATCATCTGCACGATTAACATGATCCTGTGATTTCCTAATTGCTTTGTCTTTTTTTACAGGTATCGACAGTTGAAACAGCAATGGGAGATGAAGTCTGAGCAAGCTGATCTTCTTCAAACGAAATTACAGCAAAGCTCCTATCACAAACAGCAAGAAGAATTGGAACAACTTAAACAAACTATTGGTGAGAATCTTATTTTGCAGCTTTTGTTTCCTTCAAAAGTAGTAGTGCCTTATGAAGGGAGAAATTGTCTAAATGTGTGAATCAGGCTTGAGAGAAAAGGTTTTATTTTTAGAATGATGCCTCCGTTGGCACTGAACTGATACCATAGGTTCAACGTTTCTAAATCCTGCACATTCCAGCCATCAGTCAGTGTTCTAGAAAATATTAAGATCCATAACAAACTCCAGTGAGGGGACATTCACCACCTCCTCCTCTCACACAGAATTGCAGGAAGAGAAAGCTTACAATCTACAAACCTATTTTTGTACTAGGACTACAGTTTAACCAATTAAGATAGGAAGAGTTAACCATTCAAGTTCCCTTTTGAAGCCAAGACTCCTTTCAGAGTACAGGTAATTAGACAGGAAAGCTCCTTTCTGAGGTTCCGATAACAAAAAGGATGTTTGTATACTCATAGATGGAAAAGTGTCCTTTGTCCCCAGGAAAGACATCCTGAGGTGAAGGAAACTGTTTCCTTCAGGGAAAATGCTGCACCTAAAAACAGACACAGGGACACCAGTGGAAAGATATGAATATTGGGGTTTGTATAGATCCGATATTGATGGGCCCTTTATTTTCAACTTGAGGACTAATCTGGGAAGCATATGCATATTTTTTAATAACTGTAAAACTTGCCTATAAGCCCCAAATCAGTAGTGGCCAGATCGCTGACAACAGCCATGTCATGTTTGGTCTCTGGGTAATTGTAAAATGGTGGTAATTATGACTGCGATATCGAACTACTGTGAGCGTCAGGAGTGAACATGTTGGGAATATCATCATTTTCTGAAGGCCGGAGACCATACCACAACCTGGCACACTTGAGGTCATCAAGGGGGAGTGTGTGGGTGTAACTTGGGCTAATAAAAGTCAAGGAGAATTATGATCTGAGTTCAGTGCAAAGGAAGATACATATCAGTGTAGGCTTCATCCACATTAACCAGACATTTTCAGTCAGATAGCTTCCATCTGATAAGCTGAGCCGTCTCTGTGACCAGCGTAGTACGTTTTCTCTGTTAATCAATGTTATTTTATGTAATTGTATATGCTTTATTGTTTTGTCCCCTTTGTAAAATCTTTTGTATGTTTTTATCGTTCTGGGTTAAATATAAAATTTAATAGGTCTGTTCCTTTTGTTCTGTAAGCCGCACCCCAATGCCATATGCTATTGGAACCGAAGGCATCCAGTCAGCCTCTATAAAAACGATTAGTGGTTTTATCGAGTAGTTCTTGGGTTATTGTGGAGTCAGCAGTGACTGTATCAGGGTACACATATATATATATTCCTTGCAGTGGAATCGGAGGTGTATATACCATACAGTCACTGTTAGTTTCCCAATAACCGGGCTACTAGTGGAAACCGTTTGCGGCCTCCTCTGTTAATCGTCAATCGATTTCATAGTTGACGATAGGGGGCAGCAGAGAGCTGTACATGACTAAAAAGATAACAGCAGGTGGATCTGCGTGACCTCTCGGGCTCTGATCTTTGACAATTTGTGGCAGTGGTGGGATTCTGCATCATAGTGACACTTAAGATTATTTTAATGTTAGTCTTCATTTGCAGGGCAGCATGCTTACTGATATTCATTTTTTTACAAACTTAAATATCTGCTTTTCCCAATGGTAGATGAATGTGAGGAAACATTGAAGAAATCTAAGGAGGTCCAGAAAAAAGCAGAAGAAAAATATAAAGTGCTTGAACACAAGATGAAAAATGCGGAAGCTGAGCGAGAGAAAGAACTGAAGGAAGCCCAGCAGAAACTAGATGCAGCAAAGAAGAAAGCAGATGCTTCAAATAAGAAGATGAAAGAAAAACAACAAGTTAGTGTCACATTTTTATTAGAAAAAAACTTAAAATCTGAACCATGATATTTTGATTTCTCCATTTTAATCTTTCTCTTGGTTACAGAGAGATTCCAAAAAGTAACTTTTGGTTTGCAAACATTTGTTCTGTTTTGAAATTTCCTTTTTCTTCTTCTTTGTGTTCATGGTCTAGGAGGTTGATGCTCTCATTTTGGAGCTTGAGGAACTCAAAAGGGAGCAAACAAGTTACCAGCAGCAAATTGAAGCTGTGGATGAAGCCATGAAAAGCTACAAGGAGCAACTAGATAGCATGGCAGCAGAGGTTTCTAATAATAAGGTGGTATTGATTGTATGTTATTTGAAAACATTTTGCATTTTATGAACATATGTTTTATTAATATATCTACATTTTTTCCAGGAAACTGTGAAGAAAGCTCAAGAAGAACTTGCCAAACAAAAGGCAATTATCATGGGTCATGACAAAGAAATTAAGAGTAAATCAACCGAAGCTGGCAAGATGAGGGACAACAACAATGACAGCCAGTTAAAAATAAAGGAGCTAGAGCATAATATCAGCAAACACAAGAAAGAAAGCTCTGATGCATCTGCCAGGGTAACAGTTGTTTCTAAGCTGAGCTCTGTGTCTATGGAGTCATAGGGACGTATTTGTCAAGTTAAATGCGCTAGCATCCTTCCTTAATTTGTGCTTAAAGAAAATTACTTTCTCTATCGCTTCATTGGGGGACACCACGTGTATGCTGCTGACACTACTAGGAGGCTGACACAAGGCAAAAGGTAGCTCCTCATCAAGGTAATCAGTTTTAGCTTTGGGTCAGTAGAAAGTCTGCTTCCAGATCTGTTTGTTCCTTTCTGATGCCCCACCCGACGAAGCAGCTGATCTGGCTGATCAAGTTTCTCACTTGTTGTAAATATCTCCTCACAGCGTTTCTCGACGTTGCAGATTGCTATGCAATGGCTTCCAGCAACATTATGGCTATTTGCTGAGTCTTTTGGCTTAAACCTTGAAATGCAGATGCTGCTTCCAAAAAATTCTCTCACCCGGCTCCCCTTCCAGGGTCTTCGCATGTTCAGAACCAGATTGGATCATATCATCTCTGATGCTATCGGAGGGAAGAGTGCCTCTTTTCCCCAGCAAAGTGTCTCCTCGCCAGAGAGCGCACGCTGCATTTTCGCTTTTTTGTCAATTTTCATCCTCTAGGATATCCAGCCACCCGGACCATTCCCCTGCATAGCAGGTGAAGAGGAAACCCTCCTTCCATCCGGCTCCTTCCCGGTGACCACATTGCTGTGAAAGAAAGCCCTCCCAAGCCAAATCAAACAAGTTTTCCAAGCATGTTCTTTCATCACTACTGGTCGCTCCCTGGGGATCCCCCCCCCCCAATATGGGCTGCCATCTCCTTCTATACATAGATGCGCAGATCTACATAATCCCCGACGCGTGGGTCAGAGAGATCATCTGCATCGGTTACAAAAATAGTTTTCATCTTTCCCCCACTACCGTTTTCTCAAATCCCGGCCCCCTAGAAATCCCTTGATGGTTCTTGCGTTCTTTCAAGCAATCACCTCCCTACTTTAGTCCAAAGTCATTGTTTCTCTATGGCTTCATTGGGGGACACAGGAACCATGGGTGTATGCTGCTGCCACTAGGAGGTGACACTATGCAAATAAAAAAGTTATCTCCTCCTCTGCAGTGTACACCCTACCGACAGGAAGTAGGTTATTCAGTTTAGCTTAGTGTCAGTAGGAGGTGGACATGGGTCTTTCATTAGACCCATATCTACCTCAGTGTGCGTCGTTTATTTTCAGGTACCCGGAGGGATACAGGGTGAACAGTCACCACTGTACTCCCACAAAGAGACTGAGGACTGCGTGTATTGCCACCCCGTATCCTCATAAGTCTACTCAGCAGGACCCCAGCCCCTAACACAGTAGCATGTTCAGGCAATCCGGTCCTAGCCCCCGTCTTCCACCCACTTGCCCACCAGAGCCTGTCGGTTGAGAAGACGAGGATGACCTTCAGCAAGTTTCTTTCCTGGACGTCATTTGCATTCCCTGGAGAATGAGGTACCTCTTTCCCCAGGATTTTCTTCCAAGATATACAGATGAAGATGGTGAGTATGTGTCAGGGGTAATTCCCCTCCCTCCACCATGCAGGGGCTCCGGGACGCTTATGTCTGTCCCTGACAGCTACTGTCTCCCTGTGCTCAGAGGATCCCCATTCCCGGCGCACTTTTTTTATACCTTTGGATGGGTTTCAGATTGGAGTATCGGTGACACCGGATTCCTTGTACCTCCGCACCGTTCCTCATTCCCGGTGGCCGCCGGGCTTTTAAATCTAGGCCCCGGCTTCTCGGGCCTTGTACTGTGTGGTAACTCTGCCCCTGTCTTCTCTCCTTCGGGCAGGCTTTTCTCCCCCCGTCTCTCTTACCGCACGGCGCCTAGCTCCGCCCACTCCTCCCGGCCACAGCACTGCCGGCAATAGCGCCATCTTGGCACTCCCGGATCACGCGTTTGACTCCGCCCCCTCTTCCGCCCTTAGAGAGCGAGTTTTCGCTCTTACGTCCACCTTTTCCTGCTCCTGGCGGTCGCCATTTTCGGCGCGAGGATTCGGTGGCAATTTTCCCTACAGGACCTGTCTTCTGAGAGTGACGCTTCCATTACGATCTTTTCAGCCCCTACAGCCTGGAAGCTACAGGACATCTGCCGTGAGTAGCTCTGCACTGCAGACTAACACTCTCCTCTGCTCTCCTGTCCCCTAACCCTCTGGCATTTTTTTAGTGGGTCTGTTTCACAATGTCTAATTCTAAGGGAGAACGTCCTCGTCCTCCTGCTTCCTCCTCATCTGTTTTAGTCAGACATTTTGTATGTTCTTCCTGTCAATGCAGGCTTCCCCCTCTGTCAGATCTGCACCAACCCCACTGTGCCCACCACCAAGGAACCCCCTACTCCTCCGCTTGAGTGACACTTCCATCCCAGGATGGGCTTCCTCTCTGTCACAATCTGTGGCTTATCTTACCAGGGTGTCTCAGACCCTGGTGTCCGTACTGGTTAGGTTACCCCTGCAGACGCCTGTGGCAGCCAGCGGGCCACCGGAAGCTCCGTCCGAGCTTGCCAATATAGGCTGCAAAAGATCCAGACAGGAACGCCGGTCCAAGTCCTCTTCCCGTTCCATCTCGCCCCACGCTCCGTTTCAGCGGTCTGCTTCTCCCTGGTCTTATTCTCCCGAGTCTGGCGAGGCGTTTTCAGACACGCCTTTGGAGGATGTTTTGGAGCTGGATTCGAACCAAATCGCTAGCATGAGGGATATGGTTCAGAGCCTCATTGTGGCATCAAAGATTCCTGTACGGAAAACGCAGATCAGGCGGTTTCGTTTACATGGACTAAACCACCTTCCAAGGTTTTCTCTCCTCATTCCGAATTCGAAGAAAGCCAGAGAAAGGGAGAATCCGACCAGACGTTTACAAAGAGGAAAGTTCCTTGGCGTATTATATACTTTTCTCTGGAGCTCACCGCCAACTGGACAACCACTCCCTCTGTGGACCCGCCAGTTTCCAGACTGTCTACCAACACAGTTCTCCCGCTTTCTGGTGGAGCATCTCTGAAGGATTCTAATGATAGAATTATGGAATCCTTTGCGAAGTCAGCCTTGAAGCAGCTGCGTCCTCTCTGTCTGGCCTTTGCCGCCACTTGGGTTTCAAAGTCTGTGACCAAATGGGCCAAACAATTCCGTCAGGGCATTCTGGCTGGGGCTTCAACCAGAACAGCTGACTGAGCTTGCCAACCAGATTTCACACGCAGGGGAGTATTTGGTTTCCGCCTCCCTGGTTGCCGCGTCTTGCGCTGCTCAGGCGTCCAGTAATGTGGTGGCCATCCATCGGTCTATCTGGCTTAAGGCCTGGCAAGCGGACTTATCTTCAAAGAAGTCCCTCACCAGCCTACCTTTTCAGGGATAGCGTCTTTTCGGCTCCAGGCTGGACCAAATTATTAAGGACTTTACCGGGGGCCAAGTTCCCTTCTCCCCCAGTCCACATCTCGTTGACCTTTTCTGAAGCGGCAGTTTCGATCCTTTCGGCCCTTTCATCTTTCGCAACGAAAGAATCCGTTTCACAACAAGAGAGGCAGCCAGCACGCCAAGATAGGAAGAAGGTTTCCTTCAGGCCCACTCCCAAGGTAGATCCACCTGGAAGGTCTACCTTGGCATGACTCTCGGTGAGACCCCAGCGCCTCTCCCAAGCTGGGCGGACGTTTGGCTCACCTCTGGTGGACGCATGGGTTAGGGAAGTTGTATCCTCAGGTTACAAAATAGAATTTGTTTCTCGGCCCCAGGATCGCTTCTTTGAATCTCGTCCTCCTTTGCAGCCATCACCTCTTTCCTCAGTTCGGGGGTAATCATTCCAGTTCCAGAAAGAGAAAGGTTTACAGGTTTATACGCAAATCTGTTAATGTGTCATGTCGGACGCTGTTCATACTAGGGCGTTCGACAGACAGCGGTAATTCCGCTTTTGTCCACTATGTGCTCAGTGGCCTCGGCTAGATTTTATCTAGCTGGTCCGGGGTTAATTTAGCTGGTGCTCGGATTGGAAGCTGGGTCACGCCCTCTGCCTTTAAATAGTTCTTCTGAACATTGGGCGTCGCCGATTATAGCTTCTGTCTTGTGCTTGGTTATCTCGGTCTGGAGTGGTGATCTAGGAGAAGGAGTATCATATCTGGTGGTGTATTTCCCTTTGTCATATTTTCTCCTTCCTATATTTGTATTTGTTTTGCCCTGTGCATTTATAGTGTATTCCTGTGTGACTGCGGCGTGGTTCATATTTTCCGTTATCCTTGTCTGTGCTAACTGTGGGTATTGGTGTGTGGTCTCTTCACTGGGTGGTGGGTGGTGGTTTCAGCCTAGGGTTGAAACAGGAGATAGGGTGAGGATGGAGGCCCAGACATGCACACCATCAGTGTAAACTCTGGGAGAGGGTCAGTCAGGATTTCCCTAGTCTGAGGGAAATCGCAGGGGCCCGGGTTATTAGCTCTTGCCTACCTAGGCTTCCCGTGACATAATGATGTCAAAGAAAGATGTCTCGGTTCGTCCCATTCTGCATCTCTAGCTACTGAACAAAGGGGTTCGTCTACAACACTTTAGGATGGAGTCCCTCCGTTCAGGAATCGCCTCTATGGAGGCACAGGAATTTCTGTGCTCCATAGACATTCAGGACACCCATCTTCATGTCCCTATATTCCCGGGACATCACAAATTCCTGCGTTTTGCCGTACATCAGGAGTGTTTCCAGTTTGTCACCCTGCCGTTCCATCTCTCAACCACTCCCAGGGTCTTTACAAAGATCATGGCAGCGTTGTTGGCCATTTTGAGGATCAGAGGCCTGGTGCTCTTTCCGTACATCGACGACATCCTCATCAAGGCTCCGTCCTTTTCCCAGGCTCACAAAAGTCTGACCATCGTCCTCAACACCTTGTCCCATTTCGTGTGGCTGGTCAACAGAAAGAAGTCCTGCCTTGTTCCGACTCAGTTTCTAGTATTTCTAGGCATGCTGTTCGATACCCGTCAGCCCAGGGTTTTCCTTCCCGAACAGATCAGAGCAATTCTCCGGCGGGAAGTTCGCTTGCTTCAGGGCCCTCGGCTTCCTTCCGATCGGCCATGAAGGTCCTGGGGAGGATGGTGGCAAAGTCTGAGGCGATCCCCTTCACTCAATTCCACTCAAGACCTCTTCAGCAGGCCATCCTTTGCCAGTGGGACAAGTCTGTCTTTTCTCTGGGTCCGATTCGGCTCTCGTCCCAGGTCAAACGGTCTCTCAATTGGTGGCTGACGTCACACCTCATCTTCCAGGGTCCATCCTTCCTTCCCGTTCATTGGCTGGTGGTAACGACGGGCGCCAGCCTTCTCGGCTGGGGGGTGCGGTTTTTCGTCACCTGACTGTCCAGGGGCGTTGGTCGCTGCAGGAGTCTTCTCTGCCGATCAACGTCCTCAAGATACAGGCCATTTTCCTGTCCCTCCTTCTCTGGGAAAGGTTTTTCAGGGGTCTGCCAATCCGAATTCAGACGGCAGTGGCATATGTCAACCACCAGGGAGGGACTCGTTAGTTTCTTGGCTTTGGCCGAGGTATCCAAGATCCTCCTTTGGGCTGAGATGACGGTTCCGGCGATATCCGCGGTGCATATTCCCGGCGTAGACAACTGGGCCGCTGATTTTCTCAGCCGTGAGGGTCTCGCGGCAGGGGAATGGGCCCTGCATCTGGAAGTCTTATATCAGATTTGTCTTCGAAGGGGGACTCCGAATGTGGACCTCATGGCATCCCGCCTGAACAGGAAGTTCGTCTCCAGATCCCGTGATCCTCTCGCTTTGGGTGCCGATGCTCTGGCCATTCCTTGGTCGCTTTTCGTGCTTCCCTATCTGTTCCCTCACCTTCCTCCTCTTCCCAAACTGTTGAAGATCAAGGTGGAGGGAGTGCCGGTCATTCTGGACGCACCGGTTTGGCCCAGAAGGTCTTGGTTCGCGGAAATCTTCCATCTTCTCGCGGGCGCTCCCTGGAGGCTTCCAGACAGATCCGATCTGCTGTTCCAAGGTCCGATCTGCCGCCCGAATTCTCGGTCGCTCAGTTTGACGGTATGGCTGTTGATGCCACGGTTTTGAAAGCGTCCATTTTTTCAGATTGGGTGATTCACACTATGATCCACGCTAGGAAACCGCCGTCTTCCAGGATCTACTATCAGACCTGGAAGGCCTATTTCCACTAGTGCGAGTCCAATCATATCTCACGGATGCCCCTTTTCTCTCCCTTCTATTTTGGCATTTCTCCAGTTGGGACTGGATGCAGGTCTTGCCCTTATCTCTCTAAAGGGTCAAGTTTCAACACTTTCCATCCTTTTCCAGAAGATGTTATCATCCCGACCGCAGGTCAAGACGTTCCTTCAGGGAGTAGCACATGCAGCTCCTCCATATCGGGCTCCCGTGGATCCATGGGATCTCAATCTAGTTCTGGAGGCCCTGAAGGATTCTCCCTTTGAGCCTCTCAGAGAGGTTGCCCTGTTATTTCTGTCCTGGAAGGTGGCCTTTCTTGTGGCCATCACCCCTATCCGGCGCGTCTCGGAGTTGGTGGCCTTTTCTTGTCGCCCTCCTTTCTTGGTTATTCACCAGGATAAGGTGGTCCTATGACCTCAGCCTTCCTTTCTTCCCAAGGTGATGTCCACCTTCCACCTCAATGAGGACATTGTTCTACCCTCTTTGTCCTGCTCCGACTCATTTTCTGGAGTGTTCATTGAACAAGCTAGTCCTGGTCAGGGCGGTGAAGGTCTACCTGGCTAGTACGGCTTCTTTTCGGAAGACGGATTCTCTTTTCATCATTCCAGATGGAATGTGTAGAGGCCTGCCGGCTTCCAAGGCGACTATTGCTCGCTGGATCTGACCAGCAATTTAGGAGGCTTACCGGGTCAAGAACCCCTTCTGGGGTTAAGGCTCATTCTACCCGGGCAGTTGGCGCCTCCTGAGCGGTACACCACAGGGCTTCCGCCCAACAGCTTTGCAAAGTGGCAACCTGGTCTTACGTCCACACGTTCGCCAAATTTTACAAGGTCTATACCTACGCTTTGGCGGACGCCAGCCTAGGTAGAAGGATCTTGCTGGCAGCAGTGGTGAGTTCTCCGACCTGATGGAAGTCTGGTTTTCCCTCCCCAGGGACTGCTTTGTGACATCCCATGGTTCTTGTGTCCCCCAATGAAGCGGTAGAGAAAAGAGGATTTTTGGTTGCTTACCGTAAAATCTGTTTCTCGAAGCTTTCATTGGGGGACACAGCACCCTCCAAAGTTGAACAGCTCTGTTTTATTGAGTGATATTGTTAAAGTATGAGTTTTCTTTCTCTTTTACATGTTGCTTCTCCTACTGCTTTCTCACTAACTGAATATCCTACTTCCTGTCGGTAGGGTGTACACTGCAGAGGAGGAGCTAACTTTTTTATTTGCATAGTGGCAGCAGCATACACCCATGGTTCCTGTGTCCCCCAGTGAAGGCTCCGAGAAACAGATTTTACGGTAAGCAACCAAAAATCCTGTTTTCCCGTTCCTCCTTAGGAGCATTTTTCAGGTTTCTACTCAAAAAAGGATGATTCAATCCTCCCCATTCTGGACATCAAGCTCCTGAATAAACAAGTGCGTCTTCACCACTTCAGGATTGAGTCCCTCTGTTTGGTGATTGCCTGTGTAGAACTGGCCCGAGTTCCTCTGTTCTGTGGACATTCAAGACACTTACTTTCATATCTCAGTCTGCAATTCTCATCAGAAGTTCCTTCGCTCTGCTGTCAGGATTCTCACTTTTAATTGATGGATCTACCTGTCTTGCCTGGACTGGCTCATCAACACCTCAAAGTCATCTCTGATCCCGGCCCATCGCCTAGTTTTCCTATACATGCTTTTCGATACTGCACAAGCCAGAGTCTTTCATCCACAAGAAAAGGTCTCCTCCCTTCTTGGGATTTGTCCTCTCAGATGTCCATCTCCTCGTTCACTTCAGACTTGCATGAGTGTGCCAAGCAAGATGATAGCCACGATGCAGTCTGTTCCATTCGCATAGTTTCACCCTCATCATCTGCAGCTCGCACTCCTGTTGAGACAAGAAGACCTCTCTGGACAGACCCAACCTTCTCTCTCCACATATAGAATGAAGCCACCATGCCAGCAACTATCTCGCCTCATTCGCCACAGGAGGTCTTTTCTCCAATTACACTGGCAGATCGTGTCAACGGACACCAGCCTGCTTGGCTGGGAAGCAATATTTCACCAGTTTGCAGTCTAGGGCCGTTGGAAATCTCGGGAGTCCTCACTACCCATCAGTATCCTGGAACTTCGGGTCATCTACCTCACCCTTTGGAACTGGGAGGATCTTCTAACTTGTCATCCCATGCGCATTCAGTCCCAAAAATGCAACAGCTGTCGGGTAGATAAATCACCAGGGTAGAGCTTGAAGCAGATACGTTATGTCCGAGATCCATCTGGCTTGGGCCACACAGAAAGTGCCCTCAATATCAGCGGTTCCCGGAGTGGACAGACAACTGGGCAGCCTACTTCCTAAGTTGCCAGGGTCTCTCCTCAGGCGGTTTTCTGTCTGAGGGGCACACCCAACCTCCTCCTGATGGCATCCAGGATGAGCAGCAAAGTTCCTCGCTTCGTCTCCAGGTCTGTCGACCCCCTCGGAATTGGCTCAGACTCTCTGGACCTTCATTGGTCGTAGTTCCACCTGCCATATCTCTTTCCACCTCTCACTTTGATTACTAGGCTCATCAAGAAGATCAATGCGGAGGGAGTACCAGTCATTCTTGTGGCTCCAGACTGTCCCAAAAGAGCTTGGTACGCAAAAGTGGGCAATCTCATAGCAGACGTGCCGTGGAGACTCCCGAATTGTCCAGTCCTACTTTCCCAAGGTTTCCTCTTCCATCAGAATTCTCAGTCTCTCAATTTAATGGCATGGCTGTTGAAGCCACAGTCTTGAAGCATGAAGGTTTCTCTGAACAGGTCATTCGGACCATAATCAAAGGGAGGAAGCCACCTTCCTTCTGCTTTTAACATCGCACTTGGAAGACCTTTTTTAACTGGTGTGAAGTCGAGCACGCAGCTCATTTGTACTTTTCTTTTCCATCCCTTCTGGCCTCTATTCAGTCAGGTCTCCAATCTGGCCTCTCTCTCAACTCCCTCAAGGGCCAGGTCTTCCCTGTCAATCCTGTTCTAGAGGAACCTAGCTTGCCGCTCTCAGGTCAGGGCCTTCTTACAGTGAGTTGATCATTCTGTTCCTCTCGATGTGAACCCCTAGGACCTCAACCTGGTCCTAAATCCTCTTCAGGGTTCCCCCTTTCAGACCACTCAGGACGCTTCTCTCCCCCTGCTTTCCTGGAAGGTTGCCTTCCTGGTGGCCATCACCTCCATCAGGCGAGTCTCTGAGCTGGCTTCTCTTTCGTGCCATTCGGAGGCAAAGTGATGCTACTTACTTACAGTGCCTTCCTTTCTCCTGAAAGTAGTTTTCTCCTTCCACCATAATAAGAACATAGTCCTTTCTTCCTTCCTTCATTTTGTCCATCTCTCTCTTCCCCTCTCCAGAACAGTATCTTTCAGACATTCTGACTTTGTTCATGATTCCAGAGGTTCACCACAGAGGTCTTTTGGCCTCATAGGCCACAATTGCCCACTGGATTCGCTCTGCTATCTGGGAAGAGTATCACACAAGATTGACTGCCCCCACCCGGGATCAAAGCTCACTCCACTTATGCAGTTTTGATCTCCTGGGCTGTTCGCCATCAGGCCTATTCATCGCAGCACTGCAAGGCTTCTACATGGTTTTCAGTACATACGTTCTCAAAGTTCTACAGAGTGCATACCTGCCTCGGCTGATGTGATCTTAGGTAGGAAGGTTTTGCTAGCAGCAATCACCTGGCCCAAGTCTTCCTTTGAACGTTCTTCAATTTTTTTATTTCCCACTTTTGGGACTGCTTTAGGACGTCCCATGGCCTCTTTTCCCAATGAAGCAATAGAGAAAAAAGGATTTTTGGTACTTACCGGGAAATTGTTCTTTGAGCCTTCATTCCTGCCCTTATTATGCCTATGTTGAACTTGTTCAAGTTAATGTTTTCTGTTGCCTCTCCTACTGCTTTCTCACTAACTGATTAGCTTTTTGCCAGTTTGTGGGTGTATCCTGCTAAGGAGGAACTAACTTTTTTTTTTGCCTAGTGCCAGCCTCTTGGTAGCAGCAGCATACACCCAAATGAAAGCTTCGAGAGATTATACTGTAAATACCCCAAATCCTCTTTTCGTGACTTGCAACATAGTTGATATGTTTTAGACACTTTGCATCTTGTCCAAGGGGATGCGACCTCGCTAAAAAGGGTGTTAAAAAAATAAAAAGTGGCACCCATTTCTGTCACAAAGTAAACCATTTTATAGGTGATGTAATCTTGGACGATAATGTCTTCAAAATTAGATTGAACAAACGGCATGAACGAATTTTAAAATGTGGTAAGTTTATTAAACTGTTTGCACTGTCTAAGAATTTGACAGCTTTGATACATATGCCCCATTATGTCCAGTTTAATAGAGCCAATTAAATATCAATGTTTTGAGTAGAATAAAAATATGGAATTAATATGGAAAAGGTGTTTGGGTTCCTGACAGTTTCTAACGATCGGCTACCTCTTTTTTCCAATAAGGTTGCAAAAATGCTTACTGACTATGAGTGGATTTCTTCTGAGAAGCATCTTTTTGGGCTTGAAAACACAGCCTATGACTTTAAAGCCAACAATCCCAAAGCTGCAGGTCAGAGGCTACAGAAATTGCAAGAAATGAAAGAGAAGCTGGGTCGGAATGTCAACATGAGAGCAATGAATATGCTAACACAAGCAGAAGAGAGGGTAAGAGTGGGCATCCTGTAAATCTATTGTCAAGCATCTATCTTAATTAATTATCATTAATGACCGCCAATGCTCATTTTAATGGCGGTCATTAAGGGTACTTATTCCTCAGTGCCGCTTTTTAACGGCGCTGATGAATAAGTGAATGGCGGCAGCGATTCCCGCAGGTGTCAGCTGTACGTGACAGCTGACACCCTGCCGTATTGGACCCGAATTAACCCCTTAAATAATCGTGACAGCGGTATTTAAGTTGTTACAAGGGGGTCACGAAACCCCCTTAGTAATCATCGGATCCCCGCTATGGGAATTGTACAAAGAATTACGGTAGTTCTCCAATCAAATTTAATATAAAAAGTAAATAATTTTATTGAAACATATAGTTTAAAAATTCTATAAGAAAGGAGATGCAAGCAAACAGAACAAAAAAATGGAAAACGAGCCAACACTAAGCAAGTAAGTTATGTCCAAAATTATGTATGGAGAGTACATCAACTTGCAATAACAGACCCTAGCTGACAGTAATGAAAATAATAGCCAGTGCACCCATTCTGAGGAAGAGGACTAATTCTTTGTATAGGTTCCTTCTGTTGTCACGGTCCTCCGTGTACATATTGTAGGGCACCTTTGTGGTTACCATGGTACCCCTGATGTGATGACCCCAGGGTAAGATGGCCTGTGAAATCCAGCAATAAGCTGGGTCTCACAGGCTGAGTCAGTGATTGTCAGTGAGACAATGACTGTTCTCATGCACTGCTGTACATGAGTACAACACTATATGAGACTAGTGATCAAAATAAAAATGATACATGCCCTGCATTAAAAGTGTAAAAACTTGAAAAAAAAGTTACATAAAATATGTAAAAGAGTAAGAAAAACACACAAATGCGCACACAAATCACTTAGGCTACGTTCACATTTGCGTTGTGCGCCGCAGCGTCGGCGCCGCAACGCACAACGCAAACAAAAACGCAGCAAAACGCATGCACAACGCTGCGTTTTGCGCCGCATGCGTCCTTTTTTTCATTGATTTTGGACGCAGCAAAAATGCAACTTGCTGCGTCCTCTGCGCCCGGACGCGGGCGCCGCAGGGACGCATGCGGCGCAAAACGCAAGTGCGAAGCATGTCCATGCGCCCCCATGTTAAATATAGGGGCGCATGACGCATGCGGCGACGCTGCGGCGCCGACCGCAAATGTGAACGTAGCCTAAAATCTATCACGCTACTCAAAACGCAGCGTTTCTGAAAAAAATTACATTTTTATCACTAAAATCTCATGTTTCAAAATCTCAATGACATAAAATTCTGTGAGGCACCTATGGGTTTAAAATACTCACTAAACCTAGTCTAGTTTCCAAAATGGGGTCACTTGTGGTGGGTTACTGCTGTTTTCACAGGGGCTCTTCAAATGCAACCCTTTTAACTTCCTAACAAAAAAAATGTTTCAAAAATTGTTCTGATGTAGACATGTGGGAAATATTATTAACTATTTGTGTGGCATAACTCTCTGATTTAAGGGCATAAAAATTAAGTTTGAACATTTTGAAATTTCACAAAATTTTCATTATTTTCACAAATAAACACAAGTCATATCGAAGAAATTTTTACCACTGTCAAGAAGTACAATGTCATGAAAAAACAATCTTAGAATCCAGGGCTGTGGAGTTGGTAAGCCAAACCTCTGACTCCTCAATTTCCGTGACACCGACTCCCTCATACATGGCTCATATTTAAGTGATAAATTAACTGTAGTAAAATGGTAACATCAGGCTTTTAATCATTATTATGATACAATAATCAAGCCATTTAGATAGAACATAAAATATATTTATTGGAATACAACTTTTAAGCAAAAAAACTTTTGCATATTTACAATTTATTATACACTATGCAGTAAGTGGGGGGAAAATAATTAGGTCAGATTTGAAGTCTTCTATGAAGGAGGATCTGATGGAAGCGATACCATTTCTCAAAACAAATTCATAGACTGTTCAATTGTTAGTACGTTTTTGTTAAACTCTTTTTTAAGGCTAGAGAACAACCTCTCTACACTAACTTGGGTTGGTGGCAAAGCAGTAACCACATGGGCAACATCTCTAATAATTTCAGGGCATAAAGGAATTGCATCGTGCACAGTCAGTTTTGATTAACGATTGAACTCTTCTACTTCTTTGAGAGCAAGTGAAAAATTCTGCTGAAATACGGTCAATCTGTTTTCTATGGGAGTGGAATTTTTTCCCTGCAGCAATACTTTGTGTGGAGAAACGGGGTCAGTTGGTGCTCTCGTCCGCTGGCCTGGCTGTCTTTAGCAAGACTGCATGGACCACGGCTCATACCACTGAACGCCCGCTCTATCTCCCAGTGGGCAATATACTACACAGACAACACAGAGTTAAGGTAAAACAGTGTGGCAATACTTTATTGAACCACAGCACACAATAGCAAACAGAACACTCCCACCAATTACCCCAAGATGGTGCACATTACAGGGCCTCACCCTTCCGCTGACTCGTCGAGATAATGGTAGATGTTATGTCAGAGCTCCCAGGGTCGCTACTCCATCTGTGGATGAACGCACAGAGAAGGGGTAACAACAAGCATAGGGAGATGACCAAGAACTGTCCATAGAGTCCATACAAGGTCCAAAGCCAGTTGACACGAGAGTCACCACCTGGCTTATCTGACAATCTCCATGGAACCAGGCAACCAGCGGGTCCCAACCCTGGCTTTCTCCAAACAGATCCATGGTTCAGAGATGGTCACTGGATCAGATCTGTGTCCTTCCAACCGGAGCCGAAAACCCCTGGGTTGTTTCCTTTAGAATCATAGATCAGTGTCCCTCGTGATGGTGCCATGATGAATTGGCTGCAGTCCTTTCTCTTGTCTGTTGGGTGGTTTGCAGAATGTCTGCCTGATAGCTCTGTGTTACTTCAGTCTCCCAGGATGTGATCTGAGTCTTTTTTATACCCAAGGCAAGTAAGCTATTTTTAGAATTACCCAGGGTCTTTCAGTCCAACATCAAGATAAGGTAAACAATGGTGATGGGATGAAGTAGCACTATTAGCATATAAGCACACATCAATAAACAAAGCTTAACACACTCAATGTACAGTCACTATTACAGACTTACACAGTATGTTAGATAGTATATCAGTTGGCAAGTCTGCCTTCTTGACCCATCAGACATAAACACTTAAATTCACAAGCCAATATACAGATAAAAAGCCAGTTCTTTTGGTTTGCAAAAAAACATGGTTGTCTGGGAAATTAAGATACAATCTGGTTTCTTCACACTTTGCCTGCTCTATGTCTTCCAAATACTTGTTGAAATCAAACTCCTCATCTGATGAGGGTGAGGAAACGGCATCAGCAGCGAGTCCTCTTGCTCTTGACTGTCCTGTAGCCCACTCATCCTAATTGCTGCCTCAATCAGAACTTCTTTTCCTTTTGCAAGCTGTGATCATCCAGCAATATACGATGACTCTGGTCCACATAAACAGCTAACAGAAGAATTTTATTTTCTAATAGCAATGTTTCTCTACGTTTCATTGAAGCAGCAATGCCATCTGCCATTAACCCTCCTCTTTGGGACAGGCAAAATAACAAGTTCTTCCACTCCTTTATAAAAATGCCATGAGTTAAATCATCCGCTTGTAACTTTTAAGTCACTGTAAATTGGTGATGAAGCAATTCCTTCAATTCAGCCATCTGTGTCCATTGACCTTCGTGTAGTGTTAAGTGAGGGTTGGCTATATCTACAAGGAAGGGTTTCAGCTCAAGCAATCGCTCAGTCATTTAATAGGTGCTGCCCCACCGAGTGGATTGATCCACAATTGCCCCTTTCTTTTTTGCTTCATTGGGGGACACAGGTAACCATGGGTGTATGCTGCTGTCGCTAGGAGGCTGACACTATGCAAATAAAGAAAAGTAACTCCTCCCCGGCAGTATACATCCCCCGACAGGCACCAGGCAACTCCGTTTTTGCTTAGTGTCTGTCGGAGGCGGACCTGGATCTAACCCCAGATCCACTTTATCTTTTCTTTCAGGGATTTTGTGTGTTATTAATCCTTTTCCCTTTCTTTTTCAGATTTATTTCTAAGGGTTACAGGGTGCAGTTTTCTCACCCTGCTCTCCCCACGTTATGCGGCTTGAGAGAGCAGTGTGGTTTCACCCACATCGCCCACTCTCGGACCCGCTGGGCAGGACTTCGTTCCCTGTCACCCTTACGGGTGTTCAGGGCCATCTTTGGTGGCCAGTCCTAGCCCTTTCCCCTCCTCATCCCTCTCCTCGGAGTGGGCTGAGAGGAAGACGGTGGTCCCCTGCGGTGACCTCCCCCCTTGTGTTAAGGGGTTGACGCCGTCTTCTGCGCCGGCTGGATTGGCGCGGGAAGGAGGATCCCCTCTGCCAGGACCCTTCCTACCTTCCAAGGGCTCCTGACGCCATTCTCAACTACAAGGACGGCTCTTCAATCAGGTACCAGATCTCCCTCTGCCCCATCCGCCAGCCGCTACCACGCGCCTGCCACGTCTGCAGTGATCGCCGTCTATAGCGCTCGTCGCCTTCGCTTCTCCATTCCCCATTTCTTGTTCCAATTTCGCACCTGTTTTTTCTTTTGGCGCGCGCGGTCTCTTTTCCCGGGGCACTGCGGTCCGGCAGGCCACGCCCCCTCTTTCGGCTTACCCAGTGCGCTTCTCAGCTCTGGGCATGCTCCCTCTGGTTTCCAGCGCTGGCTTTGGGCGCTCTCGGTCAGGCCACGCCCCTCCAAACGTCCAGCCTATCGAGCCTTTGGTTTATTTTCACACGGCCACGCCTACTTCCGGCGCGTGAATCGACTTCAGCAGCCCGCGCTTCACCTGTGCCTTCCCCCTGTATGCCTCCGTCGCGTCGTGTGGCCACGCGGACCTCTTCTAAGCGGGACACAATCTACCGCACTGCCACTATCGCTTGGGAGTCTGGTAGGCTTTGCGCTGCTCCTCCCCCGGCCTATACTTCCCTAAGCAGCATCGCCTTTCGTGTCCTGCTTCAGGTATCACTTACTCTATACCTATGCCAAACCCTGCAGGGGCCCCTGGCTATATCCCTATGGTCATTCACCTTGCTTGTGCCCGCTGTAAGAAAAAGTGGGCTTCAGGCCAGCCGTCCCCTTTCTGTCCGTCCTGCAGTCCTTCCACCGTGTCCGTACCTCAGGAAGTTCCTAATGCTTGGGATGAGTGCACTCCCCCTCCACCCGGAGTGGGCTGTTGCTATTTCTCAAGTCAGTCTCTGACTTGACTAAAGTGTCCCAGTCCCTGGTTCAGGTCCTGGAACGTATTCCGCTTCTAACTACTGCCACCAGTGCCACGAACGCCTCTCACGGCGATTTGCTCCCACCTGACCAAGACCCTCATAAGGGCAGACTTTAGAAAAGATCCAGGAAGAGGTCTCTGTCTAGATCCTCATCCAGTTCACCGGATCCCACTGCATCAGCCGGAATAACCCTCTCTACCCGTTCCCCCTCCTCACAGGCGGACGTCGGGTCAGATGTAGCGTCTCAGTCGGAGTCTGACTCGGAGGCAGATCAGACCTCCGGAACGCAGGATATTGTTGACAGCCTTATTTCGGCTATTATTCAAACACTCGAGCTTAAGGAGGAAGAGACAACCTCTCAGGTCATCTCCGTTTCATTCAAACGGATGAAACGTCCCTCTAGAGTTTTTCCCAATCACAAAGAGTTTGACAACACTACATCTAGACACTGGGAACATCCCGGTAAGCGCTTTCCGGGAAGGAAACGACTGGACACTTTATATCCTTTTGATTCAGACCTTGTCAACAAATGGTCCGAATCACCTAAAGTAGATCCGCCTGCGTCTAGATTATCCTCGCAGACTCTGTTGTCCATCCCTGACGCGGCGTCCCTAAAGGACCCCACGGACAGGCAAATTGAGACTTTAACCAAATCAGCATTTGAACCTTCTGGCACCTCTCTCTGCCCCAATTTCGCCTCTTCTTGGGTGGCGAAAGCTGTATCGGCCTGGGCCAAGATCCTGCGTAGAGGCATTGTAGCTTCGGCTCCTGCAGAGGAGCTAGCAGATTTAGCGGATCAGATTGCCCACACAGGAAAATATATTTTAAATACCTCCCTAGATGCGTCCGCTTGCTTCGCAAGGTCTAACAGCAACATCATTGCCATTCGCCGAATTCTTTGGCTGAAGGCGTGGAACGCAGACCCCGCTTCTAAAAAATCTCTCACTAGTCTGCCTTTTCAGGGCTCCAGGCTCTTTGGCACACAGCTGGACCAAATGATCTCTGACGCCACTGGTGGTAAAAGTACTTCTCTACCTCAATTTAAGCCTAGGCTTTCCTTCAATAGGAAGGGACCCCAGTCCTTTCGCCCCTTTCGGTCCTTCACCTCCTCTGGTTGTACCTCTCAACAGGATCGGTCTGCCATCCAAGGGTAACGTAAGAAACCTGTCTTCAGGCCTACCCCTCACTGGAGAGCTAAAAGCCGCTCCTCTAAACCCTCCGGATCTTACTGCAATAGATTTTCTTCAAAATGACGGGTCACCCCCACCTGGAAATCTTTCCAGGGTGGGTGGGAGGCAGGCTTCTTTTGTTCAGAGGCTTGATTATCAGTGGTTGACGACGCCTGGGTCAGGGAGATCGTCACTTCGGGCTACAAAATAGAATTTTCTTCACCCCCAGGAAGAAGTTTCTCCCTCTCTCATCCTCCCAAACGTCCCTCCCATGTCCCAGGGCTTCTCCAGGCCGTCACTTCACTCCTTGCCTCAGGGGTAATTGTCCCAGTTCCTTACCGCAAGCGGTTTTCTGGTTTTTACTCGAATCTGTTCGTTCGTTCCAAAAAAAGACGGCTCTCTCCGACCGATCTTGGACCTCAAGCAGTTGAACCGTCACCTACGGATTTGGCACTTCAAGATGGAGTCTCTGCGCTCGGTGATCGCCTCCATGGAACCGGGAGAATTTCTATGCTCTGTGGACATCCAGGTTGCGTACCTACACATTCCTGTTTGTGTACAGCATCAGAGGTTCCTTCGTTTCGCGATCCAAGAGCAACATTATCAATTCACAGCTCTCCCATTCGGCTTGGCGTCCGCCCCCAGGATCTTCACAAAGGTTATGGCGGCGGTCATGGCCATTCTTCGATTGAAGGGGATTCTTATAATCCCCTATCTCGACGACCTCCTGGTCAAGGGTCCGTCTCGCCGGGACTGCGCCCAGTGTCTCCAGATCGCTCTGGACACGCTAGTCCGTCTAGGTTGGATAATCAACAAGCAGAAGTCCACCTTTATTCCAACCCAGCGCTTAGAATTTCTGGGCATGGAATTCAACACCATTCAAGTCCAGGTCTTCCTCCCAAAAGAGAAGTTCATGTCTCTTTGGCAGGGCATCAAAGCTCTGAAGCGCTCTGCCCCTCTACCTCTACGGCTCGGCATGAGGGTTCTAGGGAAGATGGTAGCTTCCATGGAAGCAGTACCTTATGCTCAATTTCACTCTCGCCCTCTGCAGCTGGCCCTTCTGTCCACTTGGGACAGGAGCCCACTTTCCTTAGACCGCCCAGTTCATCTCCCTCTCAATATGAGGCAATCTCTCACTTGGTGGATGCTGTCCACCTCCATTCTTCGAGGGAGGTCGTTTCTCCCCTTCCACTGGCAAGTCATCACCACCGACGCCAGCCTCCAGGGGTGGGGTGCGGTCTTTCTCCATCTCACGGCCTCTGGAATGTTCAAGAGACGCGTCTCCCGATCAGTCTCTTGGAGATCAGGGCCATCTTCCTGGCCCTTTTCCGCTGGCAGTCCCTCCTCACGGGAAAACCGGTCCGCATTCAGTCGGACAACGCCACAGCCGTGGCTTAGATAAACCACCAGGGAGGGACTCGCAGCCAGCAGGTCATGAGGGAGGTGTCAAAGATTCTACGGTGGGCGGAGAACCACGTTCCCTCCATATCGACCGTCCACATCCCAGGGGAGGACAATTGGGAAGCCGACTTCCTCAGCCGTCAGGGGCTCGTGTCGGGCGAGTGGGCTCTTCTCCCTGCCGTTTTGACCAAATTTGTCAAAGGTGGGGCATTCCGGATGTCGACCTAATGGCCTCCCGAACAAACCACAAGGTTCCCCATTACGTCTCCAGGTCTCGGGATCAGATGGCTGTCGGCTCCGACGCCCTCGTGATTTCGTGGGCCCAATTTCAGATGCCTTATCTGTTTCCGCTTCTTCCCTTGATTCCAAGGGTCGTAAAAAAGATAGACAGAAGGGGGTTCCTGTTCTCTTAGCCCCAGATTAGCCTCGGAAGGCCTGGTATGCGGAGCTAGTGAACATGCTATCGGACGTTCCCTGGAGACTCCCAGACCGTCCGTATCTTCTTTCGCAAGGACCCCACTTCCACCCGAATTCTCGGTCTCTGAATTTAATGTTATGGCTGTTGAGGACGCGGTCCTGAAGGACGCAAGCTTTTCCCACAATGTCATACAAACCATGATAAAAGCTAGGAAACTGGCATCTTCTCGTATCTACCACAGATGTTGGAAGGCCTTTTTCCGATGGTGCGATGACAACAGTTTGTTCCCTATGGCCTTTTCCATTCCTTCAGTGCTTTGTTTCCTCCAAACGGGTCTCGATTCGGGCCTTTCCCTTAGTACCTTAAAGGGTCAAGTTTCCGCTTTGTCCTTCCTCTTTCAAAGAGACCTGGCCTCCCTTCCTCAGGTGTGGACCTTCCTTCAAGGTGTCGCTCATATAGCGCCTCCTTACCATTCTCCGGTTGAGCCTTGGGATATCAACCTCGTACTCTGTGCGCTCCAGAATGCGCCTTTTGAGCCTGTTCAGGACATTTCCCTTTCTCTTCTTTCCTGGAAAGTGGCCTTCTTGGTCACGATCACCTGAATTAGGAGAGTTTCCGAGCAGGCGGCGTTGTCCTGCCGTTCTCCCTTCCTGATTCTACACCAGGATAAAGTGGTCCTGCTCCCTGTTCCTTCCTTTCTACCAAAGGTAGTTTCGGCTTTTCACATCAATGAGGACATCGTCCTTCCTTCCTTGTGCCCTTCCCCAGTTCATCCCTTGGAGAAATCTCTCCACAAGCTGGATTTGGTCAGGGATGTCCGAGTCTATCTTTCCAGAATTGCTTTTTGCCAGTCTGATCCTCTGTTTGTCGTCACGGAAGGTCATCGGAAGGGGCCCCCCGCCTCTAAATCCACAATTGCTCGTTGAAACTGTTCGGAAGTTCTGGAGGCATATCGTGTCCATGACAAACAGCCTCCTCCGGGGGTGAGGGCTCACTCTACCCGGACTGTGGGAGCTTCCTGAGCAGTTCGCCACCAAGCTTCGGCCTCTCAGGTTTGCATGGCCGCAACGTGGTCGTTCATTCACACCTTCGTAAACTTCTACAAGGTGCACACTCAGGCTTCTGCGGACGCAGGCCTGGGTAGGAAGAGTCTGCAGGCAGCGCTTGCTCACCGGCCGACCTGAGTCTCCTCTCTGCATATTATCCCCACCCTTGGGACTGCTTTTGGACGTCCCATGGTTACCTGTGTCCCCCAATGAAGGGAAAAAGAGGGATTTTTAGTTCTTACCATAAAATCTTTCTTGGAGCCTTCATTGGGGGACACAGCACCCTCCCTTTATGTTGTACCGTGTTGGCCAACGTGTCGTTGTTTTGGGTTGGTACATAGGTTGTTGGTTTATACTTGCTCCTACTACTGCTTTTGCACCAACTGAGTTGCCTGGTGCCTGTTGGAGGGTGTATACTGCCAGGGAGGAGTTACTTTTCTTTATTTCCATAGTGTCAGCCTCCTGGCGACAGCAGCATACACCCATGGTTACCTGTGTCCCCCAATGAAGGCTGCAAGAAAGAGATTTTACGGTAAGAACCAAAAATCCCTCTTTTCCAGCACGTCTCTTCAAGATGAAATCAATTTTAGGGGTTCTGGCAGCAATAGCCAATTTCCTCTCTTTGCTAATCAGAGTTCAGGCATGTCCCTCTTGCAAGACTGTCTCTTATTGCCAGTTGCAGCATGTGCACAACACAGCGCATGTGATGAATAGGAAAGAGATGTTTGAAGGATTATCTGTTACAATTGCAAGAACCTGTTCTTTTGAGTTCGTAATCTTGGAGAACTTTTTCCACTAATGTCTGGAGAAACTGGCTGCTGTGATGAGCTTTAGTATCTTTTACTGCCAGCATATTGGTAAAAAAAATTTTGTTGTTACAAACATATCGAACGTTGATCGCAAAATAGTTCATTCTGTGATGTGTGCAAGCATTCATTTTAACCCCTTCCCGACATGCGCCGTACTAGTACTGCGCTGCCGGCACTGCATTAGTGCCAGCCGCAGTACTAGTACGGCGCCCCGATCACCGCGGTCTCACGCTGAGCGCCGCGGTGATCGGGTGCGGGTGTCAGCTGTATATGACAGCTGACACCCCGCAGCAATGCCCACGATCGGCGCTATCGCCGATCGCGGGCATTTAACCCCTCTGATGCCTCTGTCAATAGTGACAGCGGCATAGAGGGGGATCGCGCAGGGACGGGGGCTCCCTGCGCTCTCCCACTGGAGCAGCGCGATGAGATCGCGCTGCTCTGGTGACCTGGAAGGAGTCCCCGGATCCAAGATGGCCGCGGAACTCCTTCCGGGTCATGAGATGCCCTAGCTTGCCGGCGCCTGCAGAGAGTTCCTAATAGCAGGCGCCGGCATGCCTCTGCCCTTGTCTGTCAGATCGGTGATCTGACAGAGTGCTGTGCACACTGTCAGATCACCGATCTGCGATGTCCCCCCCTGGGACAAAGTAAAAAAGTAAAAAAAAAAATTTCCACATGTGTAAAAAAAAAAAAAAAAAAAAATTCCTAAATAAAGAAAAAAAAAAAAATATTCCCATAAATACATTTCTTTATCTAAATAAAAAAAAAAATCACACAATAAAAGTACACATATTTGGTATCGCCGCGTCCGTAACGACCCCACCTATAAAACTATATCACTAGTTAACCCCTTCAGTGAACACCGTAAAAAAAAAAAAAAAAACGAGGCAAAAAACAACGCTTTATTCTCATACCGCCAAACAAAAAGTGGAATAACACGCGATCAAAAAGACGGATATAAATAACCATGGTACCGCTGAAAACGTCATCTTGTCCCGCAAAAAAAAAGCCGCCATACAGGATCATCAGCAGAAAAATAAAAAAGTTATAGCTCTCAGAATAAAGCGATGCAAAAACAATTATTTTTTTAATATAAAATAGTTTTTATTGTGTAAAAGCGCCAAACCATAAAAAAATTACATAAATGAGGTATCGCTGTAATCGTACTGACCCGAAGAATAAAACTGCTTTATCCTTTTTACCAAACGCGGAACGGTATAAACACCCCCCTAAAAGAATTTCAGGAATTGCTGGTTTTTGTTCATTCCGCCTCCCAAAAATCAGAATAAAAAGCGGTCAAAAAATGTCATGTGCCCGAAAATGGTACCAATAAAAACGTCAACTCGTCCCGCAAAAAACAAGATCTCACATGACTCTGTGGACCAAAATATGGAAAAATTATAGCTCTCAAAATGTGGTGATGCAAAAACTATTTTTTGCAATAAAAAGCGTCTTTTAGTGTGTGATGGCTGCCAACCATAAAAATCCGCTAAAAACCGCTATAAAAGTAAATCAAATCCCCCTTCATCACCCCCTTAGTTAGGGAAAAATAATAAAATTTTAAAAAATATATTTATTTCCATTTTCCCGTTAGGCTACTTTCACACTAGCGTCGGTACGGGGCCGTCGCGCTGCATCGGCCCGACGTACCGACGCATGCTGTGCAAGCGCCGCACAACGGGGGCAGCGGATGCTGTTTTTCCACGCATCCGCTGCCCCATTGTGAGGTGCGGGGAGGTGGGGGCGGAGTTCCAGCCGCGCATGCGCGGTCGGAAATGGTGGACCGTCGGCACAAAAAAAGTTACATGTAACGTTTTTTGCTGCCAGCGGTCCGCCACAACACGACGCAACCGTCGCACGACGGTTGCGACGTGTGTCAATATGTCGCAATGCGTCGCTAATGTTAGTCTATGGGGAAAAAACGCATCCTGCAGATGACTTTGCAGGATGCGTTTTTCGCCAAAACGACGCATTGCGACGTATGCAAAAAAACGCTAGTGTGAAACTAGCGCTAGGGTTAGGACTAGGGTTAGGGCTAGGGTTGGGGTTAGGACTAGGGTTAGGGCTGGGGTTAAGGTTGGGGTTAGGGTTTCAGTTCGAATTGGGGAGTTTTCACTGTTTAGGCACATCAGGGGCTCTCCAAACGCGACATGGCGTCCGATCTCAATTCCAGCCAATTCTGCTTTGAAAAACTAAAACAGTGCTCCTTCCCTTCCGAGTTCTCCTGTGCGCCCAAACAGTGGTTCCCCCCAACATATGGGGTATCAGCGTTCTCAGGACAAGTTGGACAACAACTTTTGGGGTCCAATTTGTCCTGTTACCCTTGGGAAAATAAAAACGTGGGGGCTAAAATATCATTTTCGTGGAAAAAAAAAATATTTTTTATTTTCGCGGCTCTGCGTGATAAACTGTAGTGAAACACTTGTTGGTTCAAAGTTCTCACAAAAATCTAGATAAGTTCCCTGGGGGGTCTAGTTTCCAATATGGGGTCACTTGTGGGAGGTTTCTACTGTTTGGGTACATCAGGGGCTTTGCAAATGCAACATGACACCTGCAGACCAATCCATCTAAGTCTGCAATTCAAACGGCGCTCCTTCCCTTCCGAGCTTTGCCGTGCGCCCAAACAGTGGTTCCCCCCCATATATGGGGTATCAGCGTACTCAGGACAAATTGGACAACAACTTTTGTTGTCCAATTTCTCCTGTTACCCTTGGGAAAATAAAAACGTGGGGGCTAAAATATCATTTTTGTGGGAAAAAAAAATATTTTTTATTTTCGCGGCTCTGCATGATAAACTGTAGTGAAACACTAGTTGGTTCAAAGTTCTCACAACACATCTAGATAAGTTCCTCGGGGGGTCTAGTTTCCAATATGGGGTCACTTGTGGGGGGTTTCTACTGTTTAGGTACATCAGGGGCTCTGCAAATGCAACATGACACCTGCAGACCAAGCCATCTAAGGGTATGTGCACACGTCAGGATTTTGTCAGGCTTTTTCATCAGGTTTTGTAGCCAAAACCAGGAGTGGGTGATAAATGCAGAATTGGAGCATATGTTTCTATTATACTTTTCCTCTAATTGTTCCACTCCTGGTTTTGGCTACAAATCCTGAAGAAAAATCCTGACAAAATCCTGACGTGTGCACATAGCCTTAGTCTGCATTTCAAACGGCGCTCCTTCCCTTCCGAGCTCTGCCGTGCGCCCAAACAGTGGTTCCCCCCAATGTATGGGGTATCAGCGTACTCAGGACAAATTGGACAATAACTTTTGTGGTCCAATTTCTCCTGTTACCCTTGGGAAAAAAAAAATTGCGGGCTAAAACATCATTTTGTGGAAAGAAAAAATGATTTTTTAATTTTCACAGCGCTACATTCTAAACTTTAGTGAAACAATTGGGGGTTAAAAGTGCTCACCACACATCTAGATAAGTTCCTTAGGGGGTCTTCTTTCCAAAATGGTGTCACTTGTGGGGGTTTCCACTGTTTAGGCACGTCAGGGGCTCTCCAAACACGACATGGGTTCCGATCTCAATTCCAGCCAATTTTGCATTGAAAAGTCAAATGGCGCTCCTTCCCTTCCGAGCTCTGCCATGCGCCCAAACAGTGGTTTATCCCCATATATGAAGTATCAGCGTACTCAGGACAAATTGCACAACAACTTTTGGGGTCCAATTTATCCTGTTACCCTTGGGAAAATAAAAAATTGGGGGCAAAAAGATCATTTTTTGTGAAAATTAATATGAATTTTTTTTTACGGCTCTACATTATAAACTTCTGTGAAGCACTTGGAGGTTCAAAGTGCTCACCACACATCTAGATTAGTTCCTTAGAGGGTCTACTTTCCAAAATGGTGTCACTTGTGGGGGTTTCCACTGTTTAGGCACATCAGGGGCTCTCCAATTGCGACATGGGTTCCGATCTCAATTCCAGCAAATCTTGCATTGAAAAGTCAAATGGCGCTCCTTCCCTTCCGAGCTCTGCCATGTGCCCAATCAATGGTTTACCCCAACATGTGGGGTATCGGCGTACTCCGGACAAATTGTACAACAACTTTTTTGGTCCAATTTCTCCTGTTACCCTTGGTAAAATAAAACAAATTGGATCTGAAGTAAACATTTTGTGAAAAAAAAGTTGAATGTTCAATTTTTTTTAAACATTCCAAAAATTCCTGTGAAGCACCTGAAGGGTTAATAAACTTTTTGAATATGGTTTTGAGTACCTTGAGGGGTGCAGTTTTTAGAATGGTGTCACTTTTGGGCATTTTCTGTCATATAGACCCCTCAAAGTCACTTCAAGTGTGAGGTGGTCCGTAAAAAAAATGGTTTTGCAAATTTTCTTGCAAAAATGAGAAATCGCTGGTCAAGTTTTAACCCTTATAACTCCCTAACAAAAAAAAAATTATGTTTCCAAAATTGTGCTGATGTAAAGCAGACATGTGGGAGATGTTGTTTAACAACTATATTATGAGATATAACTCTCTAATTTAAGGGCATAAAAACTAAAAGTTTGAAAATTGCTAAATTTTTATAATTTTCGACAAATTTTAGTTTTTTTTACAAATAAATGCAAGTCATATCGAAGAAGTTTTACCACTATCATGAAGTACAATATGTCACGAGAAAACAATGTCAGAATCACCAGGATCCGTTGAAGCGTTTTAGAGTTATGACCTCATAAAGTGACAGTGGTCAGAATTCTAAAAATTGGCCGTGTCACTTAGGTGAAAACAGGCTTTGGGGTGAAGGGGTTAAGAAACACAGATCTTCCTTTTGGTTAAGGGCTTCCTCAATCACTAATTTTCTAATACTTTCTCTTTCCAGAGAAACACCAAGTGTGCGGGCCATTTCTCCATCAAGAGCTGTAAAAGCTGGTTGTGCAAATAATGATAATGGTACACTGTCCTTCACAACAAGCTTGATGAGCTGTCTTTTAAACACATCTGCTCTCATTGTTACAGTAACTCACTTACAGTCATGGCCAAAAGTATTGACACCCCTGTATTTCTGTCAGATAGTTTCTTCCTGAAAATGATTGCAAACACAAATTCTTTGGTATTATTATCTTCATTTAATTTGTCTTAAATGAAAAAACACAAAAAGAATTGACCTAAAGCCAAATTGGATAATTCCACACCAAACATAAAAAAGGGGGTGGACAAAAGTATTGGCACTGTTCGAAAAATCATGTGATGCTTCTCTAATTTGTGTAATTAACAGCACCTGTAACTTACCTGTGGCACCTAACAGGTGTTGGCAATAACTAAATCACACTTGCAGCCAGTTGACATGGATTAAAGTTGACTCAACCTCTGTCCTGTGTCCTTGTGTGTACCACATTGAGCATGGAGAAAAGAAAGAAGACCAAAGAACTGTCTGAGGACTTGAGAAACCAAATTGTGAGGAAGCATGAGAAATCTCAAGGCTACAAGTCCATCTCCAAAGACCTGAATGTTCCTGTGTCTACCGTGCGCAGTGTCATCAAGAAGTTTAAAGCCCATGGCACTGTGGCTAACCTCCCTAGATGTGGACGGAAAAGAAAAATTGACAAAAGATTTCAACTCAAGATTGTGCGGATGTTGGATAAAGAACCTCGACTAACATCCAAACAAGTTCAAGCTGCCCTGCAGTCCGAGGGTACAACAGTGTCAACCCGTACTATCCGTCGGCGTCTGAATGAAAAGGGACTGTATGGTAGGAGACCCAGGAAGACCCCACTTCTGTACAACATATCTTGTATCTGATGTTTGAGACTCTCTTTCCTCCTCCTTTTCCTGGCGGGAAGTACTAGTCTCTTGTTTCTTGGTGTTGCTGTGGTCAGATTCAAGTTATTTTTGTGACCATTGTGGGGTTTTCGGTCATTAAACAAGGGGTACCAACAATTTTTAACCACGTGTGTAGGATGTGGTATTTTAATGTTTTTTTTGTTTGTTTTTTTTGAGGTGTGCGTGTGCTCTTGTGAGAAAAATGGAGACTCTACGGATCTCTGAAATTGGCGCCATTTTTTTAACCCCTTAACCCCCGAAGCTTTTTTTTGTTTTTTGCTCCCCTTCTTCTCAGAGCCATAACTTTTTTTACATTTTCCATCAATATGTCCATGGGAGGGCTTGTTTTTTGCGGGATGAGTTGTACTTTTGATCGGCACCATTGATTTTACCATGTCGTGTACTAGAAAACGGGAAAGAAATTCCAAGTGCGGTGAAATTGCAAAAAAAAGTGCAATCCCACACTTGTTTTTTTGTTTTGCTTTTTTTTACTAGGTTCAGTATGCTAAAACTGACCTGTCATTATGATTCCACAGGTCATTACAAGTTCATAGATTAAAAAAAAAAAAAAAAAAAAACCTAGACATGTTTGGTGTCTAAGTCGTGAAAATTTTTATCCAAACTTTGTTTAAAAAAATAAATGCGCCATTTTCCAATAGCCTCCATTTTTCATGATCTCGCGTTGGGTGAGGGCTTATTATTTGCGTGCCGAGCTGACATTTTTAATGATACCATTTTGGTGGAAAAAAACGAAAATTTGGCGTTTTGACTTTTTTCTTTTTTTTTTTTTTCTTGCTACGCCATTTAGCGATCAGGTTAATTCTTTTTTTTTTGTTATTGATCGGGCGATTCTGAACGCGGCGATACCAAATATGTGTGTTAGATTTTATTTTATTTTGAATGACGCAAAAGGGGGTTGATTTGAACTTTTTATATATATATATATATATATATATATATATACACATATATATATATATATATATATATATATATATATATATACACATATATATATATATATATATATATACGTGTATATATATATACACATATATAGATATATAGATAGATAGATATATCTATAGATATATATATAGATATATAGATATATATATATATATATATATATATATATATATATATATATATATATATATAGATATATATATATATATATATTTTTACAAACTTTTTTTTTTTTACTTTTGGCATGCTTCAATAGAAGCTGCCACAACCCGATCGGTTCTGCTACATAGAGGCGATGTTCAGATCGCCTCTATATAGCAGAATTACTCACTTGCTATGAGCGCTGACCACTGGGTGACGCTCACAGCAAGGCGGCGCTGACAACCATAGAGGTCTCCAGGAGACCTCAGGTTGTCATGCCAACACATCGGTGACCCACGATCACATGACATGGGTCACCGGTGTGCGTATTTCCGGCACGATTGCCGGAATCGTGATGTAAATGCCTCTGTCAAAGTTTGACTGTGGCATTTAACTGGTTAATAGCCGCAGGTCGATCACAATTCCACCCGCGGCTATTGCGGGCACATGTCAACTGTTCAAAACAGCTGACATGTCCCCGGAAAGATGTGGGCTCACCGCCGGAGCCCACATCAAAGGGAGGGGAGTCCAACATGGCGTACTATTACGCCCGATGTCGGAAAGGGGTTGAAGAAATTCTAACTAACTTTGGAAAAAAAAAATCACCATTTAAAAACGAACCTATACATGTTTGGCATCTACAAACTCTAATGACCTGGAGAATCATAATAGCAGGTCAGTTTTACCATTTAGTGAACTTGGTTAAAAAAACAATTGTGGAATTGCACTCTTTCTGCAATTTCACCGCACTTGGATGAGTACAACTCGTCTTGCAAAAAACGCAACCATATTGACTGAAAAAAAAAAAGTTTATCGCTTTGTAAAGAAGGGGAGTGAAAAACGGAGACTGGCCCTGGGGTGAAGGGTTTAAATTAATCTCTGCACAGCTACAAGTTTTTTACATACACCCAATTGTGAAAATGGATAGTCTTTCATTATCACTTTTTATTTTGCCTCTCTGTTGCTGTACATTGTGAGAAGTTTTCTTTACATCACGCATTAATGTAATCAGGAGGGGGGTGAAAGATGCATGCAAGTTTGTCACAGATTTCCAATAACATCCATCAGGATGTTTTAATGCTTCTTTGCTCTATTGCATGTGATTTAATGCAAAATAAGTAGTGTATTTCTAAAATTCCCTTTTTAACAATAGTTTGGCCATCGGCTCATAGCTGCAAGTTCGGTTTCTAAAACCAGTCCCCCCATTGATGTGCACATGCTCTAATAGGACTTATTTAATATCTCTATAGCCCAGGATTGATAAGCTGCTTCTTTTACTCATTGATCTGCATGTTTAATTTTTGTAGAAGGTTTATCTTGTACCAGTGATATGAAAGCTTTCATTACAATGTAGAGAGATAAATGTCACACTAGTTAACCTGTAACTAGTGACCACTGTTAAAAAAAAAAAAAAAAAAAAAAGGCAAAGGCTGCCTTATACCGCTGAACAAAAAGTGGAATAAAACCTGATCAAAAACATGAATGTAAATAAAAATATTACTGAAAACGTCATCTTGTCCAAAAAAAACAAAACGGAGCTGAATGGCGGATTACCAGCGGAGAAATAAGTTATAGCTCTCAGAATAAAGTGATGCAAAAATATATACACTGCTCAAAAAAATAAAGGGAATACTAAAATCCCACATCCTAGATATCACTGAACGAAATATTCCAGTCGTAAATCTTTATTCATTGCATAATGTATGTGTTGTGAACAACATAAAATGTGTTGAGAACAATAAAACATAAAAATGATCAACGTAAATCACAACTAATATCCCACGGAGGTCTGGAGTTGGAATGATGCTCAAAATCAAAGTAGAGAATGAAGTTACAGGCTGATCCAACTTCAGTGGAAATGCCTCAAGACAAGGAAATGATGCTCAGTAGTGTGTGTGGTCTCCACGTGCCTGTATGACCTACCTACAACGCCTGGGCATGCTCCTGATGAGGCGGCGGATGGTCTTCTGAGGGATCCCCTCCTAGACCTGGACTAAAGCATCCGCCAACTCCTGGACAGTCTGTGGTGCAACATGACGTTGGTGGATGGTGCGAGATATGATGTCCCAGATGTGTTCAATCGGATTCAGGTCTGGGGAACGGGTGGGCCAGTCCATAGCTTCAATACCTTCATCTTGCAGGAACTGCTGACACGCTCTAGCCACATGAGGTCTGGCATTGTCCTGCATTAGAAGGAACCCAGGGCCAACCGCACCAGCATATGGTCTCGCAAAGGGTCTGAGGATCTCATCTCGGTACCTAATGGCAGTCAGGCTACCTCTGGCGAGCACATGGAGGGCTGTGCAGCCCTCCAAAGAAATGCCACCCCACACCATTACTGACACACTGCATTCCCGGTCATGCTGAAGGATGTTGCAGGCAGCAGATCACTCTCCACGGCGTCTCCAGACTCTGTCACGTCTGTCACATGTGCTCAGTGTGAACCTGCTTTCATCTGTGAAGAGCACAGGGTGCCATTGGCGAACTTGCCAATCCTGGTGTTCTGTGGCAAATGCCAAGCGTCCTGCATGGTGTTGGGCTGTGAGCAAAACGCTCATCTGTGGACATCGGGCACTCGGACCATCCTCATGGAGTCGGTTTCTAACCATTTGTGCAGACACATGCACATTTGTGGCCTTTTGGAGGTCATTTTGCAGGGTTCTGGCAGTGCTCCTCCTGTTCCTCCTTGCACAAAGGCTGAGGTAGCGGTCCTGCTGCTGGGTTGTTGCCCTCCTACGGCCCCCTCCACATCTCCTGGTATACTGGCCTGTCTCCTGGGAGCGCCTCCACCCTCTGGACACTACGTTGACAGACACTGTAAACCTTGCCACAGCTCGCATTGATGTGCCATCCTGGATGAGCTGCACTACCTGAGCCACTTGTATGGGTTGTAGAGTCCGTCTCATGCTACCACGAGTGTGAAAGCACAACCAACATTCAAAAGTGACCAAAACATCAGCCAGAAAACATTGGTACTGAGATGTGGTCTGTGGTCCCCACCTGCAGAACCACTCCTTTGAGTGTGTCTTGATAATTGCCAATAATTTCCATCTGTTGTCTGTTCCATTTGCACAACAGCATGTGAAATTGATTGTCAAACAATGTTGCTTCCTAAGTGGACAGTTTGATTTCACAGAAGTTTGATTTACTTGGAGTTATATTCTGTTTAAGTGTTCCCTTTTTTTTTTTGAGCAGTGTATATTTTTTTAACAAAATAGTTTTGATTGTGTAAAAGCGCCAAAACATAAACAACATAAATGTGGTATTTCTGCAATCGTACTGACACAAATAAATTGTTATCCGAAGAATAAAGCTGCCTTATCAATTTTAACCACACGCGGAACGGCATAACAAAAGAAATTCAGCAAATGCTCCTCTCATGTCTGAGCAAGTGTGTCTAAACCCCATTTAGCATCTACATATTTGGCATTTCTGTAGCTAGGAGAGCCTGCTTAATTTATGGGTGCATGTCTCCAGAAGCAATGAGCTGGACACCACAACGTACTCCTCACTACAACGTACTGGGCACTACAATGACAGTTTGTAATTTTCATTCGGCAACATCCGCTGATGCTTGTTTCTGGAAAACACCCATGGAGTCAAAATCATTACTACACTAGATGAATTCCCAAAGGGGTATAATTTCCAAAATGAGGTCACTTGAGGGGGGATTCTTCTCTTCTAGCGCTTTATATATGGCGTCCACAAACTATTCTAGGAAAATCTGCGCTCCAGGAAGCAACTGACACTCCATCCCTCCCAAGTCTCTCCTTATTGTTAAGCAGTACTGTACAACCACATATGAGGGTATTTCCACATTCAGCAGAAATTGTGGGACACATTTTGGTGTCATTTTTACCCACTTTCCTGTGTGAAAATGTAAATCTGTGGCTAAAACTAAATTGTGGTGGTATTTATTTCTTCTTTGTCAAATACTATAAAATTCTGTGACACACCTGTGGTGGTGTCAATATGATAACTTTATCCCTACATGAATTGATCAAGAGGTGTAGTTTGGAAAATGATGTCACTTTATGAGGGGTTCTGCTGTATCGGCACTTCAGGGGTTTTCCCAGTGGGTCATGGCCCCCGCAAACCATACCAGTAAAATCTGCACTGTAATATGGTGCACCTTCTCTCTTCAGCTGTGCACTGTGCCTGAAAAGTATTTCCTGAGTACATGTAGGGTATTGGCGCACTCAAGAGAATTTTTTTACAAAAACATCAATTTTTTCTATTCGTCCTTTGAAAAATAAAAACTTGGGGCTAAAACATTAGTGGCAAAAATGTAATTCTTCTTTCTTAATCGCCCAATGGTATAAAATTCTGTGAGGCACATGTGATGTCAATATAATCACTGCACCTCTAGATGACTAGTTTGTAAAATGAGGTCACACATGGGGTTGTCTGGTTTTCTGGCACCTCGGGGGCTCTGCCAATGTTACATGGCACCCTCAAATGTATTCCAGCTAAATCTGAAATCCAATATGGCGCATTTCCCTTCTGAGCTTTGCACCATGCCTCAAAAGTAGTTTTCAACCACTTATAGGGTATATGTGTACCCTAAATTGCACAACAATTTTTGGGGTCCATTTTTTGCCTTATGTCCTTGTGAAAATGAGAAAAATTGGGGCTAAAACAATTTTGTGGGAAAAATTTTTGTTTTTGTTTTTTTAATTTTTGCAGATCAACGTTGTAAAATTCTGTGAAGCACCTGGAGGACCAAAGTGCTTTTCACACGTCTAGCTAAATTCTCTGAGGTGTCTAGTTTCCAAAATGGGATCACTTTTGTTTGGTGGTTCCACTGTTTGGGTACAATCAGGGCTCTCCTAACGAGACAGGACACTCACAGACCATTCCATCAAAGTCTGCATTCCAAAATGTTATTCCTTTTCTAAGCCCTGCTGTGTGCCTAAATGGTAGTTTTTCCCCACATATGGGGTATTTGCAAACTCAGGAGAAATTGCACGACAAACATTAGGGTCCATTTTCTCCTGTTACCATTGTGAAAATAAATTTGGGTCTAAAGTAAAAAGATTTTGTGAAAAAAGTTCTCTTCCTTTTTTTCTTCCACTTTGCAAAAATTGCTGTGAATCATCTGAAGGGTTAATACACTTCTTTAATGTGGTTTTGAGCACCTTGAGGGGTTCATTTTTGAAAATGGTGTAAATTTGGGGTATTTTCTGTCATACAGGCCCCTCAAAGTCACTTCAATTGTAATGTGATTCATAAAAAAATTCATTTTGTTGGAAATATGAGAAATCCCTGGTCAATTTTAAACCCTTTTAACTTCCTAATAAATTGTTTCAAAATTTGTGTTGATGTAAAGTAGACATGTGTGAAATGTTATTAACTATTTTGTGTGATATAACTCTCTGGTTTAAGGGCATAAACGTTTGCAAATTGCAAAATTTTCACCAAATTTCTTAAGTCATATCAAACAAATGTTACCACTGTCATGAAGTGCAATATTTCACAAGAGAACATTCTCAGAATCGGTGGGATCCGTTGAAACGTTCCAGAGTTATTACCTCGTAAAGTGACACTGGTCAGAATTGAAAAATTTGCCCTGGACAGGAAGGTGCTTTGGGGAGGGGGTGTTAAAGAGGTTAAAGGCAAAAATAATTGCAACTAAGATTTGCTCTAGGAATGACCTAATGAGTTTTATTTCTACAGTATAATGACTTGATGAAAAAGAAGAGAATAGTGGAGAATGATAAGTCAAAGATTTTGGGCACTATTGAAGAACTTGATGAGAAGAAAAACAGCGCTTTAAAGATTGCATGTGAAAAGGTAAGGGGCTCTGTCGTTGTAGTTATAGTGATTGTACTCCACTCGTGCAACAGCACAAAACTATGTAGTCACCCTGATATTGTAACAATGCCACTTCTATTTTTATTTTATTTTTTAAGGTGAATAATGACTTTGGTTCCATTTTCTCAATGCTTTTACCCGGGGCAAATGCTATGTTGTCTCCTCCAGAAGGATGCGATGTACTAGGTGGACTGGAGTTTAAAGTTGCATTGGGAAGTACATGGAAAGAAAATTTGACAGAACTAAGTGGAGGACAACGGTATGTGACAATATAGTTAAACAAAGAAAAATTCAAACATCTAGGACCTTCATAAAATCACTTTAAAAAAAAAAAAAATTCAAGGTCACAAGTCTGGGAATTACAGGCAATGACTAAACACAGCAGTCTGAAACAAGTTTGTCTGTAATTCCCAATTTTCGGATTTGTGATCTTAAATTTTTTCAATAAGGATTTTATGAAGATCTTACGTTTTTCTCCCTTCTTTCTGTGGCACCACAAGTTTCCTCTGCACGAATTCTTCATATCTGGGTGAGCTGAATTTTTCTACACAATTTTGTAATGTATATCTAGTTCTTAGTTGAAGTGGTATTTAAGTTGCACATTTAGGGCATGTACCCAGGTAGGCATGTGCCTGACTCTCTATATTTACGTCTGTGGATGTGGCATAGATATTGAAGATGGGAATACTTTAGGTCCTGAAAATCACTATATCAGCAGTAAATACTTACAAATTGTTACATAATTCTATCCAGCCATTTATTTGTTATGTTTCTTAGAAGTTGATTGTATCTAGTAACGCAAGCATATCTCGTCATCTGCTGATAGCATTTGTAGGAAGTTGACAGCGGATTCTCTCTTCCCTTATATTGCTATGTCTACCATCTATTGTAACGTAATGTTATCCAGTTGTTGATGTGGTTGTCACAACGTCCCAGGGAACAGTTTTATAAAAACCAAACTGCCCATTACACACCTTCCCTGGGTCCAGTGCTGAGTCTCCACCATTGCCCCTGGTGTCTGTCATTGCCTGCAGAGTTGACATCTCATTGATATTGCAACAGCCAATCCATGAGCTCAGCAGCTCCGTGTTGGGCGTTCCATGAACATGGGCCGAGCCTCTCAGCTCAATGATTGTTGATATGACGTAGCACTGCAGCCAGTAACAGAAGGCCGGAGCAACACCCGATACTTGGTTGTGGTCTCGAGGATAATGAGTAAAGCGTGTTTGGGTTTTTGTTTTTTTTTAAATAAATTGCAATGGGACACCAAGATTTCCTGAAAGGTGACAACCTCTTTACGTTTCAATGTCTTCACACCGAAGTTTCACTTTAGTAATCTACACGTTCGGAAAGAAGCAGCTTAATATCATAAACTCTAACATAGCAAATGACAAGATTCCTGTCTCATCTCCACCCTGAAATACTGGTTATGCATATTTTGTTTTCCTGCTTAATATTAAAAGTTAGTCTAAAAAAAACCAAAAAAAACAGCAGAACAGTATGTGTGTAATAAAAAATATGTAATCTCTTGTATGCTAAAATTCTTCTACTTGAATTCAAGATGTACCATATTTTTCGGACTATAAGACACACTAGGTTTTAGAGGAGGAAAATAGCAAAAAAAGAAAAATGTGGCCAATTCTGTACTAATATCCCCTATCCTGGTATATATGGTCTCCTCATCCCTGTCCTGGTATATATGGTCCCCTCATCTCTATCCTGGTATGCATGCCCCCCTCATCCCTATCCTGGTATGCATGGCCCCCTCATCCCCATTCTGGTATGTATGGCCCCGTCATCCCTATCCTGATATGCATGGCCCCCACCAGAAAGCATTAAAAAACATAAACCATTCTACTTACCTCCTCTGTGCTCCCTCGCAGTGTCCTGTTCTGATGTCGGCAGCTGATTTATGCATGCGCCATCATCCCCACTCTTGTATGCATGGTCCCCTCATCCCTATCCTGGTATGCATGGCCCCTTATCACCATCCTCGAATGCATGGCCCCCATCACAAAAAACATTAAAAAAGACATAAACCATTCTACTTACCTTCCCTGTGCTCCTTCGCAGCATCCTGTTCTGATGCCAACAGCTGATTTATGCTAGTAGCCAGCGCATGGCAGTGATGTCATGCGCTACTTACAAGCAGAGGACAGCTGCCGGAATACTCTCTGCTCCCAGCGCTGCAACTATGGGCTTGTGGAGCAGTAAATATTCACTATTAGGCTATGTTCACACAGTGCAGATTATTTGCGGTTTTTTAGCGTTTTTGCGCTATAAAAACGCTATAAAACCGCAAATAATCTGCATACATTAAGCATCCTATCATTTTTAATGAAATCCGCAATCTCTGTGCACATGATGTGCGTTTTTCCGCATGAAAAACGCATTGCGGTAAAAATCCGGACATGCTCATTAATTTTGCGTTTTTTTCGCGGTTTTTCCACTGTCTAATGCATTGGGAAATGTTTGGGAAAAACCGCGTCAAAAACGCGTCAAAACCGCGCAAAAAACGCATTAAAAAACGCCTGCGGTTTTCATGCAGAAAACCGGCAGAAATGTCAGGATTTTCCCAGGAATTTTCTGCATCAATTCCTGAACGTGTGTATGGGGCCTTAGTAGGCACAGTAACCTGGGATGCAGGCTTCCTGTGCCACTGCTAAAGAGAAATTAATATTCACTGCTCTCCACGCCATTCTCTTTAATAGCGGGCACACATGATCCCTGCTTACAGCACGTCTGGCATTTCATGACCAACATGTCCTAAGGTAATACTATGAGTGGTATACACATATTCTTTAGTTGCCTGGGCTTTATTATATGCTTTTGGTCTTGTGAAAAAAATCAGAGTTCAACCCCTAGGAACTAACCTTTGATTGACTGATTGTTTGTCTGGGTTCGGCTCATAGATTTTTCTCTTTTACCTTTGATACCCATAAATTATTTACACTATAATGACCATATAACATATGCCAGTACGATGCTGTAGCAAGGGTGCACGGATCTTTTTGTGTCTTTAGCCAGCAGTATCTTTACCATCTATGTGTGGTGGCTGTTTTTTAACTGTTGCCTTCCATTCACCATATTTTGTGTTCACATATTATGTATGTGTGTGTGTATATGTATGTATATATATATATATATATATATATATATATATATATATATATATATATATATATATATATATATATATATATATATAATATATAGTTAGTATTGATGTACATTTGACATCTTAATAAACGTGTATTGATTACTTGTTTATACCTCTATTTCTCGGCGTGGATCTCTGGCTAAAATTATTTTATTATCTATTATGGATAACCGGTTTTGTTGACATTTGTCACTACTCCATAGCCTAGTGCTTTATAGGTATATGATCGCCAGGTGGCTGCGACTACTGTGCCCGCTATTAAAGATCAATGAATATTCTATGCTCTCCATGCCCATGGGAGTGGAGAGTAGTGAATATTAATTCCCTTAAGTAGCGGACACACTTCACAGCCCAGCAGCTTCTGGAGCCTGTTGCTATCAGCGTGTCCACTATTAAAGAGAAATTAATATTTACTGCTCTCTACTCCCATGGACGTGGAGAGCAGTGAATATTCATTTCTGTTTAGCAGCGGACATAGGAGTTAGTTGCAGCAGCCGGCTCCCGTGACCTGCTGCTCCACTCCCCCACTTCCCCTTCCACAGCAGATACATCCAGACTACAAATTTTTGGAGGATTAAAGTACGTCTTATAGTCCGAAAAATACGGTACTATTTCTTTCCATAGTCCTATTCTGGATAATTTCTTGTCTTGTTTGAGCCAGAAATTATTGTAACTTATATTTAGTAATTAACCAAATAAACAACTATATATGTGGTCGTGTAACTGTATAGATATATAACGCCTAAAGATATGAAACGACAACCAATACTTTATGATAAAATATAAATTTTATTATAAACATAATAATAACAATTTAAAATTCAGGAAAGGACCACCAGATGGCAGTAGAATGCAGGTTATCATACAAGGGCGTGTCAATAAATGTTTGAATAATTGATTTCTAAGTAAGCCAGATAATGTAACGAGCATGGAAATCACACCATAAATGCTCAAAAATTGAGGTAATTTTGCTTACATTGCATATTTTACATTTCATAGTATATTCCATATGGAAAAGTAGGGGATAAAGTGAACATAGTGCATGTAGCAGAGTTGATATTACACATAAATGCTTAAAAGATAAATACAGTGTCAAATTTTCAAAAATGATATTAAGCTACCTCAAGAGTGCACTAAATAAATCGCATTGCACTGCGAATTAGAAATTCAATATAAAGTGCATATGTCAGGAAAGTATGCATTTAAAGTGAACGCTGTGCATGAGTAAACTATATAGATAAATAATGTACCCCCAAAATAGATATAGTAAAGTGCCGTGCACAGTAAATAAAGGAGGAAAACAAGAAGAAAAATGAAATAAAATAATTACAAAGTGCACCAAAATGTAATCATGTGAAGTATTTCCATGGTCAGACATACAAAGAAACAAGAATAAAAAACATTAAAAACAAAGCAGATAACAATGTGGGAGATACTAATTACAAAAAAGGCACAAAACTTAGGGCCTCATTTAAGCCCTTAGGGGACACAGTGTCTAGTTTACAGATCCACTGTATTTCTCTCTGTGCCAGCCGTTTTTTCCAGTCCCCACCCTGAGTCCCTATAATAATTCTATCAATCCCGCTTACCTTAAGAAGGGATGAGTCACATCCATGAAAAAGTTTGAAGTGACGAGGTACCGTTTTTAGCTCAGCAATGTTTGTGACACCCTCCGCAGCTTTAATATCAAGTACATGTTCCCTGACTCTCCTCCTCAGTTCACGTGATGTCATGCCCGCATACAGTTTTTTACACGGACAACTAGCACAATAGACTACGCCCATCGTTTTACAATTGATGCTGTGGGTAATTTTAAAAGTCTTCGTACCAGAGGAGTCAACAAAATTCTGTGTTGTGTTAATATTGGAACAAGCCACGCAAGAACCACATGGTTTGCACCCCCATACGGGTTTTCCCGAGTTGAATATAGTTCTCTCTTTGGGGCCCTCCAAGTTACTCTGGACCAACATATCCCTTAGATTACGGGACCTTTTGTAGGTAATTGCTGGATGTTTGGGGATGAAGTGATTCAAGGTGTCGTCCAGTCTCAAAATATCCCAAAATTTGTTGAGTGCTCTCCACATTTCCCCATTCCTGACATTAAAAGTTGAGATGAATCTCACCATTTCGTTATCTTTCCTTTTCTTCGGTTGATAGAGGAGATCTGACCATTTGGAAAACCTAGCACGACGATAGCCTTTTTGTATATTTGCTTCAGAATAACCCCGTTCAATGAATCGCTCTCTAAGTACTTCAGCTTGATGTTCAAAGAGTTTATCATTAGAGCATATTCTGCACATTCTCAGGAATTGTCCTGTAGGAATACTGCGGATCAAATTCCTAGGGTGAGAAGAACTAGCATGTAGTAGACTATTGACCGCCGTGGATTTCCGATGGACATCAGTCACAATCTGACCGTTGTCATTGATATCAAATAGAACATCCAGCAAGTCGATGTTGTGCCTCCCCGATTTGTACGTCAATTTTATGTTCAGGTCATTCCTGTTGATACTGGAAATGAAATTGGACAAATCATCACTAGTACCTTGCCAAAGAAAAAAGATATCGTCTATAAAACGACTCCATGATAGCACTTTATCAATATGTGGGGTGCCATCAGATAAAGAGGTCCCTCTCCCACAGCCCCAGGAACAGATTAGCATACGAGGGCGCACAGGACGCCCCCATAGCTGTGCCCCGGAGCTGTAGGAAGAAGGACCCCCTAAACAAAAAGAAATTATGAGTTAAAATAAAATGGAGTAGTTCAATGATGAGTTTGGCCAAATCCCCTTCTATATCAGACATTTCTAAAAAAATATCCAACTGCCCTCATACCATCCTCATGCCTTATTGACGTGTAAAGGGATTCAACGTCACAGACTACCATCAATGTGTCTTCACTAATCTGAACCCCATCCATCTTTTTAAGTATGTCAGATGTGTCTTTCAAATATGATGGCAATACTTCGACCAAAGGTCTCAAAATTTGGTCAATAAATTTACATATAGGTTCACACATACTGTCAATACCTGAAATTATAGGCCTGCCGGGTGGGTTCAAGATGTCTTCGTGTATTTTGGGCAATAGGTAGAATGCGGCAATTCTTGGATGTTTATTGTAAAGGCATTCCATTTTCTTCTGATTAATTATTCCCTTGGATTCAGCTTCAGAAAGAATCAATTGTAGTTGTGCCTGAAAACTGGACAAAGGATTGAAAGTTAATTTTGTATATGTCACACAGTCATTAAGATGTTTTTTCACCTCCTTTTCATATTGTGCTTTGGGCCATAGGACCACATTCCCACCTTTGTCTGAAGGTTTTATAATAACATCATCCATTCATTTTAGTTGGTCCAGAGCAATTCGCTCATCTCGAGTCAAATTGTCGTAGGGTAATTGTGTGGAGATACGTTTAAATTCTTCATCAACCAATTTAACGAAAAGTTCAACATTGGGATACATTGAGATCGGAGGGGAGCGATTAGATGGAGGAATGATTGATTTAGGTAACTTACCGGGTTTAATTTGTACTTGTTCATCCAAGAGGCTCTCTAAAATCCTCACCGTCTCTTGTTCCTCTATTGTTAAAGATACACCATCATCAGTGTGTTTATCAAACATCTTTTTAAAAACTAATTTGTGGGCGAAAAGATGCAAATCTTTAAGGGCCGTAAAATAGTCAAATTTGCTTGTGGGTGAAAATGAAAGCCCCTTATTTAATACCTGTATTTGAAATTGAGACAAAGTTCTATTAGAAAGATCGATTACCTTTGAAGCTGGGGGCTGGTTGCTTCCATTGTAGTTAGTCCCATTACGTTGTGGATATCTCCTATGTTCATATTTCCTATGTCCCAATCGGGTCAGGTGTTGATCCCGAATAGATAGAGAATCGACAGATTCTTCGTCCGTTGATGTAACTGAAGACACTGAAGGTTTACATATTTTATTGAGTGATTCAGTCTTCCATTTATACATCTTACTGTTCTGAAAGTCTTGACGGTCCCGTTGATATTTATTTGATTTGACATCCTTAAAGCACTCCTCCATCTCACCGTTAAATTTTTCAATATCTGTCCCAGTAGTAATATCTTTCAAATTCTGTTGGAGTTTATCAATTTCTTTATCTATATCCTCAAGGGTCATCCCATTCTTTTTAATAATGAGTAGGAGGAATTGATTGGAACAATGGTTACAGATTTCTTCCCATTGGGAGGTGAACTTAACATCATCTTTACCATATGACGGGAACACCTGGACTCTGAGGCCTCTCTGAATTAATTTCTCCTCAACATAGTTTTGAAGGGTGGTTTTATTCCACCAAATCTTAATCCGACGATGATATAGTTGTTTTAGATCATACTTCACATCACGGATTTTATTAAAATCACTATTGTCCACCTGGACATCCTTCCCTTTAAATACTGATAATGCCTGGGAGTGCCAAGCAGCTTCTTTAGCACGAAAATCCATAATGGATATAAAGAGAACCTCTGTAAATATACAGGAAAATAGTTAATCAACCAAATAAACAACTATATATGTGGTCGTGTAACTGTATAGATATATAACGCCTAAAGATATGAAACAACCACCAATACTTTATGATAAAATATAAATTTTATTATAAACATAATAATAACAATTTAAAATTCAGGAAAGGACCACCAGGTGGCAGTAGAATGCCGGTTATCATACAAGGGCATGTCAATAAATGTTTGAATAATTGATTTCTAAGTAAGCCAGATAATGTAACGAGCATGGAAATCACTCCATAAATGCTCAAAAATTGAGGTAATTTTGCTTACATTGCATATTTCACATTTCATAGTATATTCCATATGGAAAAGTAGGGGATATAGTGAACATAGTGCATGTAGCAGAGTTGATATTACACATAAATGCTTAAAAGATAAATAGTGTGTCAAATTTGCAAAAATGATATTAAGCTACCTCAAGAGTGCACTAAATAAATCGCATTGCACTGCGAATTAGACATACGTATGTCTGACCATGGAAATACTTCGCATGATTACATTTTGGTGCACTTTGTAATTATTTGATTTCATTTTTCTTCTTGTTTTCCTCCTTTATTTACTGTGCACGGCACTTTACTATATCTATTTTGGGGGTACATTATTTATCTATATAGTTTACTCATGCACAGCGTTCACTTTAAATGGATACTTTCCTGACATATGCACTTTATATTGAATTCTAATTCGCAGTGCAATGCGATTTATTTAGTGCACTCTTGAGGTAGCTTAATATCATTTTTGCAAATTTGACACTGTATTTATCTTTTAAGCATTTATGTGTAATATCAACTCTGCTACATGCACTATGTTCACTTTATCCCCTACTTTTCCATATGGAATATAATATGAAATGTGAAATATGCAATGTAAGCAAAATTACCTCAATTTTTGAGCATTTATGGTGTGATTTCCATGCTCGTTACATTATCTGGCTTACTTAGAAATTAATTATTCAAACATTTATTGACATGCCCTTGTATGATAACCTGCATTCTACTGCCACCTGGTGGTCCTTTCCTGAATTTTAAATTGTTATTATTATGTTTATAATAAAATTTATATTTTATCATAAAGTATTGGTGGTTGTTTCATATCTTTAGGCGTTTTATATTTAGTAATGATATAGTAATATTTGCACTTCATGTCTGTGTATTATTGTTTTTCAGCTCTCTTGTGGCATTGTCTCTTATTCTTGCCATGTTGCTTTTTAAACCTGCTCCTATTTATATCTTGGATGAAGTTGATGCTGCCTTGGACCTTTCTCACACCCAAAACATTGGTCAGATGCTGCGTACTCACTTTCAACACTCACAGGTATGTGGAACTACAGCACTTACATCTATATTTTGCTACAATTGTTTTGTGGTCTCTGGTGCTAGGTAAAACAACATTCTTGACAACTTATAAAACTCAGGCAGATTAAATATGGCAAATCATGGCATGTTTTTTGCATCTCACAAAACTATTTTTAAAGTGTGTCAAAAAATGAGTTAAATATGGAAATTGACTCATCAGAAAGTAGGATGACTTGAACTCTAGTGCCACCTATTGGAAACAGCTATCCTAAAGTCGATATTATTGACCCTTTAACAATCTTTGCCACATGACTTAGTGTCTGGTTTGACTTTTGTCCTCATTCCATATGCAGTGTTTGCCACTCATCATTGCAAAGCATGAGGTCTAATTTGGCCTTATGAGCATTGCAGCTATGTGATATTTTGTCCAATCCCAAGTGTCTTCTTGGTTTATGTTTCCCCCCAGACAATAAATCTTCCCCTATGTACTTGTACCATCCTGTCTGCCTATCATGAGACGGAATGCTCTTCAGTGTCTGTTTCAGTTGTAATAACATATGAAGGCCCAAAATTAGGAAGAACTTGATTATTTATTGTGGGAGTTAAACCCTGGTCCTCCCATCAACACAGTGAATTAAGATAGAACATGCCCTTCCATATGCAGTGAAACCTGTCTGCTGAACAGGAAAACTGGTACCGAGAATAAACAATTTTGAGTTTTTGATTTTTTTTTTTCCCCCATTAATGACTTTGTCTATTATCCCATTTCATAAAGTGATTGTGAGAATGAAGGGGACGCACAGTGCAGGGATTCTTTTCCCCACTACTCAGTAGCACCGAATATCAAGCATGGAGGAATGTATGTGAACTGGGCAGATGTATTGAGTGCTTCCATGCTGGGAAAAACTCTAGGGTTATCCTTCATTCTCAGGATCGTGGGGTGCAGAAGTCAGAACACGATTAATAATAAATAGCAGCAGCAGCACAATGACTGCGGTTGCCGCTGCAATCGGGTCCAGCAAAAACTTGAAGTGGATGTGCGTCCTCAGACGCACATCCAGTTGAAGTGTATTACGGCGCACAGACACATCAGGTTCGCAGATGCATGGCAGTGACGTCACACACTCCCATCACATGCCATAGTCGACTACCGGCTTCACAAAAGGATCTGAATGGCATGAGAGCGAAGGAAAGGGGAGTATTTATTTTTGGAAATAAAAAAATCGGTGGCCCTACTACTATGGATGACTATGGGGTGTATTATACCTTATAGGAAGACTGGGGGGTGCATTATACTTTTATGGATAACTATGGGGGGAGTATTGTACTAAATGGATGACTATAAACTGTGGAGTATATTATATGGAGGACTATGGGGAGTGCATTATACTTATTCAATGGAGCCTCATGAATTCTGTGTAATCCCCTGGTGAGTATAATGGTTTATTTCCTTCTATACATTAAAGAGCGGAGGACATATACCAAGATGGGGAATAAAGATGGATCGCCCCCAGTAGGGCCGTGGGGTACTCGGCACCGGGTCCTTCAGTTCAGGGGATGTCACGGTGGCTGACCGGGTCCGTGGCCCTAGGGGAATGTCCATTGTAAAATAAGGGAAAGGTCTTTAAAGGGATAATGTTCGTGACGCCACCTGTGGTATTCAGTCAGGGTGACGACGCTGCTTAGGGGTCCGCTGGGGTGATGTAATGGCAGCTAGATGGTATAACTTCCCACAGGTGAAGTGTATCCCCAGGGCTTCCCAGAGTGTAGATGGTGGATGATGTAAGACGCAGTGAATAATGAGGACACAAGGTTGCAGTCTCTTTACCTTTACTGAAGGCTTCAGCATCCACAGTCCAGGGTACAGACCACAGGGTAGGCAGAGTCCGGCCGGTCTGAAGGCAAATCCCGAGTTCCCTATCCAGGTGGAAATCAGTAGCCTTCCTCTAGCGCCTGTGTGTTGTAGTACCTCCCTGCTGAGATTCTTGGTAAGGTCCTCACAACTGTTGTAGATGTTCTAGATGTTATGTCTTCCTCTCTGTCCCCCAGATGGTGTGGATAGGACAAACCCGTATGACTGGTGGCCTGAGGCTTTTTACAGGGACTCTAGAGATGCCCCGGCCCCCACAAGTTGCCACCGTGCCTCCTGGGTATATGGTCGGGCAGCCAACGTGGAATTGACTGTCCTGCCGGTCTCTGAAGCAAGGCTTGGAGACGATTGCTTCCTCGGTGTTCCGGCCACCGGCGTCTCCGCCTCAGAAGGAGGCAGCCTTTTACAGGGCGGAACTCCCTCTGGTTTTCTCCTTGTGCTATGACTTCGTTTCTCACCCGCTACAATACAGTTCTCTTCGTGTCCTTCCTTAGGATGCTGCCGCACGTGGGGCAGGCGCAGCTCCGTAGCCCTCTATCTAGGCCTCTGACAGGATCCCACCCCTGTCAGGGACTTCTCTGTCTGCAGCTCTGATGCTCCTCCTTCCCCCTGTCTGCCTGACAGGATGTTGCCTGGGCAAAGCCCAGTCAGCTTCTGACTAACTTTCTATCCAGCCCACCAGTTTTACCTAATTGTGAGGAGTGCCCTAGTAGCTAGGAGCAAGGCTCCCCCTGGTGGACTGGAGTGTGAAGTATGGTGTATGGTTTGTGACACCTGGTAGGAAGATCTCCTTTATTGCCTTCAGACTTAACCACTCCCCCTGGTGGAAGACCGACATTACTGCAACGACCAGGACTCTGGGGCGCTGCATATATACTAGATAAGGGACGTACCGTAGAATAGGCGATATGTACCGTAATATATCTTGCGCCTTAGACCATCAGACTCTAGTTACACCACTGAATAGAAGACTTATTCTAGTTATGTCATCACTTTGAGAACAGGAAAAGTAACACATTTTTAACCTTTCTATTAAAGTTCATAGTTGTGTCGCTGAAAGATGGAATGTTTAACAACGCTAATGTCCTCTTCAAAACCAAATTTGTGGATGGAGTGTCTACTGTTGCTCGATTTGCACAGAATCAAAATGGAAGAACTCCCAAGAACAAGAAGGCAAGAAAAATGTAAAGTAAAAAGAAGAAATGCATAAATGATTTTAGCAAAGACTTTACTGTAGTATACAATCTGAACTGTCGGCTCTAAATCATTTGTACTTTGTAAACCATAACATTTGTTTTGTCCTAATTATTGACTCCTTGTAACATTTATCTTATGTGGTTGACAATTATATTCACATGAGCTTTTTAAAAACCTATCAAGTCTAATGTATTCGATCTACTTTTTTATGCTGAATATCATGCCTCATTCAGAGATCGGTGTTTTTCACATACGCAAAAAATGATATGCGTGTCATCAGTGTTTCGTCAGTAATTTTCATGTATGAATTAATAAATGGATTACAATGCTTCTCCTATCCTCTGCAATGTTTAACATGTACATCACATGGATTGCACCCTGATGTCATACTTGTGCAACACTATAGTGCAAGAAAACGTTAAATATACCTACACAAATATCATGAGCACAGGGTTTATATGCCAATTAGCACATATAGATAGAATAAATCTTATAATATTCCTGCCCTGCAGTTATTCTTTATCAGTATGAAAATGAGCTCTTATTGAAAAAATAGTTTAAAAATGTAAGACAAAATAACGAATGCAGATGCTGGTAGCTTTATGTAAACAATATGATACAAATGTAATGTTTTAAGAAATACTGGCTTTATACTGAGTGGTAATTACTACATGTAAGTATAGTGGTATAACAAAATATACAATATGTAATCCCAATATTACAGACTGATACCAGTTAGCATAAAGTAGTATAAATAATTTACAAAGTATGTCAATGTAAGGTATCATGAAATGGCAAGAGTATAGATCCCATAAGTGGCATGGAGGAGACTCGCCAGTCAATGAAACAAACAAACAACTTCACCCGATGCTCATTTGGCCCCTAGCTTCAAGGGATTTAAAAAAACAAACAAACCAAAACTGACGTCTCCGTGATTTTTGCACGCACACACACATTCCGCAAAAAAACTCTGACATATGATTAGAACCATGGACTGAGGACGTGTTCTTTGCGTGATATCATGGATAGAACATATACCGTATTTTTCGCTTTGTAAGGCTGGTTTCACACTTGCGTTTTGATCTGCAGCGTTTTAGCGCTAAAAAACGCATGCGTTTTTTTTCTATACTTAACATTAAAAACGCATGCGTTTTGACGCGTTTTCAGCAACGCATGCGTTTTTTTTGTATACTTAACATTAAAAACGCATGCGTTTTGACGCGTTTTCGGCAACGCATGCGTTTTTTTGACGCGTGCGTTTAGTTGCAGAAATGCAACCTGTAGTAATTTCTAGCGGCGTTTTTTTGCCGCAAAAAAAACGCATGCGTTTATTCGCGGCAAAAAAATGCATTGCTGTCTATGTAAACGCATGCGTTTTTAAGCACATGCGTTTGCTTGCGTTAAAAACGCATGCGTTTTTATAAAAACACAAGAAAACCCTAACCCTAAACACAAGAAAAAACAAGAAAACCCTAACCCTAGGGTTACTAGGGATCCGAACCCTAAGGTTAGGATCCCTAGTAACCCTAGGGATCCTAACCCTAGGGATCCTAACCCTTAGGGTTAGGATCCTAACCCTTAGGGTTAGGATCCTAACCCTTAGGGTTAGGATCCTAACCCTTAGGGTTAGGATCCTTAGGGTTTGGGTTAGGATCCCTAGGGTTAGTTTTAGGATCCCTAGGGTTACTAGGGATCCTAACCCTAGCTATTTCTGTTTATAGTGGGTTTTCTAGTTGATTTTGATGATTGGCAGCTGTCACATACTTCTCAGCATGCGTTTTAAAAACGCAAACACAGGAAAAAACGCATGTAAACGCGGCAAAACGCCGCGGTTTTTTTTTGCATGCAAAAACGCATGCGTCTAAAAAAACGCGGCGTTTTGCCGCGTTTACATGCGTTTTTTCACCACATGCGTTTTTTTTTTAAACGCTGCAGATCAAAACGCAAGTGTTAAACCATCCTAAGACACTCCGGATTATAAGACGCACCCCAAATTTTGAGGAGAAAAATAGGAAAAAACTTTTTTTTTAATAAATTGGTGGGTCTTCTTATAATCCATGCGTCTTATTGCTTACCAGGGGTTGTGGCTGCGGTGGATCAGGGTCGTTGCTGGAGGCAGGAGTGGAGCATTGCTGCAGGCTGGGATGAGGGGGTCTGCAGGGGGGCTCCTGTGCTGCAGGCTGGGATGAGGGGTCTGCAGGGGGGCTCCTGTGCTGCAGGCTGGAATGAGGGGTGCTGCAGGGGGGGCCCGGTGCTGCAGGTGGGCTCCGGTGCTGCAGGGCTGTCTCCGGTGCTGCGGGGCACTCTGGCGACATTTTGTGAAAGGCCAGAGCCCCTGGCAGTTCTTCCCTGCTTTCCTGTGCAGTGGACTTCGGGGAAAATGGCCACCGGGATCTCGAGAGATGAGATCTCAGCCCTGAAATCTCATCTCCCGAGATTCCGGCGGCCATTTTCCCGGAGTCAGTCATACAGGAAAGCATGGACGTGCACTGCACGTCGCTATGCGTCGTTCTGTAGAAAAAAACACATCCTGCAAAAGTGATTGCAGGATGTGTTTTTTCTCCATAGACTTAAATTAGCGACGCATTGCCACACGTCGCAACCGTCGTGCGACGGTTGCGTCGGACCGTCGGCACAAAAAAACATGTAACTTTTTTTGTGCGTCGATAGCGTCTTTTCCGACCGCGCATGCTCGGCCGGAACTCCGCCCCGCCTCCCCGCACATCACAATGGGGCAGCGGATGCGATGTAAAACAGCATCCGCTGCCCCCGTTGTGCGGCGCTTCCACACTATGGAACCCCGAGCATCCTCGAGAAATCTCGAGTGACGAGTATATTCGCGCATCACTAGTTATGAATTGAAAACCAGGGAATTCCTAGAATAACTGAAAATTTTAGAGATGAAATAAGATGAAAACTAACCACTTCATGATAATTCAGCTCAATACAGATTTCCAGTTCAATTGTCTCGTGAGTAACAGCTCCAGAAGATAAAGGTGATCCATCCACAGTTTCCATATCAATAGGCATGGATTTAGTCCTACTTGCAATTCTAGTGCAGCGGGGTTGGTGCAGTGTGACACAGTGACCACAGGGAAAGCTCACAGCAAACGTTTTTAATGTCCAAACTCACACACTGTACAGCACACGGTATCCTCCGGATCACAACTGGGAAACAAGACAGTCCATAAGTGTGTCCAGTTGCCGAGGGTGACTGCACCACCGTATCATGCTGCGGGGTGCCAGGAGTTCGCTCTGCTTGGCTCTATGTTCCCTCACCCAGGCTGAGCTTTGGCAGAGCCGTCTACACTGCTCGCTGCAAACTCCAAACTGACACACCAAACCCTCTGCTGCAGGGATTTTATCAATCTACCTGTGTGTGGTAGGCCACATGGAAAACCCAGCCGGGGGAAGAAAAGGACCACCCCGCTACCTTCCAGTTGTCCGTTTCAAAAATAAAAGCCCATGGCAGGTTTTCCTAAATCGCCTTGTACAAATAGCTTGCCCAAGACCACACTCACTTTTATTCTGCATTGCAATCAGTTACGCCAGTGACTGCAATGCCCTTCCGCGGCCTCACTACGCTTCTAAGCACATCCTTGGGGGACACATAGCGACCCTCGCAAATAACACTGGTCGCTGCCTCACACAATGTTGTTGACAAGTGTGAATTGTAAGTCCATGAAATTCCCTCCTTCTCCAGAGTCTACCATGGCAGAGCATTGTATTTTTTGACTCCCAATTATGACCTGTATGGGAATGACAAAATGAGATGATGGTGATTACGCTTTGCCTTTATCTTGCATTACAGAAAAGATGGCCTTCAGAACTGGATCTGGCTGTTCAAAGAGGTCTAAATCGCTTTCAGTCCTGTCATTTGTGAAGGCTATGGTCCTTTTATTAAGGACAGTTGATGGCAAAATGTCCAGTGCACCCACAATAGAGATATAGATTCTCTACGCTGCCTTTCCTTCTCTACTGCAGAGAGAGGTTTGCGGATTACATCAATTTGCATAGGTTCAGGAACAGTTTCCTTTCCTGTTGGTTTTTTAATTCTGATTGAGTAAAGGAGTAGATAGGGTTGTTTCCAAGCATTCGCAGTCTTTCCTTTCTTCATTCAGTGAGTCTCTGATCAACTCGGATGCACAGCTGAATAAAGTCCTCCAAATTATCAGGGGTCTCAACCCTTACAAGATCATCTTTCATTAGCTCTGATCATCGTCAGCGAAATTAATTCCTCTGGGCAACCAAATTCAATATGGTGTCTGCGACCCAGCGGCGGGATTCAGAGGTATATTCAGCTACAGAGCGCCGCCCTTGACATAGGTTATGCAATTTGGTTTCAGCTGTAGCACAGCAATTTGGGTCATCAAAGACTTCATCCATAGCAGTAATGAATAGTGATGAGCGAGTGTACTCGTTGCTCGGGTGGTCTCCGAATATTTGTAACTGGAGAAGGATGCATCTGGAAATAGATACGGCATTTATTTAGGAATCAACAGTATTGATAAAGATCCCCGCTGAACTTTGCAGGCAACGGCGCAATTCCAGATGTTGCCTCTGCATCTCAATTTCCTTTTGTTGACCCAACACCTGTGTCTGCAACTTAGAAAATTTTTCTTGGTAGGTGGTACCAAAATTCTGAAGTTCGGCAACTTGTTGCCTCAGTTGGGCTGCAGCGGACTCCATTTTGTGTGCGTGATTATTCTGTTATGGACTGACCTGGTTGGAGTAGTGATATTGCAACTATTGGGGGCAGCAACGGCAGGTAGCGTAGTCTGGTGTAGCCAAGGGGTCGGTACACAGGAGCAGCAATGTAGTTTACAGGAATAAGCAGGAATCGTAGTCAAGGAAGCCAGAGGTCGTTTACCAGGAGCAGAAATCTTTGAAAGAATAAGCATGAATCGTAGTCAGGAAAGCCAGAGGTCGTTTACCAGAAGCGGAAGCATCGTTTGAGGGTATAAACAGAAATCGTAGTCAAGGAAGCTACAGGTCATTTACCAGGAGCAGCAGTGTTGTTTGAAGGAATAGCTGGTGGAAGGGAGCTTGACTAGAGGCAGGTAGCTCAATAATCATGCAAGGAAATGAGAGCAAGGCCAAGTTTAAATAGGGTGTGCAATCAGAGTGAGCCAATCAGTAAAGGTACCGTCACACTCAGCGACGCTGCAGCGATATAGACAACGATCCGATCGCTGCAGCGTCGCTGTTTAGGTCGCTGTAGAGATGTCAAACACATCAGCTCCAGAACGATGCAGGAGCGATCCTGTGACGTAGCGGTGACTCACTTATCGTTCTCACAGGTCGTTAACTCCATGTTATAATTGCTGACATCGTTGCTTTTGCGGTCAAACACGACGATACACGCCGATCTGACGACCAAATAAAGTTCTGGGCTTTAAGCTCTGACCAGCGATATCACAGGGGGATCCAGATCGCTGCTGCGTGTCAAACACAACGAGATCGTTATCCAGGACGCTGCAACGTCACGGGTCGTTGTCGTTCTCGTAAAGTTGTTTAGTGTGACGGTACCTTAACCCCTTAGTGACAGAGCCAATTTGGTACTTAATGACCAGGCCAATTTTTACAATTCTGACCACTGTCACTTTATGAGGTTATAACTCTGGAACGCTTCAACGGATCCTGCTGATTCTGAGATTGTTTTTTCGTGACATATTGTACTTCATGTTAGTGGTAACATTTCTTCGATATTACTTGCGATTATTTATGAAAAAAATGGAAATATGGCAAAAAAATTTAAAATTTAGCAATTTTCAAACTTTGGATTTTTATGCCCTTAAATCAGAGAGATATGTCACAAAAAATAGTTAATAAATAACATTTCCCACATGTCTACTTTACATCAGCACAATTTTGGAACCAAAATTTTTTTTTGTTAGGGAGTTATAAGGGTTAAAAGTTGACCAGCAATTTCTCATTTTTACAACACCATTTTTTTTTTAGGGACCACATCACATTTAAAGTCATTTTGAGGGGTCAATATGATAGAAAATAACCAAGTGTGACACCATTCTAAAAACTGCACCCCTCAAGGTGCTCAAAACCACATTCAAGAAGTTTATTAACCCTTTACGTGCTTCACAGGAACTGAAACAATGTGGAAGGCAAAAATGAACATATAACTTTTTTTTTGCAAACATTTTGCTTCAGAACCATTTTTTTTTTTATTTTCACAAGTGTAAAAACAGAAATTTAAACATAAATGTTGTTGTGCAATTTCTCCTGAATACGCCGATACCCCATATGTGGGGGTAAACCACTGTTTGGGCGCACCGCAGAGCTTGGAAGAGAAGGAGCGCCGTTTGACTTTTTCAATGCAGAATTGGCTGGAATTGAGATCGGATGCCAGGTCACGTTTAGAGAGCCCCTGATGTGCCTAAACAGTGGAAACTCCCCACAAGTGACCCCATTTTGGAAACTAGACCCCTTAAGGAACTTATCTAGATGTGTGGTGAGCACTTTGAGCCCCCAAGTGCTTCACAGAAGTTTATAAAGTAGAGCCGTGAAAATAAAAAATCGCATTTGTTTACACAAAAATGATCTTTTCACCCACAAATTCTTATTTTCACAAGGGTAACAGGAGAAATTAGACCACAAAAGTTGTTGTGCAATTTCTCCTGAGTATGGCGATACCCCATATGTGGGGGTAAACCACTGTTTGGGCGCACCGCAGAGCTTGGAAGAGGAGTGCCGTTTTACTTTTTCAATGTAGAATTGGCTGGAATTGAGATCGGACACCATGTCGCGTTTGGAGAGCCCCTGATGTGCCTAAACAGTAGAAACCCCCCACAAGTGACCCCATTTTGGAAACTAGACCACTTAAGGAACTTATCTAGATGTGTGGTGAGCACTTTAAATCCCCAAGTTCTTCACAGAAATTTATAAAGTAGAGCTGTGAAAATAAAAAATCCTTTTTTTTTCCTCAAAAATGATTTTTTAGCCTGCAATTTTTTATTTTCTCAAGGGTAACAGGAGAAATTGGACCCCAAAATTTATTGTGCAATTTATGCTGAGTAGGCTGATACCCCATATGTTGGGGTAAACCACTGTTTGGGCGCATGGCAGAGCTCGGAAGGGAAGGAGCGCTGTTTTGGAATGCAGACTTTGATAGAATGGTCTGCGGGCGTTATGTTGCGTTTGCCCTTGATGTACCTAAACAGTAGAAACCCCCCACAAGTGACCCCATTTTGGAAACTAGACCCCCCAGGCAACTTATCTAGATGTGTGGTGAGAACTTTGAATGCCCAAGTGCTTCACAGAAGTTTATAATGCAGTCGTGAAAATAAAAATGAAAATTTTTTTCCACAAAAAAGATTTTTGAGCCCCCAAATTTTTATTTTGACAAGGGTAACAAGAGAAATTGGACCCCAAAAGTTGTTGTCCAATTTGTGCTGAGTACACTGATACCCCATGTTTGGTGGGGACCACTGTTTGAGCGCATGGCAGAGCTCGGAAGGGAAGGAACCCCATTTTGGAATGCAGACTTTGATAGAATGGTCTGCGGGCATTATGTTGCGTTTGCAGAGACCATGATGTACCTAAACAGTAGAAACCCCCCACAAGTGACCCCATTTTGGAAACTAGAGCCCCCAAGGAACTTATCTAGATGTGTGGTGAGAACTTTGAATGCCCAAGTGCTTCACAGACGTTTATAATGCAGAGTTGTGAAAATAAAAAATATATTTTTTTTTCCACAAAAAAGATTTTTTAGCCCCCAAGTTTTTATTTTCACAAGGGTAACAGGAGAAATTGGACCCCAAAAGTTGTTGTCCAATTTATCCCGAGTACGCTGATGCCCCATATGTGGGGGTAAACCACTGTTTGGGTGCACGGCAGAACTCGGAAGGGAGGGAGCACCATTTGACTTTTTGAGCGCAAAATTGGCTGTGGCGTTTAGAGACCCCCTGATGTACCTAAACAGTGGAAACCCCCCAAATCTAACTCCAACCCTAACCCCAACACACCCCTAAGGCTTCTTTCACACTTCAGTTGTTTGGTGTCAGTCAGCTCCGACATAGTGACGGATCCGTCACAATTGTTGAGAAAACGGTTCTAACGGATCCGTTTTTTTGACGGATCCGTTACTTGGGGGTTGTCTGGGAAAAGTATCTACTTTTTGGAGCATGCGCAATTGAAAAAGCGGATTGGGGCGACGGATCCGCCGAAATGACGGTAACGACGGATCCGTCGCCCATAGGCGGCCTTTCTATGGAATGACGAACGCAACGGATCCGTCGCGAACCGCCATTTCGGCGCAGACAAAAAACGATACAATGGCCGTCAATGTCTAGATGACGTCCGCCAAATCTCGACGGATCCGTCACATGGCGGATGGAACGGACGACCATCCGCCACAGTCCGTCGCTAATGCATGTCTATGGGAAAATAGCGGAACCGCCAAAAAAAATGGCGGATCCGCTATTTGATGAAAATGGCGGTTTCAGACTGATGCCAAAAGACTGAAGTGTGAAAGAGGCCTAACCCTAATGCCAACCCGATCCATAATCCTAATCACAACCCTAAGGATAATCGCAACCCTAACCTCAAAACAACCATAACCCTAATCAGAACCCTAAATCCAACACACCCCTATTCCTAATCTCAACCCTAACCTCAAACCTAACCCTAATCCCAATACACCCCTAATCCCAACCCTACCCTTAACCCTAATCCCAAACCTAACCGTAATCCCAAACGTAACCCTAATGCCAACCCTAATCCAAACCCTAATCCCAACCCTAACCCTAACTTTAGCCGCAACCCTAGTCCTAACTTTAGCCCCAACTCTAACTATAGCCCTAACTTTAGCCCCAACCCTAACCCTAAATTTAGCCCCAACCCTAACCCTAAATTTAGCTCTAACCCTAAATTTAGCCACAACCCTAGCCCTAACCCTAGCCCTAATTTTAGCCCCAACTCTTCTCTCCTGCCGGCCGGGAGATGGCAGCAGAGAGCGGGCGCACTGCGCATGCGCCCGCCATTTTCTTTTCATAGGAAGAAGCCGGCGGCCAGGAGAAGACAGGAGGACCCAGGGACACCGGTAAGTATGATAGGGTCCCCGAATCCCCCTATTTCTCTGTCCTCTGATGTGCGATCACATCAGAGGACAGAGAATTACACATCACTTTTTTTTTTTTTTTGCGGTCGCCGGTAAACAGTTAATTACCGGCGATCACAAAACATGGGTCGGTAAAAACCGACCCCGATCATGTTCTTTGGGGTCTCGGCTACCCCCAGCAGCCGAGACCCCAAAGATCTCCCAGGTGCCGGCCGGCGGGCGCACTGCGCGTGCGCCCGCCATTTTTAAGATGGCGGCGCCCATGGGGAGCCACAAGGAGCACCGGGGGAGACAGGTGAGTATCGGGGGGGCATCGGGGGCGATCGGGGACCCCATTTCTCTGTCCTCCGATGTGCGATCACATCGGAGGACAGAGAAATTAAATGGGAAATCGCGTTTTTTGTTGTTTTTTTTGCGATCGCCGGTAAACGGTTAATTACCGGCGACCGCAACTCGGGGGTCGGTAAAAAAAACCCCGAATCATGTTCTCTGAGGTCTCGGCTACCCCCGGTAACCGAGACCCCAGAGAAAATCCGACTCTGGGGGGGCGCTATTCACTTTTTCTACAGCGCCGTTAATTAACGGCGCTGTGGTTTAAGTACACTTAGCGGCCGCCGTTAAAAGGCGTATCGGCGGTCGTTAAGGGGTTAACTCAGGGTGGTAAACAATAGGAAACTCAGGGTGGAAACATCAGCAACAACATAGGTACAAGTATTTGGGTTAGCACAGAACTGTCCAGCAAGCTGAATAGCTCAGAAGGAAGCTCTGCCATCTGGTGCACAGGCGCTGCTATGTTTGAATCCTGACACCACATCCCCATTGCTTAGAATCCTTGTTGCTTTTCCGGCGTCTTTTGAACTACTAGTAATATGAAAAGCCTCCTATTTTTCAGTTGACAAATGACAGATCTGAGTAGTGTCTTATCTACTGCATTTGTTGGCACATAACATTTTTTCAATAGGTTTTTCTGATTTTTCGGAGGCAGAATGAATAAACAGCAATTCAGACATCGTCTAGTATTTTTTATGCCGTTCACAATATGGTAAAAGTGATAATCTTACTTTATTTGGGTCAATATGATTATAGCCGCACGAAGGTTGTATACCATAGTATTCAGATATTGCTATTTTGTACACTAAAATAATTTTTTTTAATTTGCTCTATTAGAATGCATCTATGGTGACTGTATATGCAATGACGGCTTCTCCTGTATGAGACTTCTGTTCTGAAATCCGACGTCACCGCCGGACCGGATTTGATGTCTATTTCTGATACCTTGCTTTTAACCACCGCACAAGTGACGTAATTTCAGCACTTTCTGTTAAACAGCTTTTCACTAGCGCTATATTTCTTCTATCTTCAAGATTGTTGTGAGTGCTATTCGGTAAGATTTCCCCAGTTATCCGTGTTTACATTTGTACACATCCCTTTTGCATTTTGAGTGCTCTATGCTCTGTATATTGTGCCTATGTGTGTTTTGTACTTTATAGTGTACATGTAATGCCATTTTATATGTTCTATATATTATACCTACTTGTACACACATACCATACTTCATATATTTCCATCCTCTCAGAGATTTATGTTTTTATTCCAACAGTGTGTTGTACTTTCACTGTATTGGTGTTGAAGATACAGAGTACTCCTCCCAATTATTACATTATGGACACCAGAAGCTATGCTTGTACTAAGCTGGTCCATATATGTACAGTATACCCATTTTTTCCCCACTATAAATGCTGTTTGTCTGCTCTGCTTTACAGTTAAATAGTAATGATGCACAGTGATCTGTCTCCGTCACCTCATTATTACTAATGTCTCTTCTTCATTCTTTCTTTATTACTTTCTTTTTTTCTCTTTCTTTCTCTTTTTTTCTTTCTTTCTTTTCACTTATTGTATTGTACTGTTGTAATTACTCACCTAAGATACTTTCAGTGGAACATTCAGTGGCCTGTTGCCTTCCATATGTGAAGCTGTTATTTTATTAACATTGAATTTTGCTAGCTTAACAGTCTTTTCTAGTTTGGTTAGCCTTATTTGCATATTATTTTATTACTTTTTTGACACTTTCTTTAGATTTGTTATGAACTATTATTATATCCATTTTTATTTTCCATATAGTGCATCATATATATATCAATCAATATCTAAGTTATTGACTAAAATGTTAGATATACATAAAAATTTGGATTGTCAATAAATACTATTTGAATCTTCAATTGAGTGTGTAGTCCTTTTGGCTTACCTTAACTCCTTTATTACCGAAACAACATTTGGCCTTAAAGCAGGATTGTGCTCAGTAACCTACAGACACTGTCAGGTTGATGCTGTTATACTGATTAAAATGATACCTGGGGTGAAGAAATCTGTCTTGTGTAATCGGTGTTGGGGTATGTTTCCACGTTCAGGAAACGCTGCGTGTTTGACGCTGGGCAGACCTGCGTAAACTGACATGCAACGCGTCTTTTCAGAACGCAGCATGTCGTCGCCGCACTATAAATTTACCATAGACTATCATTAGATGTGGTAAAACCGCATCTAATGATTAGTCACATGTGTAGTAACTGCGTAAATGCAGCTTATTACGCATGTCTGCCGGCTCACCTGTCCCGCCGCCGGAGGTCCCTTGTCCACTGCTGTTCTCGCGATAACTTATCTTATCGTGAGAACTGCCATGCTCGTGACCGGGGGTTATCTCCGGTCACTAGTCTGGTTCTCACAAACAGCTGATTGTGAGAACGCTCCAGTGTAGGTGATCACTGGAGAGTTATCTCCGGCGACCATCTACAGGCTCTGCTACATCTGGATGTCAGGCATCCAGATGTAGCAGAGCTGGACTCGCCTAGACTGTGCACATACACCATGCAACATACGACATACAACATGTACCATGCGATATGCGACATACAACATGCACCATGCGACATACAACATGTACCATGCGATATGCGACATACAACATGTACCATGCGATATGCGACATACAACATGCACCATGCGACACACAACATGTACCATGCGACATTCAACATGTGCCATACGACATGCGGCATACATGTACCATGCGATATGCACCATACAACATGTGACATACGACATGTGACATACGACATTTAACATGTGATATACAACACATACCATGCAACATACAACATGCACCATGCGACATACAACATGCACCATGTGACATGCAACATATGACATGCGACATACAACATGCACTATGCGACATACAACATGTACCATGCGACATTCAACATGTACCATGCGACATACGACATGCAACATACACGTACCATGCGATATGCAACATACAACATGCGACATACAACATGTACCATGCGAAATACAACATGCACCATGTGACATACAACATGCAACATACAGGGTGTATGCTGCTGCCACTAGGAGGCTGACACTAAGTGAATACAAAAAAGTTAGCTCCTCCTCTGCAGTATACACCACCCACTGGCTCCAGACAGAACCAGTTTAATGACCAAGCAGTAGGAGAGTATATTCATCAATGAGGTGAAATATGTGTGTGTATATATATATATATATATATATATATATATATATATATATATATATATATATATATATATATATATATGTATATATATATATGTATATATATATATATATATATATATATATATATATATATATATGTGCGTAGTGACATTTCTAGGGTTATATGTGTGACTAGTGATAAGGTACCATCTGTCCTGAAGGCAAGCCGCACCTAGATGTTAATAAGTACTTCCTTGGGACTAGTAGAAATTGTGTCTCCATATCTCACCAGGAGGTCTAGCTAGAGCCAAGAAGAAGGTAACATTTGGCACCTCTTAGGTCTTGGAGGGGAGATGCTAATTGCGGCCTGAGGTGATCTATTCCTGAGAACCTTTTCACAAGTGTCTCAAAAAAGAAAATAATATATTCATTAGTAGAGCGGCCGTGGCCAATCCAACCCAACAGCCCGCAATTATGATATTAACCTGAGGGGCCGGTCTGGAAACCTGACCTCAGACCAAAGTTATACATTTAGGCTGCAGACAGAGAATTGTGTTCACATGATGGGGGCAGCCTGAGAAGCTGGTGTGGTCCAATCTACGTTCGTCCTACCCTCAGGGAGCAGAAAGCAACTACCAGTTAGATAATTTCTGTAAGTTTCTCCTGTTTATTTTGATACTGTTTTGCATAAGTTGTATGTCTTTTTATTATCATATTTTTATACTTTTTTCTTATTGTAAGCATTGAACCTTTTGTTATTAAAGTATAAAACTTTAACAAGTTGAACTTAGAATGTTCTAAAAGAATCCATAGCCTAAGGTGTGTGAGCCTTATGAGTGATGGACATATTTTTATTAGTATTATTATTATTTTCCGGGACTCATCACCCGTGTATTCGATGAGTGGTGGCAGTGTGCATGAGCGGGTGTGTGGCCTGGGTCAGTGTGTGATTTATGCTCCCATTACAGCATAGGACAGAGGTTGAATGCTGGACTGAGAGTGGGGAGATAGATTAACTCTTGCAGGCACAACCCCAAGTCACGTGTGAGAGCAGGCACGTGATGAATAAGTGACACCACGGAGAAGGGATCCGTGACAATTGGTGGCAGAGCGGTGGGATAGAATTATTTCTATTAGAGCATTAGTGCATGGTTTAAGCAATTATTCCCTGTACTAAAGAATTGGTATCCTTGCAAGGAGTGCACCAGTTCTTCAAGGTTCAACTCAGTGCTTACTTAGACATACTTGCAAACAGTTCCCCCTCCCCGTTTTTATTTTCTATTTTTTATTTGGCAAAGGCTGTTCATCGATATGGCAGCCCAGTACAAGACGCAAAGAGGCTCTGACCGGCCTCTGTGAGCAGAGAGGAATAGAGACAGCCGGGAGATCCAGGGAGCAGCGGCTATGTTCCTTGATTGAGCATGACATGGAGCAAAGTGCTGAAGCATCTGGTCAAGGAGAGAGTCCACCTCAGAGATACCCAGCAATGCCAGCTCTCGCACCGGAGATACCTGCTGGAAATTCCAGTGCTGAGGAGCCTATGGACTGTACTTTACAAATGGACTTACAACGGCTGGGAACAAGTGATCCCAATCTGCGCATGCAGCTTATTCTACAGTACCGACAGGCTGCAGAACGCCAGGCTGAGAGAGAGGCTGCAGAACGCCAGGCTGCTGCTGCAGAACGCCGGGACCGGGCTGAGAGAGGCTGCAGAACGCAGGAACCGGGAGGACAGAGAGGCTGCAGAATGCTGGGAGGATAGAACTTTCCAGCTTCAGATGGCTCAAATAGAGAGGGGTATCAGTCCTCAGATAACCCCCTCCCAGGACATAAATCTAAGGAGACCACGTCTAGAAAACTTCCCTGTGATGGAGAAGGATACGGACTTAGATACTTTCCTGCGGTGATTTGAAAAAACTTGCAGACAGTACCATCTACCCCGTGAGCAGTGGGCTCACCCCAGGGTTGAGAGGCAAAGCCCTGGAAGTTTTTGCTGGCCTCCCACCAGAGCTAGATGCGAACTATGAGGCCATAAAAGATGCCCTGGTCAGGAAATACAACCTGACACCAGAAGTGTATCGTAGAAAGTTCTGGAACCTACAACGTGGATCAACGGACAGCTATGCGGATGTTGCGAGCACCTTGAGGACCACATTCCACCAATGGATTAGGGGACTTTCTGTTAACAGTTTTGAGGACTTAATGGATCTTATGGTCAAGGATCAACTTATTCACATGTGCCCCACGGATGTACAACAATTTGTGTGTGATCAGGAGCCACAAACTGCGGATCAGGCTGCAAGGATTGCGGACTGCTATGTGGCTAACACGATGCCTGAGGTGCGGAAGCCATCGGGATTCAGCTGGAGGGGAGGTAAGCCAAACAGGAACCCTTCTCCCTCTGCCGGCCGATCACCAGTGCTGTCCAAGCCCACCTTCTATGGGGCCCCGGGGAATAGACATTCTCTAGGCGATGCACGCCGGTGCTTCTCCTGCAACAAACTGGGACATGTTAGCGCTGTCTGCCCTGATAGGGAGAAATGCCCAACTACCACCACAAAGCCGTCTGTGCCCCCACCGTCTGTCCTCTTTGTAGCCGGCTCTGATGCGAGGGCGAATGAGAACTGTCAATCTGTCACTGGCAATAAAGTCACCATTGGTCTCAGAGACACTGGGGCAGAGGTGACCCTGGTGCGTCCAGCCATGATAACCCCTGCCGATATCATACCAGGAAAGACTATGTCTATAACCGGGATTGGAGGGGTAAGCCCTGCCGTGCCCATGGCCCGTGTGTACCTGGACTGGGGAGCAGGGAAAGGACTGAGAGAAGTGGGAGTATCAGGCTATTCCCACCAATGTGTTGCTAGGCACGGACCTGGGGAGGATGGTGTCCCACTATGTTCCTCCCTTGCAAGTAAATGATGCAGACAATGTGGGAGAAAGTGACCCACCTGAGATCCCGTGCGAGGAGGGAAAATGTCCCATTGCACAGGACTGTAATTATGTGGCAGCTGTGACCCGGAGTCAGGCTGCGGCTCAGACTCAGGCCCAGAGATTAGAGGATGAGTCTCAGACAGAACTGCCAGGACAGGAGGCCCATACTGTGGTCCTGGAGCCTCCATACATGGCAGACTCACCAAGGTCCCTGATAAGACACTGAAAACTCAGCTTCAGACCAGGGCCTGCAGGCTGACCGTCAGAGCTTCCAGGAGGCCCTGCAGACAGAGGTCAGTCTGGAGGAGCTCAGATGTCTTGCAGACCGACCCCCTGCTGCTTCTGACAAGGAGAGAGTATACTGGGACCAGGGCAGACTGTATACAGAGACTATCCCCATGGATACTACAGAATCTTGGGACTATGAACGGCGGCTGATCGTCCCTTATCCATTTAGGGAACAATTATTGAGGATTGCCCATGAAATTCCTTTGGCCGGACACCTTGGAATACATAAGACTAAAGCTCGCCTGACACATAACTTCTATTGGCCCAAGATGGGGACAGATATTGCCAATTACTGCCGATCATGTGTAGTTTGTCAGAGAGTTAGGTAGTCCGGGAATATACAGAAAGCTCCATTGATACCACTGTCTGTGATCGATGAACCTTTCCAGCAAGTGGCTGTGGATATCATAGGGCCACTTGCAATCCCTAGCAGTTCTGGCAAAAAGTACATTCTCACAGTGGTGGACTATGCTACACGATACCCAGAAGCTGTGGCACTGTCCTCCATCCGAGCAGACAATGTGGCGGATGCTTTATTGACTGTGTTCTCTCCTGTGGGTTTCCCCAGGGAAATGTTGACCGATCAGGGAACCCAGTTCATGTCTGATCTGATGGAAAGCCTCTGTGAAAGAATACAAGTACAGCATTTTGTGGCCAGCGCCTATCATCCGCAAACCAACGGACTCTGCGAGAACATTAAAGCAAATGCTCAAAATGCTGGTGGAGACTGAAGGGAGAGACTGGGAGCGGTACCTCCCCCATCTGTTGTTTGCCTACAGAGAGGTACCCGAGACGTCTACTGGATTCTCCCCCTTTGAACTGGTTTATGGGAGGAGGGTCAGGGGGCCACTTGATTTGATTAAGGACTGTTGGGGAGGAAGACAAGACCCCAGAACTACTGGAGTCTCTGGTCGAATATGTACTGGGGCTCAGAGAGAGAATGCAAAAACTGAGCAACCTGGCCCATGAGAACGTGACCCAGGCCCAAATCAACCAGAAGGTCTGGTACGACCGTAATGCCAGACTGAGGGCCTACGAGGAAGGGCAGAAGGTTTGGGTGTTGGTCCCTATGTTACAGAATAAATTGCAGGCCGCATGGGAGGGACCATATACTGTACATACAGTTGTGGCCAAAAGTATTGACACCCCTACAATTCTGTCAGATAATACTCAGTTTCTTCCTGAAAATGATTGCAAACACAAATTCTTTGCTATTATTTTCTTCATTTAATTTGTCTTAAATGAAAAAACACAAAAAGAATTGTCCTAAAGCCAAATTGGATATAATTCCCCACCAGACATAAAAAAAGGGGGTGGACAAAAGTATTGGCACTGCTCTAAAAATCATGTGATGCTTCTCTAATTTGTGTAATTAACAGCACCTGTAACTTACCTGTGGCACCTAACAGGTGTTGGCAATAACTAAATCACACTTGCAGCCAGTTGACATGGCATAAAGTTGACTCAACCTCTGTCCTGTGTCCTTGTGTGTACCACGTTGAGCATGGAGAAAAGAAAGAAGACCAAAGAACTGTCTAAGGACTTGGGAAACCAAATTGTGAGGAAGCATGAGCAATCTCAAGGCTACAAGTCCATCTCCAAAGACCTGAATGTTCCTGTGTCTACCGTGTGCAGTGTCATCAAGAAGTCTAAAGCCCATGGCACTGTGGCTAACCTCCCTAGATGTGGACGGAAAAGAAAAATTGACAAGAGATTTCAATGCAGGATTGTGCGGATGTTGGATAAAGAACCTCGACTAACATCCAAACAAGTTCAAGCTGCCCTGCAGTCCGAGGGTACAACAGTGTCAACCCGTACTATCCGTCGGCGTCTGAATGAAAAGGGACTGTATGGTAGGAGACACAGGAAGACCCCACTTCTTACCCCGAGATATAAAAAAGCCAGGCTGGAGTTTGCCAAAACTTACCTGAAAAAGCCTAAAACGTTTTGGAAGAATGTTCTCTGGTCAGATGAGACAAAAGTAGAGCTTTTTGGGCAAAGGCATCAACATAGAGTTTACAGGAGAAAAAAAGAGGCATTCAAAGAAAAGAATGCGGTCCCTACAGTCAAACATGGTGGAGGTTCCCTGATGTTTTGGGGTTGCTTTGCTGCCTCTGGCACTGGACTGCTTGACCGTGTGCATGGCATTATGAAGTCTGAAGACTACCAACAAATTTTGCAGCGTAATATAGGGCCCAGCGTGAGAAAGCTGGCTCTCCCTCAGAGGTCATGGGTCTTCCAGCAGGACAATGACCCAAAACACACTTCAAAAAGCACTAGAAAATCTTTTGAGAGAAAGCACTGGAGACTTCTAAGGTGGCCAGCAATGAGTCCAGACCTGAATCCCATAGAACACCTGTGGAGAGATCTAAAAATGGCAGTTTGGAGAAGGCACCCTTCAAAATTGTCTCCAGGAGTCCTCAGTGTGAGGAATCCTTTTCTGCCCTAAAGTCGGCATTGGTTAGTTCACCCGTCCTGCAGGCCCCAGATTTCACTCGCCGATTTATAGTGCAGACAGATGCCAGCACCTATGGGCTAGGTGCGGTTCTCAGCCAGGTGAAGCAACAAGGAGAGGAACACCCAATTCTGTACCTAAGCTGGAAACTCCTGCCCAGAGAAGTGGCTTATGCCACCATTGAAAAAGAATGTTTGGCAATTGTGTGGGCTCTGCAGAAGCTGCAACCATACCTCTATGGGCGCAACTTCACCGTGATCACAGATCATAACCCATTGAGTTGGCTCAACAGAGTAGTTGGGGACAATGGGAAATTGCCTAGATGGAGCTTGATACTTCAGCAATATGATTTCACAATTCAGCACAAGAAGGGAGTTGATCATGGCAATGCTGATGGCCTGTCTCGCGAAGATGGGGCAGAACCAGATACGTGCTCAGGAGCTGACCTGTAAGTCAACCCCCATGCACGTTCATAAGGAGGGAGGTGTGGTGAAATATGTGTGTATATATATATCTATATGTGTATAGTGCCATATGTCTAGGGTTATGTGTGACTAGTGATAAGGTAACATCTGTCCTGAAGGCAAGTCACACCTAGGCTTTAATAGGTACTTCCTTGGGACTACGGTAGTAGAAAGTGTCTCCATATCTCACCAGGAGGTCTAGCTAGAGCCAAGATGAAGGTAACATTTGGCACCTCTTAGGTCTTGGAGGGGAGATGCTAATTGCAGCCTGAGGTGATCTATTCCTGAGAACCTTTTCACAAGTGTCTCAAAAGAGAAAATAATATATTCATTAGTAGAGCGGCCGTGGCCAATCAAACAGCCCGCAATTATGATATTAACCTGAGGGGCCGGTCTGGAAACCTGACCTCAGACCAAATTTATACATTTAGGCTGCAGTCAGAGAATTGTGTTCACATGATGGGGGCAGCCTGAGAAGCTGGTGTGGTCCAATCTACGTTCGTCCTACCCTCAGGGAGCAGAAAGCAACTACCAGTTAGATAATTTCTGTAAGTTTCTTCTGTTTATTTTGATACTGTTTTGCATAAGTTGTATGTCTTTTTATTATCATATTTTTATACCTTTTTCTTATTGTAAGCATTGAACATTTTGTTATTAAAGTATAAAACTTTAACAAGTTGAACCTTGAATGTTCTAAAAGAATCCATAGCCTAAGGTGTGTGAGCCTTATGAGTGATAGACATATTTTTATTAGTATTATTATTTTCCGGGACTCATCGCCCGTGTATTCGATGAGTGGTGGCAGCGTGCATGAGCGGGTGTGTGGCCTGGGTCAGTGTGTGATTTATGCTCCCATTACAGCATAGGACAGAGGTTGAATGCTGGACTGAGAGTGGGGAGATAGATTAACCCTTGCAGGCACAACCCCAAGTCACGTGTGAGAGCAGGCATGTGACGAATAAGTGACACCACGGAGAAGGGATCCGTGACAATCAAGAATAGGTACAACATGTTAAATTAGAAAAACAATAATAGCCATCAGGCCAACAGGGTGGGTGCTGTGTCTCCCAATGAGTGACTCGGAGAAAAGGATTTTACGGTAAGTACACAAATATCCCTGTTTCTCCTTCGCCACATTGGGGGACACAGGACCGTGGGATGTCCCAAAGCAGTCCCTGGGTGGGAAATAACATAACAGAGTAAACTCCCGGCATCCGCTGTCTAAAGATGCGCTACCGCTGCCTGCAAAATCCATCTACCCAGGCCCGCATCTGCTGGTGCCTGAGTATGGACATTGTAATGCTTTGAGAAAGTGTGCAGGCTAGACCAGGTCACCACCTTACAAACCTACTCCACAGACGCTTGATGCTGAATGGCCCATGAAGCACCTACGGACTGAGTGGAGTGTGCCTTGATCCCCACTGGAATAGGCTTGTCGCTTCTTAAATAGCCGACCGAATTCATCTGGCTATTGCCGACTTAGAAGCGGCTGATCCCTACCGGTGCCCCTCCGGGAGCATGAACAGGGCGTCCGTCTCATGAAAAGGTGCCATCTTAGACACGTACCTAGTGAGAACCCTTACAAAGAATCCGAAGAGTGAAAAGATTTCTCCAAAAGGTGCACCGGTGCTGGGCAAAAGGAGGGTAGGACAATATCCTCGTTAAGGAGAAACAACGACACCACTTTTGGAAGGAAGGACGGGGACGGCCTGAGGACCACTTTGTCTCTGTGAAAAGACAGAAAAGGAGCTCGGCAGGAGAGAGCAACTAACTCCAAGACCCTTCTGATTTATGTTACCACGACTAGGAAGGCGACCTTCCATGAGAGGTGGGAGAGAGAGAGAGTAACGGTTCGAAGGTAGATTCCTATAGGAAACATAGGACCAAGTTAAAGGGAACCTGTCACCACGTTTTTGGAAGATGGGATAAAAATAGCGTTAAATAGGGGCAGAGGTGGGCGTTACATTAGTGTGTGTGTTATGCGTTTATTACCCACCTAAGTTGCCGAAATAACTTTGCAAAGTCTCCGTTTTCGCCTGTCAATCAGGCTGGTCAGGTCGCATGGGCGTTGTCTTCCCCCAGATTTGGCGTAGTTTTCCGTTGGTGGCGTAGTGGTGTGCGCATGCCCAAAGTCCGGAATCCTCTTCCAGGGGATTTAAAATAGCGCGGTGTTCGTTATTGCATTGGTGATCGGTGGGCGCGGCCATCTTCCTTTGGCCGCGCGTGCGCAGAAGCGGCGCTCTGCTGGCCGCGGCTTCAGGAAAATGGCCGCCGCGATATCCATCTGCGCACGCGCGGCATCCCGCGGCCATTTTCCTGAAGCCGCGGCCCGCAGAGCGCCGCTTCTGCGCACGCGCGGCCAAAGGAAGATGGCCGCGCCCACCGATCACCAATGCAATAACGAACACCGCGCTATTTTAAATCCCCTGGAAGAGGATTCCGGACTTTGGGCATGCGCACACCACTACGCCACCAACGGAAAACTACGCCAAATCTGGGTGAAGACACCACGCCCATGTGACCTGACCAGCCTGATTGACAGGCGAAAACGGAGACTTTGCAAAGTTATTTCGGCAACTTAGGTGGGTAATAAACGCATAACACACACACTAATGTAACGCCCACCTCTGCCCCTATTTAACGCTATTTTTATCCCATCTTCCAAAAACGTGGTGACAGGTTCCCTTTAAGGCCCCAGGCGTCTAAGGGCGCTCTGTAGGGAGGTACCACATGAGAGACTCCCAGAAGAAAGTTCTCACCTGCGGTTTGGAAGAGACTTTATGCTTGAAGCAATATGGACAAGGAAGACCTGCCCTTAGAGTGAGCTCGGCGCTAGACCCGAGTCCAGACCAGACTGAAGGTTGACCTCGGCCTCTACACCAATAAAAAAAGGCTTTCCAGGTCCGATGATAGATGCGTACCGACACCGGCTTCTGAGCATTAACCATGGTGGAAACTACATCATGAGAGAAATCAGCTACGAGTTATAGTGGTCAAACGGGCCCTGAAAGGCAGGTCCGCTCGATTTGGTAGTCGCCAAGGGACGTCTGCGACAAGCTGCACTAATTTTGCGTACCACGCTCGGCGTGGCCAGCAACTAGGATCACCGGTACTCCCTCCACTTTGATCTTCCTGAGGTCTTCGGAAGCAAAAGCAATGGGGGCAGGTAGTGAAGATGAAAACTGACTCCACGGAGGGACAAGCGCGTCCACCCGATGGCTCTCGGGTCCCAGGATCAAGCTACAAACTCGAGCATCTTTGCATTCAACCAGGATGCTATCAGGTCCACGTCCAGAGTCCTCTAGTGAAGACAGGCCAGCTGGAAAATCTCCGGATGGAGAGACCACTGTCCCGAGGCAAGGCTTTGATGGCGGAGGAAGTCCGCAGCCCAGTTTTCCATGCTCAGGAGTGAACAGCCGGATCGTTCAGATCTTCAGGACATTGATGGGAAGAGAAGACTCCTGAGGAGACCAATTCCCCTGGGCAGTGTGATGACGTGGGAGAAGAGGCTCCTGTCACATGCGTCCAAAAGCACATGTTGTCCCTCATGCCAAGGCGGATGGAGCGAAGAGATGATTGGCAAAGTGCTCGGGCCCCTTGCTGAAGGGCTAGCAAGACGAACAAGCCGAAGGGCAAGGCTGAGATGAAAATGTTCTTCGCAGATGGCGAAGCGCAGGAACCCTTGGAGAGGGGAGACTCCATCTTCAAATGCCGTACTCTGACAAAATTGTTCAGAAGCTTTAGGCCCAAGATGGCCCTGGCTGTACCATCCTCTTTTGGGACCCCAAACAGATTAGATTAGAATAGAAACCCTTGAACTTCTTGTTTCCCGGAACTGGGGTAATGGGGTCTTGTGGAGTGACTCAGAATGGGAAATGCTAGTCATGAATGGCGAAACAAAGGAATCTCTGGTAGGGAGGAAAGATCGGGATATGTAGGTAAGCATCTCGGATGTCGATGGATGCCAAAAAACTCTCCCCTCTTCCATAGAAGCGAAGACTGAACGCAGAGATTAAATGCGAAAATGACGAACCTTGACAAACTTGTTTAGAAGTTTGAGGTCTTGCAAACGACGGATAGACAGGCCTGACTGAATAGAAGTAGGCGGCCGCCCACCCTGCCAGTGTTGACCAGACGACGCCAGGAGTCAGCGGCATAAAATCTCTGAGACCTAGATCCCTTAGATCTCAACTGTTTAGGGCGAGATTACCATTGTCGACTAGATCTGTAGGAGACTCGAGAACCTCTGTCCCTGTGTGGGGAGCGACCTGACCCAGGGGAGGTAGTGTGTCATGAATCCCCAATGGCTAGGGATAGCACAGGACAAGCAAAGTACAAATAAATAACGGACGAGCTCTAGGGTGATGGAACCTGGGCTGACCGCTGCCCTACGCCTGACAAACGCAACTAGAGATAGCCAGGGAGCGTGCCTACGTTGGTTCTAGACGCCACGCACCAGCCTAAGAGCTAACTAGTACTGCAGAGAAAATAAAGACCTCACTTGCCTCCAGAGGAATGAACCCCAAAAGATATAGTTGCCCCCTCACATGTATTGACGGTGAAATGAGAGGAAGGCACACACATAGAGATGATATATATAGATTTAGCAAATTGAGGCCCGCTGTAAACTAGAAAGCAGAACGATACAAAAGGGGACTGAGCGGTCAGCAAAAAACCCTAATCAAAAAAACCATCCTGAGATTACAAGAACCCATGTGCCAACTCATGGCACATGGGGAGAACCTCAGTCCACTAGAGCTACCAGCTAGCATAGAGACATAATAAGCAAGCTGGACAAAAAACCAAACAACTGAAAATCAGCACTTAGCTTATCCTGAAAGATCTGGGAGCAGGTAGGCAGGAACCAAACAGAGCACATCTGAATACATTGATAGCCGGCAAGGGAATGACAGAAAGGCCAGGTAAAATAGGAAACACCCAGCCTCTGATGGACAGGTGGAAACCAAAGGCCGCAACCCACCAAAGTCACCCAGTACCAGCAGTAACCACCAGAGGGAGCCCACAAACAGAATCCACAACAGTACCCCCCCCTTGAGGAGGGGTCACCGAACCCTCACGAGAACCCCCAGGGCGATCAGGGTGAGCTCTATGGAAGGCGCGGACCAAATCAGTCGCATGAACATCGGAGGCGACCACCCAGGAATTATCCTCCTGACCATAACCCTTCCACTTAACCAAATACTGGAGTTTGCGTCTGGAAACACGAGAATCCAAGATCTTCTCAACAACATACTCCAATTCTCCCTCCACCAGCACCGGAGCAGGAGGCTCAACCGAAGGAACAACGGGCACCTCATACCTCCGCAACAACGACCGATGGAACACATTATGAATAGCAAACGATGCTGGGAGATCCAAACGAAAAGATACAGGGTTAAGAATCTCCGAGATCCTATAAGGACCAATGAACCGAGGCTTGAACTTAGGAGAAGAGACCTTCTTAGGGACAAAACGAGAAGACAACCACACCAAATCCCCAACAAGAAGTCGGGGACCCACGCGGCGACGGCGATTAGCAAACTGCTGAGTCTTCTCCTGAGATAACTTCAAATTGTCCACCACCTGATTCCAAATCTGATGTAGCCTGTCCACCACCATGTCCACTCCAGGACAATCCGAAGACTCCACCTGACCAGAGGAAAAACGAGGATGAAACCCCGAATTACAAAAAAAAGGAGAGACCAACGTGGCAGAACTAGCCCGATTATTAAGAGCAAATTCGGCCAGTGGCAAAAAAGCAACCCAGTCATCCTGGTCAGCAGAAACAAAACACCTCAAATAAGTTTCCAAGGTCTGATTAGTTCGCTCCGTCTGGCCATTCGTCTGAGGATGGAATGCAGACGAGAAAGACAAATCAATGCCCATCTTGGCACAAAACGTCCACCAAAATCTAGACACAAACTGGGATCCCCTGTCAGAAACGATATTCTCCGGAATCCCATGCAAACGAACCACGTTCTGAAAAAATAAAGGGACCAACTCAGAGGAGGAAGGCAACTTAGGCAAGGGCACCAAATGAACCATCTTAGAAAAGAGGTCACACACAACCCAGATAACGGACATTTTCTGTGAAACCGGGAGATCAGAAATAAAATCCATGGAAATGTGCGTCCAAGGCCTCTTCGGGATGGGCAAGGATAACAACAACCCACTGGCCCGAGAACAGCAAGGCTTAGCTCGAGCACACACTTCACAAGACTGCACAAAGGTACGCACATCCCTAGACAAGGAAGGCCACCAAAAAGACCTGGCCACCAAGTCTCTAGTACCAAATATTCCAGGATGACCAGCCAACACAGAAGAATGGACCTCGGAGATGACTCTACTGGTCCAATCATCCGGAACAAACAGTCTTTCTGGTGGACAACGATCCGGTTTATCCACCTGAAACTCCTGCAATGCACGTCGCAAGTCTGGGGATACGGCGGACAATATTACCCCATCCCCAAGGATACCAGTAGGCCCAGAGTCTCCAGGAGAGTCAGGCACAAAACTCCTGGAAAGAGCATCTGCCTTCACATTCTTTGAACCTGGCAGGTATGAAACCACAAAATTGAAACGAGAAAAAAACAACGACCAACGAGCCTGTCTAGGATTCAAACGCCTGGCAGACTCAAGGTAAATGAGATTCTTGTGATCAGTCAAGACCACCACACGATGTTTAGCACCCTCAAGCCAATGACGCCACTCCTCAAATGCCCACTTCATGGCCAAAAGCTCCCGATTACCCACATCATAATTGCGCTCGGCGGGCGAGAATTTTCTAGAGAAGAATGCACATGGCTTCATCACCGAGCCATCAGAACTTCTCTGTGACAAAACCGCCCCCGCTCCAATCTCGGAAGCATCAACCTCAACCTGAAAAGGAAGTGAAACATCTGGTTGACACAACACAGGAGCAGAAGAAAACCGGCGCTTAAGTTCCTGAAAGGCCCCCACAGCCGCAGGAGACCAATTAGCAACATCAGCACCCTTTTTAGTTAAATCAGTCAAAGGTTTAACAACACTGGAATAATTTGCAATGAACCGACAATAAAAATTAGCAAACCCCAAGAACTTCTGTAGGCTCTTAACAGATGTAGGTTGTGTCCAGTCACAAATTGCCTGAACCTTAACGGGATCCATCTCAATAGTAGAAGGAGAAAAAATGTACCCCAAAAAAGAAATCTTCTGGACTCCGAAGAGACACTTTGAGCCCTTCACAAACAGAGAATTGGCCCGCAGAACCTGAAACACCTTCCTGACCTGTAGAACATGAGACTCCCAGTCATCAGAAAACACCAAAATATCATCCAAATACACAATCATAAACTTATCCAGATATTCACGGAAAATATTGTGCATAAAGGACTGGAAGACTGACGGAGCATTGGAGAGTCCAAAAGGCATTACCAAATACTCAAAATGGCCCTCAGGCGTATTAAATGCGGTTTTCCACTCATCACCTTGTTTTATCCGCACCAGATTATACGCACCGCGAAGATCTATCTTAGTGAACCACCTAGCCCCCTTAATGCGAGCAAACAAGTCAGTCAATAATGGCAATGGATACTGATATTTGACTGTAATCTTATTCAGAAGGCGATAATCTATACAAGGCCTCAGGGAACCATCTTTTTTTGCCACGAAAAAAAAACCTGCTCCCAGAGGGGACGAAGATGGACGAATATGTCCCTTTTCCAAGGACTCCTTAAAGGGAACCTGTCACCACGTTTTTGGAAGATGGGATAAAAATAGCGTTAAATAGGGGCAGAGGTGGGCGTTACATTAGTGTGTTTGTTATGCGTTTATTACCCACCTAAGTTGCCGAAATACCTTTGCAAAGTCTCCGTTTTCGCCTGTCAATCAGGCTGGTCTGGTCAAAAGGGCGTTGTCTTCCCCCAGATTTTGCGTAGTTTTCCGTTGGTGGCGTAGTGGTGTGCGCATGCCCAAGGTCCCGAATCCTCTGCCAGGGGATTTAAAAGAGCGCGCTGTTCGTTTTCATTGGTGATCGGTGGGCGCGGCCATCTTCCTTTGGCCGCGCGTGCGCAGAAGCGGCGCTCTGCTGGCCGCGGCTTCAGGAAAATGGCCGCCGCGATATCCATCTGCGCACGCGCGGCATCCCGCGGCCATTTTCCTGAAGCCGCGGCCAGCAGAGCGCCGCTTCTGCGCACGCGCGGCCAAAGGAAGATGGCCGCGCCCACCGATCACCAATGAAAACGAACAGCGCGCTCTTTTAAATCCCCTGGCAGAGGATTCAGGACTTTGGGCATGCGCACACCACTACGCCACCAACGGAAAACTACGCAAAATCTGGGGGAAGACAAGACGCCCTTTTGACCAGACCAGCCTGATTGACAGGCGAAAACGGAGACTTTGCAAAGGTATTTCGGCAACTTAGGTGGGTAATAAACGCATAACAAACACACTAATGTAATGCCCACCTCTGCCCCTATTTAACGCTATTTTTATCCCATCTTCCAAAAACGTGGTGACAGGTTCCCTTTAATATAATTCCGCATAGCAGTATGCTCTGGCAGTGACAGATTAAATAAATGACCCTTAGGGAACTTACTGCCAGGAATCAATTCTATAGCACAGTCACAATCTCTATGAGGAGGGAGCGAATTGAGCTTAGGCTCCTCAAAAACATCCCTATAGTCAGACAAAAACTCAGGGATCTCAGAAGGAGTAGATGAAGCGATAGAAATCGGAGGTGCATCATCATGAACCCCCTGACATCCCCAGCTTAACACAGACATTGTTTTCCAGTCCAGGACAGGATTATGAGCTTGTAACCATGGCAGACCCAGCACTAGTACATCATGTAAATTATACAGTACAAGGAAGCGAATCACCTCCTGATGAACGGGAGTCATGCGCATGGTCACTTGTGTCCAATACTGCGGTTTATTCATAGCCAATGGTGTAGAGTCAATTCCCTTCAGAGGAATAGGGACTTCCAGAGGCTCCAGACTAAAACCGCAGCGTTTAGCAAATGACCAATCCATAAGACTCAGGGCAGTGCCCGAATCCACATAGGCATCAACGGAAATGGAAGACAGTGAAAAAATCAGAGTCACAGACAAAATGAACTTAGGCTGCAGAGTACCAATGGCAAAAGATTTATCAAGCTTTTTTGTGCGTTTAGAGCATGCTGATATAACATGAGCTGAATCACCACAATAAAAACACAATCCATTTTTCCGCCTATAATTTTGCCGTTCACTTCTGGACTGAATTCTATCACATTGCATAGTCTCAGGTGCCTGTTCAGAAGACACCGCCAACTGGTGCACGGGTTTGCGCTCCCGCAAACGCCGATCAATCTGAATGGCCATAGCCATAGACTCATTCAGACCTGTAGGCGTAGGGAACCCCACCATAATATCCTTAATGGCCTCAGAAAGACCATCTCTTAAGCTTGCAGCCAGGGCGCACTCATTCCACTGAGTAAGCACCGACCATTTCCGAAATTTTTGACAATATATTTCCGCTTCATCATGCCCCTGAGAGAGGGCTAATAAAGCCTTTTCAGCCTGAATCTCCAGGTTGGGTTCCTCATAGAGCAATCCCAATGCCAGAAAAAACGCATCCACACTGAGCAATGCAGGATCCCCTGGTGCCAATGCAAATGCCCAATTCTGAGGGTCGCCCCGCAGGAAAGATATTACAATCCTGACCTGTTGAGCAGGGTCTCCAGAGGAGCGAGATTTTAAAGAAAGAAACAATTTACAATTGTTCCTGAAATTCAGGAAGGTAGATCTATCTCCAGAGAAGAACTCTGGAATAGGAATTCTAGGTTCAGACATGGGAGTGTGAACAACAAAATCCTGTATGTTTTGAACTTTTGCCGCGAGATTACTCAGGCTGGAAGCCAAACTCTGGACATCCATGTTAAACAGCTAAGATCAGAGCCATTCAAGGGTTAAGAGGAGGTAAGAAGCAGCTAGACAGCAATTAAGGGCTAGGCAGCAAAACTCTGAAGGGAAAAAAAAAAAAATTCCCTTAAACACTTCTTTTTCTCCTGCTTCAGCCCAAACAATTAACACTTTGTGGCCGGCTATACTGTCATGAATCCCCAATGGCTAGGGATAGCACAGGACAAGCAAAGTACAAATAAATAACGGACGAGCTCTAGGGTGATGGAACCTGGGCTGACCGCTGCCCTACGCCTGACAAACGCAACTAGAGATAGCCAGGGAGCGTGCCTACGTTGGTTCTAGACGCCACGCACCAGCCTAAGAGCTAACTAGTACTGCAGAGAAAATAAAGACCTCACTTGCCTCCAGAGGAATGAACCCCAAAAGATATAGTTGCCCCCTCACATGTATTGACGGTGAAATGAGAGGAAGGCACACACATAGAGATGATATATATAGATTTAGCAAATTGAGGCCCGCTGTAAACTAGAAAGCAGAACGATACAAAAGGGGACTGAGCGGTCAGCAAAAAACCCTAATCAAAAAACCATCCTGAGATTACAAGAACCCATGTGCCAACTCATGGCACATGGGGAGAACCTCAGTCCACTAGAGCTACCAGCTAGCATAGAGACATAATAAGCAAGCTGGACAAAAAACCAAACAACTGAAAATCAGCACTTAGCTTATCCTGAAAGATCTGGGAGCAGGTAGGCAGGAACCAAACAGAGCACATCTGAATACATTGATAGCTGGCAAGGGAATGACAGAAAGGCCAGGTAAAATAGGAAACACCCAGCCTCTGATGGACAGGTGGAAACCAAAGGCCGCAACCCACCAAAGTCACCCAGTACCAGCAGTAACCACCAGAGGGAGCCCACAAACAGAATCCACAACAGTAGTGGCAGCGGACCAACCCGGGTTGGAGCAAAAGGATCGGAAACTGAACTGTTGATCTCTCCGAAAAGGACGCCTAAGCCTCTGCTGGGGAAGAAATTTCCTCTTTCCTCCTGTGGCATCAGAAAAAAAAGCTGATCCACTTTCTCATAAAATAGGTGACTGCTCTGGAAAGGCAGAGATATCAAGCGCTTTCCACTCTGAGCATAATGCTCTGCTGATCGTGACTGCGTTCACTGCCAGTAGAGCAGAACAGCCAGCCGCATCCAAGATGTGTGTACCAAGTTATCTCCAGCCCAAGAAATTTGACTGGCAAGATGTACTGCTTCAGAGGGGATAATTACCGCTCTGAATGGATTTGGCCAGGGTATCTGCACAGAAGACTATCGCCTTAGAAACCCATGCTGCTGCGAATGAAGGACAAGGGGCCGAGCCTGAGGCCTCAAAAAACAGAGTGAGCAAGGTGTTCTATCTGACGGTCTGTGAGATTTTAAAGGATGATCCATCCTGTATGGATAAAAGGGTCTTGGATGCCAGGCGAGACACTGGCGGGTCTACAACAGGGGATTCAGCCCAGTCCTTCCTCGGCACAGCCGAAAAAGGATATTTCGCTTTAAGAGACTTTTGTCCTGTGAAGCGTTGGTCCAGTTGCTCCCTGTAATGATTGAGTGTGGCTGTAAACTCAGGGTGGACTGCAAAAGTCTTAAGGGGCGTTTAGTCCTGTTAAAGGACATGGCTTGATCTGGAACGGAATCAGATTTCTCTTCAACGTTTAATGTCAGATTGACCACCTCAATCAGTGCATCCACCGTTCTTACGGAACGCTTCACGAATTTGCGTGTCCTCCTTACGCAGGGGCCATGCTAATCTTCTGCATCGTTCCAATTTTAGTATATGTGCTGCCGAAGCGAGCACCTGGAAGTCTGGCGAATCCAAGTCCAAGGAGCTGTCCGATTTGTAATCGGAATCACGGTCGTTACTGACCCCTGGAGAGGGAGAGCAAGAAGCAGAACTCGCGGACAAGAATGCACGAGAATGCCCTGGGGACGTGCTGCGGATACTTTTCCTGGACACCTGTAGTGCTCTCTCATAGCTGACCCCTGCTTTAAGTTGGGACATTGTACCCTTCTAACTGTTCCTTTTAAAAACGTAGGGAATTCCTGCAATAAAAAGGATACAGCAGGGAGGAGGAAGGTGCTCTAATGCAGCGCTCCCATACCCAGATCCTGTGTCCTCAGGTCCTTCTGTGTGGCACTGTAGCTGCTGAGCCTCCCCAGAGAGTGCTGACACCGCGGCTCAGATGTTCCCGACAATTTGCCTCAGAGACCACTGCTGGATGCCAGTGTGTGTCCGGAGGGTCCGTGGGAGGAGGGGAGATGGCCACTGAGATTAGAAGAGACGCTTCTTGTCCTGTACGAGAAGCACCAGAAAGGTGGGCGGAGCTGCTGGGATGCATCATAGCGGGGGCCGAGTTACAGAATGTGGCCTAGCAGAGAACTGAAGCCGGGGACTAAATTTATCAGCACCAGTACCCGAAGGGCCAGGGAGCGCCGCCGCCAGGAGAAGCCCCCCTCTATCCAGCACCACCACAGACCACCTGCCCAGAGCACTCCAGCCCAGGCACTTACCCGGAGAAGCTGCCAGGTGGCAGGTAAGCCAGCGATATGCGGCGGGTACATGTCCTCCTGCCGCCGCCGCTGCTGGTCTTGGACAGTTCAGGGGTAAAGGAATCATCCTCGATCCACCATCCCTTTAATGGGGAGGTGGAGAAAGTCCGCCTCCTTGTACCATCCGCTTTAACAGTGATGGTGCAGTGGGGGCTGATGGAATGCCACGAGGTGGGCCTCTGTACATCCAAAGGGTTAATCCCCTAGGATGGGACAGGGCTAATGTCCGGCATTAGGCCTGGCTGTGGAAGAGTAACGTGGAGACGACACTCCATGTGCTCGTCCGTAAGGTGTGGGGAGATCGGTGCCCTTGAAGGGGCCCGTCGCCCCTAAGAAAAATTCAGGTCAGGCGTGGCATCCCACGTCGCAGGAGAGGATACGGAGAGGCGACACTCTCCGTGCTTGCCTGTTGATGGTTCGAGGAGATCGGAACCTTGAAAGGATCCGTCGCCCCATTCGTCTGTAGTAAAAATCAAAAATGAAAAAGACGAAAAATAAAATAAAAAACTTTAGGTCTGAAGACCAGACCAGTGTGCCTCCTACGGACACTAAGCAAAAACTGGTTCTGTCTGGACACAGTGGGTGGTGTATACTGCAGAGGAGGAGCTAACTTTTTTTTGTATTGACTTGTGTCAGCAGCATACACCCACGGTCCTGTGTCCCCCAATGTGGCGAAGGAGAAATTTGGATTGTTAATAAATACCATTTGAAATTTGGATTGTTAATAAATACCATTTGAATGTTCAATTGAGTGTTTAGTCTTTTTGACCTACCTTAACTCCTTTATTACTGAAACCACATTTGGCCTTAAAGATCAAGCCACATTTCTCAATCTGATGTGTCACTTAATGTTGTAATAACTAATATGTCATATATTTATCAATAAAATGTGCTTATATTTTCGAAATCATCAGAGATTTGGTGAAAATTTTGAAAAATTCACTTTTTTATTTCTTATACAAACTTTGAATTTTTATGCCCTTTCTGCAGATAGTCGTACCAAACGAAAATGTACGGTAAATTTGCTGCTAAACTTTTAAACCTTATAACATCCCAACAGAATAAAAGATTACTGAAAAAATGATGATGATGTAAAGTAAACATATAGGAAATGTTCATTATTAAAATGTGTACGTAACATCTGCATAATATTTTCAGCGTCTTTTCTTTTGTTAGAAGGGTTAAAAGTTTAGCAGCAAATTTACATTATTTTCAAGAAAATTTACAAATCCTATTTATTTATGAACCTATATAGGTTTTAAGTGACTGAGCAATTTATTTGGGTGAACCCTCCCAAAAGTGATAACATTAATATTCTTAATTAAAACCATACTTCGCCCATTCCTCCGATGCCCTCATCATCTGCAAAAGAGGTAAAAAAACAAAAACAACAACAGTATTCCTCACCTTTCCGCAGAGATGCTTTTAATCCAATAGTCCCACGATGTGTCCAGCCCCGCTACGTCTAGATGGCAGGTTGCATGGTGCGACCATGCAGCCTGTCATCCAGCAGGGAAACTGAGCACTGTGTGCTCTGCGTCTGTGTGTGAACTCGTATATGTATATATACACTGCTCAAAAAAATAAAGGGAACACTAAAATACCACATCCTAGATATCTCTGAATGAAATATTCCACTTGCAAATTTTTGTTCATTACATAGTGGAATGTGTTCAGAAAAATAAAACACAACAGTTATCAATGTAAATCAAAATTAATATCCCATGGAGGTCTGGATTTAGAATGATACTCAAAATCAAATTACAGGCTGATCCAACTTCAGTGGAAATGCTTCATGACTAGTGTTGAGCGATACCTTCCGATATTAGGAAATATCGGGATCGGATTGTATCGGCCGATATCCAAAAAATATTGGATATCGCCGATACCGGAAACCAATCCAAGTCAATGGGACACAAATATCGGAATGAAAATAAGCCCTTTCTTTCCTTGTACATCCTGTTCCGGAGGAGGGGGGAGAGTGTGGGCGGTGCCTGGGCGGAGACTGTGTGTCTGTGTGGGACCGTGGGGTCTGTGCGGGCTGCCGGGGATCTGTACGGGCCTCTCGGGGGTCTGTGCGGCCTGCCGGGGGTCTGTGCGGCCTGTCGGGGGTCTGTGCGGCCTGCCCGGTCCTCTCGGGGGTCTGTGCGGCCTGCCGGGGGTCTGTATGGGCCTCTCGGGGATCTGTGTGGCCTGCCGGGGGCCTGTACGGGCCTCTCGGGGGGTCTGTGCAGCCTGCCGGGGGTCTGTACGGGCCTCTCGGGGATCTGTGCGGCCTGCTGGGGGTCTGTAACGGGCCTCTTGGGGGTCTGTGCGGCCTGCCGGGGATCTGTGTGGCTTGCCGGGAGTCTGTGCGGCCTGCCCGGGTGTCTGCACGGTCCTCTCGGGGGTCTGTGCGGCCTGCCGGGGGTATGTACGGGCCTCTCGGGGGTCTGTGCGGCCAGCCTGGGGTCTTTGTGTTTGTGTGCAGGCATCGTCCGATGGGACTACAAGTCCCATCGGGCTATGCCTGCTACAATGGCAGTGATTGACACATTAGCCAATGATGGGACAGTAGTAGTCCCATCATCCGGCTAATGTGTTGAATGTAAAAAAAACAAACTACATACTACATACATACATACATACATACTACATACAACATGCATACTACATACATACATACTACATACATACATATATACTACATACAACATCCATACATACAACATACATACATACTACATACATTGCGCCTGATGGCCACACGTTTCATCTGTTTTTTGCCGGATGCGTTGCTGTGGGTTTTTTTCGCCGGACAGAAAAACCGTTCCTCTGTATGTGTTTTCCGTCCAGCGGAAACAGCTTTTTTGACGGATCCTTCAAAAAATGAATGAAACGTGTGGCCATCAGGCGCAATCCGGCGCAAATAAAACTCTATGAGAAAGAAACGGATCCTGTAAATGTGCTCGCAGGATGCGTTTTTTAGCCATAGACTTGTATTAGCGACCGTCATGCAACGGATCCGTTGTGTTTTGGCTGACCGTCAGCACGAAAAAATGTTCAAGTGAACGTTTTTTTGTCCGTCGCGACCGCCATTTTCTCCCGTGCATGCACGGCCGAAACTCCGCCCCCTCCTCCCCAGACTTCAGAATGGGCAGCGGATGCGTTGAAAAACTGCATCCGCTGCCCACGTCGTGCACAAATTTCACGTGCGTCGGTGCGTCGGTACGTCGGCCAGACGCACCGACGCAAGTGTGAAAGAGGCCTAAATGAGCGTTTAATTTAAAAAAAAAAAAAAAACGGCATGGGCTCCCGCGCAATTTTCTGCGCCAGAGGGGGAAAGCCAACGGCCAGGGGCCAATATTTGTAGCCTGCTATGAATATCAGCCCGCAGCTGTCTGCGTAGCCTTTACTGGCTACTAAAATAGGGGGACTCCCCCAAAAAATGACGTGGGGTCCCACTATATTTTATAGCAAGAAAGGCTACGCAGACAGCTGCGGGCTGATATTCATAGCCTAGAAAGGGCCAATGGATATTGCCCCCCCCCGGCTACAAAGTCCGCAGCCGCCCCAGAAATGGCGCCAATTCTGGCACTTAGCCCCTCTCTTCCCACTCCCGTGTAGCGGTGGGATATGGGGTAATAAGGGGTTAATGTCACCTTCCTATCGTAAAGTGACATTAAGCCGGGTTAATACCGGAGAGGCATCAATAAGACGCCTATCTATTATTAATCCAATAGTAATAAAGGGTTAATAAAAGACACACACATTAGGAAAAAAGTATTTTAATATTCTTCATTTAACCATACTTACCATACTTCAGCGCCTGCAAAAAATGTAAAATAAACCGTATACTACCTGTCCGCCGCAGTCCAATTAATAACGAGTGTCCCACGACTATCTCCCCTATAGAACAGTGACATCGGGTGATGTCACTGCTCTATAGAACCTTCAGTGACACACTGACAGGAGACAATGGCTCCTGCAGTGCATCACTGAGAGGTTACTATATTTCAAAGTCTCACTTTATGGCAATTGCTGCGTGGGAAAATTTCTCACACAGCAATGCCAAAAGTGAGACTAGGGACTATTTTTTTACAGTGGCAGAGGAATACAGTGTGGAAGAATACCTTCCTCCCGTCATTGTAATCCTGGAGCCCCTAGAGAGCGGTCGCATCAGCTGATGCTGCCGTTCTCCACGGGAGATCGTCGTGGGACACTCGTGGATTTCTGCGGATCAGGGAGTATATTGTTTGTCATTTTCATATTTTTTACAGAGGACACTGGCTTCGGGGATCAAAATGACAAGTGATGGTGAGTATGTACTCTGTAATATGTACTGTATGTATGTATGTATGTATTGTAGGTAGAATGTATTGTATGTAGGTTGTATGTATGTTTGTTTTTTTTTTACATTCAACACATTAGCAGGATGATGGGACTACTACTGTCCCCATCATTGGCTAATGTGTCAATCACTGCCATTGTAGCAGGCATAGCCCGATGGAACTTGTCCCATCGGACGATGCCTGCCCACAAACGCACAGACCCCCACACGGTCACGCAGACCCCGCCCACACACAGACACTCAGTCTCCGCCCACACTCCATTATAGTGCATCACTGCACTATTAGTCCATGAGCCAAGAACCAAATTTGACGATATCGGTACCAAGCGGAGTGACTAATTCTCTTTGGTATTTTTAGGTAGATGCATGTCTGTAGTTTATTTTTTGATATGATAGCCCTTACATATACGTAGCTTATTAACCCCTTCAGCCCTAGGCCTATTTGTACCCAAGTGCCTAAGCCAATCTGACCTGTGCCACTTCATGGGCTAATAACTTTGGAACGCTTTCACCTATCCAAGCCATTCTGAGATTGTTTTCTCGTGACATATTGTACTTCACGTCAGTGCTAAATGGGAGTCAATATATTTTACCTTTCTATATAAAAAAATGCTAAATATTCGGAAATTTTGGAAAAATCGGCAATTTTTTAACTTTGAAATTCTCTGCTTTTTACAAAAATACTGATACCCCCCATAATAGTTATTAATTTACACTCCCCACATGTTTACTTCATATTGGCATCATTTTGAAAATGAAACCTTATTGTTTTACGACGTAATAGGGCTTATAGTTTTATGCGCAATTTTTCACATTTACAGCAAAACCCACTTTTCAAAGGACCAAGTCACTTCTGAAGTCACTTTAAGGGGCTTACATAACAGAAACCACCCATAAATTACCCCATTTTGCAAACTACACCCCTCAAGCTGTTCAAAACTCATTTTTAAAAACTGTTAACCCTTTAGGTGTTCCACAGGAATTTTAGCATGAGCCAAGAACCAAATATGACGATATCGGTACCACCCGGAGTGACTAGATGTAGTATTTGTAACAAAATTTAATCCAAGTTATGTAAATACACACTGAACATGTCATGTGCATATATATATATATATATATATATATATATATATATATATATATATATATATATATATATATGTTACTCCATAATATCTTCAACATCGGACTCTGAATCTGACTGTTGTTCTACTGGCTCGTCTTCAGTACCCTTGTTCTGGCATGTCTGTAATCTGCACATGTCTGTGCACTTCAGGCCATTGCTGAGGCAAGTACACTGAGGAAGTTCACATGACCGCACACACTTGCAGGACAGTAGCTGTATAATAGCTTCTGGTGCTGGTGCCCCTTGCATCCACTTGACAACAAGCTTTCCGTCGTTATCTATCATCCAACCGCAGTCTGTTGGGTTTGCAACCCATGGCTGGCTCTGCAGACTTCTCCTCCAGATCGCAGCCTGGTAGTTTGCACGCAGTGCATGCATGAAAAGGCAGTCCTGGCAAGGAGGGAGTTGACTTGACTCTACCACTCCACGTCTGGCACAGAACAGCTGATAACGGAGCCTGTTTACCTCAGTTGTTTGGGTAGTTGGCAGGTACATGTGGCAGGTGATTTCCTGTAACTTCTCAAAAAGTTCGGTAGACACTTCCCATGAACGACCAACTTCCTGAAAGGCATCCTGGTATGTCTTGTTCATCTTCAACTGCTTGAGTGTCGTCATCTTCCCACGGCCAGCGAATGCACTGACGGTGTCACAGCCTGTAAATGCATGCATACCAATCAATGAATCACATACGCTGCCTCCCAATGTTCGGCTCAGAGTGGTGATATCCAGGAATCTTGTCCGGTTCTGTGTACCGCATTTCTGGAACAGGTGGGATGGGATTTTGTGGCACATGCCCAGACACAGGACCATGACATCAGTATCCTCCGAAGTGATGATGACCGACTTGTAACCAGATTCTGCTGCATGAAGAGCATGGAGAAGGAGGCGTGTGTCTGCTTCTTCTTGATTTGACTTAAGGTCAGCAGCCTCTTCCCACTGTTCTTTGGTGATCTTAAAGCAGAGCTGCTCACATGTGACATACAGCTCCTTCTCCTCAAGCTTCTCCCTGTGGTGTTTCGCCTTCCATTCTTCTACCAGAAACTTTATGAGACTTGCCTTGTTGGAGGAACTACTTAGAAGCTTTTTCCACTGCTGGATGTTGTGCCCATGTTGAATGTTCTTGAAATGGATCCCTGTGCCTTCATATCTGTTGACTCTTTCTGTATCTTTGATGGATGTCTCCTTGTAGACGTCAAAGACAATATCAATGCGCTTGCTCTTAGCACCCTCATGGATAGCGCGACTCATTGCTGTGCCTGCTAGCTGGCCAAATGTTGCATTGTTTCCCTTCAGTTTCTGAACCAGGCTCATCCCATCAATGATGGTTGCAGAGGGCTCGGGGATCACTTCTGCAGGACGAGCATTCCTCTCCAACTCCCTTGCGAGGGCAGCCTTGTTGGTCTTGCGGATAGACCCATCACCATTGGCAAGTGCCCATGGCAATGGACCCAGGGGATGAGTCAAGACATCACTCATTTGTAGCTTTCTGTTCTCAGCTACAAGTATCATCTGGCCAAATAGGTTTCTGTCAGCCTTCAAAATTACCTCCTTGCCAAGACCTTGTCTGCGTGTCTTCATTTGGATGTTAGAGAACGTTTTAAGTTTGTTCTTCGTCATCTTGTCATGAAACAATGTAGTTGGCTTATCGGTACCCAAACGCTCATCCTTGAATGTTTGATATGCATCCTCTCCTATACTGTATGCCCCTTGAAGGTCTTTGGCTACATCTGGTGGTGCTACAGTCGCTGTTGACAAACTGATAAGTTCACCATTATGCTCTTTGTTGAAGGGGTTCACCCAACCTGTCTCCAGCAGTTGAACGAAAGATTGGACATCGGCTTCATCTCTTCTAATCCTAGACACCTGTAGGTCTGAATGGCTGAAGTCAGTATATTGTTGGCCTACCAGGGCCCTCAGCTGCCTCAAGTACATACTGCGGTACTCTGATGTCAGGTAGAACCTGGAAACAGCTCCAACTTTGAGGCTGAAGCCTTTTGTGCCCCCTGGTGTCTGGGTGTCTTTGTTGATTGTCTCTTCAATGGTCTGGTCCACAGGAATTCGTCCAAAAGGATTCTTGCTACCGATCTGGACCGAAAAGCCACCTTGCATGAAGTATTCATGGACCTCTGGGTGTTCTATGGGCAGCCGAGACATTGTGGCATAGTAATAGGTTAGGTATCGGGCATAGTTGACCTTGTCATAGGCAAAACACCATGGTATCATCTGTCGGATTGCTCCTAGGTGAAGCATCCAGTTGCCTTCTCTTGAAGCTCGAACCAGGGCCAGCATGGTCTCGACCATGTCCAAGTATGACATCCAGAATGCTGAGAGTTGTTCATTTCTGAGGGTCTCAAGATAAACTTGAAAGAGCTTCAGGGTAAGTGTGCAAGATTCATTATCCAAGAGCTTTTCGAAGGATCCCTGCGACACACTGATGCGAAAGTTTGTGATGTTCTTCAGTGTTTCATCCAGATGGTGAAGGTCCCTTGCATGGTTTTCTTCTAGCCATGGAAGGAAGTTTTTCCATGCAAGCCTCATAAGTGCTTCATAGACCAGCTTGTGTAGTCTCACTGCTCTGTTGTACCTCCGGCCGTCCATCACTCCAGACACTGATCCTTCAGCGATTACACCGGATTCAACACACAGATCTCTAAGGCCTGCATCCTGAAATCTGTTCCCTATGATAGAGAGGAGATTACAGATTGTGTGGAAGACACCCATTCTAATTATAATGTTCTTGAACTTCTCCTGTTTCCAGATAACCTCGGCAGCTTTGGCATAGAGTGCTTGATCAAACACACACACAATTCTGTTAAGCTTCAGGGTCTGCATGATGGCATGTGTTTGCTCCAAGACTTCATTCACAGTGGACATGGCTGTTGCAGGAGCATTGATAGTGGGCAGGTAGCTTACAGTGTCCTGGGCCACTACAATGTCGCTGCGGATTTTTATGTTGAACCCAGTCCAACTGCTGGTGGTCTGATCCTCATGGTCTGACATTCTAGCCAGAAGCCAGATATGGTTTTTGGTTTTTGAATCCTGGACCTCCTTGGTAGTGTTAACATTCGAAGTCTCAATCCTGGGTGGCTCTCCCCGCTGCCCAACATTGTATATCGGTAGCATTAATTCTGTCAGAGTTATGCTTCTTTTCTTCGACTTGGTTACATCTGGCAGGACTTTCTTTGTCACAGAGCATGCAACATTGGACTGAACAGCAATGCCATTGACTCTATGAGATGTACCTGCTCCACTTAGTGTCTCCTCAAGTCTGTCAATGTTATCCCAGGCCAGGGTTGTGAACACACCTGGGTAGATACTTGCTGGCATTGGGATGTCATCCTTTGAACATTCCAACTTCTGGATACAAAGGGCTGTATCGATCTCCTCAGCCATTGAATATGACACACAGTGGCCAAGACGATTCAGAGTTCGAATCAGTTCTGTATTGCCGGTCAAAGACTTAACTGCAAAGGATAGCAGTACGTGCTTTGGTGGCTTTGTCTTTCCATTGGTAACAGCAAAAACCAAGTCACTGCCGAAGGATGTGGCAAGACGTTGAGCTCTTTCACAGGTAGTTTGGCACTCACAATCTCCTGTAAGCAGGGTTTGCAGGAATTGAGTGACTAATGCAGGAACGACATTCTGATCTGTATTGGGAGGCCATGGCTGACTCACATCTTGCTTCTTGATCTCATTCCTTAGCTGCATTGCTGCTTTGGTTACGATATCTCCAGAGTTAGCAGCTCTTGCTTCTTGCAGATCTTTTGTCATGCTGTGTACTTGCCGGACAAGGTCGTCCATTGATAGGCTACATGGATAGACTAGAAGCTTACCTTTCTCATCTGAGAGAGTGATTCCCCAATCTCTGTTTCAAGTTTTCGTCGAACATGTTTCTTTGTCGATGGTTTCAGTTGGATGATACCACGGGATATCATTAATCTCTCAAGCCTAGATGTGAGGTTTATCATAGGCAGTACTTCTGGGTTTGGGAACAATTTAGTCCTTATATACAAGAAGAGTTCTTCAAGGGCCTCTTTCTCTGCCTCTTCGTAGCGTACTTCCTCGCTTTCGACCTGATTTTCAGCTGCACTAGACCTACAGGCCACTTGGGAATCATCTTTTGTGAATAGTTTGTAGCACGACTTGTGGTAGTGCCCCTCTGCAGCAACAAGGTCTCTGCTAAGTAAACCAAGTATTCTCTGTGTGCCTTTCCTTATCGCTGCTCTGCGGATCGTCTCATCTGCTCGTAGCTCAACACACTGGACAATTGGCTCCCTTGTTTGTTTTCCTTTTAGGTACTTGCTTGACTTCTCACAGAAGATACATACTTTGGCATACACCCTGCTATCACTGGGGGCACCCCTCGGTAGCTTCCTCATGGAGATTTTGCTTGCTGTTTCGACATTGACACCCTTGCCAAGGATAGAATCCAGTGACTTCTTCATTGTAAAGATACTACGACATTTACGGTGATATTGTATGTGTGGTATTTCTCCTTCTTCAAGGCCCTTAGCTGCTACCAGGACTGATTCATGCTGCCTGATCTCTGCAGCCCTAAGCAATGTTTTCCAGGAGTCCAAATCCTTAAGGGACGCCAGATCATCGCTGTCATCATTAGAGCAGTGTATGATACAGTCGATCCGTGATTTCTTCCTTGCTGGTACTTCCATCATGCCGTTAGATAGTCAGTAAACACCTGCAAACACAAAGAAAAACATTAAAATTTTATTTACCGTATTTCCTGGCGTATAAGACGACTTTTTAGCCATGAAAAACATGGCTCCAAGAGGGCGGTTGTCTTATACGCCGAATACAGCCGCCGGGGGGAAAGGCCGCCGCGCAGGGAAGGAGGAGGCAGGGGCCCACCTTCATGAGGCGCTCGTTCTTAGAGCTGGGAGCGCTGGTGCTAGGTGACTGTTCCCCCTCTCTCCACAAGTTCCTTACCAGCAGCAGCACACAGTACAGGACTACAGGACCTGTGGTGATGTCACGGCCATGTGATCAGTCACAAGCCTGGGAGGTGTCAGCCTCTACAGAGGGAGATAGGAGCTCTGCAGAGAAGACCGGAGAGTCCTGTTCAGCACAGAACGTGTATGTGTCAGTGTGTGTGCGTGTGTTGGGGCACCTCAGGGTGTCTTCAAATGTGACATAGCCCCCTAGATTTCTTCCAGTAAAATTTGCACTCCAAAAGTCATTTGGCGCTCCTTCCCTTCCGAGGCCTGCCGTTCCCCAATACTGCAGTGTACGACAACATATCGGGTGTTGTTGTGTTCGGGAGAGATTGGTGAACAAATAGTGGGGTGCATTTTTTGCTGGTACACCTCTTAAAAATAAAAAAATGAGCCTAAAATGACACCTTCATGTAAAAAATGCACTTTTTCCATTTTCTCAACCAAGTGTTTCCAACTACTGTGAAACACTGGTTGGGTCAAAGTGGTCACTATACCCCCTAAAAGATTCCTTGGGGGTGTAGTTTCCAAAATAGGGTCACTTTTTGGGGTTTCCACTGTGGGGGTACCTCAGGCAGCCTTCAAATGTGACATGGCCCCCTAGATTTCTTCCAGTGAATCCGCCACCCAAAAACCACATAGCGCTCCTTCCGTGTTGAGCTGTGCTGTGTGCCCATACTTTAGTTTACGAGTACATGTGGGGTGTTTCTATAAACTGCAGAATTAGGGTAACCAAGTTTGGGTTTGCCGTTAACCCTTGCTAGGTTGCAGGTAAAATTGGATTACAATGTAATATCTGGAAAAAAAATGAAATTTTGAAATTTCGCCTTCATTCTGCTAAAATTCCTGTGGAACACCTAAAGGGTTAACAGTTTTTAAAAATGAGTTTTGAACAGCTTGAGGGGTGTAGTTTGCAAAATGGGGTAATTTATGGGTGGTTTCTGTTATGTAAGCCCCTTAAAGTGACTTCAGAAGTGACTTGGTCCTTTGAAAAGTGGGTTTTGCTGTAAATGTGAAAAATTGCGCATAAAACTATAAGCCCTATTACGTCGTAAAACAATAAGGTTTCATTTTCAAAATGATGCCAATATGAAGTAAACATGTGGGGAGTGTAAATTAATAACTATTATGGGGGGTATCAGTATTTTTGTAAAAAGCAGAAAATTTCAAAGTTAAAAAATTGCCGATTTTTCCAAAATTTCCGAATATTTAGCATTTTTTTATATAGAAAGGTAAAATATATTGACTCCCATTTAGCACTGACGTGAAGTACAATATGTCACGAGAAAACAATCTCAGAATGGCTTGGATAGGTGAAAGCGTTCCAAAGTTATTAGCCCATGAAGTGGCACAGGTCAGATTGGCTTAGGCACTTGGGTACAAATAGGCCTAGGGCTGAAGGGGTTAATAAGCTACGTATATGTAAGGGCTATCATATCAAAAAATAAACTACAGACATGCATCTACCTAAAAATACCAAAGAAAATTAGTCACTCCGGGTGGTACCGATATCTGGCCCGGCTCATGGACTATATAGGAACTTCCAATTCCGGTATCCATTATCTTGAAAGTATCGGAACTCAGTACCGGAAATCTGATACAGCGAATATCGGCCGATACCCGATATTTGCAGTATAGTGTGTGTCCTCCACGTACCTGTATGACCTCCCTACTGTTCAATGCCTGGGCATGCTCCTGATGAGGCGGCGGATGATCTCCTGAGGGATCTCCTCACAGACCTGGACTAAAGCATCCGCCAACTCCTGGACAGTCTGTGGTGCAACGTAACATTGGTGGATGGAGCAAGACATGATGTCCCAGATGTGCTCAATCGGATTCAGGTCTGGGGAATGGGTGGGCCAGTCCATAACTTTAATGCTTTCATCTTGCAGGAACTGCTGACACACTCCAGCTACATGAGGTCTGGCATTGTCCTGCATTAGGAGAACCCAGGGCCAACCGCACCAGCATATGGTCTCACAAGGGGTCTGAGGATCTCATCTCGGTACCTAATGGCAATCAGGCTACCTCTGGCGAGAACATGGAGTGCCGTGCGGCCCTCCAAAGAAATGCCACCCCACACCATTACTGACACACTGCATTCCCGGTCATGCTGAAGGATGTTGCAGGCAGCAGATTGCTCTCCACAGTATTTCCAGACTCTGTCACGTCTGCCACATGTGCTCAGTGTGAACCTTTTATCTGTGAAGATCACAGGGCGCCAGTGGTGAATTTGCTAATCCTGGTGTTCTGTTGCAAATGCTAAGTGTCCTGCACGGTGTTGGGCTGTAAGCACAACCCCCATCTGTGGACGGCTCATGGAGTCGGTATCTAACCGTTTGTGCTGACACATGCACATTTGTGGCCTGCTGGAGATCATTTTGCAGGGCTCTGGCAGTGCTCCTCCTTGCACATAGGTGGAGTTAGCGGTCCTGCTGCTGGGTTGTTGCCCTCCTATGGCCCCCTCCACGTCTCCTGGTGTACTGGCCTGTCTCCTGGTAGTGCCTCCAGACACTACACTGACAGACACAGCAAACCTTCTCGCCACAGCTCCCACTGATGTGCCATCCTGGATGAGCTGCACTACCTGAGCCACTTGTGTGGGTTGTAGAGTCTGTCTCATGCCATGCTACCACGAGTGTGAAAGCACAATAAACATTCAAAAGTGACCAAAACATCAGCCAGAAAGCATTGCTCCTGAGATGTGGTCTGTGGTCCCCACCTGCAGAACCACTCCTTTATTGAGTGTGTCTTGATAATTGGCAATAATTTCCATCTGCTGTCTATTCCATTTGCACAACAGCATGCGAAATTGATTGCCAATCAGTGTTGCTTCCTAAGTGTACAGTTTGATTTCACAGAAGTTTGATTTACTTGGAGTTATATTCTGTTGTTTTTTAAAGTGTTCCCTTTATTTTTTTGAGCAGTGTATATATAACATTGCATTGTCCTGATGGAAGTGTGCAGAGAGCCCTCTCCTTGCGCGATGCCCCTCTATGTCACTGTCACTACTGACAGCGGCATCAGAGGGGTTAAATGCCTGTGATTGGTGCTAGCACTGATTGTGGGCGTTGCTGCGGGGTGTCAGCTGTCACTTAGAGCTGCCACCCGCACCTGATCGCCGCGAATGAGTGATGACAACCTTGCCGGCTGTGCCAGAAGTGTAAATCGCTAAAGATTGAACCTTTGAAAAACTTGCTCTTACCAAAGGATAACCAGGGAAGTGTAGCGAACTTGATCCAAGGCTATTTGGACAGCTTCCACTCTAAGGCTACGTTCACATTTGCGGTCGGCGCCGCATGCGTCATGCGCCCCTATATTTAACATGGGGGCGCATGGACATGCGTCGCACTTGCGTTTTGCGCCGCATGCGTCCCTGCGGCGCCCGCGTCCGGGCGCAGAGGACGCAGCAAGTTGCATTTTTGCTGCGTCCAAAATCAATGAAAAAAAGGACGCATGCGGCGCAAAACGCAGCGTTGTGCATGCGTTTTGCTGCGTTTTTGTTTGCGTTGTGTGTTGCGGCACCGACGCTGCGGCGCACAACGCAAATGTGAACGTAGCCTAAGCCATGCTGGTGCTGTCCTGCTGGTGGATGTCACACTGGGCCATGGCCATAGTACTAAGGATGGTAACAACTGCTATCAGGGGGTAAGATACAGAAGAGCCAAAGGCAGGACCTATGCAGATGGAAAAGAATTTCCACATACCCAGGCTCTGGGGGGTCCCCTAAGCCGCAATCAGCAGAGGAAGGAGGGGGTACCAGCAGTGTGATATGCTAAGGTTTAGTACAAAAGAAACCAGACCTTGCACGAGATGCAAACATACTAGGGCAGGCTGTATAGCCAAGAGTACAGGGTCCTCTCTGGACTCCAACCTTGAGGACCAGAGAAGGCACAGGGACTAATACGAAAACCAATTGGTGATAGAAGGGATGGGGAGCCCCCAACAAGCAACCTACCCAGTTTGAGGGTCGCTAAGGTTTGAGAACACAGTAAAGCCCGACAAAATTGTGACTGCGGGCCAAGTGGCAGGCTGGTGAAGGTGCGTGGATCAAAAAGAGGAACGATGGAGGAAGAACCTCCATGGGCCTGCTGGCAGAAAGCGGGCCCATGGGCAGCCTGTGGGTCAGTTGCCTACTGTGATTGGTTAGAGGGCGGGCAAATGATGAATCCATTGATAGACCAGCAAGGGAGAGCCACCAAATGCGCTGATTGGCCAGGGGTGTGTGTACAATGACTGTGCTGATTGACCGGCAGATGAACAGCTTCTGGCAACCCTGATAAATCAGCGGGCATGGCCCCACATATACATGGATTGACTAGAGGTCTGAGAAGAATTAAAGAACTGATTGTGAAGAGTAACACTGAGTGCGAAAAGCGCAGGGCTACATCCAAGTCTGATATCACCCACAGTGCACGTGATCCGAGTATACACAGGCTTAGAGATTGAACATCTAATGTGACAGACACACACCACCACCATACTGGAGCTTTTATCTATACACCAATAGCCACACGTAACCCTTAATGGCACGGAAAGGAACCCTCTTCCATAAAATCCCCCCCCGACCCAGGGCTGACACTCGAAGATCTGAAGGAGAGTGGGAGGTGCTCAGGGCTAAAACTGGGGAAACAGAGTACCTGCTAGGGCTCAGACGTGACAAAAGGAGACGCTACTACACCAAACAACTGGGAAGCCAGCGCAATGTAGGGCTGTAACAAGAGACCTACTTAACTAATCTGTCTCGAAGAAGCGTGATCCTGTGGCTAGAAGTTGGACATTCCGTATTTTGCTCCATGCAAACACATGCACGCTATAGAGGACGGGCGGGCGTACAGGAAACCACAAGGCTAGAAGACCACTGTCCCGGTACCTTATACCCCGTCTGCATCATGGTCTAGCCATACAGGCTCGAGAGGGTACTGACTGAACAAAACAGCTTGTACTCTCAGCCTCTGTTTGTGTGAAATAGAGTGCACAATTAAACCCAGTTACCCTAAAAACAATCCATCTGAAAAAGAAAAGGTTAACTCTTAACCTGGCCTCTAAAGGCCTAAACCAGGTGTGAGACTCACACCTTGGTTGCTTCCATCTGACACTATGAAAAATTGATGAGCCTGGTGCTAGCAGGCAAGGTATAGTCTGCCAGGGAGGAGCCAATTTTCAATTAGTTGCATTAATAGTGTCAGCCTCCAGGTGGCAGCAGATTATCCCACGATTACTATGTCCCCCAATAAGACGAACAAGAAATAATTTGTAGTGATGAACAAGCAACTAGCCTCATTTCCATACTAGAGCTCCGAAAACTAATAATTGGTACACTATAAACAGTAAAATCTCATTAGTCCAAAACATTGGACCAATTAACCTCCTGTGCTAAATTAAAAGATTTGTCAAAATACTTAACCCCTTAGTGACCCAGCTAATTTTAACCTAAATGACCAAGCCAAATTTTTTCAATCTGATCACTTTAGGTGGTAATAACTCTGGAACGCTTCAACAGATCCCACTGATTCTGAGACTGTTTTTTCATGTCATATTGTACTTCATGATACCGGTAAAATTTGTTCTATATGACTTGCAAAAATATCGCAATTTTGGCAAAAAAAAATAGCAATCTTCAAACGTTCAATCTTTTACATCCTTAATAGTGATGAACGAGCATAATCGTTGCTCAGGTGGTCTCCGAGTATTTGTAACTGCTCGGATATTTAGTTTTTGTTGACGCAGCTGCATGATTTACGGCTGCTAGCCAGCCTGAGTACATGTGGGGGTTGCCTGTATTCAAGCTGTCTAACAGCTGTAAATCATGCAGTAAAAATAATTTAACCCCTTTCGGACCTCAGATGGGATAGTACGTCAGAGGTCAGATCCCCTGCTTTGATGTGGGCTCCAGCGGCGAGCTCGCATCAAAGCCGGGACATTTCAGCTGTTTTGAACAGCTGACATGTGCCCGCGATAGCGACGGATAGAATCGCGATCCACCCGCAGCTATTAACTAGTTAAATGCCGCTGACAGCGGCATTTAACTAGCGCTTCCAGCCATCGGGTCGGAAATGAGCGCATCGCTGACCCCGTCATGTGATCACTCATAGCAATGCTGTAATTCTGCTACATAGGAGCGATCTGAGCTTCGCTCCTATGTAGCAGAGCCAATCGAGGCTATTAAAGCATGGCAGAAGTAAAAAAAAAAAAAAGCTATAAAAAAATATGAAAAAAATAAACATAATATTAAAGTTTAAATCACCCCCATTTCGCCCCATTCAAAATAAAACAATAAAAATAAAATCAAACCTACACATATTTGGTATCGCCGTGCTCAGAATCGCCCGATCTATCAATAATAAAAAAAAAGGATTAACCTGATCGCTAAACGGCGTAGCGAGAAAAAAAGGAGATTTTTGTGTACTCACCGTAAAATCTCTTTCTCTTAGCCTCTAATTGGGGGTCACAGGACCATGGGTGTTATGCTGCTGTCCACTAGGAGGCGACACTATGCATAATCTGAAAAAGATTAACTGTGGCTCCTCCTCTGCAGTATACACCCCTGGACGGCATCAGCCTTTTCCAGTTCTGTGCAAAAGCAGTAGGAGGAACGTAACATGAATAACATAATTATGCCTGTAAGAAGGCAACTATGTACGAGCTCAAGAAAACAATATGAGAACTCAACAGTTACAACGGCCCGGAAAGGGCAACAGGGTGGGAGCTGTGTCCCCCAATTAGAGGCTAAGAGAAAGAGATTTTACGGTGAGTACACAAAAATCTCCTTTACTCTGTCGCCTCATTGGGGGACACAGGACCATGGGACGTCCTAAAGCAGTCCCTGGGTAGAAAGCAATGGACGAATATTGTGCAGACAGGCCCCTATACTTAGGGCACCGCCGCCTGCAGGACACATCTACCCAGGCTTGTGTCCGCTGTGGACTGGGTATGAACCCTGTAGTGTTTAGTAAACGTGTGTAAGCTAGTCCAAGTGGCCGCCTTACACACTTGTTGTGCCGAAGCCTGGTGCCGAATGGCCCAGGAGGCCACTACCTCCCGTGTAGAGTGTGCCGTAATACCGTCTGGAAGAGGAGAATTCTTAAGGCGGTAGGCCTCTTGTATGGTGGATTTGATCCACCTGGCAAGGGTAGCTTTGGAAGCTGGCAGACCCTTGTGGCCGCCTTCCGGAAGGAGGAAAAGAGAATCAGACCTCCGGAAGGACGCAGTCCTAGACACGTATATACGCAATGCCCTGACAAGGTCAAGCGTATGCAGAGCCTTCTCCACTCTATGAACCGGAACCGGACAAAGGGATGGTAGTGAAATTTCCTCATTGAGGTGGAAGTTGGACACAACCTTCGGAAGGAAGGATGGGACCGTACGAAGAACTACCTTGTCCTGGTGAAAAGCCAGGAAGGGCCGTCTGCAGGAGAGTGCTGTCAGTTCAGACACCCTGCGTAGCGAGGTGATTGCCACCAGGAAAACCACCTTCTGGGAAAGAAGGCGGAGCGGGACTTCCTTAAGGGGTTTGAAGCGTGGTTCCTGCAATGCTGTCAGGACCAGGTTAAGGTCCCACGTTTCTAGTGGTCGTCTGTAGGGGGGAACCAATCGGGAAACCCCGTGAAGGAAAGTCCTTACTTGCGGCTTGGTAGCAATGCGCCTTTGAAAAAGCACTGAGAGGGCTGACACCTGGCTCTTAAGCGAGCCCAATGACAGCCTGGCCTCCAGACTCGATTGGAGAAAACCAAGTACTTTGGGTAGGGAATAAGGGAGTGGGATCTGGCCACGAGATTCGCACCAGGTAAAGAAAGCTTTCCAGGTACGGTAATAAATCTTGGCAGAGGCTGGCTTCCGTGCCCTGATCATGGTTCTAATGACGTCCGGCGAGAGCCCTGCCTGGGTTAGAACCCAGGTCTCAAGGGCCACGCCGTCAAATTGAGAGCCCCTGAGTTCTGGTGGTAGAACGGGCCTTGAGATAGATCGTGGCGGTCGGGGAGACGCCAGGGGGCGTCTGCTGTGAGTTGTACGATGTCGGCGTACCATGTGCGTCTGGGCCAGTCCGATGCAATTAGGATGATTGGAACTCCCTCTTGTTTGATCTTCCTCACCACTCTGGATATCAGGGGGAGAGGTGGAAAAATATACAGAAGCTGGAACTGGGTCCAGTCCTGAACCAGAGCGTCTGCTCCGAGCGACCACGGATCGTGTGTTCTGGCCATGAAGTTGGAGACCTTGGCATTGAAGTGGGATGCCATTAGGTCCACATCCGGGGTCCCCCAGCGGAGACAGATCTGGTGAAAAATTTCGGGATGGAGAGACCACTCTCCCGAGTCTATTCCTTGTCGGCTGAGGAAGTCTGCTTCCCAGTTGTCCACACCCAGAATGTGGTCCGCCGAAAGAACCGACCCTGTGTCCTCCGCCCAGCGGAGGATGTGTGACACTTCTCGCATCGCCTGGGTACTGCGGGTCCCCCCTTGGTGATTCACATATGCCACAGCCGTGGCATTGTCCGACTGTATTCTGATGTGAGAGGCTGCGCTGCCAGTAAGTGATGGAAGGCCCTCAATGCCAGAAGGATGGCACGAATTTCCAGGATGTTGATGGGCTTGGTCGCTTCCACTGGGGACCACTTGCCCTGTGCCCTGTGGTGTAGGTGCACCGCACCCCAACCCGTCAGGCTCGCGTCGGTGGTCAGAACTTTCCATTGACCTGTGAGAAAGGATTTCCCCTTTGCTAGCGAGGTTGGCTTGAGCCACCAGTGCAGGGACCTCCTGGTTGACGACGTTAGCTGGAACTCCCTGTCGAGAGAAAAGGGATTCCTGTCCCAGGACTTGAGAATGGCTAGTTGGAGAGGTCTGAGGTGAAACTGGGCAAATGGGACCGCTTCTATTGCTGCTGCCATCTTGCCGAGGACTCTCATGGCAAACCGGAGAGATCGAGGGGGTTTGCGGGGGAGGGTGCAAACTGCTAGTCGGAGAGCCAGTGCCTTGTCCTTGGGAAGGAGCACTAGACCCCTGGAGGTGTTGAATAACATTCCCAGGAAGGTCAGGGACTGACTCGGGGTTGGTGATGACTTTTGTAGGTTGATTAACCAGCCCATGCGACTGAGAGTATCGGTTGTGATTGAGATGCTGAGCTCGCAGTCCTTGAAGGTGGCAGCCTTGATGAGTAGATCGTCCAGGTATGGAACGACTACTATGCCTCTGGACTGCAGGACATCCATGATGGCTGCCATGACTTTGGTGAAAACTCTGGGAGCCGTGGCGAGTCCGAAAGGGAGAGCCACGAATTGGTAGTGGTCCTGGCCTATTGCGAACCTGAGAAACCTCTGATGGGCAGGTGCAATGGGTATATGCAGGTATGCGTCTTGTATGTCTATGGAGGCGAGATATTCTCGCTTCTCCATGGATGCAATGATGGACCGAAGGGACTCCATGCGGAAATGACGGACCCGTACTTATTTGTTGAGCTGTTTTAGGTCTAGTATGGGCCGTACGCTGACTTTCTTGGGAACTACGAACAGATTGGAGTAGAACCCTCGGAAGCGGTCGGTCGTGGGTACCGGTACTATGACTCCTGCTTGAAAAAGCGAGGAGACCGCTTGGTGGTAGGCACGAGCCTTGGCTGGCGGTTTTGGGGGGACAGAGAGGAAGAATCGGTCCGGTGGGTTGGAGGTGAAGTCTATTTTGTATCCGGAAGACACTAGTTCCCTGACCCACCTGTCTTCTGTAATAGGCAGCCAGACTTGATGAAAGAGCAAAAGTCGGCCGCCTACTAGTGTGGTGTCTTCCGGAGTCCGTGAGTCATGATGAGGAGAAAGTCTGAGATTTTCCTCCTCTGGGCTTAGGCTGGCCTTCTTTTGACTGCCAGGTCTTGTCCGACCTTTGCGTCGATCGTGAGTTGTCCCTGCGTGGGGAACGGTTACGATTTTGTGCTGGACGCGAGACGGACCAGCCGGAGGAATTCCGAAAGGATCGGAATCGAGTTTGGTTACGCTTCTTGTAAGTGCGTTTAGGTTTCAGTTGGGGAAGAGAAGTACTCTTACCCCCGGTGGCGTTGGATATCATAGTGTCCAACTGTTCACCGAAAAGTCTCCCACTGAGTTAGGGGAGGTGCGTGAGGGACTTCTTTGAGGCTGCGTCCGCTTTCCATTCCCGCAGCCAGAGGATACGCCGAATCGTGATGGCGTTTGATGCTATGCCCGCTACTCCCCTTGCTGAATCCAGAGCTGCATGGAGCATGTAGTCTGCTACAACTGCTATTTGAACCGCTTGGTCCGACAGCTCAGGAGCGGATGCTTGGAGAGCTTGTAAATTCTTTGCCCAGGCCAGAATGGCCTTGGCAGCCCAAACTGAGGCGAACGCGGGAGCCAGGGATGCCCCTGTTGCCTCGAAAATTGAACGAGCCATGCGTTCTACCTGCCGGTCTGCTGCATCCCTGAGGGTTGAGCTATCTGGCAGTGAAAGGAGGGTCTGTGCTGCTAGCCTAGAGACTGGGGGGTCCACTTCAGGTGGATCTGTCCATTCCTTGGTGTCCTTCTGTGGGAAGGGGTACCTCGCCTCCAGATATTTGCGATTAGCGAATTTTTTCTCAGGCTGTGAGAGCTGCTTTTTAAGGATCGCCTTAAACTCTGGGTGGTTAGAGAAAACCTTAGGCGGCTTCAAAGGTCCTTCAAAGGAAATCTTATGTTCTGGGGCCTCTGGTGGCGGATCAGAAATGTCCAGCACCCGATGGATGGAAGAAATTATGTCCTCAACTAGCGCTGTATTGCTAGGAGGGATTGTAAAAATCTTTTAAGTGTGCCTCCTATGCGACACTAAGCAAAAACTGGAGAAGGCTGATGCCGTCCAGGGGTGTATACTGCAGAGGAGGAGCCACAGTTAATCTTTTTCAGATTATGCATAGTGTCGCCTCCTAGTGGACAGCAGCATAACACCCATGGTCCTGTGTCCCCCAATGAGGCGACAGAGTAAAGTTAGTAACGCCAGAATTACATTTTTTGGTCGTCACGACATTGCATTAAAATGCAATAACGGGCAGTCAAAAGAACGTATCTGCACCAAAATGATATAATTAAAAACGTCAGCTTGGTACACAGAAAGTAAGCCCTCACCTGACCTCAGATTACGAAAAATGGAGACGCTACGGGTATCGGAAAATTGCGCAATTATTTATTTATTTTTTTATTTATTTTTTATTTTTTTAAGCAAACTTTTGAATTTTTTTTACCACTTAGATAAATAAGAACCTAGACATGTTTGGTGTCTATGAACTCGTAATGACCTGGAGAATCATAATGGCAGGTCAGTTTTAGCATTTAGTGAACCTAGCAAAGAAGCCAAACAAACAAGTGTGGGATTGCACTTTTTTTGCAATGTCACAGCACTTGAAAATGGGAAAACAAATTCCTAGTACACGACATGGTAAAACCAATGATGTCGTTCAAAAGTACAACTCATCCCGGAAAAAATAAGCCCTCACATGGCCATATTGATGGAAAAATAAAAAAGTTATGGCTTTGGGTAGGAGGGGAGCGAAAAATGAAAACGCAAAACCAATAAAAGCTGGGGTCACGAAGGGGTTAATCTAAGGGGATGACACATGGGAGGGGGGTGATTTATTAATTATTGGCTTTTAATCACTGTGATAGTGTCTATTCTAGTAATCAAGCCAGGAACCAATAGGAAAATTCCCTGCTGTTGCCGGCTGGCAGATCTCGGCGGGCGTACTGCACATGCGCTCACCATTATTTTTCAGGAAGAGGATGTGGAGGGCTGGTGTAGGAGGGCCCAGGGGACGGCGAAGGTCCTGGTCTTATTCTCCAGGTTCTCATCCTCCCCCGGTAGCTAAAACCCCAGAGATTTTCAGACTCTGGGTGGCGTTACACCCTTATCCCCGATTGCCGTTTTAGGTTCATTGGAGCCAAAGGCTTTTGAGAGTAAGTGAAATTTTGTCAAAGTCTGGACATTTTTTGGAAGGTATTTTTCTTTTACTGGGCCATAATGATGTTCACTAACAATTTAAGGTATTAGGCTAGGTACATACTGCATTTGTACCCATTGTCGGGTGTACACGCTCAGTAAGTATGTGCTTAACAATGGCCACTGTCAGTACGGATGCCGAGGCATCTGTCCTCCATAAGGTAACAAGATAAAGCAATTGCATAGGAAAGACCAGTCTGCTGCACTTTCCTATATAGTTAAATAGACCTGATTCAGACATATACCGACCAGACAGAGGCTGAAAGAACACACTTTTGGCCTGACTCTGACCAATGGCAGTCTATAGTAACACTATACAGGGTGATTTATTCGCTACTTTATTGGAAAATAGCTGTAACGTCTAAAGGAGACAATATATTGTACTGAAATATGGACTGTGGTTCATGAGAAACTGACGTTTTAAAGCAGGTGTGGAAAATGTCCACCGTTTGCATCCAAGCACGCCTGCACATGCCGTTCCATATTGTTGAATGTATTGAATGCACAGGGTGAATGGGGTCATAGCCTGAATTTCTCGCTGTATGTTCTCTTGGAGGGGGGCCTGTAATGTTTGTGGCTTGTTACTGCACACTCGACCCCTCAAATGGCCCCAAAGGAAAGAAAATACGGCAATAGCTAATTCTATTCTCTTGAATGAGCTCTTTCAATTCCTGAACTACTGTAAGAGTGAATCACCCTGTAGTAGAAATCGGGAAAGCTCTAGAACTACTCTGTAGGTAAGTGCGAAACGCAGTGGGCACCTTGCCTGAATCAGTTATATATTGCTAAACAGAGAAAAGAACAACAAAAATATTATCAGAGAATGGCGGATAAACACAGTTATGTGTTTTAATAATTTATAAATAATCAGTTGCCCAATTAAGAGATTTTTTTAAAAACAGACTTTAGTTTGTTACTGTAGTACATAGGGGCCCTCATAAAATGCTCATGTAAACCTGCAGCTGTCTATACACATGTGCTTACCCATTATTGTGATCTATAAAATGCAGAAAATGTACAAGCAAATAAATGTCATGGAAATATTTATTTTAGGCGTGGAATGATGCATGCTACATCGCAAATGTAATCTTGTGTTGAATTCATCTCAAAATCCACGAAGCGTGTTTGGGTAAGTTGCACAGGTAACCATTTTCATACATATTAATTTAAGTTCCCCAACTTTTTCTTCAGCAACAATCCTTTCTCTCTCAGGTCTGGTCTGCCGTCGAGTTCCATCGTAGATAAAGATGTGATGAGCAGGTTTCTGTTGTCTATTGTAAGGCTTTCCCATTGTTCTGAATCTGGAAAAATAATGATACAACCAACAAAATTATACAAAGAACAAAAAGCGTTTGCTTTTGGGCTGTAATATAGATGGTGTCATATCATGAGCTATAAATTAAAATAGACCTGATGGCAAATTATTATACATGCTGGCCAAGAAGATACACATTTTCTTTTTTTTTTTTTTCTCTAAATGTGTTTATTAGTGCGTTTTAAGACAATTGTAAAAAGAGATATTCCTCACCACCAAAGAGTGATAGAGGCTCCCCATGTATTGACGCTGCTGTGGAGAAGACTGTCACGTGAAAGTTCGGGCACCCCTGGTAAAAATTACTGTTATTGTGAACAGTTAAGCAAGATGAAGATTAAATGATCTCTAAAATGCCTAAAGTTAAAGATTTGTATTTTAGACAAAAAATATATATTTTTATCTTTTACATTTTAAAATTTGCAAAAAGGAAAATGGGCTGATGCAAAAGTTTGGGCACCATACACTGCTATTTTGAGATCTAACCACAGATTTTCAATGATGTTTAGATCAGGGGTTTGGGTACCCCAACTCCAGAGTCTGCTAAATCTTTCTGAAGGTCTTTTGCAGTCAAGCAGGGGTTCTGATTTGTCTCTCTAGCAATCCTACAAGCAGCTCTCACTGACATTTTGCTTGGTCTTCCAGACATTATCTTGCCCTCCACTGTACCTGTTAACTGCTATTTCTTAATTACATTTCGAACTAATGAAAGGGCAACTTCTATCTTCTTATAGCCCCGTCCTGCTTTGTGGGCCTCCACAATTTTCAGGGTGCTAAGCAGCTGCTTAGAAGAAGCCATGGCTGCTGTTTTTTGGCACAAGGTTAAAGGAAGCTGGGTTTTTATAAAGCTGGGAAATTTGCATTATTTGGCCTTTCCTAACGATGATAGTGAACAAGCCATAACCATAACAGACTAAATAAGGTCTGACACCTTGGTCAAAGTTATCTGAGCACATAAATCTCCAAGGGTTTCCAAACCTTTGCATCGGCCCATTTTCCTTTTTGTAATTTTTAAAATGTAAAATATGACAATATTTTTTGCCTAAAATAGAAAGGAAATGTGTCATCTTTCACTGTAAGCCTTTCAGAGATCAGTTCATCATCAACTTGCTTAACTATTCACAATGATAGTAATTTTAAGGGTACCCAAACGTTTACATGTCACTATAGATATATAAATATATTTGTCTATTCACAAGTCTGTTTGAGGTGTGTCGGCAATTAGAACACACAGAAACAAAACAAACAAAAATGGATTCTCCCAATATAATCTTTGAAACATTTAGGGTATGTGCACACGTCAGGATTTCTTGCAGAAATTTTCCTGACAAAAAACGGACATTTCTGCCAGAAATCCGAATACGTTTTTTTTTGCGTTTTTTCATGCGTTTGATGCTTTTTTTGTGCGTTTTTTTTCCAAATGCATAGAATTGCGGGAAAAATGCGGAAAATCCGCAAAATTAATGAACATGCTGCTTTTTTTTACCGCGATGCGTTTTTTTCGCGGAAAAAAACGCACCATGTGCACAAAACATGCAGAATGCATTCTAAATGATAGGATGCATAATGTATGCGTTTTTAATGAGCTTTTATAGCGTTTTTATCGCGAAAAAACCACGAAAAAACCTGAACGTGTGCACATACCGTTAAGGTTAGAATTATGTACTCAGATTCCGTAATACTTACTCTTATTATAATGAATCTATTACATTTCCAGCTCTTTAACATAATCATTGCTCTTGGTTTATGTTCGGAAAGCACCGTCAGTATTCACATACACTTACCTTCAAGTTTCTGTAGCATTACTTCTATTACCGAGATGGCTTCTTGTCTTACAGATGCATAACTCTTATTTTCTGGCAAATGGAAATACACATATCAGAATACTGCCGATAAATACAGCAATAAGATGTTATTAAAGCAACCAATGTTCATGGCTACCTATCAATATTATTGTTTTTCAATAGGGGTCACAGTTTTATTTGTGATGTAGAGCTCCAGTTCTACTCCATAGAGAGAAATAGTAAAATACTTTCTGCAGCAGCCACTAGGGAAGCTTTTCGAATACTTAGGGGGTTATTCATTAAGATTGGCGTACGCTGTACCAATCTTAATGAAGCCATCGCTGGAGTAAACTGCCCCGATTTAGTAAGTGGCGATTGCTGCTTAATGAATCAGGGGCGTCTGATTCTCAGTGTGTGCTGAGGTCAAAAACACGCTAGCCATTTCTGGAGTAAGTTACGCCACTATAGTGGCATACCTAATGATGAAATTGACCAGTCTAACTCACACCATGCTCATAGTGGAGCAGCCGGTCTGGACTGGCAAGTGCAGAGTTGCACAAAAAAATTCTGAGCATTATCACCTTGATTAATTGATCTCTTAGTGCCCTCTACGGGTGGATAAAGACAGTCAGAATTTTACCTTTGTCTATGCAGGTGATTTGCAGCTATAAGCCAGAAAAACTGAAAGGCAAGTGCTAAAATTATATATCATGGTAACAATTAGTGATGAGCGAGTGTGCCAGGATAAGGTGTTATCAGAGCATGCTCGAGTGCTAATAGAGCAGCTTCGGTGTGCTCAAATACTATGTTCGAGTGCCAGCCGCTGCATTTCTCGTGACAATTCAACAGCCACAACACGTGCAAGGATTGTCTGTTTATTAGGCAATACTTGCACATGTTGAGCCTGTCGAACAGCCGCAAAACATGCAGCCGCGGGGACTCGAACATAGTATTAGAGCCCGCCGAAGATACTCGAGCATCCTTAGTTAACACCTTATCTGAGCACGCTTGCTCATCACTAGGAACAATACAAAGATTAATGCAGTACCTAGAGAATGTGCAAGTGCTGAACAGGCTTCTGTGAGGATTTCTGTCAGGGCTGTACTGTCTGAATGCTCCTTTTCTAAGATCATCAAGCTAGAAAAAAAGAAAGGCATTATTGTATTCTCAATAAAACAATGAAATACAACATGACTCCCAGACAAAAATACACTTAGGTTCTTTACTCTCTTCCATACTGATACGATTTTTAACATTTTTGTGTCCAAATGCACTCTGTTTTTGATGTACCATTTGAATGGGGAACTAAGTATTGCTTGAAAGAGGGTCCATGGAGAGAATCAGTCCATTGTCTTTGACAGTCCAGTGTGCAGTCCATATGCTAGTCGAGTGACACCTACGAGCGGGTACCATCTCTGGCAGCACTTGGGGGTACAGTGTAGGAAATACACTGTGTAGCAAACAATGCCGTGGTCTGTGGGTAAGAGGTTTACATCTGGAGATGGCAGCAGATGATTGCTGGGGGAAATGTTAATAATTCTAGACTGACCATTTGCCTAGTACTTCTCACTGTTTACCTTGCATACTGCTGTACTAGAGAAGCTATCACACTGTGCAGCGTGGGCGGATTCATTGTAGTAATTATCAGGAAAAGAAACATTTCTGCCACAGTAATCTCAGCTAGCATAAAACTGCAATGACTACACAGCCACCATAATCTGCAGGGCTGTAAGCAGCTTACGTAAAAACCAACGGTGCCTCTGCCGCAGATGTGAGCAGAGACATTTATTATAGTTCAACAAGAGTAACAACAAAGTTCATTTGTGAAGAACTAACATTTAAGGTTTACCACGACCAAACTTACCCCTGAAAATAGGCGTTCATGGACTGAAGGACGGCGTGCTGAACTTTCCATGTGCTTAGCTTGAGCCTCTCGCACATTAATCTACAGACTTCAAAACGGTAGCAGCCTATTGGACAATGAAGACAGAAACGGGACATATACAATATTAAACACGTGGTTTGTGTAACACAGAACGTTTGAGAATCAGAAAAATGTGCGGGCTATTCCATGGATGAAGGATGTCCAAAGTCAGGTCATACGTATGTACCTCAAGTAGGAGTTGGATCAACTCAGAAACGTGTAATACCATAAAAAGCCCTTCATCTACCTGACCTTGGACATCCTTCATCCACTGGCAGCGAACGGAATATCCAGCAAGTTATTTCTGATTCTCAAACGGTGACTCCAGTTCCAGCCTAGGAACCAGCGTGTGGACCTGGTGGCCTCACAAGCCCTCTACAGTGTTGGGCCTGCTACATACAGCCAACCCAGGTGAGCACTGCACAGTCTGGTATTGAAACTAGATCCACACAGAGTGATTATCAGTATTATCAGCATTATTTTCAGTCTGAGCTTCATGCATGAAAATAAGTGCAGTCAAAAAGAACAATTATTACCCATAGCAACAAATCAAGTTGTAGGTATCAAATCTAGAGCTGAAGCTAAGGGCAACATCTCCGTTTTTTGCTAACGTTTTCAGCTGTACTGCATGTCCCAGTGTGCACTGACAGAACTTACGCTGGGTGTCAGGATTTCTGGGCCAGGCCTTGCCAAGAGTTGAGAAGGCGCACACCAAAGACTCTGTGTGCTGTTCTTTTGCTTTTTCATGCTCTTCCTCATCCTCCTCTTCCTTTGGTGATCGAGCCCCCACAGTTTCCTTAGATGCCTGTGTGCAAGACATTTCATAGGCTGTTAATAGTAAGAAACCATTTGACAGGGAGCTCAGATCTGTCCTACCAGAGCCTTCCTTTCCCTTTGCTAAATAGATCAAGTCAGTCACAGTAAGGACCTACCTTGCAAGACATAAAGGAATTAGATTGAGATTAATATTTTTAAGTCCAAGTAACGTCCACTTAAAAAAAGTGGAATTCCAAAGTCCCATTTGAAGTTCTGCATGAGAGCAACCTAAATCCAGTGCCCCCAACCAGTTTGGTGATTGGGACCATGTTGCACTTAATACATCTTACATACTAAAATGCTACATTGATCTGACATCTCACAGATGCATTTTATCAAAAGGGTAAGTGGCATGCCCTTTGGGAATGGTTAAATTTGTGGAGGGTCCTAATTCCTTAAGAGCCAACCACAGAGATCCTGTCAAACTGTAGTGGATAGAGGGAATCAACTGCACACTAAAGGCACGTAGAGAAGCTTAATTAGATTTTATTAGGAATATTTCATGTCCATTTATCACACAACAGTCGACATACACATGTGTAACGTCATGGGTAGAACACCCTTCATCAGACTGGGAAAAAACCTGGAAACATACAGACATGAATAAATTATGTAGTGACAGAAAAGAACATAATTTCAAAGGTGTGATTACATCCAATAATAATATGAAATCTCAAGATTAATACCAATAATGTAAATTGGAGAAAAACCCACAAAAAGCTCATAGAAAGGGGACACTATCCAATAGCAGAGTCAAGTCATCATATTGTTGGTCAGCCTTGGAGCTAGCTAAGTAGCATGAGGGTACAGGTAGCTGAGGTACTGCCCAATCCATAGAGGATATTCAGGCCAGGGCTCTGAAACCTCAGACTCCGACTCCTCAATGCTGCAGCGCTGGAGTCCTGGGTTCAAGTCCCACCAAGGACAACACCTGCAAGGAGTCTGTATGTTCTCCCCGTGTTTGCGTGGGTTTCCTCCGGGTTCTCCGGTTTCCTCCCACACTACAAAGACATACTGATAGGGAATTTAGATTGTGAGCCCCATCGGGGACAGCGATGATAATGTGTACAAACTGTAAAGTACTGCGGAATATGTTGGTGCTATATAAAAATAAAAGATTATTATTATTATTTTTCTCACTATTTCTCTAATACATGTAATAATGACTATGTGATAGGCAAACATTGACTAGAATAGTGATGCAACTGAATGAACATTTTGTCAGCATATACAAAATCATTTAGGAATTTGTATTAACATCTACTGAAATGGATTTTACCTTTTGTATAAAGGGAAATAGTATGCCAGTTAATTCTTGGAAGTGATCCTCCTTTGTCGATTCCAGTACGTCAGCTGCACACTTCAGTGCTATAATCCTGTACTTGACATTTTCTTTCCGGCACTCTTTTAATACTGCCTGAATAATATCTTCTATACTTGGCTGTGAAGGAACTGGCTCCTTCAGCTGCTTGCTGTGAACAGGGGAAAATATTATATTGGAAATGCTGCATCTTTAGAAATAGCACAGTAACATCTTTTTTCGTTCCAATGTCGTTACTAATCTTAATGCTTGGTCCCACAACAGCAATGTCTGAAACAGCAGCATTGGCCAAAGAGCACTTGGGACAAGGACCCTCAGCTATTAGATGTTGAAGGCTTAGCTAATAATATGCTCCGGAGTAAACATAGTCAATGAGAAGTAAACTATAATATTAAATATCCCTACATTCTTGAGGATGGAGACCATTTTTAATAAGAGGTAAATTGGAAAGTTGCTTGTTTATGATGAAATGTCTTTAATATCAGAACTTTTAGATGACAAAATCTCTACTGTATGATGTAAAGCTGTTACAGCAAATTAATAAGGCTAACAGATAGGTCAAAACCATTGTATGATTTATGTCATTAAGTGTATTATGCCAATACATAAATAGGATACAAAAGCAGACATAGAAAATAAAGGAAAATTACAGAAATTATAAGCATTTAATAGGCAGAACAGTTTATACTATGCAAGCCTGAAAGCTGGCATTACAGCAGAAAGCCAACATGTGGTTAATTTTTGGCATCCAGAGAAGCTGGCAATCAGTATTTTATATTTGTTACCAGACCTGAAGACACTTATTTTGGACATAGGAACCTATTTAATTCCTAGGCGGTTCTGTTCGATTTCACAAACATAAGCACATAGTAGTTTGAAAAAAAAAAAGACAAAGTAAAAAGTGTTTGGAAAGTGTGGAAACTAATCTGTAAAGTAAGAGTTGCTTTAAAAAATAGTATTGTTACTTTAGTGTCATTAATTAATAAAATACAATGTGAAGGAACAAAAGAGAAATCTAAATTCAATCGATATTTGGGATGACTGCCCTTTGCCTTCAACACAGCATCTTCTAGGTACACTTTAGATTTACAATGAAGCAGAGCTGAGAAAGCTAACCCCGCCCCCACCAGGATCTCCATGCACAATGCCCATAGACAGTGAGCTGCTTAGTTGCCAGACAAGCAATGTTAGGGCTTGTAACCACACTGCGGATTCCGCTGCGGATTTGATAAATCCGCAGTGAAAAACCGCTGCGGTTTTACTGCGGATTTATCGCGGTTTCTAGTGCGGTTTTCTCTGCGGGTTTTCACCTGCACATTTCTATTGGAGCAGGTGGAAACCCGCAGAGGAATCCGCACAAACAATTGACATGCTGCGGAAAATAAACCGCTGCATTTCCGCTCGTTTTTTTCCGCAGCATGTGCACTGCGGATTTAATTTCCCATAGGTTTACATTGTACTGTAAACTTATGGGTAACCGCTGCGGACCCGCAGCTGCGGTTCCGCAGCGAAATCCGCAGCGTGTGCACATAGCCTTAATCTTAGTGATAAATCCTTCACAGTTAGTAAACAGCATCACACACTTTAACAAGTAACACATCCCTGAATTCTGTGTTTTAGCCTCTATCTCCTGCTGTCTTCAGATTACACAGCAAAAGCCTGCTGACAGATTCCCTTTAAGAATTATCTTTCACGTAACAAAGAACAATGAGTCCTAGAAGTGATGACATGGCCCCCCACACAGCTCTGATCTCAACAACATCGAGTCTGTGTGAAATTCCTTGAAGAGACAGAAGCATTTACACAAGTTTAAATCCAGAGAAATGACATGTTTGGAACAATCACCTGCTGAGCGCCTTCAAAAACTGCGTGCAAGCATACCCAAAAGAGTTGATGCCATTTTGACCCTGTCTTTATCCATTCACTTTGCATTTTTTACTTCATAAACAAATGACTAACATTTCCATTTTTGAAAGCATTCATACTTTGTAGCATTTTTACACATTTGACAAACGACTGAACAGTACTGTATGCCAATTGAGTTTAACTGCAATGTGGATCATAGAGAAGAAAATAAAAAAATAGTAAGTATGGTTATAGATTTCTGCCTTTTGAAACAAATAGTATCACTCACCTGCAGCTAGAAACCACTGTTCCAATAGCTTTGAGAAGTTCTTCCTACAAAACATGTATGAAATTACGGTAGTTTGTTTAGCAGATTTGTGGAAGCATTAAACAGGTTCTCCACTACTTGGGATACTGATCATCTATACATGGGATAGGGCATCAATATCATATCGGTGGGCATCTTACAACTGGAATTCCCAGCCATAGGTTTAAAGTGGTGACCAGATGAACCGTATATACTAGTGTATAAGTTGACCAGAGTATAAGCAGAGGCACCTAATTTTGCCACGAAAAACAGGGAAAACTTATTGACTCAAGTATAAGCCGGGTTCCTTATTCCCATCCTTGTCTGCATGGCTCCTTATCCCCATCCTTGTCTGCATGGCTCCTTATTCCCATCCTTGTCTGCATGGCTCCTTATTCCCATCCTTGTCTGCATGGCTCCTTATCCCCATCCTTGTCTGCATGGCTCCTTATCCCCATCCTTGTCTGCATGGCTCCTTATTCCCATCCTTGTCTGCATGGCTCCTTATTCCCATCCTTGTCTGCATGGCTCCTTATTCCCATCCTTGTCTGCATGGCTCCTTATTCCCATCCTTGTCTGCATGGCTCCTTATCCCCATCCTTGTCTGCATGGCTCCTTATTCCCATCCTTGTCTGCATGGCTCCTTATTCTCATCCTTGTCTGCATGGCTCCTTATCCCCATCCTTGTCTGCATGGCTCCTTATCCCCATCCTTGTCTGCATGGCTCCTTATTCCCATCCTTGTCTGCATGGCTCCTTATTCCCATCCTTGTCTGCATTGGCTCCTTATTCCCATCCTTGTCTGCATGGTTCCTTATTCCCATCCTTGTATGCATGGCTCCTTATTCCCATCTGTGATGGTATGATATGCTATGTAGGTATTATTTTTGCGTATATTTATATTTTACTTATTTTCAGGGTGTTCTCTTGTAGGATGAGTTGTTATTTGCCATCTGATATTCACCCCACAGTTCTGTATTGTTATCTCTCCACAGGGTCAGTGAATAATGTTGCTTGCTAATATGCTAATGACATGTTGACCTAGCTTGTTGAAACAATGAGCCCCTGAGACCTTCCCCCTCCTGACCTGTGAATGAGGAGGGAGACTTGTAAATATCAGGGAGGTGAGACACAGACTAGTCTGGTGTGGAACCATGATGTGAAGAGGATACCAGAGAGAAAGAAGAGTATATGGACTATGCTATCCTCTGCTGGATTGTTGGACTTTTATTCTGTTACTGAATGGCATTCGTGTTCTGGACTATTGTATCCTCAGTGTGGTGGATCGTATATATGGACCTTTCGTATCTTTGCCTAAATAAAGGTCGTGGAATTGTTAACTATTCTCTTGCTCTGTTGATTGTGTGGTACCGGATTAGGACCCCCGTGACACCATCCTTGTATGCATGGCTCCTTATTCCCATCCTTGTCTGCATGGCTCCTTATTCCCATCCTTGTTTGCATGGCTCCTTATTCCCATCCTTGTCTGCATGGCTCCTTATTCCCATCCTTGTCTGCATGGCTCCTTATTTCCATCCTTGTCTGCATGGCTCCTTATTCCCATCCTTCTATACATGGCTCCTTACTCCCATCCTTCTCTGCATGGCTCTTTATTCCATCCTTGTCTATATGGCTCCTTATTCCCATCCTTGTCTGCATGGCTCCTTATTCCCATCCTTGCATGCATGGCTCCTTATTCCCATCCTTGTATGCATGGCTCCTTAATTCCATCCTTCTCTGCATGGCTCCCCATCCCTGTCCTTGTCTGCATGGCTCCTTATTCCCATCCTTGTATGCACGGCTCCTTATTGCCATCCTTGTCTGCATGGCTCCTTATTCCCATCCTTGTCTGCATGGCTCCTTATTCCCATCCTTGTATGCATGGCTCCTTATTCCCATCCTTGTCTGCATGGCTCCTTATTCCCATCCTTGTCTGCATGGTTCCTCGTCCTCATCCTTGTATATATGGCCCCCAATGAGAAAAGCAGTAAAAAAAACCAAAAAGCATCCTACTTATCTTCCCTGTGCGCCCTCGCAGCATCTTGTTCTGGCTTCCAGCAGCTTCTGCGGCCGGGCGATCACATGTCCCCACTCATTAAGGTAAGGAATATTCACCTCTATCCAGCCTATGGGAGTGGAGAGGTGTGAATATTTATTACCTTAATGAGCAGGCACCTGTGAGAGCCCAGCAGCTGTTGGAAGCCATCGGCTGCAGCTGTAACTGTGCGCGATATAAGAGAAATTAATATTCATTGCCAGTGCAGTGAATATTCATTTACCTTTAGCAGCGGGCACAGGCTTTAGTTGCAGCCGCCGGCTCCTGCCTCCTGTGACCCGCTGCTCTGCCTCTCCCCCACCATAAACTGGGACAACGACTCGTGTACAAGCCGAGGGGGGCATTATCAGCACAAAAAAATGTGCTGAAAAACTCGATTTATACACGAGTATATATGGTAAATACTGAACAGAAGTGAAAAGAGCAACTGCAGTTCTCGGCAATGGCCGTACATACTGAGAGGAGCTCAGCCGCAGGTGGAGCTGTTAACATCTGATCGGTAGCACCTGAGTGTCAGACCCCCAGCAATCTGATACTGATGACAACTAATCAATACTTTATGCCAGACCACCCCTTTAATGTGACTGGGCCACTACTTGTATTGACTTAGAAAATAGTGCAGTCCATACCTTCCCAGTCCATGTTCTTCCTGGTAAACCCTGCAAGAGCGTGCCAATCACCATTCCCAAGTGTGGAGGAACCAGAGATCCAGTTTGTTGCTTTGCAATTGAAGCCATGGTTGCAGCACCCTGTGCTTTCATCTTCCAAGATGGAGACTGCAGAGCTTTCTGCGAAATGTCTATTAACTCTTTCATATACAATCGAATGCCGCCACTGATACTTCCTGTATATATTAGAGATCAATCATTAGTTTGTTAATTATACCGTAACAAATGAAAAAAAACTTAGTGCAATTTTATACCTTCCACAAACTACGAAGTGGTGACATGACTAAACATTTGGTAGATCTGAAAAATCTGGATAACATACGAACTTGTTGTTTTGTATATCAAAATCTGTGAACTGGTTCCCAACTCCGTAGGAAACTTTACATACCGGGCACATTTTCCAGCCACACTTCTCTCCAAAGGTTGGAGTCTTCTTTTTCTCCTTTCTCATCATCTGCAATCTCATGCATTGCAAGGAAGGCCAAAGGCAACACCATCCCTGAGTGGTTCTTTAGCACATCGGGGCTGTAGCGGCTGATAGCATGGACTGTTAACGTGCACCCTGCTCTGTATGCTGGCTCTATAAAGGTGATACAGACGAGCGGGTGAAATATTGCAACAGATAGAAATCAGTTCCCATGACAAGATATTGTTCTCTTCAATATACAAAAGGTTGCCTTACTACAATATATATCAGGATATCAACAAGTTAGACACTACGCCAGCTACAAAAACGGACTTCAGTTTACTTTGACATTACGTTGTTTATTGGGTTGGGTGGGTTTGTAAAACATATGTTATTAATACAAATGGTCTGCTTAAAAAGTTAAATAATAAAAAAGGGTTGTTTATACCCACACCCATGATACTACACTGCTAACATTGACGACGACAAAGCTGTTGAAATGTGATAATGTCGCTTACCTTCCTTTTCCATGTACCAGCTGCTCAGCTTCTGGAGAAGTTTTTCAGTGCTAGTATCCCTGGCTGTCTGTAAACAAAACCATATAAAAGGAATGCAGTCAATATACAAAGGCAATTCAAATTAAAGCAGCACTCCTCCTCCTCCCATCAAAGTTTATAATCTCATACTATATTGCAATCATCATATATAGCACTGTGTACTTACAATTGCTCATTTAGCCTTTTTACTCAGTTAATGCTTCTCTTTTATCTACTCTATGTAGAAACAGGAAGTCTCTTGTCCCTGCATTTATCATCCGCCTCTTCACCTCCTGACCCAGCTGCTCCCTCCTGCCTACCAGGGACTTTTGCAGTGACATGACTTGTGCAGAGAAAATTGACCTCCTGTTTCCACATACAGCTTAGAAGGATTCAGCTAGTCAGTTTTTAATCATGTGATGTCATGGACATAATGGAAATTAGAAGAATTAGCTGAGTAGAAAGGTAAAATGAACAACTGTAAGTACACAGTGCCATATAATATGAGAATTGCAATATATTAAGAGGATAAAAACTTTGATGGGAGGAGGAGGAGTGCTTCCTTAAGAATGCAATCCAACTAATGGGTCTGTGAAACTTACCCGGACTAAATGTCCCAGCGCAAAGGCATACGACTTCTGTATTACACTGTTTCGATCACATAGTCCATTTAATAAAGCACTCATAAGTTTACCTGTCGAAGAATAGTTTAGAAAAGCTTATCCAGGAATTATTTTCTGTTTTCTTGGTAATTTATTATGGTAAGAAATGGGGTATTTGAGTCACGTTCAATGAAGGCACCACAGTGTTAAACAGAATCGATATGATCAACAAGATGCATTATACATACTTAGAAAGTATAGAATGTATATAAAGGTAATAAGGCAATAATAATGCAGGACATCAGTACTCAAGCAGCTTTTTGCTCTGTATTTACCGGTCACCATGTTCTATGCATTATTTTGAAACAAAAGAGGCTATACTTTATTTATTGCTCAGTTGATACTTTCCATTCAGCTTTACGTTTCTTTATCTTACATTTTTAGGCAGAGATGATTCATGACATCTAAAAACACTTTTTCTGAGAAGGTAACTTACCGGAATAAGGCATCAGATCCTGGGGACACTGTGTCGTTAAAGATACAACAACACTGGCACATCCTCCCTTCAACATAAAGAGCATTGTTTAGAAGCACATAAGACTGATCCTGGGCTAAAGCTATCTATATACAGTAGATAAAAAACAACCTTCACCCCAGGGCCATTTTTTTCCTTATTCATTCTTCACTCCCCTTCTTCCCAGAACCATAACTTTTTTGTTTTTCCGTCAATATGGCCATGTGAGGGCTTAATTTTTGCGGGACGAGTTGTACTTTTGAATGACAGCATTGATTTTACCATATAGTGTACTGGAAAATGGGGAAAAAAATTACAAGTGAGGTGAAATTGCAAAAAAAAGTGCAATTCCACAATTGTTTTTTGGGTTCTTTTTTTTTTTTACCATGTTCACTAAATGCTAAAACTGACCTGCCATTATGATTCTCCAGGTCATTACGAGTTCACAGATACCAAACACATATAGGTTCTGTTTTACTTAAGTGGTGGAAAAAAAAAACACTTGTTAAGAAAAAAAAATAAAAATTTATATATATATATATATATATATATATATATATATATATATATATATATATATATAATGGTGTCATTTTCCGAAGCCCGCAGCATCTCTATTTTTCAGGATCTGGAGCTGTTGAGGGCTTATTTTTTGGCGCCGAGCTGACGTAATTTTGGCATTTTTAATTGTTTTCTCGTTATGCCATTTACCGATCGGATTATGTCTTTTTATATTTTGATAGATCGGGGGTCTCTGAAATCGGCGATACCAAATATGGTTATGTTTGATTTTTTATTATTATTTTATTTTGAATGGTGCAAAAGGGGGGTGATTTGAAAATGTTATTTTATTTTTTTACACTTTATAATAACTTTTCTTCAATAGTCTTCTATGGAAACTTGAAGTTGCGATCTTCTGATTACTTGCGCTACATGTAGCAGGGCTGCAGCCCTGCGATGTGTAGCATAAATGCTCATCTACCATGAAAGCCGGCCATGAGGCGGGGCTCATAGCAGGTCGGCAATGACAACCAATGGGGTTTCCTGCAGACCCCCGGTTGTCATGCCAGCCCATCGGGTCCCAGCGACCATGTGACAGGGGCGCCGATGGGCAGAGTTAGTGATGCGCTTCCAACGTAATCATGTTAAATGCTGCTGTCAGAGATTGACAGCAGCATTTAACAAGTTAAAGGGAACCTGTCACCACCCCCCCCAGGCGTTTGTAACTAAAAGAGCCACCTTGTGCAGCACTAATGCTGCATTCTGACAAGGTGGCCCATAAAAAAAAAAACTTACAACGCAGGCGTCGGGGACGATAATGCTGCAAGAGGAGGCGGCGCCTGGCGCGCACAGCTCCGGAGTGACGGCTGTGCTGCATCTAATTAGGAAGGAAAGTCCCGCCTCCGGGACGATTTCAGGGTATGTGGGGGCACATTTTATAAGTGTTTATTTCAGCGTGTGCAGGCATCATAACGAAAAGAGCCACCTTGTCAGAATGCTGCATTAGAACTGCACAAGGTGGCTCTTTTAGTTACAAACGCCTGAGGGGGGTGACAGGTTCCCTTTAACAGCAGCGGGTGGATTGCAATTCCACCCAAAGCTGTTAGAGGCATATGACAGCTGATCAAATCAGCTGTTATGTGCCGAAAAAGATGCGGGCTCAGTAATGTAGGAGTTAAACAGATGACTTGTATAATCGAAATTTTCAGACAATTAAAGGAAGTATGCAGAATTATTTGACTACTGCACAGATACCATTACTGACTAATAGTTGGCAAAAAAAAAAACTTTGGAGGTAGTCCACTTTAAGAATAATGGAAGAGATTTTTCAAGCTAATTGTGCCTTATTCATTATGCCCTGACTGATCAAAGTAAATCACTTTGAAAAGTCGCAAAAATCTCTGTGCAACGCTAAGTTGTGCAAAAATGTTGTGACTTTTGGTGTTTTCACACCAATTTTGCTCAGCTTTGCCACAATTGGAGGTGCTGAGCCAGGACAGGGTCATGATGACACAGATCGTCTAATTCATGATGAACTAGGTTGCCAAACTTTTTACTCCAGTCTCTGACTGGAGTAAGATTTATGGCACAGAGCACCTCTTCAGAAATCAGGAGCCTCAGACTCCAGCAGGCCCCTCACACTGGCAAGAAAATTGTTCGCCTTAATGAATGGAGGCCTATGTATTTCAGATACTTTTTGTGCCTTGTCAGACAAGATGGATTGGCCCTGCTAATAAAAAAGGGCTTAGATAAACTTAGCAGAAAGATGTGTCGCCTGACATGTGACATTCCACCAAAAACGAAGACAAAATTGTGGAACACATACTTAACCAGGATATGTAAACTAAGACTAGACAGACTAAATATGTACCAGGATTTAGCAAACTGCATGAAATACTATGATAAATCTATCGCTCTTAGTTTGCACTGTCCATCTATCTCCCTTCCTACAGCAGCTGGCCAATTGATTGCAACTGACCATTCCTATTGGGGTAAGTCACCGCTGACAGCTGTCAGGTATAAATACTGCATAATGTAGGTGTATGTTTTGCTCTTACCTTAGTACCCAGCCCCAGTCCACTTTTGATCAATTCACACAATCTTGGAACTAGTTCAGCCAGGACACTGACATCCAGATGCTGAATACACTGTAAGGAGTAAGCATTTTGTGAGAAATGGCATTTCTTTATTCACCCAGTTTAAGTAGAGGAAGAGAAATACTATGCTATATGAAAGCGAAACTTAAAACAAGACATTAAACACAATGTCCGTAATCCGTCGAACATTTACTTACCATATTTATGGTTTCCATCATTGGGGAGGATTTAGCAGCGTTTAGTCTTGCACTGTCCATTGCAGCCTGTTTTAATTAGAAAAAAAATAAAATAAAAAAGGGAATACTTTGAGAGCTTATTCATTGGAATTTCCCCATCACTGCTCTAATAGTTTAAAGGATAAACAGATTTTCAAGTAACTTTTTAGAATAAACTGTATACATGGGGAGTAACACTATTTCTGACAATCATATCCTGCATCTTCACCAGTTTTCCCCTTTGTAGGCTCCATCTATAAATTTGTAATTGACTGTGGGCTGGTGGGAGAATCCTAGCGGCTATACAAGGGCTGTAAATGTGACTCCTCACTGTGCTGGCGGTCTGTCTCATCTGAGCAAGGCCTTCTTCACACATCCGTTTTCTATGTCCGTATGCAGTCCGTCTTTAAGTACCGCAAATACAGACACACACACACACACCCGTTGTATTCAATGGTGGTGTGCACATGTTAGGTTTTTCACACCGACAGTGTGTTCGTGTGAAAAAAACCCGCAGACATGTCAGGTTTTTTTTGTGCAGCATGGACAAAATGCGTGCCGCACACACTGATGACACACAGATGAGTTTCCGCTATTCCCAGGTGCCGGCGGCTGAAGGCAGCTTTCATCAATGTCTCCTGATTGCGTGAACATAAGCCATGCTGTCTCACACCACAATCCTTCTCAGCAATATCTGGCTTACAGCCTGAACGGTGGCATGATGCAACCATTCAGGCTGAAAACCATGAGCTGCTGTGTGCCATCAGCCTGGACGTTCGCATCATGCCACCACTTATCTTCATGTCGGACAGGTGAGGGATATGGTTATTATTTGCTTTTTTTTTTCTTTTTTTTTTTTATTTACGACGGACAAGGGCTTCAATGGATTAGGCGTAAGGTGAGTATTATGGTTTTTTATCATTTTCTGTCTTTTACATGGGCCAAGGGCTTCAATAGAGTATAACTTTGCTTTCAAATAAGTGTAAAACAGGGTGGTGATTTTTATTTCAAAGAAAGGATTTTATTCTTGCTGTGTGTTTATTTCCAAACTTACTATGGGGTTAGCAATTACCAACACGTGGGCTTGATGTCACCTGACAATACAAAGGTTCATCAACCCCAACCCTATTACCCCACTTGCTATTGCCACAAGGCAAGTGGGAAGAGCGAGGCTAAGCACCGGATTTGGCTCATCTTATGGATGCAGCATTTCTGAGGCAGCCGCGGCTGAGGTCTAATGTTCGTGGCCTGGGGGGCAATATCCATGAACCCTTCCCAAGCTATTACTATGAACTTACAGCTGTCTGTTTAGCCTTTGCTGGTTTGAATTTATAGGGTGACCTCAGGCCATTTTTTTTCTGGGGTTCCCAGTAAATTCACCAGGAAAGTCTAAGCAAACAGCTGGGAATCTTATTGTGTATTGTCATTTATCCCAGATTATCAACATCAGTCCCCAGCTGTGGGATTTCCCTCTACTGGTTATGAAAATTGCTCCCATGCCGTTTTTTTTTAATTTATTTAATTATTTACAGTACAGACTAAAAGTTTGGACACACCTTCTCATTTAAAGATTTTTCTGTATTTTCATGACTATGAAAATTGTACATTCACACTGAAGGCATCAAAACTATGAATTAACACATGTGGAATTATATCCTTAACAAAAAAGTGTGAAACAAACTGAAATTATGTCTTATATTCTAGGTTCTTCAAAGTAGCCACCTTTTGCTTTGATGACTGCTTTGCACACTCTTGGCATTCTCTTGATGAGCTTCAAGAGGTAGTCACTGGGAATGGTCTTCCAACAATCTTGAAGGAGTTCCCAGAGATGCTTAGCACTTGTTGGCCCTTTTGCCTTCACTCTGCGGTCCAGCTCACCCCAAACCATCTCGATTGGGTTCAGGTCTGGTGACTGTGGAGGCCAGGTCCATATTCAAAAAGAATCAAAAAGACAGCGCCACAATGGACAGTGAAAAATATCTTACACTTTAATCAGCCTCCTGCGGCGACGTTTCGGTCCAAGGACCTTTATCAAGCACGTTTTGGTCCGAAACATCGCCGCAGGAGGCAGATTAAAGTGTAAGATATTTTTCACTGTCCATTGTGGCGCTGTCTTTTTGATTCTTTTTGAATATGGTCTTGTATCCGGGTTGGACCCCCTGGTATTGACGTGCGCCCTTATGCACATGGAGGCTGTATGGTCATAGGGTGCGGTTTAACCTCTTCTTGGATTTTTGTGGAGGCCAGGTCATCTGGTGTAGCACCCCATCACTCTCCTTCTTGGTCAAATAGCCCTTACACAGCCTTGAGGTATGTTTGGGGTCATTGTCCTGTTGAAAAATAAATGATGGTCCAACTAAACGCAAACCGGATGGAATAGCATGCCGCTGCAAGATGCTGTGGTAGCCATGCTGGTTCAGTATGCCTTCAATTTTGAATAAATCCCCAAGAGTGTCACCAGCAAAGCACCCCCACATCATCACACCTCCTCCTCCATGCTTCACTGTGGGAACCAGGCATGTAGAGCATGTAGAGTCCATCCGTTCACCTTTTCTGCGTCGCACAAAGACACGGTGGTTGGAACCAAAGATCTCAAATATGGACTCAACAGACCAAAGCACATATTTCCACTGGTCTAATGTCCATCCTTTTGTTCTTTAGCCCAAACAAGTCTCTTCTGCTTGTTGCCTGTCCTTAGCAGTGGTTTCCTAGCAGCTATTTTACCATGAAGGCCTGCTGCACAAAGTCTCCTCTTAACAGTTGTAGAGATGTGTCTGCTGCTAGAACTCTGTGTGGCATAGACCTGGTCTCTAATCTGAGCAGCTGGTGACACGGATAAACTTATCCTCAGAAGCAGAGGTGACTCTTGGTCTTCCTTTCCTGGGGCGGTCCTCATGTTTGTAGCGCTTGATGGTTTTTGCCACTGTACTTGGGGACACTTTCAAAGTTTTCCCAATTTTTCGGACTGACTTACCTTCATTTCTTAAAGTAATGATGGCCACTCGTTTTTCTTTACTTAGCTGCTTTTTTCTTGCCATAATACAAATTCTAACAGTCTATTCAGTAGAACTATCAGCTGTGTATCCACCAGACTTCTGCACAACACAACTGATGGTCCCAACCCCATTTATAAGGCAAAAAATCCCACTTATTAAACCTGACAGGGCACACCTGTGAAGTGAAAACCATTCCGGTGACTACCTCTTGAAGCTCATCAAAAGAATGCCAAGAGTGTGCAAAGCAGTCATCAAAGCAAAAGGTGGCTACTTTGAAGAACCTAGAATATAAGACATAATTACAGTTGTTTCACACTTTTTTGTTAAGTATATAATTCCACATGTGTTAATTCATAGTTTTGATGCCTTCAGTGTGAATGTACACTTTTCATAGTCATGAAAATACAGAAAAATCTTTAAATGAGACGGTGTGTCCAAACTTTTGGTCTGTATTGTATGTTACACAGGAGGTACACAGCTGCTGCTGAATACAACTCCCATCATTGTCTCCTGGTTGCCCTGATCTCAGCGCAAGCAGGAGACAATGATGAGAGCTGTCTTCAGCCACCAGCGCCTGAGATCAGCGCAAACTGTACCACTTGCTCCCAGGCTCTGGTATCGGTCACACGAACGGCATACGGATGAGGCATACGGCTGTCACATAGGTACATACAGATGGCCCACGGATCTCACCAGTACTGGTTCTTCCTGTATCAAGACGTGGGATCGAGGCCCAAGTGGATGATAAATTAAAGAGGCAAGGGGAAGGAGAAGGGGGAAGCTGATAGGATACACTACAAAGTTTGTTATATTCATCTGTACTATTAATTTATGCAAAGTTTGTTGAAAGTACAATTTACACAGTAAAGTGTCGTTATAATGCTTTTTTATAACTATAAGGGCAGACCAAAGGGTTTTTGAAGCGCTAACATTTAATTCTGCTTAATCAGTAAGTTATACAGGAAACTAGAAGAGGTTGTTAATGCTTACCTTTTCCTGATCTGTAGCTCGTAGACTTAGATAATTCAGTACCTGAGGTTCTAAAACACTCAAAGATTCCAGCAAAGCTGGGATGAGTTTTGGGGTATGAGGTTTCAATAATTCTCCAGCACTTTTACTGATTTTAACCAACGTGTTGATACTAGGAAGAAGAGTGAGAGATATTCAATTAATATAAAGGCTAATAAGGCTACAGGAAACAAAGTGAAATCAACCAGTGAATGATACCACATCTGGTGCTCTGTTATCAGAGTGTAATAGCGCTATCCTCATAAGGCGTTACATACTGTAGTATAGCTTTTCACAAAGCTTATAGTTACTTAAGGTATTGACTGCTTGTTTAGAAAAAGTGAAGAGGCTGCTGTAATCACAGGAATAACTAGTGAGTTCCCTCTACGGGCAGAATACAATACTCTGTCAGGTTGACATGCTTAAGTTATTTTAGATTTCTCTTTCTCTTTAAGCAGGCAAGTGAATGGTAACATTAATACAATTAACATACAAACTCTGGTCCACTTACCTAAGAGCCCGGACTTCAGTCACTGTGCTCATAATACCCTTGTCCAGAAGGCACGGTAAAAGAACAGCAATTGTTTTCTGACCAGCTGCACCCTTGCATGGTTCACACATCCTTATGCATACCTTACAGGTCAAAGGAGAATATTCAGGATTAAAGTGAAAATGTATATATTAGCGTAGATCCCATCATCATATTTTACAACATAAACGGCATACATTATAAACTAGATCTCAAAGACATCATTCATGAGACTAATGTACTTATGGGTGAAAACTTTAAAAAAGTATTATAGTCATGATAATCAAAAGAGTATTTTATGAGGCCAGCTCTAGCAGAACATCAGAATTATACAGCCATTAAATGGCTGTATAAACGTATTAATGGGGTGGTCAGTTACCTAAAATGTCCTTTCTAAATAGCTTGATTATAAAATACTCTACACTTGCTACCCTTCTCCCTATCTATCTAATCTAAAAAATGTGTTTTTTTCTTACTGCACTTCCTGTGACTTTTCATTTGAGAGGAGTCACAACCAGAACGTCACAGGAAGCTGGGGCTGCACCCACTTCCCTGCGTCTGTCACCCCTCTTGGAACAGGAGGCCATTGGGGGGCTGAGCTGCAGTTTTGACAGTTTCTTTGATCTGAAGATGTCCTGAATTCATGGTCATGGTGCTAGAATCTGTGAGAAAGGTGAGCGCAGTTCTGGCACTCTGCTTCTAAATCTGACGCATTTTCTATGAAAGATGTCATCAGGGGGTGGAGATAGAATAAGTGTGTGACACCAGCAGGGAGCGATGGTGGAGTCAGACACATAGCTTCTATCACCACCCCCTGATGAGGATTCATTTGAGGGCAGTGCTAGAAGCTGTGGGGCGGCCCTGCCATCACTCACTCCTTTTATCTCTGTTCCCTGACAATGTCTTTCTTCACAGTTAGCATCATCAGCAGTGATAGATTGTGGGCGGTGCCCTCACTTCTCCCACAACATCACCATGGATCTTGGACAGGGGTGGGGAGCTTTAGGCCTTATATGACCTTTTCAGCGACCCTCGGCAAATTCCCTGGGGACAGATTCCCTGGGGACCGCAGTGCTCGGGCCAGAATCTGCGTTTTGACAGCTGCTGGCCCTTTAACTCCTTCCAGACATATGCCGTATACATACGGAACTGCAGAAGCGGAGTTCCCGCATAGCGAAGTATATATACAGCACCGCTATTTCTGGTTACTGGGTTGCATCGCAGTGACAGAGTTAAGATATCTGCTGTCCATCTCTGCATGTCGCCCTCCCCATGCATCGGAGATCACTGTGATTGGCTCGTCAGAATTGATCAGCCAATCACAGTAATGCCATAATAAAGTTACCAAAAAAATAGTGGGGTGATCACCACATCACTTCTCCTGATTAATCCCTTTGGAGCTGATGGCCTGAACAATAGTTACTAACCAATCAGCATCAAAGGGATTAATCTGAAATAGGAGATCACCACTCTGCATGCCATCTTTATCTTAGAGTTGGCGTGCAGAGCAGTTGTATCCCACCCTGTGTTACCTTAGAGAGAAAATTCATTGGTGGCCAGTGCGAACCTCCTGCAATCTATGATCACAGCAGCAACAGTTCCCTAATCCCTGTTACATTCTCCCCACCATCCCCCCACTCCCAATTTTGGTGCAATTTTTTTTGCACGGCGTCCTGCCCTGAGCATTCGTGCTCTTCCCGTTGCCACGTCGTTCTGATCGGTATGGCTGCTGATAAAAGTCAGCGCCAACTGATTTTCTTTTTTTTTTTTAGCTAGTTAAGAGTAGCGGACATCGCAGTGTTAGTGATGTCTGATTTTCTTTTACAAAAAAAATAATAGTAGTTAGTACAGTGTAGCTTTATAGGTAGCGATTTGCAGTATTAGTGACATCTGATTTTCTTTCACAAAAAATATAAAAAGTACAGAGAAGCTTTATAGGTAGGCAGAGAGCGTATTTCTTTTACAAGAAAAAACAATAACATTTTTATTGCTGGGTAGCTAGTGCATGAGGGGAGCGCAGTGTTAGGCTGGGTTCACATTGCGTTCAGTGACTCCGTTAAACGGACTACGTTACACCGCGGCATAACGCGGTGTAACGTAGTCCGTTAATGCCGCCATTGAATGCAATGTCGGACGCATCGCTAGCACACGCCCAAAATAGTACCTTTTACACCAACACAATACATGTGTAAAAGCACTACTTACACACACAACCCCTGTGTTTTGAAGAACAAAATAAAAATGGCAGATTCCTTAAGAAGACGCTATTCACCAGAGGAGGCATATGAATTCTTTGCCTCCAACACGGAGTTGGCCAGTGAGGAAGATCCCACATTCCTCTATTCCTCCTCATCTAGCGAGGAAGGACCCCCAGCACGGCACCCTAGGACCTAGGCAACTCCTGCAGCAATTGATCCCATGTGGACTCCAACCCCTGAAAATGATCAGCCCGTTATTCCAGATTTCATGGGCAGCTCAGGAATCCAGTTTGACACCACTGGCCTGAAATTAAATTAACTTTTTCAAATTCTTTTCCAGCGAGAAAATAATAAATATTATGGTGACCCAGACAAATTTGGATGCCCTTCAATTTTTCACCCAAAATCCTACGTCCTCATATAACAGATGGACCCCTGTAAATGCAGCAGAAATTATGACATTTTGGGGCATGGTACTGCATATGAGCATAGTCAGATATACAAAGCTTAGGCATACTAGAGTACTGATATTCTCTACAGTACACCGGTATTCCGTATGGCCACGACAAGGACACGATTTGAAGTGATCCAAAAGTTTTTGCATTATAGTGACGATCCTAACTTTGATCGTCTATACAAAATTTGGCCAGTAGTTGACCACTTCAGCAGAAAATTTGCTGAGGTGGACACCCCGCAAAGGGGCATCTCTATATCAGTGACATCAATCTCTGGTTCATTTCAAAGGGAGGTTAAAATTAGGAATGAAACTGTACAAGCTGTGCGAAAGTACCTAAAGGTACACCCACAGCTTTAGCGTCTACTAAAGGAAGATCATCCAGATTGACCCTTCTCAATGCCCCCCTGTCCTGGGGTTGAGTGGGAAAATTGTGTGGGACTTGCTGCACCCAGTGATGGATAAGGGTTATCACCTCTACCTAGATAACTTTTACACCAGTATCCCACTCTTCAAGACCCTCTCTGTTAGAGGTACAGTTGTATGTGACACTGTGCAAAAAAAAATAAAAATCAGAGAACCCTCCCTAAGCCGATAATTGGCTAACTGCTGAGAAGGCGACAGCAGAGCCCAATGCAGAGACAAGTATAAGGGCAAGAGGGTTGTTCTTATCTTGATCACCATACATTGTGATAACAGCTGCCTTGTAAATGTCAGAGGTACCATAACACAAGTCCCAAAGCCAGATTGCATCCTGGATTATATTAAGTACATGGGAGTTGTAGATCTCTTAGATCAGGTCTTCAAACCAAATAGTGCCATGCGAAAACTAAAGTTTGGTAGAAAAAAATGGCAGTATACAATGCTTTTGTGCACCTTTCTTCATTTTCAGGAAGTAGTCATCAAGGCACTCAAGAGGGTGAGGGTCCCAGTACTTCTGCAACTAATGGTGCCCATATCGTCCCAGGTCAACATTTTCCAGGAGAGATTCCCCCAATAGCGAAGAAGGGAAGATCACAAACAAGGTGCAGAGTATGCTCCAAGAAGGGAATATGAAAAGACGCAATTTACTATTGTGAAACCTGCACCCAAAAAAATCTGGCCTTTTCATTAAAAAGGCACAGATTCTGACCTGCGTTTTCTGCCAAGAAATGCAGAATCTGCACAGAAAATTCCACAGTCAAATCTGCAACGTGTGCACATAGCCTTATAATTGATATACTCCGCACAAGTTACACATACGACCACATTATAAATTCATACACAATTTTTGCGGTCCATTTTCTCTTATTACCCTTGCGAAAATTAAACAATTGGGGCTAACAAACATTTTGTTGAAAAAATTTGATTTTTTTTTTTTATTTTCACGGCTCAACTTTATCCATTTCTGTGAAGCACATGGGGGTTCAAGGTGCCCACCACACAACTAGATAAATTCCTTGAAGGCTCTAGTTTTCAAAATTGGGTCCCTTATGGGGGGAGTTTCGACTGTTTAGGCACATCATGGCGTCCGCTTTCGATTCTAGCCAAAAAAAAATATCGAACAAACTTTACCACTATCATGAAATATGCCACGAGAAAATCTCAGAATTGGTGGGATCTGTGGAAGTGTTCTAGAGTTAGTATCTCAAAGTGACACTGGTCAGAATTGAAAAAAAATGGTCTGGCCAGGAAGATGAAAACAAGCTTAGGAGAGAGGGGGTTAAACCTCTTTTGCACTGTGAGCACGCATGCATTGATGAACTACATGCTAACGCTGGGGGCCAGGGCCAGCAGCAGAATGTACTTTGTGGGCAGAGTTATGTGCTCCAGCCTCCAACCCCAATGTTTCCTGTGATTTGTGCTCCAAATGTTTCCTTTGAAGTATGTGCTCCAGCGTCTCCTGTGATGTGCATGCTCCAGCCAAAACATCTCCTGTGATATGCTGCAGTGTCTCCTACGTGATGCATATGCTACTGATCCAGCGTTTCCAATGTGATGTATATGCTGCAGACCCAGCGTCTATGTGATCTACAGGTGCTTCTCACAAAATTAAACTATCATCAAAAAGTTAATTTATTTCAGTTCTTCAATATAAAAAGTGAAACTCATATTATATAGAGTCATTACAGAGTGATCAATGAAAACCCAAAAGTCATTATCTCAGTAAAATTAGATTAATTTAATAAAAAACACCTGCAAAGGCTTCCTAAGTGTTTAAAAAGGTCCCTAAGGCTGGTTTCACATTTGCGGATGAGGGCTTTGCGGAGTGCTGCGTTGTTCCTCCGTGAAGCTCCGCCCACTGCTGCACCTCTTCCTTCAGCTACGCCCACGACGGCATGCCTCTACCTTGTGCCAGTCATTACACTGGCTACCCATCCACTCCAGAATCCAGTACAAAACTACTACCCTCATCCACAAAGCACTCCATGGCTCAGCACCACCCTACATCACCTCTCTGGTCTTAGTCTACCACCCTACCCGTACCCTCCGCTCCGCTAATGACCTCAGGTTAGCATCCTCAATAATCAGAACCTCCCACTCCCGTCTCCAAGACTTTACACGTGCTGCGCTGATTCTCTGGAATGCACTACCTAGGTTAATACGATTAATCCCCACAGTTTTAAGCGTGCCCTAAAACCGCATTTGTTCAGACTGGCCTACCGCCTCAACGCATTAACCTAACTATCCCTGTGTGGCCTATTAAAAATAGAAAAAAAAAAAAACAACACATAATCGGGTTCCTTGCATCGTGTTCTCATACACTTTATGCAGTTAATAGCCCTCTGTGTCTGTACTGTTACATACTTAGGCTGTTAACTGGTTCATGCAGCTTTACATGAACACCCGAGCCTTACACTATGGCTGGTCCAAATAACTAAAGCAATTGTCACCATCCACCTCTCGTGTCTCCCCTTTTCCTCATAGTTTGTAAGCTTGCGAGCAGGGCCCTCATTCCTCCTGGTATCTGTTTTGAACTGTGATTTCCGTTATGCTGTAATGTCTATTGTCTGTACAAGTCCCCTCTATAAGTTGTAAAGTGCTGCGGAATATGTTGGCGCTATATAAATAAAAATTATTATTATTATTATTATTATCCTGCGTACCCTATCTTTAACATTGGGTACGCAGGCCATGCGGATGCCTCCGCATGCGTCATTTTCACGCTGTGTAGACCGCAACAAAATGTAACATGTTGCGTTCGACGCAGGTAGGTGCAGCGTCAAAATGATGCATGTGGAGGCATCCGCATGGCCTGTGTAACCAATGTTAAAGATAGGGTACGCAGGACACATGCCAAGCTGAAGGAAGAGGCGCGGCAGTGGGCGGGGCTTCCCGGAGGAACTACGCAGCCCTCTGCAAAGCCCTCGCCCGCAAATGTAAAACTAGCCTTAGTCTGTTTCAGTAAGCTCCACAATCATGGGGGAGACTGATGACTTGACAGATGTCCAGAAGGCAGTCATTAAAGGAGGGTTAACCACAAATGATCATTGCTAAAAAAGCTGGCAGTGCACAGAGTGCTGTATCCAAGCATATTAATGGAAAGTTGAGTGGAAGGAAAAAGTGTGGTAGAAAAAGGTGCACAAGCATCCGGGATAACCACAGCCTAGAAAGGATTAAGAAAAGGCCATTCAAAAATTTGGGGGAGATCCACAAGGAGTGGACTGGTACTGGAGTCATTGCTTAAAGAGCCAGTAAAAACAGACATAACCAGGACATGGGCTACATGTGTCCCATTCCTTGTATCAAGCCACTCATGACCAATAGACAACGCCAGAAGCGTCTTACCTGGGCCAAGAAGAAAAAGAACTGGACTGTTGCTCAGTGGTCCAAGGTGTTGTTTTCATATGAAAGTAAATGTTGCATTTCATTTGGAAATCAAGGTCCCAGAGTCTGGAGGAAGAGTGGAGAGACACACAATCCAAGCTGCATGAGGTCTAGTGTGAAGTTTCCACAATCAGTGATGGTTTGAGGAGCCATGTCATCTGCTGGAGTGTGTTTTATCAAGACCAAAGTCAGCGCAGCCATCTACCAGGAAATTTTAGAGCACTTCATGCTTCCCTCTACTGACAAGCTTTTTGGAGATGGAAATTTCATTCTCCAGCAGGACTTGCCACCTGTCCACACTGCCAAAAGTACCAATAACTGGTTTACAAACAACAGTATCACTATGCTTGATTGGCCAGCAAACTCGCCTGACCTTAACCCCATAAAGAATCTATGGGTTATTGTCATGAGGAAGATGAGAGACACCAGACCCAACAATGCAGATGGACTGAACGCTGCTATCAAAGCAACCTGGGCTTCCATAACACCTCAGCAGTGCCACATGCTGATCGCCTCCATGCCACACCGCATTGATGCAGAAATTGATGCAAAAGGAGCCCCAACCAAGTATTGAGTACATTTACTAAACGTACATTTGGATTTGAGCCAACATTTTGGATTTGAAAATCATTTTTCAAGCTGGTGTGAAAGTATTCTAATTTACTGAGATAATGACTCTTGGGTTTCATTGGCTGTAAGCCATAATCATCAACATTAACAGAAATAAATACTTTAAATGTACTCTGTTTGTAATGACTCTATATAAAATATATGAGTTTCACTTTTTATATTGAAGAACTGAAATAAATTAACTATTTGATTATATTCTAATTTTGTGAGAAGCACCTGTATATGCTGCAACCCCATTGTCTATTATGTGATGTATATGCTGCAGCCCCAGTGAATCCTGTGTGGTGTATATGCCCCAGCGTCTCCTATGTGATGTATACCACAGTCTCCTATGTTATGTATAAAGCAAGCCTCCCACTACTTGAGTTCTATAAATGTAATGTGAGCAATGATCAATTTCCCACTTGAGGAGACCTGCAGCGGAATATACCTGTATTCTTAACAACTTACTGCTGCGAGAATTTTACAAAACTTATCACAAACTTGACTGAGCTCCAGACCGACACAAATTGGATACGCAGTTGTGAAAAGCAACATGACCACTTAACATCACCGCTGCCCCAAAGAGAGAGAGCTCCAGCCATCAAATTAGGAGCTAATTGTTTGACCAAATAGAGCATGGAAATTTTCAAGTTGATCATTTTGTGCAGCCCCCTGATCTAGGACATCTTCAGAAGGTGTCCATCACAAGAAGTGAAGCAAAAAAAAACACATTTAGTGATTAGCTAGATAAGGAGTAGTGTACAGTATTGTATAATAAAGCGAATAACAAAAGGGGCTATGGCATAAAGATTGGTATTTAGAAAGGACATTTTAGGTACAGAACTCCCATTTAACAAACAAATGATCTGTTTAGTAATATGGATTGTTTTGTAAAGACTGGTGACAGATAATTTTAACCCCTTCATGACCTTGGGATTTTCCATTTTTCCGTGTTCGTTTTTCGCTCCCCTCCTTCCCAGAGCCATAACTTTTTTATTTTTCCGTCAATTTGGCCATATGAGGGCTTATTTTTTGCGGGACGAGTTGTACTTTTGAACGACATCATTGGTTTTACCATGTCATGTACTAAAAAACGGGAAAAAAATTCCAAGTGCGGTGAAATTGCAAAAAAAGTGCAGTCCCACACTTGTTTTTTTTTGGCTTTTTTGCTAGGTTCACTAAATGCTAAAACTGACCTGCCATTATGATTCTCCAGGTCAGTACGAGTTCATAGACACCTAACATGACTAGGTTATTTTTTATTTAAGTGGTGAAACAAAAATACCAAAAAAAAAAAAATTGCGCCATTTTCCGATACTCGTAGCGTTTCCATTTTTCATGATCTGGGGTCGGTTGAGGGCTTATTTTTTGCGTGCCGAGCTGGCGTTTTTAATGATACTATTTGTCGCGGCGACCAAAAAAACGTAATTCTGGCGTTTCAAATTTTTTTCTCGTTACGCCGTTTAGCGATCAGGTTAATGCTTTTTTTATTGATAGATCGGGCGATTCTGAACGCCGCGATGCCAAATATGTGTAGGTTTGATTATTTTTTTTATTGATTTATTTTGAATGGGGCGAAAGGGGGGTGATTTAAACTTTATATATTTTTTAATTTTTTTAACATTTTTTTTTTACTTTTGCCATGCTTCAATAGCCTCCATGGGAGGCTAGAAGCTGGCACAACACGATCGGCTCTGCTACATAGCAGCAATCTGATGTTCGCTGCTATGTAGCAGAAATGCAGGTGTGCTGTGAGCGCCAACCACAGGGTAGCGTTCACAGCTGTCGGGGATCAGTAACCATAGAGGTCTCAAGGACCTCTATGGTTACTATTCAGAAGCATCGCCGACCTCCGATCATGTGACGGGGGTCGGCGATGAAGTCATTTCCGGCCGCCAGCGCCGGTTAAATGCCGCTATCTGCGTTTGACAGCGGCATTTAACTAGTTAATAGCGGCGGGTGAATCGCGATTTCACCCGCCGCTATTGCGGGCACATGTCAGCTGTTCAAAACAGCTGACATGTCCCGGCTTTGATGCGGGCTCACCGGGGAGCCCTGCATCAAAGAGGGGGATCTGACCTCAGATGTACTATCCCGTCCGAGGTCAGAAAGGGGTTAACCGCTTCACGACCTATGACGTATAGGTACATAATCGGTCATGTCCATGCCTTTGATTTGGGCTCTGGCGCTGAGCCTGCTTCTTTCAGTTGTCTGTCAGGTGCCTCTAACAGCCATAATCTGTTAACAAGTTAAATCCCGCTGTCAATCTCTGACAGTGGCATTTAACACGCGCTGGGCGGAAGCACGTTACAAGACCCGCCCACCGTCACCAGTCACGTGCTGATGGGTTATCATGATAGCCCGGGGTCTACATAAGATCCCCGTGCCTGCCATTCCAAATTTCCTCATGATTTATGCTACACATAGCAGTGCTGAAGCACTGCTACGTGTAGCACAGGCAATCAGATGATCGCAGCTTCAAGTCTCCTAAGGGGACTATTGTGAAGCCAGTAAAAAGAAGAAAATGTAAAAAAAAAAACAACAGTTTACTTCACTTCCCTCTTTCAAAATAAAACAATTAGTGATAAGCGAGTATGCTCGTTTAATTGAGTTTTCCGCGCACGCTCGTGTGGTCTCTGAGTATTTGTTAGTGCTTGGAGATTTCGTTTGTGTCGCCTCAGCTGCATGATTTACGACTGCTAGACAGGCTGAGTACATGTGGGGATTCCCTAGCAACCAGGCAACCCCCACATGTACTCAGGTTGTCCAGCAGCAGTAAGTCATGCAGCAGCGGCAACACAAACTAAATCTCAGAGCACGCCAAAATACTTGGAGACCACCTGAGCATGCTCTGAAGTCTCGAGTAACGAGTATACTCGCTCATCACTAAAAATGATTAAAAAAAACCCCAAAACATTCATTTGGCATCACTGCATTCAGAAATGTCAGATCTATCAAAATATAATGTAAATAATCTGATCGGTAAATGGCATAACGAGAGAAAAGAAAAAAAATCAAATAAATAGAATTCCGTTATATTTTGGCAGCTGCAACATTGCAATAAGAGGTGATCAAAATATTGTATCTAACCCGAAATATATATAATATATATATATATATATATAGCCTAACGGGTACTTCCGTCTGTTTGTAACTTCCGTAACGGAAATCCTGGGTCGCTGATTGGGGCGGGATTTGAACACCGCTTCACTTTTTACTATTGATGCTGCCTATGCAGCATCAATAGTAAAAACATAGAATGTTAAAAATAATAATAAAAAAACCCGAAACATTATATTCTCACCTTCCGAAGCCCGCCGCAACCTTTACCGCTCCGGTCCCAAGAATGCATTGGGGCAATGACTCGAGATCATGTAGCGGTGTCGCGAGATGATGACGTAGCGAGACCGCTACATGATCTCGACTCATTGCCGCAATGCATTCTTGGGACCGGAGCGCGAGGAAAATCAGTAAAGGCCTCGGCTGGATCCGGGGGCCGACGGAAGGTGAGTATATAACTATTTTTTATTTTAATTGTTTTTTTAACAGGTATATGGTGCCCACATTGCTATATACTTCGTGGGCTGTGTTATGTACTACGTGGCCTGTGTTAAATACTACGTGGGCTGTGTTAAATACTACGTGGGCTGTGTTATATACTACGTGGGCTGCGTTATATACTACGTGGGCTGCGTTATATACTACGTGGGCTGTGTTATATACTACTTGGGCTGTGTTATATACTACGTGGGCTGTGTTATATACTACGTGGGCTGTGCTATATACTACGTGGGCTGTGCTATATACTACGTGGGCTGTGTTATATACCACGTGGGCTGTTAAATACTACGTGGGCTGTGTTATATACTACGTGGGCTGTGTTATATACTACGTGGGCTGCGTTATATACTACGTGGGCTGCGTTATATACTACGTGGGCTGTGTTATATACTACGTGGGCTGTGTTATATACTACGTGGGCTGTGTTATATACTACGTGGGCTGTGTTATATACTACGTGGGCTGTGCTATATACTACGTGGGCTGTGTTATATACCACGTGGGCTGTTAAATACTACGTGGGCTGTGTTATATACTACGTGGGCTGTGTTATATACTGCGTGGGCTGTGTTATATACTGCGTGGGCTGTGTTATATACTGCGTGGGCTGTGCTATATACTACGTGGGCTGTGTTATATACTACGTGGGCTGTGTTATATACTACGTGGGCTGTGTTGTATACTACGTGGGCTATGTTATATACTACGTGGGCTGTGTTATATACTGCATGGGCTGTGTTATATACTGCGTGGGCTGTGCTATATACTACGTGGGCTGAGTTATATACTGCGTGGCTGTGCTATATACTGAGTGGCTGTGCTATATACTACGTGGGCTGTGTTACATACTGCGTGGGCTGTGTTATATACTACGTGGCTGTGCTATATACTACGTGGCTGTGCAATATACTACTTGGCTATGCTATATACATGGGGTGTGTTATGTACTACGTGGGCTGTTATATACTACGTGGCTGTGCATTCTAGAATACCCGATGCGTTAGAATCGGGCCACCATCTAGTAGTATCAATAAAAACGTTATCTCAGGGCACAAAAAAAATAAGCCATCACCGAGCCCTAGATCCTAAAAAATCGAAACGCTACTGGTTTCGGAAAATGGCGACATAAGAGAATATTTTTTTTCCTACAAATTTCTGATTTTTTTTTTCACCACTTAAAAAGAACCTATTCATGTTTGGTATCTATGTACTCTTAATGACCTAGACAACCTTTTGGCAGGTAAGTTATAGCATTTAGTGAACACAGTAAATAAAAACAAGCCCTCCGATGGCTATATTGAAGGAAAAATAAAAAAGTTTTCATTGGATAACCTAAGAAAGCCTTATCCAGCAGAACAATAGGTGTTCCCTCCATCTGTAAATATTTAAGTAAAAAGTCTGTAATTATTCTTCTTTAACTGCCTCTGGACTGCTTGGACTCTAAACGTCCAGGCTCTAAAACATCACTGCATACAAGTAGTAGCCCAGTTACATGAGTCCCTCATAGAGAAGGCACAGATGGCAATAGACCTTCTCCATCGCTGTTTACACAGCACCAAACAAGGGTGTGTATAGGTAGGGCGCAGTGTATAGGAAGGGCGCAGTGTAAAGGTAGGGCGCAGTGTAAAGGTAGGGCGCAGTGTAAAGGTAGGGCGCAGTGTAAAGGTAGGGCGCAGTGTAAAGGTAGGGCGCAGTGTAAAGGTAGGGCGCAGTGTAAAGGTAGGGCGCAGTGTATAGGTAGGGCGCAGTGTATAGGTAGGGCGCAGTGTATAGGTAGGGCACAGTGTATAGGTAGGACCCAGTGTATAGGTAGGACCCAGTGTATAGGTAGGACCCAGTGTATAGGTAGGACCCAGTGTATAGGTAGGACCCAGTGTATAGGTAGGACCCAGTGTATAGGTAGGACCCAGTGTATAGGTAGGACCCAGTGTATAGGTAGGGCGCAGTGTATAGGTAGGGTGCAGGGGCTGCTGGGTCATCGGAGAACCAGAAAGCTCTGCTATGTAGCCTTTAGGTTGCATTTCCCTTATATTTGGGGCTAATATACTAGCCCCAGTTATAGTGAAATGCCCTCCAAAAGGTCTTTTATGAACTTACGGGAAGCACAATGTGTAAGATACATGAGAAATAAAATGAATACATAAAAAAAAACACTAGACCCTCCCCTTAAAAATAAAACATGTCCGATATACACAAATATTTGCTACAGACTATGGAATACATTTTTAAAGGAATTTTGTTAGTCCTTTGTGGTCATAAAAAACAGAATACGACAGTAACATAAAAATGAAGCCCTATGTATCACGACAAAAGATGCAAAAATTACATGAATATTTCAAAGAGAACAATATTTACAGCTCTTTAAGCTGCGTGTAAAAAAAACTCCAAAAATATGCTTGGTCGGGATATTCAACCAGTTCAAGGCCATTTACTCCCATTCCTATTAAATAAACTAGCAGGCTACCAGTATAGAACCTGCGTGTCCATGATCAGTAACTGTAATAGGAGCCTTTGTGAAACATCTCAAACAAGGATAGATTGGAGACAGTACTCGGACAATACACGACAGGGAGATGTCCAACATCCCCCATTTTACCATGATCTTACCAATTATATGAAAACTAGATGGTGGCCCGATTCTAACGCATCGGGTATTCTAGAATATGTATGTAAGTCGCGCTGTGAGTGGGGGTTAAATTCCGCGCCAATATCGCTGATTGGACGCACCCGGCTGGCCGATCAGCGAAGCGTGGTTCAAATCTGGCGCCAATTCGCGGCTGGACTGCGCCTGTCGCTGATTGGTCGCGGCCGGCCGGGCACGACCAATGACCGAAGCGGTGTTTAAATACCGCGCCAATATCGCTGATTGGTCGCGGCGAGCCGTGCGCGACCAATCACTAATTACAAGTCAGTTGACAAGCATACATGGTATTTTACAAGGATAATGGTGAAAACAGGAGTATACCTTGCTTAAAGTTTTCAAAGCCAGTTCTGCTGCTTTCCGGACTGACTCCTGGTGAGAAATAAAGGAAAACAGCAAGAATGTGAATACAAATAGACATCTCAGCTGAAGACTTTGCCTCATTTTTCAAGCGGAAGATTGAGAACATCAGAGACAGTTTTAGTCGACAACCCCCAGAGCCCTTCCTCCCAACTACCCAGCCCTCCACCTCCAAAACCAACTTCTCCACCATTACAGAAGATTGACTCTCCACTCTACTCTCAAGATCGCATCTCACCACCTGTGCACTTGACCCGATCCCTTCCCACTTTATCCCAAACCTCGCCACAGTCTTCTTCCCAACCCTAACCCATCTCTTCAACCTATCACTAACAACTGGTATTTTCCCCTCAAGCTTTAAACATGCCTCAATCACACCTATCCTCAAAAAGCTCTCTCTTGACCCATCCTCTGTATCAAGCTATCGCCCTATATCACTTCTCCCCTATGCCTCAAAACTACTGGAACAACACGTCCATCTTTGAACTGTCCTCCCATCTATCTTCCTGCTCCCTGCTTCCATTACAGTAAACGGCTGCCCACTCTCCCCAGTCCCAAAAGATCGTTGTCTCGGGGTAATCCTTGACTCTGATCTCTCCTTCAAACCACATATACAAGCCCTTTCCACTTCCTGCCGCCTTCAACTCAAAAAAATTTCATGGATCAGTACATTCCTAACCCAAGAGTCTGCAAAAACCCTAGTACATGCCCTCATCATCTCCCGCCTCGACTACTCTAACCTCCTGCTCTGTGGCCTCCCCTCTAACACTTTCGCACCCCTCCAATCTATTCTAAACTCTGCTGCCTGACTAATCCACCTGTCCCCCCACTATTCCCCAGCCTCTCCCCTCTGTCAATCCCTTCACTGGCTCCCCATTGCCCAGAGACTCCAGTACAAAACCCTAACCGTGACATACAAAGCCATCCACAACCTGTCTCCTCCATACATCTGTGACCTCGTCTCGTCTGTGACTGGTACTTTCCTGCACGCAGCCTCCGATCCTCACAAGATCTCCTGCACGCAGCCTCCGATCCTCACAAGATCTCCTTCTCTACTCCCCTCTTATCTCCTCTTCCCACAATCGCATACAAGATTTCTCTCACGCATCACCCCTACTCTGGCACTCTCTACCACAACATATCAGACTCTCACCTACCATCGAAACCTTCAAAAAGAACCTGAAGACCCACCTCTTCCGACAAGCCTACAACCTGCAGTAACCACCGATCAACCAAACCACTGCACGACCAGCTCTATCCTCACCTACTGTATCCTCACCCATCCCTTGTAGATTGTGAGCCTTCGCAGGCAGGGTCCTCTCTCCTGTACCAGTTGTGACTTGTATTGTTCAAGATTATTGTACTTGTTTTTACTATGTATACCCCTCCTCACATGTAAAGCGCCATGGAATAAATGGCGCTATAATAATAAATAATAATAATGGTACAGGAGACTGTATGAAAATGGAAGTCAATTACTGAACTCACGAATAGCCCTCATGGGACACTACAATAAACCAGTGTTTGAATTGTTGGGTGCCTGTGCATAAAGTGCTGTGTGCCACATAGCCGAGTATCACACCCACAAAACAAGTTTACCTTTATATCATCTTGGACTCTGAAGAGCGTCTCCCATATCTCAGGAAGTTTGTCGACAACATCGTCAAGCTGACGTCCACGTAGTAAGTCATTTAATGCTAAACAGCTGAAACAAAGGGCAAACAACACAAATTCCACTACTACTATCAACAATACCAAGTGCACAGTTTTTATTAGGACTTCTCGGATAACAAGCAATCAGTAGATTCTTTAATATTAGTAAATTTAAAGATATTTTAGTTAAATTGATATATATGGGTTACATTTGCTCTGGCAGTAGGTCACATTATGTAGTAATGTGTACAAACAAGATTTAACGCATAGATGACAAGGCAACGCATAGATGATTCAGGCTAGCCGTAGAATAGAACCTGTCAGCAGATACATGCTGCCCGAACCAAAGGCAGCAAGTATCAGTCACTAGCTGTATCATCACAGCCAGTCATGTTTGACCAGTCAGACGGGCGGTTCACCGTCTCCTTCTCCCCACCCCCTGCCATGGATTGAAAGGTCTTTCTCTATGTTTTTCCCTGTAACACTGCAGCGTTTCAGAGTCAAACATACACGGCTGAGATTTTATAACCAGTATCTGATTCATGCGGTTATGTTCCGCTTAATGTGTCTGTACATGAGGAATAACACTATTTCTGGTTATTATTCGACTTACATCCTGTATTTTCCATCAGCTGTCCTCTCTTCATGCCCTCTTTCTATGTTTTACATTGACACAATACACAGAGACACATGGGATTAAATCTCTACTGTCGGTTTGAAGTTCAGAATCAGCAGTAGTGTGGAGGACATAAGTACTCAGCAGTGTTGCCGTGTATCCAGCTTTGGGGTGAGCTATACCACTTGCTAGAAATCAGCAGCGCTGTTCTCTCTCTGCTCTCCCCCTCACCTCTCTGTACACTTTTATAGACAGCTCTATTCTCACCCCTAAGTGAGCTGGCAGTCAGTCGTGAGAAGGATAAATCTTAGCTGTTTTATAGCGTTCACGAGGCAGGAGAAGAAGTGGTTTATAAGTGTAGAAAGAAGGACACTTCTCCAATAAGATACTGTACATTACAATGTTTCTTATACTCACTTTTAGATTTATTTACTCCCAGTTTGCTGAAATAACTGATCATTTAATGGTAAAGCAGCGACTTGCTTGATTCATACAACCTAACTACATACCTGGATTCACGGATCCTCCATAGGTTACTTGTAAGATTATTTATTAAATCTTGAAGAATTTCTGTCAGGTACTTATCCACCTGGAAAGAATGTGACAGTTTTACAACTTTGAACAACTTTCAACAGATTATTCTGAGCATTAACATTTTAGAAATATACCAAATTCTAGTTTTATAAAAAGACCATCGATGTATGACATTTTATAATGAAAAACAACATGTTAGACATGTAATACAGTAAAGTTTTAAGTGTTAAGGAAAACCTGAAAATCTTTTTGTAGAGAACAAAATTGTGAAAAATTGCTTATTGATCTTGGTCCATTAGCCATTAATGCTGACGTTTTGTGTCTTGCTCATAGGTGACCCCCTGCTTCGCATTAGCATAGACTCACCGTAGCCTTGTCAGTGACTAGAGCATTCCAAATACTAGTCATAGCCTGACGGATTCCAGTGTTGGGGTCAAACTGATAGCGATACAAACGTGGGACCAGCTGTGACATAAAAGGAGCAAGCTGTTCTCCAGCTCTGGTGGCAATCACATTGAAGCCAAATGCTGCACCCTAAACAGAAAGAGGAAAAATACAAGCAGATAAGATTCCACTTTTAATTACACAAATATGTGCAATGAATAGGGTAAATCGTAAGGAAAAACAGCTTTAGCTTCCGTCAGGGTATGCAGAAGGTGGAAACTGTTTTAGTGGTATCTACAAAATAACGTCAGTCACAACTGTGGCCACCTTTAGGGCATTGCTCTGCAAACAGAGGCCGTACACCAGAATGTCCACACAATGTAAAATAGAAGATTCAGGTCACCTACTTTCATTCCTCTTTGTACAGATTTGAAGTTTCCATACTCATTTGTAGGTGCTTTGGGCAATGGACAGGTGTATACAATGCAGCCCCCATGTGCAGCAACCCGCTTTGCTTTTTGTTCTGAGACCTATCATAGACAGCATTAACTCCTTTAGCAATGTGTTTCTGTGAGACAGGACAGGAAGGTCTAGCCTTTGCTTTGAAGCCCATCAATAAGCCTTGGGTGCTCATGACTTATTGGTTTGCTGGATGTCTTTGGACTACTTTTCATTAATATTATCCACAGCATACTGGGATCACCCCACAAGATCTACCATTTTGAAGATGGCGTGACCCAGTCAACTTGCCCTCACAATGTGGTCATTATAAAAGTTACTCAGATCCTTATGTTTGCTCATTTTCTCTTTTTTCAGCACGCCAACTTCAGGACCAAAAGTTCACTTGTTGCCGATTGTACACCACCACCCCATGACAAGTGCCATTGTCACTAGATAATGAGTGATGTTCACTTCACCGGTGAAGTTGTTTAGCCACGTACCACACAGGAGTAACTGCACATGGTTTTACTCCAAAATGCACTTTAATTTTTAGCCAAGTGGCAAGTATGGGTGAAGCTCCTGTTTTGTATGTGCCTAACTTGTACTGGACATTAGTAGTTATACATGCAGACAGATCCAAGGACAGGACAAATAAAGGTAAAAATATGGGTTGAGGAGTCGAATAATGGTAACTCTTGAATGGAGTGAGGGTTTGCCAGTGAAACCGGTAGTGTGCTCTGAAAACAAGTACTCTAGGAGAAACTCTAAAATGTACCTACAAATGAAGGCTCTTACCTTCCTTGAGTTCCACATAGCATGGTGGTTAGCCAAATTCATAAACTTGTACACGAGATCTGGTTGGCTAAGATCACTAGCCAGTGCACACAGCTCCTTGTAGGTGGACAGCCCCTGTCTTTGGAAAATCATGAATGAGAAGAAATAAAAGTATACACATTGCCTTCTTGTACACTATTCCTATCTTATGAAAGTCTTACTTTTCAATTTACAGCACGTCATGCGATGAAAATTAATGGCTTTAGAACAATGCCTATGCCCATAGCATATTCGGATCATAATACAATACATATCATTGGCACAGGGAGTCCAGAATATAATGAGTGGTTTCTTACGAACTCGGGTGTACTGTGAACATGTCTACACGCTTTCTTTTAGACCCAAAATATACTATTTCTGCCAGTCTGCTTTGCATACATTGCTGGAGATAAACCATTTCACAGTGATCATAAGGGGACTTATTCTACCAGCCAAGAGGTGGTCTGGTCTATTCCTATGGCTCCCGTCCAGATCTTCAAAGTCTAATTTATTCTCATGTTCTAAATATTCATCATAATATCATTATCATAATCACCATTTAAACAAGATTTCCAATTAAATGGTGAAGTTATCCATATACTTATAAATAAAAATAACCATTTTTAGTAGGTAGTGTGCACATGCTGCGTTTTTGTCATGGTTTTTCTTTGTCTAGATTTATCACAAAACCTGAATGGTTTCCTGATGACAGCAAAGTGAATAAGAATCCTGAAATCTCAAGCACACACTGGTTATTTTGACTTGCAGATTAGGTGCAGATTTATGTACACACATTAAGTATCTGGAACAGAAAAGTGTGCACCGTTTCTGTATGTCTTGTTAGGAAAAATGCTGAGTGAACTGGGTGTGTTTTTGATATATATTTTTCTTAGATGTGTGTTTCCTGCAGATTTTCCCCACTCATTAATATGGATGAAATCTGCAACAAAAAATGCTGAAAAAATTGACACGCTTCAGATTTAACCAATAAGTGACCAAGCCAATTTTGACCCTTAATGACCAGGCCAATATTTACAATTCTGACCACTGTCACTTTATGAGGTGTTAACTCTGGAACGCTTCAACTGATCGCACTGATTCATGACATATTGTACTTCCTAATAATGGTAAAATTTGTTCGATATGACTTGCGTTTATCAAAAAAATCGGAAATTTGGCAAAAATTTCACAATTTTCAAACTTTTCATTTTTTTGCCCTTAAATCAGAGATTTGTGTCACACAAAAAAGTTAATAAAAAAAATATTTCCCACATGTCTACTTTACATCAGAGCAATTTTGGAAACATATTTTTGTTAGGATGTTATAAGGGTTAAAAGTTGACCAATGATTTCTCAGTTTCCCAACAAAGTTTACAAAACAATTTTTTTAGGGACCACCTCACATTTGAAGTGACTCTGAGGGGCCCATATGACAGAAAATACCCAAAAGTGACACCATTCTAAAAACTGCACCGCTCAAGGTGTGCAAAATCACATTCAAAAGGTTTATTAACAATTCAGGTGCTTCACGAGAACTTAAACAATGTGGAAGGAAAAAATTAAAATTTAACTTTTTCACTAAAAACTTACTTTAGACCCCAACTTTTTTATTTTCACAAGGGTAACAGGAGAAAATGGAACAGAAAAGAGGGATTTTTGGTACTTACCGTAAAATCTCTTTCTTGGAGCCTTCATTGGGGGACACAGGACAACCATGGGTGTATGCTGCTGCTGCTAGGAGGCTGACACTATGCAAAAAAGGAAAAAGGCGTAGCTCCTCCCCGGCAGTATACACCCACCGACAGGCACCAAGCACCTCAGTTAGTGCAAAAAGCAGTAGGAGAAGCGACAGAACTCATAACAGTAAAAGTACCAACTCAACTAGGGTCTCCAGGCCCCAAACACGGTACCAGAACAAACCAGTAGGGAGGGTGCTGTGTCCCCCAATGAAGGCTCCAAGAAAGAGATTTTACGGTAAGTACCAAAAATCCCTCTTTCTTTATCGCTTCATTGGGGGACACAGGACAACCATGGGACGTCCAAAAGCAGTCCCGGAAAAGGGTGGGTAGAAAGGAAAAGAGAAAAGGTCTCAGGTCGGCCGGTGTGCGACCGCCGCCTGCAGTACCTTCCTACCAAGACCTGCATCGGACGAGGCTTGGGTATGAACCCGATAGAATCTCGTAAACGTGTGCAAAGACGACCAGGTTGCGGCCTTGCAAACTTGTAAGGCGGAGGCCTGGTGGCGAACAGCCCAAGAAGCTCCGACAGCTCTGGTGGAGTGAGCTCGCACCCCCGGGGGAGGACGTGCCTCATGAACATGGTACGATTCTGAAATTGCCGAGCGAATCCAGCGCGAAATGGTGGATTTAGACGCTTGAAAGCCCTTCCGACGACCTTCAGAAACGACAAGGAGAGAATCGGATTGACGGAAGGGAGCGGTTCTAGAAAGATAGACCTGAATGGCCCTGACCACGTCAAGCTTGTGAAGAGACTTCTCCAAAGGATGAGCCGGAGAAGGGCAAAATGATGGAAGGACAATGTCTTTGTTGATGTGAAAAGCCGAGACCACCTTGGGAAGGAATTCAGGAACCGGTCGAAGAACGACCTTATCCTGATGAAGAATCAGGAAAGGGGAACGACATGACAGGGCTGCCAACTCGGAGACCCTCCTGATGGATGTAATGGCAATGAGGAAGGCGACCTTCCAATAGAGAAGGGAAAAGGGCACGTCATGAAGAGGCTCAAAGGGAGCAGCCTGAAGAGCGCCAAGGACCAGGTTAAGGTCCCAAGGTTCCAAGGGAGGATGGAAAGGAGGGGCGATATGCGCAACTCCCTGTAGAAAAGTCCGAACCTGGTGAATGGAGGAAAGGTCACTCTGGAAGAGAATCGACAGAGCGGACACTTGTCCCTTGAGAGTGCTGAGGGATAAGCCCGAATCGAGACCAGACTGGAGGAAACCGAGAAGATCCGGAAGAGAAAAGGACATTGGAAAAACTTCATTGGTTTCGCACCAGCGAAAGAACGCTTTCCAGTACCTATGGTAGATGCGGGAAGGAGCCGGTTTTCTGGCTCTGATCATGGTCTGTATGACCTGGGAAGAGAGACCAGAGTTTTTCAAGACTGCAGCCTCAACGGCCATGCCATTAAACTCAGCGACTGAGAACTCTGGTGGTAAAGAGGTCCCTGCGAAAGGAGATCTGGCCGATCCAGGAGTCTCCAAGGAGTGTCCGCGAGCATGTTTACGAGCTTGGCGTACCACGGCCGCCTTGGCCAGTCCGGCGCTATCAGTATGACTGGAATCCCTTCCAACTTGATCTTCTTTACCACCCTTGGAATCAAGGGGAGGGGTGGGAACAGGCAGGGAAACAAACTGGGACCATGGAATTACCAGGGCGTCGTGGCCGACGGCAAGAGGATCCCGGGACCTGGCGACAAACTGAGGGACCTTGTGGTTCATCCGGGACGCCATAAGATCGACGTCTGGCGTACCCCAGCGGAGGCAAATTTGATTGAAGACTGCTGGGTGGAGAGACCACTCGCCCGCTGCTAGGCCCTGGCGACTGAGAAAGTCGGCTGCCCAGTTTTCGACCCCGGGGATATGACGGCTGATATGGCCGGAATGTGGCGTTCCGCCCACCGAAGAATCTTTGCCACTTCTGCCATTACTTGGCTGCTGCGTGTCCCGCCCTGGTGGTTTAAGTACACCACGGCCGTGGCATTGTCTGACTGGATGCGGACGGGAAAATTCAACAGAAGAGACTGCCAGCGGATTAACGCAAGGAAGATTGCCCTGATCTCCAGAAGGTTGATGGGAAGGAGAGCTTCCTGGGTGGTCCAACGGCCCTGAGCCGTGTGTTGTCGGAAGACTGCTCCCCACCCGGGAAGGCTGGCATCGGTGGTGATGACCTGCCACTGAAGGGGAAGAAATGATCTTCCTCTCAGGAGAGAGGAGGACAACGTCCACCGTTTGAGAAGGTGGACCGCCTTGAGGAGTACTGAGAACTTGTCCTCTGGGAGGAAGACCCGAGCTAAGTTCTTGTCGAACACCATGCCCAGGAAGGACAGTCGTTGGGATGGAATCAGAGAGGATTTGGTCCGGTTGATAATCCAGCCGAGACGGGTCAGGGTGTCCAAGGATCAAACAAAATATAATATGTGATAAAAATCAGTCAAATAAATTTGTGAATAATATGTGTGTATATGCTTCATCAGGGAGTTCGCTCCCTGATGAAGCAGTGAGCGAAATGGCGTTGGAGTGGTGTGTGCAGGGCAGTGGTACTCCTAACTGGTCAGTATTCATAATATATTTTGGCACATTTGGCAGCGCTTTTACTGGGTAATATATAATTATTTGTTTTTTGTTTTTGGCTCACAACTTTTGTGGACACACTGGTTGTTTTGTATGCAATTTATTTTTTATTGCACTATTGCACTTTATTATGAATTGATTTATTTTGCTGCACACAATAGGTGTGTGTGTGTATATATGGATATACACACATATTATTCACAAATTTATTTGACTGATTTTTATCACATATTATATTATTAAATTATTATTTGCTGCATTATATATATTTTTATGTTTATTATACTGATCAGTTTGGACTTGCCCTGTCTTGCACATACGGGATTTTTATATATTTTTTTATCTATCCCTAAGAAAACCTCGATTGGAGGAGATACATATTATCTATAGTTGTATGTTTTATATGCTTAATAAATAAATATCTGTTGTAGATTATACAATTTTAATAATAATAAAAATTTCCATACGTTTTGGTGATGTTTTTTGTGATTGCAATTTATTTTTAATAAAAAATATATTTTATTTAACCCCTTAGTGACAGAGCCAATTTGGTACTTAATGACCGAGCCAATTTTTACAATTCTGACCAGTGTCACTTTATGAGGTTATAACTCTGGAACGCTTTATCGGATCCCGCTGATTCTGAGATTGTTTTTTCGTGACATGTTGTACTTCAAGTTAGTGGTAACATTTCTTCGATATTACTTGCAATTATTTATGAAAAAAATGGAAATATGGCGAAAATTTAAAAAATTTTGCAATTTTCAAACTTTGTATTTTTATGCCCTTAAATCAGAGAGATATGTCACAAAAAATAGTTAATAAATAACATTTCTCACATGTCTACTTTACATCAGCACAATTTTGGAAACAATTTTTTTTTTTGTTAGGGAGTTATAAGGGTTAAAAGTTGACCAGCAATTTCTCATTTTTACAACACCATGTTTTTTTTAGGGACCACATCACCTTTGAAGTGATTTTGAGGGGTCTATATGATAGAAAATAACCAAGTGTGACACCATTCTAAAAACTGCACCCCTCAAGCTGCTCAAAACCACATTCAAGAAGTTTATTAACCCTTTACGTACTTCACAGGAACTAAAACAATGTGGAAGAAAAAAATGAACATTTAACTTTTTTTTGCAAACATTTTACTTCAGAACCATTTTTTTTTTTATTTTCACAAGTGTAAAAACAGAAATTTAACCACAAATTTTGTTGTGCAATTTTTCCTGAGTACGCCGATACCCCATATGTGGAGGTAAACCACTGTTTGGGCGCACCGCAGAGCTTGGAAGTGAAGGAGCACCGTTTGACTGTTTCAATGCAGAATTGGCTGGAATTGAGATCGGACGCCATGTCGCGTTTGGAGAGCCCCTAATGTGCCTAAACAGTGGAAACCCCCCACAAGTGACACCATTTTGGAAACTAGACCCCCCAAGGAACTTATCTAGATGTGTGGTGAGCACTTTGAACCCCCAAGTGCTTCACAGAAGTTTATAACGTAGAGCCGTGAAAATAAAAAATCGCATTTGTTTTCACAAAAATGATTTTTTCGCCCACAAATTCTTATTTTCACAAGGGTAACAGGAGAAATTAGACCACAAAAGTTGTTGTGCAATTTCTCCTGAGTACGTCGATACCCCATATATGGGGGTAAACCACTGTTTGGGCGCACCGCAGAGCTTGGAAGAGAAGGAGTGTCGTTTTACTTTTTCAATGTAGAATTGGCTGGAATTGAGATCGGACGCCATGTCACGTTTGGAGAGCCGCTGATGTGCCTAAACAGTAGAGACCCCCCACATATGACACCATTTTGGAAACTAGACCCCTTAAGGAACTTATCTAGATGTGTGGTGAGCACTTTAAACCCCCAGGTGCTTCACAGAACTTTATAACGTAGAGCCGTGAAAATAAAAAAAAATCGCATTTTTTCTACAAAAATGATCTTTTTGCCTCCAAATTTTTATTTTACCAAGGGTAACAGGAGAAAATGGACCCCAGAAGCTGTTGTACAATTTGTCTTGAGTACGCCGACACCCCATATGTGGGGGTAAACCACTGTTTGGGCGCATGGCTGAGCTCGGAAGCAAAGGAGCGCCATTTGACTTTTCAATGCAAAATTGACTGGAATTGAGATCGGACGCCATGTCGCGTTTGGAGAGCCCCTGATGTGCCTAAACAGCAGAAACCCCCAACAAGTGACCCCATTTTGGAAAATAGACCCCCCAAGGAACTTATCTAGATATGTGGTGAGAACTTTGAATGCCCAAGTGCTTCACAGAAGTTTATAATGCAGAGTCGTGAAAATAAAAAATATTTTTTTTCCCACAAAAAATATTTTTTTAGCCCCCAAATTTTTATTTTCACAAGGGTAACAAGAGAAATTGGACCCCAAAAGTTGTTGTCCAATTTGTCCTGTGTATGCTGGTACCCCATATGTGGGGGTAAACCACTGTTTGGGCGCACGGCAGAGCTCGGAAGGGAAGGAGCGCCATTTTGGAATGCAGACTTTGATAGAATTGTCTGCGGGCGTTATGTTGCGTTTGCAGACCCCTAATGTACCTAAACAGTAGAAACCCCCACAAGTGACCAAATTTTGGAAACTAGACCCCCTAAGGAACTTATCTAGATATGTGGTGAGAACTTTGAAAGCTCAAGTGCTTCACAGAAATTTATAATGCAGAGTAGTGAAAATAAAAAAAAAAATTTTTTTCCAACAAAAAAGATTTTTAGCCCCCAAGTTTTTATTTTCACAAGGGTAACAGGAGAAATTGGACCCCAAAAGTTGTTGTCCAATTTATCCCGAGTACGCTGATGCCCCATATGTGGGGGTAAACCACTGTTTGGGCGCACGGCAGAGCTCAGAAGGGAGGGAGTACCATTTGACTTTTTTAGCGCAAAATTGGCTGTCGTGTTTGGAGACCCCCTGATGTACCTAAACAGTGGAAACCCCCCAATTCTAACTCCAACCCTAACCCCAACACAGCCCTAACCCTAATCTCAACCCGATCCATAATCCTGATCACAACCCTAACGATAATCACAACCCTAACCCCAAAACAGCCCTAATCTCAACCCTAACCATAACCCTAATCAAAACCCTAAATCCAACACACCCCTAACCCTAATCCCAACCCTAACCCTAATCCCAACCCTAATCCCAAACGTAACACTAATCCCAACCCTAATCCAAACCCTAACCCTAATCCCAACTCTAACCCTAACTTTAGCCCCAACCCTAACTTTAGCCCCAACCCTAACCATAACTTTAGCCCCCGTCGTCACAAAAAAAGTTCAATGTAACCTTTTTTTTTTGTACGTCGCGTCCGCCATTTCCGGGGATGCGTGGCCGTAACTCTGCCCCCTCCTCCCCAGGACATAGACTGGGCAGCGGATGCGTTGAAAAACTGCATCTGCTGCCCACGTTGTGCACAATTTTCACAACGTGCGTCGGTACATCGGGCCGACGCATTGCGACCGCCCCGTACCGACGCAAGTGTGAAAGAAGCCTAAGGCTACTTTCACACTAGCGTCGTACTCGGCCCATCGCAGTGTGTCGGGCCGACGTACCGACGCTAGCGTTGTAAGCGCCGCACAACGGGTGCAGCGGATGCTGTTTTTTCAACGCATCCGCTGCCCCATTGTGAGGTGCGGGGAGGCGGGGGCGGAGTTCCGGCCACGCATGCGCGGTCGGAAATGGCGGACACGTCGCACAAAAAAGTTACATGTAGTTTTTTTTGTGTCGACGGTCCGCCGAAGCACGACGCATCCGTCGCACGACGGATGCGACATGTGGCAATCCGTCGCAATGCGTCGCTAATGCAAGCCAATGGAGAAAAAACGCATCCTGCAAGCACTTTTGCAGGATGCGTTTTTTCTCCAACGACGCATTGCGACGGAAGCCAAAAAACGCTAGTGTGAAAGTAGCCTAACCCTAACCCTAACCCTAAATTTAGCCCCAACCCTAACCCTAACTCTAACCCTAACCCTAACCCTAACTCTAACCCTAATTTTAGCCCCAACTTGTCTTCTCCTGCCGGCCGGCAGATGGCAGCAGATGGCGGGCGCACTGCGCATGCGCCCGCCATGATGAAAAAGCCGGCTGGCAGGAGAAGACAGAAGAGGACCCAGGGACCCCGGGTGAGTATGATAGGGTCCCCGAATCCCCCTATTTCTCTGTCCTCTGATGTGCGATCACATCAGAGGACAGAGAAATAACTGATCGCTTTTTTTTGCGGTCGCCGGTAAACTGTTAATTACCGGCGATCGCAAAGCAGGGGTCGGTGCAAACCGACCCCGATCATGTTCTTTGGGGTCTCGGCTACCCCCGGCAGCCGAGACCCCAAAGAACATCCGGGTGCCGGGCGCACTGCGCGTGCGCCCGCCATTTTTTCCCGGAAAAAAGATGGCGGCGCCCATGGGGAGACACGAGGAGCACCGGGGGAGGTAGGTAAGTATTGGGGGGCTATTGGGGGCCATCGGGGACCACATTTCTCTGTCCTCCGATGTGCGATCACATCGGAGGACAGAGAAATTAAACGGCAAATCGCGTTTTTTTTTTTTGTTGCGACCGCCGGTAAACGGTTAATTACCGGCGATCGCAACTCGGGGGTCGGTAAAAACCCCCCGAATCATGTTCTCTGGGGTCTCGGCTACCCTCGGCAACCGAGACCCCAGAGAAATCCGACTCTGGGGGGGCGCTATTCACTTTTTCCACAGCGCCGTTAATTAACGGCGCTGTGGATTAAGTACCCTTAGCGGCCGCCGTTAAAAGGCGTATCGGCGGTCGTTAAGGGGTTAATATAATCTGGTCTGAAGGAAATTTTTTAAGGGTTCATTTCGTCTTTGAAGAGAAGCCTGCCTCCCACCCTGGAAAGACTCCCAGGTGGGGGCGACCCGTCACTTGGAAAGGTATCTGTTGGAGCGAGGTCCGGAAGACCTGGGAGGTGGAGCCCTGGATCTCCACATGGGAGCTGGCTTGTAAGAGGGTTTTCTACGTTCACCCGTGGTAGCGGGTCGCTGTTGTTGCGAAGAGGAATCTGAGGCTGTAAACGGACAAAAGGGGCGAAATGTTCGAGGAGCCTTTGGGTTAAAGAAGCGTTTTGGCTTGGACTGGGGGAGAGAGGTACTCTTGCCCCCAGTCGCGTCTAAGATAATTTGATCCAGACGAGCGCCAAAAAGCCTGGAACCTTGAAACGCCAAGTTGGTGAGAGACTTTTTGGAAGTAGCATCTGCATTCCATGTTTTGAGCCAAAGAATGCAGCGCATAGCGACAATGTTGCTGCTTGCCCTGGTTGAACAGGCTGCTGCATCTAAGGAGGCAGTGAGAAGGTATTTCCCTAAGTGGTTAATCTGGTCGGCGAGGTCAGCCAGCTCGGTAGGGGAGGCCGAAGCCAAAATGCCTCGGCGGAGAATCTTGGCCCAGGCAGATATGGCCTTAGCCACCCATGTGGAAGCAAAGCTGGGGCAGAGGGAAGAACCCGTTGCCTCAAAAGCTGATTTGGCCAGCGCCTCAATTTGTCTGTCCGATGCGTCCTTAAGCGACGCGCCGTCCGGTAAGGAGAGAACAGTCTTGGAGGAAAGATGGGAGATCGGTGGATCGACCTTGGGAGATTCAGCCCACTTGGAGAGAAGATCGGTGCTAAAGGGATAGAGCACGTCCAGATGTTTTCTACCCGAAAAACGTTTTTCGGGATGTTCCCAGTGTTTAGACAGGGTAGACTCAAACTCCTCATGGGTAGGAAAGGAGCGAGAGGGACGCTTCACCCACTTAAAGGAGACAGAGGAATCCTGGGGGGAAACCTCATCTTGTTTTAGTTTGAGGGTTAGCGATATAGCCGAAATAAGACTATCTACGACAGCCTGCATGCTAGAAGTCTGGTCTGAATCGGAGTCAGAACCGGACTGGGAATCCACATCAGACCCAATGTCCTCCTCCGAAGAGGGGAATTGGGAGGAGGAGAGCAGCTTGAGCGCTGCGGAGGGACCTGGAGAACCAGACGAAGAGCCAGACAGAGTCATCTTTCTAGAGCGGCTGGCTGATTTGTCTCCCTGTGGTTCAGGGTCAGGTGCGGCCGACTCGCCATGGAAGACGGTCGGAGCGCTGGTGGCTGAAGGCTGTGGAAGACGTTCAAGCGCCTGGACCAGGGACTGAGATACCTTAGTCAAATCAGAGACCGACTGCGAGATAGCAACGGCCCACTCAGGGGGAGGGAGAGCGCTCCCATCCCGAGAGTCAGAAGCTTCCTGCGGGGCAGACATGGCAGGAGGACTGCAGGACTGGCAGAGAGGCGACGATTGGCCTACAGACCACTTTATCTTACAACGAGCACAGGCGTAGTGAGTTATGGTAGGTTTGGTAAAGAAGGCTCCAGAAGAGTTGGACATAAGGATATTCTGCAGCACTATACTACAGAAAAGGCTAAAGGGCCTACAGTGGTATGGATAATACCAGGGAGGGGCCAATATAGCGTCGCAATCCTACCGCACCGCAGAGCAGAGTTATCTGTGTCCCCCAACACACGATGTCTCCTGTGCACGGAGCTGCTGAAGCAGGAAGTGCCAGCAGAGAAGAAGGGGCGGTGCTGTACTGAGAGGAATAAGCCAAGGCTCCTGATAGGGCCGCACTGAAAGGGAAGGGTGTGCCCGGGATGTAAAAACCCCTCTGAGTGGAGGAGGAAAAGAGCGCCGAACAAGGAGGGGGCATGGCCTATCGGAGGAGGCGTGGCCGGCCGCAGTGGTGAAAAGTGAAAGTGAAAGTAAAAAACGGCCTTGACTGTGTGAAAGCACTGTACATTTAGACAGGGAAATACTGCTGCGGGGGAGCGGCTGCTGAAGCGCTGGTACCTGCATGTTCCGGTTCCACAGGTAGAGGGAGAGAGGATCGACCAGGGGCCCGATGAGAGAGGGGTCGCTGGAACAGAATCCTTCGTCCAGAAGACGGCCTCGACCCCAAAACAAGGGGGAGGGTCACCGCTGGTGACCACCGTCGCCCTCTCCGAGGAGAGGGGTGAGGGGGACTGTTTGGCAAGGACCGCCACCATAAAGACCCGGGAGCACCTGGGAGGGTGACAGGGGATAATGTCCTGCCGGCGGTCTGAGAGCTGCGATGCGGACGACACCACACTGCTCGCTCAGCCGCCCTCCTGGGGAGGCAGGGTGAAAGATTGCACCCTGAATCCCTGAATGCTGTATCTGAAAAAGAAAAGCCAAAATGTTAATTAAAACAACAAAACCTGTAAAGGAATCAAGATTAGCAGCGGATCTGAAGATCCAGGTCCGCCTCCTACAGACACTAAGCACAAACTGAGGTGCTTGGTGCCTGTCGGTGGGTGTATACTGCCGGGGAGGAGCTACGCCTTTTTCCTTTTTTGCATAGTGTCAGCCTCCTAGCAGCAGCAGCATACACCCATGGTTGTCCTCTGTCCTCCAATGAAGCGATAAAGAAATGTGTTGTGCAATAACTCCTAAGTATGCCAATACTCCATATGTGGAGGAATACTACTATTTGGGTGCACGACAGAGCTCGGAAGGGAAGGAGAAACGTTTGACTTTTTGTAAGCAATATTGGCTGCAATCGATGGCGGGTGCCATGTCACGTTTGGAGAGCCCCCGATGTGCCTAAACAGTGGAAACCCCCACAAGTGAACCCAGTTTGTAAACCACACCCCTCAAGGATTTTATGCAGGGGCATTTTGAACCCACAGGTACTAAACAAAACTTGATAACATTAGGTCGTCATATTGAATATGTCGTCATTAGTGTTGAGAGCAAGTGCTCGCTACTCTAGTTTGCATCGGCTGCTTGGATATGCACCGAATATCGTGGGTGTTCGAGCCCCTGCCCCACATGTTTTGTGGCTGTTAGACACCCCCAAAAAAAACATACGGGAATCTGCGATACTCGGTGCATACCAGAGCACTCGATGCAAACTTGAGTATCGAGCACTTGTGCTTAACACTAGCCGTCATATCGTAATTTTTTTTTTTTTTTTTTAAAAAAGACCAATTCTAACTCCAACCCCAACACATCCCTCACCCCAACCCTAACACAACCCTAAAGCCAACCCTAACCCCAACTCATAACACAGCCCGAACCCTAACTGCAAAGAATAGAATAAATTTAAAAAATATATTTTTGAATTTTTATGTAACTACGGGGGTGACAAAGTTTGATTTACTACTTTTTTATTTTGATCACTGTGATTAGGATCTATCACAGTGATCAAAATGAACCAATAGGAAAAGTTTCCTATTGTTACTGGCCGGCAGATCTCGGCAGTGCCCATGCACCTGCCATTTTCTTCCAGAAAAATGAAGCAGAGGGCCAGGGGATGGAGCCAGAGAGTACGGGGATGGCGGAGGTATTGAGGGGCCTCAATGCACCCCATTTCACTCTCCTTTGATATATTAGATCATATCAGAGAAGAGACAAATGAATTGTAAATTTGAATTTTTTTTTTCTTTTGTGATCGCCGTTATTCGGTGACAGGGGACCGTAAACACCTCTCCAGGTCGCTAAAACCCTGGAGATTTTCTGACTCTGGAGGGGCGCTATACCCTTATTTCTCAGCGCCGTTAAACAGTGGTGCTGAGGAATAAGTACCTTTAACTGTCACCATTAAAATCAGCGGTCATTAAGGAGTTAAATCTGCAAGGAAAAAATAAGCATGACACTTCAGGATTCTCATTCACTTTGCTGGCATCAGGAAACCCTTCAGGTTTTGTGACAAAGCTGTGCAAAAAAAAAAGCAACAAAAACTCAAATTGTGCACACAATTATTTAGAGATACTGGCACTTTTCCGTTTGGTTGCTGTGGCCAATTTAACAAGGGTAAAACAAAAATAAATTAAGTGTAACCATACTGGCCGTCACCTTAGCGTTTTAGAAGATGTAAACTTACCCATCTGGAGCTTTGCCTATGGATGAGCCTTGAAAAACCTCAGTGTCTCCAGAAACTTCGTGTTTTACCCTGAAATAAAGCATTAATAGTCTAAAAACAAACACAAAAAAAAGCAACAGACATATCAACAACTGCTGATTATTCTGCTCCTGTTGTAGCAATGTTACCCATTAAATCATTATTAGCAACAACCATGCACAAAATCCAGTCCGAAATGTCTCAACTATAGAAAATGTACACGCAGCTGCAGACAGTTACGGAAACTCTACATTACACCGGCGTGGTGAAATATCACCTTAGCATTAGCAATATCAGTTACACACACACTGAGAACACAAGGAGTCACAGTACCTTTTCCCAGTCATGAGTGTGTCCACAAGTATGGACACCAGCTCCTGTTGGTCTTGTTCACTGCCCAGTTCATATACCAACCCAAGACCTTTCGAAGCAACATCCTGGCTAAGTTCTGCAACAGATTTTGTGCAATTATCAAATATTTTCCAAGGAGTTAGGCTGATAAATGGACTGAGACATTAATTGTATAAGCGTCTATAAACAGTAGCTATATTTAAGATTCTCCAATAGATGTATAGATAATTTATAGGGCAGCTATGACTAGCTTTCACTGTATTTAATAGTGTTGGTCATTGCTTCTGGTTGTACAGGATTATTTATAAGCATAAGAGGAGGAAAATCAATAATCTCTCTAATATTTCATTCTATAGTTGATTTTATTGTGGTCCTGATGTTTTACCATACGGTAAAGGTGGTACAATATTTTTGCAATATCTTCCTTCTATGCCAGGTTACGATCCCTTGAGGTTTTAGCCCTGAAGGCTGTTGAGATATTGCACTGAGATACCACCTAAATCAGTGCAATCACGAAGCCCTCATTATTAAAAGTAAAATAATATCTGCTTATTACATGGCTTGAATAGAGGAAAATGTGTGTAGATGTGGGGACGGTGCTGTATTTAGTGATTTGGAGTGAATAACTGCAAATAATCAGATCTGTTGCATGTACCACTTTAAATATTGCTATGAAATACTATAAAAGTCGCATTGAAGAATCCAATTCAAGGCACAAAAGTACATACCATCATTATCAGAAAGGACCGATATAAAGGCACTTTGGATTTCTTTCAGCTTGGACTGTAAAAGAAAGAAAAATTAAGTTGCACCCGCATGCAAGTATAAACATATATGTGGTACTAATGATGGCCACCCACGAGATTATTTTCACAAAACTGCCACTAATCTAATATGTCCAGACTCTTACTCTATGGCAGATACCAATGGAAAGAATGAAGAGTGTATGATTTCAACACTACCAATCTTCTGTGCAAATGGCAGATGAACTGCCAATGGGGGTCCATACCGGTGGGAGTTCGATAACCAGGACCCCCACTGATCAGCTGTTTGGAGCTATGTACACTCCCATAGTGATCAGATGTGTCCAGAACTAGCACACCACAGCTCCGTACACTGTGTAGTGTCTTTGGTATCCATTTAGAGACATTATGGATATCACAGTCATAGAAAACTCCTTTACTTTCTAAGATAATATGACAATATATGCATCTGAATGAAAGACCACAATCTACATATATACCAGCCAGACTGTAAGAGACAGTAGCCTTATAACCCACCTTTATTTCCTGGTGTTCGCTAAGTTTCTTGACAAGAGATAGCAGCCATATACATGACGCCTGTCTGACATGTGGATTCACACTGACAACATGCCTGGTAAGAATCTGGTCCAACACCCATGTAACAACATCATTGTCTTTTACACCTAATGTACCAATGATAAACAGCATTCAAGTTATACACACAGAAGACTAACATATACAGAAAGAAAAAATGTTAGAAAAACAAACTGGTTTGGTGCTTAGGATGTGTATTGATGCGGCGTGCTAATAGTAGACCCGAGTTACCTGCACATGGGTGATAATCATCCTCAGCTACAATCCAAACATCACGGGCGGCAGTGGACTTTGTTCCGACAGCTGCATTTGTGATCGCCTCCCCTATAGTAAACTGGAGCTCAATCTGTTTTGCCTAAAAAAGGAAGGTGAATGTTAAAAAGGGTTTTCCCACAAATAAAATACCTTTTATTCAATCGATCTTAGAATAATAATCATTTCTACAATTGGATGTGTGTATATAAAATGTTCCTGTGCTGAGATAATCCTTTAAATCTGCCCCTACTGTGTAATGGCCGTTTCTGACCATGCAGGGACATGGTCTGATTATACCACATCTCTTGGGCAGGGGAGGAAGCAAAAGAGTATACAGACGGGACAGCAGGGGATCACAGCTGCTGCTTTCTGTGAGGGATCACAGCTGCTGCTTTCTGTGAGGCAAAACAGGTTTTAAAGAGAACCTGTCACCCCCCCCCAGTCGTTTCAAACTAAAAGAGCCACCTTGTGCAGCAGTAATGCTGCATTCTGACAAGGTGGCTTTTAGTTCTGGGTGCTGTAACTAGAGAAATAATCAGTTTTTTAATTTGTCAGAAATACCTTGTCTTCAGTTAAGGAGGCAGGCGTTTCCCCCCTGCAGCAGACTCTCAAATCTTCTTGGTGGCGCCGGGCGCTGCCTCCTCATCGCTGTTTTGAAGATAGCCAGCGCCTGCGCTCTTTTTTCCTGCCTGGTGCAGGCGCAGTGAACGCTGCCCGTCTTTCCTCATATGCAGTCTAGCTGACTGCGCCTGTGTGGCCGCCCTGCTTGTGAATCCCAGCCCCGCAATGTGTATAAATCATAAGTTGGCTGGGGCTGGGATTCACAAGCAGGGCAGCCACACAGGCGCAGTCAACTGGACTGCATATGAGGAAAGACGGGCAGCGCTCACTGCGCCTGCACCAGGCAGGAAAAAAGAGCGCAGGAGCCAGCTAGTTTCAAAACAGCGCTGAGGAGGCGGCGCCAAGAAGATGTGAGTGACGGCTGTGTGGCGTCTAAAGCAGGGGGGAAACGCCGGCCTCCTTGACTGAAGACAAGGTATTTTGGACAAATTAAAAAACGGATTATTTCTGCAGTTACAGCACCCAGAACTAAAAGAGCCACCTTGTCAGAATGCAGCATTACTGCTGCACAAGGTGGCTCTCTTAGTTTGAAAAGACTGGGGGGGGGTGACAGATTCCCTTTAACAGATTGTCGGTAAGTTATTAGTCAATCTTATTTTACAGCATTCTAAGAAATGAAGAGCTAGAGAACCACTTGGGTACCTGTCACCATGAAATGACTATTCAAACCAAGAACAAAAAGTTGTTGTATCTTTAGCATGACCAAACAGTGCACCTTCCCACCTTACTGACTTTCCATATATTTGTATCCTCCTCTGGCTTCTGTAATCTTAGAGGTGTAAGTCAAGAAAGAGGGGGACAGAGATAGATAAAAAAAAAGTAGGTGGGAAGGTGTATCGAACTGCTTAACCAAGCGAAGGGCGCATGGAGCGCCTGTGCCTTATTTGAACAGTCCATTTTTGCTGACAGATTCCCCTTACTCACAGAGGAGCTCGCCTCAGAGTGAATGGAAAGTCAATACAATACACTTTTTGGTAACAAAGCACTGAAGGCATGTGGGATTGTAGCAGAATACTACTCAAGACATGTTAATGCTAAACTTAGTATATTCACAAGCAGTGATATTTTATGTTTCACTTAAATGCACATAATGCAATTGTGTTTCTTAAAAAATGTTGTCCCATTTATCTTCTACAGCTTCTGGATTTCGCTGTATATAACTGGCCATAAAGTAAGCTGATGGTGAATATGTCAAGCACTTTCTGACGGCAGGGTCTGTAGCTAGAAACATGTAACTACAAATTCATTTTTAGCATAAAAGTCAGATATTTGAGTTTAAAGCCATTTCTGGGAGGAGCAGACATTTATGCCATCAATGCAAATCCATCCACAGAATGTTAACTTAAAGGGGTTGCCCACTACTGGACAAACCCAAGTTCAACAATTCAGGACACCATATAAAATAAAAACAGAGCATAGTCACCTCCTGCGCTGTTCCCAGAGAATGTTAGCCCTCCCCCGTCCATAATAAAACATTATAGGGGGGGTCTCATGGACACACAGGCCCTGAAAAACAACTTGTTGGCCTTTATTGAGTGGTTTATGAGGTAAACTGGAATATTATAGGTAGCTGTGGTAATAAGACCATGAGCAGTTTAAACCGGTTATTTCCAGTTGTTTTGCGCTTAAAATAACGGTTTCTCATTGGTGGGTTGGTGTTTGGCGGGCTTTTTCTGTTTATAAAAAGCCCTGAATTTATGAAATTACCTCATTCAATGGTTCCCTGAAGAAACCGAAGATACCAGGTGAAGGATGGAGAGCCTATTACAACAGATCCTGACCAGGGCCGGCCAGGAGGACGGGGCGGACTGGCTTCAGAGCTGCCTAGCTATTAAACCTGTACCTGCAGCTTCTGACGCTGTCCCCCCTACTCCGGTGCGGTCTCCTCCGGTCCTTCCGTCGGGTCAAGTTGAAGAACCAGCGGTGAGCCACTCCAGCCGGGGGAGGAGGAAGACGCCCCGGAGATCATACTCGCCGCCATCACAGCCGGCGAGGTCCAGCAGCCGCGCACCGGATGTACGCAAGAAGTCCCGCCGCCCATCTACCAGGAAATCTCGCAGTCCAGAGCGAGATTCTCAGCGCGGCCACCGGGCGGCGACTTCTGAAGCTGCCTGCAGGTTACCCGCCCCCCGCAGCCGTAATAGCGCTGCGGCGGCATCAGCCTGTCAGGCGGCAGCTACCTCAACTCCGGTCTCCAGCGCCCAGCTGCAGGCATCGCCTGTCAGCGCCCAAGAAGAGGATTCGGACGATGGACAGAATTCTTCTCCAGCTCACCCACAGCTGTACTCGCCCTCCCCTCAGGGCTGGAGTACTGGCTGCTCAGCTGATGGGACGAACAGAGGAGAGTCTTCAGGAAGGGGTGAGATGTTTAATGTACCCCTGTCTGTTCCACATCACCAGCTTAGGGATATAATAAAAAGTGTTTTATCAGAATCTTTGGGGGAAATAGTTAACCCTGTCCCATCCTCCTCAACCAAACCTATAGGGGAATATGACCCTCCTCCTCAGAACCCCTTTAAGGAGGCTTTAACCTGTGACCTTTCCCCCCTGGGCTTCCATTTGAGCTCGGTAACTAAAGAGCACATTTGGAATAACAATTATATAGATTTATTTTCCCTTCTCCCTCGTAAAGACCATCTGAGTAGACCTGAAAAGAAGGAAGACAAATCTGATGTTGATGATTCCAAACGCAGCTCTCTGAAGTCGTTTAACAATTGGATTCAGGCCATTTCGATCTACTCAGCAGTCTTGGGAGAGAAGTTCCCTCATTTATGCAGTAAACTATTTCAGCATATTGATATCATATTGGAGGCCTACCGTAATTTTGGAGGCCTAGCATGGCTTCACTATGATGAGGCGTTTAGGCAGAAGTTAGCGGATCACCCTGATGTGAATTGGGGGGTAAAAGATGTGGGTTTATGGATTAATCTTATGTTACCGCAAAGACACTACACGAGCAAACAGCCGGTTTCCAGCATAGCCAAAAAGGGAGTCTGTTTTGCATTTAATGAGTCGGTCTGCAAATGGAATAACTCATGCAGGTTTCGCCATGAATGCTCCTTCTGTGGAAATCCGCACCCAATGTCTAAATGCTTTCGGAAGCAATCCTCACAAACAGCCCCCAGAGATTTTAATTCAAAAAGCTCCGACCCCAGTGAAGCTGGGAGAAATGCTTTGGTGGCTAAGCATTTATCCAAACCGGGAGAGCAGTAAGCTCTTACTTAACGGTTTTTCTTCAGGTTTTGAAATTCCGCAATTTAAAGGCCCTGGATGCGTCATAGTAAAAAATTTGTCTTCCCTGAATTGTCACCTCGAAGTTGCCAGAAAAAAGATTAATGAGGAGTTGAAATTGGGCAGGGTATCAGGCCCCTTTTCTTCCCCTCCTTTTTCTAATTTCCGTATTTCCCCGTTAGGTATTGTACCTAAGAAGGAACCTGGTAGTTTCCGTATGACTCACCATTTATCTTACCCCATTGGCTCTTCCCTCAATGATGAGGTCGATAAAACGCTGTGTTCAGTCACTTACTCATCTTTTGATACAGCTGTCGACCTACTCAGAAGATTTGGCAGGAATGCATTAATGGCGAAATCTGACATCAAGTCCGCATTCAGGTTGCTCCCTGTTCACCCATCGGGTTTTAATTCTTTAGGCTTCCATTTTGAGAATCAATTTTACTTTGACAGATGTCTTCCCATGGGGTTTTCTTTATCCTGCTTTTATTTTGAAACCTTTTCGTCTTTTTTACACTGGGTTTTAGAGCAGAACGTTCGGGATGCAGGTATTCTCCATTACCTGGATGACTTTCTTTTTGTCAGTCCCCCCCATTCGGCTAATTGCCTTGCAACGCTAAATAGCTTCATGACGATGTGCAACACCTTTGGTGTACCGCTGGCACACGAAAAAACATGCCCTCCTACGGAAGTCATTGAATTCTTGGGCATTACGTTGGATTCCAGTAAAATGGAATGCAGGTTCCCTGAAGAAGAAAATTTTAAATTAGGCGAATCTTTAAAAAAAATGTTGTCAAAAAAGAAAGTGACCTTGAAAGAGATGCAATCTCTTTTAGGGCTTTTAAATTTTGCCTTAAGGGTCATTCCCATGGGCAGGGTCTTTTCCAGACGGCTCTATGACGCAACGATGGGTTTTTCATCCCCTGAGTCTCACATTAGGGTGTCAGCAGATCTAAAGGAAGACGCAAAGATTTGGCTATCCTTTTTATCAGGATTCAATGGCAAGTCCTGTTGGCAGTCCGCTTTTGTTTTGCCAGATGATTTGAATTTTGCATTTTCAGCCAATAGCGATTCAGGCTGCGGAATTTTGTTTTCTACACATTGGTTTGCTCATCCATGGCCGGATGCCTGGATGTCTGAACAATTGATAGGGAGCCCTATGGTTTTAGAAATTTTCACTATTCTCATAGGTTTGCACCTATGGGGTCACCAGATGAAGAATGCCAGGATCTTAATTCTTTCCAGTAATAAAGGCGTTATTTTTTCAATTAACACCCTTTCTTCCAAAAATTTTTGGGCGGCTAGGTTTTTGAGACGGATAGTTTTAACCTGCCTAAAATTCAACATCTGGTTGAAAGCCAAATTCGGAACAAGTGTGTTAGCATCGATTACGGATTCTCTCTGTAGTCAACAATGGCAAATGTTTCGCCAACAGGTGCCCAACGCAGACGTGGACACGACGCCTTGCCCTCAAGAGATTTGGGACATGGTATTGAATTGATACCTCATTTTATTGAACATTCATTGTCTGCGCGATCATGGGCTGACTATTCAGCCGCATGGCAGCAATGGATCACGTTTTGTAACTTGAACAATTTGGATTTCAGTATATCTAGCCCTATTTCCGGCTTGAGATTTGTTGAATTTTTATGTCACAAGGGTCTATCTTATTCGGCGGTAGCCAAGTCACTCGCTGGTGTGTCATTCTTTCTGAAATCATTTGGCAAAATTCCATTGACAGGCTTATTCCCGATTAAACAATTTTTAAAGGGTTTCAAAAGATCTAAATTCAAGCCGGACTCTAGACGCCCTATCTCACTCCCTCTTTTGAATGCTTTATGCCTATCTCTTCAAACAGTCTGTCTCAATGCTTTCGAGACCCTTTTGTTTTCATCGGCTTTTTCGCTGGCATTTTTTGGTGCTTTAAGGGTAGGCGAGTTAGTTGCCTTCAAGAAAACGGATCCTTCTGGACTCATGGCCTCGGATGTGACTTTGTATGAGTCCCATTTGTTTTTATTTGTCAGGCGATCCAAGACTGATCAGCTGGGTAGGGGTATTAGGCTAAAAATTAACGCTATGCCGGATCAAAAATTTAGTCCAGTTGTCAACACCAAGAATTGGTTACGCATTAGGCCCTGCGTTTCTGGCCCTCTATTTGTTCATTTGGACGGCACCCCTGCGACCATTTTTCAATTTAATTAGGTTTTTAAAAAGTGTCTACGGTTGCTAGGAAAAGAGCATTTAAGGTTTATCTCGCATTCATTTAGAATAGGAGCAGCAACAGAGGCAGCAAGTTCTGGCCTTCATGATTCTGAAATAATGAAATTGGGCAGGTGGGAATCGGGGAGATTTAAACTTTACGTACGCCATGATTTATATGACAATTAACTTTAGTTTGCTTTCAGGTCCCAGGGTGGTTTGGATTCTAGGAAATTCCTATATATTCTGGGCGCAGAAGAGGGCTTGCCAACGTTCCTACTCTGAGAACCTTTCATTCGGCCATGAGACGGTGCAAATTTTTTGGCATAGCGTTCGAGGCATGTCTTGGGATAGACTAGTTACTGAATTTAACAAATGTTGTTTTAAACTTCCTTACCCTGACTTAGTTATTTTGCATTTAGCCGGAAATGATCTCGGAAAAATCAAAACACTAGATTTAATTGCTACCTTGAGAGCAGATATTATTTTTCTTAAGCAATCGTTTCCTTATACGTCTTTTGCTTTTTCAGAGATCATTCCCAGATTGTTATGGAATAAGAGTGCAATGTCTTTTTTGGAAAAAATAAGAAAGAGGGTTAACAGAGAGATGGCTAAATTCCTTCCTATGATTAATGGCTTTTCCTTCAGGCATGAGGATCTGGAGGGTTTTTTGCCTGGGTTTTACAGAAATGATTTAATTCATCTTTCGGATATAGGCCTAGATATATTTAATTTAAACCTTCAGACAATGGTGGAAAAATGGCTGTGTCATAGTGGGGGGGCCATGGCTCTTTGACCCCTGGCGTTTGGGAAATCGCCCTTATTGGGTGGATTGGTCATTTACGGTGGTTAAAACTGATGGTGAATTTAAGAGTTAAGTTTAAAGTTAAACTGGTATGTGATTGGATTTCAAGTAACTCAAAAATAAATGACACGGCCATTCATTCCAAACATTGTCTAGTTTCTTTATTTTTATGTATGAATGGGCCTTGTGTGGCCATGTTAGCCCTCCCCCGTCCATAATAAAACATTATAGGGGGGGTCTCATGGACACACAGGCCCTGAAAAACAACTTGTCGGCCTTTATTGAGTGGTTTATGAGGTAAACTGGAATATTATAGTTAGCCGTGGTAATAAGACCATGAGCAGTTTAAACCGGTTATTTCCAGTTGTTTTGCGCTTAAGATAACGGTTTCTCATTGGTGGGTTGGTGTTTGGCGGGCTTTTTCTGTTTAAAAAAAGCCCTGAATTTATGAAATTACCTCATTCAACGGTTCCCTGAAGAAACCGAAGATCCCGCCCTCCCTCCCTAATTTTATGTACTTTCCCGTCGTGTTCATTTATTTTGTGGGGAAATCGCCCTTATTGGGTGGATTGGTCATTTACGGTGGTTAAAACTGATGGTGAATTTAAGAGTTAAGTTTAAAGTTAAACTGGTATGTGATTAGATTTCAAGTAACTCAAAAATAAATGACACGGCCATTCATTCCAAACATTGTCTAGTTTCTTTATTTATATGTATGAATGGGCCTTGTGTGGCCATGACCCGTGTGTCCTGTGCAGGGAGCAGCCAATGAGAGACCATGAGGTCCTTAATTGAATGGATAAGGGTTGTCCAGTAGTGGACAACCCCTTTAAGAAGCCAGGGAGGATGAAATATGCATGTTCATGAATGTAAAAATACACCTTATTAGGCTGAGTTGTAAAGAGAGCAGGTAACTTACTTCCACAGATTGCATTAGTCCTTCCAGAAGCTTCTTCTGATGGGAAAAGTTACCGTCCCCAACAGGAAAATATCCCAATGTTCTTATGGCCCGTTCTTTAGCCTAAAACAACCACCCAATGGATTAGCAGCAATACTAGATATTCAGGGTGCGCTTACATCTGCGTATATACAGTAGCTGAGATTCTCAGACAGAAAAGTTGGAGAGTGTCAGGTGAGTGTCATGCGTTTTTTCCGCACCTAGCATCCGTTTGACATGAGTATGTAATCCATTTTTAACATTAGCATTTACATACAGTATTTCTCTGTCATTTCAAGCTACTCTTCTAACTAATAAAACAATCTTATATACAGATATAGATAGACAAAGATAGGTCAATTAGAGATATATATATATATATATACACACACATACACACATATATATATATACACATACATACACACAATCCGGAAAGTTTTGAAAAAAAAACAAATGGATCCGTTTTGTTTTTTTACGCCGGATCCGTTTCTTTCTCATAGAGTTGTATTAGCGCCGGATTGAGCCTGATAGCCAGACGTTTCATCTGTTTTTTTTACTGGATCTGTCCAAATAGTCGTTTCCGGCGGACGGAGAAAAAGTCCAGAGGAACGTTTTTTGGTCCCGCAAAAAAAAACCGCACAGTGGAGCAGAGGTTAAGCGGCAGAATTGGAGCATCTAATGTATACACCATTTCTGGGGCAGCTGAGGACTGGTGTTATTAGTCTGGGAGGGGGACAACATCTATAGCCCCTTCCCAGTCTACTAATATCAGCCCACAGCTTTCTGCTTAGCCTTTGCTGGTTATTAAAAATAGGGGGGACCTCACGTCTTTTTTTTTTTTTTTTTTTTTTGAGTCCACACCTTTTTAATAACCAGTAAACCTTCCCAGGCTATTAAGACCAGCTCTCAGTTGCCTGCTTTTCCTCAGCTGGTTAATAAAAATAAGGGGGACACCACGCCATGTTTTTTCTTTATTAGCTAAATACATTAGCTACACACGAACTGCACTAATTATATCTCAATGACATCTTTGTACCTATGTCTATTCTATTAGTTCAGGCTGTGAATTTACTGTACTCAGCTGGTGAAATGTCGGGTTTCCTATAAGATGGGTGAGTAAAAATAAAATAAAAAATAAAAAAATCGCACAGCACAAGCATGGTCCGTGTGTTTTTTTTTTTCCTCGCACCCAATGACTTGCATTGGTGAGTCTCTGCTGTTTTACATGGCCATAAAGCAGCATGCTGTGATTTTTTCCTTACCCCAATTCCAGGTGAGGAAAAACTTGCAGATGGAAACTGTCTAATTGAATAACATTGTTGTGAGTGCAATGCGATCTTCTCTCATATTGCACTCGTCAATTTTACACAGATGTAAGCAATCCCTTAACCCCTTCACCCCAAAGCCTGTTTTCACCTAAGTGACACGGCCAATTTTTACAATTCTGACCACTGTCACTTTATGAGGTCATAACTCTGAAACGCTTCAACGGATCCTGGTGATTCTGAGATTGTTTTCTCGTGACATATTGTACTTTATGATAGTGGTAAAACTTCTTCGATATGACTTGCACTTATTTGTGAAAAAAACAGAAATTTGTCGAAAATTATGAAAATTTAGCAATTTTCAAATTTTTCGTTTTTATGCCCTTAAATTAGAGAGTTATATCACATAATATAGTTAATAAACAACATTTCCCACATGTCTGCTTTACATCAGCACAATTTTGGAAACATAATTTTTTTTTGTTAGGGAGTTATAAGGGTTAAAAGTTGACCAGCGATTTCTCATTTTTGCAACAAAATTTGCAAAACCATTTTTTTTACGGACCACCTCACACTTGAAGTGACTTTGAGGGGTCTATATGACAGAAAATGTCCAAAAGTGACACCATTCTAAAAACTGCACCCCTCAAGGTACTCTAAACCACATTCAAAAAGTTTATTAACCCTTCAGGTGCTTCACAGGAATTTTTGGAATGTTTAAAAAAAATTGAACATTTAACTTTTTTTTCACAAAATTTTTACTTCAGATCCAATTTGTTTTATTTTACCAAGGGTAACAGGAGAAATTGGACCAAAAAAGTCGTTGTACAATTTGTCCTGAGTACGCCGATACCCCACATGTTGGGGTAAACCATTGATTGGGCACATGGCAGAGCTCGGAAGGGAAGGAGCGCCATTTGACTTTTCAATGCAAGATTTGCTGGAATTGAGATCGGAGCCCATGTCGCGATTGGAGAGCCCCTGACGTGCCTAAACAGTGGAAACCCCCACAAGTGACACCATTTTGGAAAGTAGACCCTCTAAGGAACTAATCTAGATGTGTGGTGAGCACTTTGAACCTCCAAGTGCTTCACAGAAGTTTATAATGTAGAGCCGTAAAAAAAATTAATATTAATTTTCACAGAAAATGATCTTTTTGCCCCAAATTTTTTATTTTCCCAAGGGTAGCAGGATAAATTGGACCCCAAAAGTTGTTGTGCAATTTGTCCTGAGTACGCTGATACCCCATATGTGGGGGTAAACCACTGTTTGGGCGCATGGCAGAGCTCGGAAGGGAAGGAGCGCCATTTGACTTTTCAATGCAAAATTGGCTGGAATTGAGATCGGAACCCATGTCGTGTTTGGAGAGCCCCTGACGTGCCTAAACAGTGGAAACCCCCACAAGTGACACCATTTTGGAAAGAAGACCCCCTAAGGAATTTATCTAGATGTGTGGTGAGCACTTTGAACCTCCAAGTGCTTCACAGAAGTTTATAATGTAGAGCCGTAAAAAAAAATTAATATTAATTTTCACAAAAAATGATCTTTTTGCCCCAAATTTTTTATTTTCCCAAGGGTAGCAGGATAAATTGGATGCCAAAAGTTGTTGTGCAATTTGTCCTGAGTACGCTGATACTTCATATATGGGGATAAACCACTGTTTGGGCGCATGGCAGAGCTCGGAAGGGAAGGAGCGCCATTTGACTTTTCAATGCAAAATTGGCTGGAATTGAGATCGGAACCCATGTCGTGTTTGGAGAGCCCCTGACGTGCCTAAACAGTGGAAACCCCCACAAGTGACACCATTTTGGAAAGAAGACCCCCTAAGGAACTTATTTAGATGTGTGGTGAGCACTTTTAACCCCCAGTTGTTTCACTAAAGTTTAGAATGTAGCGCTGTGAAAATCAAAAAATCATTTTTTCTTTCCACAAAATGATGTTTTAGCCCGCAATTTTTTTTCCCCCAAGGGTAACAGGAGAAATTGGACCACAAAAGTTATTGTCCAATTTGTCCTGAGTACGCTGATACCCCATACATTGGGGGGAACCACTGTTTGGGCGCACGGCAGAGCTCGGAAGGGAAGGAGCGCCGTTTGAAATGCAGACTTAGATGGATTGGTCTGCAGGTGTCATGTTGCATTTGCAGAGCCCCTGATGTACCTAAACAGTAGAAACCCCCCACAAGTGACCCCATATTGGAAACTAGACCCCCCACGGAACTTATCTAGATGTGTTGTGAGAACTTTGAACCAACAAGTGTTTCACTACAGTTTATCACGCAGAGCCATGAAAATAAAAGAATTTTTTTTTCCACGAAAATTATATTTTAGCCCCCACATTTTTATTTTCCCAAGGGTAACAGGAGAAATTGGACAACAAAAGTTGTTGTCCAATTTGTCCTGAGTACGCTGATACTTCATATATGGGGATAAACCACTGTTTGGGCGCACGGCAGAGCTCGGAAGGGAAGGAGCGCCGTTTGAAATGCAGACTTAGATGGATTGGTCTGCAGGTGTCATGTTGCATTTGCAGAGCCCCTGATGTACCTAAACAGTAGAAACCCCCCACAAGTGACCCCATATTGGAAACTAGACCCCCCACGGAACTTATCTAGATGTGTTGTGAGAACTTTGAACCCCCAAGTGCTTCACTACAGTTTATAACGCAGAGCCGCGAAAATAAAAAATATATTTTTTTCCACGAAAATTATATTTTAGCCCCCACATTTTTATTTTCCCAAGGGTAACAGGAGAAATTGGACAACAAAAGTTGTTGTCCAATTTGTCCTGAGTACGCTGATACTTCATATATGGGGATAAACCACTGTTTGGGCGCACGGCAGAGCTCGGAAGGGAAGGAGCGCCGTTTGAAATGCAGACTTAGATGGATTGGTCTGCAGGTGTCATGTTGCATTTGCAGAGCCCCTGATGTACCTAAACAGTAGAAACCCCCCACAAGTGACCCCATATTGGAAACTAGACCCCCCACGGAACTTATCTAGATGTGTTGTGAGAACTTTGAACCCCCAAGTGCTTCACTACAGTTTATAACGCAGAGCCGCGAAAATAAAAAATATATTTTTTTCCACGAAAATTATATTTTAGCCCCCATGTTTTTATTTTCCCAAGGATAAGGCTGGTTTCACACTTGCGTTTTTTTTAAAAACGCATGTGTGAAAAAACGCATGTAATCGCGGTAAAACGCATGCGTTTTTTTAGTCGATGCGTTTTTATAGAAAAACACAAGAAAACAAGAAAAAACCAAAAAACCCTAACCCTACCCCTAACCCTACCCCTACCCCTAACCTGAAATACGTGGCACTGAAATACGTGGCACTGAAATACGTTTATATACGTATATACGTATATACATATATAAGTGCCACGATATTTCAGTGGCCACGTATATAAGTGCCACGTATATAAGTGCCACGTATATAAGTGCCACGTATATAAGTGCCACGTATATAAGTGCCACGTATTTCATGTACATGCCACGATATTTAAGTGCCACGTATATAAGTGCCACGTATTTAAGTGCCACGTATTTAAGTGCCACGTATTTAAGTGCCACGTATTTAAGTGCCACGTATTTAAGTGCCACGTATTTAAGTGCCACGTATTTCACGTAAATGCCACGATATTTCAGTGCCACGTATTTCACTGAAATACCGTGGCACTTAAATACGTGGCACTGAAATATCGTGGCACTGAAATATCGTGGCACTGAAATATCGTGGCACTGAAATACGTGGCACTGAAATACGTGGCACTGAAATACGTGGCACTGAAATACGTGGCACTATGACTGTCAGAAAATGTTCATTAAACGGTTAGGGATGAGTTTAGGGGTAGGGTTAGGGTTAGGGTTTGGATCCCTTTATCACCTTGATGGTGGTGGGTGACTTTTCAGTGTGTTCTGTTTTTTTTCTATAAAAACGCATGCGTTTTTAACGCAAACAAACGCGTTGAGATCGGACGCCATGTCGCGTTTGGAGAGCCCCTGATGTGCCTAAACAGTGAAAACTCCCCAATTCTAACTGAAACCCTAACCCCAACCCTAACCCTAGTCCTAACCCTAGCGCTACTTTCACACTAGCGTTTTTTTGCATACGTCGCAATGCGTCGTTTTGGCGAAAAAACGCATCCTGCAAAGTCATCTGCAGGATGCGTTTTTTCCCCATAGACTAACATTAGCGACGTATTGACACACGTCGCAAGCGTCGTGCGACGGTTGCGTCGTGTTGTGGCGGACAGCCGGCAGCAACAAACGTTACATGTAACTTTTTTTGTGCCGACGGTCCACCATTTCCGACCGCGCATGTGCGACTGGAACTCCGCCCCCACCTCCCCGCACCTCACAATGGGGCAGCGGATGCGTGGAAAAACAGCATCCGCTGCCCCCGTTGTGCGGCGCTCGCACAGTATGCGTCGGTATGTCGGGCCGACGCAGCGCGACGGCCCCGTACCGACGCTAGTGTGAAAGTAGCCTAACGGGAAAATGGAAATAAATATATTTTTTAAAATTTTATTATTTTTCCTAACTAAGGGGGTGATGAAGGGGGATTTGATTTACTTATATAGCGTTTTTTGGGCGGATTTTTATGGTTGGCAGCCGTCACACACTAAAAGACGCTTTTTATTGCAAACAATAGTTTTTGCATCACCACATTTTGAGAGCTATAATTTTTCCATATTTTGGTCCACAGAGTCATGTGAGATCTTGTTTTTTGCGGGACGAGTTGACGTTTTTGCTGGTACCATTTTCGGGTACATGACACTTTTTGATCGCTTTTTATTCCGATTTTTGGGAGGCGGAATGAACAAAAACCAGCAATTCCTGAAATTCTTTTAGGGGGGGCGTTTATACCGTTCCGCGTTTGGTAAAAAGGATAAAGCAGTTTTATTCTTCGGGTCAGTACGATTACAGCGATAACTCATTTATATAATTTTTTTATGTTTTGGCGCTTTTACACAATAAAAACTATTTTATATAAAAAATAATTGTTTTTGCATCGCTTTATTCTGAGAGCTATAACTTTTTTATTTTTCTGCTGATGATGCTGTATGGCGGCTTTTTTTTTGCGGGACAAGATGACGTTTTCAGCGGTACCATGGTTATTTATATCCGTCTTTTTGATCGCGTGTTATTCCACTTTTTGTTTGGCGGTATGAGAATAAAGCGTTGTTTTTTGCCTCGGTTTTTTTTTTTTTTTTTTTACGGTGTTCACTGAAGGGGTTAACTAGTGATATAGTTTTATAGGTGGGGTTGTTACGGACGCGGCGATACTAAATATGTGTACTTTTATTGTGTGGTGTTTTTTTATTTAGATAAAGAAATGTATTTATGGGAATATATTTATTTTTTTTTTCTTTATTTAGGAATTTTTTTTTTTTTTTTTTTTTTACACATTTGGAAAAATTTTTTTTTTACTTTTTTACTTTGTCCCAGGAGGGGACATCACAGATCGGTGATCAGACCGTGTGCATAGCACTCGGTCTGATCACCGATGTGACAGGCACGTAACAGAGGCTTGCCGGCGCCTGCTATGAGGATTCTCAGCAGACGCCGGCAAGCAGGGTCATCTTATGACCCGGAAGGAGTCCCGCGGCCATCTTGGATCCGGGGACTCCTTCCAGGTCACCGGAGCAGCGCGATCTCATCGCTCTGCTCCGGTGGGAGAGCGCAGGGAGCCCCTGTCCCTGCGCGATCCCCCTCTATGCCGCTGTCACTATTGACAGCGGCATCAGAGGGGTTAAATGCCCGCGATCGGCGACAGCGCCGATCGTGGGCATTGCTGCGGGGTGTCAGCTGTCATATACAGCTGACACCCGCACCCGATCACCGCGGCGCTCAGCGTGAGACCGCGGTGATCGGGGCGCCGTACTAGTACTGCGGCTGGCACTAATGCAGTGCCGGCAGCGCCGTACTAGTACGGCGCATGTCACGAAGGGGTTAAAGTCATTGTACAAAACAGAGTACCTCCATAAATTCAAGAAAATCGAGTTACAAACATTCCAAGAGTACTAGGCAGTTTAAACTACACAGAAATACTGTCACTGAAAAAGGGAGAACAGTGCACAGGGTGATACAAAGTCACAATCTTAGGGTATGTTTCCATGGCTTCCCTGCGTAACCGGACATGTGGCGCGTTTTTCCAGACCGCAGCATGTCTATTTATCTTGCGGAGACGCTCAGTGTCCACAAGATAAATATCACCATCCTATGTATAGGATGCGGTAATTCCTCATGGTTCAATGAACACATGCGGAATCACAGCGCGTACAAAAGCCGGCAGAGCTTTGGACGGAGCTGCGTCCAAAGTGCTGATGATAAGGACAGTGGAAACACACCCCGAATGGTATACATGAAAAAAAAAGTGGTGTGCGCAATTACTCCCAAACATCGTTTAAGAGAGCATACATTCAAAAGTAGACAGATGTATAGATGTTGGAAATGGAGAACACCTCAGTACTAGTTATAAATGTCAGCACAGGGTTATACCAGTTAGCCCTAGGGCCATTATTACACTAGACGGCTAGTCCAGACGCAAACATTACAGCCTAATGCAGCACTATACTAACACGTGCTGTTCGACAGCTGCAATACATGCAAGGATTTCCTGTTTGTTAGGCAATCCCTGAATATGTTGTGGCCATCAGCCGTGAGGACTCGAACATATTATTCGAGCACGCCGAAGACACTCCTGGCAACGAGCATGCTCGGATAACACCTTATCCCAGCACATTCACTCAGCACTACTTAGAACGCTATTAACAAGGTATATTTCATGCTTATATTCCCAAGTCACTAACTAAATATTTGATGTAATGTGAGAGGCATAAAACTTCTAATATACAGTATATTGAACACAAATCAGAAATAGTGAATAAAGTACCCCTTACCTTGTTTGTCTCTTTGCCTGAAGGGATTCTAGCCAATAGACTTTCTACTAGCTGCTTTTTGGTGAGCCCAGACCCTTCATCTGGTATTGGCAGAGCCCCATTCCGTCCAATCTCTCCCAAAGCAGTTATTGCAGCAATTGACAAAGGAGATCCATTTTCCAATAATGTACCTGGACAAAATAAGTACACCGCATATGTACCTGATAGTAAAAAATTTACAACAAAATTTGGATAGCAGAATGATTGTGTTTCCCTCATTTTAGGTGCAGTCAGACGGCCGTAAAAATGGGCCGAGATTGGACTACAATGCACTGACTGGCCGGCGGCTCTTACGACCAGAGTGACAACTTCATATATATGCAGCCATCATGCTCGGGTCGGGAGAGTCGCAGCCTGTCCGAGAATTGTGGTCTGATTTATACGGCACCCTTACACTGAAGATATATTGTCCAAGTGTATCCGCTTTAAAAAAAAAAAAGAAAATAACCTATTGTTTAAATCAGATTTTTAATGGTAAATGTGTTATTTTTTTTGTTTAAATAATGATTTTTTATTTTTAACATTTAAAAAAAATTACAATTTTCACACTGGCCACTAGATCTAATTTTACACTCCGGCTTCCGGTTCTTCATATGGACATAAGCAGCAACAGACTGGCTGTGACCTTATTTATTTCTGTAGAAGTATTTATGCTTCCAAGTAACTGTTCAGAATAAGGTATACATGAGGAAACACACCATTTCCGGCCATTCTGTAACTTACGGTATATCCTGCATGCTCAGCAGTTTTCTCCTCTCCATGCGGTTTCTGTAAATTACAATCCACTGGGAGCCCAGGGGAGCCCAGCTGCAGTGATTTCTCCTATAGACAGCACAGAGAGGGGACTGCCTGCTCTTCATTCACTTTTTAGCCCACGGAGACAAGCTGCGGCAATATGGAGGGTGTTCTACAGCAGAGCTCAGCTGTTGGGATCTGAAGCAAGCTCTGATATGAGGTCAAACACGCGTTACAGAGAAACAGGTTTTCATGCTGCGGCTCTATGTACTTTTTCCTGCTCCCCACTCCTCTTTTCCATAAAGGATAATGGGCTGTGTCCCAAGAAATCTGCAGTCTATCTCCTCTGAGCAAGCCTGGTTTCAGCTGCTTTTTTAATGTGGATGACAAGTTCAGGAAGATGATTTCACTGACAAACTATATTACAGTTTCCTACAATCGCCTGTACTATTGATTTGTTTGAAAGTACAGTTCCATTTTAATGTGCATGCTTTAATCTGGGCATTGGCAATTCTGAAGGAGAGGAATTACACTGGATCATGTATTATCTACTGTATGCAAAGGTGTTACCCTTCATTGTAATCCTGTGTGTGATAATGCTGAAAAGTTTTCTGCACAGAACAGAAAGTATGAGTCACATTAGGCTTAATGGTCAGTGTGAAAATTACAGTTTCTTATTTTTGTTATATTGAAAGGGATATGGAAAATTGATAAAAGCTTGTAATAAAAAAATAAGTTTAAAACAAAAACCTGATTAAAATATTTCATTTTTTTGATGACACATTCTTTTTAAGCTGACAGAGGCTACGTACTTATACTACATGAAAAATATAGCCATACATAGCAAATATACAACATATTGTTTCAGAGATGAAGTCTAGGATTTTGCATAAGATTATATTTTTGGGTAATTTTGAACTTTAAGGGGGCATTTACAATTCATCTGCAGTGTTTATTTGGCTCAGAGTATCCTTCTGACCTTTGTGGTGCTGATGGACATAATGTGCCATTTCATACAGAAGCATCCAGCAACAAAAGCCTAAGCATGGCATTATAAATACTGTAACGGCTGCACGCCAAGTCCACATCTTTCCCCGCACATGATGGCTCATTTAATCAGTCATTATATGCCTTTAACAGCTGCGGGTGGAGCACCGCTCCACCTGTGGCGGTTAACCAGTTAAATCTTGCTGCCAATCACATACAGTTTGATTAAACACACGCTCTCTGGAAGCACGTCATTCATCCTGCCCATCGGCACCCATGTCACGTAATCGCTGGGTGCCAATTAGTTGCCATGACAGCTGGAGATCTGCCCTGTCATTACAATCCTCTTGTGAACACCAGCCTGTGGCGGACGTTCATAGGAGATCGTGATTTCTGCTATACATAGCACTATGGGAACTATTAAATAAAGTAAAAAAAAAAAAAAAGTTTTTAAAAATATAAAGAAAAACATAAAAGTTCAAAATCATCTTTTTATTCCGTAAAAATAAATACATACACATATTTGGTATTGCTGAAATTTTCGATCAATGTTCGATCTACCCAAATAAAGTAAATTAATCTGATCGGTGAAATACATCAGATCTACCTCAAAATAGTACCAATAAAAACGTCATCACAGAGGCACAGATCCAGAAAAATAAAATGTGAAGGGTCTCAGAAAATGGTGACACAAAAAAATTTATTCTTACAAATTCCGAATTTTTTTTCACTACTAAAATAAAAAAAATAGAAACCTATACATGTTTGGTATCTGTGTACTAGTACTGACCTGGAGAATCATATTGCCAGGTTAGTTGTATCATATAGTGAACATGGTAAAAAAAAAATAAAAAAATAGTGGAATTGCACTTTTTTTGCAATTTCAACATGCCTGGAATTATTTCCCACTTTAAAGTGTATCACATGATAAAATGGATGGTGTCATTCAAAAGTACAATTCGTCTCACAAAAAAACATGCCCTGTTTTGGCTATAGGGACAGAAAAATAGGGATTTTTGTGTACTCACCGTAAAATCCTTTCCTCAGAGACACTCATTGGGGGACACAGGACGTGGATGTATGCTGCTGCCACTAGGAGGCTGACACTAAGTAAATACAAAAAGGGTTAGCTCCTCCTCTGCAGTATACAACACCCACTGGCTCCCGATAGAACCAGTTCAGTGACCAAGCAGTAGGAGATTAACAAAAATTAACCGTAGGTACAAAACTATAACACTCATCATAGGCAACAGGCCAAAAGGGTGAGTGCTGTGTCCCCCAATGAATGGCTTGGAGAAAAGGATTTTGCGGTGAGTACAAACAAAATCCCTATTTCTCCTTTGCCACATTCGGCGACACAGGACCGTGGGACATCCCAAAGCAGTCCCTGGGCGGGAAGTAAAAACATAACAGAGTAAACTCACGGCACATGCTATCTAAAGATGCGCTACCACTGCCTGCAAGATACGTCTACCGTAGGCTCGCGTCAGCAGATGCCTGAGTATGGACATCATAATGCTTTGAGAAAGTGTGCAGGCTGGACCAGGTCGCCGCTTTGTAAAACTTGCTCCGCAGATGCTTGATGCCGAATGGCCCATGAAGCGCCTACTGACCGAGTGGAGTGTGCCTTGATCTCCGCTGGAATCGGCTAGCCTCTTACACGGTAAGCTTCATGAATAGTCAACCGAATCCATCTGGCTATTGTCGATTAGAAGCAGCCAATCCCTTTTGGCGTCCCGCCGGGAGCACGAACAGGGCATCCGAATGATGAAAAGGTGCTGTCCTAGATACGTACTTCCTAAGACCTCTCACAAGATCTAAGGAATAAAAAGCCTTTTCCACTCGGTGAACCGGACCAAGACAAAACGAGGAAGCACGATATCCTCGTTAAGGTGAAAAGAAGATGCCACTTTAGGAAGGAAGGATGGAGACAGTCTGAGAACCACCTTCTCATGATGAAAAAAACGAAACGGAGCATGGCAGGAAAGAGCAGCCAACGCCGAGACTCTTCTGATCAAAGTAAATCGCTACAAGGAAGGCAACCTTCCATGAGAGATAGGGAGATGTCCTGCAATGGCTCGAAGGGAGACTCTTGTAGGACACCCAGGACCAAATTAAAGTTTCAGACGTCTAGAGGCGCTCTATAGGGAGGTACCACGTGGGTGACTCCCTGAAAGAATGTTTTCACCTGGGGTTTGGAAGCGATCTTAGAGCTGAAACAGGACGGAAAAGGCCAAGACCTGCCCTTTGAGGGAACTCGGCGCTAGACCCAAGTCCAGGCCGGACTGAAGAAATTCCAAAATGGTGGAAATGTTGAAATTGAGCGGAGGACAAACTATGCTTCTGCACCAGTCGAAAAATTTCCAGATTCGATGATAGATACGCACAGACACCGGCTTTCGAGCATTGATCATGGTGGAAACTACTTCCAAGAGTGCGTGTTGCAGGGGCCGATGATGGAGTTGGGCGAACGGGACTGCTTCCATTGCGGCTACCATCTTCCAGAGAATCCTCATGCTGAAACGGATGGAACAAGGAGAAGACAGAGCGCCCAGACTCGCTGTTGAAGGGCTAGGACCTTGTTCTGAGGGAGAATCACCAACCCTCAGGAAGTGTCCAAGATCATGCCCAGGAAGGAAATCTGCTGAGCCGGAACGGGAGAGGACTTGTTAAGGTTGAATAACCAGCCAAGCCGCGAAAGATTATCCAAAGAAATGCGGACGCACTCCTCACAGGCTTGGAAAGATGGGCCTTTGATCAGTATGTCGTCTAGGTAAGGTAGAATGATTAAGCCCCGAGTGTAGAATGGCCATGTCAGCCGCCATGACCTTTGTAAATACCCTGGGTGTGCTGACGAGGCCGAAGGGCAAGGCTGTGAACTGAAAATGTTCTCCGCAAACCGCAAAGAAGAAATCTTTGGTGAGGAGGAAAAATTGGGATGTGAAGATAGGCATCCCGAATGTCGATGGAGGCTATGAACTCCCCTCGTTCCATCGAGGAGATGACGGAATGGAGGGACTCCATCCTGAAATACCAGACTCTGACGAATCTGTTTAGAAGCTTTAAGTCCAGGATGGGTCTGACTGAGGCGTCCTTCTTTGGTACCGTGTACAGGTTTGAATAGAACCCTTGGAACCTTTCGTTGTCTGGGACTGGGGTAATGACCCGGTCTCGGTGGAGAGACCCGATGGCTTGGTAAAAGGCCTGAGCCCGAGTACCAGCCTCGATTGGACGTGGAGAAAAAAAATTGGGTTGGAGGAGGGGAAGAAAATTCTATTTTGTACCCGAAGGACACCAGATCTTTGACCCACTCGTCGTGAACGACTGCGAGCCAGACATTGCCAAAGAGAAGTAGGCAGCTGCCTACTCTGATGGTGTTGTCCGGAAAAGTTTGCGAGTCATTTAGTCGAGGATCTGAAGGGTCTGGATCCCCCAGATCTGGACTGCTTGGGGCAGCCCTGCCGCAAGTGGTTGAGTTTGCATTAGGACTGAGGACTCTTGCCCCTGTGAGCGGGGCGCCCCGAACCGGGGGAACTAGTCATCGAGAACCACCCATAATTGCTGCAAAAGGACAGACGGTGCAGCTGACGGTGGCTAGGGCGCCTAACTCTCTGCTGGAGGAGGAATTTACTCTTCCCGCCTGTAGCGTCCAAAATCAGTTGGTCCAGTTTTTCTCCGAATAAACAACCGCTGAGATAGGGAAGAGATGTTAAGGACTTTTTAGATGCAGAATCCGCTCGCCAGTTCCTCAGTCATAGTGCCCTTCTAATAGCTACTGCGTTGGAAGCTGTAAGCGCAGAGCAATTAGCCGCATCAAGGGAAGCATTTAATAATCACCGGCCAAAGAAATTTGATTGGCCAACTCCGCTAACTCAGAAGGAAGGTCAATCTTCTGTATGGCCTTATGCAGGGAATCTGCCCAGTAATCCATGGCTTTGGCTACCCAGGTCGCTGCAAAGGAGGGAAAAAGTGCCGAGCCAGATGCTTCAAATACCAAACGAGCGAGGCTGTCAGACAATCTGTGGGATCTTTAACCCCTTCAAGACCTTGCCCTTTTCTGTTTTAACGTTCTCGTTTTTCGCTTACCTCCTTCCCAGAGCCATAACTTTTTTATTTTTCCATCAATATGGCCATGTGGGGGCTTGCTTTTTGCGGGACAAGTTGCACTTTTGAACGACATCATTGGTTTTAGCATGTCGTGTACTAGAAAATAGGAAAAAAATTCCAATTGCGGTGAAATCCCACACTTGTTTTTTGTTTGGCTTTTTTGCTAGGTTTACTAAATGCTAAAACTGACCTGCCACTATGATTCTCCAGGTCATTACGAGTTCATGGACACCAAACATGTCTAGGTTACGTTTTATCTACACTATGTTCCAAATTATTATGCAAATTACATTTTTCTCGGATTTTCCTAAAAGGTCGAGGCAAATGACAGTCAGTCTAATAAAAGTCATCACCAGTTAGAATATACATCAAATTTTATTGGAGAAACCTCCCAATGATAACAGTATAATGTCCAAAATGAATAAAAACTCAAAATGCACTGTTCCAAATTATTAGGCACAGTATAATTTCTAAACATTTGATATGTTTTAAAGAACTGAAAATGCTCATTTGTGGAATTTGTGGCATTAGGAGGTCACATTCACTGAACAAAAAAGCTATTTAACTCCAAAACATCCTAAAAGGCCAAGTCACATGTTAACATAGGACCTCTTCTTTGATATCACCTTCACAATTCCTGCATCCATTGAACTTGTGAGCTTTTGGAGAGTTTCTGCTTGTATTTCTTTGCGTGAAGTTAGAATTGTCTCCCAGAGCTGCTGTTTTGATGTGAACGGCCTCCCACCCTCATAGATCTTTTGCTTGATGATCCTCCAAAGGTTCTCTATAGGGCTGAGGTCAGGGGAAGATGGTGGCCACACCATGAGTTTATCTCCTTTTATGCCCATAGCAGCCAATGACTTAGAGGTATTCTTTGCAGCATCAGATGGTGCATTGTCATGCATGAAGATGATTTTGCTCCTGAAGGCACGTTTCTGCTTTTTATACCATGGAAGAAAATTGTCAGTCAGAAACTTTATATACTTTGCAGAGGTCATTTTCACACATTCAGGAACCTTAAAGGGCCCTACCAGCTGTTTCCCCATGATTCCGGCCCAAAACATAACTCCTCCACTCCTTGCTGACGTCGCAGCCTTGTTGGGACATGCTGGCCATCCACCAACCATCCACTACTCCATCCATCTGGACCATCCACAGTTGCTCGACACTCATCAGTAAACAAGACTGTTTGAAAATTAGTCTTCATGTATGTCTGGGCCCACTGCAACTGTTTCTGCTTGTGAACATTGTTTAGGGGTGGCCGAATAGTAGGTTTATGCACCACAGCAAGCCTTTGAAGGATCCTACACCTTGAAGTTCGAGGGACTCCAGAGGCACCAGCAGCTTCAAATATCTGTTTGCTGGTTTGTAATGGCTTTTTAACAGCTGCTCTCTTAATCCGATGAACTTGCCAGGCAGAAACCTTCCTCATTCTGCCTTTATCAGCACAAACACGTTTGTGCTCAGATTCGGCCACAAATCTCTTCACAGTATGATGATCACGCTTATGTTTTCGGGAAATATCGATTGTTTTCATCCCTTGACCAAGGTATTGCACTATTTGATGCTTTTCAGCAACAGAGAGATCCTTTTTATTTCCCATATTGCTTGAAACCTGTGACCTGCTTAATAATGTGGAACATCATTTTTAAGTAGTTTTCCTTTAATTAGAATCACCTGGAAAACTAATTATCACATGTGTTTCAAATTGATTTCAGTGATCCATTGAGCCCTGAGACACAATACCATCCATGAGTTTATTTGAAAAACAAAACAATTAAATCTTTACGAAACTTAAATCCAATTTGCATAATAATTTGGAACACAGTGTAAGTGGTAAAAAAAAAAATTCCAAACTTTGTTAAAAAAAAAAAATTGTGCAATTTTCCGATACCCGTAGCGTCTCCACTTTTCGTAATCTGGGGTCGTGTGAGGGCTTAATTTTTGCGTGCTGAGCTGACATTTTTAATGATACCACTTTGGTGCAGATACGTTCTTCTGATCGCCCATTATTGCATTTTAATGCAATGTCGCAGCGACCAAAAAAATGTAATTCTGGCGTTTCAAATTTTTTTCTCACTACGCTGTTTAGTGATCAGGTTAATCCTTTTTTTTATTCATAGATCGGGCGATTCTGAACGCGGCGATACCAAATATGTGTAGGTTTGGGGGTTTTTTTATTGTTTTATTTTGAATGGGGCGAAAGGGGGGTGATTTAAACTTTTATATTTTTTTTCATATTTTTTTTAAACTGTTTTTTTTTTTTTTACTTTTGCCATGCTTCAATAGCCTCCATGGGAGGCTAGAAGCTGGCACAACTGGATCAGCTCAGCTACATAGCAGTGATCATCAGATCGCTGCAATGTAGCTGAATTGCAGGCTTGCTATGAGCGCCGACCACAGGGTGGCGCTCAAAGCAGGCCGGCATCAGTAACCATAGAGGTCTCAAGGACCTCTATGGTTACTATCCTGACGCATCGCTGATCCCCAATCATGTGACGGGGGTCGGCGATGTATGCATTTCCAGCCGCACGGCTGGAAGCGCCGGTTAAATGCCGCTGTCAGCATTTGACAGCGGCATTTAACTAGTTAATAGCGGCAGGTGAATCGCGATTTCACCCGCCGCTATTGCGGGCACATGTCAGCTGTTCAAAACAGCTGACATGTCCCGGCTTTGAGGCGGGCTCACCGCCGGAGCCCACATCAAAGCAGGGGACCCGACCTCCGCAGTAATACTATGGCGGAGGTCGGGAAGGGGTTAATGGAAGATCCATCCGGAAGGGACAGCAGAGTCTTGGAGGATAAACACGATACGGGAGGATCCACTGGAGGAAATTCCATCCATTGTTTGCGGAGGTCAGGGGAGAAAGGATATCTGGTCTACAACGATCTCAGACCTGCAAAGTATTTGTCTGGGTGCTCCCTATGTCACTGGACTATGTCCTGGAACTCAGGGTGATTGGGAAACACCTTATGAGGACGTTTAGTCCTTTTAAAAGACACTGCAGTATCCGTGTGTGATGAAATAGATTCTTCATCGACCTGCAGTGACTGGTTGACGGCCTCAATGATACTATCCACAGTAGCCTGATAACCTGGGGACTCTATTCAAGGGGCCCATCCGACCCAGATTCAGAGTCACGTTCGCTGTCCAATCCTGGAAAGGGAGAGCAAGAAACAGAGCTAACGGACGCCGATGCACCAGAGGGCCTGGGGGACGAGCTATGTACCCGCTTTCTCGATGCCTGTCTGACCCTTAAGCGAGGACGGCCCCCGCAGGCCAATGGTTCCCCTGATGTAGGGGAATTCTCTGAGACAGACGGATTAGCGGTTGTGGTCCTGGAAGGATCCTGGAGGGACTCGATGACCTTAGTCAAAGACGACATAGATTGCGAAAGTGACAAGGCCCACTCAGGAGGACTGGTCAGCATGGGTTTGGTCACGGTGGGGGGCTGCTGAGCACATTTGGGATCGCAAGCCAGAGCGGATCAGTATGCCCCCCTGGTAAAGCAGCCTGACAGGAGGTGCATGAAGCAAAAAAACACTGTTTTAGTGGTCTTTTTAGAGGTTTTAGGTAGAGACATGTTGTATCCCTATTAACCCCTAAAATACTGCAGGAAGCTAATAGTGCTGCTGAAAAACAGCAGAGCACGTGAGGAAAAAATGGAAGGAAGCCTGAGGGAAGTGTGGCAGAGCACTTACCCAGGACCTGTGACCCCGAGAGTTTTGTGCCCAAGCATGCAGCCCCGGACCTCAAGGGTAGAGGGAGGTTGCCATGCTGTGCTGAGCCAGCTGGGTGGCAAAATATGGCCGCCGAGAACAGAGAGGCGCTTTCCGCAGCGTGCGAGAAGCACCAGGCAGGTGGGCGAGACAGCCGGAGTGACGCGCGGAAGGGGGCGGGATTACCGGCTTGCGGCTCAGCAAGGGCTGAAGCCGGGGACTAAATTAGCGGTGCCTGGCCGGAAATCACCGCCGTGCCCGAGACGCACTCAGGAGCCCCCCCAGATGGAAAACTCACTGAGGGTTCCTCCTCCTGGAGGAAGTAATGGGCAGAGCTGCTACTCTGCACGCAGGTCAGGGCTTCAATAGGGACGGTGCATGGGGGGAGAGCCTCTGTGTATCCCAAGGGTTCGCTCCCCTAGGATTTCACAGGGCAGGTTGTCCGGCTGCGGCCTGGCTCAGAAGGGGGTACATGGAGGTGACACTCCGTGTTCCGATATGTTGCTGGTGCGCGGAGATCGGCGCCCTGAAGGGAACCGTCGCACCTAAAATAGCTCAGGCCTGGCATCCCACGTCGCAGGAGAGGATACGGGGAGGCGACACTCGCCGTGCTCGCCTGTTGTTTGGGGGAGATCGGCCCCTTGAAAGGGTCCGTCACCCCAGTCTTCCTCTTGCGCAAAAAGGTTTAAAAAATATAAAAATTAAAAAAGTACGGTCTGAATAGCAAACCCCAGTGTGCCTCCTACGGACACTAAGAATGAACTGGTTCTATCCGGAGCCAGTGGGTGGTGTATACTGCAGAGGAGGAGTTAACCCTTTTTATATTTACTTCGTGTCAGCCTCCTAGTGGCAGCAGCATACACCCACGGTCCTGTGTCCCCCAATGCGGCGAAGGAGAAAATAAAGAAAAGGTTATGGCTCTTGCAATAAGGGGAGGAAAAAACTAAAGCAAAAAAAAATTGCAAGATCATGAAGGTGTTACAGGGAATGTGTCAACAGGATTTAGCCCCCGAACTATTTATATCTATAGCACATGCAGCTCTTTCAAAACACAATTCCAGCAATACTTTTACCTAGACAGTCCATTGCTCCATTCCAGAGAAATCAGCATTTCAATGGACACACAAATAAAGCTGAAGTGCTTTTGGAAAGACTTCTCAGGTCTCCGTCACTCTGGCTCTATTCCACACAAAGAGCCGCCTTTTCCTGCTTAATGGATAGCCCAGCTTCTTGGCTTGAAGTCACACTGCAAAAGAGCTGTGGAATAAGCAAGAGGAGGCAACATTGGGTGGGGAACGGAGCTTGGGAGAAGAGAGGCTTGAGAACATCCTCCATGCACTGAAGGCACTTCACCCTCATTTGTACATCCATTACCAGGCTGATTTCTCTGTAACTGTAACAGACCATAGGTAAAGATATTCTAGAACTTGTCTTAGAACGAGCTGCACTTAGAGCTAAATAGTTTAGGGGTGACCTCCTGCTGACAGATTCCCTGTAACATAGATGCATGTTGGCTATACAGAGACATGTAAATTATGGAATGATAGTATGAACGTTCTTTAGATTGTTAACCACTCAGCTTATCACAACAAACATGGTAATCATTAGCAAAACACTTTTCAAACATAACCAGCTTTAGCTTGGAACCCGGATTTTAATTTTTAGTTCTTAAATTAATTTGTAATAAATATCATCTGGTTAACCGCCTTCTTTTTCCTCCTGGACTGATCTTTCATGCTCAATATTCTCAAGTCAAGGGTAAAATCTGTCTTCAGTTATATAAAGCAGGTCTGCGTGCTGACTCGGATTGTCCAAGGTGTAAGTCTGCAAGTGCTGATATATTTCATATGATGTGGACGTGTCCGAGATTGGCTGCTTTTTGGTTAGTGGTTTTGAGTCGTATGGAAGGAGCGTATAGATGTTAGGTGCCAAGGGATCCATTGGTATGTTTGCTGGGATATGTGGATGAGATTGGAGTGGATAACACCATGAAGATGGCGATTGCCAGATTGTTGTATATGGCCCGAAAGGTAATAGCGCGAAATTGGATTAGGGTTGAACCACCTACAAGAAGAAAATGTCTCCAATATGTGAAGCAGGGTCTGACATTGGAAAAAGGGATCTATAAGAAAAGAGGGAAAATAGAAATGTTTGATAAACTGTGGTCTCCGTGGCTAGAATTGGGATAGGTAGATACGTGGAGTGGGAGAGTCTAGGGCCTAACTTGGTAAGGATAGAATAAGAGGTCTGCGGCCTTACACGGGATGCTTTTCATTCAGTATTATTGATGGTGGCGATATTGGAAGAGGTGGGCTGTCTTCTTGGGCGGGGGTGGGAAAAGTTGGGAATGTTGGGGATTGGTTAGGGGGGGAAGTTTGTATTGAAAACAAGAATATAATGTGTAAATTGTGCTGATATTCTTAATAAAAATCTACTTGAGTTAAAAAAAAATGTGTCTTCAGTGAACAGAGACTTTCCCATTACTGAAATAAGAGATGACAGCTGGTGCTTATGAAGTTGTATGGAGAGGGAAGGAGCAAGGAGCTAGAGGCAGACACAGACATCCTGCTGCCAAGTCCTCCTGAAAGCACAGTTACACTTTACACCTTTGTCCATACAGAGATTTACAGATGGAGAACCCAAAACATAATACAGACGCAGCGAAGGTTTGAACACATCTCATTCACAAGTTGCGAACCACACGTTGCGGAAATGTTCTGTTCATCTGATACTCCGGTGGTTTCTGGCTGGTCTCAGTACACCAGGCTACCAGTAACGATGCGCTGTCACGTGACTTCTGCAAATCTGGTAATCACAGGATCCAGAACTCACATCTAATTACACATCTGAGCTGAAACAGTGGCATGGAACATGGGTATACTGAAATTTTTGGGGGGTTATTTAATAGCCCCAAAATCTGAAAATCTCCTGCGGTTTTGCATGTACATGTGAATGAACCTTGACTGTGCAACTATATCTAGACAAATTTTACTTTTCAAAACAAAGTTATTGCATGCCTGGATTCAGGATTTACATGAAGTAAAGGCTTAAAACCACATCACTATGTAACAGACTTACCAATGGTTTCCACGCAAGCTTGGATGGTTTCATTCTGTTCAAGAATAGACAAGGATTCTAGTTGCTCCATATCCTGGGGCCCTCTCCTAGTCTTGGTGGTGTCCAAATATCTTCCAATCAGATATCCCAGGGCCAGCAGAGATCCATGTTGAGCCTCTGGGGACTTTAAGAAAAAAAAAAAAATTATTTCCGACGAACTTTACCCTAGTACCTTTTCCTGCATTGCTTGTTATGGTGCTGGCAGCAATCTTTTATAAATATCACATTTATACCCATGTACCAAGCTCCATGTAAGATTAGTAGATGGTCCAAACCACAATACATAGCCAAATGACACATTCAATAACTGAAGTACAAGAAACTAACTTGATACTTACATGGGGATCCTTAGCAGTCTTGATCAGGCCCTGAATTTTAGATTTTAGCTCCGGACCAGATAAAGTAACTACAACTAGAGCATATAACTGAGCCGCTAGCTCCCGCATTTCCTCCTTGTTAGCAGTCATCAGGCTCTGAGAAAACACAAATTACCAATAAGACGTGGCCCAGCGTCTTTATAAGAATACGTGCAAACTGCAAATACAGGAGAAAGCAACTGGGCAAAGTGACTTATTTGTAAGAGACACAGGTAGAGATGTGATGATCTGGTACTTACCTTTATCCATTCTACTTTATCTACTAACAAGGCAGCCAGCTTCTGTGGATATACAGATACTATCTCAAGGAGGCAATACATAACTTGTAAACCTGCAATTAAGAAAAAAAACTTATCAAGAATTAGTTTGCAGTGAATCTTAATCAGACCGAAGTAAAATCAATCACTTTTAAATAATGATTAAATATTGATAATTTAATAATATAAATATAATATAAGAGAAGCTTGGAGTGAGAACGGCACTAGGCAGCGTGGCAACAAGCAGTTCAATAGCAGACGTAGGATCCTATTTAGGACACGTGCGGCACATATAGATCGGCAACGTGCGAGTGGTGCTCAACGCCAAGTATTGTACAAGTATAGAAGGAAGAAATAGAAGTGGCACTCACCCCAATGTTACTGTAATTCAATGTCCTTTATTCATGTTGCGAAAAAACAGACATAATGTCCAGGACCCGTGGAAGCGCACAAGCGCCAAACGGCCGTCGTCCTTTTCCTCCTCCCCGCACCGCAACTCTCACCAGCCGCCTCTCCACATTATGTCTGTTTTTTCGCAACATGAATAAAGGACATTGAATTACAGCAACATTGGGGTGAGTGCCACTTCTATTTCTTCCTTCTATACTTGTAAATATAATATATGTGATATAATATAAATATTGATTAAATATTGATAGATATAGATATATATATATATATATATATATATATATATATATATATATATATATATATATATATACACACACATACACACACACACACACATAATATACATATTGATATATAATATAATAAATATTGATTAAACATTGATAATACAACATAAATATATATATATAATATATGATATAATAGAAATATTGCTATATAATATAGTATAAATATATATCAATATATATATACATATAATATACATATTGCTATATAATATAAATATTGATTAAATATTGATATATAATATAATAATACAAATATTGATTAAATAATCAATAAGCCTTAAATGAGAAATTAATATAGACTTTGATTCCACATTGTACCTCCAGCTGCAGATAACAGTTGCTGAATGAGGCTTATGTACATCTCCACAGGGTTCATGTCTCCATCTTTGGAAGAGTCTGCTGCGTTCATGTCATCGGACATTAGCTGTCTAACATAGCGTCCCAGAGCTGGGGCCTGATCCTGCATATCTGCTAAAGACTGGCAGGTTGGGTCGACGCCAGCACTATGGGCTAGGCACATTCTCAAATATAGAATTATCTAGGCAGAAAAAAAAAATAGGATAAAAATAAAGAACTTTTACATTGGGTCATTATGATAGAATGTTACTTTAGCAATGAAATATATACCTCTAGAAACGCAGCAGGGTTAAAAGGGAGAACAGATGTGGTTGTTACAAATTTAACAGGCGTTTTCATTCGGCTGGATGCCTATAAGGAAGAGATAAAAACCATAAGATAAAATAACCTATTAATTTCCATTTTCATGCAGGATTTAAAGAATGCACCTGTAATAAAACAGTCAATCATTATTTGCCTGGATATACAGTTTTCTATCTGGATGACTTTTTTTACCCACTGTTTGCTGTTGAGTAAAAAAACTTCTGGGAACATGAATGGAAAGTATAGAGATCTAACTCAGCGGTGCCTATGTGGCAGCTCTTCTTTACACAGAGTTAGATTTGACAAGTCTCGCTTCAGTAAATATAAAACAGAAAAAAAACTCCAAGGAAGTTTACCAATAAAACACTACAAGTTCTGGATTATCTGTAACGCATGTTTAAGGCTTACCTTATCCATAATATGGCTGACCATTACTGGGAAAGATGGGAGTTTCAAAGGGGTGCCTTCATTTTCACTGTTTGCTGAAAATGTTCTCAGGGCTCTTTGTGCTTCCCCATAGACCTCCTCTCTCCTGCAAATACACCGAATGTATCAGGCACAATGACTCACAAGACTATGGACACTAACCATCCCCTGTAGCTTACAATTGGTATTCATTCCATGTACAGCACCACATAAACAGATGAAACTAGAAATATTCATAATTATGGTAATTGTCCCAAGATGGGAAAGGTTATTCTGATTTCATATCAGACATTGGATAAAAACTCCACATGTGTCTTTTTATATAGTGTACGTAATCTTCTGGTTTCAACTGTAGCCAATAAAATGAAAAACTGGTCATGGAAATGGAATGGGTGGGCTTCGTAGTCTGCCAACATGATCTGCGTATAGGGATAGGCTAGGAAGGTAACTATTGTATAAATGTTACATTCTTCCAGCTTCCTGGAAAATGTGGAAATGTAAGCTTCCACACACGGAAATGCTGTGTTCTGCACTGACAAGGTATTAATGTCATACATAAAATTGTCATAGCAAGACTCTCAACTGGGGAACGTCAACTGTTAACGTATATATTTACATTGAGTGGGTGGGTAGGCATTCAAAGGATTCTATCACCAGGACAGATTTTGTTTTGGTATATGCTCTAAATCAGTGTGAAGGCACTGGGTTCTTCTGATTTCAGAAAGAGAACGGATTATGGGAGCAGATTTTTATTCTAGACTTCTTCACTACCTAAACTAATTCTATGACAGGTAGATTATCCAAGTCCCTCAATACCTTTACATGGCCAGTCTGGTCTTCTGTTACTGAGAAATCAATGTTTGAATTGATATACAAAAGGGGATGAAGGACTATAGTACACTGGAAGCCTCTGTCACTCCAGCTCTATAGCCTGCCAAGCTCCTCCTCCTCCTTCTTCTGCTTGATTGACAGCCACTATGTGACTTCAGGGAAAGGACGTCAGTCAAGCAGAAGAAGGAGGAGAGTAGATCTGGAGTGACAGAGGCTTCAGCCTTATTTGCAGAACAATTCAAACACTGATTTCTCAGTAATGGAAGAACAGACTGGCCATGTAAAAGTATTGCTCAACTTCTCTTTGAAAGAGCTACATACACATATAAATAATTTAGGGGTGGGGTGAAATCCTGCTGACAGATTCCCTTTAAAGAAGAACACAACAGCCATTCTTAACCCAGTCTAAGAACACTAGGCTACATTCTACAATGCAGCAAACATCCACTAGACAGCTTAAGGCCCCTTTACCCACGAGGGTGGTTTGCACGTTAATGACCGGGACAATTTTTACAATTCTGACCACTGTCCCTTTATGAGGTAATAATTCTTGAACGCATCAATGGATCCTGGTGATTCTGGGACTGTTTTCTCGTGACATATTGTACTTCATGTTAGTGGTAAAATTTATTTGATAGGACTTGCATTTATTTGTGAAAAAAATCAGAAATTTGAATTTTCATGCCCTTAAATCACACACCTATGTCACACAAAATACTTAATAAGTAACATTTCCCACATGTCTACTTTACATCAGCATCCCACATGTCTACTTCACATCAGCACAATTTTGGAACCAAAAATTTTTTTTGTTAGCGAGTTATAAAGGGTTAAAAGTTAACCAGCGATTTGTAATTTTTACAACATCATTTTTTTTTTGTTAGGGACCACGTCACATTTGAAGTCACTTTGAGGGGTCTATACGATATAAGATACCCAAAAGTGACAGCATTCAAAAAACTGCACCCCTCAAGGTGCTCAAAACCACATTCAAGAAGTTTATCAACCCTTCAGGTGTTTCACCGGAATTTTTAATTTTTTTTTTAATTTTTTTTTTAAATGAACATTTAACTTTTTTCACAAAAATTTTATTCAGATCCAAATTTTTTATTTTTTCCAAGTGTAACAGGAGAAATTAGACTCCAAAATTTGTTGTACAATTTGTCCCGAGTGTGCCAATACCCCATATGTCGGAGTAAACCATTGTTTGGGCGCATGGCAGAGCTCGGAAGGGAAGGAGCACCATTTGACTTTTTCAATGCAAAATTGGCTGGAATGAAGATCGAACGAGGTCGCGTTTGGAGAGCCCCTGATGTGCAGTGGAAACTTCCCATAAGTGACCCCATTTTGGAAACTAGACCCCCCCAAGGAACTTATCTAGAGGCATGTTGAGCACCTTGAACAAGAGTGGGGTTCACAGAAGTTTAGAACGTTGAGTCGTGAAATTAATAAAATCACATTTTCCTCACAAAAATGTTATTTTAGCCCTAAATTTTGCATTTTCATAAGGGTAACAAGAGAAATTGCACCATACAATTTGTTGTGCAATTTCTCCTGTGTACGCCAACACCCCCATATGTGGGGGAATTCTACTTTTGAGGCACAGTGCAAAGCTCAGAAGGGAAGAGGCGCCAATATTGGAGTTCAGATTTTGCTGGAATGGTTTGAGGGTGCCATGTCACATTGGCAGAGCCTCTGAGGTGCCTGAACAACAGAACCCCCCTATATGTGAACTCATTTTACAAACTATACTCAACAATCAATACATCTAGGGGTGCAGTGATCATATTGACACCACATGTTCCTCACAGAATTTTGTACCACTGAGCGGGGAAGAAAGAATAAATTACATTTTTACCACTAAGGGTACTTCCACACTAGCGTTTTTTGTCCTCCGTCGCAATGCGTCGTTTTGGAGAAAAAACGCATCCTGCAAAAGTGCTTGCAGGATGCGTTTTTTCGCCATAGACTTACATTAGCGACGCAGTGCGACGCATTGCCACTCGTGTCACGTCGGTCCGTCGCCAGCAAAAAACGTTGCTTGTAACATTTTTTGCTGCGTCGATACAGTCTTTTCCGACCGCGCATGCGCGGCCGGAACTCCGCCCCCGCCTCCCCGCACCTCACAATGGGGCAGCGGATGCGTTGTAATAATGCATCCGCTGCCCCCGTTGTGCAAAATAATCACACTGTCCGTCGGCAAGACGGGCCGACGCATGGCGACGGCCCCGTGCCGACGCCAGTGTGAAAGTAGCCTTAAATGTTGTTTTAGCCCCAAGTTTTGAATTTTTCTAAGGGCTATTAGGAATTTTCTATACAACAATGTAAGGTCCATTTTTTCCCGAGTGTGCCAATACCCTACATGTAAATTGGGAAATATTTTTCAGGCACAGTGCAAAGCTCAGAAGGCAAGGAGCACCAGATTTTACTGTTAAGTTTTGCAGCTGCCATGACCCATTGGGAGAGCCCATGAGGTGCCAGAACAGCAGAACCCCCCATAAGTGACCCCATTTTACAAACTACACCTCTCAATGAATTCATCTAGGGGTGCAGTGATCATATTGAAACCATGAGTGTGTCACAGAATCTTATACCATTGGGCAGTGAAGACAAAATAACTACATTTTTAGCATCAACATTTTGATGTCTACTGACAATACAAAGGTGACATCAAACCCACAAATATGAACCCCACTTGCCACCGCTACAGAGCAAATGGGAAGAGCCGGGCAAAGCGCCAGAATTGGCACATCTAACAGATGTGCTTTTTCTAGGCAGCTTCGGGCTGCTATTTTTAGACTAGGGTGGTCAGTATCCATGGCCCCTCCTTACCTGCCTGAGAATACCAGCCCCCAGATGTGAGCTTTAGCAAGGCTGGTTGTCAAAAATAGGAGGGACCCCATGCCAATTTTTAAATTATTCATTTTAATAATTTTAACCCCTTCCCGACCCATGACGCCTATGCGGCGTCATGGAATGATCGCATCCCTGCAGATCGGGTGAAAGGGTTAATTCCTATTTTACCCGATCTGCAGGGAGAGGGGGAGTTGTACTTCAGCCTAGGGGGGGTGGCTTTGCCCCCACGTGGCTACGATCGCTCTGATTGGCTGTTGAAAGTGCAACAGCCAATCAGAGCAATTTGCAATATTTCACCTATGAAAATGGTGAAATATTGCAATCCAGCCATGGCCGATGCTGCAATAGCATCTGCCATGGCTGGAAATCATGTACTGGCCCCCCCCACCGCCCCCGATCTCCTCCCCAGTCGTCCGTTATGTGGCCCGGTCCTCTCCGTCCTCCTGTTCGCTCCCCCGTCCTCCTGCCCGCTCCCCCGTGCTCCTGTCCGCTCCCCCCGTCCTCCGATCCCCCCCCCTGTGCTCCGATCCACCCCCCCACCACCCCCTCATACTTACCGATCCTCCCGAAGTCGGTCCGTCTTCTCCCTGGGCGCCGCCATCTTCCAAGATGGCGGGCGCATGCTCAGTACGCCCGCCGAATCTGCAGGCTGGCAGATTCGTTACAGGTACATTTTGATCGCTGTGGTAGGTTCTACCACAGCGATCAAAATAAAAAAATAATAAATAAACCCCCCCCCTTTATCACCCCCATAGGTAGGGACAATAATAAAATAAAGAAAATATTTTTTTTTCTTTTTCCACTAGGGTTAGGGTTAGAACTAGGGGTAGGGTTACGGGTAGGGTTAGGGTTAGGGGTAGGGTTATGGCATGTGCACACAGAGCGGATCGGCCGCGGATCCGCAGCGGATCAGCAGCGGATCCGCAGCGGATCGGCCGCGGATCCGCAGCGGATCGGCAGCGGATCGGCCGCGGATCGGCCGCGGATCCGCAGCGGATCGGCCGCGGATCCGCAGCGGATCGGCCGCGGATCCGCAGCGGATCCGCAGCGGATTGGCCGCGGATCTGCAGCGGATTGGCCGCGGATCCGCAGCAGATCGGCAGCGGATTGGCCGCGGATCTGCAGCGGATCGGCAGCGGATCCGCAGCGGATCGGCAGCGGATCGGCAGCGGATCGGCAGCGGATCTGCAGCGGATTGGCCGCGGATCCGCAGCAGATCGGCAGCGGATTGGCCGCGGATCTGCAGCGGATCGGCTGCGGATCCGCAGTGGATCCGCAGCGGATCGGCCGCGGATCTGCAGCGGATTGGCCGCGGATTGGCAGCGGATTGGCCGCGGATCCGCAGCGGATTGGCCGCTGCGAATTCGAAGCAGTTTTCCATCAGGTTTACAGTACCATGTACACCTAAGGAAAACCAAATCTGCTGTGCCCATGGTGCGGAAAATTCCGTGCAGAAACGCTGCATTGTATTTTCCGCAGCATGTCAATTCTTTGTGCGGATTCCGCAGCGTTTTACACCTGTTCCTCAATAGGAATCCGCAGGTGAAATCCGCACAATAAAACACTGGAAATCTGCTGTAAATCCGCAGGCAAAACGCAGTGCCTTTTACCTGCAGATTTTTCAAAAATCGTGCGGAAAAATCTCACACGAATCCGCAACGTGGGCACATACCCTTAGGGTTAGGGTTGGAATTAGGGCTAGGGTTGGAAATAGGGTTAAGAATAGGCTTGTGGTTAGGGTTACGGATAGGGTTAGGGGTGTGTTGGGGTTACAGTTGTGGTTAGGGTTGGGATTAGGGTTACTGTTGGGATTAGGGTTAGGATTAGGGTTGGAATTAGGGTTACGGTTGTGTTGCGGTTAGGGTTGTGGTTAGGGGTGTGTTGGGGTTAGGGTTGTGATTAGGGTTATGGCTACAGTTGGGATTAGGATTAGGGGTGTGTTGGGGTTAGTGTTGAAGTTAGAATTGAGGGGTTTCCACTGTTTAGGCACATCAGGGGTCTCCAAACGCAACATGGCGCCACCATTGATTCCAGCCAATCTTGCGTTCAAAAAGTCAAATGGTGCTCCCGCCCTTCCAAGCCCCGACGTGCGCCCAAACAGTGGTTTACCCCCACATTTGGGGTACCAGCGTACTCAGGACAAACTGGGCAACAACTGTTGGGGTCCAATTTCTCCTGTTACCCTTGCAAAAATAAAAAATTACTTGCTAAAACATAATTTTTGAGGAAAGAACAATTATTTTTTATTTTCACGGCTCTGCGTTATAAACTTCTGTGAAGCACTTGGGGGTTGAAAGTGCTCACCACACATCTAGATAAGTTCCTTCGGGGGTCTAGTTTCCAAAATGGGGTCACTTGTGGGGTGTTTCTACTGTTTAGGCACATCAGGGGCTCTGCAAATGCAATGTGACGCCCGCAGACCATTCCATCAAAGTCTGCATTTCAAATGTCACTACTTCCCTTCCGAGCCCTGACGTGTGCCCAAACAGTGGTTTACCCCCACATATGGGGTATCAACGTACTCACAACAAACTGGGCAACAAATATTGGGGTCCAAATTCTCCTGTTACCCTTGTGAAAATAAAAAATTGCTTGCTAAAACATCTTTTTTGAGGAAAGAAAAATGATTTTTTATTTTCACGGCTCTGCGTTGTAAACTTCTGTGAAGCACTTGGGGGTTGAACGTGCTCACCACACATCTAGATAAGTTCCTTGGGGGGTCTAGTTTCCAAAATGGGGTCACTTGTGGGGGGTTTCTACTGTTTAGGCATATCAGGGGCTCTGCAAACGTAACATGATGCCCGCAGACCATTCCATCAAAGTCTGCATTCCAAAACGTCACTACTTCCCTTCCGAGCCCCGGCATGTACCCAAACAGTGGTTTACCCCCACATATGGGGTATCAGTGTACTCAGGAGAAACTGGACAACAACTTTTGGGGTCCAATTTCTCCTGTTACTCTTGCAAAAATAAAAAATTCTGGGCTAAAAAAATATTTTTGAGGAAAGGAAACACATTTATTATTTTCACGGCTCTGCGTTATAAACTTCTGTGAAGCACTTGGGGGTTCAAAGTGCTCACCACACATCTAGATAAGTTCCCTTGGGGGTCTAGTTTCCAAAATGGAGTCACTTGTGGGGAGTTCCTACTGTTTAGGCACATCAGGGGCTCTGCAAATGCAACCTGATGCCCGCAGAGCATTCCATCAAAGTCTGCATTTCAAAACGTCACTACTTCCCTTCCGAACCCCGACGTGTGCCAAAACAGTGGTTTACCCCCACATATGGGGTATCATCGTACTCAGGAGAAACTGGAAAACAACTTTTGGGGTCCAATTTCTCCTATTACCCTTGGGAAAATAAAAAATTGTGGGCTAAAAAATCATTTTTGAGAAAAGAAAAATTATTTTTTATTTTCATGGCTCTGCGTTATAAACTTCTGTGAAGCACTTGGGGGTTCAAAGTGCTCACCACACATCTAGATTAGTTCCTTGGGAGGTCTAGTTTCCAAAATGGGGTCACTTGTGCGGGAGCTCCAATGTTTAGGCACACAGGGGCTCTCCAAACGCGACATGGTGTCCGCTAATGATTGGAGCTAATTTTCCATTCAAAAAGCCAAATGGCGTGCCTTCCCTTCCGAGCCCTGCCGTGCGCCCAAACAGTGGTTTACCCCCACATATGGGGTATCATCGTACTCAGGACAAACTGGACAACAACATTTGGGGTCCAATTTCTCCTATTACCCTTGGGAAAATAAAAAATTCTGGGCTAAAAATCATTTTTGAGGAAAGAAAAATTATTTTTTTATTTTCACGGCTCTGCGTTATAAACTTCTGTGAAGCACCTGGGGGTTATAAGTGCTCACTATGCATCTAGATAAGTTCCTTGGGGGGTCTAGTTTCCAAAATGGGGTCACTTGTAGGGGAGCTCCAATGTTTAGGCACACAGGGGCTCTCCAAACGCGACATGGTGTCCGCTAACGATTGGAGCTAATTTTCCATTCAAAGTCAAATGGCACGCCTCCCCTTCCGAGCCTTGCCGTGCACCCAAACAGTGGTTTACCCCCACATATGAGGTATCGGCGTACTCAGGAGAAATTGCCCAACAAATTTTAGGATCCATTTTATCCTGTTGCCCATGTGAAAATGAAAAAATTGAGGCTAAAATAATTTTTTTGTGAAAAAAAAGTACTTTTTCATTTTTACGGATCAATTTGTGAAGCACCTGGGGGTTTAAAGTGCTCACTATGCTTCTAGATAAGTTCCTTGGGGGGTCTAGTTTCCAAAATGGGGTCACTTGTGGGGGAGCTCCAATGTTTAGGCACACGGGGGCTCTCCAAACGCGACATGGTGTCCGCTAAAGATTGGAGCCAATTTTTCATTGAAAAAGTCAAATGGCGCTCCTTCCCTTCCGAGCCCTGCCGTGCGCCCAAACAGTGGTTTACCCCCACATATGAGGTATCAGCGTACTCAGGACAAATTGGACAACAACGTCCGTGGTCCAGTTTCTCCTTTTACCCTTGGGAAAATAAAAAAAGTTTCGCTAAAATATCATTTTTGTGACTAAAAAGTTAAATGTTCATTTTTTACTTCCATGTTGCTTCTGCTGCTGTGAAACACCTGAAGGGTTAATAAACTTCTTGAATGTGGTTTTGAGCACCTTGAGGGGTGCAGTTTTTAGAATGGTGTCACTTTTGGGTATTTTCAGCCATATAGAAGCCTCAAACTGACTTCAAATGTGAGGTGGTCCCTAAAAAAAATGGTTTTGTAAATTTTGTTGTAAAAATGAGAAATCACTGGTCAAATTTTAACCCTTATAACTTCCTAGCAAAAAAAAAATTTGTTTCCAAAATTGTGCTGATGTAAAGTAGACATGTGGGAAATGTTATTTATTAACTATTTTGTGTCACATAACTCTCTGGTTTAACAGAATAAAAATTCAAAATGTGAAAATTGCGAAATTTTCAAAATTTTTGCCAAATTTCCGATTTTTTCACAAATAAACTCAGAAATTATCGACCTAAATTTACCACTAACATGAAGCCCAATATGTCACGAAAAAACAATCTCAGAATCGCTAGGATCCGTTGAAGCGTTCCTGAGTTATTACCTCATAAAGGGACACTGGTCAGAATTGCAAAAAACGGCAAGGTCATGAAGGGGTTAAAAAACAGCGTGGGGAACCCTCTATTCTTGATAACCAACCTTGCTGAAGCTGACAGCTGAGGGTTGCAGCCCCCATCTGTGAGTTTTGCCTGGCTGGTTATAGAAAATCCAGGGGAACCAACGCCGTTTTTTTTTTCATTTATTTATTTACAGCGCAGGTGGCAGCTGATGAATACCCCCAAACGCCGCTCCTGCTGTCACTATTATTAGCAGCAGCAGGGGTAGGCTGATGGGAGTAATAGTCCCATCAGCCGCCGCCTACTGTCTCTTTTATCACTTGAATGTAACTCTCATCATTCTCCCCTGCTCGCACTGATCGCCGGCAGAGCAGGGAAGAATGATGACAGCCGTGTTCAACACCAGCCGCCGGGGAACAGCACTTACTGTAACGCTTCTTTCCTGGCGCCCGTCCTTGTGGTACTGATGAGGCACAAGCATGCTATACGGTAGCGGAAATATCAGGATGTGTGAAAGAGGCCTTTCATTGAGTTTTTATGTTTGGCTGCTGGCACACACTAAAAGACACTTTTTACTGCAAAAATTAGTTTTTGCATCACCACATTTTGAGAGCTATCATTTTTACATATTTTTTCCACAGTCATGTGAGGTCTCGCTTTTTTTGTGGGACGAGTTGATGTTTTTATTGGTACCATTTTCGGGCACATGCCAATTTTTGATCGCTTTCTATTTTTGGGAGGCAGAATGAACAAAAACCAGCAATTCAGGAATTTCGTTTTTTGGGGGGGTTATACCATTCTGTATGTGGTAAAATTGATAAGCCAGTTTTGGCACTTTTATACAATAAAAACTATTTTATAGAAAAAATAATTATTTTTGCATCTCTTTATTCTGAGAGTTATAACTTTTTTAATTTTTCCGTAGGATATCTTGTTTATTGTGGAACAAGATGACGTTTTCATGTTTATTTATATCCGTCTTTTAGATCACGTGTTATTCCACTTTTAGTTTGGTGGTATGATGATAAAGCAGTTTTTTGCCTTGTTTTTTTATTTTTGTTATGGTGTCACTAAAGGGGTTAAAAGTTGGATAGTTTTACAGGTTGGGTCGTTGCGGGCGCGGCGATACCAAATATGTGTACTTTATTGTTTATATTTTTTCCATTCAAATATTTATTTAGAGATAGAATATATATTGATTTTTTTATTATTAGTTTTGATTTTTTTTTTATATAATTTTACAATTATTTAAACATTTTTTTTTACTTTGTCCTACTATGGGACAATCAGCCCTCTGCTGGCTTCCAGAATGCCGCCAATGGACAGAAGATTACGTCTAATGTCAGAAAGGGGTTAAGGCTCAGTGCCGCAATGTCAAAGTGGAATCAAGGCAATCCTTTTGAATAGAAAATATTGCATAATAGTCATCTTACGGATCTCCGGCTGAAAGCAACAGCAAATATCTTGAAGGTATGTGGTCGGGAGAAAAAACGTTGCTTGCAAACTTTACTGCTACTTGTCGAACCTGGACTTCAGGCTAAATGAAAAACAAGAACAAAAAAATGATACAAAATGAACATTAAACAACTCAACAATTACCACTATTAATCAATGTGTAACATTTCCAGAGGTAATATACCAGTCAATTTGATAGTGAAATTTCTCATGGCAGTGCGCAATCACTGAAAAGGGTTGTCTAGTGAAGATTTATTATCACCTATTCACCGGACAGGTCATAACTTATAGATCCTTGGAAGGTCGACTGCTGGGACTGGCAACAATCATCAGAACAGGACACTTACTGCTGTTATCTCAATTTACATGGGTCAGAGGAGCACATGATTGACCGGCAGCTGCACTAATTCCCTGCGGAGTACTGCATGTGGCTTTTTACAGCAGCACCATAAAGAATGATAAAGCGGAGATCGGCCATGCGCACAGCCGCTCCATTCTAAATGGGGGTAAAGGAAATAAAAGCTGAATGGTGAAGACCCCAGCAGTCGGACCCCCACCAATCTATTAGCTACAACCTATCCTGCAGCTAGGTGTTATCTTCACTGGACAACCCGTTTAACCCCTGGAGCTGCGTTTTCGTTTTTCGCTCCCCTCCTCCCCAGAGCCCGGTGACTGTAAGGGCTTGTCAAATGCCGCTGTCAGTATTTGACAGCGGCATTTAACTAGTTAATAGGCGTGAGCGGATCGCGATTCCGCTGGCGCCTATTGCGGGCACATGTCTGCTGTTCAAAACAGCTGACATGTTGCGGCTTTGAGGTGGGTTCACAGCCGGAGCCCACTTCAAAGCGGGGAAGTCTGCCAGCTGATGCACTATTCTGTCAGCTGGCAGAAAGGGGTTAATATGGGTTGATTAAAATGTATCATTTTACCTTTACTAAGTATGATCCAACAAGAGCTTCCATGAGGGTCAGTTGAGCGCCTTCTAAGTTTGTGTAAGCTCCAACCATCATTGACAAGGCTTCTTGGATTGAGAGCCTGACATCCATATCTTCCTAAAGGTGAAAAAAGAAACTAGATTTAATATTAAAGCTATAATCCTGGCTGTAAAAGTCACATAATAAGTATCACAGGAGGTAAAATGCTTCCAAGGGGAATTACAGTTCCAGACAGTGGGCGCGATGACGTCACCACCCGGCGCCCGCTGTCAGAAGTTGAGCGGGAGGTCGGAGCACCACTGGAACAAGGAGGAAGAGAGGTGAGTATTTATTTATTGTTTTTTTTATGGGTGCTGCCTTATACTTCAGGATCTGCCTATAGTGGGGCTGCCTTATACTTCAGGATCTGCCTATTGGGGGGCTGCCATATACTTCAGGATCTGCCTATAGGGGTGCTGCCTTATACTTCAGGATCTGCCTATTGGGGGGCTGCCATATACTTCAGGATCTGCCTATAGGGGTGCTGCCTTATACTTCAGGATCTGCCTATAGGGGTGCTGCCTTATACTTCAGGATCTGCCTATAGGGGTGCTGCCTTATACTTCAGGATCTGCCTATATGGGTGCTGCCTTATACTTCAGAATCTGCCTATAAGGTGCTGCCTTTTACTACAGTGTCTGCCTATGGGGTGCTGTCTTATACTACAGGATCTGCCTATGGGGTGCTGCCTTTTACTAGAGTCTGCCTATGGGGTGCTGCCTTATACTACAGGGTCTGCCTATAGGGTGCTGCCTTTTACTAGAGTCTGCCTATGGGGGGCTGTCTTATACTACAGGGTCTGCCTATGGGGTGCTGCCTTTTACTAGAGTCTGCCTATGGGGTGCTGCCTTATACTACAGGGTCTACCTATATGGGTGCTGCCTTATACTTCAGAATCTGCCTATGGGGTGCTGCCTTATACTCCAGGGTCTACCTATGGGGTGCTGTCTTATACTACAGGGTCTGCCTATGGGGGTTCTGTCTTGTGCTATAGAGTCTGCCTATGGGTGCTGCCTTGTGCTATAGAGTAGGCCTACGGGGAGTGCATTATACTATATGGAGTCCTATGGGGGAGTGCATACTATATGGAGGCTTATGGGGAGTGCATTATACTATATGGAGACCTATGGGGAGTGCATTATACTATATTTAGGATGATCTGGTGCATTATACTATATGGAGGCCATCTAATGGGTCATCATACAGTGTGGAGATTACAGTGAAGGGGTCATCATACAGTGTTGGAGGTTACTAAGGGGTCAGTATACTGTGTGGATGGTACTATACAGTGAGGGGGCATTATACTGTACAGGGGAGCTGTACAGGGGGGCAGACTCGGGACATTATTAAATGTAAAGTGGGCACTTCTTGTTATAGGGGATCTCACGTTACTGTGACTATCAAAGGGGCACACATGGCAATATTGCTTTCTAGAGAGCAAAATGTGGGCACTGTTTTCTAGGGCACTTGCACCCGGCATTACTATATTATAGAGAGTCGCTTTAGAATTTAGAAGGCACAGAGAACCGCACAGCAGGTGCAGTAATAGGGACACATATCGCAGCAGCAGCTTAGTATTGGGATATCAGCAGGATGAGGAGTTTGTGTAAGTTGGGAATAGATGGTGATGGGGCTGGAATATACGAAGTGATATGTCTTTGTTGTATTCTCTGCAGCCGAGTCCTGGCTGAAAGAAGTTGTCATGTTGGTCTGTGCCAGATGGAAAAGACGAGAAAAGTTAACGACTCCATCAGAGAACATCAGTGGTAAGTCATTATCTGTACTGTGATCTCTTATATGTTCTGTAGGACTGGTATCTACCACTGACCATATGGCAGTAATATCCATGTTGGTCGTCATATACAGATTATCTTCAGTAATAGCGCGGTCATCTGCTGAGGTTCTCCTCCCCTATTAGAGCGCGTCACCGAATTGTAATGAAGGTTACCTGGTTAGGGGCCCACTCAGAAGCTTCCCCCCCCTGAACCAAAACCCTAGCTATGCCTCTGCTTTGATCCCTTTAAAGAGTAAATGTCCTTTCAAGTAACTTTTCAGAATACGATGTCCTGTGTGTACATGAGTGATAACACTATATCTGGCCATTAGATAACCTGCATTTTTACCAGTTTTCCGTATTCAGGATCTATCACTTAAATTTATTCTAGTGTGAGAAGAAGAGCTGCTGTGATCTCTCCAATCTTATTTTTTTCCACACACAGAGAAAAGCATCAGCAACAGCATGGATGAAAATATACAGCAGGAGTGTTCAGTGTAGATGTAAATCCAGAACTGGGTGAAATGAAAACACTTGATAGAAAGTTCAGCACAATCTATCTGTCTCCCTAAGTCCCTCCATAGAGTAATATGGGCAAAGCTTAGCACGATCTTTCAGTGTCTCCCTAAGTCCCTCCATAGAGTAATATGGGCAAAGTTCAGCACGATCTTTCAGTGTCTCCCTAAGTCCCTCCATAGAGTAATATGGGCAAAGCTTAGCACGATCTTTCAGTGTCTCCCTAAGTCCCTCCATAGAGTAATATGGGCAATGTTCAGCACGATCTTTCAGTGTCTCCCTAAGTCCCTCCATAGAGTAATATGGGCAAAGCTCAGCACGATCTTTCTGTGTGTCCCCAAGTCCCTCGAGCAATATGGGCAAAGCTCAGCACGATCTTCCTGTATCTCCCTAAGTCCCTCCATGGAGTAATATGGGCAAAGTTCAGCATGATCTTTCTGTGTCTCCCCAAGTCCCTCCATAGAGTAATATGGGCAAAGTTCAGCACAATCTTTCTGTGTCTCCCTAAGTCTCTCAATACAGCAATATGGGCAAAGTTCAGCACAATCTTTCTGTGTCTCCCCAAGTCTCTCCATACAGCAATATGGGCTGTGTAACCTGACACCACAGTGAACTGACAATCTCTCTTGTATGAGCAAGACTGAGTGGGGCTGGTCTTTCAGAGTGGCTGAAAAATTCAGAAAAATGGTGAGAGTAGTGCCTTGTAAATGTGTAAGGAAGCAGATTTCTTTGATGAGATATATTACACTTTTTTATGTTTGCTTCAACTATTGATTAAAGCAACATTTATTAATAGTACAATTCTGTATTAACAACTGCATCATAATGTTTCTATGGAAGATGTTCAGGAGACTGCGGATTGGCTGCCTTTTTATGGCAGAGGTTCAGATGATTGTACTGCTATAATATGTTCAGTCCAACTGCGTCTAAATTTTCACAATAAGGGTGTATTCAGACCCCCGTGCAAATCGGTCTGAGATGGAACTGCAATGCCCGGACTGGCCGCGGGTCTCCCGACCCGAGTGTGACAGCTACATATGAAGCAGTCATGCTCAGGTTGGGATCAGTCCGTACATTGTGGACTGATCACAGACCTGTTTGAACAGACGTCTGACTATACCCTAACAGTGATATGGCATTGTTTTATTAGATAATACGTTTAATAGAAATACAAAAATACGACAATCAACTATAGACTTGCACTTCCATAAATACTTGATATTGGCCAGATACAAGAATAAGCAAATAACACCAAAAGTAAAATGCATAATCATTATTCCCAAGTTAGGCCAAGTAGGAAGAGTACTCCATGCGGTTAGAATAGGCTATTTACATGCTGACAGATGTGAGTCACACAAAAAAGTAACTTAATGTTTAGCCCTCAGCCATAAGCAGTTAGGGATTTATAAATGGAATCTGTAACCAGATTTTTGCTACCTATTCTGAAAACTGCATAATGTAGAGGCAGAGACTCTTCTTCCAGCGATGCGTCACTTACTGGGCAGCTCAGTGCAGAGGACTAGTAAAATTGCTGCCAGGTAGTTCTACCACTTCCCCACCACCAATTGACAGCATTATGCGTATGCTCAGTGCACACAGAAAGCTGCTAATCAGTGATGTGGGGGGGTTATACAGAGCTCAGCATTCTGGGAACTGCTAAATCTGCAGTGCCCAGTAAAGTAAGTGACACATCGCAAGAATCAGGGTCTGTGCCCCCATATTATGCTGTTCGCAGGTGAGGTAACAAAACCCTGAGCCAAAGATGCTCTATTAGCACTCGAGCATGCTCAGATAACATCTTACCCGAGCACACTCTCTTGTCACTAAATGCGGTAAAAATGCATGGATGATTCCTGCCTTACTGATAAAAAACTGAACAGCAACAGGAATCCGGAGCAGTCACAACTGGAAAATCGGGAAGAACTGATGGCAACAAAACAACATCAACACTTCTAGGAGTTACTTGACATTTGCACGTAGAAGAGCAGATCCCAGATACAATTTCTGGATGTAGGTGTCACATAATAAGTGTAGAGCGAAGCCCGCCTTCAATACAGCATTTCTTTGGTGGTGGATCTCACCATGCTTTTGATGGCAGGTTCCTTGTGGTGCATGGAATAGTGATGACCAGCTTGAACAGTGAATTGTGTTGTTGGGCAAGCTCCTAAAATCTCACATTTTGTCATATATTCACGAAATCTCTCTGTGTCCGCAGGCTACTAAAAGTCTTTCCCAGCACTAGCTTATCCTTATTAGATTGGTAGGAATCAGTCTTTCACCACAACCGCTGAAAGGCCAAGGTGCTCCAGCCAGCACGGCCTAATATATATCTTTACCAGATATGGCTACAGACATTTGGTAGTGACTATTCCTGGCATCATAGTCTCTACCAAATGAATGACACTACGAAAAGGAGGTGGCCCTTGCGGCCTCTTTAATAGGCTGATTGGCACGGGTGCCAACAATCGGATCTCAAATTACAGTACATGGTCCATTTTATAGAGCTGGATAAGCCCGTTATAACATTCATAGTCATGCATACAGATGTTCTAAAACAATCAGTCAATCAACCAACAACCCAAAGTCCCTGCGACATAAATTCAACCCATGCACATAGCTACCATGGTTGTAGAATAGCGAACGCTACCATCCAGAATCTAAAGAAGAAATATTATTTTAAAAAAAATAAAAATATGTATTTATTCTGGAAAAAAAAAAAAATAAATTTGCAAAAAAAATGTACCTTCAAATAAAAAAATGGATATTGGTTTATTTAATTGTCTATGCCTTTAAATTGCCGTTTACCGATTGCATTAATTTTATATTTTGATACCTCAGAATTTTATGAATGCAGTAATAACAAATATATGTATTTTTTTATTATCATCTTATTTTTAAGAGTGCCATTAATTCCACAGCACTTTACATACTTTATCATCGCTGTCCCCATTGGGGCTCACAATCTAGATTCCCTATCAGGATGTCTTTGGAATGTGGGAGGAAACCGGAGAACCCGAAGGAAACCCACGCAAACACAGGGAGAACATACAAACTCCTTGCAGATGTTGTCCTTGGTGGGATTTCAACCCAGGTCCTCAAGGCTGCAATGCTAACCACTGAGCCACTGTGATGCCCTCATTCTTTTTATATTTCGATAGATTGGGCGTTTCTGAACGCGGCAATACCAAATATGTGTACGTTTGTATTTATTTTTGTTATATTTTGAATGGGGCAAAAGGGGGGTGATTTGAACATAAATATTTTTAAAAACATATATTTTCACTTTATGAAGCTGCAATTGTCTGATCGCTTGTGCTACACACACAGAAGGGCTGAAGCCCTGCTATGTATAGCAGAATGTATATATGAATGCCAGCCACTGGCCTTTTTTTCTCAGAGTTGTATTAGCGCCTGATGGCCTAACGTTTCATCCGTTTTTTGCCGGATCCGTCAAAAATTAGTAAATCTCTCTCAATCCAAAGTCCATCCCCGATTTAACAAAAAAAAAAACACAAAAATGGATCCAGCAAAAAAATGGATCCGTCGCATCACTTTTTCACATTTTGTGCTGGATCCGTTTTTTTTTTTAAATTCAACGGATCCTGCCTGACGGCAAAAAACTGGTGTGTGAAAGTAGTGACACACTTTGGGTGCGGGCATGTTATAAATGCTGACGTCAGAGACTGACAACGGCATTTAACATGTTAACAGCTGTAGGTGGATCGCGATTTCACCTGAGGCTGTTATGGGCACATGACAGCTGATCAGATCGCTTTAAAACATAACACTCTTTGTTTATGGCTGTATTTCCAGCAATTTTCTATTGAATAGTCATCACATACAAAAAAAAAAAATCTGCTATCATGGAGCATACTAGAATCTTCTCACCTTCCTCATGGCTTCAAAAAACTGCTGAACTAAAGCAAGGTCCTTTGTGAAAAGCTGAGGCATCCGGCTAGATAGAGATAAAGAAAAGCAAAAATTCAATGTAATGACAGTTCAGAGTCTGGGAAATTTATCAGACAGTATTGTAGTAGCAAACATACCCTGAAAGTTTGCCGACTGCCGAATAAGCCATGGAGAGCAACTTTGGATCCTTGACAGAATTAGGAAATAAAAATTGTAAAAACATATTTCCACCCCAAAAAGACATATTTTACATTTTAACTAAATTAAGGCATGAATAAAGAAATATCAGACACAGTGTTACCCGCTATCAGTGTGCTAGTATAACAAAAATCCAACAATGCTATTGTTTAGGATTTTAATGAAAATAAAATATTGTCCCTTAAAAATTCCAGTCTTTCTAGAATGATCAGAAACATCAAGGTTCTTTTTTTTTTTTTTTTTTTTTTTTAATTTCTTCAGCATGTACCTTTACTCTACATGATTCAACAATATAATATAGCATGAAAAGTACTGGCTATATGCAAATTTTCTCTTTTAAAAAGCCCTGAAACTAAGAACAAGAAAAGTGAGTAAAGAATGTAAGACTAGAAAATTAAAATACATTGCTCAAAAAAAATAAAGGGAACACTAAAATCCTACATCCTAGATGAAATATTCTAGTTGTAAATCTTTATTCATTACATAGTGCAATGTGTTGAGAACAATAAAACCTAAAAATTATCAACGTAAATCACAACTACCGTATATACTCGAGTATAAGCCGACCCGAGTATAAGCCGACCCCCTAATTTTGCCACCAAAAACTGGGAAAACTTATTGACTCGAGTATAAGCCTAGGGTAGGAAATGCAGCAGGTACCGGTGAATTTCAAAAATAAAAATAGATGCTCCATACCGTTCATTATTGCCCCATAGATGCTCCATATAAAGCTGTGCCATATATAATGCTCCATACCGTTCATTATGGCCCCATAGATGCTCCATATAAAGCTTTGCCATATATAATGCTCTGCACCATTCATTATGGCCCCATAGATGCTCCATAGAAAGCTGTGCCATATATAATGCTCTGCACCGTTCATTATGGCCCCATAGATGCTCCATATAAAGCTTTGCCATATATAATGCTCTGCACCGTTCATTATGGCCCCATAGATGCTCCATAGAAAGCTGTGCCATATATAATGCTCTGCACCGTTCATTATGGCCCCATAGATGCTCCATAGAAAGCTGTGCCATATATAATGCTCTGCACCGTTCATTATGGCCCCATAGATGCTCCATAGAAAGCTGTGCCATATATAATGCTCTGCACCGTTCATTATGGCCCCATAGATGCTCCATACAAAGCTGTGCCATATATAATGCTTTGCACCGTTGATTATTGCCCCATAGATACTCCATGTAAAGCTGTGCAATATATAATGCTGCTGCTGCAATAAAAAAAAAAATCACATACTCACCTCTCTTCGCTCAGGACGCCGGCGCTTTCAATTTTTACCTGCTCCTCGTGCGGCTCCGTCTCCAGCACTGACGCTCAGCAGAGGGCGCGCACTGACTACGTCACCCCGCCCTCTGACCTGAGCGTCACAGCCAGAGGACGCTGATGACTGAGCCGCACCGGAACGAGGAGCGGTAAATATCGCGCAGCGCTCCCCTCCCCATATACTTACCTGCTCTTGGCACGGTCCCTGCTTCTTCCACCGCTGCATCTTCTTCCTGTATTGAGCGGTCACCGTTACCGCTCATTGCAGTCATGAATATGCGGCTCCACCTCTATGGGAGGTGGAGCCGCATATTCATGACTGTAATGAGCGGGACCATGTGACCGCTCAGTACAGGAAGAATATGCAGCACTGGAAGAAGAAGGGACTGCAGGGACCGCGCCGGGAGTAGGTGAGTATAACTAGACAGCCCCCGCTCCCCCTTCCCCTGCCGACCCCCAGGTATGACTCGAGTATAAGCCGAGAGGGGGACTTTCAGCCCCAAAAAATGGGCTGAAAATCTCGGCTTATACTCGAGTATATACGGTAATATCCCACGGAGGTCTGGAGCTGGAATGATGCTCAAAATCAAAGTGGAAAATAGGGATTTTTGTGTACTCACCGTAAAATCCTTTTATTCGAGCCAATCATTGGGGGACACAGGACCATGGGTGTTATGCTGCTGCCACTAGGAGGACACTAAGTAATACAGAAAGAATAGCTCCTCCCCTGCAGTATACACCCTCCTGCTGGCTCCAAGTAAACCAGTTCGATAAAGCAGTAGGAGCTTAACATTTAGCCAGGATGAACTATGTCAAAACTAAGGCAACACAGAAAACCAAAGCCGTTAGGCTAACAGGGTGGGTGCTGTGTCCCCCGATGATTGGCTTGGAGAAAAGGATTTTACGGTGAGTACACAAAAATCCCTATTTTTCCTACGCCTCATTGGGGGACACAGGACCATGGGACGTCCTAAAGCAGTCCCTGGGTGGGGAACAATCAACTGTAATTGCTCCTTGTACCCACAGGTTACAGATGCAGCATAGCCGCCTGCAAAATTAGTCTGCCGACGGTCACATCTGCCGAGGCCTGAGAATGAATATGGCAATGTTTTGTAAACATATACAGACTGGACCAGGTCGCAGCTCTGCAAACTTGTGCTGCCGAAGCTTGGTGCAGGATGGCCCAAGACGCATCCACTGACAGAGTGGAACGAGCCTTAATCCCTGCTGGGACAGAATGACCTCTGACTCGGTAGGACTCCTGAATAGCTGAACGAATCCATTTTGCTATTGTCGCCTTGGAAGTGGGAAACCCCTTCCTTGGCCCTTCCTGGAGCACAAACAGGGCATCTAACCTGAGGAAGGACGCCGTCCGCGAGATGCATCTCTTGAGAGCTCTCACTAAATCCAGTGTGTGGAGGGCCTTCTCGATGTGATGTACTGGTGCCAGACAGAGAGACGGTAAGACAATCTCCTGATCGAGATGAAAGGATGAGACAACTTTTGGCAAAAAGGACGGGGATGTTCTCAAAACCACCCTATCCTGATGAAAATTCAGGAACGGAAACTTGACAAGACAGAGCCGCCAACTCTGAGACTCGTCTAATGGATGTGACCGCAACCAGGAAGGCAACCTTCCTTGAAGGAAAAGACAGGGAAACCTCCTGTAGAGGTTCGAAAAGAGCTTCTTGCAAGACTCCGAGGACCAGATTAAGGTCTCATGGTTCCAACGGCATCTTATAGGGCGGCACCCTATGGGAGACTTCCTGAATGAACGTCTTCACTTGTAATCTGTTAGCAATCCTGCGTTGGAACAGAACGGACAGGGCTGAAAACCGCCCCTTGAGAGAACTAAGGGCGAGACCTAAGTCCAAACCAGTTTGTAAAAATCTGAGGATGGAAGGAATGGAAAATTCAAGAGGAGAACGTCCCCGGTCGTTGCACCAGGAAAAAAAGATTTTCCAAGTGCGATGATAAATGCGCATAGACGTAGGCTGTCTAGCGCTGATCATGGTAGAGATGACTTCCGGAGAGAAACCTGCCTGGGCTGGAACCCAGGACTCAACGGCCATGCCATCAAACACAGGGCCTCGGAGTTCTGGTCGTAAATGGGGCCCTGTGAAAGGAGGTCTGCGCAATTCGGTAATTGCCAGGGAACATTGGCGACTAGTTGAACTAATTCCGCATACCACGACCGGCGCACCAACCGCAATCAGGATTACCGGTACTCCCTCCGCTCTGATCTTCCTGATGACGCACGGCAGTAAGGGGAGCGGGGGAAATATGTACGGAAGCCAAAAATGATGCCACGGGAGTACGAGTGCATCTGCCCCGATTGCTGCTGGATCGTGGGACCGAGCTATGAAGTCGGGAACCTTGGAATTTAGCCGTGAGGCCATCAGATCCACATCGGGGGAGCCCTAACGACAGCAGATCTGGTGGAAAATCTCCGGATGGAGAGACCACTCACCGGAGTCGAGGCCTTGACGACTGAGGAAATCTGCCTCCCAATTGTCCAATCCCGGGATATGAAACACAGAAATCATTGAGCGGTTTTCCTCTGCCTAACGGAGAATGTAGCCTACCTCGTTCATGGCTGCCATGCTGCAGGTTCCCCCTTGTCGGTTGATGTATGCCACTGCAGTGGCATTGTCGGACTGCATCCTGATGGGACGACCCGCCAGGAAGGGATAGAATTGGAGGAGAGCTAACCTGATTGCCCGAATTTCTAAGATGTTGGTCAGAAGGCGTGATTCCTGAAGTGACCGGCGGCCCTGAGCAGTGTGATGTAAGAACACTGTTCCCCAGCCTAGAAGACTGGCATCTGTTGTCACAACTGGCCAATGTACTGGAAGAAAAAACTTCCCCTGATTTAGGGAGGACTTTAATGTCCACCACCTGAGAAACTGTCTGACTTGCTGGGGAAAGACGAACCGACAGTGGGAGGGAGAACGGGTTCCTGTCCCAAACGGCCAGGAGGGCATGCTGTAAGGGACGGAGGTGTATTCGGGCAAATGGAACCGCCTCCAAGGCTGCTACCATCCTGCCGAGGACTCTCATACTGAACCGCAAAGAGTGAGTCTGCGATTGGGAGAGCTTCTGAGATTCCCGCTATAAGGCTGAGATCTTTTCCGGGGGAAGAAGCACCAAGCCCTGGGACGAGTCCAGTATCATTCCTAGAGAGGAAATTCGCTGAGCCGGTGCTGGGGAAGATTTTTTGAAGTTTATCTTCCAACCCAGGCGAGAAAGAGTATCTATTGTGATGTTCACGGCCTCCTTGCAGGTGCGGAAAGAGGGGCCTTTGATGAGGATTTCGTCAAGTTACGGTAGCACCATCACTCCTCGGGAGTGGAGTATGGCCACGGCAGCCACCATGACCTTTGTAAGTACCCTGGGGGCGATGGCGAGGCTGAAGGGCAGAGCTGTTGTTCCTGAACTGCGAAGCGAAGAAACCTTTAGTGGGAAGGTAAAATAGGAATGTGGAGGTACGCGTCCTGGATGTCTATAGACGCCAGGAACTCTCCTTTTCCCATGGAGGCGATGACAGAACGAAGAGATTCCATCTGGAACCGTTACACCCTGACGAAAGTGTTCAGCAGTTGTAGGTCTAGTATGGGCCGTACTGTAGCGTCCTTCTTTGGAACCATGAAGAGGTTTGAATAAAAACCTTGAAACCATGCGCTTTAAGGCACCGGAATAATATGTCCGTCTTTACTCAAAGAGCATATAGCTTGGAAGAACTCTGAAGCGTTTGCCCTGGGAGGACGAGATAAGAAGTCTATCTTGTATCCGGAGACCACTAAGATGCGGATCCACTCGTCGTGAACGACCGAGAGCCACACGGCACAGGAGGAAAGCAGGCAGCCGCCTACTTTGAGGGTGTCTCCCGGATACCACAGGGAGTCACTGTGTGAAAGATCTGCCCATTCTGGAGCCTCTGAATCCCGACTGCCTAGGCCTGCCCCTCCATCAAGGGAAAGGTGCATAAGAGGCCTGGGAACCTCTGTCTGCACGTTGTGCCCGGCTGGAACCGGGAGATGAGGAAGTAGAGGACCAGTTTGAGTTGTAATGAAAAAAATCGGGACCGAGCCTGTGGTTGTGGAGAAATTTACTCTTCCCTCCAGTGGCATCGGAAATCAATTGGTCGAGCTTTCCGCCAAAAAAGGCGACCGCTCTGATGTGGTAGAGAAGTCAATGGCTTTCCTTTTTTTTGGAAACAGAATCCGCACGCCAGTCCCTGAGCCATAAGGACCTCCGGATGGTGATGGCGTTTGCTGCTGCATGACAAGCACAGTTAGCGGCGTCCAGGGACGCGGTTACTATGAAATCTCCAACTCTGGCTATCTGAGTAGCGAGGTCTGCTATGCCGGGGGGAAGATTGGTATCCAGCACCGCTGAAGATAAGACCTCAGCCCAGTGGGTCATAGCCTTAGCCACCCACGTAGCGGCAAAAGATGGGAAGAGTGCGGCTGCTGAGGCTTCAAAGGCTGAACGCGCTATAGTGTCGATCTGACGATCGTTTGGGTCTTTTAATAGAGGCGCCCTCCGAGGAGGATAAAACAGATTTCGTAGCCAGGCGCGATCGGGGGAGACTGCGACCAATCTTTTCTTGGATCCTGGGCAAAGGAATATTTTGACTCCATGGGCTTCTGCCCTGTGAATCGTTTATCTCGACGGATCTTGTGAGAATCAACGATTTCCTTAAATTCGGGATGAGTGGAGAACACTCTGTGAGCTCGCTTGGTCCTCTTAAAGGACATGGCATGATCCGTTTTAGATAAAGGTTCCTCCTCAAGCTTCAAAGCCTTATTCACTGACTCAATGAGAAAGTCGAGAGTCTCCTGATCGTGACGAAATTCCTGATCTAGGGACGTATCAGAATCGTCCTCTGAAACAGGTTCTCTACTAGCCCCAATGGAAGGGAAGTGAGAAATGGAGCTCTCAAAATCCGAATCCCGGTGATGGTCTGAGGATATGGCATGAGTCCTGTTCCTGGAAGAGCGAGAGCTCCTTGCAAGGTACGACCCCTGGAGTACAAGTGGTTTAGATCATCGGAAGAGTCATCCGAAATAGTGCCCTGGTTAGAGGAAGGGTCTCGGAACGATTCTAACGCTTTTGCCAGGGATGCCATAGACCGGGTAAGGGAGGTAGCCCACTCAGGGGGACTAAGCTCACTGGGTTAGGTATCAGTAACAGGTGGTTCTTGAGCAGTCACTGGTTCACAAGCTGTGCATAATGCAGTATTGTGACCCCGGGGTAATGACACCTTACGAGCGTACATGCCGCAAAAAACATAGTGTGGGTTTTCCCAGACTTTTTGAGGCTTTGATTGAGGTATAGCATAGCCTTGAGGAGAGCACTTACTAACAGGGGAAGGGTTAAGCTATGTTTCTGGAGCTTACCCATGGTCCTGTGTCTTGAGTCCTCAGGGGAGGTCCGCAGCGTGATGCACGGGACTTATTCACAAGAATCGCTAGTCCTGAAGGCTGTGATTGAAAAGGCTGGAGCAGCGCTGCAGCATCAGCCCTGTGGGTGAACCAAGATGGCCGCCGAGATCAGAAAGTGAGTGTCTCTCAGGGAACGAGAAGCGCCAGAGTGGGCGGCGGTAACTGCCGGTGGGCGTGGCCAAAACTCTGGCCTGTATGAAGGGGAAAAGCCGGGGGCTAAATTTTAAATCTGCGGTTGCGGCCTACAGCGCCGTGACTGCTATTAGGGCCATTCTTAAGCCACACTCCCTGAATGAATTGCCACACTGCGGACCACCCACGGACCCGGGCTTTAAAGGTGCGGACCTCCCATACCCCGGGGACCAGGACCCCCCAGCGCCTCAGCCCCCGCAGTGTACTCACGGTAGATGCGGTGGGCCGGAGCTCAATCCACCGTCGCCATTGTCAGGGAGGGGGAGGAGAGCTTCTGCCGCCTTGCGTCATCCGCTATATCAGTGGTGATGCAGAGGGGGGCTGCACGGATGCCATACATATTTATGTCCGGCTACGCACCTGGCTCCAGGAGAGGTAGATGGAGGGCTACTCCATGTGGTCGCCTGCTATGGAGGGGGGAGATCGGAACGCGAAGGAACCGTCGCCCGCAAGTGAGCTCAGGGCTGGCATCCAACGTTGCAGGAAAGGATACGGGAGGAACGCTCCACGTACTTGCCTGTTGATGATTCGGGGGGAATAGGAACCCAGAAAGGAACCGTCGCCCCCATTCGCTCTGTTAAGGGAAAAAATAGAATAAAAACTAAAAAATTAAAATAAAAAAACGGTGGGGTCTGAAAGCAGACCCAAGTGCCTCCTACAGACACTAAGCAAGAACTGGTTCACTTGGAGGCAGCAGGAGGGTGTATACTTCAGGGGAGGAGCTATTCTTTCTGTATTACTTAGTGTCCTCCTAGTCCTAGTGGCGGCAGCATAACACCCATGGTCCTGTGTCCCCCAATGAGGCGTAGGAGAAATGAAGTTACCGGCTTATCCAACTTCAGTGGAAATGCCTCAAGACAAGGAAATGATGCTCAGTAGTGTGTGGCCTCCACGTGCCTGTATGACCTCCCTACAACGCCTGGGCCTGCTCCTGATGAAGCGGCAGATGGTCTCCTGAGGGATCTCCTCCCAGACCTGGAATAAAGCATCCGCCAACTCCTGTACAGTCTGGGGTGCAACGTGACGTTGGTGGATGGTGCGAGACATGATGTCCCAGATGTGTTCAATCGGATTCAGGTCTGGGGAACAGGCGGGCCAGTCCATAGCTTCAATGCCTTCATCTTGCAGGAACTGCTGACACACTCCAGCCACATGAGGTCTGGCATTGTCCTGCATTAGGAAGAAACCTGGGCCAACCACACCAACATATGGTCTCACAAGGGGTCTGAGGATCTAGGTACCTAATGGCAGTCAGGCTACCTCTGGCGAGCACATGGAGGGCTGTGCGGCCCTCTAAAGAAATGCCACCTCACACCATTAATGACCCACTGACAAACCGGTCATGCTGAAGGATGTTACAGGCAGCAGATCGCTCTCCACAGCGTCTCCAGACTCTGTCACATGTGCTCAGTGTGAACCTGCTTTCATCTGTGAAGAGCACAGGGCGCCAGTGGCAAATTTGCCAATCCTAGTGTTTTGTCGCAAATGCCAAGCGTTCTGCACGGTGTTGGGCTGTGAGCATAACCCCAATCTGTGGATGTCGGGCACTCAGACCATCCTCATGGAGTCAGTTTCTAACCGTTTGTGCAGACACATGTACATTTGTGGACTGCTGGAGATCATTTTGCTCTGGCAGTGCTCCTGTTCCTCCTTGCACATAGGCTGAGATAGCAGTCCTGCGACTGGGTTGTTGGCCTCCTACGGCCCCCTCTACGTTTCCTGGTGTACTGGCCTGTCTCCTGGTAGTGCCTCTAGCTTCTGGACACTATGCTGACAGATACAGCAAACCTTCTTGCCACAGCTCGCATTGATGTGCCATCCTGGATGAGCTGCACTACCTGAGCCACTTGTGTGGGTTGTAGAGTCCGTCATGCTACCACGAGTGTGAAAGCACAACCAACAGTCAAAAATGACCAAAACATCAGCCAGAAAGCATTGGTACGAAGATGTGGTCTGTGGTCCCCACCTGCAGAACCACTCCTTTACTGAGTGTCTTGATAATTGCCAATAATTTCCATCTGTTGTCTATTCCATTTGCAGAACAGCATGTGAAATTGATTGTCAAACAGTGTTGCTTCCTAAGTGGACAGTTTGATTTCACAGAAGTTTGGTTTACTAGGAGTTATATTCTGTTGTTTAAGTGTTCCCTTTATTTTTTTGAGCAGTGCATATGGTAAAATTCCAAAATTTAACACATAATCATGGATTTTCTTCCCTCATAGCCAAAATGTTGCCATTACCCTTGTAAACCAGCATCCTGCTGTCTACATACATTTGGCAGATGTGATTCAATAGTGAATAATACAATATTTTTTGGTAACAGTAAATGAACAGAATTCTGAATTTGCTTTCAGGTGGGCAAACGTATTAGATTAACAGTAGCCGAAGACAGATTTCAGCTGTGCTTCAAGAGTGGTGTCTAAGCTAATATTTTACTCACAATATCTGACTGGATCCAAGATTTAAAGGGAACCTGTCAGCAGGATTATGCACAGTAAACTACAGTGTCAGGTCAGCGCCATTATACTGATTCAAATGATACCTTGGTTGATGAAATCTGTCTTGTGGTTGTTGCTTAATCTTTATTTTCAGTTATTTTGAGGTTATTCAGCTAGGTATATATAGATCCTATATCTGCTGTTGCGCAATCTCCAGCAAGATGGTGCCGCCAGCGCATTAGAAGCTATTGGATCACCTCTATATACACCGATAGCTGCTACTGCGCAGACACGGCAGGCACCATATGTACGGGCACATCATTAACTGAAAATAAAGATTACACAACAACCACAACACAGATTTCATCATCCAAGGTATCATTTTAATCAGTATAACGGCGCTGACCTGACACTGTCTGTGGGTTACTGTGCACAATCCTGCTGACAGGATCCCTTTAAAGAAATATAGAATCCTTACCTCTTTGTATTCATTAATCAGTTTTGTAAGCCCATTCAATAGCATAGGACCTAAAGGCTTCATTTTAGCATCCGGGCACCTGTTGGAAACCAAAATAAATGTTAATTACTTTGGATACTAAGGCATTTGGTAATTAATATCAATAAAGTAACCAATTAAAATTCAGGGAACCTGTAATAAGGGACTATAAAATTACATTACATTGTTTTACATCCAGACCAGAAAGGATGTTTTTTTTTTTAAAAGCGAATCTGTCAGTAGTGTTAACCCTCCTAAGCCATTTATATGGGCATGTGAGTAAAATGACACCTTGGTATCTGCAATCTGATGTCTTTTTCAAAACAGATACACATTTTTCTTATTAATTAAAAGAGATGTTGTTAAGATCTACGGGCCGGACATAGATCTTCCCGAAAATCAGCATCCAAAACTTATTTTAAATGAAGTGGGGCATTATCAGTGTGAGACATTTAACAAATGACAGCCTGTTCTCCTAATCTGAACCTCTCATATCATCTAAAATAAGCCCTGGAGGCACACTCACAACCTGAACAACTCATTTACATATGAAGAAAAAGTGGATTTCTCTGAAATAAGACATAGGATGACAAATATCAAGGAATCATTAGCCTAGTGGGCATGTCATTTTCTGTACAAATTAGATAAAAGATTACTAAACCTGACCGTTTTGGTGGCCTCCCAATTTCCCCCAACAAATGAAGTTTGGGGAAAGAATGATCCAGCCTGTTGAATTTCGACACTGCACAGAAGTCTGGAGGAAGTCCCTTATAGAGAACACCGGTCACTTGCCTGATCAGAGCCTTCCTATGTTTGTGAGCACGGGGAAGGAGCTGTCCACAGAATGATTATTTGTCTGACATCTATGTACTGGGTATTGGGGTCTTCAAATAGAGCAAGGCAAACCAAAGACTAATGATAACATGCCCAGGGTGTCATGCATGGTATGCTGCGTAAGTCACCTGACCGTTTGAAACCAAACACAGGTCTCAGCGATCACGCTGCGGTTTTGAATGCAGATTACTTTCTGCTGGGGTAAATTCAGACCATGCAGTGACATCACAATAAATGCAGGGATGTGAGTGTAGAGTCTTTTTTGGGGGGGTTAAACATACCAAGTACTGATGAGTGAACGTGCTCAGATAACGTGTTATCCAAGCATGCTCGGGTGCTAACAGAGTATCTTGGGCATGCTCGAAAAATATGGTCTAGTCCCCGTGGCTGCATGTCTTGCGGCTGTTAGACAGCAGCAACACATGCAGGGAACTCCTGTTTGTTAGGCAACCCCTGCATGTGTTGCGGCTGTCAAAGAGCCACAAGACATGCAGCAGCGGGGACTCGTCCATATTTTTTGAATACGCCAAGGACACTCAGATAACACCTTATCTGAGTACGCTCGCTCATCACTAATACCTAGCCAACGGTATATTTTTGTTTTGCCCAGGCAACCTCATGTCATGCGTTCTTCATAGCTATAAAAGTATTCCTGGTACTTACGCTCCACAGATATGGTGCACAAATTGCAGTGACAGCAATCTTAATTTTGCATTCGTGTTTCCACCAAAAAGCCCATCATAGACCACCTGCAATAGTGTAGCACAAATAAGACATGGGATTGACTTATCGGGAATGCAGCAAGATGAGACTACAGAACAGAATACATATCATTTGTAGGAAAAACACAATACCTGTATATTAGCAGGAAATAACTCAGCCGCCAATCTTGATCTCAGGAGATGGGGGACAATTTTTAGTTTAACACGAGTACTGACGGGATCTCTCTTTAGCTCTGGCTTTAATAAATTTCCCTTAAAATAATAATAATAATAATAATAATAATAATAATAATAATATTAATAATAACAACAGTGTTATTTTAATTACCTTGAGAATAACTACTTTCCGACATGAGACTTGTCATTGATGCAGACTCAGGAACGGCGCATGCATCATTAATAGCAGATGATGAGTGTGTGTTACACAGCAATCAACTGCCCACACCAGTCAAGTCCTCAAATGCCGCGGTCACTCTCTAACAGCAGTATTTAATCCCTTCATGACATTCGATATACCAATATGTCATACTTTGGTAAGGGTTACAGATCCGTATAGGAACATCATGGAGATTGTGCATGGCACAGGAGCTATGCCAGCACCATCGCCGCCGGGATCTCAGCTTTCGTGACAGCTGTGCCCCGGCTGTCACAGCTAGTAGCACTGACCTCACTGCCCCTGGCTGTTTAACCCTCTAAATGCTGCGATCGATATCGAACCCAATATCCAGGAGGCTAGGAGAGGGAAGGGGCTTCCCTCTCCCATCCGATCAGCAACCCCACTATGTAATCACAAAGTCCTGATAGTCATCATGGCAACCCAACCTCATGGTCTGTCAGCGACGGCGGTCAGCTTAGACCATTCCAGGAGCATGGTCTAAGAGGCTTCGGTCAGTGTAATAATGACAATATATAATGCATTGAAATGATGCTGCACCATGTATATATAATATATATATTGTATATGTATACATTACTGGTGTGCATAGATTGGGACTCGGTCCTTCTGTCTGCCCTTATTCACACACTGAGGTCAACTCTGACGCATGGTAAGGTTTTTAATATTAAACAGTATAGGACCGTCCTGATCAGAGCACCTTGTCGTGGTGGGATGGCTTTTATGCTATTTGTGATCAAAAACAGTATTACCAAGAACCCTGCGTTATTTAAATGCACTTTTGCTTTTCACTTATTTAGTTACAGCAGGTTTTTTGCTCATTTTGTTTCTTGTAGGTTTTATGCGCTTTTTGGCCAATGTGGACATACGTTTATGTGTTGCATGTATACCATCTTAATACAAGCTCAGTTTTTGTGTTTTTTCTTTGTATTTTTGTATTTTGTGCAAGCCGGGGTGTGGCCTCCCTTTCCTGAGCTGGTAATTACATTTAAAAGCTTCCCCAGACTGGTGTCCACTGGTTGGGACCCGGTCCTTTTGTCGGCCCTTATTCACACACGGAGGTCAACTCTGACACATGATAAGGTTTTTAATATTAGCCAGCATAGGACTGTCCCGATCAGTCAACGGTGGGATGGCTTTTATGCTATTTTTGATCAAAAACAGTATTACTAAGAACCCTGAGTTATTTAGAATCATTTTTGCTTTTTACTTATTTAGTTACAGCAGAGTTTTTTGCTCATTTTGTTTCTTGTAGGTTTTATTAAATCATTGTATATTGATAGGCATTATTTTATCCTGGTTTGGTCCTGTGTGTTCTCCAGGATCAGGTGTTTAGAGATATATATCAGGTTATCACTACATAAATACCCGTGTAGATGGTACGTGTATTGTCGCCCAGAAAGGAACCCTTTTTCGTACAAAATGTGACATGTATTATCTATATTAATTATCTATACTTTTACACATAATAAAGAATTCTATTTTTATTATCTTTTTTGGGCGTTATCTCCATCTATCTTTTCTCGGATTAGTATAATAAAAGTCTCATCGAGGGACTAATTTAAAAAGAATGTAAAATAATATAAAAAAAAAAAAATCACAAAATTGGTCATCCCATGTCATTGGAAAGCTCCAGTCGCTCCATCCTTAGAAGAATGGTTTACAGAAATGATGCATGGAAATGATGATTAGTCAAATACAGGAGAAAAAAAACAATACAGCTAATTAAAAAAAAAAAAAAAAGCTACAGATCCATCGTTAGGCAAGTCAAGATAAAATAATTCCACTCTTGCCAGTTGCGCCTTAACAAGGTCAAAACATGATGGTCTCCACCTTGTTTTTGTCTGTGTGTTCGCTTTCTACGCCCTTTTACTTTTCACTCACTGTTTCTCTCTAACTTTATTCTATTGCTTTATCGTTAAAGTCCCCTTCAACCTTCTTTTCAAATCCAAGGCGATCACTGGGTTGCCTTGTTGGAATAATGATTAACACTTGACTTTTTTAGGTTGTTAAATCATTAATCACTACTTTAGCATTTTGGGAGATATTGTCCTCCCTTGTCTACTTTTCTCTAGAGTTAATATCTTGATCGATTCATGTATTTTTGCATCTTTGTTTGCTTGTTGATAAAACCAATAAAACTTTGAATTAAAACAAAAAAAATAAAAATGACAAAATAATAATAAAAAAAAAATAAATAAACCCAGAAATACTGTATGTATCTTTATGTAAAAATAAAAAGGTTCAAAAGGACCCAATCTATAAAACAGTCACGCTAGTTAACCCATTCACAAAAAAAAGTCAAATCGTCACGCAAAAACAAGCCCTCACATGACTATCGGTAGAATTATAGCTCTCAAGATATGGTGATGCAAAAACTTGTTTTTTTGAAAAAAAAAAAAAGAGGGATTTTTGTGTACTCACCGTAAAATCCTTTTCTCCGAGCCAATCATTGGGGGACACAGACCGTGGGGTGTTATGCTGCTTGCCACTAGGAGGACACTAAGTGATACAAAGAAAGTTAGCTCCTCCCCTGCAGTATACACCCTCCTGCTGGCCCCCAGCCAACCAGTTCGGTGCAAAAAGCAGTAGGAGATCAGTAACATCATATATTAGCTTACAGCATGTCATATTATATATATGAGAGTATAGCATATCGGATTATAAAAACAAGCATAAGCCAATACCAGGGTGGGAGCTGTGTCCCCCAATGATTGGCTCGGAGAAAAGGATTTTACGGTGAGTACACAAAAATCCCTCTCTCTCCTTCGCCTCGTTGGGGGACACAGACCGTGGGACGTACCAAAGCAGTCCCTGGGTGGGGACAACATCAGATCAGGCTCTGTGTAACCGCTACTTACAAGTGCGCCACCGCGGCCTGCAGAGTCCGCCTGCCCAGACTCACATCTGTGGAAGTCTGGGAATTATAATGCTTCAAGAATGCATGCGGACTGGACGAATCCGCAAGCTTGCAGGCGTGTCTTGTCGACGCCTGGTGCCTAGAACCCATGATAGACAGGGAGATAGGCTGACATCTAACACGGAAGGACTCCTGGATGGTGAAAGGAATACACCAGGCTAAATGGCCGATGAAGATGGCTAAAACCTTCCTGAAAACGTCAGGAAGCCTTCCTCTTACCGTCAGGAAGCCCAAGATACAGTGTCCAACCTTCGGAAGGACGCCGTCCTCGAGACGTACTTACTCAGAGCACTCGCTTCGTCCGGAATATGGGGAACTCATTCCATTTTGTGGACTGGTACCGAAAGAAATGAGGGAAGAACTATGCCCTCATAACAGTGGTAATACAATACCACCTTGGTAACAAGGGACGGGGAAGGCCTGAGGACAACCTTGCCTTGAAGGAAATAAGGGAAAAAAGTCTGAAAGGACCCGTTAGCACCGAAGACTCGTCAGGATGAGGATATCGCCGAGAAAAAAGGGGTGACCTTCCCTAATAGAATAGATCCCAATGATCTTACGGTATGCGATAGGGAAGAACTACATGTGAAAACTTCCTGCGAGGTGGTCCCTACTTGCAGTTTTGTTGCAGAAAGACAGAAAGCTACCAGCTCCGCAAGCAAACAAACTGACGTGGTCAGTGCGGATTTCTGAGGATCACTGGGGCCCTTTCTGCTTCTGAAAAGCTTTCGGAAGTAGTGAACGGGGAGTTGTGGAAACTGGTACCACGGAAGTACCAGAGCATGCAGTGCGAGGGCTCTTGGATCTAGAGGCCGAACGACAAACTGGAGTACACAGGCGATCAGTCAGGACGCCATCCGAACTACAACTGGAGAGCTCCAGTGAAGGCAGGTCTGATGGAAGACTTCCGGGTGAAGTTCCCACTCACTTGAGGCGAAACCCTGACGGCTGAATAGGTTCACAACCCAGAGTTATACTCCTGTGATATGTACTGCCGAGATCATCGAGTGATAGATCTCGGCCCATGTGAGAATGTGAGGTACTGCGGCCATGGTGCCTGAACGTGGGTACCTGCTAGATGATTGACGTATGGCCAGCCGTGGCATTGTCCAATTGAATTCAGATGGGTTGACCCGCCATAAGGCAGTGGACCTACTGTAGGACTACCTTTCGGATCTCCAGAGCAATGATCGGGAGAAGAGGACTGGCATTGGAAGTTACTAGTAACCATTGAACCGGGAGAAAGGCCCTGGATGAAGAAGGAGCTCAGAGACTATCATCTGAAAGTCTGCTTGACTTGCTGAAAACTAACGGAGCGAAGGAAACTGCTTCCATTGTCGTCTCCATTTTTTCCTCAGAACCCTCCCAGCAAATCGAATGAAATGAGGGGATAAGTGATCAAGTGCGCGAGCTCCCTGTTGAAGGACCATGACCTTGTCTGGAGGGAGATTTACCACCCTTCTGGAGGAGTACCGGATCATCCTCAAAAAGGATATCTGCTGGGCTGGAAATGAGAAGTCTAGCCACCAGTCCAGGTAAGAGGGTATCGCAAGTGATATAGACGACTTAAGGTACCTTCACACGAAACGACTTTGTAACGATATCGCTAGCGATCCGTGACGTTGCAGCGTCCTCGCTAGCGATATCGTTTAGTTTGACACGCAGCAGCGATCAGGATCCTGCTGTGATGTCGCTGGTTGCTGAATAAAGTCCAGAACTTTATTTGGTCGTCCGATCGCCGTGTATCGTTGTGTTTGACAGCAAAAGCAACGATACCAGCGATATTTTACACTGGTAACCAGGGTAAACATCGGGTTACCAAGCGCAGGGCCGCGCTTAGTAACCCGATGTTTACCCTGGTTACCAGCGTAAAAGTAAAAAAAACAAACAGTACATACTCACCTGCGCGTCCCCCAGCGTCTGCTTCCTGACACTTACTGAGCGCCGGCCCTAAAGTGAAAGTGAAAGCACAGCGGTGACGTCACCGCTGTGCTGTTAGGGCCGGAGCTCAGTCAGTGTCAGGAAGCGGACGCTGGGGGACGCGCAGGTGAGTATGTACTGTTTGTTTTTTTTACTTTTACGCTGGTAACCAGGGTAAACATCGGGTTACTAAGCGCGGCCCTGCGCTTAGCAACCCGATGTTTACCCTGGTTACCCGGGGACCTCGGCATCGTTGGTCGCTGGAGAGCGGTCTGTGTGACAGCTCTCCAGCGATCAAACAGCAACGCTGCAGCGATCGGCATCGTTGTCGCTATCGCTGCAGCGTCGCTTCGTGTGAAGGTACCTTAAGCGTAGTCCTGCAAGGGCAGGTAAACAGTGGCCAAACAGGGCAGGACGACCACGCCTCTAGGTGCAAGAGGAACATGACAGCCGCCATGACCCTTGCGAACACTCTGGGTGCGGTAGCAAGGCCGAAGGACAATGTCGTGACTTAAATGCTGTTCACGAATGGAAAAGCGAAGGAATTTTTGAAGAAGGTAAGCATCACGAATGTCGATGGATGCCAGAAACTGCACCTTTTTCTGTTGAAGTAATGGCTGAGCGGAGGAACTCCATTCGAAGAAGAACCACCTTATGAAAGGTTGTTAGAAGTTTGAGGTCCGGGATCGGTCCTACTTCTCGTTCCCCTTTTAGGAACCAAGATCCCTTAGATCTAGACTGTCCTGGACAACCCTTTCACTGTTGGTCGGGGCTGTAGGAACGTACGATCCTTCGTTAATCTCCCGCTCAAAAGATTAGATTGACCAGCTGTACTGTCTTCAGGAAAGGGTTACTGGTGTGAATCAAAGTAGTTAAGGTCTCCGGGCAGGAGACCGTTGCTCTAGCAATCCATGCGGCGGCTAGGGAGGGTAGAGGGCTGGACCCGTAGCCGCAAAACGGAACAAACCAGATTTGCTATGTGACAGATCGTGGCATTTTTAATTGATGACACATCGGGCAGGGATACTGGTAGGTAAACCACAGGAGATTGTACCCGGTTAATCTGCCAAGTGGCAGAATGTGTGGCTGCTTCCAGCAGGTCATTGCAGAGTTAAAAATTAGGAACCCTCGATCCACCATCCTTTTAACAGGGAAGTGGAGAGGGAACATCCGCCTTCTTGCATCTTCTGTTAAATAGTGGTGATGCAGAGGGGGGTGCTCAGATGCCCGAAAAGGGTGCCTCTGTATATCCACAGAGTTCAGGTCTCCGGGTGGACAGGACAGGTTGTCTGGCGTTAGGCCTGGATGCAGAAGAGGATACCTGGAGGCGACACTCCGTGTGCCCATCTGTTGATGGTGTGGGGAGATCGGCGCCCTTTAAAGGGCCTGTCGCCCTTAAAAATCAGACCAGGCATGGCATCCCACTTAGAGGCTTCTGTCCAGTGAATCGCATATCCGGACTGGATGGCAAATGCTCTACGAGGGAGTTTAGTCTCCTTATGAGGGACACTGTGTAGTCTAGAGCAGGACCGGAGTCCTCGTCAATGTACAGAGATTGGATGATGATATAAATAGGCGAGTCATCCTTTACTGAAACTCTGGCAAGTCCAGGTCCAAGGCAATATCCGATCCGTGTTCAGAGTCTTGTCAGCAAATCCTTGGAGAGAGATCATGAAATGAGAACTTCCAGTTTGTAGATGCCTGTACGTTTCTAGAATACTCGCGGCCCCTGCTAGCCGACGGATCCCATGTTGGAGAGGGACCATGTATATCGGTCCTGTGAGCACTCCGAGCCACGGAGGGATCACGGAGGGATTCAATTTCTTGGTCAGAAAAACCATGGGTTGCGGCAGTGACGAAGTCCACTGAGGGAACTAGTTACACTGGGATAAACTGGGATCAGCGGCAGAGGACTCCTCATTTATGACCAGCTTCGGATTGGTCGTGTGCCTTTAAGACCAGGGAATACTGGTCGTGTGCCTTTAAGACCAGGGAATACTGGTCGTGTGCCTTTAAGACCAGGGAATACTGGTCGTGTGCCTTTAAGACCAGGGAATACAGGTCATGTGCCTTTAAGACCAGGGAATACTGGTCGTGTGCCTTTAAGACCAGGGAATACTGGTCATGTGCCTTTAAGACCAGGGAATACTGGTCACGTGCCTTTAAGACCAGGGAATACTGGTCACGTGCCTTTAAGACCAGGGAATACTGGTCACGTGCCTTTAAGAGCAGGGAATACTGGTCACGTGCCTTTAAGACCAGGGAATACTGGTCACGTGCCTTTAAGACCAGGGAATACTGGTCACGTGCCTTTAAGAGCAGGGAATACTGGTCACGTGCCTTTAAGAGCAGGGAATACTGGTCACGTGCCTTTAAGAGCAGGGAATACTGGTCACGTGCCTTTAAGACCAGGGAACACTGGTCAAGTGCCTTTAAGACCAGGAATACTGGTCATGCGGGTTTAGGTAAAATCTCGCAGCGAGCGAGAAGCGCCAATTCAGGGGGCGGAGCCACAGGCACGACGTGGGCCTAAGCCGGGGCCTAAATTTCTGCAGCCGGCGCCAGCGTAGAAGTGAGGGGCGTTGCTCGAGAAAATTGAGCGCTTCCGTGCCAGGCGAAAAGCGCCAGGAAAAAAGGCAGAGCCGCCTTAGGGCGCCACAGTGTGCTTCCGGGGTGCGGCCTACACATCGGACGAAGCCGGGGGCTAAATTTTGTAGCCAGCTGGAGCGTTACCTCAGGGAGGTGGGCCACAGGGAAGCCTGAGACTGCCTGTGAATATCCCGCTGCAGAAGCCCATCGCAGGCAGGATCCACTCACCAACGGTGCACGTCCCGGCATGGAGCCGCCACGGATGTCGGGTATTGCAGCGTGGACGGTGCAGGGATAGAGGGATAAACCTCAATCCATCATCCCTTTTGTTAGGGAGGTGGAGAGGAACCGTCCGCCTCCTTGTGCCATCCGCTTTCACAGAGGTGGGACAGTGGGGGCTGCTCGGACGCCATAGAGAGGGGCCTCTGTACATCCACAGAGTTCAGTCCGGGTGGACAGGGCCAGTTGTCCGGCTGTAGGCCTGGCGCCAGGAGAGGATACATGGAGGAGACACTCCATGTGGTCGCCTGCTGCTGGTGTGGGGAGATCGGGACCGTGAAGGCACTGTCGCCCCTGAAGTGAGCTGGGCGGGGCTCCGGCGGTTGGCGGGGGATTTCAACTGCGGCCTAGTCCGGCTGAAAAAGCCGGGGACTAAATTTATGGAGCCTGCCGGTGGAGTGCGTCGGCGGGCCGCGACGTAGCGCCGAATGATTGCAGCTGGCGTACCGGCCAGCGGCACCTCTCCCCAGGGACCAGGACCGCACCTTCCACGCAGGCAGCGTGAGGAAGGAAACTACTCACCACCACCGAGCAGAGATGCAGCCTCTATTGCGAGGGAATAAGCTCAATCGATCCTCCCTTGGCCGGGGGATAGAGTCTCTGTCCATTTTCATATGTGCCTGCCGCAGGGGACTTACGGCTACTGTGGGGACTACATGACGCCAACAGGTGAGGGCTTAATTGCCCGGGAGATGCACATAAGAGGTATACTCTATGTGCTCGCCATCTTACAGGGGGGAGATCGGGACCGTATAGGAACCGTCGCCCTAGCGTAAATTAGGCGTGCCCCAGTCATCGCAGGAAAGGTACGGGGAGGTATACTCGCTGTGCTTGCCTGTTGATGGTTCGGGGGAGAGCGGACCCTAGAAAGGAATCCGTCGCCCCCTTCACTCCGTTAATTAAAAAATAAAAATTTACAGAAAATAAAAATAAAAAATGTTGGGGTCTGAAAACAGACCCAAGTGCCTCCTACAGACACTAAGCAAGAACTGGTTGGCTGGGGGCCAGCAGGAGGGTGTATACTGCAGGGGAGGAGCTAACTTTCTTTGTATCACTTAGGCTTCTTTCACACTAGCATCGGGCTCGGCCCGTCGCAGTGCGTCGGGCCGACGTTCCCGACGCTAGCATTGTCTCCGCCGCACAACGGGGGCAGCGGATGCATTTTTCCAGCGCATCCGCTGCCCCATTGTGAGCTGCGGGGAAGCGCGGGGAGGTGGGGGCGGAGTTCCGGCCGCGCATGCGCGGTCGGAAAAAGCGGACCGTCATGAGCAAAAAACGTTACATGTAGCGTTTTTTGCTCCCGACGGTCCGCCACTGCACGATGCATCCGTCGCACGACGGGTGCGACGTGTGGCAATCCGTCACAATGCGTCGCTTAATGTTAATCAATGGCGAAAAAACGCATCATGCAAACACTTTTGCAGGATGCGTTTTTTCGGCAAAACGACGCATTGTGACGGAATGCAGTTAACGCTAGTGTGAAAGTAGCCTTAGTGTCCTCCTAGTGGCAAGCAGCATACACCCACGGTCTGTGTCCCCCAAAGAGGCGAAGGAGAAAGAATCTTTTAGTGTGTGACAGCACAAAACAGAAAAACAAATACATATAAATCTGGTACTGTTGTAATCGCGGGCTCTGGAAAAGTCCTATGGCTCTTCGCCCCCCAAAAGAGATTCAGCAAATTTGCGCAAATCCAAATGCCCCCTCCCTTCTGAGCCTAAACCACATTTAGCGTCCAGATGTATGGCAATTCGGAAAGCCTGTTTGACTGCATCCTTGGGCCTGATAACGCCACCTTTCCAGTGGTAGATGGTATCACTTTTCTTCCCCTATCGATGCATTCTTTACAATCCAGGTTACTCTATCAGGTCTTGTTTCATACATGAACGGACTCATGTTTTTAATTAGCTTTTTTGTTTTTTTCCTTCTGTATTTAACTAATCAACATTTCCATACATAATTTCTGTAAATCATTTATTGCTTGGTTTTTGACCCATAGTTTAGTTTATGTTGCTTTCATATTTTTATATTATATTCATTTTTTCATATTCACTATTAGGATATGATTGGTTTGGTGATTATGCCTACTAGGGATCAATGAGCTTTACCATAAATTCAGCTCATGTGATATATATTAATTATTTGCATCCTGTACATTATGTCTAACATGGTTAGGTGATTTTTATACACACTCACCTTATGTGACATATATTGTCCATCTATACATTGCATTAACCTACTGCATGTACTTTTTTTTTTTTTTTAAACTACCGTATATACTCGTGTATAAGCTGCGATTTTCAGCACATTTTTTTGTGCTGAAAATGCCCCCCTCGGCTTATACACGAGTCATTGGCCAGCGGCAGGAGCCTGTTAACAGAAGACATCATACTCCCCCTCCACGCGCCGTCGCTGCATCTCCATCCCGGCGGCTCTTCCTGTGCTGAGCAGTCACATGGTACCGCTCATTAAGGTAATTAATATGCACACGTCTCCACTCCCATAGGAATGAATCGTATATTCATTACCTTAATAAGCAGTACCACGTGACCGCTCAGCACAGGAAGAGGTGCCACACTGGGACAACGGAGATGCAGCGACGGCGCAGGGAGGGCGAGTAGGACGAGGGAAGGGGGAGTGAGCCATGCATGCAACGATGGTACGGGGGGTGAGCCATGTGGGACTGGGGGAGCCATGCATACAACAGGGGGAGCCCCACATACCAGGACAGGAAGGAGCCACACATAGCAGGACAGGACAGGGGAGCCACACATACCAGGACAGGATAGGGGAGCCACATATACCAGGACAGGACGGGGGAGAGCCATATACCAGAACAGGACGGGGGAGCCACACATAGCAGGACAGTGACGGGGGGAGCCACACATAGCAGGACAGCGACGGGGGGAGCCACACATAGCAGGACAGCGACGGGGGGAGCCACACATAGCAGGACAGCGACGGGGGGAGCCACACTTAGGACAGCGATGGGGCAAGCCACGCATACCAGGACAGGGATGAGGGGACAATGCATACCTGGCTTATACTCGAGTCAATAAGCTTACCCAGTTTTCCGTGGCAAAATTAGGTGCCTCGGGGCTTATACTCAAGTATATACGGTATTCCTTATTGTTATATTATCATTGAACATGGTTTGTTTTTATTGCTAGTGCTTTGCATATCTAGCACTAAGCACTTTATTTGTGTTTTTACTATTTTTGTGCTATTGGTTAACCAGGTGATTGTTTAATAGGGCAGAATTAAAACTCTATTATGGGTTTATGTGATTAACAGCCATTTGGTTTATGTTTATTGTACATGAAACCAATGTCTTTGGTTATTATGGGTTTATGTGATTAACAGCCATTTGGTTTATGTTTATTGTACATGAAACCAATGTCTTTGGTTTTATGTACAATAAACATTATTTTGGATGGTCCTTTTTGCATACCACTTCTCTTTATTTTCATGCAGTTGGTCAGGTTGATCCCATTGTATAGAGTGGTGCCATTTATTAACCAGTTGTATGGTCAGATGAATGAATGGTGTCATTCATAGTTACCACCTCGCACATAAAAAACAAGACTTCATGGCTATGTGGAAGGAAAAATAAATAAAAGTTCTGGCTCTTAGAAGGACGTGATGATAAAAAAAAGGTGCAAAAAACTAAAACTAAAGCGCAAAAAAAAAAAAGATAAATAGGGTGGTTGGGCTGGGTTGAAACAAGGGCATTTCAAAGACCAGGTAGTAAAATAGTGTGACTGAGAAGAAACTATTTCCACCGCTTGATGAGTTATACTCTAAATGATTACGTACCTCCTTTGTTTTAAGAGGTATGTCTCCCAGATAAACTTTGTACATTTTGCTGATAATGGCCGGATCGTTCCAATCAATTAAGCTTCAAGGTAAAGAAGATTAAATTAATAAACTAATACAAAAATAATGTTAATATATACACAAAAGGGTCGCCGTTGGTTAAGATGCATTCAGAATATAAGGGAAGTGCATAACAAATATCCAAGATCAAGTTTCTGAAAGGAGACCTGTGATGGAGGATGTTCCTAGGAGACACTTTGCTGTTTGCATCTCACCTCTGCTTACTCTTCAGCTCCAGATCTGCAGCAGTGGCCACGCCATGCCTAGTGTCACTGGAGGCGATGACCAGATGGATAACAGCTTCCAGCTCCGGCACCTGTTCTGCCTCTACAAACTTCACTATCCCAAGCTTACACTGCAGGAACAGAATGGTAGCTTACATCACCGGAAGGAGGATTAAAGCAACACACATCAACTACCATTATTAGATCATCCATGCAAAAACGGGAAAGCCAGATGTGACCACCCTTCTCTTTCCTTGCATTGTCCTGCCAATCTGTTAGTGATAACCATAGAGGTCTGCAGGAGACCTCTGGTTGTCATGCCGACCCACCGGTGACTCGCGATCACGTGATGGGGTCACCGATGGGCAGTATTCCCAGTGCGATTGCCGGAAGCACGCGTTAAATGTCGCTGTCAGAGTTTAACAGCGGCATTTAATGGGTTAACAGTTGCGGGTGGATTGCGATTCCACCAGCGGCTATTCTGGGCACATGTCAGCTGTTCAAAACTCAGCGTCGGAGCCCACATCAAAAGGGAAGACACGACATGCGCAGAACTGGTACGGCGCATGTCGTGAAGGGATTAAACATTCGGCGAGACCAATGCAAAAAAGTTACAGTTTTGTGAAAACAGACATTTTGTAAGTTTTTGCACAAGTTGCAACTATATAAAGCTCAGGTTACACTGACGAAAATATGCAGGTCATAGTACAGCACTGTAATATCAAGTACCAGTATTAGACCCAAATTGTGCCATATTAGTTCAGTCTGTGCACATGACATATTCTTAACAATATGTGGTTACTTTAAGTACCTGCTCTAGTTGCTCTGCTGTCCATGGATTGTCTCCCACCACTCGCTTTGCAGCATAGAAGCTTAAGCCAGGTGGAGGCTGAGGAATTCCCACGCCACCTGTACCCCCTGATGAGGAGCCTTGACCAGAGGGTGCACTCTGGCGATTCTGGGGTTCATTCAACACAAATCTAGGAAAAATCAAGAATTTAGTGTGGCATTAGCTATGCTTAGAGTGCAGTAAGTCCAATGGGTAAAAGATGATCTTTATGTGCCAAACAACAACTGGAGAAATATTTTACCCGTAAGGCATCAGGAGAACATCCAACATAAAGTCCAAAAGCAGCTGAACAGTCTTTGGTTTTTCTGCAAGGTTAAATATTGTTGTGGACTTGGAGGATTCGCTTGAATACTTCATATGATAGAGGGCTGGTATCAGGAGATGGATTAAACTGTAAAAGATTTCAAAGAAATAAAGAAAAAAAATAAGCTAAAAAATCTATTATGTAATGTATTGTCAACAAGAGCTTAATAATCTAAACCTCATGTAAAAATGTTAACAGTATGCTGGCTAACAGGGTGTGTTCACTACTGAACAACCTCTTAAATGCTAATGGGCTGGCCCAGTACTTTATATTGATGGCCTACTCTTTAGATAGGTCATCAATATCAGATTGGTGGAGGTGCAACACCTGGCAACCTTGCTGATCATCTGTTCCTGGCTATGGCAGTGGCCGGATATGCTCAGTTGTGTAGCGGAACTACACTGCTTGGTCAACTGTGTACTCCAGATCCATGCCTACTGATCTGAATAAAATTTGGTCTGCAGTACTCTGGGTATTGCCGATCCAGGCCTAATCATTTAGATAAGGACAGATCTGCGGTACCCAGGAGCAACCACTACAAAGTTGACGGAGATGTGTAGTTCCGCTCCGTAACTGAGAACATCTGGCTGACGGTGGCACCATGAACAACCGATTTGCCGATGTTGAACCCCATCAATCTGATATTGATTACATATACTAAGAAAAGGCCATCAGTATGAACTCCTATAAACATCTTTAAATCTGAAAACTTTTCAATATATAAAAAATAAGATTTAATCATACATTAATACATTATAGCCATCAACAAACTATTAGTATTTACTGTAATGGTGTCAATTCACCTTCATCCTCTAATATTATACTGAGGAGTCAAATAAATGTTTCTATTGCAGGTTCCTGTAAATGGCTGTCTTAAGATTGGAGAAGCTCTCCAATGTTCTGATAATAAGAATTTAGTGCAGAACTTCTAATTCTGTAACGTTACACAAGATTACAGAAGTAGACAAGCAGAGCTAAAACCTAGCATACCTGTCTTGCTGGGGTTGAGGCTTGCCTTCCATAGCAGTTAGGAGACTTGGTGCTAGTTCACACTGCTTCTCCATCGGCAGGCGGGGGTATCCCATTTTTATGTAGATTATTGTAAAGTTCTAAAAAGAAATATACGCAAACAAATCTTTTGTTAGCCTGTAAATCTACAATATAATGTGCTTTTCAGGAGACAATGCAACATTTGATTTGTACAATTATATTAAGAAATGATAACCCTGCTAACTTTTTATTAAAAAAAAAGTTGTCACTGCTCTTTCCACATTTCATTAAAAGCTTTGCCAAATGAGAACTATGCAATGTTCCATCCAGATATTCCAAAATGGTTTTCATTACTGATGATCCAGTAATGTGCAGGCTTAACGCCTGTGTAACGTCATCTGTACTTTACGGTATGAGAAAACTGAATTCGCCCGTTGTCTTGTAATAGGATGTCACTATTCTAACAAGTCAATTCAAGAATTTTTTTCCCTCCTAATTATTCCATGATCAACTAGGAGTGGTGTTATTAAAAAGTAGAATCATTTAAGAAATGCAGCAACTCAGCCACAAAGTGCAGAATGTTAGGCTAGATTTACATAGACCGCAATGCACGGATTGGCCGAGGGACTCCTGACCGGAACTTGACAGCCTAATATATACCCGTGGCCAATCAGTAGCTCTTAGGGCTGAACTAGAACAGCAATGAGTCAGGACCACTTGCCCAACATCAATGTCTGACCTCACAAATGCTTCAAAATTTTGTTCTTCACGGAAAAGAAGTGTGGAAGCTGTTATGGTGGCAAAATGGGGACTAATCTCCATATTAATTTTCATGCATTTAGAAAATGTGGTCTTAAAAGATCCTGTAGCCGTAATCTATATTGTAGTTGTCCCAATCTATTTACTTGTAGATTTGTGGTTTATGTACAATGGTAATAAATGTGATTACTTGTCTTTCCAATTGACAGTCGAACAAAAATTGTTAAAATGTTCTTTACCCTTACTAACCCCCCCAAAAACAAAACTGATTGATATAATTTGATTGTTATAACCATACAACCCCTTTAATTCTCACAACAAACACTCTGTATATACCCACCGTGACAAAAGAGACAGCAGCTGGGTCCTGGTACTGGACTAAAAGGGTCTCCACAGGCAACTGTATTTTTGACCGACTCTTTATCCTTTTATTCAAATGAACAAGTAACTCCATAACCTAGGAAAATGAAGAAATAGAAGAAGGTTGGCTTTCTTACTGCAAGTATAATGCAATTAAAGGGGTTGTCTGAACTTTAACATTGATGGCACTCCTTAGGATAGGTCATCAATGTCTGATCGGTGGCTGTGCGATATCTGGCACCTCCACTGATCAGCTGTCCCCAGTATTGGCTGGAACTGCTCAGTTACAGAGCAGCATAAGATAGCCCTGTTGACGGAATAGTGGCAGCGGCAGAGTATTGCAAGTCCACCCCCTATTCATTTGTGTTGGGGCAGAAGTGCAGTACCTCGCAGTGGCCACTATACAGTCAACGGAGCTGTGATGTGGAGCTCCGTAACTGAGCAGTTCCGGCTGCTGCCAAAACTGGAAACAGCTCATCAGCAGAGGTGTTGGGTATCACATGTTAAATGTCAGGACAACCCCTTTAATTTACAAATAAATCATACATTTTATACCTGCATCATACATTCAAGGCTTCCTGTAAGGGCTCTCTCACATGTCCTGATGTTTCCGCTACTGGAAAAACCAGTACCGGAGATATCTGTGTCCATGTGTATGTGTGTTTAATACCTGTGGCAATACATCAGTATCACACGTACCGGAACCTGGAAATCAGCTGTACTGTTCGCGCTGTTCCCTGGCGCTGGGTGCTGAAAACAGCTCTCATTACTGTCCCCTGCTTGCGCTTCGATCAGCGCTAGCAGGGGACAATGTAGAGAGTTGTATTCAACTATTAACAGCGAGAGCAGGCAGTGGCTGATGGAAATATTCATCAGCCGCCGCTTGCACTATAAATAAAAAAAAATGATGTGGGGCTCCCTGTATTTTTGATGACCAGCCAAGCAAAACTGACAGCTGATGGCTGCAACCCTCAGCTCTCAGCTTTAGCAAGGCTGGTTATCAAGAATAGGAGTCCCCACGCTATATTTTTAAATTATTTAAATAAATAATTATTTTAAAAAACAGCGTGAGGCCCCCCATTTTTGACAACCAACCAAGCTAAAGCAGGCAGCTGGGGGCTGGTATTTTCAGGCTGGTAAGGGGCCATGGATACTGCCCCCTTCCAGCCTAAAAATAGGAGCCTGCAGTCACCCCAGAAAAGGCATATTTATAAGATGCGCCAATTCTGGTGCTTTGCCCGGCTCTTCTCACTTGCCCTGTGGTGGTGGCAAGTGGGGTTCATATTTGTTGCGTTAATGTCACCTTAGTATTGTCCACTGACATCAAGACCACGGATTAGTAATGGAGAGGCATCTATAAAAGACGCCTGTCCATTACTGATCCTATAGTTATATTGTAAATAAACACACCGCCAGAATAAAGTCCTTTATTTGAAATAAAAACAAAACACACTTTTCATTTTTTAGTTAAAAATAACAAATACAGTTATAGTCACCAAAGATCAATTCCACTGAAGCCATGGTCTCTTGTAAAAAAAAAAAACAAACAACCATATGCCTCACCTGTCCGTCTTTCTGTTACATGCTGTGATCCATGTTTGGGGATAAACAGTTTTCAACCTGGAGGGTGCAAAGATGCAACCGTCTAGGCTGAGAACTACTGGGTAATGAGCTGCTGCAAGCGCAGAATCAGTGACCAGCGGTGACATCATCATGGTTACCACAGGTCACTGAGGATGTGTTCCCAGCCGGGCTGAACTGTGGAGACCTCAGCACCGTGAGAAAAAGTCTCACGGTGCAGCGCTCAGCAGTTCTGCTCAGTGAGTTCACAGAGTTGAACTGCGGTGAACTCACTGAACTGAATGCTGACTCTTTCTCATGGTGCTGAGGTTACCGCAGTTCATCCCGGCTGGGAACGCAGACTCAGTGGCTTCACCGCTTGTCACAGATGCTGCGCTTGCAGCAGTTCATTCCCCTGTGGTTCTCAGCCTGGATGGTCAAATCTTGGCTCCGTTCAAGTTGAAAACTGTTTATCCCCAGACATGGTTTACGACTTGGGAGAGAATGACAAACAGGTGAGGGATATGGTTGTTTTTAATTTTTGTTTTATTATAGGAGACGAGATGCTTCAGTGGAATGGGTGTTCGTTAAGTATATCTTTTTGTTATTTTCAAATAAAAAAGGAAGTGTTTTGTTTTTATTTCAAATAAAGGACTTTATTCTGTCTGTGTGTTTATTTACCATACAACTGTAGGATTAATAATGGATAGGTGTCTTAGGCTACTTTCACACTAGCGTTTTTTGCAATACGTCGCAATGCGTCGTTTTGGCGAAAAAACGCATCCTGCAAAAGTGCTTGCAGGATGCGTTTTTTCCCCATTGACTAACATTACCGACACATTTGCGACGCATTGCCACACGTCGCAACCGTCGAGCGACGGTTGCGCCATGTTGTGGCGGACCGTCGGCTGCAAAAAAAGTTACATGTAACGTTTTTTGCTGCCGCCCCCACCTCCCCGCACCTCACAATGGGGCAGCGGATTCGTGGAAAATCAGCATCCGCTGCACCCGTTGTGCGGCGCAAACAACGCTAGCGTCGGTACGTCGGCCCGACGCTCTGCGACGGGCCGAGTACAACGCTAGTGTGAAAGAAGCCTAACAGACACCTCTGCATTACTAATCCGTGGGCTTGATGTCACTGGCAATATAAAGGTAACATCAACCCCACAAATATGAACCCCACTTGCCACAGGACAAGTGGGAAGAGCCAGGCAAAGAACCAGAATTGGCCCATCTAATAGATGCCTCCAGCTGTCTGCTTTACCTTGGCATGTTGTCAAAAATGGGGGGGATCCCGCGCCATTTTTAAAATTATTAAATAATTCAAAAATATAGCATGGGGACCCCTCTATTCATGATAACCAGCCTTGCTAAATCAGACAGCTGAGGGTTGCAGCCTGCAGCTGTCAGTTTTGCCTGGCTGGTTTTCAACAATATAGGGGAACTCCACGCCATTTTTTAAATTATTTATTTATATCAGAGGCGGCACCTGATGAATTCTCCCATCAGCCGCCGCCTACTCTCGCTGTTAAAACTTGAATACAACTCTCAATATTGCCCTATGCTAGCGCTAATGGCAGGCAGGGCAGGGGACAGTGATGTGAGCTGTCCTCAGCACCCGTCTCCAGGAAAAAGCACAAACAGTACCACTGATTCCCAGGCACCGGTATGTGTCACACTGATGACACACGGATGTCATCTGTGATTAATCAGTGTGAACGACGTTTTGCAGCCCATGCTGCTGTTGAAAAAAAACCAGACATGTCAGCGTGTTTTGCCCATGGACACACGGTTTGTGGAAACAGACATATGCACAGACCCATTCTCTTGAATGGGTGTGTGTGTCTTCGGTACATGTGAAAACTGTCACCACATGTACCGGAATCACTGACGTCTGAAAGAGCCCTAATGGAAGGAAAATAAGAGTGCAGCTCTATTCCCATCCAGTACAGGACACAACAGCATAGATCACAACACAATCTCATCTAATCATCCTTTGTGATTGACTAGCTTATATTCCACTAAATTTGAAGCTTGTTTTTCAAAATGGTACAGAGTATAATTTTAAAGGGATTGTCCACGCTATCATTTTTTTTTTTAAGAAAAGGGTTAGTAAGTGCTACAAAATTATGTCCCTAATACATATGCATTACAGCTTCTCCTTGTGAACTTGTTAGTGCTGCCTATCTGCCAGACTGCACAACTCTCCTCTTTCCAAAATAGCTGCCAGGAGAAGGGGGAGCATTTGACCAGACCTGTTCACCGGTCCACTCCAACTGAAAAACAGTATACATGGGAAAGCTGGTATGTAATTGGACTAATTGATGGGCAGATCTGGCATTAAGCTTTTTTTTTTATCAATTTCCATATTCAGAACAGGAGAGCTGTGCAGTCAGTGAGTAGGGAGGAGAACCAGTAAGGGCCTGTGCACAGGGTGCAGATTTATCACAAAACGTGAAGGGTTTCCTGATGCCAGCAAAGTGAATCAGAATCTTCGTCTAATGCACACATTGCTTATTTTTAACTTGCAGATTTAAATATAAAGCCCGTGAGTGGGAAAAGTCTGAATCAAAAACGCTTGTAAAAACACAATAAAAAAAAGCACCAATTTTACACAGTGTTTTCCTGCCAAGAAATGCAGAAATTCTGCAGAAATTTTTACACCACTTAAAGTGTGCACATAGCCTAATACTTATATATTGGTAAGTGCTAAATTATCTTGTCCCCAACACATCTGTCACAGGGGTATTCCCATCTACAAGATCAGATCCCAATTTGTAGAAGGTGTAATAATATTAGCAAATGTACTAATGTAGAATAGTTTTTCTGGTTCGCTTTGTCTCCCTTTCTCATGTGCAGGCATTGCAGGACCTTAGGTATCCATGGTTATGACCACAAGCAACTAGCTGTCACTCTATCAGTGGTCGTAACCATGGATATCTAAGGTCCTGCAATGCCTGCACATGAGAAAAGAGACAAAGCGAATCAGAAAAACTATACTAATTGGAGGTATTTGCTAATATAATTATTATTACACCAACTACACATTGGGATAGGATCTTGGGAGATGGGAATAGTCCTTTAACATAAAAATAGCATGCACATACCCTTTAAATTGAAGCAGTTTAACCACATGAACCTGATCTTAGAACCCCATAAGAAACTAGTATGCTAAGAACAGCCAGTCCTATACAAAACATTTACCTTCTTGCGTACTCCTTCCTGAGCACTGGAGAGTTTGAGAAGAACGGGAGGCAAGAATTTGGAAATTATACTCTGTAGTTGCTCATCTGTCTCTGCATGGCCAAGGCGTAAAAAGACACGTTCAAGCTGATCTGTAAAAAATAAAAAACATAATAAAATAAACTAGGACACTGAAGAAGTCTACTTCACAACAGATCACAGATCTACATTAAAGAAACCTTCCATCAGATTGAAGCGGTTATTTTCCCATGGCAGATTGGCAACCAGAAGAAGTGATCTATCGGTTGCAGGCTTCGCAGCACTAGCTTTTATATACGAGTCCTCTGATGTTTCAGCATGACATAAGGCGCTGAACTGTAGAAATAAACTTTCACATATTGGCAGCCAATGCGTACACAGGTCATCTGTGACAAATCTCACCGACGCTAACTTCAGTCCAAACAATGCTATAAGCTTTATCGGTGAAGCAACTATCAGGTTCCCAGCCTTAATATAGTGGCATGCTGTATTTCTGTATTTTATGAACATACTAACACCACAATGTATGAAGAAAAAAGTTAAATGGGTAGTCTGAAAGCAAAAGTAATTCTTATACTAAATGTCTATTTAATAATCACTTTTCTAATGTAATTCAATTAACAATTCTCTACCATCTCCATTCTACTCTAACCTCTTGCCTGTTTGTTTGTTTTTTAACATCAGATGACTGTATGTTTGAGAATCCCCAGTGCATACTTGGATACTCAAACAAGATGTCATCAGGAGGCCGGAGCTGCAGTCACTGCCACAGCTGCTGTCCCCACGCTGAAACAAAGTGTCATCAGTAACAGCCATTTCAGGGGCTAAGCTAGCCACCGCTCTACTGAGTATGCGCGGGCTGTCAATTGGCAATGCACTCATGTCAGCTGTAAAGAAAATCGACAAGCTGGCACCGAAGAGGAGAGAATGGCAAGCAGGGAGAACAAACACCAGCTACACCCCCAAAACATCCATCACATCTCCCTGAAACAGGATGTCATTAGTGAAGTCTGTTTCCAGAGAAGGACCGGTATCCGTTCTCCCTGCTTGCCACATTCTCTCCTTACAGTGTGCTCTATTGCTGGTTTGCTGAAAACAAAGTAACTGAGGGAACGACCTGATCAATTGGGATCACCCAAGCACATACTTAATGAATAAAATGCTAAGATCGAAAAAAAACTAAAATTGGCGTGTGCATATGTATTCACCCCTTTTGCTATGTAGCCCCTACAATTTCTGGTGAAAGCAGTTACTTTCATAAGCCATAAAAACTCCAAATATATGGAGGAAAATGATGTGGACACACGAGACCAAAATTTAACTTTTTGGCCACCAAAGTAAACGCTGTCTGTCGCCAAAGCAACACCGCTCATCACCCCAAGAACACTATTCCCACAGTGAAACATAGTGGTGGCAGCATCAGGCTGTGGGGATGTTTTTCAGCAGCAGGGATAGGGAAAACAGTCTGAGTCGAAGGTAAGAAGGATGGTGCAAAATACAGGAAAATACTAGAGCTAAACAAAAACGGTTTCAGTCTATCAATGATCTGAGACTGGGATGGAGGTTCACCTTCCAACGGGTCATTCCATGTCAAGTGAACCAATGATTTTTACCACTATATTTTTAATTCTTTTGAGATTTTGTTATTTGGTAATAGTGTGTCAGAGAATGCAAAATGTGAAGGAAAAAAAAAATTCTAGATTTTTTTTTTATTTTTTATTGATTTTCAAAGTTCGGAAAAAGTGCGAATTTCGGTGTTGCCTGCCTTTACATTTCTCCCCATAACTCAGGCTAGAAAAGAGATAGAGAAACAAAATAAACACCATTCTACTCAGAACTGTACAGGCTTTCACTTGATATGTCACAAGAGTATCTTTGATAATATTTTACCTATGCGAACGCAAGCGCAAAACTTTAAAACGCATTTCCGAAAAAAACGTTTAATTTAAAAATTTCAAAAACTGCACATGTGCCTGCTATGCTCCTATTCACATCTGTACCAAAACACAAGCTGGGATCATGATGGGATCATATTTTAAAAAATAAAACTATTACAGTGTCAGTTCAAAAATCTTGATTTCAGGTCTGTTCAGCCTGTGGTGTAGAAGTGTGGGGTCCATATTTACCAAATAATCCATGATTGCTAGATATTACTGTATTATTTTATTATGTTAGAGCTTAGAAGCAGGAGAGGACAGAGGAGAAGCTTTGTTAGGGCTGAGGATGACCAGGGGTAGACGGTGAATGCAGAGCAGATGACAGGCCGGCAGCTCGGGCCTCCACAGGCCGTATTCACGCCAAATCTTAACACCCAGGAAACTCCTCAAATGGAGGGAGAAAAATACTCCTAACATCCAGTTCATGTATTGTACGAACCAGGACTACGAAGAGGAGGAGAGTTTGTGAGAACATCGGTTACAGGAAGCAGAACCCATCACAGGGACTCAGCAATACCGGACTGTCATCCCATGTAGTGGAAATAAAGACAGTGACGTCCATGAAGTGCTAGAAGGCGGCACAAGATCGGCAATGGATGACACAACTGGTGATGTGACCTGTGAATATGATTAGCGCTGACGGCTACTGGACTCTCCAAAGATTGTGAAAATGAAGACGTAGAAGTGACTTTTCTGCACCTTCTGGTCCAGCGCCGTCCTATGTCTATCCAAGAAAATCAGACATTGTAAAAGTGAACAAAAATCAGATATAACGGAGGTGGAGCCGAGCACCATGACAGCCGCACATACTCTGACACAGAAGGAGACGGCCATTGCTAGTTAGCGCTTATGGGCAAGATGACATTTCACCCACTAGAAGGGACACATTGATGATCACAGGCCAGTGTAAAAACCTACTATTAATTGTTTGATTAGTTCATATTTTATAGAACGAGGATTTAACTACTGGACTATTCTTCTTAAACACTTCAGAAATGACATGTTTAGTGATATAGTAGAAAAAAAATTGTTACATGTATAAATAGGTGGTAGAAATATTGGTTCTTTTAATCTTGTTTTTAACATATAATTAGGACGAGACTGTATTTAGAAAATCACACTTGAGGATGTGATCACCTTTTTTCTTTTGGCTTGTTCAATGAATTCAGGTTGAAAATGCTGAGCAAGTTGTTACGATGATTAAGATGCATTTATTCTGGCACTTCAGTAGTTGTTTTTTGTGTTTCTTTATTGTTACATATAAATGTTGAATTCAATAAGTTGTAATTTGAAAAGAAAAAAGGAAGAAACTCACACAAACATAAAATCAGATGATTCAAGGCTTAAAAAAAAAATACAAATGTGATAGATCCCAAGTTGAATCCCTGTACAAATATAAACAAGGACACAAGTAACACACATGCATGTTTTCACAATTTTAGAAGCTACGCTTTTTTTCACAATTGTGCATCAACATTTTTAATTTGATTTCTCCAAAACAAAATATAAAGAAACATAGTCTTGTGACATATCAAATGAAAGCCGGTACCGTTCTGAGAAAAATGATGCCTCTCCCACCTCTTTATCTTAATTCTAGCCCGAGATATGATAAAAAATGTAAAGCCATACCAGGCCAAAATCCATGCTTTTTCAAAACTTTAAAAATCTGTAAAAAATTAACTGATGAAGAAAAAAATTCTAAACTTTTAATTTGTAATTAACTAAAGTTGTACTTCATAAAAACAAAAAATAAAAAAAATCTAAAGACGTCAGGTAAAAAAAATATTCATATTTGGATCACTTGATATGGAATGACCCCAACAGGACAATGACCCAAAACATACTGCTAATGCACAAATGTCAAATTCTGGCCCGTGGGCCAAACATGGCCCGCAGGGGGATTACATTTGGCCCACGAGGAAATACCCAATGAGTGATTACATTTAGCCTGTGAGGATGCGCTGGTCAGGTGATCCGACTCTTGGCTCGCTATATGCGGTCAGGGATTTGAGACTCGTGGCTGCATCATCAGCTGTGATGTGAATTTTTGTAACATATACTACTTCATGATTGTGCCAAAATCAATAGCAGGTGAAGAATTGTTTTTTTAATTCTTTACGCTGTTTCTCATGTGGTACAATTGATTAGATGACTTTATCCTTCGGGTCGGTGCAATTACAGCGATACCAGATTTATACTAGGTCACACACTAAAAGATTCTTTTTTTTTTTGTTGCAAAAAATAGTTTTTACATTGCCATATTTTGAGAGCTCTAATTTTTCCATATTTCGCCCGACAGTCATGTATGCGCTTTTTTTTTTTTGTGGGACGGGTTGTCATTTTTATTGGTACCATTTTCGGGCACATGACATTTTTTGATCGCTTTGTATTCTGATTTTTGGGAGACAGAGTGAACAAAAAACAGCAAGACAAGATGACGTTTTCAGAGATATCATTTTTATTTACATTCGTCATTTTAATCGCGTTTTATTCCACTTTTTGTTCAGCAGTGTAATGATAAAGCATTGTTTTATGCCTAGTTTATTTATTTTTTGTTTACAGTGTTCGCTAAAGTGATTAACTAGTGGGTCGCGTCGTTCTGGATGTGACAATACAAAATGTGTACTTTTTTGTTTTGTTTTTTCATAAAAATATTTATGTGTACAATATATTTTTTACTATTTTGCGATTGTAAAAATAAATAAATATATACTTTTATTCACTTTGTTTTTACTTTGTCCCACAATGGGACTTTCACTTTTTCCAGTCTGATCACTTATAAAGCATAGCAAAGCAGGAGCTTTGCTATGCTGTACAAACTATCAGCTGACAGACAGACTTGCTAAAACACCATGATCGAGAATGGTGTAGCCAGTTTGCTAGCTCTGGTGACCCGGATGTTGTCATGACGACATCAGGTCACCATCGCCATGATTAGGCCCCTGAAATGACCTCGCGGGAGCATCGATCGGAGGGCAGAGTATGCTTCCTCACTCTGCACACCTGCTAAATTCTGCAGCATTTAGCGGGATAAAGTGCTGGGAACAGTGCGGGCACCACTCCTGGCACTGAGTGCCGGGTGTCTGAAGCAGCTCACACCCGGCGGTGATCGTCTGTGCAGCCTCCTTTGCGCTGGAGATCGCCATGACGTATATATACTGCATCTGTCGGGAAGTACTTCCTGGTCATGACGTATACATATACTGCAAATGTCCGGAAGGGTTTAAAGGGGTTATACAGGACTTTTTATTTCTATAGGGCTAAGCAGTTATCGTCAGGTAGTTAATATCTACCTGCTTGTTCTCCCATGCGACGATCTCTCACGGCTCACAGCAGTCATGTAACACTCCTACTGGCGATTCTCCTGCTTCCTGTGAGATTACGTCGACAGGGCATTTCCTTCTCTTCCACTCTGCTGATGGGTTGTCATTAGTATTTTTGAAATAGTATTTCATCAGTATTTGTATGCCAAAACCAGGAATGTCTCAAGAACACAGAACAGGTGTCAACCTTTCAATTTTAGTTTTCCAAGCTCTACTCCTGGCTTTGGCATGCCAAATACTAATCAAATACTGAAGTGCCAAATAAGTCCTTAGGCAGCTGAGAGATGGCTGTCAATCAACATGATGTTCCGTCGACTAAGAAGAGTGGAAAAGGAGGAACTGATCTGTCAACGTAAGGTTACAGTAAGCGGGAGAATTGCTGCTCCGGCCACCAGGTGACCGCTGTGAGCCAAGAGAGATTGTCGCACGACAGAAGAGGCAAAGCGGTTAGCAACTACCTGTAGATAACAGCCTTAAATGACACAGACATTAGACAAAAGAAATGGCAGTTACCAGTTGTTGTCAATGTATTCATTTTGAGGGGGAATAACTGGGGAGCAGCATGAGATCTGGGTCAGATGAACATATGAGAAATCGATTTTCATCCAGAAATGGTCTGATGCCATTAGTGTATCCGTATTTTACATCACTTTGGATGTGTCGTCACACAGATTCCCAGACACATATCTGCATAGCAATGTGACCCAAGAGAATCACACAGAATCACTGCGGATTTAATCTAGAGATCTGCACAGGAGAAAGCCACCGCAGATCATAGGACCAGGCAAGAGGAGCATTTTTTCCGAACCTCATCCAAATTCTGACTTTTTTTTCTGCCTGAAAATTGACATTTTTTAAATCTACAGCAAGACAATGTGTCGTAGTTTTTCACTGCATTCACTCCTTTCAATGTGACGAACGAAATGTGCCTCCGAACCTGCCTATAACACAGATGGCAAGGTGTACTGTATGCAGGGAGAGCCAGAGCAGCCACTGCCAGGTGCATTATGTGAGGAGCTGGCTTCTGGGGAAGAATCGCTTCAGAATATGCCGTCTGATGACATATCCATCATGGTGTTGTGGCAGTAAACATGTAAAATATGACAGCAATATATAATATTTACTATTAATATTGTGTATTTAGTGTAAGGTTTCCCATTATGGATATTTATGACAGATCTGATTGTCTTAAAAATCAAGGTACTATTTGGGGTACAAGGGGCCCGCGCCTTTTGGTTTACTGGTAACAGGTGGCTATTCATTCCCTGTACACCTCTGCGCAGGAGTACGAGCCACCTTTGGCTGCCCTGACATGTGTCTATCAGTGGATCACACAGATCATTAGTGGGAGACCCCTGTAACATGTGGGAGAAGCATCAGTGACTAGTTGCTATGATGGCATGAGCCAGTGCCATGGAGGCAGGGACCAGTGCCATGGAGGCAGGGACCAGTGCAATGGAGGCAGGGACCAGTGCCATGGAGGCAGGGACCAGTGACATGGAGGCAGGAGCCAGTGCCATGGAGGCCGGAGCCAGTGCCATGGAGGCCGGAGCCAGTGCCATGGAGGCCGGAGCCAGTGCCATGGAGGCCGGAGCCAGTGCCATGGAGGCAGGAGCCAGTGCCATGGAGGCAGGAGCCAGTGCCATGGAGGCAGGAGCCAGTGTCATGGAGGCAGGGACCAGGGCCATGGAGGCAGGGACCAGTGCCATGGAGGCAGGGGCCAGTGTCATGGAGGCAGGGACCAGGGCCATGGAGGCAGGGACCAGTGCCATGGAGGCAGGGGCCAGTGCCATGGAGGCAGGGGCCAGTGCCATGGAGGCAGGGGCCAGTGCCATGGAGGCAGGGGCCAGTGCCATGGAGGCAGGGGCCAGTGTCATGGAGGCAGGGGCCAGTGCCATGGAGGCAGGGGCCAGGGCCATGGAGGCAGGGTCCAGGGCCATGGAGGCAGGGACCAGGGCCATGGAGGCAGGGACCAGGGCCATGGAGGCAGGGACCAGGGCCATGGAGGCAGGGACCAGTGCCATGGAGGCAGGGACCAGTGCCATGGAGGCAGGGACCAGTGCCATGGAGGCAGGGACCAGTGCCATGGAGGCAGGGACCAGTGCTATGGAGGCAGGGACCAGTGCTATGGAGGCAGGGGCCAGTGCCATGGAGGCAGGGACCAGTGCTATGGAGGCAGGGACCAGTGCTATGGAGGCAGGGGCCAGTGCCATGGAGGCAGGGACTAGCTCCAGATTTGCTTTCACTTCCAGCCTATGACTGTGCACGTCCTGCAGAGAGGCCTTGTATCCAGCGCCGGGCACAGGCCTTCTCACTCCTGTCTGCCATCACATAGCCCCCTGGCCAGCACATGTATAGAGCCAGTAGAGACAGCAGTGCCAGGGCCATGCCCTTCCTCAGTACAGAGGGCTGCAGTCGTGCCTCCTGCCACAGCCCATTCTCACAGATATCCCACACCGCCGGTGGATACACACACTGTACAGCCATGCCCAGTCACGGCGGCGCCCCCTCCTCCCTCGGTGCCCCTCACCCCAGGAGAATGGCAGCTAACTTACTGAGCTCATCCTGAGCAGCAGCTGAAGGCACAGCAGCAGCCATGTTCACCGGCAGTGCTAGCAGAGGCGGGGCCGGCCGGCGGGCGGGGACTGCACGACTTCCTGGAGGAGAGGGGATGGCACCGGGAGGGGTTGCCAGCTGTGTGCCCGCCGCTAGTGGCACTGCTGGCCCTGCCGTCCCCATGGCATGCGTGGTGTATGTGCTGCTAGTTATATATAGACAGTAACAGCTGAAGGGCCCTGCACGGGGGCAGAGGTGGCATACTGGCAGATGTGTGACTTACAGGGGCAGGGTGGGATTTTGTTGTTTAGCTAATACGTTTCCGGAACATATGCCCCCTGTAGTGGTGGCGTAATACCATGATGTGCTGTTATAGAGGGGTCTCTCTGACTGGGCATCTTTACTGTCTGGGCACAGCGTCGTCTTCAGGTGGATTTCGTTTAAAAAAAACAACCTGAAAAATTGACATAAAAACGCCCAAAAGAATGCACATGAATATTTCTATGTAAAAAACGCCTCGCTGTCACATGTTCAGTCTTTTGAGCATCTTTTATCCACTTCAAGTCCCCGAAGACACTAAATGGTTGGAAGAAGTGGCCATTCTTCAGGTGTCTGAGGACGCCCTGCGTCAATGGCGCTGCTCTAGAGGCCCCTGGGTGTCCTTTTGAGCATGTCGCGACTCGCCGGTGACTTCGCTTCAGAAGCTGTTTTGCTGAATGAAGTTAAAAATTAGTCCAGAAAACACCAATAAGAATAAGAAAATACTAAAAAAATAAAAACGTTCAGGAGGTCAAAAAGTACACAATAAATGACCAAAACATGATGATGTTTCCAGAAGTGTCTTCCTCTTGAAAAACTCGGCTAGTTTACCCTGTCCAAAAAAGATGTAATGTTAAAGGTAACCTGACAGCCGATATGTGCTGCCCGATCCACGAGCCACATGTACCAGATACTGGCTGTATGATTCCAGCTAGCCTGGTCACTGGTGGCTTCTCCTTGTCCTCTCTCCTGGAGTGACAGGTCTCTCCCTATACATTCAGGGAGAGACCTGTCACTCTGTGGCAATGGGTGGGGAGAAGCCAAGGATCCACCCATCTGACTAGTCTCCCAATCCACAAGCCACATGTACCAGACACTGGCTGTATGATGCCGGCTAGCCTGGTCACTGGTGGCTTCTCCTTGTCCTCTCTCCTGGAGTGACAGGTCTCTCCCTATACATTCAGGGAGAGACCTGTCACTCTGTGGCAATGGGTGGGGAGAAGCCAAGGATCCACCCATCTGACTAGTCTCCCAATCCACAAGCCACATGTACCAGACACTGGCTGTATGATGCCGGCTAGCCTGGTCACTGGTGGCTTCTCCTTGTCCTCTCTCCTGGAGTGACCGGTCTTTTCCTATACATTCAGGGAGAGACCTGTCACTCTGTGGCAGTGGGTGGGGAAAAGCCAAGGATCTGCCCATCTGACTAGTCTCCTGTCCATGAGCCGCATGTATCAGACACTGGCTGCATGATGTCGGCCAGTCTGGTCTCCGGTGACGTCTCCCCGCCCTCCCTCCTGAAGTGACAGGTCTCTCCCTATACATTCAGGGAGAGACCGGTCACTCTAAGGCAGTGGGCAGGGAAAAGACACTAGGGACCCGCCCATTTGACTAGATTGCCATGCAGCTCGGTCCCAGTGGCTTTCAAAGTATGATTTTCTCTGAAACGCTTGGCGTTTCAGTGTCAAACAGGCCTGGGTGAAATATGCCAGTGCCTGATGCATGGTGCTCATGGATTGGCAGCATGTCTCAGCTGTCAGGATCTGGTTAAGCATTGTTCTTTTTGCCAAGAATGCTGAAAATAATAATTATTGTGACTTCTGTGTCTATGTGTGTGTAGCCCACAGTATTACTGCAGCATTTAAAGAAGATGTGTAACACCCACCAGGGCAGTGGGGTACCTGGTATCGGGTCAGGTATTCACAGGGGGATGTCACGGTGGCAACACGGTCCGTGGCCCTGGGCGCCCATGTAAGAGGGGTATTGATTACAGTTTATGTTCGTGACACCACCTGTGGTATTCGGTCATTGGGGACCGACGCTGCTTTAAGGGGTCCTCTGGGGTGATGTTGTGTCAGCTAGATGGTATAACTTCCCACAGGTGAAGTGTATCCCCAGGGCTCCTGGTGTGTAGATGAAGCTAGTGAATGGTGCAGTAAAGAACGAGGACACAGGTTTACAGTCTCTTTACCTGGTTTACTAGTGAAGACTTCAGGCAGCCACAGTCCAGGGCACCAGATCACAGGGCAGGCAGGGTCCGGCCGGCTTGGAAGCGAATTCAGAGTTCCCCTTTACCAGGTGGAGTTAAAAGCCTTCCTCATAGCACTGTGGTAATGTAGTCCCTTACTGCCTATGGCTTCTGATAAGGTCCTCACAGTTCTTCTCTGTCCTCCATAAAGGTGGGACAAAAACCCGTATGACAGGTGGCTTGAGCCTTTTTACAGGGTCTCTATCACAACCCGGGCTCTATGTGTCACTGTGCCTGGTGGGCATTAGGCTATGTGCACACGTTGCGGATTGGGGTGCAAAATTTTCCGCACAAAATCCGCATCTCCTGGCAGAAACAGCAAGTGCAGATTTGCCGTGGATTTGCCGCGGATTCTGTGCAGTTTTGATGCGGAATTAATGCGGATTTTGTGCGTTTTTACCACTGCGGATTTCTATAATGGAAGGGTGCACAAACGCTGCAGTTCCACACAAAAGAAGTGACATGCACTTCTTTTCAATCCGCAGCCGATTCAGTGCAGATTTTTCCGCACCAATAGCACAGCTTATTTTTTTCCCTGTTGATTTACATTGTACTGTAAATCACAGTGCGGAACTGCAGCGTTTCTGTGTGGAAAAATCCGCTGCGGATCTGCACCAATTCTGCATCGTGTGCACATAGCCTTAGGGCGGACAGGTGATATGTAATCCAGCTGTCCTTCCGATTTCTGCTGTCAATCTTAGAGTCCCTCACAACCTCGGTGTTCCGACTACCGGTAATCAGCGCCAGTCAGGGAGGTAGCTAATTCACTGCTCCACTGGTGTTCCTTCTCCTGTGCTTCGCTCTCCCACACGCTCACTACAATCTCTTCGGCTTTCAGTATTATCTCTGTCCAGGAGCTGCAGCACTTTCTCGGGGCTGCACGGCTCCTCATACGTTTTTCCTGCCTCAGACTGCTCCAGTCTGCTCTCCTGCACTATCTGACTAACTTTCCCTCCAAGCCACAATATATATGCAGGGGAGTCACCTAGAAAAAGGATCAAAAGCTCCCCCTTGTGGCCTGGAGTGTGAACATGTTGCATGTTTGTGTTACCTGGTGAGAGTTATCCTTCATCGCTTGCAAGCGTAACATCATTATCCCTGTGAGGACAGCAATGCCACTGTGACGACCAGGACCCTGGGGCATCACAGATGTAACTGCATAGTGCATGTACCCTATATTCTACATATAGAGACATAGAAAAGCGGAATTATATATCTTTCTATTTTACTTCAGGTGACTAAAGTTTTGTTCAAAAAGAGTGTAGAGAAAGGTACAGGACACCGTGCATTTGACTCCAAGTCACATAGGCACCTACCGGCTGTACATGCCAGTGCCCGTTTTATGCATATGAATCCTTTATACATCTGATTTCAAAATCTTCAGAAGCTCTTACAGGTGTCAATGACATTTTACAGAGCATCTTGTGACCTCTTAAAGTAATCCAATAATACTATCATACAGCGAATGAAAATATATCACTCTAAAGTAACACCATGAACAATAAGGCCATGTGCACACGCTGCAGATTCCATTGCGGAATTTTCCGCAGCGGTTTTGATAAATCCGCAGTGCAAAACCGCTGCCGTTTTTACTGCGGATTTATCGCGGTTTTTATTGCGGTTTCCGCTGCGGTTTTTCACCTGCAGTTTCCTATTGGAGCAGGTGAAAAACCGCTGCGGATTCCGCGCGTTTTTTTCCGCAGCATGTGCACTGCGAAATTCATTTCCCATAGCTTTACATGGTACTGTAAATGCATGGGAAACCGCAGCTGCGGATCCGCAGCAAAATCCGCAGCGTGTGCACATACCCTGAGACCGTACTTTTATTTCCCATTTCTTTTAAACCAATAGCTAAAAGACTGCGTAAGTATTTTTTTTTTTTTTATGTGTGACATTTTTGAAGGCAACATTGCAGATTTGTGTGTCAAATTTATCAAAATGTGGGGACTGATAAATTTGTCACAACTTTCAATATGTCTGAAGATGTGAGGTTTGTTAGATTAATACACAACCTATGCACCTACAAGTCAAGTTCTAAAAATAGTGTGAAAAAACGTCAATTAATAGAGATGAGCAAAAACATTTGCATTATCCTGGTCAGCTGTCCAAATTGGTACTCCATGGGAGCCGAATCATCAGTCCGACTCTGGAATGCCGGCATCCTGGGCACTTTGTACAATTACTAGATTCCCATGATATCATGACATGTCACGCTGCGATGTCTTGGTATCACAAGTGTCTAGTAATTGCAATAGGGGTCCAGGATGCCAACATTCGAATGTCAGCGGAGACAGTCTGGACTGCTCTGGTATGGCTGCCACGGAATACCAAAGTGGACGTTGGATCAGGGTCTCATCTCACAGTAAATCACACAGATACTTTTTGCCCCAAAAAAAACCTGAAGTTTTTGGGTCAGAAATCAATCTTTTAAGCAAAAACAAAATTAGATTAAAAAGGAATGGAATATATAAAGGACTTACATTGATTGCTCTTTCCTTCTCAATCCAATTTGACTCAAAATAAGTTGTCCGAAAAACCAGGCGTAGGCTATGAGTTTTCCAAGGAGTTTTTGGAGCATAACTCCTCAAAAAACATTGAGCTTTCGCTCAGTTTCTGTTCCGAAAACTCAGCAAAAAGACTCCTTGTGCGCAGAGCTTTAATTTGAGAGTTTATTTTAGCTCTGAATATTTCATTTTATTATCTTCTGTATCAGATTTTTGCAAATTGTGGCCCACAGTTAATAATATGTGGTATTCACATGAGGAAATATCAAAATAGCTAACAAAAACATTCCCTTCAAACTTATTTTATGATTAAAATGTCAAAAATCCCAACAAAAATTACCTGTGAGAATGTGCATATGAAATAAAAAAAGATATATAGGAAATATTTGTCCATTCACTGCTCTCCAACCATAGGAACCTATATCCCAGATATAAGATACAAATTATAATGCTGGTAGTATGTGGGCTATTGTCTGACAGGTCCTTGTCATGGATATACCTAATGACTGTTGTCAGAAAAGTCTCTCAGGACTGCACATACAGTGGTAAGTATTATAATGGATATAAAAAGAAGCAAAAAGGGTATAGAGAATTGCATTCTATTTCTATGGATTAATCTTTCCCTAATACCCCCTAGAGTGAGGCTTCCTGACCTAGGGGTTGGCAGCCTAAAGACAGTACGCAAATAGTGCCCCCGCACCCAAGTCGTCTATCCCTGAGTTTCCCTAGATGTTAGAATGAATCTCAGAACAGTAATAACTGATAAGGAGGAAGTCTAAACAGTTAGGGATCACCCTAGAAGGGGTGACATGTATAGGGGAGATATGTCAGATATCAATAAAATATAGCCCAGAATCAGAAGGTAGGCGGACATAGGTTCAGATAATTATGCAATATTCACCACAATGCGTTTGTAGAATAGCTATACATTCCATGTACTGATTTTTGATAAAGAAAAAATATAATATGCTCAAATAGGCAAGATACAGTATATAGTCAATGATAAGGAACAAACATAGGTTCTTTACGTCAATGCATTGTGATGGAGCGGTATGACCATACACAGTGAAACGGCAGTGACCCAAAACAAGGTCAAACAAAAGTTCTTTTATTGTGTTACTTCACACAGTCAATATAGTATTCAGCTTCTTCATACAGTCCATTAATAATGCATGGCTATATGACGCAGTCAATACACAGTCCGAACTTCCCTCTGTCCAGTTTCCCTGGGTGAGCGCACGCCGGTAACAAGTCTCTGTACTCACTCAGCGCACTGCACTCTTTATCCTCTGGAGTGCAGCCGGGTACACGTAAGACAGCCCAAGACGCAGGGTGTCAGTCTCTCTGGTTCCTTTAGCCTCTGTGTTGCTCCACACAGAGAGAGCTCTGCAGACATCTGCCCTGTCTGCTTCCAAGAACACACTGACACCCTCCCCCACTACTACAGGGCTTTTTAATTAGTCACTGCTTCATTATTCTAATTACAGCCACACCTGTGTGGCCTCACTACGTTTCCATGCACATTCTGCAGAGCACATACAGTGCCCCCTAGCTGTAACAGGGGTCACTGCCTCACATATCCTCCCACCCTGTTCATACCTGTGGGCAGGGCCGTTTCTTCAACAGGGCGGGCAGGGCGGCCACACGGGGCGCCGTGGGGCCGGGGGGCGCAGGAGAGGCCTCGGGCCCCGGTGGTCCCCTGCCCGCTGCTGCTGCTGTTTAAGGGCTGTCAGGGGCGCGGATGCCGCGCTCAGTGCTGAGCGCGGGCGCGCCCTGCCCGAACTCAGCTGCAAATCTGACAGCTGAGCGGTCAGATCATCGCCTCGCGTCGCCGCGCCCCCCCCCCCGCACCGCACATAATGGTTGCGGCCACCTCGGCGCCGCCACTCACCTCCGCTCCGCGCTGGATGAACAGCGAGAATGAACAGCCAGGATGAGGCAGCTCGGCCACTCCCACACTGATAGTATTAGGCTACGTTCACATTTGCGGTCAGCGCCGCAGCGTCGGGCGCCGCAGCGGCGCCGCATGCGTCATGCGCCCCTATACTTAACATGGGGGCGCATGGACATGCGTTGTGCTGCGTTTTGCGCCGCATGGCCGCAAGCGTTGGACGCAAGAAACGCTTCAAGTTGCATTTTTTTTGCGTCCAACTTGCGGGCAAAAACGACGCATGCGGCGCAAAACGCAGCGTTTTAGCGTGCGTTTTGCCGCGTTTTTTTTGTTTGCGTTGTGCGCTGCGGCGCCGACGCTGCGGCGCCGACGCTGCGGCGCACAACGCAAATGTGAACGTAGCCTTATTTTCGGTGCCGGGGGGGGGGGGGGGGGGGAGAAATTTCCTACTCTCGCCCTGTGTCATTTTTGGGCTAGAAACTGCCCTGCCTGTGGGGTAGAACATTTGTTACCCCGTAAGGGCGAAAGACAGGGCATCGGTATGCCCCCCTGACATCCTTGCTCACTACATTAAGAAACCAAAGTAGGGACCGGAACCATCGATCAACGCACGCATCCCTCCCCTTTGCATTTCTCCTCCATATTTCATTACGGGACCACCCACCCCGATCTCTATTGCAGAAGCCAAGCCCTCTTTTCTGATTAACCGCAGATTTGGGCCAGTTTTGGGTGGTCTTTACTTTGTTTACTTCAGGTTCATTATCCCCACGGGTCAGTCTGTCACCTAAGTATCTGCTTTCGGGCCCCTGGTACCGTTTCCTCTGTACCCTTACCCGAGCCTCAGTGACTATATCATGCTGAAACGCCACAGACCGCGCTGGCAACTCTGAGCATATATCTGTACTACGCCGCACCCGAACCGGAGCCTCCCGACACTGCTGTCTAGCGAGCGCTCTATCTAACTTACCCTGACCCCCGGCCCCATCCTTGACCGGTGCCATAGAGTTCCTCATGCGCACGTCCCCAGTCGCCTCTGCGATCATACACTCTCGGCTCTTCTCATACCTGCGTCTTTTATATCTGCGTCTCCGAAAGGGACCCTGGATCTGAGCTGTCCCAACCTTACCAGGGAACACCTCCAGCTCAGGGTTCAATGGGGTCCCCACAACCTCTACTGCCACAACCTCTAGAGGGAGCCTATCGGGATTACACTCTAATCCTAAATTGGCGACCCCTGTGGCATACATCTTAGGATCTTCGGGTTCTACGCCCAAAACATTTTTAGCTTCTCCTGCCATTACCTCTAGGGGAAGCCTGTCGGGATTACACTCTGTCCCTAGGTTGGCGACCCCTATGGCAGGTATTTCAATATCTTTGGGTTCTGCAACCGGTATGACTTTTTCCATGAGAGGGTTTACCCTGGTCTCCCACAGGGACCAAGACAGGGGAAAATCTCTTCCCAACACAGTCCCATAGGGAAGGGTCTTTGCCACTCCCACCACATGTCTAATGTCTCCACATGGTGTAGAAACATTGACCTCCACGGTCGGGTACTCCCGGATTTCCCCATGGATACCCATCACCTCTACTTTCTGTCCGTTGGTGTTGTCCCCAGCAACAAGGGAATGGTGGACCAGAGTCACTTTACTCCCCGTGTCCAGAAGAGCCTCTGATCGGCACCCATTCACAAGTACCTGGCACAGCTGGGGTTCGCTGTCGGCGGTGCGTGCCTGTAGTGGTGGTACCAACTGGCTGAGCATACATAGAAATACGGCGACCATACTTGCAGTCCATAGGTTCAGACACCAATGGGCAGTTAGCAGCCACATGGCCAGGCCCTTGGCAGCGCCAACACCTGATCGCTGCAGCATGACTGTGCCCAGGAGCCGTTTTAGTTTTCCCCGGCTCCTGGGCTGGGGAAACCTTACGTGACAGCCGAAATGGAGCAGTGCCCCGTATAAAGTCCTGAGTGGCTGTATATCGCTCTACCAGTCCCACCACTTCATCCAGAGTGCCTGGGTCCCCTTGTCCCACCCAATGCTGTATGGCTACTGGCAGAGCCCTCACCAGGCGGTCAACCACCACCCTCTCTACCATCTGGAACGGGGTTAATGTCTCAGGCTGAAGCCATTTTTTTAACTAGTTGCAGCAAGTCATGAGCCTGAGATCGGGCAGGGCGAGTCTCGGAAAAGGACCATTGGAACACCCGTTGGGCCCGCACATATGTATTAACCCCCAGTCTAGCAAGGATCTCACCTTTCAGCTTCCCATAGTCCAGGGCATCGTCCCGACTGAGGTCTATGAAGGCTTTCAGGGCATCTCCCGTCAGGAAATTGGACACCACCTCAGCCCACTGAGTCTCCGGCAAGCTCTCCCGCTCCGCAGTACTTTCAAAGAGGGTGAGAAAAGCCTCCATGTCGTCCTCAGGCTCCATCTTCCTCAGCGCTGACCGGACCTTGTACCGAGCCTCAGACCGGAATGCTGTCCCTGGTGAACCTGCCTCTCGCATAGCCGCGAACTGCTGCATCAACAATTCAGTAGTCTGCTGCTGTTGCTGCTTTTGTAGCTCCAACTGTTGTCGCTGTAATAGCAGCGCCTCTTGCTGCTGCTGCTGTGAGCGGGCAAACTGCTTCAAAAGCTCCTCCATTTTATCAGCTGGCTTAAACTGTAGCTTTGCAGGCTTAATCACTGACATGCAGCACGCTTTGGGTATGCCTCAGTTCACATGCCCGCATTCTCCACCATATGTGATGCAGCGGTATGACCATACACAGTGAAACGGCAGTGACCCAAAACAAGGTCAAACAAAAGTTCTTTTATTGTGTTACTTCACACAGTCAATATAGTATTCAGCTTCTTCATACAGTCCATTAATAATGCATGGCTATATGACGCAGTCAATACACAGGCCAAACTTCCCTCTGTCCAGTTTCCCTGGGTGAGCGCACGCCGGTAACAAGTCTCTGTACTCACTCAGCGTACTGCACTCTTTATCCTCTGGAGTGCAGCCGGGTACACATAAGACAGCCCAAGACGCAGGGTGTCAGTCTCTCTGGTTCCTTTAGCCTCTGTGTTGCTCCACACAGAGAGAGCTCTGCAGACATCTGCCCAGTCTGCTTCCAAGAACACACTGACACCCCTCTCCCATTACTACAGGGCTTTTTAATCAGTCACTGCTTCATTATTCTAGTTACAGCCACACCTGTGTCTGTAATACGGCCTCATGGCCTCACTACGTTTCCATGCACATTCTGCAGAGCACATACAGCGCCCCCTAGCTGGAACAGGGGTCACTGCCTCACAGCGTTCTTTAGAAAATTGTAACCTTTCCAACACATCTTTTTTCAGCAACCGTATTTTACACGGGTTTCTTGCAAATAGTTTGGCATCATGTAGGCTTCTTCTGATGGTTGCAGGTTACTGAAGGGCTAAAACCAGCAGGTATAACATTTGCTGCCCTCCTATAACCTTAATGACCATCAATACGTCTTTTTACTGACCTGAGATATGAGAATAGTATCCCCATACAGGTGACAATCCAGCAGCTGTTGGCTGTACACTATAGCTGACAACTTACATAGTAACATAGCTACATAGACAAAGACATTTGTCCATCCAGTTCAGCCTATATTCTGTCAGAATAAATCTCCAGATCTACGTCCTTCTAAAGAACCTAATAACTGTAAGATACAATATTGTTACGCTCCAAGAAGACATCCAGGCCACTCTTGAACCCCTCGACTGAGTTCGCCATCACCGCCTCCTCAGGCAAGAAATTCCAGATTCTCACTGCCCTAACAGTAAAGAATCCTCTTCTATGTTGGTGGAAAAACCTTCTCTACACCAGACGCAGAGAATGCCCCCTTGTGACCGTCACCTTCCTTGGTATAAACAGATCCTCAGAGAGATATTTGTATTGTCCCCTTATATACTTATACATGGTTATTAGATCGCCCCTCAGTCGTCTTTTTTCTAGACTAAATAATCCAAATTTTGCTAATCTCTCTGGGTATTGTAGTTCCCCCATCCCCTTTATTAATTTTGTTGCTGTCCTTTGTACTTGCTCTAGTTCCATTATATCCTTCCTAAGCACCGGTGCCCAAAACTGTACACAGTACGCCATGTGTGGTCTAATCAGAGATTTGTACAGAGGCAGTATAATGCTCTCATCATGTGTATCCAGACTGTCATGATTCCCCAATGGCATGGGAACATCAGAGACACAAAATAACAGACTAGCTCTCGGGTGATGGAAACTCAAGCTGACCGTGACCTAAATCTACCACACAACTAACAGTAGCCAGGGAGCATTCCTACGGCTGCCTAAATGCCACGCGCCAGCCGGAGAACTAACTACGCCTGGAAGAGGAAGGAACAGACCTGGCTTACCTCTAGTGAAATTCCCCAAGATGATAGTAGCCCCCACATATATTAACGGTGAGTTCAGAGGAAAAGACATACACAGTATGAAGGTAGATTTAGCAAAGCGAGGTCCACTTACTAGATAGAGGAAGGATACAAAAGAGGACTTCACGGTCAGCTGAAAAACCCTTTCAAAAACCCATCCTGAAATTACTTTAAGACTCCTGTGTCAACTCATGACACAGGAGTGGCAATTACAGTCCACAAGAGCTTCCAGTAACAGGAAAAGACAAAACTGTAAACTGGACAAAAATACAAAACAAAACGGACAAGAGTCCACTTAGCTGATCAGCAGACTAGTAGCAGGAACATGCAACTGAATGACTCAGGTTACAATGATGACCGGCAAGGAAGTGACTGGAGAGCAAGGCTAAATAGGGAACTCCCAAAACTGATGGAAGCAGGTGAGCTGAGGCAGAAAAGTAAACACAAGTCTCCAGTACCACCAGCCACCACCGGGGGAGCCCAAAAAGCGGATCACAACAGTACCCCCCCCCCCTTAAGGAGGGGGCACCGAACCCTCACAAGAACCGCCAGGGCGACCTGGATGAGCCCTATGAAAGGCACGAACCAAATCCGAGGCATGAACATCAGAGGCAGTTACCCAAGAATTATCTTCCTGACCATAGCCCTTCCACTTAACCAGATACTGGAGTCTCCACCTGGAAATACGGGAGTCCAAGATCTTCTCTATAACATACTCCAATTCACCCTCAACCAGCACAGGAGCAGGAGGCTCAGCAGAAGGAACCACCGGCACCTCGTATCTCCGCAACAACGACCGATGGAACACATTATGGATAGCGAAAGATGCCGGGAGGTCCAAACGAAAGGAAACAGGGTTAATAATCTCCAAAATCCTATAGGGACCGATGAACCGAGGCTTAAATTTAGGAGAAGAAACCCTCATTGGGACAAAACGGGAAGACAACCACACCAAGTCCCCAACACGAAGGCGAGGACCAACCCGACGCTGGCGGTTAGCAAACCGCTGAGTCTTCTCCTGGGACAAATTCAAATTGTCCACCACTTGTCCCCAAATCCGATACAACCGATCCACCACAGCATCTACTCCAGGACAATCCGAAGACTCCACCTGACCAGAAGAAAAACGGGGATGAAACCCCGAATTGCAAAAGAAAGGGGAAACCAAAGTGGCAGAACTAGCCCGATTATTAAGAGCAAACTCCGCCAACGGCAAAAAGGCAACCCAATCATCCTGGTCCGCAGACACAAAACACCTCAAATACGTCTCCAAAGTTTGATTAGTTCGCTCCGTCTGGCCATTAGTCTGAGGATGGAAGGCAACTTCGGTAATGGCACCAAATGAACCATCTTAGAAAAACGGTCACACACCACCCAGATAACAGACATCCTCTGAGAGACAGGAAGATCAGAAATAAAGTCCATAGAGATGTGCGTCCAAGGCCTCTTCGGAATAGGCAAGGGCAACAACAACCCACTAGCCCTAGAACAACAAGGCTTGGCCCGAGCACACACATCACAAGACTGCACAAAAACACGCACATCTCGAGACAGAGCTGGCCACCAGAAGGATCTAGCCACCAAATCCCTGGTACCAAAAATTCCAGGATGACCCGCCAGCGTAGAAGAATGAACCTCCGAGATGACTCTACTGGTCCAATCATCAGGAACAAACAGTCTACCAGGTGGACAGCGATCAGGTCTATCAGCCTGAAACTCTTGCAAAGCACGTCGCAGATCTGGGGAAATAGCGGATAATATCACCCCATCCTTAAGGATACCTGTAGGTTCCGAATCACCAGGGGAATCAGGCTCAAAACTCCTAGAAAGGGCATCCGCCTTCACATTCTTAGAAGCTGGTAGATATGAGACCACAAAATTAAACCGAGAGAAAAACAACGACCAGCGCGCCTGTCTAGGATTCAGGCGCCTGGCAGACTCAAGGTAAATCAGATTCTTGTGATCAGTCAAAACCACCACCTGATGTCTAGCACCCTCAAGCCAATGACGCCACTCCTCAAATGCCCACTTCATGGCCAAAAGCTCCCGATTACCGACATCATAATTTCTTTCGGCGGCAGAAAATTTTCGAGAAAAGAACGCACAAGGTCTCATCACTGAGCAATCGGAACTTTTCTGCGACAAAACCGCCCCCGCTCCGATCTCGGAAGCATCGACCTCAACCTGAAAGGGGAGAGAGACATCGGGCTGGCGCAACACAGGGGCAGACGAAAAGCGGCGCTTAAGTTCCCGAAAGGCCTCCACAGCGGCAGAGGACCAATTGGCAACATCAGCACCCTTCTTAGTCAAATCCGTAAGAGGCTTAGCAACACCAGAAAAAACAGTTATAAATCGACGATAAAAATTCGCAAAGCCCAAGAATTTCTGAAGACCCTTTAGAGAAGTAGGCTGCGTCCAGTCACAAATAGCCCGAACCTTGACAGGGTCCATCTCAACAGAAGAAGGGGAAAAAATGTACCCCAAAAAAGAAATCTTTTGAACCCCAAAAACACACTTAGAACCCTTTACACACAGAGAATTCTCCCGCAAGACCTGAAAAACCCTCCTGACCTGCTGAACATGAGACTCCCAGTCCTCAGAAAAAATCAAAATATCGTCCAAATACACAATCATAAATTTATCCAGATAGTCACGGAAAATATCATGCATAAAGGACTGAAAAACTGAAGGTGCATTAGAAAGGCCGAAAGGCATTACTAAATACTCAAAGTGGCCCTCAGGCGTATTAAATGCGGTTTTCCACTCATCCCCTTGCTTAATTCGCACCAAATTATACGCCCCACGGAGATCAATCTTGGAGAACCACTTAGCCCCCCTTATGCGAGCAAACAAATCAGTAAGCAGCGGCAACGGATACTGATATTTGACTGTAATTTTATTCAGGAGTCGATAATCAATACAAGGCCTCAGCGAGCCATCCTTTTTAGAGACAAAGAAAAACCCAGCTCCTAAAGGTGACGAAGAAGGACGAATATGTCCCTTTTCCAGGGACTCCTTAACATACTCTCGCATGGCAGCATGCTCAGGTACAGATAGGTTAAACAAACGACCCTTTGGAAATTTACTGCCTGGAATCAGATCTATGGCGCAATCACACTCTCTGTGGGGAGGGAGAGAACCAATTTTAGGCTCTTCAAAAATATCCCCAAAATCCGACAAAAATGCCGGAATCTCAGAGGGAATAGATGACGAGATAGAAACCAAAGGTATGTCCCCATGAGCCCCCCGACATCCCCAGCTTAACACAGACATAGTTTTCCAGTCCAGTACTGGGTTATGAGATTGTAACCATGGTAATCCAAGCACTAACACATCATGTAAATTATGCAACACGAGGAAGCGAATCATCTCCTGATGGTCTGGAGTCATACGCATAGTCACTTGCGTCCAGAACTGTGGTCTATTACAAGCCAGAGGTGTAGAATCTATACCCTTCAGAGGTATAGGAACTTCCAGAGGCTCCAAATCAAACCCACAGCGCCTGGCGAAGGACCAATCCATGAGACTCAGAGCGGCGCCAGAGTCCACATAGGCATCCACGGTAATAACTGATAATGAACAAATCAGAGTTACAGACAGAAGAAATTTAGACTGTAAAGTGCAAATAGAAACAGACTTGTCAACCTTCCTAGTACGTTTAGAGCATGCTGATATAACATGCGCGGAATCACCACAGTAGAAGCACAAGCCATTTTTGCGCCTATAATTCTGCCGCTCGCTTCTTGACAGAATTCTGTCACATTGCATTTTCTCTGGCGTCTCTTCAGAAGATACCGCCAAATGGTGCACGGGTTTGCGCTCCCGCAAACGCCGATCAATCTGAATCGCCATTGTCATGGACTCATTCAGACCTGTAGGTGCAGGGAACCCCACCATAACATCTTTAATGGCATCAGAAAGGCCTTCTCTGAAAATTGCCGCTAGGGCACACTCATTCCACTGAGTAAGCACAGACCATTTACGAAATTTTTGGCAGTATATCTCAGCTTCATCTTGCCCTTGAGACAGGGCTATTAAAGCTTTTTCAGCTTGAATCTCCAAATTAGGTTCCTCATACAGCAACCCTAAAGCCAGAAAAAACGCATCCACATTGAGCAACGCAGGATCCCCTGGTGTCAATGAAAATGCCCAATTTTGAGGGTCACCTCGCAGCAAAGAAATCACAATCGTAACCTGCTGAACAGGATCTCCAGAGGAGTGAGGTCTGAGAGAAAAGAATAATTTACAATTACATTTGAAATTCAGAAACCGAGATCTATCTCCGGAAAATACCTCTGGTGTAGGAATCTTAGGTTCAGAAATAGGAGTACGTATAACATAATCTTGTAAATCCTGAACCTTCGTAGCAAGATTATTAAAACCTGCAGCCAAACTCTGAGGGTCCATCCTTAAACCGGAGAGATCAGAGCCATACAAGGATTAGAAGGAGAGAATGGCAAGGCTGTAAATAGAGCAGAAATACAACTGAGCCAACTAAGTAGCAAACATGAGAGGAAAAAAAAAAAAAAAAATCTACAGACTTCTTTTACTCTCCTTTCTTCTGCCAATTACTTTAACGTTGGCCGGTCATACTGTCATGATTCCCCAATGGCATGGGAACATCAGAGACACAAAATAACAGACTAGCTCTCGGGTGATGGAAACTCAAGCTGACCGTGACCTAAATCTACCACACAACTAACAGTAGCCAGGGAGCATTCCTACGGCTGCCTAAATGCCACGCGCCAGCCGGAGAACTAACTACGCCTGGAAGAGGAAGGAACAGACCTGGCTTACCTCTAGTGAAATTCCCCAAGATGATAGTAGCCCCCACATATATTAACGGTGAGTTCAGAGGAAAAGACATACACAGTATGAAGGTAGATTTAGCAAAGCGAGGTCCACTTACTAGATAGAGGAAGGATACAAAAGAGGACTTCACGGTCAGCTGAAAAACCCTTTCAAAAACCCATCCTGAAATTACTTTAAGACTCCTGTGTCAACTCATGACACAGGAGTGGCAATTACAGTCCACAAGAGCTTCCAGTAACAGGAAAAGACAAAACTGTAAACTGGACAAAAATACAAAACAAAACGGACAAGAGTCCACTTAGCTGATCAGCAGACTAGTAGCAGGAACATGCAACTGAATGACTCAGGTTACAATGATGACCAGCAAGGAAGTGACTGGAGAGCAAGGCTAAATAGGGAACTCCCAAAACTGATGGAAGCAGGTGAGCTGAGGCAGAAAAGTAAACACAAGTCTCCAGTACCACCAGCCACCACCGGGGGAGCCCAAAAAGCGGATCACAACACCAGACCTCTTTTAATGCACCCCATGATTCTGTTTGCCTTGGCAGCTGCTGCCTGGCACTGACTGCTCCAGGTAAGTTTATTATTAAAAGGAACCTGTCACCCCCAAAATTGACGATGAGCTAAGCCCAGCAGCATCAGGGGCTTATCTACAGCATTCTCCAGCTCTGGCGTACTTTTCCTGCCATGTTGAGGGAAGAGCAAAGTACTGCAGTGCGCAGGCGACAAGAAAGGTCAGAGAGACCCGGCGCCTGCGCACTGCAGTACTTTGCTCTGCCCTCAACAGGGAAGACAGTATGCCAGAGCTGCGGTGTGAATACAAGAAGAAGACGTCATCGTAAGAAGATGGGAGGCCCCGGACCGGACCACAACGCCCATCGGACCAGACCGCAGCGGGTCCGCCCCAGGGTGAGTATAATCTAACCTCTTTTTCATCTTTTAGGATACATCGGGGGCTTATCTGCAGCATTACAGAATGCTGTAGATAAGCCCCTGAAGCTGGTGGGCTTAGCTCATCGTCGAATTTGGGGGTGACGTTCCCTTTAACTAGGATTGTTCTGTCCTTTCTAATGAAGGACAGGGTGTCCGTTTCATCCATTAAAGGTTCACTACTATTAGTGTTTGGTTTTTGCTGTGTTATAGCACCACCCAGTGGTGGTTAAATTTATAACCTGTGTTTTTGTGGGTTGCACCAAGGCATTTTGGGATGAGGAACCTCCATTTTCCCTCTGTGTTCTTCCTGGACACACGTGTTCTTCTGCTGTGCTGGAAATACCTTACTTAGTTGCCATCCTGGTAAAGTTTATCTGGTAAGATCATTATCCCTGTTCTTGCAATGTAGTGTTGTACAGAATGTGATTAACTGTATAGCAGCCAGTACACAGGAAATGTAATTACCAGGGACTTACTGTATGTAGTTATGTACATAGGTTGCATCATACTGAATACTTTCTTTGTCAGTTGTAAAGTATCAGCTGCGTGATTGTTTAGCCCAATACTTATATATGTCATTTGTATTCCTTTAGTTTTACCGCATTTTCAATACCTGTTACCAATAAACAAGTTAGACTACAGAGAACAGTCTGCTTATTTGGAAGACAGAAGTGGTTTATGCTGTATGTTGGATCACACACCGTATCAACGTGTATAAAGACAGAACAGTAAAACGGATGCTAGACGCCGGCGATGACAGAAAAAGGAGGCTAGACGCCAGCGATAGTAAATACCACTTATGCAGCCGCTTGTACCACACCGCACTGCCTGCAGATACCACAGCGGCTGCCATACAGTCACAAGTACCCAGAGTGCAGCCCACCAAGCACGACACGTCTCAGTCCACGCTGAAGTCATTCCTACCCGCTCTGAGACGTCCTACAGCCTGCAAACGGACACGAAATGTCTGCAAGTCGAGCATCTTCACTCGGGATGAGGTCCCAAACAAGCCGCTCTAGTAAGTCTTCCTCGAAAAGGTCTGTCACCCTCGCCCGTGCAGGTCTGAGGCGGCAAAAGTAAGATCCTCCTTCGCTGCACAAGAGATGCAGTTAAAGTTAAGACAAGCAGAGCAAGAAGCAGAAAGAGCCCGCCTGCAAGCCGATAGAGACGCAGATACAGCACGCCTGCGAGCAACTTTGGAAAGGCTCTCCACTGAAAAAGAAGCAGCAGCCGCAATAGCCAAAGCTGAGTTCTTAGAAGCCATGGAGTTTCCTGAATCTGAGCGAGACAGCGACTTACGTGGACCAGACCTTGATCGACAGGACCCAGCCCAACGCGTCTCAGAATATGTCCATCAACATCCTAAAATAGACGATAACTCTGATCCGTTACACCAACCAGCCTGCACAGATTACCAGAGATCCTTCCTCCAAACACCGTACTGGAAGCAGGAAGGTATACTGCGAAAAGACGTCGACCACCACTACCGTCTTACAGAACAGAAGGTACGGCCTCCTCCCAGACTGACAGGGACACCCTTCGCTTCGGAACGGTTTTATACAAACTTTCCTAAGCCAGAAGCTCCTACCAGGTATGAGGATGCACCACACACACAGCATGACAACAGCACACCAGCTCATGTTGGCACTGACTCAGCCACTATGAACTTTGCAAGGTTCTTTACCCGCCGGGAGCTGGTGACCAAGGGACTTGTAAAGTTCACTGATCGAGCTGAAAGCTACAGAGCATGGTGAGCCTCCTTCCAGAACGCCATCAGAGACTTGGATCTTTCCAGTAGTGAAGAGTTAGATCTACTGGTAAAGTGGCTTGGGAACGAGTCAGCTGAACACGCCAAAAGAATCAGGAACATTAACATAAAGTACCCACACACAGGACTTCCCATGGTGTGGGAGAGACTCGAAGAATGTTATATGTCAATAGAAGCTATAGAAAACGCTTTGTATAAAAGAATTGATGATTTTGCCAAGATAGCAAATAAGGGTTATCAAAAGCTCAGGGAACTGAGCGACTTGTTAATGGAGGTACATGCTGCTCAGGCAGAAGGTGACCTACCAGGGTTGGCATTCCTGGACACTGCCAGAGGTGTCAACCCGATTGTCCAAAAGCTCCCTTACAACTTACAAGAAAAGTGGGTCAGTCACGGGTCCCGTTACAAACAGGCTCATAAGGTACCATTTCCTCCTTTCAGGGTGTTTGTAGACTTTGTTGCTCAGCAGGCTAAAGTTAGAAATGACCCCAGTTTCGATTTCACTATGTCGTGTACCACTGCCTCCGGTGTAAAACCCAGTAAAACACCAGTGGCAGTTCACAAAACTAATGTTACCTCCACAGGTTTTCCTTACAGGGCAAGTAAGTCCTCTCCAGAAGAGGACAAACCTCAGGATCTCAGCAAACACTGCCCCCTACACAAGAAACCTCATCCTCTACTAAAATGTAGAGCCTTCAGGGAGAAGTCTCTACAAGACCGTAAGAGTTTCCTAAAGGAAAACAAGATATGTTTCAGATGCTGCGCGACGACCTCACACTTCGCCAAAAACTGTGAAACCAGCGTGAAATGCGCAGAATGTAGTAGTGTGGAGCACAACACGGCTTTACACCCTGGACCACCCTCGGGGGTATCATCGCGAGTAGAAGAGTCTGCCGAAAAACAGATGGACACTGACATAGACACCCCAGTGGTCACTTCTCAGTGTACAGAGATCTGCAAGGAACTCGTAGCAGGAAGATCCTGCTCGAGGATCTGTCTTGTCAGAGTATTCCCAGTGAGCCAACGGGATAAGGCAATCAAGGTATACGCAATCTTGGACGATCAGAGCAACAGGTCTCTAAGTCCTTTCTCTTCGACACCTTCAACATTGCTGGTCCCGGCTCTCCGTACTCCTTGAAGACATGTGCAGGTACTGTCGAGAAGGAGGGGATAAAAGCGACCGGATTCAAAGTAGAGTCTATAGAGTTTTTTGTTGACTTGAGGTCAAAGCTTGAGAATCTAGAAAGGTGCCGCTTGGAGAATCAAGAGGAGTGCCACTATGAACAGGAAATTTGGAGTGCCTGGAATAGGTTACCAGACACTTTTAGCACCCTGAAAAATATAGCAATGGCTTAACTCACTATTTTTCCCTCTACCTACTTTTGTGAGACCTTATTCTCAGCATTAAATAATATCAAAACCAACAAAAGAAACAGATTGACAGATGAACTTAGTAGCGCTTGCTTGGGCTTGAAGTGTACAAAATACCAACCTTCAATTGAACATTTAGCTAATGAAATTCAGCAACAAAAAAGTCACTAAATTATTCAGTGATGGGGAACTTGTGGCAGTCCAGCTGTTGCAAAACTACAATTCCCATCATGCCTGGCCATTCAAAGCAAAAGCTTTGGCTGTGAAGACATGATGGGAATTGTAGTTTTGCAACAGCTGGAGTGCCACAGGTTCGCCATCACTGGAAGAATTCCCCCTCCCCCTCACTTATCTTAGTTCACGGCACCCCACACAAGTTAAATAATAGCAAGACCAACAAAAGAAACCAACTGACAGATGAACAAAGAAGTCACTAAGCAGGTAAGTTAATTATAATTATACATATTTGTTATTTAAACTATACATGTCGCAAAATTATGTTTTTTTTATCAAGGTGACACACCACCCAAGTTATGTTCGTTTTTTTGGCGAATTTTGACACACCAAGCTCAAAAGGTTGCCCATCACTGCTATAGACGGTCAAACCTGCTTATCCTTGCCATCAATACTTGAGTGCAACCAAATTCCCGACAACAGGTCTGAGATACCTACACCAGAGGTAGCAGCTCATCACACCCACTTGAGATGTATAATGTCATGCGGGTACTGGAAAGACTACAGCTGGTTACCCGGCCCCCTGCGATATCCCTCAGACTAGGGAAAACCCTGTCTGTCCCTCTCCCAGAATTTACACTGATGGTGTGCTTGTCTGGGCCGCCAGGCCTGACCCTGACTCCTGTTTCAGTCCTATGCTGAAACCTCCACCCGCCACCCAGTGTTTAGACCACACACCAACCCCTACAGAAAGCACAGACAGGGAAAACTAAAAACGCACCACGCCGCAGACACACAGGAAAACACTCTAATGTGCACAGGGCAAAACAAATACAAATATAGGAAGGAAAAATATGACAAAGGATAATACACCACCAGATACAATATTTCTTCTCCTAGACCACCACTCCAGACCGAGATCACCAGGCACAAGACACAAGCTATAATCGGCGACGCCCAAAGTCCAGAATGACTATTTAAAGGCCACGGGTGTGACCCAGCCTCCAACCCGATTACCAGCTAGATTAACCCCGGACAACCTGGATAAAGTCTAGCCGGCGCCACTGAGCGTATAGTGGACGAATGTGGAATTACCGCTGTCTGTCGGACGCCCTAGTGTGAATAGCGTCCGACATGACATATAGCTCACCTGATACCGGAGCTTGACCAAGGAGCTCCTATCGTCTTACTCCTCGGAAGAGACATACTACGGGTCCACAAGGCTAGAGGACAGATTAACGGCCCACAAAATGCCCCATATGCTCAGAGACTTGACCTAGGATGGGTCATTGTGGGAGACGTCTGTTTGGGTGGAGCACACAGGCCGACATCAGTCAACAGCATGCTCACCAATACCCTCGAGAATGGATGTCCGTCTCTCTTCCAGCCATGCGAGAGCAGTTTCCTGATTAAAGAATTGCCACACCACACCCCTCCACCTTGTCCGTTAGCTAATCCTTCCTGTGAAGACCATGCATGCGACGGTGAGCAAGATCATATAGGGTGCACAGTTTTCCACAGGACAAGAGAAGACAACCAGGTAGCAATGTCCATAGAGGACAGACTGTTCTTGGACATCATGGAGCGAGAGATAGTAAGAGATGAATCAAAGAGTTGGGTCGCACCTTTACCATTCAAACCACAGAGGCAACGCTTACCCAACAACAGAGAACTTGTCTACAGTCGATTTGTCTCCCTTACACGCAAACTGCATAAGGCATCAGAAACAAGAGAACACTTCTTTACCTTCATGGAGAGAATTTTTCAGAGTGGCCATGCGGAAATTGCACCTGTACTTCAAGATTCCGAGACATGTTGGTACTTACCTATTTTCGGCGTGTATCATCCAAAGAAACCAGGTCAGATAAGAGTGGTATTTGACTCAAGTGCCAGATACGAAGGTGTTTCTTTAAACGACGTCTTTCTGTCATGTCCAGACCTCAACAACAAATTTCTGGGAGTACTTCTTCGTTTCCGCAAAGATGCAGTAGCATTTATGGCCGACATACAACAGATGTTTCACTGCTTCCTTGTTAAAGAAGAACACAGAAACTACTTGAGGTTTTTCTGGTACCGCGATAATGACCCGTACAAGGACATCGTGGAATATCGTATGAAGGTACACATCTTCGGGAACAGCCCTTCCCCTGCCGTCGCTATCTATGGCCTTAGACATTCAGCCAGAGAGTCCACACCCACAGATGAGTCGGCAGTCAGTCTCCTGAAAAGGGCTCAAGAAATGCTCGCTTCATCCAATTTGAGGTTGCACAAAATTGCTTCCAACAGCCAAAAACTAATGGCAGCCTTTCCCTCTCAAGATTACTCAACCGATTTAAAAGACTTGGATTTAAGCATGGACTCCCTTCCCAGGCAGCGGAGCCTGGGTTTACTCTGGGATTTGAAAAAGGATGCATTCACCTTCCAGATCAGCGAAGAAGAGAAACCCTTCACGCGTAGAGGCGTCCTGTCCGTTGTAAACAGCTTGTACGATCCTCTGGGATTTGTAACCCCTGTAACTATCCAAGGTAAAATGATGTTGAGAGACTTCACCCAAGAGACGTCCGATTGGGATGATCCGCTTCCCAGCGAGAAAAGAGACTTGTGGGTAAGATGGAAGAACTCTTTAGAAGCCCTGTCAAGTCTCTACGTGGCACGACCATATGCTTCTGTGACATCAACAGAAATCAAGATGCAAAGGCTTTGTATCTTGTGTGATGCCTCAACCAAAGCAATTGCAGCAGTGGCGTATTTGAAAACTACTATCATCAGCGAACGATGCCACATAAGGCTTGTTATGAGCCGGACAAAACTGGCCCCACTCCATGAACACACAGTACCCAGACTGGAACTCTGTGCAGCTGTGCTAGCAGTAGAGATAGCTGAGCTTATCTCGACAGAAATGGACCTGGAAATCAAAGAAGTCGAGTTCTACACTGACAGCAAGGTAGTGCTGGGGTACGTTTGCAATGAAACTCGTCGCTTTTATGTCTATGTCAGCAATCGGGTGCTAAGGATCAGGAGATCCACCGACCCTAAACAGTGGCACTATGTGTCCACACACCACAATCCTGCGGACCACGCAACCAGATCCGTTGAAGCAAGACACCTTAAGGACACAACCTGGTTTACTGGCCCTACATTCTTATGCCGTTCGACGCAATACATTGACGAGTCAAACACCTTCGAACTGGTAGATCCAGAAGCAGATGAGGAAATCCGCCCTCAGGTATCCGTTCTACGTACGGTGACTAAAGACAATCACCTCAAATCCCACCGTTTCACCAGGTTCTCAACTTGGAATTTGTTTGTTCGTGCCCTCGTTCGTTTAATTCCTCAGACCGGTTGTGGAACTTGTCTTACTGTTTTCGCCAAAAGAACCTGTAGGTGGCATCGGTTGATGCCAAGCGGGGAGTGTTCTGTCCTTTCTAATGAAGGACAGGGTGTTCGTTTCATACATTAAAGGTTCACTACTATTAGTGTTTTGGTTTTTGCTGTGTTATAGCACCACCCAGTGGTGGTTAAATTTATAACCTGAGTTTTTTTAGTAATAATTAGAGCGTTGCATTGTGGGTTGCACAAAGGCATTTTGGGATGAGGAACTTCCATTTTCCCTCTGTGTTCTTCCTGGACACACGGGTTCTTCTGCTGTGCTGGAAATACCTTACTTAGTTGCCATCCTGGTAAAGGTTATCCGGTAAGATCATTATCCCTGTTCTTGCAATGTAGTGTTGTACAGAATGTGATTAACTGTATAGCAGCCAGTACACAGGAAATGTGATTACCAGGGACTTACTGTATGTAGTTATGTACATAGGTTGCATCATACTGAATACTTTCTTTGTCAGTTGTAAAGTATCAGCTGTGTGATTGTTTAGCCCAATACTTATATATGTCATTTGTATTCCTTTAGTGTTACCGCATTTTCAATACCTGTTACCAATAAACAAGTTAGACTACAGAGAACAGTCTGCTTATTTGGAAGACAGAAGTGGTTTATGCTGTATGTTGGATCACACACCGTATCAACGTGTATGAAGACAGAACAAGGATCCTCAAGTCCTTCTCAATGTCAGATTTACCCAGTGGTTTCCCGTTCAGTGTGTAATGATGATATTGATTCCATCTTTCTATGTGTCTAATCTTACATTTATCATTGTTAAACCGCATCCGCCACCTCTCGGCCCAAGTTTCCAACTTATCAAGATCCATCTGTAGCAGAATACTATCACCTCTTGTATTGATTGCTTTACATAGTTTTATATCATCTGCAAATATCGATATTTTACTGTGTAAACCTTCTACCAGATCGTTAATAAATATGTCGAAGAGAATAGGTCCCAACACCGACCCCTTGCTGCATTAGCCATGATCAGCGTTCATCCATATCTGTTTAACCCCTTAGATGCTGCTGTCAATAGTGACTATATCATATAAATGGTTAAAAGAATGTGGAGACTTCCTCTTTATCCCCATCGGCACCCTGAGATCATGATTGTGTGGTCCTGATGTTTGCCATGGCAGTTCACGAGCAAATAGCGGCCTTAGAGTCTGCTGCCTACAGTGGCCTGTTCAGAAGTTAGCGACATTTAGGTGAGAAAAATACACATTTTCATTTCTGTCATGCCACTTTGTAGTAAATCCTTAAAAGCACTGAAAGGTTAATAAACTACCTGACAGAAGTTTTCAGTATGCCAGGAGGTGTTGTTTTTAACATGGTATCACTTTTGGGGGTTTCCAATATATTGGACCCATAAAGTCACTTCAAACCTGGATAGGTCCCTAAAAAAAAAAAGTAAATTTCCATGAAAAAATGAAAAATTACTGACACATTTTAAAACCTCCTAAAATGCTAACAAAATAAAATAACATTTTACAAATGGTCCTGATGTAAAGCAGACATGAGGGAAATGTTATTTATTAATGTTTTTCTGTCGTATGACTATCTGGATTAAAGGGATAATCATTCAAAGTTTGAATATTATTAATTTGTTTACATTTTTGTCAAATTTCTGATATTTTTTTATAAATAAACACAAAACATATTGACCTAAATTTACCATTATCATAAATTATAATGTGCCACGAAAAACAATCTTAAAATCACTGGGATTTGTTGAAGCATTCCAGAGTTATTACTACTTAAAGTGACACTGGTCAGATTTTAAAAATTTGGCCTCCTCACTAAGGGGTTAAGGTTAATTGACACCTGTTTCTTCACAGAATGAATTACCTCACTAATTTCAGTCCACACTGTTATTAATTAGAATTAGCAGCGTGCATGTCATGACTTTTGATTCTGTTGGTTGCCCATTACTTACCTACACCTAGCAGGGCCGGCGTTAGGGGCAGGCAGACCAGGAAGCTGCCTGGGGCCCCCAATCCTCCAGGGGCCCCCAGCCAGTGGCATGCCACACAGCCGCTATGGGGCCCGGCACCGCCCCCCGCATTCAGGTTATCGGCAATGATGACAGATGACGCTCTCTCCAATCACTTCTCCTCTGCTTCAGACTCAGCGGGTGCGCAGTGATGTCACTTGTCGTGCGCCACGCTGAGCCAGCAGTGAACAGAGTCGATGAGACCGGACCAGAGCCTGGAGCACCGATGAGACCGGAGCAGAGCCTGGAACAGTGCGGGGAACAAGGGGAGGTAAGGGGCATGTGAGTGTGTGTTGCATTATACTGTACAGTGAGAGGGGGCTGCTGCATTATACAGTAAGTGGGAGCTGCTGCATTATACTGTGAGTGGGGGAGGCTGCATTATACTCTGAGTGGGGGAGGCTGCATTATACTGTGAGCGGGGGGCTGCATTATATTGTGAGTGGGGAGGTTGCATTATACTGTGAGTGGGGGAGGCTGCATTATACTCTGAGTGGGGGAGGCTGCATTATACTGTGAGCGGGGGGGCTGCATTATATTGTGAGCGGGGAGGCTGCATTATACTGTGTGCGGGGGAGGCTGCATTATACTGTGAGTGGGGGCTGCTGCATTGTACAATGAGATGGGGGCTGCTGCATTATACAGTAAGTGGGAGCTGCTGCATTATACTGTGAGTGGGGGAGGCTGCATTATACTGTGAGTGGGGAGACCACATTATACTGTGAGCGGGGGAGGCTGCATTATATTGTGAATGGGGAAGGCTGCCTTATACTGTGAGCGGGGGAGGCTGCTGTCATGAATCCCCAATGGCTAGGGATAGCACAGGACAAGCAAGGTACAAATATATAACGGACGAGCTCTAGGGTGATGGAACCTGGGCTGACCGCTGCCCTACGCCTGACAAACGCAACTAGAGATAGCCAGGGAGCGTGCCTACGTTGGTTCTAGACGCCACGCACCAGCCTAAGAGCTAACTAGTACTGCAGAGAAAATAAGACCTCACTTGCCTCCAGAGGAACGAACCCCAAAAGGTATAGTTGCCCCCCACATGTATTGACGGTGAAATGAGAGGAAGGCACACACATAGAGATGATATATATAGGTTTAGCAAATTGAGGCCCGCTGTAAACTAGAAAGCAGAACGATACAAAAGGGGTCTGAGCGGTCAGCAAAAAACCCTAATCAAAAAAACCATCCTGAGATTACAAGAACCCATGTGCCAACTCATGGCACATGGGGAGAACCTCAGTCCACTAGAGCTACCAGCAAGCATAGAGACATAATAAGCAAGCTGGGCAAAAAACCAAACAACTGAAAATCAGCACTTAGCTTATCCTGAAAGATCTGGGAGCAGGTAGGCAGGAACAAAACAGAGCACATCTGAATACATTGATAGCCGGCAAGGGAATGACAGAAAGGCCAGGTAAAATAGGAAACACCCAGCCTCTGATGGACAGGTGGAAACCAAAGGCCGCAACCCACCAAAGTCACCCAGTACCAGCAGTAACCACCAGAGGGAGCCCACAAACAGAATCCACAACAGTACCCCCCCCTTGAGGAGGGGTCACCGAACCCTCACGAGAACCCCCAGGGCGATCAGGGTGAGCTCTATGGAAGGCGCGGACCAAATCAGTCGCATGAACATCGGAGGCGACCACCCAGGAATTATCCTCCTGACCATAACCCTTCCACTTAACCAAATACTGGAGTTTGCGTCTGGAAACACGAGAATCCAAGATCTTCTCAACAACATACTCCAATTCTCCCTCCACCAGCACCGGAGCAGGAGGCTCAACCGAAGGAACAACGGGCACCTCATACCTCCGCAACAACGACCGATGGAACACATTATGAATAGCAAACGATGCTGGGAGATCCAAACGAAAAGATACAGGGTTAAGAATCTCCGAGATTCTATAAGGACCGATGAACCGAGGCTTGAACTTAGGAGAAGAGACCTTCATAGGGACAAAACGAGAAGACAACCACACCAAATCCCCAACAAGAAGTCGGGGACCCACGCGGCGACAGCGATTAGCAAACTGCTGAGTCTTCTCCTGAGATAACTTCAAATTGTCCACCACCTGATTCCAAATCTGATGTAGCCTGTCCACCACCATGTCCACTCCAGGACAATCCGAAGACTCCACCTGACCAGAGGAAAAACGAGGATGAAACCCCGAATTACAAAAAAAAGGAGAGACCAACGTGGCAGAACTAGCCCGATTATTAAGAGCAAATTCGGCCAGTGGCAAAAAAGCAACCCAGTCATCTTGATCAGCAGAAACAAAACACCTCAAATAAGTTTCCAAGGTCTGATTAGTTCGCTCCGTCTGGCCATTCGTCTGAGGATGGAATGCAGACGAGAAAGACAAATCAATGCCCATCTTGGCACAAAACGTCCGCCAAAATCTAGACACAAACTGGGATCCCCTATCAGAAACGATATTCTCCGGAATCCCATGCAAACGAACCACGTTCTGAAAAAATAAAGGGACCAACTCAGAGGAGGAAGGCAACTTAGGCAAGGGCACCAAATGAACCATCTTAGAAAAGCGGTCACACACAACCCAGATAACGGACATTTTCTGTGAAACCGGGAGATCAGAAATAAAATCCATGGAAATGTGCGTCCAAGGCCTCTTCGGGATGGGCAAGGATAACAACAACCCACTGGCCCGAGAACAGCAAGGTTTAGCTCGAGCACACACTTCACAAGACTGCACAAAGGTACGCACATCCCTAGACAAGGAAGGCCACCAAAAAGACCTGGCCACCAAGTCTCTAGTACCAAATATTCCAGGATGACCAGCCAACACAGAAGAATGGACCTCGGAGATGACTCTACTGGTCCAATCATCCGGAACAAACAGTCTTTCTGGTGGACAACGATCCGGTTTATCCACCTGAAACTCCTGCAATGCACGTCGCAAGTCTGGGGATACGGCGGACAATATTACCCCATCCCTAAGGATACCAGTAGGCCCAGAGTCTCCAGGAGAGTCAGGCACAAAACTCCTGGAAAGAGCATCTGCCTTCACATTCTTTGAACCTGGCAGGTATGAAACCACGAAATTGAAACGAGAAAAAAACAACGACCAACGAGCCTGTCTAGGATTCAAACGCCTGGCAGACTCAAGGTAAATGAGATTCTTGTGATCAGTCAAGACCACCACACGATGTTTAGCACCCTCAAGCCAATGACGCCACTCCTCAAATGCCCACTTCATGGCCAAAAGCTCCCGATTACCCACATCATAATTGCGCTCGGCGGGCGAGAATTTTCTAGAGAAGAATGCACATGGCTTCATCACCGAGCCATCAGAACTTCTCTGTGACAAAACCGCCCCCGCTCCAATCTCGGAAGCATCAACCTCAACCTGAAAAGGAAGTGAAACATCTGGTTGACACAACACAGGAGCAGAAGAAAACCGGCGCTTAAGTTCCTGAAAGGCCCCCACAGCCGCAGGAGACCAATCAGCAACATCAGCACCCTTTTTAGTCAAATCAGTCAAAGGTTTAACAATACTGGAAAAATTTGCAATGAACCGACGATAAAAATTAGCAAACCCCAAAAACTTCTGTAGGCTCTTAACAGATGTAGGTTGTGTCCAGTCACAAATTGCCTGAACCTTGACGGGATCCATCTCAATAGTAGAAGGAGAAAAAATGTACCCCAAAAAAGAAATCTTCTGGACTCCGAAGAGACACTTTGAGCCCTTCACAAACAGAGAATTGGCCCGCAGAACCTGAAACACCTTCCTGACCTGTAGAACATGAGACTCCCAGTCATCAGAAAACACCAAAATATCATCCAAATACACAATCATAAACTTATCCAGATATTCACGGAAAATATTGTGCATAAAGGACTGAAAGACTGACGGAGCATTGGAGAGTCCAAAAGGCATTACCAAATACTCAAAATGGCCCTCAGGCGTATTAAATGCGGTTTTCCACTCATCACCTTGTTTTATCCGCACCAGATTATACGCACCGCGAAGATCCATCCTAGTGAACCACCTATCCCCCTTAATGCGAGCAAACAAGTCAGTCAATAATGGCAATGGATACTGATATTTGACTGTAATCTTATTCAGAAGGCGATAATCTATACAAGGCCTCAGGGAACCATCTTTTTTTGCCACGAAAAAAAAAACCTGCTCCCAGAGGGGACGAAGATGGACGAATATGTCCCTTTTCCAAGGACTCCTTAATATAATTCCGCATAGCAGTATGCTCTGGCTGTGACAGATTAAATAAACGACCCTTAGGGAACTTACTGCCAGGAATCAATTCTATAGCACAGTCACAATCTCTATGAGGAGGGAGCGAATTGAGCTTAGGCTCCTCAAAAACATCCCTATAGTCAGACAAAAAATCAGGGATCTCAGAAGGAGTAGATGAAGCGATTGAAATCGGAGGTGCATCATCATGAACCCCCTGACATCCCCAGCTTAACACAGACATTGTTTTCCAGTCCAGGACAGGATTATGAGTTTGTAACCATGGCAGACCCAGCACTAGTACATCATGTAAATTATACAGTACAAGGAAGCGAATCACCTCCTGATGAACGGGAGTCATGCGCATGGTCACTTGTGTCCAATACTGCGGTTTATTCATAGCCAATGGTGTAGAGTCAATTCCCTTCAGAGGAATAGGAACTTCCAGAGGCTCCAGACTAAAACCGCAGCGTTTAGCAAATGACCAATCCATAAGACTCAGGGCAGCGCCCGAATCCACATAAGCATCAACGGAAATGGAAGACAGTGAAAAAATCAGAGTCACAGACAAAATGAACTTAGGCTGCAGAGTACCAATGGCAAAAGATTTATCAAGCTTTTTTGTGCGTTCAGAGCATGCTGATATAACATGAGCCGAATCACCACAATAAAAACACAATCCATTTTTCCGCCTATAATTTTGCCGTTCACTTCTGGACTGAATTCTATCACATTGCATAGTCTCAGGTGCCTGTTCAGAAGATACCGCCAACTGGTGCACAGGTTTGCGCTCCCGTAAACGCCGATCAATCTGAATGGCCATAGCCATAGACTCATTCAGACCTGTAGGCGTAGGGAACCCCACCATAATATCCTTAATGGCCTCAGAAAGACCATTTCTGAAGTTTGCAGCCAGGGCGCACTCATTCCACTGAGTAAGCACCGACCATTTCCGAAATCTTTGACAATATATTTCCGCTTCATCATGCCCCTGAGAGAAGGCTAACAAAGCCTTTTCAGCCTGAATCTCCAGGTTGGGTTCCTCATAGAGCAATCCCAATGCCAGAAAAAACGCATCCACACTGAGCAATGCAGGATCCCCTGGTGCCAATGCAAATGCCCAATTCTGAGGGTCGCCCCGCAGGAAAGATATTACAATCCTGACCTGTTGAGCAGGGTCTCCAGAGGAGCGAGATTTTAAAGAAAGAAACAATTTACAATTGTTCCTGAAATTCAGGAAGGTAGATCTATCTCCAGAGAAGAACTCTGGAATAGGAATTCTAGGTTCAGACATGGGAGTGTGAACAACAAAATCCTGTATGTTTTGAACTTTTGCCGCGAGATTACTCAGGCTGGAAGCCAAACTCTGGACATCCATGTTAAACAGCTAAGATCAGAGCCATTCAAGGGTTAAGAGGAGGTAAGAAGCAGCTAGACAGCAATTAAGGGCTAGGCAGCAAAACTCTGAAGGGAAAAAAAAAAAAAATTTCCCTTAAACACTTCTTTTTCTCCTGCTTCAGCCCAAACAATTAACACTTTGTGGGCCGGCTATACTGTCATGAATCCCCAATGGCTAGGGATAGCACAGGACAAGCAAGGTACAAATATATAACGGACGAGCTCTAGGGTGATGGAACCTGGGCTGACCGCTGCCCTACGCCTGACAAACGCAACTAGAGATAGCCAGAGAGCGTGCCTACGTTGGTTCTAGACGCCACGCACCAGCCTAAGAGCTAACTAGTACTGCAGAGAAAATAAGACCTCACTTGCCTCCAGAGGAACGAACCCCAAAAGGTATAGTTGCCCCCCACATGTATTGACGGTGAAATGAGAGGAAGGCACACACATAGAGATGATATATATAGGTTTAGCAAATTGAGGCCCGCTGTAAACTAGAAAGCAGAACGATACAAAAGGGGTCTGAGCGGTCAGCAAAAAACCCTAATCAAAAAAACCATCCTGAGATTACAAGAACCCATGTGCCAACTCATGGCACATGGGGAGAACCTCAGTCCACTAGAGCTACCAGCAAGCATAGAGACATAATAAGCAAGCTGGGCAAAAAACCAAACAACTGAAAATCAGCACTTAGCTTATCCTGAAAGATCTGGGAGCAGGTAGGCAGGAACAAAACAGAGCACATCTGAATACATTGATAGCCGGCAAGGGAATGACAGAAAGGCCAGGTAAAATAGGAAACACCCAGCCTCTGATGGACAGGTGGAAACCAAAGGCCGCAACCCACCAAAGTCACCGAGTACCAGCAGTAACCACCAGAGGGAGCCCACAAACAGAATCCACAACAGGCTGCATTATACTGTGAGTGGGGAAGGCTGCATTATACTGTGAGCGGGGGAGGCTGCATTATACTGTAAGTGGGGGAGGCTGCATTATACTGTGAGTGGGGAAGGCTGCATTATACTGTGAGCGGGGGAGGCTGCATTATACTGTGCATTGCAGAATGCTGTAGATAAGCCCCTGATGCCGGTGGCCGCAGTTCATCTTTGATTTTTGGGGTGACAGGCTCCCTTTAATACATTTTATTCACAGGTTGCAGGAGCTGCCTGGGTGGTGCAGCAGGGATCAGCTATCAGGCACCCATTGATGAGCGCTGCCATACACACAATAAGTCTCGCCTACCAGCGTCAGACTGCAGTGCCAAGTGCCCACCAGTAACCAACTTCAGGGCCCCACTTTTCAGCTACATTCAAATGTAACATTATCTTCAATCACAAATTTATGTAACAATGAATTGGGTAGATTGTTAAATGAACATGATGCTGGTTTTGTCTGTACATAGTGATTCAAGTATATTGCCTCAAGCACTGCTAATATAAGAGGGTGGTAGCCCCCTTTTGCACAGGGGCCCACCAGAGGATTCTCCCGTTCTTCTGTGGGCCAGTCCAAGCTTGTCGACTACTGAAAGGCATGCACAACATAGCATGTCCACCTCACCTGCTTCTCTGTCCATTTGGCTGTCCCTGTTATCAGGCTGGAAGCTGATGTGGGCTACAATTTCATCCCCTTATACCTTTTGGAAACTACACCCCTCAAGGAATTTATCTAGAGGTGTGGTGAGCATCTTGGACCCACAGGTACTTCAAAGAATTTTAAAACATTGGACTGGGAAAGGTACATTTTTTCCCAAAAATGTTGTTTTAGCCCCAAATTTTTCATTTTTTCAAGGGTAACAGGAGAAAATGGACCATACAATTTGTTGTGAAGTTTCTGATTACATTTATACCCTATTTGTGGTCAGAAACCCTTGTTTGGGCTCACGGCAGGGCTCAGGAGGGAAGGAGTTCTATTTGATTTTTGATTTGCAAAATTGTCTGCAATAGTTTGCAGACACCATGTCAGCAGAGCCGAGCTCCTGGAGGTAATCATGTGGGGAAGTGGCTATAGGAGATGTTATGGTGATCGGAGAGTGGGGACCACAGAAATGGGTCCCCGCATCTGTTCCTATATCGGCCAGCTGTCGGTGACTGCTACGGCATGGACCTGTTACTGTGGGGGGTTTTTTACACCCGCTCATGACGTACTATACCCGGCAAGAGGCGTTAAATGGTTTTCCACTGTTGGAAAACCCTTTTAAATGCCTCCAGCCTACTATATTGAATAAAAAAGTAGTTGCCCCCCCACACCAGAGGCATTCAGCTTCTCTGAGACATCAAAAATGTAATGTAATGACTACTGTGACTAAATGCTGCAGGTGAAAGAAGTAAGTATAATTTTTTATTGTAAGGTGTCTGCTAATAGATTTCACTTTCCCGAGTCCGGCATGATGTCATGACTACAACACATGCCACTTCTGCAGCCATTAGTCGATGTTGACAGCATGAGCAACTTACGGTAGCTCAATGATTGATTAGCTGCAGAGTTGATGTGCACCACAACCATGGCCTCTGCTGCAGATAGTAAAGACACCAAAAAAAGCAGCAATGAGACAGTGATGGACTCAAGGGCAAGTTCCAACTGAAATTATTATTTTAAGCCAGCACAGGCCATTAAAGACCAGAAATCTGTAAGGGCGAGCCACCTATGCAACAGTCTACTAGTGTATGCTGTGCATTTTTTTCACAAGCAGATTCGGTCATGGAAAAAAATTGTTCATCTGCACTGCCTCATTGAATAATATTGCTCCAATTGCGGACCAAAAATACGGTTGTCTGAAGAAGCCCTAAGAATGAGTTCAGACAGACATATATATATACAGTATATATATATATATATATATATATATATATATATATATATATATATATATACAAAGGCCTCTCAAGAAGATTTAAAGACAGGCCACAAGAATGTAGAGTTAAAAAACATGTATTTTTAATTAAATAAAAAAAAGGTAAAAACCTCAAACTCAAATACACAATCCAATCACGATGTAGAAAGTATCTCACAGATCTCATGAAAACATATACTAATATCTAGATGTCAATAACAATACAAAAAAGGCCACTAAGTGGCTGCGTGCCATATAAATTGACATGAATGATAACGGCAAATATTTATGAGAGTACCTAAAAGTAAACATGCAAAGTGCATAAGTGTAAATGTAAACAACCACAACTACAGGAAAAGTATTTGGAGGGCCACGAGTAAGAAAGTACCGAGGGTATAACCCTAACACCAGGTACTAAATAATACCTAACCAAAATGCCTGGACATAGCGGGTTGCTTTACAGCCATGGAAAGAAACCTCAAAGCATAATTACCGCAGTAAGATGACACGAGACCTGGGAACCCCTACGCGCGTATCGATGAAAAGCGGAAGTGACGGGCCTAATACTGTAACTAAGCAACGTAATTTGTGTACATCCGGATGTGGGGACCAAACTAGAATACCGGAAGTGACGACCCATGGTGATGTTTACTTGGCAACCAATTGTATGTGATGTGGGAACAAACCCAGAGCCGGAAGGACGACCTTTGAGGTTTCTTTCCATGGCTGTAAAGCAACCCGCTATGTCCAGGCATTTTGGTTAGGTATTATTTAGTACCTGGTGTTAGGGTTATACCCTCGGTACTTTCTTACTCGTGGCCCTCCAAATACTTGTCCTGTAGTTGTGGTTGTTTACATTTACACTTATGCACTTTGCATGTTTACTCTTAGCAGTGGCGTATCCACGTGGGGGCAGCCGGGGCATGTGCCCCGGGCGCAGCCAACAGGGGGGCGCCAGCGGGCCGCCTAATGATGCGGCAGTCCAAGGAGGGGGTTGGCAGGGCCAGGGAGCGGGGGCTGTCTAATTATACTCACCTACTCCTGGCGCTGTCCCTGCAAGTCCCTGGCTGCCCGGCGCCCCGGCTTCTTCCTGTACTGAGTGGTCACATGGTACCGCTCATGACAGTAATGAATATGTGGCTCCACCTCCCATAGGGGTGGAGCCGCATATTCATTACTGTAATGAACGGTAACGGTGACCGCTCAGTACAGGAAGCAGCAGCGCCGGGGAAGCAGGGACTGCACCACGCCAGGAGCAGGTGAGTATACGGGGAGGGGAGCGCAGCGCTGCGTGATATTCACCTGCTCCTCGTTCCAGTCGCCGCTCTATCTTCTGCAGTGACGCTGAGGTCAGATGGCGCTATGACGTAGTTAGTGCGCGCCCTCTGCCTAAACGTCAGTGCAGACTGCAGAGGAGGCGGAAGATGGAGCAGCGGCTGGAATGAGGAGCAGGTCAATATTGAAAGTGCCGGGTGCCTGAGCGACGGAGAGGTGAGTATGTGATTTTTTTTTTATCGCAGTAACAGCAAATGGGGCAAATATCTGTATGGGGCATCTTATGGGGCCATAACATTTGTGCAGAACTATATGGGGGCCATAACGTTTGTGCAGCACTATATGGGGGCCATAATGTTTGTGCAGCACTATATGGGGCCATAATGTTTGTGCAGCACTATATGGGGGCCATAATGTTTGTGCAGCACTATATGGGGGCCATAATGTTTGTGCAGCACTATATGGGGGCCATAACCTTTGTGCAGCACTGTATGAGGCCATAACCTTTGTGCAGCACTGTATGGGGCCATAATGTTTGTGCAGCACTATATGGGGGCCATAATGTTTGTGCAGCACTATATGGGGGCCATAATGTTTGTGCAGCACTATATGGGGCCATAATGTTTGTGCAGCACTATATGGGGGCCATAATGTTTGTGCAGCACTATATGGAGGCCATAATGTTTGTGCAGCACTATATGGGGGCCATAACCTTTGTGCAGCACTATAACGGGGCAAGTGTCTTTATGGAGCATCTATGGGGCCATAACATTTGTGCAGCACTATATGGGGCAAGTGTCTGTATGGAGCATCTTATGGGGCCATAACATTTGTGCAGCACTGTATGGGGCAAGTGTCTGTATAGAGCATCTTATGGGGCCATAACGTTTGTGCAGCACTGTATGGGGCAAGTGTCTGTATGGAGCATCTTATGGGGCCATAACGTTTGTGCAGCACTATATTGGGCAAATGTGTCTATGGAGCATCTTATGGGGCCATTATTAACCTTTATGCAGGATTATATGGAGCTCCTGATTCAATATGGATATTCAAAAACAATTAACCTACTGATGTCTCAATTAATTTTACTTTTATTGGTATCTATTTTAACATTATGGAGATTCAGGAATGTACCTTGGCTTGATCATACAGTTTCAATAGTTAGGGTTCAAATGGGGGAGGTTTTTTTTTTGGGGGGGGCACCAAACTGATCCTTTGCCCTGGGTGCTGGAAAGGCTAGATACACCTCTGACTTTTAGGTACTCTCATACATGTTTGCCGTTATCATTCATGTCAATTTATATGGCACACAGCCACTTAGTGGCCTGCTAAAATATATTTTTTGTATTGTTATTGACATCTTGATATTAGTATACTAGACTGTGGCCCGATTCTAATGCATCGGGTATTCTAGAATATGCATGTCCCCGTAGTATATGGACAATGATGATTCCAGAATTCGCGGCAGACTGTGCCCGTCGCTGATTGGTCGAGGCAACCTTTATGACATTATCGTCGCCATGGCAACCATTATGACATCTACGTCGATACTGTGCCCGTCGCTGATTGGTCGAGGCCTGGCGGCCTCGACCAATCAGAGACGCGGGATTTCCATTATGACATCATCGTCGCCATGCTATGCCCGTCGCTGATTGGTTGAGGCCTGGCGGCCTCGACCAATCAGAGATGCGGGATTTCCAGGACAGACAGACAGACAGACAGACAGACAAACCCTTAGACAATTATATATATAGATGTTTTCATGAGATCTGTGGTAGATCGGAGGTACTTTCTACATCGTGATTGGATTGTGTATTTGAGTTTGAGGTTTTTACCTTTTTTTTTATTTAAATAAAAATACATGTTTTTTTTTTAACTCTACATTCTTGTGGCCTGTCTTTAAATCTTCTTGAGAGACATTTGTGTGTTTATCATATCTGAATGTGTTATCTTCATATGTATATGGACTAATATGTATAGACATACAGTATATATACCCCTTTCTGACATTTGTCAGACTCATAATACTTCCCTGTGCCTATCTGATGAGGGATGGCTTATTACGTCATCACAATCGCCCGCGCACAGGTGCTGTGCCCGGGTGATTGCCGCTGGGTGTCAGCTGATTCTGACACCTGGCACTAAGTGCCAGGAGCAGTCACGCACTGCTCCCAGCACTTAAACTCCCTATATGCTGCGATTAAACGCGATCACAGCATTCCTAGAGCCGGCAGGGGGATGTCAGCTCCTCCGCCTTTGGCTCGGAGACCCGGAGGCATGACACTGGGTCCCAATTGTTGCCATGGTGTTATGACGACATCCAGGTCACTAGAGCTAGGAAAGTTGCTGATCATGTGCAGTGCATGATCAGCAACTTTCTCTGTCAGTGCAGAGCTGACAGTTCCTACAGCATGGGGATGCTGCTGCATCCCCATGCTGTACAAGTGATCAGCCTGCAAAAAATCATAGTCTCATAGTGGGACAAAGTAAAAAAGTAAACAATCTTTTTAAATGATTGTAAATATATATGTGGCTATATACATATATATATATATATATATATATATATATATATACTAGATGGTAGCCCGATTCTAACGCATCGGGTATTCAAGAATATGTATGTAGTTTATTTATGAAGATTTTAGAATAATACATTGAATACACAGGATTCGGCTGGCTGCGACCAATTAGCGAAGCTTGGTTCAAATCCCGCGCCAAGTCGCGGCCGGACTGCGCCTGTCACTGATTGTTTGTCGCCGGCCATGTAGTATATAACAGCCCACGTAGTAAATAGCACAGCCACGTAGTATATTGCACAGCCACGTAGTATATTGCACAGCCACGTACTATATAGCCCAGCCACGTAGTATATAGCACAGCCACGTAGTATATAGCACAGCCCACGGATTATATAGCACAGCCCACGGAGTATATAGCACAGCCATGTAGTATATAACACAGCCCACGGGGTATATAGCACAGCCATGTAGTATATAGCACAGCCCACTGAGTGTATAACAGCCCACATAGCATATAAAACAGCCACGTAGTTTATAACAGCCCACGTAGCATATAACACAGCTCACATAGTATATAACTGCCCATGCACGCAGTATATAACACAGCCCACATAGTGTATAACACAGGCCACGTAGTGTATAATACAGCCCACGTAGTGTATAACACAGCCCACGTAGTGTATAACACAGGCCACATAGTGTTTAACACAGGCCACGTAGTGTATAACACAGCCCACGTAGTATATTGCACAGCCCATGTAGTATATAGCACAGCCCATGCCGTATATTGCACCGCCCACGTAGTACATTGCACAGTCCACGTAGTATATTGCACAGCCCACGTAGTGTATAGCACAGCCCACGTAGTATATTGCACAGCCACGTAGTATATTGCACAGCTCACATAGTATATTGCACAGCCCACGTATTATATTGCACAGCCCGCATAGTATATAGCAATGTGGGCATCATATCCCTGTTAAACAAAATAATTAAAATAAAAAATAGTTATATACTTGCCTTCCGTTGGCCCCGGATCCAGGCGAAGCGGTTACCGACGCTCCTCGCGCGCTCCGGTCTCAAGAGTGCATTGCGGTCTCGCGAGATGATGACGTAGCGGTCTCGCGAGACCGCTACTTCATCATCTCGTGAGACCGCAATGCATGGAGCGGTCACCGGAGCGTCGCGAGGAGTGAGAAAGGCCGGTTCTGTATCCGAGGGGCCGATGGACGGTGAGTATATAACGATTTTTTATTTTTTTAAATTATTTTTAACAGATCTTTTAACTATTGATGCCGCATAGGCAGCATCAATAGTAAAAAGTTGGTCACACAAGGTTAATAGCAGCGGTAACGGAGTGCGTTACCCGCGGCATAACGCGGTCCGTTACCGCTGCCATTAACCCTGTGTGAGCGCTGACTGGAGGGGATTATGGAGCGGGCACTGACTGCGGGGAGGAAGGAGCAGCCATTTTGCCGCTGGACTGTGCCCGTCGCTGATTGGTCGTGGCCGTTTTGCCGCGACCAATCAGCGACTTGGATTTCCATGACAGACAGAGGCCGCGACCAATGAATATCCGTGACAGACAGACAGACAGAAGGACAGACAGAATTGACGGAAGTGACCCTTAGACAATTATATAGTAGATATATATATACAGGGGTTGGACAAAATAATGGAAACACCTAACGTTTTGGCATCATAATCTTCGAACATGTTATAAACATGTAAACTGTGACATATGGTAATGTTATGTAGTTGATTATTTGTGTTATGTGATATGTGTATGTAAATTAACTGTTTGTTTTGCAGAAATGTAAGAACATTGATGAGAACCTGATACCAATGGCAGACCTCTCGGATTTTCAAAGAGGCCAAATTGTTGGTGCTCGTATGACAGGCGCTAGTGTAACAGAAAGTGCCCAAATGCTTGGCGTGTCAAGAGGTACTGTCTCCAAAGTAATGACTGCGTTTGAAAGAGAAGGAAAAACGTCTGCAGCAAAGCACAGGTCCGGCCGAAAGTCAAAGTTGACTGAGAGAGACCGTCGGACTCTAAAGCGAATTGTGAGAGAGGATCACAAGACCATGGCTCCGAAAATCACTGCTGAGCTCAATGAACACCTACAGAACCCAGTTTCCACGAAAACTGTTCGTCGTGAGCTGCACAAATCTGGATTCCACGGAAAAGCTGCAATTAGAAAACCGCTGCTCTCAATGACAAATGTTTCCAAGTGTTTAGAGTGGTGTAGAAACCTCCTGAATTGGTCCCTCGAGCAGTGGAAACATGTGATATTCTCAGATGAATCATCGTTTACCCTATTTCCGACCTCCGGCCGAGTGTACATTTGGAAACAGCCGAAAGAAGCATTCCATCCAGACTGCCTTCTCCCAACCATAAAACATGGCGGAGGTTCTGTGATGATCTGGGGTGCTATTTCGTGGAGATCCACCGGGCCAATGATATCCCTTCATGGAAGAATTAACAGCCGAGATTATTTAGGCATTTTGGGCGACCAAGTGCATCCAATGGTTCAATCACTGTTCCCGGAGGGGAACGCCATCTTTCAGGATGATAATGCACCAATTCATACAGCTAAAGTCGTTAAAGCATGGCACGAGGAACATTCTAATGAAGTTGAGCATCTCATCTGGTCCCCACAATCCCCAGACCTCAACATTATTGAGCATTTATGGTCGATTTTAGAGATTGAGGTTAGACGTCGACTTCTGCCACCATCGTCACTCAAAGAACTGAAGGGTGTTTTAACTGCAGAATGGGCTAAAACTCCTTTGGAAATAATTCACACCTTGTATGAATCCATACCTCAGAGAATTGAGGCTGTAATCGCCGCAAAAGGTGGACCTACACCATATTAAACTAACTTTTGTTGATGTTTACAGGTGTTTCCATTATTTTGTCCAACCCCTGTATATATATATAATAAAAAAATCTAAAGATATTGTATCTATAAATATTAAAAAAAAAAAAAAAACTATAAAAGTACACATATTTGGTATCGCCGCGTCTGCAACAACCTGACCTATAAAACTGTCAAACTAGTTAACCCCTTTTTTGTGAACAACATAAAAAATAAAGGCAAAAAACAATGCTTTATCATCATACTGCCGAACAAAAAGTGGAATAAAACGCGATAAAAAAGACGGATATTACTAAACATGGTATCACTGAAAGCGTCATCTTGTCCCGCAAAAAACAAGCTGCCATACAGCTCCAACAACAGAAAAATTAAAAAGTTAGAGCTATGAAAATAAAGCAATGCAAAAAGAATTATTTTTTCTATAAAATATTTTTTATTGTGTAAAAGCGCCAAAACATAAAAAAATGTAAATAAGGTATCGCTGTAATTGTACTGACCTGAATAAAACTGCCTGATCAATTTTACCACACACAGAACAGCACAACCCCCCCAAAAAAATTCCTAAATTGCTGTTTTTTGTTCATTCTGCCACCCAAAAATTGGAATAGAAAGAGATCATAAAATGACATGTGCCCGAAAATGGTACCAAGAAAAATGTCAACTTGTCCTGCAAAAAACAAACCCTCACATGACTCTGTGGGCCAAAATATGGAAAAATTATAGCTCTCAAAATGTGATGCAAAAATTATTTTTTTGCAATAAAGAGTGCCTTTTAATGTGTGACGCAGAGCCAAACATAAAGCCCAATATAAATCTGGTATAGCTGTCATTGCACCGACCTGAAAAATAAAGTCGCCTAATCACTTATACCGCACGAGGAATGGTGTAAAAAATAAAAACAATTCTTCACCTACTGTTCATTTTTTCATTCTGCCTCCCAAAGATCGCAATAAGGTTCTTCGCTTGCAATGGGGTTTCTGTGTAAATCTCTGAAATACATGATTCAGACAGAACCTCTGGTGGAAGATTCCCTATAATGAGGCAGATGGAGGCCCTGTGGACGCCGACTAACCTGTGATCCGGTGGTGTCCATCTTTTTAGGATTGCATATAAGTGCCGTCGGCCACAGTTTTGTGCACTTCTGAAAATGACACAGCTCAACAGAGGCTAGCTGAAGTCCAGAGTAACTCTGCTGCCTCATTATAGTGAATGGATCCCTTGGGGGTTTCAGCTGAGTCACCTCACTCAGAGATTTATATAGAAACCCCAAAGTGCTCAGCATAGTGCGCCAGATGTGATCCCAAACGTTATGTAAAATGTTCCCAATAAAAGCTTCAACTCAATCTGCAAATAAAGTAAATCCTCACTCAGGTCTGTCATCTGTTAATGGAAATATAGGGGACTTACTGGTAGCACAAAGGCTCTGGAAAACTGAAATGGCTCCTCACCCACCAAAAGAAATTCAGCAAATTCTCCACTCCCAAATCCAATCTTCTGAGCCCCAGTGTACTAAACCACATATAAGCGTCCACATGTTTGGCATTTCTGAAGCGATGAGAGCCTGCCTAACTTACGGGTACATGTCTCCATGAGCATAGGCTGGGCATAACGTACTGGTGACTGTAACATACTGGTCACTACTGCGTACTGGTCACTACAACTGCAGTTTGCAATTTTCACTCGGCAACATTCATTGCTGCTTGTTTCTGGAAAATACCCATGGAATCAAAATCGTCACTACACCTTTAAATTCCCCAAGGGGTATAGTTTCCATAATGGGGTCACTTGAGGGGGGTTCTGCTCTTCCAGCACTTAGGGGCTCTGTTTATGGAGTCCATAAATTGTTCTAGGAAAATCTGTGCTCCAGGAGGCAAATAGCGCTCCGTTCCTCCCGAGTCTCTCCGTACGGCTAAGTAGTACTGTACAGCTATATATGGGGTATTGCCATGTTCAGTCAAAATTGTGGGACAAATTTTGGTGCCAATTTTACCCACTTCTTTTCTGAAAATATAAAATCTGGGGCTAAAACAAAATTTTGGTGGTAAAAAGTTATTTTTTTCTTCACTGCCCAATGGTATAAAATTCTGTGACACACCCATGGTGTCTATATGATCACTGCACCCCTAGATGAATTCATTGAGAGGTGTAGTTTGTAAAATGGAGTGTTCTGTTGTTCTGGCACCTCATGGGCTCTCCCAATGGGTCATGGCACCTGCAAACCATAACAGTAAAATATGGTGCTCCTTGCCCTCTGAGCTTTGCACTGTGCCTGAAAAATATTTCCCGATTACATGTAGGGTGGTATTGGCACACTCAAGAAAACTCAGTTTGTTGTAAAAAAAAAAAAAAAAATTCCTGTCAGACCTTAGAAAAATTAAAAACTTGGGACTAAAACAACATTTTAGTGGTAAAAATGTAATTTATTCCTTTTGTCACCGCTCAGTGGTTTAAAATTCTGTGAGGTACATATGGTGTCAATATGATCACTGCACCCCTAGATGAATTCATTGGGCAGTGTAGTTTGTAAAATGAGTTCACATATAGGGGGTTTCTGCTGTTCTGGCACCTCAGGGGCTCTGCCAATGTGACATGGTACCCTCAAACCATTCCAGCAAAATCTGAACTCCAGTATGGCGCCTCTTCCCTTCTGAGCTTTGCACTGTGCCTCTAAAGTAGTATTCCCTACATATGGGGTATCGGCATACTCCGGAGAAATTGCACAACAAAATGTATGGTGCAACTTCTCCTGTTACCCTTATGAGAATGCAAAATTTTGGGGCCAAAATAACATTTTTGTAGGGAAAATGTGATTTTATTATTTTTACAGCTCAATGTTGTAAACTTCTGTGAAGCACCTAGGGGTTCAAGGAGCTCACCATTAGGGTTGATTGAATAACTTTAGATGTTTGTTGGGCTCTCCATACACGTGTTGTGACTGTCACACAGCCGTGACACATGCAGCTGCGGCACCAAACAGCTGATTATTGGCAGCACTCCAGGTAGCCGAGTTACCAAGGCAACTAATCGATAAGCTTTATAGCTATTCGGATAAGCACTTATTCAACCCTACTCGTCATATATCTAAATGCATTCCTTGAGGGGTCCTTTCCAAAATTGGGTCACTTGTGGGGTTCTTCCACTGTTTAGGCACATCAGGGGCTCTGCAAATGGGACATCACATCCGTTAATGACATTCAAAAAGTCAAATGGCGCTTCTTCCCTTCCTAGCTCTGCTGTGCGCCGAGTGTTTTTCTCCCTCATATGGGGTATTGGCGCACTCAAGAGAAATTACACAATCGTTTGGTGCAATTTCTCCAATTACCCTTATGAAAATGCAATATTTTGTGCTAAAAACATATTTGTGGGAAATGTTTTTTTTTTTCATGGCTCAACGTTATAAACTTCTGTGAACCACTTGAGGGTTCAGCGTGCACACCACATATATAGATCAGTTCTCTGAGGGGCCTAGATTCCAAAATGGTGTCACTTGTGGGGAATTTTCACTGTTTAAGTACATCAGAGGCTCTCCAAACGTGACATGGTGTCTGCCAATTGTTCCCGCAAATTTTGCATTCAAAAAGTCAAATGGCGCTCCTTACCTTCCAAGCTCTGCCGTGCGCCCAAACAGTATTTTTTCCCCCCTCATATGGGGTATTAGCATGCTCAGGAGAAATTACACAACAAATTTTGGAGTCCATTTTTCCTGTGAGCCTTGTCAAAATAAAAAAAAATGGATCTGATGTAAATTTCTTAGTGAAAAAAAGTTAAATGTTCATTTTTTTCCCACATTCCAAAAATTCCTGTGAAGCACCTGAAGGGTTAAACTTCTTGAGTGTGGTTTTGAGCACCTTGCGGGGTGCAGTTTTTAGAATGGTGTCACTTTTGGGTATTTTCAGCCATATAGACCCCTCAAAGTGACTTCAAATGTGATGTGGCCCCTAAAAAAAAATGGTTTTGTAAATTTTATTGTAACAATGTGAAATTGTAGGTCAACTTCTAACCCTTATAACTTCCTAACAAAATAAAATTTTGTTCCAGAATTGTGCTGATGTAAAGTAGACATGTGGGAAATGTTACACACAAGTCATATTGAAGACATTTTACCACCATCATGAAGTACAATATGTCACGAAAAACATTCAGAATCACCAAGATCCGATGAAGCGTTCTAGAGTTAATCAGACCAGACTAGTATATCCTTTCATTTTTGGTTGTTGTTCACAGGCTCAATGGTTATTATTGGATCAGTGTTCTGTCCGATTAGCGCACTGCCTTTAAATATGGCTGTCTGAATGAGCCCTTAGGCTGATTTCACATCTTGTATTTGAAAATTGGACATTTTCGTTCCCAGGGTGCCAACCTCCGCTGTCAGGAAGGGACCTCTATAGGGTATGGCACATTCTATCTTCCCTAGTCCATTCCTTGTGCATTTAACAATCTGTGGTTGACCACTCGATCCACCAGTCTGTATATCATTGAAATTTACAGCATAGACCCTCAACTTTCCCTATTTTTTGGTTTTGTGCACTTTTAATCATTAATATTAAAAGGTACTTTTTTACGGCTCTTTGTTTTTCTTTTGTTTTTTTTCCATTTATCAAGACCATTTTTGTCAAACTGCTTGGATCTTAAGGTCCCCTAGTTAAGTCTGCACAGGGGCATCAATACATCCTAATGGTCATGGACTATGCGACCTGGTACCCTGAAGCAGTACCACTAAGGAACTCTTCGGCGAACAGTATCTCCCGGGAGCTTGTTCATATTTTTGCTATGACTATACATTATCTTTTGTCTTGCCGTTATGCCAAAAAGGCCATGGTATTTTGTTAAACCCCGTCATGGTTTATGCTGTGCTATAATAAACCAGCATATGATTGACCCCAGAAGTGTACCAGTGTCTACCTCTGAAAGCGGCTGAGTCAACCCCTTACAGTGGTTATAAAGTAATTGCATTGTATATATATATATATATATATATATATATATATATATAGGGAACCTGTAAGGTGATTAGTGCTGCCCAAGTGGCGGGCACTATAGAAACCCAGGGTATAAATAGAGCAGCATGGATCGCCTGACGGGTTCCCTCGAAAAAGATGCAGAAAGTCTTAACGAGATTGTAAAGGGCTATTATACGTTCAGCACAAAAGTCTTTTTTTATACTAAAAATTATACAATTTTGATATTGTCTAATTTTAACTTCAAAGTTGGTGCTTCTTTACACCATCAGTTAGACGTATCAATAGTAGAGATGTGACAATCCAATGTGAACAGTGATGATAGATGAAAAGGAGTTTACAGAACACTTTAGATAGCAGCTTGAGCGAAGCTTTGTTGTAAGCTGCACTGTTGCTCCATTTTTTACCCCCAAAGACCAATGGTCACACTAGCGCAGCAATCGACCTAGAAGCGGCTTCTCTCTGGCTTTGGCAATTGAACGTCCTTCTATACTTTAAACCTACAACAGGATAAAACAGCAATTTTTACAAGACATAATATCAAAAACCTCTTTAAAAATTAACAATGGAATGGTTACAAACAAAAAGTTGAGGGCTCGGGGTCAGGGTGTAGGAAACACAGTACATATGGCACAGAGGAATGTTAGAGCTGTAACTCGGGTGTTATATAATGAATTACACATTAGATAAATGCATAAAACATAGATATAGAACCAACAAAGTACTAAAAAAATAACAAGTGCATTCTCCCCTTAAAAGTAGTGCAAGCAAAACATACAGGCCTACTAGGTTGGCATTTCATAATTTATTGGCACTTAGTTGCACTTTGTTGGTTTTATTCATCAGTTACATATTTTAGACTGACTTTTCTTTTATGTCTTGGGGTACTCTAAGCATTTTTGTGCCAAATTCTTCTAAGCAGCACATATGGGTTAATGAATTTTGCACAAATTCAAAGATGTTCTTTTTTGTCTTTTGTGCTTTTTTTTTTTTTTTTAGAGTAAAAACTTGTAAGATCAAACATTGTACATACTGTAAGTCTAAAACGCCGATGCTTACGAGGCCTCATGCGACGTCACAATGTGCATCTTGGGGCCTATTAAGCTCACAGGGCACAGACGCAGACTGGCTGGGGTGGAGGACTGTACCCCGGACTAGGGCAGCACAAATCCAAGCGATGATCACAGTAGCAACAAATAGTTGGAATCAGTTGCATTTTCACCAACTTTGTATCAATTATTTTTTGTTTACAAGCAGCATTTTTGTAACATTTCCGCTTCTCTGGATGCATACCATCAGTTTTTCCACAACATTTACATGGTGCAGTTTTTACATCCAGTACCAGAATTCGTTTTTTTCCATGGGATCAGTTATAACCATATTTCTAAAAACTGCTTATTTTCCAAAAATTCTATTAATTCTGCGTGGGCATAAATAATCATAAAATCCCAGTAAGCTATAAAAATGTTGAGAAAATATACATTAAAATTAGCCTTTAATTGTAACACAATCTGTTAAAAATGATCAATACTAATTTTTGGTCCACTTCTTCAGCCAGGGTGTTTGTTCTTGATGGTGGCTCCTAAAGGTAAAGCACCAAGACAAATAGGCTGATTTTGGGTATCATTGTAAACTTTACAAATGTCAATGTCAGTAAGGCAAAGCCATGCACATTTGATGCAAAAGCATAGCCAATAACTGGTGCCACCCCAGAATTAGAAAACATTTCTAGTAAGATCATTTAGACACAGGGAAAGCACAGTGTCATTTTCGTGAACATCTGCCCTGAACATGCCCACAAGTACCTAAATACAAAGGGCAAGGGTATGTATCCAATATTTGCATTCAGGGATCAGGATCACTGTCGTGTGCTGGAAACACAAAAAACTATATTTTATTTTATCAAAATATCTATAGGACCAAGCAAGACAGCATTGTCAGTCATCTACAAATGTGAGTCTTCCTGGTCCCTCATTCTTCATCCATCTTCTATATCTCTTCCATCGTGGATCTGAAGCCATCTTTTTCTTCATTTCTTCCTCCTGTGCTTTTTTGTACATCTATTAAAAATGACAACAAAATGTACAGTAAAGTACAGAGTATTATATATTAAGAAAGTGCACTGATTGCAATTCTCTACGATAGTCTCCGGTGAAGTGCCCAAGAAAACAAGAAAGACAGAAACAAATCTGGTATGCATTTTACAACATAAGACTATGTGCACATCATGCGGAATTGTTGCGTTTCTGCAGTGTTTTTTCCACGCTGAAATGGATTACTTAAGCAATGTTAATCAATGACATTCCTGAAGTGTTGTGCACATGATGCGGAAATTTCCGTCCTTATTTACAGAGCTTTATTTTACGCAGCATGTCAATTATTTTTGCAGATCTGCAGCATTTCTGCACCCATTGACTTCCATTAAGTCAGGCAACTCCGCAGCAAAAACCCAGGTGTAAAAAGCTTTGCGGATTTGCTGCCAAGAACGCTGTGAATTGTCAAAGGGAAATTATGTCAGAAGGCGGAAGAGTGTGTGGGCGGAGAATGTGTGTGTCTGTGTGCGTGTACCCAGGCGTCATCTGATGGGACTACTACCCCCATTCGGCTACGTCTTTTGTCTCATATAACAGACAGCATGAGCTAACGATGGGAGAATAGTCTCCCGATGCGACTGTCCTACACATGAGATCGCCGTGGGACACTCAGGATTAAATGAACTACGTCGGACAGGATAGCATTATATCTTGGTTTATTATTTTTTGATTGTTTGCAGAAGAGTGTGTCAGGGATTAGGCGTTCAGTAAGTATGGTAAATTTAGATTCAATAAAGGAGTCTGTGTGATTATTTCAAATAAAGAACTTTATTCTGGCTGTGCCTTTATTTACCATGTAACTATAGGATTAGTAATGGATAGGTGTCTCAGACACCTCTGCATTACTAACCTGTGGGCTTGATGTTACCTAACAATACAAAGGTGACATCAACCCCACAAATATGAACCTCACTTGCCACCACTACAGGGCAAGTGGGAAAAGCAAGGCTAAGTGCCAGAATTGGCGCATCTATAAGATGCGCCATTTCTAGGGCGGCTGAGAGCTGATGTTTTTAGCCTGGGGGGTGCCAATATCTATGGCCCCTTCCCATGCTATTAATATCAGCCCGCAGCTGTCTGCCTAGCCTTTGCTGGTTCGATTTTATAGTGGGACCCCATGTCGATTTTTTTGAGGGGGGGGGGGGGGGGGTTCCCCTGTAAACTAGTCAGTAAAGGCTAAGCAAACAGCTGTGAGCTGATCTTAATAGCCTGGGAACCTTTGGCTATTGGCTCCTTCCCAGAATATTAACATCAGCCCTCGGCTTTCCCTCTACTGGTTAAGAAAATTATGCGGGAGCCCACGCAATTTTTATTTACATTTTTAAAAAAAATAAACAGATATTGCATTTCATGCAGATTTCTGAGGGTATGTTCCCATGGTCAGTTAAACGCTGCTGGTTGGACGCTGCATATATCTGCAGCGGCCAGATGTTACAGCATAGTGGATGGGATTTCAAGAAATCCCATCTCCACTATGCGTGCACCATCACCCGCGGATTACATGCGGAGATGGACATGCGGCGTGTCTTTACAAACCACAGCATGTCTATTTATCTTGCGGAGATGATCAGTCTTTGCAAGATAAATATCACCCATCCAATGTATTGGGACGCAGTGATTCAGCACAGTTCAATGAACACATGCGGAATCACCTGCGTTCAAAAACCAGCAGCGCTTTGGACGCAGCGGACATGTGCTGCGTCCAAAGCGCTGCCAATTACTGACTGTGGGGACGTAGCCTCACAGTTGCTGTTTTGTTACAGCATATGTAGGTTAATGATCCTACATAGGCTGGTGGTGACTGTGTGTGTTAAAAATCTACTTACGTCGTAATTCACTCGGATCCACAGCTCTTCCTCAAGAAATATTTTCTTTCGTTCATCTTCTAAACTGTCAAACTGAGACTGTGACATTTTCATGTGTTTACGGATGAGGTAGAGTTTTTCTGTTTCACCATACTCCTCTCCTTTGATATTAAATGTATACACCCATCGGATATACCAACTCATGTACTGGATGAAATAATAGGGAAACATGATGATTTGGAACAGGAGGATGTCATAGATTTGGGGTTTTTGATAGCCTCCTTTAATGTCTATTTTGTTCTTGATAATGTCCCTAATTATTTCCTCATCTTCCTCTTTAATTTCTTCTTTTGATCTCTTGTTCTTCCCTCTTTCTTTTCCACGATTCAGTAGACCTTGCTGCTTTGCAATTTCAGTGGCCTGGATTCGGTATTTTGGCACTGTTGCTAAGTATTTAATGGCTTCATTATAGCTGCTCCTCCAGCTGTAAAACTGAAGAATATTCACTATAATTATGTGACAACCACAGCTAGAACTTTACTGATTTGAATTGTACCACATTTTCTAAAACGTTAACTCAAGTCTGATCATAAAAGTACTTTCTATGTTGTCTCCAGTACAGACAAACTTCACAAAGTCACCAACACTACATTGCATTCAGGATTTCACACGTTTTGTACTAACAGTTACCATAGGCACGAGTCAGACTGTCAGGTAAGATCCAAATGGCAATCTAATGGTCATGCACAACCAGCAGATGCCTTAAAAAATTATTGCATCTGACAACTAATATTTGGAAGTGCCTCTGTATGGTTAGTTTCCATGTTGAAAGTCTACATACACTTTTGCAGTCATGTTTTATTCTCACCATGCATTTAAAATTACTCCCATTGTCACTGCACCAGGGCAATCGGGAAGAGCCATGCAAAGTGCCAGAATTGGCACATCTAATGTGATGTGCCACTTCTGGGGCAGCTGTGAGCTGGTATTTTTAGCCTGGGATGGACCCAATATCCATGGACCCCCCAGCCAGATAATCAGCCTGCAGCTGTCTGATTTACCTTAGCTGGTTATCAAAAATGGGGGGTAGGTACATAATTTTTTTCATTTATATATACTCTGCCCAGCTGTTTTTCTCCTACTTGGCTGTCAGCACAATGCCAAAGAGGCTGAAAAGGACGAGCAGTCAAGCAACCACAATTTAATTTTTTGCTTTTGTAAGCACATCCTTTGCAGCCATGCTATTGCATGGATGAATTTCAACTTACCCAATTCAAGACCAGGCGAATTTACCCAATTCTTGACCAGACACATTTGTTTTTTTTCAGACATGCGGTTTAAAGAGCTGTACTTTTTTTTTCTCTCCTTTAGATATATAAATAATTTCTGCATTTTTTTGTCATATGTGGCATTAAATTTTTATATTTCATACTTTTTTTCAGATATTGGTAGACAAATAAAGGAATTAAGTGTCCATTTTTAACATTAAGTAGGCAGTAAGCTGCGGGATGGCCGGAGAGGTATTACATATTTTGTTTTACCAATAATCACCTCATCACTCACCTCTACAGCCCCCTCGCTGCTCTTCTTTCCACCATCTCGTGGCGTATGTCAGACCTTTTCACTACACGCCAGAACTTCCAGCTGCATCCAGGCCTTGAAGGTCACTGTGCTTAATAAGCAGCATGTCTTCACATTGTGACCTTACAACATTCAATGACCCATGAGGCTGGAAGTTCTGACCTATAGTGAGAAAGCCAGAGATACGGCATGCAACAGAAAAAAAAGGACCAGATAGTGGGCAGGGGCAGCGTTTATTTTTACATCTTAAGTTCGTTACTGGGAGTCGTACGTTGTTCTTAAAGGCCCCGTCTCACATAGCGAGATTGCTAGCGAGATCGCTGCTGAGTCACTAGTTTTGTGACGCAACAGCGACCTCAGTAGCGATCTCGCTATGTGTGACACGTACCAGCGATCAGGTCCCTGCTGTGAGATCGCTGGTCGTGTCGGAATGGCCTGGGCCGTTTTTTGGTCGTTGAGGTCCCGCTGACATCGCTGAATCGGTGTGTGTGACACCGATCCAGCGATGTCTTCACTGGTAACCAGGGTAAACATCGGGTTACTAAGCGCAGGGCCGCGCTTAGTAACCCGATGTTTACACCCTGGTTACCAGCGTAAATGTAAAAAAAAACAAACAGTACATACTCACCATCTGATGTCCGTCAGGTCCCTTGCTGTCCGCTTCCTGCTCTGAGTGCCGCCATACAGTGAGAGCACAGCACAGCAGTGACGTCACCGCTGCGCTCTGCTCTCACTGTACGGCGGCACTCAGAGCGGGAAGCAGACGGCAAGGGACCTGACGGACACCGAAAGGCGAGTATGTACTGTCTGTTTTTTTTGGTAACCAGGGTAAACATCGGGTTACTAAGCGCGGCCCTGCGCTTAGTAACCCGATGTTTACCCTGGTTACCCGGGTGCTGCAGGGGGACTTCGGCATCGTTGAAGACAGTTTCAACGATGCCGAAGTCGTTCCCCTGATCGTTGGTCGCTGGAGAGAGCTGTCTGTGTGACAGCTCCCCAGCGACCACACAACGACTTACCAACGATCACGGCCAGGTCGTATCGCTGGTCGTGATCGTTGGTAAATCGCTATGTGAGACGGGGCCTTAAGTTGGGGACTGCTTGTACAGCACTGCGCACACAGAGATTGGGAATGCAGCGAGATTCAGACCGCCTGGTCATTTATAGTTTATGGGGGGTCTGGAAGTAGTTACAATACTTACCTGAAAGAGTGAGATGACACACACTGTAACAAGGATGACTATCCTCACATCCACTTTCGGAGCCAGACGCCTGCTGTAATAATGATAGTAGTGCCTGTAGTACTCCTCAGGGTGATCCAGCATGTAATCATAATCTTTCCGAGTTTCCTCATCCTATCCAAAGACAAAAAAAAGATTATTGTCAATTTTACATAGGTTCAGATATATTTATTAGAACCAGCAGTCTCACGAAATTAACACCAATATTCATATGGCTGACACTGTTAAGAGAACATAAAATTACTGCAAAATGTCTTTGCAACTGTAAGACCAACGTGTTATATATTAGCGTGGAACACTTGCACCAACTGTAGATGCCCACTATTGTATACCAGGCTAAAAGATTTACATCATGCCTCCCAAGCATAGCCGGGTACAAGATTCCACTGATACCAATGGGCACATTAACATCAGAAACACGAGGGTGAATAGTCTTCATCAGAGGGATATTATCATAGATACCTAACGTATAGTTTCTATAGAATACTTTATAAATGTGTGGTGCTGTTCTTGTAACCATAGATATAGCAAGAGACAGAGCTAACATGCATGCTTGCTCTTTCTGTTTTTGGCTGCTGTTGGCCACAACAGGTGGTCATGTGCTTCTTGTTACCTGATGCATGGGTGTCCATGATGGTAACCAAAAAAGCAATTACTGAACACTCAAAAGAAAAGTGATGCAACAGCTGCGCAGCAAAATGGCTTCCAAGAACCATATATAGACCATACACTGAAAAAACGGGACCCGCACCTAAAACATCATAACAGGTGCGAGAGAGCACGCCCATTCCCTGTCCATGAAAGACTGGTTGTATCTACAGCTGATGCAGCTTACTCCATGAATTTGCTTTGGATCATCTCACAGGACTTACTGGCAGTCTTGGAGAATAGGAGAACACACCGGTGGTCCCCTGTGCAAGAGTGGCACAATATACTTAAATCACTATGTACAAAGGTAGCATCTTATCCATTTAACTATCTGCCTAGTCCATTGTTATATAAATGAGTGATGGAGGATAATGTAACATTTGCACGTAGTTGAAAAGTGGGGCCCTGGAGTTGGTTACTGGTGGGCACTTGGCATCCCAGTCTGACGCTGCTTACCGGTTATACTAGCTCTGAAGGCTTTTCTATGCAGCATGCATTTTCCTTATATCCATGCAGAGAGCTGGGAAGAATTTTCTTGTACTTATACTATATTGTTGGAATGCTTACCAGTAAATAATAGCAACTTTTGAAAATTAATCAGACTTTTGTCTTTCTTATTATACATTGCATATGGGTGGGTTTCCTCCGGGTTCTCCGGTTTCCTCCCACACTCCACAGACATACTGATAGGGAATTTAGATTGTGAGCCCCAGCGGGGACAGCGATGATAATGTGTGCAAACTGTAAAGCGCTGCAGAATATGTTGGTGCTATATAAATAAAGAGATTATTATTATATGCCTTTTTTTTTAGTAATAATAAAAAAATAAATAAAAAAGAGTAGGCCAACCAAATACTTTGATTTCTCCATTCTATAGAACACATCTATATCAGTCTTACTAGCATTATAGCAGTTTTTAGCTTCAAACAAAACCTGAAGAAGCACCTATACTGCTCTTGATGCTATTCTGTATTTAATGGAGTATTTCAGCTGTAAGATGTTATCCCCCTTCCACAGGATAGGTAATAACTTCTAGATGGAAAAACACAGGTGTTAGGGTACTGTCACACAGTGCAATTTTGATCGCTACGACGGTACGATTCGTGACGTTCTAGCGATATCCATACGATCTCGCAGTGTCTGACACGCAGCAGCGATCAGGGACCCTGCTGAGAATCGTATGTCGTAGCAGATCGTTTGGAACTTTCTTTCGTCGCTTGATCACCCGCTGACATCGCTGGATCGTTGTGTGTGACAGCGATCCAGCGATGTGTTCGCTTGTAACCAGGGTAAACATCGGGTAACTAAGCGCAGGGCCGCGCTTAGTAACCCGATGTTTACCCTGGTTACCAGCGTAAACGTAAAAAAAACAAACAGTACATACTCACATTCCGGTGTCTGTCCTCCGGCGTCTCAGCTTCTCTGCACTGTGAGCGCCGGCCAGCCAGAAAGCGAGCACAGCGGTGACGTCTGACGTCACCGCTCTGCTTTCCGGCCGCTGTGCTTACACAGTGCAGAGAAGCTGAGACGCCGGGGGACAGACACCGGAATGTAAGTATGTACTATTTGTTTTTTTTACGTTTACGCTGGTAACCAGGGTAAACATCGGGTTACTAAGCGCGGCCCTGCGCTTAGTAACCCGATGTTTACCCTGGTTACCCGGGGACTTCGGCATCGCTCCAGCGCTGTGATTGCAACGTGTGACCGCAGTCTACGACGCTGGAGCGATAATCATACGACGCTGCGACGTCACGGATCGTGCAGTCGTAGCGATCAAAATGGCACTGTGTGACAGTACCCTTATTCCCATTAGAATAGAACAACTGTGCACATGCTATGCTGCAGAACTATTTATTCTCTACAGGAACGGCTGGAGAAAGCCAAGTGCAGCACTTGGCAGTCACATAAGAGAATGAATGGTAGAATATGTACATTGCTGCTAGATTTGAAAATAGATACAGTAGAAGTACCCACTCTACTGATTGGTGATGGTCCCAACAGTCAGACCCCCACTGATCTAGAAGTAACACCTATCCCATGGCTCTCAAAGGGACTCCTGGAGATAGATAGATAGATAGATAGATAGATAGATAGATAGATAGATAGATAGATAGACCTGGTGTCTGACATGCTAGTTATGTATACTTTTCTTCCCCAATATCAGTATTCTATCATAGTGTGGCTTTATTCTACATCTGTAGCCATAATATCGTCGCTGGGTGCAGACCATAAATATACTTCATCTTTTAAGTATTGAAAGGGCTCCTTATTCTCGATCTACCACTGTGGCACCTTGAAACACAATTGGAAGCCCCACATCTTAAACCATGCATTGACTGTGCCCCTAGTACATAGTCATATTGGCATATATTTGTATGCTGGATGCGGCACATGCTATGGATACTCCTATTTCTTTACCCATTCTAGTACTCCATCATAGTGCAGTTTAATTTTATATCTGCAGCCATAATATCGCCGCTGGTTGAAAACTATAAATAGGCATCCACCTTCTAGTGCTTTTAGGGATTCTTATTCATGATCCACCATTATGGTACTTGGAAACACAATTGTAAGCCCCATATCTCAAACCATCCTCATGTTAGCTTGATAATCTTGGAGCTGTGTGCAGTTGTTGTGGACCTCTTGGGAAGGGACCCCCAGCAAGCATATAATGCCTGTCCATCAACTACATGCCTAGTTTGGTTTTGCCCCATTCTTTGCACTATTTATTTATGCATGGGCCGCCAGCTAAAAATCTAGTTACAGCCTTACATGCTGCAGCCCAATACTAACACATATTTAGACAGTGTTCAGCTATGAACAGCTGAACATGCATGCGCAGCCTCGGCTCCGATGAATGCTAATTGTCTTTCCCTGTCCCGGACAGCGCTAGACAGACTGATCATGTGCTAAGCCATGCCTCTCCCTGATACGTGAGGGGACCACAAGCAAACACCAATCAGGTATTTATATATGCACTTACTGGCTTGAACAGCTCACTTTCCCTGACAAAGCTGCGTGAGCAGCGATACGCATGGGGCTTGTTCCTCACCCCTGGCTGGGTAACCATGCACTTATGCACTTTTCTGGCGATCCTATATTTGAGCACCTTGCATTACTTGAGTGTTACGGAGTTACCAAAACAGTGTGGAGCCAGAGGACTGCAGCGTCCGATTGATCCTACTCTAAGGCCGGGATCACACATGCGAGAAATACGTCCGAGTCTCGCATGGTAATACCCGGCATTGCCACCGTCACTCAGGAGCGAAGAGTGCGGCCGCATAGCAATACAAGCGGCCGCATGCTCCGCTCCAGAGAGACGGCGGCAATGCCGGGTATTACCATGCGAGACTCGGATGCATTTCTCGCACGTGTGATCCCGGCCTAATGCTGAGAAGCACTTCTATTTCATTTTAAATGTGGTTTTTCCTTCTGGCAGAACAGGGGTTAATCAGCCATGGTGGAAATCCCTGTGCTCACAGCTGTGCTCAGTTAGCCACTCTTTTCCCCTTTATAATGTTGCAAATCCTTGTCAGAGCTAGCTTAATTGCTACATGGCTAAGGGAGGGAGAGGAGTTGGTATGAGAAGGAAAGTTGGAGGAGTTATCTGTGACTGTTGTTTGGTTTGTATGTGTAGTAACTCCCTATCCTTTTCTATTTTGGTTTATTCCCCTACCTCCAAACCATGCATTCCTCTGTTATATGTGAGTGAATATTTTGTATGCCTGGAGTTTTCTGTTAACCCTTGTTTGTCAGGTTGGTGTACTACGGTGCACAGTAGCGCCCCTATTCCCTGGGTGAGGGAAGAGAACAGACGGAGGGCTAACTCAAGAGATAAGGCAAAAGTGGAGGCCCCGACATCTTCACCTTCAGAAGTATCATGGGAAGTAGGGCGAGCTAGGGTGCCCCTTAGTGTTAGGGACATGGAAGGAGCCCCTGGTCCCCCAACAGCTGTGTCGTTACATTGAGAAACTAATTTTAGATGCACTATTCACTATTGTAGGCAGGTGCCTTATCTGAGCACCTTGCACTTCATGGACTTCCAATTACATGTGCACTATTAATTGTTGCAGGCAGGTACTTTATCTGAGCACCTTGCATTATATGGATAATATACTAGGTGTCCTGTACGAAGTCTTATGTACTTTGTTTCACTTGTTCATATGCGGTTTGTGTTCAGGTGCTTCATCTCTGTCCCACCTTATGGGCTGTGCATGGGGGGTTATGTAATGCATGCATACGCAATCGAGGGGTCCTGTCCACATTATGTACCCCATGTTGTTTACATAACATGCTACTTTTTGTCGGTAGTCATATGGTTTTCGTTTATAAGGCTACTTTCACACTAGCGTCGTGCACTGCACGTCGCTATGCGACGTTGCAGCGCACCCACGCTAGCTGTGAATGCGCCACACAACAGGGGCAGCGGATGCAGTTTTCCAACGCATCCGCTGCCCCATTGTGAGGTGCCGGGAGGCGGGGGCGGAGTTCCGGGCGCGCATGCGCGGTCGGAAATGCTGCAGACGACGCACCAAAAAACGTTACAAGCAACGTTTTTTGGTGGCGACGGTCCGACGCAACCGTCGCACGACGGTTGCGACGTGTGGCAATGCGTCACACTGCGTCGCTAATAAAAGTCTATGGAGAAAAAACGCATCCTGCAAGAACTTTTGCAGGATGCGTTTTTTCTGCAAAACGACGCATAACGACGTGCAGTGCACGACGCTAGTGTGAAAGTAGCCTTATCTTGGCAACACCCATCTATACATGTGTTTATATTTACAGTGACTTAGACTTACGGTGTTTATCTTTTGTATTGGTTTGTACCCTCATAATATAACCGTATGAGTTACTTGACTTTATTTCTGCTTGACTTGACAAAGCACATATGCAGATTGTAGTATTGTGTATCCTGTTTTTGATTGTCATTATATCCAGGGGTTTCATGAAGATCACTTTTTTTTATTTATTTTTTTTAACGTTTTTGATGTTTGCCAGTAGGTGCTAATAAAGTTATTTTATTATCATATCTATCAGGTGTGTGAATCATATGCATAGTTCTTTCCTTCTTTTTGTTCTAAAGTGGTTGGCTCCTGAAGACAGCCTTTTACACAAAAAGAAGCCAGGGCAATAGTGTCCTTGCTTGTCCACCTGCTCTACCCCCAGCAGTCAGCTCTCACTGCAGGAAGTCATGCTTGGCCAAAAAAATTCCCTAGCAGCAGCTGCAGGGAGACACTTAGCATCACATGCCAGTCATTCAAAATAAAGGTCACCCATGTAATGCATAGACCCGTGGGGTCTGCCAAGATGTATGACCCTCTTAATGCAACCCACTGTATGACATCCATCCGCCTATTTTAGCATATACACTGGAGTTGTGGTGCGCTAATCATTCTAAGCTTTTGGAGGTAGTCACACCACTAAACATGCAGCTGTAGGTTTTTTTTCTTACATACTCCAGTTTATAAATGGTGTCACTCGTTTTGTTAGACACATGCAGCATTTTCAAGGGCACAAACACAGTGAGTGGCTGCACCCAATGAATATGCCAGGGGCAGGATGGAAACTGTTTGATGATGGGTAAATTTGGAAGTCTGCCCTCATCCTAATGACCAATGTGACTAATTTTGTGCTGTAATGAATAGAGCTCAGGATTAAAGGGAACCTGTCACCCCGTTTTTTCCGTATGAGATAAAAATACTGTTAAATAGGGCCTGAGCTGTGCATTACAATAGTGTATTTTGTGGACCCCGATTCCCCACCTATGCTGCCGAAATACGTTACCAAAGTAGCCGTTTTCGCCTGTCAATCAGGCTGGTCTGGTCAGATGGGCGTAGTGTCTTCCCCCAGATCTTGCTTAGTTTTCCGTTGGTGGTGTAGTGGTGTGCGCATGCCCAAGTCCAGAATCCACTGCACAGGGGAGGGAAAAGAGTGCGATCTGCGCTATTCCCCTGGTGATCGGTGGGGGCGGCCATCTTCCTGTGGCCGCGCGTGCGCAGATCGAGCGCTCTGCTGCCCGGGGCTTCAGGAAAATGGCCGCGGGATGCCGCGCGTGCGCAGATGGAGATCGCGGCGGCCATTTTCCTGAAGCAGAGATGCGAACTAAGCAAGATCTGGGGGAAGACACCACGCCCATCTGACCAGACCAGCCTGATTGACAGGCGAAAACGGCTACTTTGGTAACGTATTTCGGCAGCATAGGTGGGGAATCGGGGCCCATAAAATACACTATTGTAATGCACAGCTCAGGCCATATTTAACAGTATTTTTATCTCATACGGAAAAAACGGGGTGACAGGTGCCCTTTAATGGGTATATTCGGGACTTTAGGAAAAACAAAAAATGTGCCTAAGCACTAACAGGCCGGTAATTGCAGCTTACCTGCCTGTTGTGCAGAGCTCCGTTATTTCCCGGCATAGACTCATAAGCCTCTGCTGATGTCACATCTACAGACCGGAGGTTTCTTTTCTGTTGATAGATCGCGGGATTTCTGACAACATTCTGATTGACAGCTGGATTCCTGCTGCCTAACTGGGGGAGCCAACTGTCAATCAGAACAATCAGAATGACAACAGAAGTCACGCCATGTCGGGTCAGGAGGGTCTATGACCGCTCTGTGCTGGGGAAGAACGGCACCAGGCAGGTAGGCAGCAAGTACCTGCCAGTTAGTGCTTAGGCACATTTTTTGTCACAGATATACCCTTTAAATACACTTAAATGGGTTATCTAGGACTAAGTTTTTATTATTAACTAACAGTTGCTAACCAGTTAGCAACTACCTGTCTGTTCTATTTGGCGCAGGCTCAGAGCAGTTATCACCCGCTCCACATCAACAGAGCGGCTCTTCTACTGCCGGACAGCTCTGGTGCTGGGCCATTACTGCTGACGTCATGCTGATTGTCAGCCGGCTCCCAGCAGTTATGCAGTGGAGAGTCAATCAGCATGACAGCAGTCACCCTCTGTCAACAGAGCGGAAGAGAAGCCCACCAATCGCTCCTGTTTGAGTGGGCTACAGATTCAATAGAAAGCACAGACCACAAAGCCTGAGCTTCCCAGCGTATCTGTGCGCCGCTCTGTGTGAACAATCAAGTAAAAGCGCTAAGGGATCGGTGGTGGTCTCAGAACCCAGACCCTCACTGATTTGCTTGCAGATAAATATATACATTTTAAAGTTATAGAGGTTCAGCTACTGTTTAAAGAGAGATGCGCTCTGGACGCTATATGGAGGTGACACTCCTATGTCCCTGCGTGGTCAGTAACAAGACAGAACACACACATGGTCAGAGTATGGTGGGCTCCATGGTGAGGAGACCCCAGAACTGCAGCATCTGTTCTCTATGTGTACAGCTAAAGTGCGCAGCCACTGACCAATGAGAAGAGGCCAACACACCCGAGCAGTCATGCCAGCCATTACATGTAGTGGGGAGCCGAGCCAAAGCTGCCTGCCTGGCACCGAGTGTGGACATCATCACAGCACCGCGTAACGGTCCGCAGCGGGTGGCAGCACGTGTCAGCGCCGCTACACCCTGCCCCCATAGTGCGAGCCGTGCCCCCCATAGTGCGAGCCGTGCCCCCCCATAGTGCGAGCCGTGCCCCCCCATAGTGCGCGCGGTGCCCCGCTGACGTGTTACCTTCAGGGTCTCATAAGCGGTGGCCACTTGCAGGAAGTGATTGTGCGCGGTCTCCTTGTCCTCAGGCGTCCGGTACCGGTCCGGGTGATACTTCCTGGCCAGCTGCCGGTATGCCCGTGCGATGTCCGCCTTGTTGGCATCTCTGCTCACCCCCAGGACGTCGTAGCACACCTGCCGGCCGCAGTACAGCCCTTCTGTGAGCGCCGCCGACTGCCCGGCGAGACATGCCAAGCTCAGGAACAGGACGACCAACCGAAGAGACATGGAGGACCCGGGAAGGAGGAGAGGGACTACCGCTTCCCCCTCCGCCTTCCCCGGGACCGCCATGTCAGCAGCCGCCAGCTGCAACGTGACTCCGGGGAGGAGCGGCCGCTCGCTGCAATAACTTTATTAACAGGCACATAGCTGGACAAGAGTAACACAGGAGGGAAGGAACAAGTGCTGGGAAGGAGCAGGGGGAGCTTCACCCCTGGGAGGCTGGTCAGGCTGCGGTCACACGTTCAGTATTTGGTCAGTATTTTACCTCAGTATCAGCCAAAACCAGGAGTGGAACAGTCAGAGGGAAAGTTTGTTAGAAATCCGTCACCACTTCTGTATTTATCACCCACTTCTGGTTTTGGCTTCTATAGAGACTCACCCCTGGCCGAAGCTTTCCATAGCGAAACGCGCGTCGGGTGTGGTGGGTCCCTGGCTTTTATTAGGTAGATATACTTCATGTTTTACATATTGGTCTCACTTTTGAAACACGCTGCAGCACTACAGGCGGTGGTGCTCTGGCACCTTTCTTATTTACCTTTTGTATTCAATTGGACTCTGTTATATTAATTATATTGTGCTAAAGCACTTTATGTGGTGCTTGATCACCACCGCTTGCAGCTTGAGCTGATGGACTGTATACTATATATAATGTGTAAATAGTTATATACTACTATTTTTGTGATATTGGTTACTTAGCCTTGTTATGTACCTGACATAAATCATGCCACTTTGAAGCCATACCCGCCGGTCTTTTTCCTATACTTGAGTCCCCTTTCCATAGTTTGTGTGTTTTTATTGATGTTGTTATATATGTAGTAAAAATAAAATTTACATTGTTTATCCAGCTTAAAAAGTGTCAGTTTTGGTGAGATTTATATAGAGACTGAAGTAAAATACTGACCAAATACTAAACGTGTGACCGTGGCTGTAAAGGCCAGTTTCACACATTCTGATATCTCCGGTACCAGAAAAAAATGGTACGGGAGATGACTGTGTCGGTGTGTGTAATACTTGCGGCACACATTTGGCAACCTGTTCTGCATCGGTACCATATGGACGGGCACCAGGGAAGCAGCAGTACAGTAAGTGCTGTTCCCCAGCAGCTGGTGCTGAACACAGCTCTCATCATTGTCTCCTGCTCTGCCAGCGATCAGCGCAGGCGGCGGGTGAAGAATACTCCCATATGGCTCCTGCTGTCACTGTTATTAGCAGCAGCAGGGGTAGGCTGATGGGAGTAATAGTCCCATCAGCCGCCGCCTGCTCTCATTGTTATCACTTGAATATAACACTCATCATTCTCCCCTGCTGGCGCATGTCACACAGAAGACATCCATGTGTGTTATGCGTGCGCACATATGCGGGATGTTTTGTGGCCCATGCTGACGGTAAAAAACGGACATGTCAGCGTGTTTTGCCCACTGACACACACTGATGTGCACAGACCCATTCACTTGAATAGGTCTACCTGTGTCAGTGTCTCTGGTACATGTGAAAACTGTCACCACACGTACCGGACGTGTGGAAGAGGCCTAAGGCTATGTGCCCACATTGCAGAATGTAAGCAGAATTTTCCTCATCCAAACCGGACTCCCTTGCCAGGAAATCTGCTCACGGTTTTCTAGCGTTTTTTTCGCGTATTTGTCGCTTTTTTCTCGTGTTTTATTTCCATACGTCCCAATACAATTATATAAAAGCAAAATTGCCGCGATTCCGCAAAATTAAAGAACATGCTGCGTTTTTTTACACGATGCGTTTCCACTGCAGGAAAAAACGCAGCATGGGCACAACAATGCGGAATGCCATTAAAAATAATGTGATGCGTTTTGTAAGGGTTTTTTAAGCGTTTCTGCAGCAGAAAAACGAGGAAAAAAAACGCTTAAAAAAACGCATCGTGGGCACATAGCCTGTGGAAATGTTATAAGGAGGAGAATCCCTTAAAGGGGTTCATGAATGCTTAATATTGCAAAGTTATTGTAAAAACAATCTATTTTTTTATTTGTCAAGAAGGGAGGGAGATTTGATTCCATAGTGCACAGCTCTTGTAGCACAGCCTGCTTGTGTCATTCTGAAGCTGACTGCATCCAACCAGCTTTAGGCTCCTATCACCTTGTGATTTTGCCCACGTTCATTGGTCCTGGCAGGGTTTATGTCCAGAACACTCCTTGCAAAACAGGAAAAAGGCATGTGTGCTAACAAGTCCATAGAATATAATGATGCCCACAGAGCCACCATGCGTTTTGTCATGCATTATTTTTGGGTGTATACACCAGTAGTCTACGTCTGAGTGTCTAACTCCAGTAGGTGTATATGAAGGATGCAGCAGCACTCTATAGAGACCAATATATATGCAAACACAGTTATGTAGTTGGAACGCCCGCCAGGGCCGTGGGGTACTCGGTACCGGGTCCGGTCATTATTAAAGGGGGGGTTACGGTGGCAGCGACCTGGTCTGTGGCCCTGGGCGCCCAAGTAAAAGGGACAGTCTTACAAGGGATTTGAATAAAGTTTGTAGGAATAGGAAAAGTTCATGACGCCACCTGTGCTACTCGGTCTGGGGTGACCGACGCTGCTTAAAGGGGTCCTCTGGGGGTGATAGTACTGCAGCAAGGATGGTATCGCCTCCCACAGGTGAAGCTGGGTCCCCAGGGCTCCCGGTGTGTTTGGGGAAGGATGGTGCAGTGCCGGAAATAAACGGAGGATGCAGGGTTGCAGTCTCTTTACCTGGTTTACTGTTGGTAGATAGTCTCAGTCCAGGGTGCCGGCAACAGGTGACGATGGAGTCCAAGCAGCCTGGAAACCAATTGAACCCCCTTTGCCAGGTCAGATTGGGAGCCTTCCACTATGCGCTGAATGTTAGTCCCTTGCTGTCTGTGGCTTCCTGATAAGGTCCTCTCTCTCCTGTCCTGGGACAGTACCTGCACAGTAGGCAACTCGAGCCGTTTCCTTGGGGTCTCTATCCACGTTGACTCCGGGCTCTGGCTGTTGCTGTACCTCAGGTGTAATGTGGACAAGTCACTTCCAATTTCCTGCCCTCCGGTTCTGCGTGGGACTGGTAGTTCCACACAGCCTCGGGCTCCCGAGGCCCGGTTTCTAGTCTGTAGCTTAGAGGGAGCTCACTCGCAGCTCTCCTCTAGCTCCTGAATTCTTCTGTGCTCCTTCACTGTTCCTTGTCTGCACCAGACTAACGCCTCCTCCAGACCAGAATATATATTATCTAGGGATGCTCCTCTGAAAACTGGGTTCAGAGCTCCCCCTTCTGGCCTGGAGTGAGAAAGTGTGATCTGACCAGATTCACTAGGCTTGCTATCACTGGTGTTATGCGCTCTTTTATGGCTACGCTACTGGGGATTCTAGGTGGCACAGGTGTACTTGATCTACTAAGAGTATTTCTGCTCACTGTGGGCATGACAGATTCACAGATAGCAGGGGGTGGATTCTCTTGCTCCACTGCTGGTGTGACGTCTTCTACTTGAGCCCGCCGGTGTAGAGTCTCTTTTGCTTCAGGACGGTATTGAGTCACATCTCCTTCTGGTATTTCCAACTGGGAAAAGGTCAAAACAGGCACCACTATCGCTTGATTTACCTGAGTCCATGACTGGGGAAAGTCTCCAAGAACAGTATGGATTCTCTATTCCTTTTCTTCTGTGGGTTGAGAAGTACCTGAGTCTTTTTACTTGTCTCTCAGTACGTCAGGGCACACTTTAAGATGATTGCTTGATACTGCAGTCGAGGTTTCTCCTCCGTCTTTTGCTTATCAAAGTTTGATGGTAAGATGGTATATGGTTCTGCTTCCCACTGGTCATCAAGTTTGTGCATCCTTTTCCACTTTAGAACTTGTTCACCTTGTGACAAGGGAATTGCAGGGGCACATTGATTATCGTTTCTTTCTTGTCTCTGTCTTGCCTGGGACAATCTTCTTTCCACACATTCTTGTACTTGGTGATATTTCTGCTGTCGCTCAGTATCCCAATCTTCATCTGGTGAGGTTGTTTCTGGTGTTAGGACTCCCATACCAAGGTCAACAGGTAATTTGCTAGGTCTTCCTCTCATTAGGTAAGCTGGAGTGGAGTTGGAATTCACCGGGATATGATTGTACAGATCTACCAAGTCCGGCAACTTCTCTGGCCACAGGTTTCTCTCTTCCAGGGGCAAAGTCTTCAGCAAATCAATTACCACCTGATTCATCTTTTCACACATACAGTTTCTGTGGATGGTACGGTGTTGTCCTGATCTTTTTACATCTGTACAGGTGACAGAACTCCTGGAATACTTCTGCTTCAAAGGCTGGGCCTTGGTCGATGAGTACCTTTTCAGGGTAACCATGTGGTCGACAAAAGTGTTGTTGGAATGCCTTGGGAGCCGTCTTCGCCGTCTGGTCCTTGACAGGCACGACTACCAGGAATGGAGTAATGGTCCACTATGGTCAAAGCATAGACATAGCCTGACCGGCTTGGGGTTAGCTTCACATGATCCAGAGCGACCAATTCAAGTGGCTGTTTGGTGACTATGGGCTGTAGAGGAGCCCTCTGGCTGTCACGGTCATTTCTGCGTAGGTTGCATGGCCCACACTCTCGGCACCACTTTTCAATGGCTCTTATGCCAATCCAACAGAACCTCCCAAGAAGTAGGACCTCTAACTTCTTCCATCCGAAGTGTCCTGCTCCATCGTGGTATGCTTCCAAGACCATTGGCGCATCTTGTCTCGGGACTACCACCTGCCAGACTAGCTCAAGAGTGAGTGGGTCAATATTCCTCCGACACAGCTTACCGTCATAGATAAACAGTTTGCCCTTCTCCTTCCACAGCTGTTGAGTCTCTTGTGGAGCATCTGGACCACAGTGTGAATCAGCTTAGGTCAACAGTTCTTTTACCAGACGAACTGCTGGGTTGCTATCCTGCGCCTCTGCCCATCCATGGTGGGGCAATGGGTTCAGCGTGGCTTCTCGCCTGTCATTGCGCTTGTTCTTCACATGATGGGAGTACTGAGTCGCCTCGGCGGTGGAAGGCTGGTAACTCAATATCTTCTAGTGCTGTCAGATCTTCTCCCACCTCTGGTAAATGGGGCATCCTGGACAGCACATCGGCATTTGCGTTCTTGTGCCCTGCACGGTACTTGATGGTGAATTCGTAGTTGGACAACCGGGCCATCCATCGCTGCTCCAATGCACCTAGGTTTGCCATTTCCACGTGGGTCAGCGGATTGTTGTCCTTGAAAACGGTGAATCTTGCTCAGGCAAGGTAGTGTTTGAACCTCTCCGTTACCGCCCAGACTATGGCGAGGAACTCCAGCTTGAAGGAACTGTAGTTTTCGGGGTTCCTTTCCGTGGGACCAAGCTTCCTGCTGGCATAGGCAATTACTCTCTTTGCCTTTCTGCACCTGGGACAACACCTCTCCCAGTCCCAGATTGCTGGCGTCTGTGTAGAGCACAAATATTTGGTCACAGGGTAGGTCAGTACCTCATCTCCCGTGAGAGCCAACTTTAACCGAGTGAAGGATCCTTCCAGCCTGTCGTTCCACTCAAACAGAGGACCCTTGTTCTTGGTCTTCTAGGATTGGCCCACTAACAGGTCTTGCAGGGGTGCGGCTATCTTAGTGAAATCCTTTATGAACCTTCGGTAGTAGCCTACCAACCCGAGGAACTGCCGGACTTCGTGGATGTTGCTGGGTTTCGGCCAGTCCCTGATCACGGTGACCTTGTCAGGGTCTGGTGCCACTCCTTCAGCGCTTACCACATGGCCCAGTGTAGAGAAACGGGTTCAGTGGGTGCTCTCATCCGCTGGCCCGGCTGTCTTTAGCAAGACTGCATGGACCAGGGCTCATACCACTGAATGCCCGCTCTATCTCCCGGTGGGCAATACACTACAGACAACCTAGGGTTAAGGTAAAACAATGCGGCAATACTTTATTGAACCACAACACACAGTAGCAAACAGAACAGTCCCAGCAATTACCCCAACATAGTGCACATTACAGGGTCTCACTCTTCCATTGTCTCGCCGGGATAATGTAATGGTAGATGTTATATCAGAGCTCCCAGGGTCGCTATTCTACCTGTGATATACACACAGAGAAGAGGTAACGACAAGCGTAGGGAGATGACTAAGAACAGTCCGTAGAGTCCATACAAGGTCCAAAGCCAGTTGACAAGAGAGTCACCACCTGGCTTATCTGACCATCTCCATGGAACCAGGCGACCAGCAGGTCCCAAACCTGGCTTTCTCCAAACATATCCATGGTTCAGAGATGGTCGCTGGATCAGATCTGTGTCCTTCCAACCGGAGCTGAAAACCCCTAGGTTGTTTCCTATAGAATCATAGATCAGTGTCCCTCGTGATGGCGCCATGATGAATTGGCTGCAGTCCTTTCTATTGTCTGTTGGGTGGTTTGCAGAATGTCTGGCTGGTAGCTTTGTGTTACTTCACCTCTCATGATGTGATCTGAGTCTTTTTATACCCAAGACATGTAAGCTATTTTTATAATTACCTCATTGTCCTTCAGTCCAACATCAAGATAAGGTAAACAATGGTGATGAGATCAAGTAGTATTACTTGACCATTCAATCTATTTGCACAGTCTTTCCCTCTCTGCTTTAGAAGTTACCAAGCAGGTTCAGGAATTCAATGCACAATTAGCATATCAGCGCACATCAATAAACAAAGATAAACACACACTATGTACAAGTCACTATTTCAGACTTACACAGTATGTTAAATGGTATATCAGTTTGCAAGTCTGTTTTCTTGAACCACCAGACATAAACACTTAAATCTACAAGCCAATATACAGATGAAAAGTCAGTTCTTATTGGTTTACAAAAACATAGCTGTCTGGGTAATTAAGATATACTCTGGTTTCTTCATACCCAGGTACTGTACTTTGGGCCTTAAAAGGTGGCACGTGGACGGCTTTACCTTAAGGCCAAAGTTAGACAGAGCTTCAAACACCTTAGCCAGGTGCTTCAGGTGGTCTTCATAAGTCTTGGAGAATACGATGACATCTTCCAGGTACAACAGGACGGTTTCAAAATTCTTGTGCCCGAGACACCACTCCATCATTCTCTGGAACGTTCCTGGTGCTTTGCAAAGTCCGAACGTCATGTAGTTGAATTCGGAGAGGCCCATCGGTGTCGTGAAGGCGGTCTTTTCTTTATCCGCCTCTGCCACGGGAACCTGCCAGTACCCACTAGTGAGATCTAAGGTGGAGAAATAGCAGATTTTAAAGCAGCGAATAACTCTCCAATTCTGGGCAACGGGTAGGCATCCTTGTGTGTAATGCGGGTAATCTGCCTGTAGTCGACACACATCCTCATTGTACCATCCTTCTTTCTAACGAGGACTAATGGAGCTGCCCAGGGATTACAACTGCCTCTGATTACCCCAGCCTCCTTCATCTCTCATAACATACTCTTGGTACATTGGTAGTGAGCTGGAGGTACAGGCCGGTACCTCTCTTTAATGGGCGGATGACCTCCAGTGGGGATATGATGTTGGACCCCTTTTACCTGCCCAAAATCTAGTGGGTGTTTGCTGAATACCCGCTCATACTCATGGACCACCCGGTAAGCCCCCTGTTTTTGGTGTGAAAGGGTAGAGTCAGTGCCCACATATAACTTCTGGCACCAAACCTCCAACTGTCCTGCAGAGCCATTGTCCTCCGCCTGGTCGGACGGGACCAAGGGTTCTGTTGCTTTTATTGCATTATCATTAACAGTGAACAGTTTAGCAAGTGTGGCATATCTGTGTAAGGGGACCACTTTCTCTCCACAGTTAAAAACACGTACTGGTACCCTGCCCTTGCGGACATCAACCACCCCTCTGGCTGTCAGGATGGTGGGCCTACTACCTGAATACACAGGTTCTACCAGGGCCTGGTAGTCTTTACCTCTGAGGCCTATTGCTGCCCAACACCAGATTAACATTTCACTCCTGGGGGGTATTGCAGTGGGGATCGGATCACTCACTGTGACATGGCCCACTTCTCCACCAGACAATTCTACCTGTTGTCTCCGCATCAGGGCTCTGATTTATTTTTGCAGGACACGCTGCTCACTGGAACCAGCAGTTTCGGCCACCTGTTCTAACAAAACAATAACCTTGACAAGACAGTTTTCTATGACAATAATACCTAAGGTCATCATAGGGTTACATTCTCGCCGGTCAATATCGACAATCGCCAGTCCTTGGGCCTTCAATTCTACCCACCCCACCTTAATGGTTACCTCCTTGTACCTCACTTGTGGCAAAGGCTGACCATTACTGGCTACTATTGTCAAATCACTATCTGGGCCACTGGTAATATTAGAGTCAGCCCAGTACCATTTGTAAAGAATGTAAGGCATAGTCGTCACCTGAGAGCCGGTGTTCAGTAAAGAGTTCATCGGGATACCGTCGATCACAATGGGGAGGACCGGTCATCCTCCGACGTACTTGGCTCGCCAGCTTTGTGGGCCTTCTGGTCGTCTTACTCCTGGGGGTTGGCCCTCTGCCCCAGGGGTCGCTCGTTTAAATGACAGAACCTTGCGATGTGTCCCGCCTGGTTACAGCGGTGACAGATGGGTCGTCTGTCCTGATGGTAGCGGTCGTTGTCTCTTCCTCTGATTGGTGGGATCCTGTTGTGAACTCTATTTTTGGGCTCCCTCTAGTGGTCACAAGCGGTACTGTGTAGTGTTGTCTTCTGCAGGTTGGCTGTATCAGCTGGTTCGTTATCCTTGGTTCGTTTCCTATTTAACTCACCTGGATACTCAGTTCCTTGCCTGCTATCAATGTATTCAGTGCTCTTCAGATTCCTTGTGATTACCTTGCTCCCAGCCTCTCCAAGACAAGCTAAGTTTTTTGTCCGTTCATTTTTTTGATTATCAGCATTCATCATGTTTCTTGTCCAGCTTGCTAAGATGTGATCTCCTCGCTGGCTGGTTGCTCTAGGGGACTGAGTTTCTCCCCCCACACCGTTAGTTGGTGCGGGGGTTCTTGAAATCTCAGTGTGGATATTTTGTTAGGGTTTTTTACTGACCGCACAGACCCCTTACTATTTTCTGCTATCTAGTATTAGTGGGCCTCATTTGCTGAATCTGTTTTCACCCCTGTGTATGTGCCTTCCTCTTACCTCACCGTTATTATTTGTTGGGGGCTTCTATATCTTTGGGGATTATTTCTCTGGAGGCAAGAGAGGTCTTTCTTTCTCTCTAGGGGTAGTTAGTTCCTCAGGCTGGCTCGAGACGTCTAGGATTTTTTAGGCACGTTCACCGGCTACTTCTAGTGTGTTTTGGATAGGTTCAGATTTGCGGTCAGTCCAGTTTGCCACCTCCCTAGAGCTTGTCCTATGTTTGTTACTTAGCTGGAGTAATTCGTGATCCTCAACCACTAAGGATCATAACAGTATAGCAGGCCAGAAAGTGTTTAATACATCGCAGAAGTGGGATAAAAAGAAGACCTGAGTATATATATATATTTTTTTTTCCTCCCGCTTTTCCTTTGCTGCAGTCTGTTTAGTTTCTTTCATCCCCTTGAACTCTGGGTGGTTTTGAGCTCAGCTGCAGACATGAATATTCAGACTCTGACTTCTAGTGTGGATCATCTTACTGCACGGGTGCAAAGTATTCAGGATTTTGTTATTCATAGCCCTATGTCAGAACCAAAGATACCCATTCCTGAGTTGTTTTCTGGAGATAGATCTAGGTTTCAGAATTTTAAGAATAATTGTAAGTTATTTCTGTCTCTGAGACCTCGTTCCTCTGGTGATTCCGCTCAGCAAGTTAAAATTGTTATCTCCTTGTTGCGCGGCGACCCTCAAGATTGGGCCTTCTCTCTGGCGCCAGGAGATCCTGCATTGCTTAATGTAGATGCTTTTTTTCTGGCTCTTGGACTGCTTTATGAGGAGCCTAATCTTGAGAATCAGGCAGAAAAAGCGTTGCTGGCTATCTCTCAAGGTCTGGATGAAGCAGAGGTGTATTGTCAAAAATTTCGGAAATGGAAGGCTAAGCCTTGCTGTTCTCGTGCCAGCGGTTTACTTTTGCCTTTGCCTGTCCCAAAAGGCCTTGGACGCACATTTCCATGGATTTTATTTCGGATCTTCCAGTATCTCAGAAAATGTCTGTCATCTGGGTGGTGTGTGATTGTTTTTCCAAGATGGTCCATTTGGTGCCCTTGCCTAAGTTGCCTTCCTCCTCCGATTTGGTTCCTCTATTTTTTCAGAATGTGGTTCGCTTGCACGGCATTCCTGAAAATATTGTGTCTGATAGAGGATCCCAGTTTGTGTCCAGGTTTTGGCGGACTTTTTGTGCTAAGATGGGCATTGATTTATCCTTTTCGTCGGCCTTCCATCCTCAGACTAATGGCCAAACCGAGCGAACTAATCAGACGTTGGAAACTTATTTGAGATGTTTTGTTTCTGCTGATCAGGATGATTGGGTGACTTTTTTGCCATTGGCCGAGTTTGCCCTTAATAATCGGGCTAGTTCTGCTACTTTGGTTTCGCCTTTTTTCTGCAATTCTGGTTTCCATCCTCGTTTTTCCTCGGGTCAGGTTGAGTCTTCTGACTGTCCTGGGGTGGATTCTGTGGTGGATAGGTTGCAGCAGATTTGGAACCATGTGGTGGACAATTTGAGGTTGTCACAGGAGAAGGCTCAGCGCTTTGCCAACCGCCGCCGCGGTGTGGGTCCCCGACTTCGTGTTGGGGATTTGGTGTGGCTGTCTTCTCGGTATGTTCCTATGAAGGTCTCCTCTCCTAAATTCAAGCCTCGCTTCATCGGTCCTTATAAGATCTTGGAAATCCTTAACCCGGTGTCTTTTCATTTGGATCTCCCAGCATCGTTTGCCATTCATAATGTGTTCCATAGGTCTTTGTTGCGGAGGTATGTGGTACCTGTGGTTCCTTCTGTTGAGCCGCCTGCTCCGGTGCTGGTCGAGGGTGAATTGGAGTACGTGGTGGAGAAGATTTTGGATTCTCGTATCTCTAGACGGAGGCTTCAGTATTTGGTGAAGTGGAAGGGCTATGGTCAGGAGGATAATTCCTGGGTTGTCGCCTCTGATGTTCATGCGGCCGATTTGGTTCGTGCCTTCCATGCGGCTCATCCTGATCGCCCTGGGGGTCTTGATGAGGGTTCGGTGACCCCTCCTCAAGGGGGGGTACTGTTGTGAACTCTATTTTTGGGCTCCCTCTAGTGGTCACAAGCGGTACTGTGTAGTGTTGTCTTCTGCAGGTTGGCTGTATCAGCTGGTTCATTATCCTTGGTTCGTTTCCTATTTAACTCACCTGGATACTCAGTTCCTTGCCTGCTATCAATGTATTCAGTGCTCTTCAGATTCCTTGTGATTACCTTGCTCCCAGCCTCTCCAAGACAAGCTAAGTTTTTTGTCCGTTCATTTTTTGATTATCAGCATTCATCATGTTTCTTGTCCAGCTTGCTAAGATGTGATCTCCTCGCTGGCTGGTTGCTCTAGGGGACTGAGTTTCTCCCCCCACACCGTTAGTTGGTGCGGGGGTTCTTGAAATCTCAGTGTGGATATTTTGTTAGGGTTTTTTACTGACCGCACAGACCCCTTACTATTTTCTGCTATCTAGTATTAGTGGGCCTCATTTGCTGAATCTGTTTTCACCCCTGTGTATGTGCCTTCCTCTTACCTCACCGTTATTATTTGTTGGGGGCTTCTATATCTTTGGGGATTATTTCTCTGGAGGCAAGAGAGGTCTTTCTTTCTCTCTAGGGGTAGTTAGTTCCTCAGGCTGGCTCGAGACGTCTAGGATTTTTTAGGCACGTTCACCGACTACTTCTAGTGTGTTTTGGATAGGTTCAGATTTGCAGTCAGTCCAGTTTGCCACCTCCCTAGAGCTTGTCCTATGTTTGTTACTTAGCTGGAGTAATTCGTGATCCTCAACCACTAAGGATCATAACAGGATCCTCTTCTGTCGTTGCCAGGGGACGTCATCTGGACTGGAAGCCAGCTGGATTTTCTGGTTTGGGGATTCCTGCAGGGACTGCACGGTTCTGGCTAGTGCAGCTACGCTTTTAGTCAGTTCCTGGACCTGGAGGCGCAGTTCTGTTGAGGGATCATCATCCAGGATCTGTGCGTTGGCCTCAACGGGGACCTGATGACATGGTGCCACCTCTTGGTGGTACGTGATTGCTGGACGTCTAGGGGGCACTATACGGCTGGGCTGTGGTTCATGCAGCACCTGGATGGCCCTGTCTTTAAAATGTGCAAAGTCCAGGTCAGGAATTTGCAAGGTAGGATGCGCAGCTGTGTCCTGTGGGTGCTGGACAGGAGTCCCTCCATGAACTGCTCCTTTAATAGCTTGTCCCCATCCTGCACGCTGTTAAGGTGAACCTGTTTAATGGCCCGTAGTGCCTCCTGGAGATTAAGGGCATAGTAATTAATTGACCAGTTAGAATGTTGACTTTTTGATCTTCCGTCAGGGGGTATACGTCAAATAGGCAGCAGAGCTTTTCTTTAAATTCACTCAGCGTGTGGGACTCCCCTGAATATTGTGGCAGCCAGGCCGATCCCGGTATATAGGGCATGGATAGCGGCATTATAGGAGCTATTGCTGCGGCGGGGTCCGGCTGGTTCCTAGGGGCTACGGCCACCATAGGGTGTGGCGGCATCATGGGGCCTGCGGCTGCGGCTGCCGCGGGGCCTGGTGGCGTCGTGGGGGCTGCGGCTGCGACCGCCATCAAATCTCCTTCCTGGTCGGACTTATCCCTTTCCCCCGTGCTAACCTCAATCAGGCCTGACATCTCACCACCGGAGTTTGCTGCGGTTTCCTCCTGTGCTCGGCACGGTGCTCCTCCCGGTTCTTCCTCTGGCTTCTTCATTTGCGGATCTCTCTGCACGGCGCCCCCTTCCTCTCCGCCCTCTTTTTCCAGGCTCCGCCCACGAAGGTACACCTCCCTCTACTCCTCGCGCTCCACTATGCTGCTATGCTATGGCAGCTCACATACAAATTCAACGCAGTCTATGGCACACAGTACCCTGTTCGTGATGCCAAGTTGGAACGCCCGCCAGGGCCGTGGGGTACTCGGTACTGGGTCCGGTCATTATTAAAGGGGTGGTCACAGTGGCGGTGACCTGGTCCGTGGCCCTGGGCGCCCAAGTAAAAGGGATGGTCTTAAAAGGGATTTGAATAAAGTTTGTAGGAATAGGAAAAGTTTGTGACACCACCAGTGGTACTTGGTCAGGGGTGACCAACGCTGCTTAAAGTGGTCCTCTGGGGGTGATAGTACTACAGCAAGGATGGTATCGCTACCCACAGGTGAAGCTGGGTCCCCAGGGCTCCCGGGGTGTTTGGGCAAGGATGATGTGGTGCCGGAAATAAGCGGAGGATGCAGAGTTGCAGTCTCTTTACTTGGTTTACTGTTGGTAGACAGTCTCAATCCAGGGTACCGGCAATAGGTGACGGTGGAGTCCAGGCAGCCTGGAAACGAATTGAACCCCATTTGCCAGGTCAGATTGGGAGCCTTCCACTATGCGCTGAACTGTGGGTTTATAGCCCAAGAGAGGCAAATTTAGGATAATAGGACCCATCAGAGAAGTGTCACCTTGTCGCGGTTGATGGGCTCACATGAATTGGCCAATTTGTGCGCTAAGAACCTTCATTTTTGTATTCCGTCAATATGGCCATGTGATGGCGTGTTTTTTGTGGGACGAGTTGTACTTTTGAACAATACCATTGGTTTTACCATGTTTTGTACTGGAAATCTGGAAAAAAATCCAAGTGCGGTGAAATTGCAAAAAAGTGCAATCCCACACTGGTTTTTTGTTTGGCTTTTTTGATAGATTCACTAAATGCTAAAACTGACCTGTCATTATGATTATCCATGTCATTACGATTTCATAGACACCAAACATTTCTAGGTTCTTTTTTATCTAAGTGGTGAAAAAAAATTCCAAACTTTGTTAAAAAATAAATTGCGCCATTTTCCGATACCCTTAGTGTCTCCATTTTTCGTGATCTGGGGTTGTGTGAGGGCTTAATTTTTGTGTACTGTGCTGACGTTTTTAATTATATCATTTTGGTGCAGATATGATCTTTTAATCGCCTGTTATTGCATTTTAATGCAATGTCGCGGCGACCAAAAAAACGTAATTCTGGCGTTTTTTAATTTTTTTCTCACTACGCCGTTTAGCGATCAGGTTAATCCTTTTTTTTATTGATAGATTGGGCGATTCTGAACGCCGTGATACCAAATATGTGTATGTTTGATTTTCTTTTTATTCTATTTTGAATGGGCGATGATTTGAACTTTACTGTGTATATATGTATATATATATATATATATGTATGTATGTATATATATATATATATATATATATATATATATATATATATATACTAGACTGTGGCCCGATTCTAATGCATCGGGTATTCTAGAATATGCATGTCCCCGTAGTATATGGACAATGATGATTCCAGAATTCGCGGCAGACTGTGCTATATACTACGTGGCTGTGCTATATACTATGTGGCCGGCCGCGAACAATCAGCGACAGGCGCAGTCCGGCCGTGAATTGGCGCGGGATTTGAACCACGCTTCGCTAATTGGTCGCGGCCGGCCGAATACTGTGTATTCAATGTATTATTCTAAAATCTTCATAAATAAACTACATACATATTCTAGAATACCCGATGCATTAGAATCGGGCTACCATCTAGTATATATATGTGTATGTATATATATATTGTAGGGGTTGTACTCGCTCAGGTGCGGTGGGTGACACTCAGGAGACACGTTCCTTTAAAAGTTCACAGGGTTTATTGCTCCATAAACCACATAGCAACATGAACAAACAATAAACAGTCTTATGTCAGACAGATGAATTCTTAATGTCCATAGTAGAGCTCCGCTCTCTCGGGTCTGGGGGCACACAGGCTGTGCTATGTTCAGCACGCAGGCTCTCTAGCCTAAACACGGTCTCAGTACTGTCCAGCCAGGACACATGGAAGTGTGTCCACCCTGCCAGACTCCCACACACTCACTCCCATGTACCAAACACACCTCCATTAGGTAGCCTGAAACCACACCCAGGAACCCATCACATGATTAGACATGTGGTTGTGACATCACCACAGGTCCTGAAACACATATAGATAGGTATAGTTGTGCCCCTTACCTAGGGGTGAGGTATATGGGTAGCCAGACCCTCCCAGCTCTCATAGCTACCCGTAACCCGGACCCAAATATACTAAGCAACTCCTTATTGCTTTATGTGCAAAAACACTCCGGGTTACATCGCAGGGAGCATCCATCCCTGTGACACATACCTCCCATTAACCACGTGACCACCAGTCACACCACAATATATATGTGTATATATACAGTACAGACCGAAAATTTGGACACACCTTCTCATTTAAGGTTTTTTCTGTATTTTCATGACTATGAAAATTGTAAATTCACACTGAAGGCATCAAAACTATCAATTAACACATGTGGAATTATATACAAAAAAGTGTGAAACAACTGAAAATATGTCTTATAGTCTAGGTTCTTCAAAGTAGCCACTGTTTGCTTTTGCAGCGCCCCAGGGTCCTGGTCGTTGCAGTAATGTCATTTTCCTCTAGGGGGGAGTGATATTACGTTTAGAGGCAAAGAATGACAACTGCATCCAAGTATCACAAACATGCAACACATTTCGCACTCCAGGCCACCAGGGGGAGCTATGCTCCTATTTATTAGGGCAGTTCTCAAACTTAGGTAAAACTGGTTGCCTGGGGAGGAAGTTACACAGTTGCTGGCTGAGCTTCGCTCAGGTAGTTGGTCCCTGGCAGGGGTGGGAGCCTGTCAGAGATCGAGACAGAAGGATACGGAGCTGTGCCTGCCCTAAGTGCGGCAGCTTCTAGAAAGAGACACTGAAGGAGAACTGTATTGCAGAGAGGGTGAAGAAGTCATAGCAAAGGAGTGGATACCAGGAGGAGTTCTGCCATACACAGGCTGCCTGCTTCTGAGGCGCAGGATCCCGGTGGCCGGAACACCGAGGGAGCAACAGTCCTTTATGCCTTGCCCCAGAGACCGTCAGGACAGCTAATTTCACGTTACCTGTCCACCCCTACACTCAGGAGGCAAGGTGGCACCCCTTAGAGGCTGGGGCATGATAGAGTCCCTGTAAAACGCCTCAAGCCACCAGTCATACGGGTTTGTCCTTTCCATCTGGGGGACAGAAAGAGAGACATAACATCTACAACATCTGTGAGGACCTTATGAGAAGCTTAGCAGTAAGGGACTACAACACCACGGCGCTAGAGGAAGGCTACTGATTTCTACCTGGACTAGGGGACTCTGGACTTGCCTCCAAACCGGCCGGACTCTGCCTGCCCTGTGATCTGGTGCCCTGGACTGTGGCTGCTGAAGTCTTCAGTAAAGGTAAAGAGACTGCAACCTTGTGTCCTCGTTCTTCTCTGCGACTCTCAACCTTCCACCTTCTAGATACTGGAAAGCCCTGGGGACATACTTCACCTGTGGGAAGGTATACCATCTAGCTGCCATAACATCACACCAGCAGACCCCTTAAAGCAGTGTCGGTCACCCTGACTGAATACCACAGGTGGCGTCACTAAGATTTCTCCTTTAAAGACCTTTCCCTTTTACACGGACGTGCCAGGGCCACGGACCGGGTCAGCCACCGTGACATCCCCTGTGAACCGAAGGTCCCGGTACCGAGTACCCCGCTGCCATGACGGGGCGATCCACTTTGATGACTGCTTTGCACACTCTTGGCATTCTCTTGATGAGCTTCAAGAGGTAGTCACGGAAAATGGTTTTCAAATATAAAATAAGATGAGGAAAGTTACATTATCCTTGAAGATAGTATTTACATAAATCCAGTATATAACAATTTTAACTCAATTATATTCGGGTTAATGGAGGGGGAAGGAAGAGAAAAAGAAAAAGGGGGGGTACAGGAACATTGAGTGTTATTAACCCCTTCATGACCCAGCCTATTTTGACCTTAATGACCTGGCCGTTTTTTGCAATTCTGACCAGTGTCCCTTTATGAGGTAATAACTCAGGAACGCTTCAACGGATCCTAGCGGTTCTGAGATTGTTTTTTCGTGACATATTGGGCTTCATGTTAGTGGTAAATTTAGGTCGATAATTTTTGCATTTATTTGTGAAAAAAATGGAAATTTGGCAAAAATTTTGAAAATTTTGCAACTTTCAAATTTTGAATTTTTATTCTGTTAACCCCTTTACCCCCAAGGGTGGTTTGCACGTTAATGACCAGGCCAATTTTTACAATTCTGACCACTGTCCCTTTATGAGGTTATAACTCACAGATCCCGGTGATTCTGACATTGTTTTCTCGTGACATATTGTACTTCATGATAGTGGTAAAATTTCTTTGATATTACCTGCGTTTATTTGTGAAAAAAATTGAAATTTGACGAAAATTTTGAAAATTTCGCAATTTTCCAACTTTGAATTTTTATGCCCTTAAATCACAGAGATATGTCACACAAAATACTTAATAAGTAACATTTCCCACATGTCTACTTTACATCAGCACTATTTTGGAACCAAAAATTTTTTTTGTTAGGGAGTTATAAGGGTTAAAAGTTGACCAGAAATTTCTCATTTTTACAACACCATTTTTTTTAGGGACCACATCTCATTTGAAGTCATTTTGAGGGATCTATATGATAGAAAATACCCAAGTGTGACACCATTCTAAAAACTGCACCCCTCAAGGTGCTCAAAACCACATTCAAGAAGTTTATTAACCCTTCAAGTGTTTCACAGGAATTTTTGGAATGTTTAAATAAAAATGAACATTTAACTTTTTTTCACACAAAATTTATTTCAGCTCCAATATGTTTTATTTTACCAAGGGTAACAGGAGAAAATGGACCCCAAAAGTTGTTGTACAATTTGTCCTGAGCTGATACCCCATATGTGGGGGTAAACCACTGTTTGGGCGCATGGCAGAGCTCGGAAGGAAAGGAGCGCCATTTGACTTTTCAATGCAAAATTGACTGGAATTGAGATGGGACGCCATATTGCGTTTGGAGAGCCCCTGATGTGCCTAAACATTGAAACCCCTCACAAGTGACACCATTTTGGAAAGTAGACCCCCTAAGAAACTTATCTAGATGTGTGGTGAGCACTTTGACCCACCAAGTGCTTCACAGAAGTTTATAATGCAGAGTCGTAAAAATAAAAAAACATATTTTTTCACAAAAATGATCTTTTCGCCCCCAACTTTTTATGTTCCCAAGGGTAAGAGAAGAAATTGGACTCCAAAAGTTGTTGTGCAATTTGTCCTGAGTACGCTGATACACCATATGTGGGGGTAAACCACTGTTTGGGCGCATGGCAGAGCTCGGAAGGGAAGAAGCGCCGTTTGACTTTTCAATGCAAAATTGACTGGAATTGAGATGGGACACCATGTCGCATTTGGAGAGCCCCTGATGTACCTAAACATTAAAACCCCCCACAAGTGACACCATTTTGGAAAGTAGACCCCCTAAGGAACTTATCTAGATGTGTTTTGAGAGCTTTGAACCGCGAAGTGTTTCACTACAGTTTATAACGCAGAGCCGTGAAAATAATTTTTTTTTTTTCACAAAAATGATTTTTTTAGCCCCCAGTTTTGTATTTTCACAAGGGTAACAGGATTAATTGGACCCCAATAGTTGTTGTCCAATTTGTCCTGAGTACGCTGATACACTGTATGTGGGGGGGAACTACTGTTTGGGCGCATGGCAGAGCTCGGAAGGGAAGGAGCGCCATTTGGAATGCAAACTTAGATGGATTTGTCTGCAGGCGTCACGTTGCATTTGCAGAGCCCCTGATGTACCCAAACAGTAGAAACCCCCCACAAGTGACCCCATATTGGAAACTAGACCTCCCAAGGAACTTATGTAGATGTGTTGTGAGAACTTTCAACCCCCAAGTGTTTCATTACAGTTTGCAACGCAGAGCCGTGAAAATAAAAAATCTTTTTTTTCCCACAAAAATGATTTTTAGCCCCCCAAATTTTTATTTTCCCAAGGATAATGAGAGAACTTGGACCCCAAAAGTTGTTGTCCAATTTGTCCCGAGTATGCTGATACCCCATATGTTGGGGTAAACCCCTGTTTGGGCACACGGGAGAGCTCGGAAGGGAAGGAGCACTGTTTTACTTTTTCAACGCAGAATTGGCTGGACTTGAGATCAGATGCCATGTCGCGTTTGGAGAGCCCCTGATGTGCCTGAATAGTGGAAACTCCCCAATTCTACCTGAAACCCTAATCCAAACACACCCCTAACCCTAATCCCAATGGTAACCCTAACTACACCCCTAACCCTGACACACCCCTAACTCTAATCCCAACCGTAAATGTAATCCAAACCCTAACCCTAACTTTAGCCCCAACCCTCATCCTAACTTTAGCCCCAACCCTAACCCTAACTTTAACCCCAACCCTAACCCTAACTTTAGCTCCAACCCTAACCCTAACCCCAGCCCTAAGCCTAATGGGAAAATGGAAATAAATACATTTTTTTAATTTTATTATTTTTCCCTAACTAAGGTGGTGATGAAGGGGGGTTTGATTTACTTTTATAGCGTTTTTTATAGCGGATTTTTATGATTGGCAGCTGTCACACACTAAAAGACGCTTTTTATAGCAAAAAAGTTTTTGCATCTCCACATTTTGAGAGCTATAATTTTTCTATATTTTGGTCCACAGAGTCATGTGAGGTCTTGTTTTTTGCGGGACGAGTTGACGTTTTTATTGGTAACATTTTCGGACACGTGACAGTTTTTGATCGCTTTTTATTCTGATTTTTGTGAGGCAGAATGACCAAAAACCAGCTATTCATGAATTTTTTTGGGGGGAGGCGTTTATATCGTTCCACGTTTGGTAAAATTGATAAAGCAGTTTTATTCTTCGGGTCAGTACGATTACAGCGATACCTCATTTATATCATTTTTTTATGTTTTGGCGCTTTTATGCGATAAAATCTATTTTATAGAAAAAATAATTATTTTGGCATCGCTTTATTCTGAGGACTATAACTTTTTTATTTTTTTGCTTATGACGATGTATGGTGGCTCGTTTTTTGCGGGACAAGATGACGTTTTCAGCGGTACCATGTTTATTTATATCCGTCTTTTTGATCGCGTGTTATTCCACTTTTTGTTCGGCAGTTTGATAATAAAGCGTTGTTTTTTGCCTAGTTTTTTTTTTTTTTCTTACGGTGTTCACTGAAGGGTTTAACTAGTGGGACAGTTTCATAGGTTGGGTCGTTACAGACGCGTCGATACTAAATATGTGTACTTTTATTGTTTTTTTTTAATTTAGATAAATGTATTTATGGGAATAATATTCTTTTTTTTTCTTTATTTAGGAATTTTAATTTTTTTTTTACACGTGGAATTTTCTTTTTTTAACTTTTTTACTTTGTCCCAGGGGGGACATCACAGATCGCTGATGCACAGCATTCTGTCAGATCAGCGATCTGACATACAGCGCTGCAAGCTTACCAGCGCCTGCTCTGGACCTGGAAGTAGTCCCTGCAGGACCCGGATGCAGCCCCGTGGCCATTTTGGATCCGGGGCCTGCAGGGATAGGAGGTAAGAGACGCTCGGAGCAATGCGATCACATCACGTTGCTCCAAGGGTCTCAGGGAAGCACGCAGGGAGCCCCCTCCCTGCGCGATGCTTCCCTATACCGCCGGAACACTGCGATCATGTTTGATCGCAGTGTGCCAGGGGCAGTCCGTGACCGCTCCTGGCACATAGTGCCGGATGTCAGCTATGATAACCAGCTGACGATCGGCCGCGCTCCCCCCGTGAGCGCGGCCGATCGCGCTGGACGTACTATCCCATCGGTGGTCATACGGGCCCATCCCACCTCGATGGGATAGTACGTCCGATGTCAGAAAGGGGTTAAACAAGAGAGTTATGTGACACAAAATAGTTAATAAATAACATTACCCACATGTCTACTTTACATCAGCACAATTTTGTAAACAAAATTTTTTTTGCTAGGAAGTTATAAGGCTTAAAATTTGACCAGCGATTTCTCATTTTTACAACGAAATTTACAAAACCATTTTTTTTAGGGACCACCTCACATTTGAAGTCAGTTTGAGGGGTTTATATGGCTGAAAATACAGAAAAGTGACATCATTCTAAAAACTGCACCCCTCAAAGTGCTCAAAACCACATTCAAAAAGTTTATTAACCCTTCAGGTGCTTCACAGCAGCAGAAGCAACATGGAAGGAAAAAATGAACATTTAACTTTTTAGTCACAAAAATGATCTTTTAGCAACAATTTTTTTATTTTCCCAAGGGTAAAAAGAGAAACTGGACCCCAAAAGTTATTGAACAATTTGTCCTGAGTACGCCGATACCCCATATGGGGTGGGAACCACTGTTTGGGCGCACAACGGGGCTCGGAAGGGAAGGAGCGCCATTTGACTTTTTCAATGAAAAATTGGCTCCAATCTTTAGCGGACACCATGTCGTGTTTGGAGAGCCCCTGTGTGCCTAAACATTGGAGCTCCCCCACAAGTGACCCCATTTTGGAAACTAGACCCCCATGGAGCTTATCTAGATGCATAGTGAGCACTTTGAGCCCCCAGGTGCTTCACAAATTGATCTGTAAAAATTAAAAAGTACTTTTTTTTCACCCAAACATTTTTTTGCCTCAATTTTTTCATTTTCACATGGGCAACAGGATAAAATGGATCCTAAAATGTGTTGGGCAATTTCTCCTGAGTACACTGATACCTCACATGTGGGGGTAAAACACTGTTTGGGCACACGGCAGGGCTCGGAAGGGAAGGAGCGCAATTTGACTTTTTGAATGAAAAATTAGCTCCAATCATTAGCGGACACCATGTCGTGTTTGGAGAGCCCCTGTGTGCCTAAACATTGGAGCTCCCCCACATGTCACCCCATTTTGGAAACTAGACCTCCCATGGAACTAATCTAGATGTGCGGTGACCACTTTAAACCCCCAAGTGCTTCACAGAAGTTTATAACGCAGAGCCGTGAAAATAAAAAAATCATTTTTCTTTCCTCAAAAATTATTTTTTAGCTCTCAATTTTTTATTTTCACAGGAGAAATTGAACCCCAACAGTTGTTGTCCAGTTTGTCCTGAGTACGCTGATACCCCATATGTGGGGGGGAACCACTGTTTGGGCACATGTCGCGGCTCAGAAGGGGAGTAGTGACGTTTTGGAATGCAGACTTTGATGGAATGGTCTGCGGGCATCATGTTACGTTTGCAGAGCCCCTGATGTGCCTAAACAGTAGAAACCCCCCACAAGTGACCCCATTTTGGAAACTAGACCCCCAAGGAACTTATCTAGATGTGCAGTGAGCACTTTGAACCCCCAAGTGCTTCACAGAAGTTTATAACGCAGAGCCGTGAAAATATAAAATCATTTTTCTTTCCTCAAAAATTATGTTTTAGCTAGCAATTTTTTATTTTCACAAGGTTAACAGAGAAATTGGACCCCAACAGTTGTTGTCCAGTTTGTCCTGAGTATGCTGATACCCATATGTGGGGGTAAACCACTGCTTGGGCACACGTCGGGGCTCGGAAGGGAAGTAGTGACATTTAGAAATGCAGACTTTGATGGAATGGTCTGTGGGCGTCACGTTGCATTTGCAGAGCCCCTGATCTGCCTAAACAGTAGAAACCCCCCACAAGTGACCCCATTTTGGAAACTAGACCCCCGAAGGAACTTATCTAGATGTGTGGTGAGCACTTTGAACCCCCAAGTGCTTCACAGAAGTTTATAACGCAGAGCCGTGAAAATATAAAATCATTTTTCTTTCCTCAAAAATTATGTTTTAGTAAGTAATTTTAAATTTTCACAAGGGCAACAGGAGAAGTGGACCACGATATTTGTTGCCCCTTTTGTCCTGAGTATGCTGATACCCCATATGTGGGGGTAAACCACTGCTTGGGCGCACGTCAGGGCTCGGAAGGGAGGGAGCACCATTTGACTTTTTGAACGCAAGATTGTCTGGAATCAATGGTGGCGCCATGTTGCGTTTGGAGACCCCTGATGTTCCTAAACAGTGGAAACCCCTCAATTCTAACTCCAACACTAACCCCAACACACCCCTAACCCTAATCCCAACTTTAGCCATAACACTAATCACAACCCTAACCCCAACACACCCCTAACCACAACCCTAACACCGACACACCCCTAACCCTAATCACAACCCTAATCCTAATACCAACCCTAACCCCAACACACCCCTATCCATAACCCTAACCACAAGCCTAATTTTAACCCTATTTCCAACCCTAGCCCTAATTCCAACCCTCACTCTAATTCCAACCCTAACCCTAAGGCTATGTGCCCACGTTGCGGATTCGTGTGAGATTTTTCCGCACCATTTTTGAAAAATCCGCAGGTAAAATGCACTGCGTTTTACCTGCGGATTTACCACGGATTTCCAGTGTTTTTTTGTGCTGATTTCACCTGCGGATTCCTATTGAGGAATAGGTGTAAAACGCTGCGGAATCCGCACAAAGAATTGACATGCTGCGGAAAATACAATGCAGCGTTGCCGCGTGGTATTTTCCGCACCATGGGCACAGCGGATTTGGTTTTCCATAGGTTTACATGGTACTGTAAACCTGATGGAAAACTGCTACGAATCTGCAGCGGCCAATCCACTGCGGATCCGCAGACAAATCTGCACCGTGTGCACATAGCCTAATTCTAACCCTAACCCTAGCCCTAACCCTAATTCTAACCCTAGCCCTAACCCTAACCCTAGTGGAAAAATAAAAGTAAATATATTTTCTTTTTTTTGTTTATTTCTATTATTGTCCCTACCTATGGGGGTGATAAATGGGGGGTTCATTTACTATTTTTTTTATTTTGATCACTGTGATAGGTTTTATCACAGTGATGAAAATGTACCTGGAACGAATCTGCCGGCCGGCAGATTCGGCGGGCCCACTGCGCATGTGCCCGTCATTTTGGAAGATGGCGGCCCCCATGGAGCAGACGGACGGACACCGGGAGGCTCGGTAAGTATGAGGGGGGGGGATCGGAGCACGGGGGGGGGATCGGAGCACGGGGGGGTGGGATCGGAGCACGGGGGGGTGGGATCGGAGCACGGGGGGAGCGGACAGGAGGACGGGGGAGCGGACAGGCGGACGGAGGCGATCGGTGGCGGTGGGGTGGGCAGATCAGGGTTTCCAGCCATGGCCGATGATATTGCAGCATCGGCCATGGCTGGATTGTAATATTTCACCATTTTCATAGGTGAAATATTACAAATCGCTCTGATTGGCTGTTTCACTTTCAACAGCCAATCAGAGCAATCATAGCCACGGGGGGGTGATGCCACCCCCCCCCTGGGCTGAAGTACCACTCCCCCTGTCCCTGCAGATCAGGTGAAATTGAAGTTAACCCTTTCACCCGATCTGCAGGGACGCGACCCCTTCATAATGCCACATAGGCGTCACAGGTCGGATTGACGCCTACGTGGCGTCACAGGTCGGGAAGGGGTTAATGAGAGTTAAGTTGACGTAAGATACCAGATTGAATGAACCAAGAATTAAGGTTATCAAGGCGTATAAGCATAATCTTGCCATCCACCTCTCGTGTCTCCCCTTTTCCTCATAGTTTGTAAGCTTGCGAGCAGGGCCCTCATTCCTCCTGGTATCTGTTTTGAACTGTGATTTCTGCTATGCTGTAATGTCTGTTGTCTGTACAAGTCCCCTCTATAAGTTGTAAAGCGCTGCGGAATATGTTGGCGCTATATAAATAAAATTATTATTATTATTATATATTATTATTAATCTTGTGTCATGTAGCTAGAGACAATGTTCTAGAAAGGTCATCGTCATTCTGAGCTTGGATCCAAGGATCCCATATACTCCGAAAAGTATCAATAGTGTCAGACTTAGTAGCCTCAATTTTTTCATATAGCATTATTAAGTTAATCCTTCTCTTCACCTGGAGTATCGACAACGTATTAGTTTTCCATTGTCCAGCAATATGGTTTCTGGTTGCCATAGAAATAAAATCAATAAGGCGACAAATTTTATTGTTAGCATTAATTGGTCTGTCTCCTAAAAGTAACACTGCCTGTGTTAGGAGCAATTCCTTATTTAGAACTGTATTAATTAGTTTTATTACATCTTTCCAGAGGGACTTCACTATTGGACATGTCCACCATATATGAAGTGTATCTCCCACATCGATGCATCCTCTAAAACATTTATTAGAGATTGAATGATAAATATTATGTAGATAGCTGGGAACATAGTGAATTCTATGGAATAATTTAAGAGATGTCTCAGTTAATTAAATTTGGTTACTTCCCCTTAGGATATTTTCATAACATTTATACCATCTTTGAGGTGTGAGAAAGATTTGAAGGTCTTCCTCCAATTGTTCTATGACCTTCAATTTCGCATCATCTCTTGGTTGATTGAATAAGGAATATAACTGTGATATGAGGCCATTTCCCGATGGGTTGTATATATTACACAGTAATTTATATCACTTCATTGACTTATATCATACAGGTTATATAAAGACAGGCCGCCATCAGGGCATTACTGCCCTTTCTGGCATAGGGGGCTGTTGTGATTTTGCTTTTTGCTCCCTCTAGTGGTCATTAGTGATTTGACTCTGGAGCGTCTGTCTTTTTCTATATCCTCACCTGGGCCGTTAGTTCAGGGGCGTTGCTATATTAGCTCCCTGGACCTTCAGTTCAATGCCTGGCATCGTTGAAATCAGAGCTAATCTGTTGTGCTCTTGTCCTCTGATCCTGGTTCCTGTTTTTCAAGCTAAGTCTGCTTCTTTGCTTTTTGCTTTTGTTTTGTTTGGTATTTTTGTCCAGCTTGTTCCTATCTGTATCCTGACCTTTGCTGGAAGCTCTAGGGGGCTGGTGTTCTCCCCCCGGACCGTTAGACGGTTCGGGGGTTCTTGAATCTCCAGCGTGGATTTTTATAGGGTTTTTGTTGACCAGATAAGTTATCTTGCTATATTCTGCTATTAGTAAGCTGGCCTCTCTTTGCTGAACCTGGTTCATTTCTGTGTTTGTCATTTCCTCTTACCTCACCGTTATTATTTGTGGGGGGCTTGTATCTTGCTTTGGGGTCCCTTTCTCTGGAGGCAAGAGAGGTCTTTGTTTTCTTCTCCTAGGGGTAGTTAGATTCTCCGGCTGGCGCGAGTCATCTAGCGATCACCGTAGGCATGATCCCCGGCTACTTCTAGTGTTGGCGTTAGGAGTAGCTATTTGGTCAACCCAGTTACCAAAGCCCTATGAGCTGGATTTTTGTATCTTGCAGACTTACACGTTCCTCTGAGACCCTGTCCACTGGGGTCATAACAGTATGCCAGGCCAGTATTAAATGTTTAATGCATTGCAGAAGTGGGATTATAAGAAAGAAAATTTTGAGTTTTTTTTTCCCTCTCTCATTTTTTTTTTTTTTTTTTTTCTTTTCCCCTTTACCTCAGAGTGGCTTAAGCTTGCTGCAGACATGAATGTCCAGACCTTGATTACAAGTGTGGACCAGCTTGCCGCTCGTGTGCAGGGTATACAAGATTATGTTACCAGAAATCCTAGGTCTGAACCCAAGATTCCGATTCCTGAACTGTTTTCAGGAGACCGATTTAAGTTTAGGAATTTCAGGAATAATTGTAAATTATTTTTGTCCCTGAAACCTTGTTCGTCTGGAGACTCTGCTCAACAAGTAAAAATTGTTATTTCATTCTTACGGGGTGACCCTCAGGATTGGGCTTTTTCGTTGGCGCCAGGAGATCCGGCATTGGCTGATATTGATGCGTTTTTTCTGGCGCTCGGTTTACTTTATGAGGAACCCAATCTTGAGATTCAGGCAGAGAAAGCCTTGCTGGCTATGTCTCAGGGCCAGGACGAGGCTGAGGTGTATTGCCAAAAATTTCGGAAATGGTCCGTGCTGACACATTGGAACGAGTGTGCACTGGCCGCTAATTTTAGAAATGGCCTTTCTGAGGCCATTAAGAATGTTATGGTGGGTTTTCCCATTCCCACAGGTCTGAATGATACCATGTCCCTGGCTATTCAAATTGACCGGCGGTTGCGGGAGCGCAAAACCGCAAATTCCCTCATGTTGTTGTCTGAACAGACACCTGATGTGATGCAATGTGATAGAAAAACCGCAAATTCCCTCATGGTGTTGTCTGAACGGACACCTGATTTGATGCAATGTGATAGAATCCTGACTAGAAATGAGAGGAAAATTCATAGACGCCGGAATGGCTTGTGCTACTACTGTGGTGATTCTACACATGTTATCTCAGCATGCTCTAAACGTATATCTAAGGTTGTTAGTCCTGTCACCGTTGGTAATTTGCATCCTAAGTTTATTCTGTCTGTAACTTTGATTTGCTCACTGTCATCTTATCCTGTCATGGCGTTTGTAGATTCAGGTGCTGCCCTGAGTCTTATGGATCTCTCATTTGCTAAGCGCTGTGGTTTTATTCTTGAACCATTAGAAAATCCTATCCCTCTTAGGGGTATTGATGCTACGCCATTGGCAGAAAATAAGCCGCAGTATTGGACACAGGTTACCATGTGCATGACTCCTGAACACCGCGAGGTGATACGTTTTCTCGTTCTACATAAAATGCATGATTTGGTTGTTTTGGGGCTGCCATGGTTACAGACCCATTATCCAGTCCTTGACTGGAAGGCTATGTCAGTGTCTAGTTGGGGCTGTCGTGGTATTCATGAGGATTCCCTGCCTGTGTCTATTGCTTCTTCTACGCCTTCGGAAGTTCCGGAGTACTTGTCTGATTATCAGGATGTCTTTAGCGAGTCCAGGTCCAGTGCATTGCCTCCTCATAGGGAATGTGACTGTGCAATAGATTTGATTCCAGGCAGTAAATTTCCTAAGGGAAGACTGTTTAATCTGTCGATACCTGAACATACCGCTATGCGTTCATATATCAAGGAGTCTCTGGAGAAAGGACACATCCGTCCGTCTTCTTCCCCTCTTGGTGCGGGATTCTTTTTTGTGGCTAAAAAGGACGGATCTTTGAGGCCTTGTATTGACTATCGGCTTTTAAATAAGATCACTGTCAAATTTCAGTATCCTTTGCCGCTGTTGTCTGACTTGTTTGCCCGGATTAAAGGTGCCAAGTGGTTTACCAAGATAGACCTTCGTGGTGCGTACAACCTTGTGCGCATTAAGCAAGGGGATGAATGGAAAACCGCATTCAATACGCCCGAAGGTCATTTTGAGTACTTGGTGATGCCTTTTGGGCTCTCTAATGCCCCTTCAGTTTTTCAGTCCTTTATGCATGACATTTTCCGGAACTATCTGGATAAATTTCTGATCGTTTATCTGGATGATATTCTGGTTTTTTCTGATAATTGGGACTCGCATGTGGAGCAGGTCAGGATGGTCTTTAAAATTTTGCGTGAAAATTCTTTGTTTGTCAAGGGCTCAAAGTGTCTTTTTGGTGTACAGAAGGTTCCCTTTTTGGGGTTCATTTTTTCCCCTTCTGCTGTGGAGATGGACCCAGTCAAGGTCCGAGCTATTCTTGATTGGACTCAGCCCTCGTCAGTTAAGAGTCTTCAGAAGTTCTTGGGTTTCGCTAACTTCTACCGTCGTTTTATCGCTAACTTTTCTAGCATTGTGAAACCTTTGACGGATATGACCAAGAAGGGCTCCGATGTGGTTAATTGGGCTCCTGCTGCCGTGGAGGCTTTCCAGGAGTTGAAACGTCGGTTTACTTCGGCGCCTGTTTTGTGCCAGCCTGATGTCTCGCTTCCCTTTCAAGTTGAGGTGGATGCTTCAGAGATTGGAGCAGGGGCCGTTTTGTCGCAGAGAGGCCCTGGTTGCTCTGTTATGAGACCTTGCGCCTTTTTCTCTAGGAAGTTTTCGCCTGCGGAGCGAAATTATGATGTGGGCAATCGGGAGTTGTTGGCCATGAAATGGGCATTTGAGGAGTGGCGTCATTGGCTCGAGGGTGCTAAGCATCGTGTGGTGGTCTTGACTGATCACAAAAATCTGATGTATCTCGAGTCTGCTAAACGCCTGAATCCTAGACAGGCCCGCTGGTCATTGTTTTTCTCCCGTTTTGACTTTGTTGTCTCGTATTTACCAGGTTCAAAGAATGTGAAGGCCGATGCTCTTTCCAGGAGCTTTGTGCCTGATGCTCCTGGAGTCGCTGAACCTGTTGGTATTCTTAAGGATGGTATTATCTTGTCAGCTATTTCTCCAGATCTGCGACGTGTGTTGCAGAGATTTCAGGCTGATAGGCCTGATTCTTGTCCACCTGACAGACTGTTTGTGCCTGATAAGTGGACCAGCAGAGTCATTTCCGAGGTTCATTCCTCAGTGTTGGCAGGTCACCCAGGAATTTTTGGCACCAGAGATCTGGTGGCCAGATCCTTTTGGTGGCCTTCCTTGTCTAGGGATGTGCGGTCATTTGTACAGTCCTGTGGGACTTGTGCTCGAGCTAAGCCTTGCTGTTCTCGTGCCAGCGGGTTGCTCTTGCCCTTGCCTGTCCCTAAGAGACCTTGGACACATATCTCCATGGATTTCATTTCTGATCTTCCGGTGTCTCAGGGCATGTCTGTTATCTGGGTGATATGTGATCGCTAGTGTTGAGCGATACCGTCCGATACTTGAAAGTATCGGTATCGGAAAGTATCGGCCGATACCGGCAAAGTATCGGATCCAATCCGATACCGATACCCGATACCAATACAAGTCAATGGGACTCAAGTATCGGACGGTATTCCTGATGGTTCCCAGGGTCTGAAGGAAAGGAAACTCTCCTTCAGGCCCTGGGATCCATATAAATGTGTAAAAGAAAGAATTAAAATAAAAAATATCGCTATACTCACCTGTCCGACGCAGCCTGGACCTCAGCGAGGGAACCGGCAGCGTTGTTTGTTTAAAATTCGCGCTTTTACTTGGTTACGTGAAGTCCCGGCTTGTGATTGGTCAGGGCGGCCATGTTGCCGGGACGCGGACCAATCACAGCAAGCCGTGACGAAATTACGTCACGGCTTGCTGTGATTGGTCCGCGTCCCGGCAACATGGCCGCCATTAACCAATCACAAGCCGTGACGTCACGGGAGGCTGGACACGCGCGCTTTTTAAAATGGGCGCGTGTCCAGCCTCCAGTGACGTCCCGGCTTATGATTGGTCACGGCGCCATGTTGCCGGGACGCGGACCAATCACAGCAAGCCGTGACGAAATTACGTCACGGCTTGCTGTGATTGGTCCGCGTCCCGGCAACATGGCCGCCATTAACCAATCACAAGCCGTGACGTCACGGGAGGCTGGACACGCGCGCTTTTTAAAATGGGCGCGTGTCCAGCCTCCCGTGACGTCCCGGCTTGTGATTGGTTGCGCCGCGGTCAACCAATCACAAGCCGGGAGGCTGGACACGCGCGCATTTTAAAATTTTAAAATGGGCGCGTGTCCAGCCTCCCGTGACGTCCCGGCTTGTGATTGGTTGCGTCTCCCATGTGACTGCGACGCAACCAATCACAAAGCCGGGACGTAATTTTAAAATCCTTAAGGACCTGAAATTACATCACGGCTTGCTGTGATTGGTTGCGTCGCCCATGTGACTGCGACGCAACCAATCACAACGCCGGAACGTAATTTTAAAATCCTGAAGGACCTGAAATTACGTCACGGCTTGCTGTGATTGGTTGCGTCCCGGTCACATGGGCGGCACGCAACCAATCACAAGCCGGGACTCACGTAAAGGAAAGAAAAGCGCGAATTTTAAACAAAGAACGCTGCCGCTTCCCTCGGTAAGGTGCAGGCTGCGTCGGAGAGGTGAGTATAGCAATATTTTTTATTTTGATTCTCTCTTTTACACATTTTTACATTAATGTTGTTTCGATACCGATACCCGATATCACAAAAATATCGGATCTCGGTATCGGAATTCCGATACAGCAAGTATCGGCCGATACCCGATACTTGCAGTATCGGAATGCTCAACACTAGTGATCGCTTCTCCAAGATGGTCCATTTGGTTCCTTTGCCTAAGCTGCCTTCCTCTTCCGATCTGGTTCCTGTGTTTTTCCAGAACGTGGTTCGTTTGCACGGCATCCCTGAGAATATTGTGTCAGACAGAGGATCCCAGTTCGTTTCCAGATTCTGGCGATCCTTTTGTAGTAGGATGGGCATTGACTTGTCGTTTTCGTCTGCTTTCCATCCTCAGACTAATGGACAGACGGAGCGAACTAATCAGACTTTGGAGGCTTATTTGAGGTGTTTTGTCTCTGCTGATCAGGACGATTGGGTGACCTTCTTGCCGTTAGCTGAGTTTGCCCTTAATAATCGGGCTAGTTCCGCCACCTTGGTTTCGCCGTTTTTCTGCAACTCTGGTTTCCACCCTCGTTTTTCTTCGGGTCATGTGGAACCTTCTGACTGTCCTGGGGTGGATTCTGTGGTGGATAGGTTGCAGCGGATCTGGAATCTTGTGGTGGACAACTTGAAGTTGTCACAGGAGAGGGCTCAGCGCTTTGCCAACCGCCGCCGCGGTGTGGGTCCCCGACTACGTGTTGGGGATTTGGTGTGGCTTTCTTCCCGCTTTGTTCCTATGAAGGTTTCCTCTCCCAAATTTAAACCTCGTTTTATTGGTCCTTACAAGATATTGGAAATTCTTAATCCTGTATCCTTTCGCCTGGATCTTCCTGTGTCGTTTGCTATCCACAACGTGTTTCATAGGTCCTTATTGCGGCGGTACGTTGTGCCTGTGGTTCCTTCTGCTGAGCCTCCTGCTCCGGTGTTGGTTGAGGGCGAGTTGGAGTACGTGGTGGAGAAGATCTTGGATTCTCGTCTCTCCAGGCGGAGGCTTCAGTACCTGGTCAAGTGGAAGGGCTATGGTCAGGAAGATAATTCCTGGGTGGTCGCCTCTGATGTTCATGCGGCCGATTTAGTTCGTGCCTTTCACGCCGCTCATCCTGATCGCCCTGGTGGTCGTGGTGAGGGTTCGGTGACCCCTCACTAAGGGGGGGGTACTGTTGTGATTTTGCTTTTTGCTCCCTCTAGTGGTCATTAGTGATTTGACTCTGGAGCGTCTGTCTTTTTCTATATCCTCACCTGGGCCGTTAGTTCAGGGGCGTTGCTATATTAGCTCCCTGGACCTTCAGTTCAATGCCTGGCATCGTTGAAATCAGAGCTAATCTGTTGTGCTCTTGTCCTCTGATCCTGGTTCCTGTTTTTCAAGCTAAGTCTGCTTCTTTGCTTTTTGCTTTTGTTTTGTTTGGTATTTTTGTCCAGCTTGTTCCTATCTGTATCCTGACCTTTGCTGGAAGCTCTAGGGGGCTGGTGTTCTCCCCCCGGACCGTTAGACGGTTCGGGGGTTCTTGAATCTCCAGCGTGGATTTTTATAGGGTTTTTGTTGACCAGATAAGTTATCTTGCTATATTCTGCTATTAGTAAGCTGGCCTCTCTTTGCTGAACCTGGTTCATTTCTGTGTTTGTGATTTCCTCTTACCTCACCGTTATTATTTGTGGGGGGCTTGTATCTTGCTTTGGGGTCCCTTTCTCTGGAGGCAAGAGAGGTCTTTGTTTTCTTCTCCTAGGGGTAGTTAGATTCTCCGGCTGGCGCGAGTCATCTAGCGATCACCGTAGGCATGATCCCCGGCTACTTCTAGTGTTGGCGTTAGTAGTAGCTATTTGGTCAACCCAGTTACCACAGCCCTATGAGCTGGATTTTTGTATCTTGAAGACTTACACGTTCCTCTGAGACCCTGTCCACTGGGGTCATAACAGGGGGCCCGGTGAGGAAGGGGGCCTGCTCTGGTCCCCCCTCCTCGCCGGGCACTATGGGCACTGCCAGGTTGGCGTGAAAGGACGGAGGAAGCAAGCTTGAGTGTTACCTGGACACCAACACACCATGGACTTGGACCTCATGGAAGCGCGCGAGACATGAGTGCCTGCTTGCTGCACTATCTGCAACATGATGCCCATATTTTTAGGGTTAGAAATAGTGGAGACTACTGGGTTGCCACTCTGTTAGATCCACGGTACAAGACTAAATTTTGCCACATGCTCCCCCCTGGAAAAGGATGCGCACATACTGGAGCATCAAAATACGCATGTAGACAATCTTAAGAATGGTTTTCCCCAAGACAGCAGTGAAGCACACAGTGTGCATTGCAGTTATAGACTTCCAACCCCGTGAACGTTGTCAATGCAAAAACATTAGCAGCATCAATGTAAGTGGCAGAAGCTAATTCTGTGAGTCGTTTCACACATTTTTTAGACCAGCCCATGCACCAGCATAACAGAGTAAAAGTCTGACACGTTGTGAACGACTGGAGAGGATGGTGCAGGAGTATCTTGACCTCAATATCAACGCCATCAGGAGGGGCTTGGATCCTTTTGCATTTTGGTCTTCAAAAATGGAAGTGGCCTGAGCTTGCCTGTCATGCCTTGGAGGTTTTGTTATGCCCACCAGTCAGCGTTCTCTCAGAACGTGTGTTCAGCACTGCTGGTGCTGTCCTGATGGATAAGCGCATCCGGCTGTCCACTGAAAGTGTAGACCGCCTAGCTTTCATCAAGATGAACATGTCCTGGATCTCCAAAACTTTTGCACCCCAGTCACAGACCGGGAAGACTAGGTGTGCTGTTCAGTTTATTCTGATAGACTTTCAGCCATACATGGACATTTAAGTAATGGTAATATACCTAGTTCTATCATTTATTGTATTTGTTGTACTTTGCTGCCATCTACTGGCCATTGCTGTATCACACTGTAATATTCCTTAAGGAACTTTCCCACAATGCCTTTCTGTCTTTAGTTCCTCCTATCTTCTTCCTTCTTTTCCTGTTTTGTACTCTGTGCCATCTTAGATCTCACATGTGCTGCAGAGCTGGAGAAAGAATTCTCTTGTTACCTCTAACCTGGAGCTTCTACTATCTCTATCTGGTGATCCTGTAATACCTCTAACCTACAGTCCTCATCTCACCAAGGTACTGTAAATAAAACCTGTTGAATGTATCACTGCATCATCCTTCCGGATCACCACGCACAGCTGATAAGGACTAGGAGCACAGTTAGTGAGTAACGCTGTCCGCCATTGTTTATATAGCGATTTGTGATCACATCCCTCAGACACATCTCATCCACGTATATCGGTGGCAGAATACTAGGCCATGGTGTAGTTTTAGTGTATTGCATTGATCTCGCGTTTTTGCAGTTTGTGACACCTTTGTCGTGGGTTCTGTGCCTGCTGTTGCGACTGATGTTACAAACAATTTTTTGAAATGTGGAGACTCCAAGTTGGATCTCCATCTGGTGGGTTGCCTGTAGTGGAAAGGGTGTCAAAGCCCCATTACACTATTTTTACTCTTCGGAAATTTATGCCATTTTAGTGGTGTGTGGCAATAATTTTTTGAAATGTTTGCACTCCACGTTGGGTCTCCTTCATGTGTGTTGCCTGTAGCAGTAGTACCTGCAGGCCTACTCTTACTTTCAGTCAAATATCTGTGTTACTATCCTTAAACTTTTCTACCCATAGTAGTCTACAAAACTGATGTTTGTGGCCATCAACCCCTCATGCAGCTCATCTTACTTTAACCTTAAATTCAAAGCTCTAAATGGCATCCCAGACCCTGATACTGTACATCATGCATGGCTGACTGCTGCTGTGTCATGCCAAAATTTCTACTGTGGGTGAATTGATTAGTCAACTACCTGTGTTACCTGAGATTTATTCTTTAATTTCTTTTTTAAACATTACTGGTCTACCAAGCTGATATTTGCTCCACATGAGCAAAAAAACAGATTGAGCTGTTGCATGAGGTATCAGGGCTCCAAGCACAGCAGGCTTACACTGGTCCCTCACCCACCTAATCTTAATTTAAACTTAAATTTAAAGCTCTAAATGCTAGCCCAGACCCTGATACCTCATACATGGCCCATTGCTGACTGCTGCTGTGCCATTATAAAATTTCTACTGTGGGTCAATTAATGCCTCTTTTCCTGGTGTCTGCCCTTAATTCTTGGAAATGTTTGGACTCCAAGTTATGTCTCCTTCATATGTGTTGTCTGAATTTGTCAGGGCTCTCAGAGCACCAGGCCTACACTAGTTACTCATCCACCTGTTACTGATCAATGTTTAAGCTAGAAATGCTGTTCCAAGCCCTGTCCCAGGCCCTGTACCATGCATCCATGCAAGTGCTATTATACTATTTGTTTTGGTAGCTTTATACCCTGTTGTGAATTCCGTTCTCGGACTCCCTCCTGTGGTCATGAATGGTACTTTGGTTAGTTCTGCTCTTGGACTCCCTCTGGTGGCTTTGAGCGGAACTGCTGGTCACTGAGGTTGGCTTTGTCAGCTGCTCTTGTTTATTGCTTGCTGGCTTCCCTATTTAAATCCACTCAGATCGTTGCTTGATGCCAGCTGTCAGTGTTTCAGTATTGGTTCAGATCTCTCTTGGACTTCTCTGAGGACCTGTCTACTCCAGCAGAAGCTAAGCCTTTGCTAGTTCATTTGTTGTTGCTGCTTCCTGAATATATTTCTTAGTGCTGCTAACTTCTAGTCCGGCTTGCTATCATGATGTTCCCTTGCTAGCTGGAAGCTCTGGGGTGCAGAGTGGCACCTCCACACCGTGAGTCGGTGTGGGGAGTCTTTTTGCTTACTCTGCGTGGTTTTTTGTAGTCTTTTTGTGCTGACCGCATAGTTCTCTTTTCTGTCCTCTGACTATTTTAGTGAAGTCTGGCCTCCTTTGCTAAAACCTGTTTCATTCCTGTGTTTGTGACTTTCCTCTTAACTCACAGTCAATATATGTGGGGGGCTGCCTTTACCTTTGGGGAAGTTCTCTGAGGCAAGGTTAGGATTCTATTTCTATCTTTAGGGGTAGTTAGCTCTTAGGCTGTGAAGAGGCGTCTAGGGAGAGTTAGGTACGCTCCACGGCTATTTCTAGTTTGTGTGATAGGTGTAGGGTTTGCGGTCAGCAGAGTTCCCACTTTCCCAGAGCTTGTTCCGATTACTAGTTTACTTATCAGGTCATTCCGGGTGCTCCTAACCACCAGGTCCATAACAGTACAGCTGGCCAACAAAGTGTTAATGCATCTCAAAAGAGGGATAAGAGAAGTTCTGAACCCATTTTTTTTTTCTTTGAAGTGTGTTTTGTCTCTCTTTTCCCCTTAATCTCTGGGTGGTTCAGGACTCAGGTGTAGATATGGATATTCAAGGTCTGTCCTCTTGTGTGGATCATCTCACTGCAAGAGTACAAAGCATTCAAGATTATGTAGTTCAGAATCCGATGTTAGAGCCTAGAATTCCAATTCCTGATTTGTTTTCTGGGGATAGATCTAAGTTTCTGAATTTCAAAAATAATTGTAAACTGTTTCTTGCTTTGAGACCCCGCTCCTCTGATGACCCCATTCAGCAAGTAAAAATTATTATTTCTTTGTTGCGTGGCGACCCTCAAGACTGGGCATTCTCCCTTGCGCCAGGAGATCCTGCATTGCTTAATGTAGATGCGTTTTTTCTGGCGCTTGGATTGCTTTATGACGAACCGAATTCAGTGGATCAGGCAGAGAAAATCTTGCTGGCTTTGTGTCAGGGTCGGGATGAAGTGGAGATATATTGTCAGAAGTTTAGAAAGTGGTCTGTGCTTACTCAATGGAATGAGTGTGCCCTGGCAGCAATTTTTAGAAAGGGTCTTTCTGAAGCCCTTAAGGATGTTATGGTGGGATTCCCCACGCCTGCTGGTCTGAATGAATCAATGTCCTTGGCCATCCAAATTGATTGGCGTTTGCGCGAGCGCAAAATTGTGCACCATTTGGCGGTGTCCTCTGAGCAGAGGCCTGAGCTTATGCAATGTGATAGAACTTTGACCAGAACTGAACGGCAAGAACACAGACGTCAGAATAGACTGTGTTTTTACTGTGGTGACCCCACTCATGCTATCTCTGATTGTCCTAAGCGCACTAAGCGGTTCGCTAGGTCTGTCACCATTGGTACTGTACAGCCTAAATTTCTTTTGTCTGTTACTCTGATTTGCTCTTTGTCATCCTACTCGGTTATGGCATTTGTGGATTCAGGCGCTGCCCTGAATTTGATGGACTTGGAGTTTGCCAGGCGCTGTGGTTTTTTCTTGGAGCCTTTGCAGTATCCTATTCCATTAAGGGGAATTGATGCCACGCCGTTGGCCAAGAATAAACCTCAGTACTGGACTCAGTTGACCATGTGCATGGCTCCTGCACATCAGGAAGATATTCGCTTTTTGGTGTTGCATAATTTGCATGATGTGGTCGTGTTGGGTTTGCCATGGCTACAGGTTCATAATCCAGTATTGGATTGGAAATCAATGTCTGTGTCTAGTTGGGGTTGTCAAGGGGTACATGGCGATGTTCCATTGGTGTCAATTTCTGCTTACACTCCTTCTGAAGTCCCTGAGTTTCTGTCGGATTACCAGGATGTATTTGATGAGCCCAAATCCAGTGTCCTACCCCCTCATAGGGATTGTGATTGTGCTATAAATTTGATTTCTGGTTGTAAGTTTCCTAAGGGCCGACTTTTCAATTTATCTATGCCAGAGCACGCTGCTATGCGGAGTTATATAAAGGAGTCCTTGGAGAAAGGGCATATTCGCCCGTCTTTATCACCGTTGGGAGCAGGGTTCTTTTTTGTGGCCAAGAAGGATGGTTCTCTGAGACCCTGTATAGATTACCGCCTTCTCAATAAAATCACGGTCAAATTTCAGTACCCTTTGCCTCTGCTGTCTGATTTGTTTGCTCGGATTAAGGGGGCTAGTTGGTTCACCAAGATAGATCTTCGAGGGGCGTATAACCTTGTGCGTATTAAACAGGGCGATGAATGGAAAACAGCATTTAATACGCCCGAGGGCCATTTTGGGTACCTGGTAATGCCATTCGGGCTTTCAAATGCTCCATCTGTGTTTCAGTCCTTTATGCATGACATCTTCCGAAAGTATCTGGATAGATTCATGATTGTATATTTGGATGATATTTTGGTCTTTTCGGATGATTGGGAGTCTCATGTGAAACAGGTCAGAATGGTATTCCAGGTCCTTCGTGCTAATTCCTTGTTTGTGAAGGGGTCCAAATGTCTCTTCGGAGTTCAGAAGGTTTCCTTTTTGGGCTTCATTTTTTCCCCTTCTACTATCGAGATGGACCCTGTTAAAGTTCAGGCCATTTATGATTGGACTCAACCTACATCTGTGAAGAGCCTCCAGAAATTCCTGGGCTTTACTAATTTTTACCGTCGCTTCATCGCTAATTTTTCTAGTGTGGTTAAACCTTTGACTGATTTGACAAAGAAAGGTGCTGATGTGGTGAATTGGTCCTCTGTGGCCGTTGAGGCTTTTCAGGAGCTGAAACGCCATTTTTCTTCGGCCCCTGTGTTGCGTCAGCCAGATGTTTCGCTCCCTTTTCAGGTCGAGGTTGATGCTTCTGAGATTGGAGCAGGGGCTGTTTTGTCTCAAAGAAGTTCTGATGGCTCTGTGATGAAGCCATGTGCCTTCTTTTCTAGAAAGTTTTCGCCTGCTGAGCATAATTATGATGTTGGTAATCGGGAGCTGCTGGCTATGAAGTGGGCATTCGAGGAGTGGCGACATTGGCTTGAGGGAGCCAAGCACCGCGTGGTGGTCTTGACGGATCACAAAAATCTGACTTATCTCGAGTCTGCCAAGCGGTTGAATCCTAGACAGGCTCGATGGTCGCTGTTTTTCTCCCGTTTTGATTTTGTGGTCTCATACCTTCCAGGTTCTAAGAATGTGAAGGCGGATGCCCTTTCTAGGAGTTTTGTGCCTGATTCTCCGGGAGTCCCTGAGCCGTCTGGTATTCTCAAAGAGGGGGTAATTCTGTCTGCCATCTCCCCTGATTTGCGGCGGGTGCTGCAGGAGTTTCAGGCTGATAGACCTGACCGTTGTCCAGCGGAGAAGCTGTTTGTCCCTGATAGATGGACTAACAGAGTTATTTCTGAGGTTCATTGCTCAGTGTTGGCTGGTCATCCTGGGATTTTTGGGACCAGAGATTTGGTGGCTAGGTCCTTTTGGTGGCCTTCCTTGTCACGGGATGTGCGTTCTTTTGTGCAGTCCTGTGGGACTTGTGCTCGGGCTAAGCCCTGCTGTTCTCGTGCCAGTGGGTTGCTTTTGCCCTTGCCAGTCCCGAAAAGGCCTTGGACGCATGTTTCCATGGATTTTATTTCAGATCTTCCTGTCTCTCAAAGCATGTCTGTCATCTGGGTGGTTTGTGATCCCTTTTCTAAGATGGTCCATTTGGTACCCTTGCCTAAATTACCCTCCTCCTCTGATTTGGTGCCATTGTTTTTTCAACATGTGGTTCGTTTGTATGGCATTCCGGAGAACATTGTGTCGGACAGAGGTTCCCAGTTTGTCTCTAGGTTTTGGCGGTCCTTTTGTGCTGAGATGGGCATTGATTTGTCTTTTTCTTCGGCTTTCCATCCTCAAACAAATGGCCAAACCGAACGAACCAACCAGACTTTGGAAACCTATCTGAGATGCTTTGTTTCTGCTGATCAGGATGATTGGGTGACCTTCTTGCCATTGGCTGAGTTCGCCCTTAATAATCGGGCTAGTTCGGCTACTTTGGTTTCGCCTTTTTTCTGCAATTCTGGTTTTCATCCTCGTTTTTCTTCGGGGCAGGTTGAGCCTTCTGACTGTCCTGGTGTGGATTCTGTGGTGGACAGGTTGCAGCAAATTTGGACTCACGTAGTGGACAATCTGACGTCCCAGGAGAAGGCTCAACATTTCGCTAACCGCCGTCGTTGTGTTGGTCCTCGACTTCGTGTTGGGGATTTGGTTTGGTTGTCTTCTCGTTATGTTCCTATGAAGGTTTCTTCTCTTAAGTTTAAGCCTCGTTTCATTGGTCCTTATAAGATTTCTGAAATTCTCAACCCTGTGTCATTTTGTTTGGTCCTTCCAGCTTCTTTTGCCATCCATAATGTGTTCCATAGGTCGTTGTTGCGGAGGTACGTGGCGCCTATGGTTCCCTCCGTTGATCCTCCTGCTCCGGGGTTGGTTGAGGGGGAGTTGGAGTATGTGGTGGAAAAGATTTTGGATTCTCGTATTTCGAGACGGAAGCTTCAGTACCTGGTTAAGTGGAAGGGCTATGGTCAGGAGGATAATTCCTGGGTTGTTGTCTCCAATGTCCACGCTGCCGATTTAGTTCGTGCCTTTCATTTGGCTCGTCCTGATCGGCCTGGGGGCCCTAGTGAGCGTTCGGTGACCCCTCCTCAAGGGGGGGGTACTGTTGTGAATTTTGTTCTCGGACTCCCTCCTGTGGTCATGAATGGTACTTTGATTAGTTCTGCTCTTGGACTCCCTCTGGTGGCTTTGAGCGGAACTGCTGGTCACTGAGGTTGGCTTTGTTAGCTGCTCTCGTTTATTGCTTGCTGGCTTCCCTATTTAACTCCACTCAGATCGTTACTTGATGCCAGCTGTCAATGTTTCAGTATTGGTTCAGATCTCTCTTGGACTTCTCTGAGGACCTGTCTACTCCAGCAGAAGCTAAGTCTTTGCTAGTTCATTTGTTGTTGCTGCTTCCTGAATATATTTCTTAGTGCTGCTAACTTCTAGTCCGGCTTGCTATCATGATGTTCCCTTGCTAGCTGGAAGCTCTGGGGTGCAGAGTGGCACCTCCACACCGTGAGTCGGTGTGGGGAGTCTTTTTGCCTACTCTGCGTGTTTTTTTGTAGTCTTTTTGTGCTGACCGCATAGTTCTCTTTTCTGTCCTCTGACTATTTTAGTGAAGTCTGGCCTCCTTTGCTAAAACCTGTTTCATTCCTGTGTTTGTGACTTTCCTCTTAACTCACAGTCAATATATGTGGGGGGCTGCCTTTACCTTTGGGGAAGTTCTCTGAGGCAAGGTTAGGCTTCTATTTCTATCTTTAGGGGTAGTTAGCTCTTAGGCTGTGAAGAGGCGTCTAAGGAGAGTTAGGTACGCTCCACGGCTATTTCTAGTTTGTGTGATAGGTGTAGGGTTTGCGGTCAGCAGAGTTCCCACTTTCCCAGAGCTTGTTCCGATTACTAGTTTACTCATCAGGTCATTCTGGGTGCTCCTAACCACCAGGTCCATAACAATACCCCCCCAAAGGTGTTGGCTATGCATTTGGTTTTGCCTTCCATTGGATTCAATGGGGTTTTGATATGTTTGGCGAACATCGAGACGTTCAACACTCTGAACTGAACCTTGAAAGGTTCGCTCATCTATAGTCCTGAGTTGTCTCAGCTGTTCTGAGTTTGCCTCTCCCCTCTGGTATAAATGCTCACCTATTAGCTTGAATAGTTGCCAGTGATACCTTGCTGTACCCTGGAGTTTGGGAGCTGTGAGCTGTGGAATGAGAAGCCGTTTCAGAGTCACCTCTGGTATTACTGTTTGTAAGATTGTTGTCATGGTTCCACCCTCAGTGTGTCTGGGATGCAGTTACTGACAGCTCAACCGTTTAAGTCTGGTGCAGGGGTGTGCTGAGCTGTCAGTGTGTTAATTGACAGTTTGGCTGTCCAATCTGAGACTGGGAGGTGCTGGTTGTGTCCAGGTGTTCATTGTGCCAGGTAATTGCCAGGATACTTATCTGGGCTGTTAGTCCCAGACCTCTGCCAGATATACATTCAGCTGCTGTTTGGTTTGTTTCTCTGTGCCTTGCGTTCTTTCATTGCCTGACTTTGGACCTTGTTCTGACCATACGTCTGTTTAGCCCCTTCTGCTCTGATCTGCTATCCTTCTGGTATTCTGACCTCAGAACATTACCTAACTACACCTTGTCTCTTCCTTCTCTTTATGATGTATTCTACTGGCTTTTGACCTTTGACTTCTTGACTATCCCATCTCATGGCTTGGCCATGAGATGTGACTCCATGTCACATTACGTTTCGCCAATATGATTTTCTTTTTCGCCAGTATGGAGCATGTGCACACGCTCTGTGATCAGGTGGCGAATTTGATGCAAATGACTCAGGATTAGTGTTGAGCGATACCGTCCGATACTTGAAAGTATCGGTATCGGAAAGTATCAGCCAATACCGGCAAAGTATCGGATCTAATCCGATACCGATACCCGATACCAATACAAGTCAATGGGACTCAAGTATCGGACGGTATTCCTGATGGTTCCCAGGGTCTGAAGGAGAGGAAACTCTCCTTCAGGCCCTGGGATCCATATTAATGTGTAAAATAAAGAATTAAAATAAAAAATATTGCTATACTCACCTCTCCGACGCAGCCTGGACCTCACCGAGGGAACCGGCAGCGTTGTTTGCTTAAAATGCGCGCGTTTCCTGCCTCCCGCGACGTCACGGCTTCTGATTGGTCGCGTGCCGCCCATGTGGCCGCGACGCGACCAATCACAGCAAGTCGTGACGTAATTTTGAGGTCCTGGAAGCCTAATTCTAGGCATTCAGGATTTTAAAATTACGTTCCGGCTTGTGATTGGTCGCGTCGCGGTCACATGGGCGACGCGACCAATCACAAGCCGTGACGTCACGGGAGGCAGGACACGCGCGCATTTTAAAATTACGTCACGGCTTGTGATTGGTTGCGTGCCGCCCATGTGGCCGCGACGCGACCAATCACAGCAAGCCGTGACGTAATTTCAGGTCCTGAATGCAGAAATAGGCATTCAGGACCTGAAATTACGTCACGGCTTGCTGTGATTGGTCGCGTCGCGGCCACATGGGCGGCACGCAACCAATCACAAGCCGTGACGTAATTTTAAAATGCGCGCGTGTCCTGCCTCCCGTGACGTCACGGCTTGTGATTGGTCGCGTCGCCCATGTGACCGCAACGCGACCAATCACAAGCCGGAACATAATTTTAAAATCCTGAATGCCTAGAATTAAGCTTCCAGGACCTCAAAATTTCGTCACGGCTTGCTGTGATTGGTCGCGTCGCGGCCACATGGGCGGCACGCGACCAATCAGAAGCCGTGACGTCGCGGGAGGCAGGAAACGCGCGCATTTTAAGCAAACAACGCTGCCGGTTCCCTCGGTGAGGTCCAGGCTGCGTCGGAGAGGTGAGTATAGCAATATTTTTTATTTTAATTCTTTATTTTACACATTAATGTTGTATTTTACACATTAATGTTGTTTCGATACCGATACCCGATACCACAAAAGTATCGGATCTCGGTATCGGAATTCCGATACCCGCAAGTATCGGCCGATACCCGATACTTGCGGTATCGGAATGCTCAACACTACTCAGGATCTGGCCAATTAATTCCCAGAGTATGGAGTCTTCACAACGTCAGTTGCAGGGTCAGATAATTAATTTAATGAAGACCTCCTATAGGCCTCAACTGCCGGTAGTGGCTGTGACGTCATTGCTCTCTGACGTACAGTTAGTCTCTCGTGAACCTGTAATGGGCCTTTCTGATACATTTTCAGGAGAGAAAGACCAGTTTAGGGTATTCAAGTAGAGCTGTACATTATTTTTACCCTGTGTCCCAGTCTTTAGGGGAGAAGTTCCAACAGTTTGGAATAATCATGTCCCTACTGCAAAGGAGTCCACTGACCTGGGCAAGTCCCCAAGCGGTTTTCTGTTGGTCTTTTTTGACAATTTAGTTCTGAGATATGATGTTTACCCGACAGGATCCAGGTCGCTGAGACTAAGATCATGAATCTGGCATTGATAGGTCAAAGAGCTGAAGACTACTATACTGAACTAAGGCAGTGGTCCACTGAAGTTCTGTGGAATGATGCAGCTTTCAGGTGTCAGTGTGAGCAGGTTGCGGGATGCAGTAACAGACAGGAGACAGAGCAAGAGTTCACATAATTTTACTTGAACAGGGGTATACTCCACGCAGGGAGGAGAAAGGATAAAACTGGGGTTTAACAGTTGGTATACGGGATGGGGCAAAGTATGTAATAGAGAAAACAACAGTTCTCCAGGGTTAACTTATCAGTCCGACGGCTTCTTGACTAAAGAGCCCTCAGTGGGTACAGTGGCGCCAACACGATCAGCACGGAGAAGATCCAGTGTCGTCCTGTGGGCGTCCTTGAGTTGAATCCCGACAGCAGCGGCTTGTCCTCGGCGTCGTTAACGAGTTCCTTGGTCCAGGATTTGTTGTGCGGGGTGCAGTACAGTCCACAACTCTAACGGAGCCCGGTGTGGCTCACAGATGTACACCGGGGAGTAAGAGCACAGTTCACAATGATTCACCTGCTCCTTCCTGAGCGGTGCACACGCGTCACTCACGGGTCCATAGTGTCTGGCACCTCTCGTCGAATGAGCCAGCGGGCACACAGCAAGATACTGGTCACAGTCTTTGTGAGTTACCGCAGGGAAGCACGAGCGTGGGCCTGCACTATTCCGGTGCTCAGGAGTCGGAGCGCTCACTTCTCCCTGCCACGCGCTGCTTCTTCCCGCCAAATCTGTCTGCGTACGCGCGCACGTCAGGCTTCCCCCTAGTAGCCATGCCCACTGCTCTGTAGTGCAAAGGTCGATCAGGGTCTCTGAGCTTTCCCCCAAACAACAGAGGAGACAGCCCTGACCGTTCCGGACCCGGCACAAGAGAGGTACCCCGGGATCGGTTCTTCTTCTTACATCAGTTCCACAAAGACCTTTCCGAAACCCTTAAGGATGCTCTGGTCCTTCATAGCGTCCCTTGTACTCTGGTGGAGGCCATGACCCAGGCCATACATATGGATCGCAGAATCTTTGAGACATGGTAAACAGCAGGCTGCCCATTATACTTCCCCAGAACAGATTCATTAATCTGAGGTAAAGCCATCGGAAGCTAAAGTTGCCAGTCTTTGTGTTGTGGAGAAAAAGCATGGACAGGATCTCAGGCTCTGTCTGTACTGTGGTCTCTCTGGGCATTTTCTCAAGAATTTTCCAACTTGTCCTCAGGATAGCAAACCGTTGGGAGAATGTCTGAGTCTGGGTGACGGCCGAAGAGGTCACCCTGTCTGCCAGTAAAGTACTGATAAATATGATGTTATCCTTCGAGAACCAGGTGTGATCAGCATTGGTGTTCATTGACTGTGGGTCTGCTGCTAACTTTATTGATTCGGGGCTGCTTCTGAAGTTAGGGTACCGTTACACAAAACGATTTACCAATGATCACGACCAGCGATACGACCTGGCCGTGATCGTTGGTAAGTCGTTGTGTGGTCGCTGGAGAGCTGTCACACAGACAGCGACCAGCGACCAACGATGCCGAAGTCCCCGGGTAACCAGGGTAAACATCGGGTTACTAAGTGCAGGGCCGCGCTTAGTAACCCGATGTTTACCCTGGTTACCAGCGTAAACGTAAAATAAAAAAACACATACTCACATTCCGGTGCCTGCGTCCGCTTCCCTGCACTCCTCCTGCATCCTGTGTATGTGCCGGCCAAAGCAGAGCGGTGACGTCACCGCTGTGCTCTGCTTTCACTTTACGGCCGGCGCTCACAGTCAGTGCAGGGAAGCAGACGGCCAGGGACCTGACGGACACCGGAATGTAAGTATGTACTGTTTTTTTTTTTTTACATTTACGATGGTAACCAGGGTAAACATCGGGTTACTAAGCGCGGCCCTGCGCTTAGTAACCCGATGTTTACCCTGGTTACAAGCAAATGCATCGCTGGATCGGTGTCACACACACCGATGCAGCGATGACAGCGGGAGATCCAGCGATAAATAAAGTTTCAAACGATCTGCTACGACGTACGATTCTCAGCGGGGTCCCTGATCGCAGCTGCGTGTCAGACACAGCGATATCGTATGGATATCGCTGGAACGTCACGGATCGTGCCGTCGTAGCGATCAAAGTGCCAATGTGAGACGGTACCCTTAGGGTTAGGGACAGTTAGTTTAGAAAGACCTATTTAAATCTTTGCCCTTGACAAGACACTGTTAACATTGAATTTGGTCAAGAGGTAAATTGTGGATTTCACACTCGAACTGGGAGCAATCCACTCTGAATCCATCTCCTTTGTGGATTCTATGTTGGATAATTTACCATCTGGGTTGGTACTGGGGCTTCCATGGTTGCAGATTCACAATACTGTTATTAATTGGTGGCAGAATGAGATTGTTAAATGGAGCCCCATTTGTTGCAAGAAATGCCTAAAAACTGTACAAATATGCTCTGAAGGGTCTGCTGGAGTATATAAAGGACTTCAGGGATGTGTTCTCGGAAAAAGAGGTGGAAATACTACCTCCCCATCATCCTTATGATTGTGCTATTGATCTTATTCCTAGCGCCAATTTACCTAAAGATCGCTGTTACAATTTGTCGGGGCCTGAACGGACCACTATGAAAGAATATGTTAACAAAAGTCTACAGAAGGGTCATATCTGTGCGGCACCCCAGGGTCCTGGTCGTCGCAGTGGTATTGCTTTCCTCGTGGGGAGAGTGATATTACGTTTGGAGGCAAAGAAGGATAACTGCATCCAGGTATCACAAACATGCAACACATTTTACACTCCAGGCCGCCAGGGGGAGCTTCTTCTCCTATTTATTAGGTCACTCCCCACATAGGTAAAACTGGTCGCCTGTAGGGAAAGTTAGTTAGTTGCTGGCTGAGCTCAGCTCAGTTAGTTGGTCCCTGACAGGGGTGGGATCCTGTCAGTGAACAAAGGAGAAAGGACACGGAGCTGTGCATGCCCTCAGAGCTGCAGCACCTAGGAAGAGATATTCAGAAAGCAGAACTGTATTGCAGTGAGCGTGCAAGGAAGTCGAAGCAAAGGAGAGGATACCAGAAGGGGACCAGCCCTGCACAGGCTGCTTCCTTCTGAGGCGCAGAATCTCGGTAGCCGGCACACCGAGGGAGTAAGGGCCTTTATGCTTTACTTCAGAGACCGACAGGACAGCTAATTGCAGGTTACCTGTCCGCACCTACACCCAGGAGGCACGGTGGCACCCCTCAGAGGCTGGGGCATGCTAGTGTCCATACAAACAGCCTCAAGCCACCAGTAATACGGGTATTGTCCTATCCTATACGGGGGACAGAGAGAGAGACACCACATCTGTGAGACCCTTATGTGAAGCCATAGGCAGTAAGGGACTTCACCACTACAGCGCAAGGGAAGGCTATTGATTTCCACCTGGACAAGGGGACTCTGAACTTGCCTCCAAATTGGCCGGACTCTGCCTGCCCTGTGGTCTTATGAGAAGCTTAGCAGTAAGGGACTACAACACCACGGCGCTAGAGGAAGGCTACTGATTTCTACCTGGACTAGGAGACTCTGGACTTGCCTCCAAACCGGCCGGACTCTGCCTGCCCTGTGATCTGGTGCCCTGGACTGTGGCTGCTGAAGTCTTCAGTAAAGGTAAAGAGACTGCAACCTTGTGTCCTCGTTCTTCTCTGCGCCTCTCACCATCCACCATCTACACATCGGGAACCCCTGGGGACATGCAGCGCCCCAGAGTCCTGGTTGCTGCAGTAATGTTATTCTTCCACCAGGGGGAGTGATATTACGTCTGAAGGTCATAAAGGAGTCCATCTTTCCAGGTATCACAGCATCACACCACACTTCACACTCCAATCCACCAGGGGGTGCCATGCTCCTATCTAGTAGGGCACTCCTCACAGAAGGGTAAAACTGGTGGTTTGGATAGAAAGTTAGGGAGAAGCAGGCTGGGCTTCGCCCAGGTAACATCTAGTCAGTGAGAAGCTGACTGGGCTCGGCCCAGGCAACACCTGTCAGGCAGACTGGGGGAAAGGAGGAACATCTGAGCTGCAGACAGAGGGTCCCTGTCAGGGGTGGGATCCTGACAGAGGCCTAGCACGAGACAGAAAGACACAGAGCTGCGCCTGCCCCACGTGCGGCAGCATCCTAAGAAAGGACACGAAGAGAAGTGTACTGTAGAGAGTGAGAAACGAAGTCACAGCACAAGGAGAAAACACTGGGAGGAGTTCTGCCCCGAGACAGGCAGCCTCCTTCTGAGGCGCGTAGCCGGTGGCCGGAACAACGAGGGAACACCGAGGGAGTAATTGACTCTACGCATTACTTCAGAAACCGGCAGGGCAGTCAATTCCAAGTTGGCTGCCCGACCTTAATACCTAAGAAGACACGGTGGCAAATTGTGGGGTTCGGGGCGTCTCTAGGGTCCCTATAAACAAGCCTCAGGCCATCCCAGTCATACGGGTTTGTCCTATCATACCATCTGGGGGACAGAGAGAAAGAACATCAGAAACATCCACGAAAGTTGTGAGGGCTATCCCGTGGTGCTCAGCAGGGAAGTACTACAACACACAGGCGCTAGTAGGAAGGCTACTGATTTCCACCTGGATAAGGGGACTCTGGATTTGCCTTCAGATCGACTGGACTCTGCCTACCCTGTGGTCTGCACCCTGGACTGTGGATGTTGAAGCTTCCAGTAAAAGGTAAAGAGACTGCAATCTTGTGTCCTCGTTATTCCCTGCGCCTCACATGGTCCACCATTACTATCCACACATCTGGGAAGCCCTGGGGACAAACTTCACCTGTGGGAAGGTATACCATCTAGCTGCCACTCCATCACCCCAGCGGACCCCTAGCAGCGTTGGTCACCCTGACCGAATACCACAGGTGGCGTCACGAACACCGTACAAACTACACCTTTAATTGGACACCCCTCAAAGGGCCACGGACATTCCCCGAACTGAGAAGGACCCAGTACCGAGCACCCCATTGCCCTTAACGTGGGGGCGCTCCAAATCTTGGCGTCACGAACAGGATGTACTTAAGCCTGAAAAATCGGGTCATGTGTGCCTAAGAATTGTACCAGAACTGTATTGCTGTAAAATAACTGCTTTGCTTCACAGACCTGAAGAAAAACCCGTTGGTGCGGCAGAATTCCAGGTCAGGATTACACGTTTTGTAGCCGACCCAAGACCAACGTTCGGGGGTTCGTTACGGGTCCCTCATATTGCATCATGTCATGTTGCCTTAAGTGAACTTGGAAATTAATGATGTGATTATTTGCGCTACCTCTGAAAAGACTTGAGATTTCCTCTTAAAGGGAATGTTTAAAAGTGATAATGTTGCTTTAAGAAGTTAGATAGCAATAATGTTTTACATAGTGATAGTATGTAGTTAGAAAGCTAGTGATAAGAAATGTCTGATAAATGTTGAGATGTACTTTGAATAAAATTGAGGACAAAGGAAGTTGGAAGAAAGATACAGTATAGCCTGTAGTGGAGGTGAAACCTGTTCTGCACTTCAATAAAGTGAACCCGTAGGGGTTAGCGAGTCCTCCTGAGAACCATAGATAGATGGTTAATAGACTTTGCACTTAGATAAGAAAATGTTAATTTATTGTTGTGAGATAGCCCTTAGTAGATAATAAATAGAATACCTGTATGGGTAATTGCATTTCATAGATAGATAATAACTGTTTCCCATTTGCCTTATGCACAATGTAAATATGTATTTGTTTGTAACGTTCAAGTGTCCTCACCTCCCATAAAGGGAAGCATTGTTATATTTACTTGTTTACAGCATTCCAAAAATTTATATGTCTTTTTGCTGATGTATTGTTGTTTTCTTTTCCCAGCCCGGGAGTGCTGGACTTAACGGGGGGGTTGGGGTGCAGCGCCCCAGAGTCCTGGTTGCTGCAGTAATGTTATTCCTCCACCAGGGGGAGTGATATTACGTCTGAAGGTAATAAAGGAGTCCATCTTTCCAGGTATCACAGCATCACACCACACTTCACACTCCAATCCACCAGTGACCTATAATATCACATACAAGAAACAAATACAGCTACACCATGGCTAGACCACATATTACCACCACATAGTGACCAAATACTACAATACTGATTATTAATAGAAAAAAACCCACAATACTAATATCACCATAAGTCCCATGATACACCAGAGATCTATACTTAGTGTGCAGTGTCCATGTACAGGTAGTACAGTGCCATTATACACAGGAGCTCTGTATACAGTGTCAGTGTACAGGTAATACAGTGATCACTGGTTACACTATACACAGGAACTCTGTATATAGTGTCAGTGTAGCGGTAATACAGTGATCACTGGTTACATTGTACACAGGAACGCTGTATATAGTGTATAGTGTACAGATAATACAGTGATCAACGGTGACATTGTACACAGGAGCTCTGTATACTGTGTCAATGTACAGGTAATGCAGTGATCAGGGACATTATACACAGGAGCTCTGTATACAGCGTCAGTGTACATGTAAGGCCTCTTTCACACTTCCGTCTTTTCAGATCCGTTGCAATGCGTCATTTTGGGAAAAAAACGGATCCTGCAAATGTGCCCACAGGATCCGTTTTTTTCCCATAGACTTGTATTAGCGACGGATCGCGACGGATAGCCACACGTCGCATCCGTCGTGGGACGGATCCATCATGTTTTGGCGGACCGTCGTCTGGAAAAAACGTTCAATGTAACGTTTTTTGTCTGCGTCGGGAAAACGTGTCGCGACGGATCCTGCGGAATACGTCGTGGACGCAGGATCCGTCGTGACACGTCGTATGACGGAATCCAGCGCTGGAATCCGTTTTTTTACACTGAGCATGCTGATAATCAGGAATTTGTAGCCAATTGGCCAGACAGGCCCCAAATCTATATAAACCTGGCCTGGGGCGTCACCCCCAAATGTGCCAGCAAGACTCCTGCCAGCCTGAAGACAGCCAGCCAGTCAATATATTGGTTTCCCTATTTTCCAGTAGCCAATCACATTTGGGAGACTCCCATTTTTAGGCATGGAAAACGAATCCGTCAAAAAAACGGATGAAACGGATGGTAAAAACGGATGCAACGGATCCAGTTTTTTGACGGAACTGTCTAGCGGATCAGTCGAAATACTGTATGCGTTGCATCCGTTTTTCACTTTTTTATGACACATCCGTCGATGCGTTGCACCGACGCATTGTGACGGATTAAAAAAAAACGAAGTGTGAAAGTAGCCTAATACAGTGATCAGGAACATTATACACAGGAGCTCTGTATACAGTGTCAGTGTACAGATCATTGGTTACCTTGTACACAGGAACTCCGTATATAGTGTCAGTGTACAGGTAATACAGTGATCACTGGTGACATTGTACACAAGACCCCTGTATAACGTATACGATGTATAGTGTATACAATGTATAGTGTCAGTGTACAGGTAACACATCGACTCACCAGTGACGTCTCTAGGTGAAGTCCTTCATCTTTACTTTTCATCTTCATCCAGCACAAACCGCCATCACTTCTTCCAGCCACTTCTTCTGCAGGAAATAACACAGTTCTCTAGTGCACTGCTTGGAGAGCACATTACTTAATTTTTTCCCAACGTCTACACTACACCAGATGATGGGGAAAAAGCAACAATGTTGCTCTGCACAGTAACAGGACCCCTACATGGAAAACAGTATCCTCAAAAAATAAAATACATGACTGCAGTAATAATATCCCTTAATTCGCCCCTAGGGTAATAATTTCCCCCATCCTGGCCCCCTTGTGTCTCATTCCTGGCTCAATCCATATGTTCTCCCATCCTGCCCTCATGAGTATCCATTCTCCCCATGTGTCTCCCCATCCTGCCCCATGTGTCTCCCCATCCCGTCCCATCTGTCTCCCCATCCCGTCCCATCTGTCTCCCCATCCCGTCCCATCTGTCTCCCTATCTCGTCCCATCTGTCTCCCCATGCCGTCCCATCTGTCTCCTCATCCCGTCCAATCTGACTCCCCATCTGTCTCCATCACTCCCCATCTGTCTCCATCCTGTCCCATCTTTCTCCATCCTGCCCCATGATCTGGTTCCATCCTGCGTTGGACCACGGCCAGACAAGAAGAAAGTGTTTTTGTTTTGTTTTTTATAATTTTTATTGAAAGCGGCAAGCCACAATATGTTTGGGAGGCAGTATGGAGCCACATGGGACATGTGTCTCCATCCTGCCCCATTTGTCTCCATCCTGCCCAATGATCCTGCACCATGTGTCTCCATCCTGCACCATGTTACATGGTTCAGGATCATGAGGCAGGAAGGAGACAGATGAGGCAGGATGGAGACACATGTCCCATGTGGCTCCATACTGCCTCCCAAACATATTGTGGCTTGCCGCTTTCAATAAAAATTATAAAAAACAAAACAAAAACACTTACTCCATACCTGGCCATGGTCCAGCCCTGACGTCCACCCCAGGTATTTCAAGCGTGTACTCGCCAGTGAATGACAATGACGTCATACGCCGGCGACGTGCATGCTGATATCAGCTGCCAGCCTCCTATTAGCTGGCGGCTTTTAACTATTGGCATGCGGGCCACACGGCAATAGAATTTAAGGCCACATTCACATGTTCAGTATTTGGTCAGTATTTTACATCAGTATATGTAGCCAAAACCAGGAGTGGGACAGTGAGAGAAAAAGTATATACAGAAGTGGTGACATGTTTCTATTTATCAACCACTCCTGTGGGTGACCAAATACAGAGCGTGTGCTTGAGGCCTAACTGAACTTGCATCTCGGACGCAGGTTCAGTTACTGCATCAGCAGAATCCTGCCGCTGGGGCCTGGTGAGCAGAAGATACGGGGCCCAATATGGGCCCCCTCTGCTCAGCGGGCCCCATAAGCCAGTCAGGGCAATAATACCCTGATGGCGGCCCTGCATATACCATATAGTAATTTTGTTTATTTTGCCTATTTTGTGATGTGTGTACCCTTGTACATTGCATTGCATTTATTATTCGTGTACTGTGACACCACTACATGTATTAGCTATGTACTGTGACATGGCGTTATCCCTACACTCTTTCATATTGTTCCTGCACTTTGTCATCACTGTATTTATAATCTCTAGTGTGACATTTTATTTATTAGTCATACATTGTGACATCACTGTTTTCATTATCCCTGATCGGCACTGACTTCAGTACATTTATTAACTCTTTTATATCAATTTGTTTCTCTTCCATCCCCATTATGTGACATCACTGCATATATTTTCCTTGTACTGCGCCATTACTGTGGTTTTGTAGTGGCGGACTATGCTCTGTCCAAGTTCTTTGACAGAACTCAAAATACAAAAAAAACACTGAAAGATGTGAAGGAGGCCAAACATATATGAGCTAATACTAGCAGTAGAAATATTTGCAAAATTGATTCTTGAAATCTGACTTTTCTGTTTAGGTTGACATCGTACAAATGTTATATTCTATTACTGCCACTAGGGGGCGCCATAATCCCTATTTATTCTCCTGTTTGGAGAATTGCTGTTCAGCTCTGGGTGCTAGTGACTGTGAGTTTAGCTACTTGTGAGATCATTTCCTGCCCTGAGATCAGAGAAGTATCTGGAGAAGTAGCAGATAGAACTCTTCTCTCTCCTGGGTAGACATGTCTTCTAACTCTAGCCTGAGCACCATGCAAAGACTGGTGGAGCAGCTGAAGCTGGAAGCCAGTGTGGAGAGGATCAAGGTAATGATTGTGCTACTTGGAGCTTTTACTGTTCTGATCTGGGGTATTTGGGATTTATTGGCAGCATCTCACACCAAGAAGGATTTACTCTCAGTAGGGTTGTGCAGTGACATGACTTATCAGTCTGCCAGATACAATGTCAGGACTGCTGAATTCCCCTTTTTTTCTGCAAGATGCTAAGTGCAGTGATGACCACGCCAACGTAGAGCAAAACTTAACCCAGTGTGAGAATGCCAGCAACTAAGGGAACTAGGAGAGGGGATGGTCATCCTTCACCTCTCCACCACTGGAGAGCTTAGTTTAATGTCATGTTTTGGCCAAACATTATGGCATGGTATTATGAGCAATGTTCTTACAGTGCTAGTGTGTTAGGAAAAATCCAAACCTATTGAAGAAGTAAAAAAAACAGGTTAACGACTATCTATAGTTCTCCCAAATTTGTGATTATCGTTGAAAAATATTTTTCAGCAACGTGTTATGCTCATGAGTCTCTCCATTATGTGTGTCCATTTCTTCATTATTTATAAATCACCCACAGTCCCACTTCCTGGAAAGTAAATGTGAAAGATTTTAATGGATTTTCTGATTTCCTCCGTTTTCTACCCAACAGTATACAATTTTAATAGGGTTTGTGAAAGGAATTTTAATGGTCAGGGAAAATCAAGCATTGGAACGGGATGGATTACAATTTTTTTTAAAAAAAAGCAGAATGTATACAGAATATATGTAATTAGCGTATGTTCCACCATGTAGTGTCCTTATAAGAACAGATTAAATAAAAATACATGAGGGCACATACATTCATATATTGGTAGGTATGTCTGCCCTTCTCTCTTTGATTTCCTCTATAAGGCTGGCGTCACACACCACGTATAAAAAAAGGTCAGTTTTTCACGGCCGAGAGTCGCAGAAATGTTCCCCAACAGTGATCCGTATGTCATCCGTGTGCAATGCGAGGATGCGATTTTTTTTCTCATTACAGTATGGCGAGATATATCTTTATATTTCATACAGGGCTAGATAGCAGAATAGCCTATAATTCAATTGTCAGCATCTGTAAAATCATTACAGAACTTGACAGGATATGAGACATGGTTTACATACAGTAAACCATTGCATATGCATTAGATTTTGATATGTCCCTGACTAATAATGCTATAAGTGTGTGTGTGTAAAATTTGGGAACTGTAGGTGTTAAATTAAAGGATTAATTCACGGGAAAAACTGGCGTGGGCTTCAGCACAATTTTCTCCACCAGAGTGGGAAAGCCAGTGACTGAGGGCAGATATTAATAGCCCAGACAGGGATCATGGTTATAGGACCCCCCCGGCTAAAAACATCTGCCCCCATCCACCCCAGAAAAGGCACATCTTACATCTTATTCTGGCACTTAGCCTCTCTCTTCCCATTGCCCTGTAGTGGTGGGATATGGGGTAATAAGGGGCTGATGTCAACTTGCTATTGTAAGGTGACATTGAGCTTGGTTAATAATGGAGAGGTGTCAATAAGACACCTATCCCTTATTAGTCCAATAGTATGAAAGGGTTAAAAACACACACACACACACACACACACACACACACACACACACACACACACACGCACACACTAAAGTATTTTAACCCCTTAGTGACAGAGCCAATTTGGTACTTAATGACCGAGCCAATTTTTACAATTCTGACCAGTGTCACTTTATGAGGTTATAACTCTGGAACGCTTTATCGGATCCCGCTGATTCTGAGATTGTTTTTTCGTGACATGTTGTACTTCAAGTTAGTGGTAACATTTCTTCGATATTACTTGCGATTATTTATGAAAAAAATGGAAATATGGCGAAAATTGTTAAAATTTTGCAATTTTCAAACTTTGTATTTTTATGCCCTTAAATCAGAGAGATATGTCACAAAAAATAGTTAATAAATAACATTTCCCACATGTCTACTTTACATCAGCACAATTTTGGAAACAATTTTTTTTTTGTTAGGGAGTTATAAGGGTTAAAAGTTGACCAGCAATTTCTCATTTTTACAACACCATGTTTTTTTTAGGGACCACATCACCTTTGAAGTGATTTTGAGGGGTCTATATGATAGAAAATAACCAAGTGTGACACCATTCTAAAAACTGCACCCCTCAAGCTGCTCAAAACCACATTCAAGAAGTTTATTAACCCTTTACGTACTTCACAGGAACTAAAACAATGTGGAAGAAAAAAATGAACATTTAACTTTTTTTTGCAAACATTTTACTTCAGAACCATTTTTTTTAATTTTCACAAGTGTAAAAACAGAAATTTAACCACAAATTTTGTTGTGCAATTTTTCCTGAGTACGCCGATACCCCATATGTGGAGGTAAACCACTGTTTGGGCGCACCGCAGAGCTTGGAAGTGAAGGAGCACCGTTTGACTGTTTCAATGCAGAATTGGCTGGAATTGAGATCGGACGCCATGTCGCGTTTGGAGAGCCCCTAATGTGCCTAAACAGTGGAAACCCCCCACAAGTGACACCATTTTGGAAACTAGACCCCCCAAGGAACTTATCTAGATGTGTGGTGAGCACTTTGAACCCCCAAGTGCTTCACAGAAGTTTATAACGTAGAGCCGTGAAAATAAAAAATCGCATTTGTTTTCACAAAAATGATTTTTTCGCCCACAAATTCTTATTTTCACAAGGGTAACAGGAGAAATTAGACCACAAAAGTTGTTGTGCAATTTCTCCTGAGTACGTCGATACCCCACATGTGGAGGTAAACCACTGTTTGGGCGCACCGCAGAGCTTGGAAGTGAAGGAGCACCGTTTGACTTTTTCAATGCAGAATTGGCTGGAATTGAGATCGGATGCCATGTCGCGTTTGGAGAGTCCCTGATGTGCCTAAACAGTGGAAACCCCCCACAAGTGATACCATTTTGGAAACTAGACCCCTTAAGGAACTTATCTAGATGTGTGGTGAGCACTTTGAACCCCCAAGTGCTTCACAGAAGTTTATAACGTAGAGCCGTGAAAATAAAAAATCTCATTTTTTCTACAAAAATGATCTTTTTGCCCCCAAATTTTTATTTTCACAAGGGTAACAGGAGAAATTAGACCACAAAAGTTGTTGTGCAATTTCTCCTGAGTACGTCGATACCCCATATATGGGGGTAAACCACTGTTTGGGCGCACCGCAGAGCTTGGAAGAGAAGGAGTGTCGTTTTACTTTTTCAATGTAGAATTGGCTGGAATTGAGATCGGACGCCATGTCACGTTTGGAGAGCCGCTGATGTGCCTAAACAGTGGAGACCCCCCACATATGACACCATTTTGGAAACTAGACCCCTTAAGGAACTTATCTAGATGTGTGGTGAGCACTTTAAACCCCCAGGTGCTTCACAGAAGTTTATAACGTAGAGCCGTGAAAATAAAAAAATCGCATTTTTTCTACAAAAATGATCTTTTTGCCTCCAAATTTTTATTTTACCAAGGGAAACAGGAGAAAATGGACCCCAGAAGTTGTTGTACAATTTGTCTTGAGTACGCCGACACCCCATATGTGGGGGTAAACCACTGTTTGGGCGCATGGCTGAGCTCGGAAGCAAAGGAGCGCCATTTGACTTTTCAATGCAAAATTGACTGGAATTGAGATCGGACGCCATGTCGCGTTTGGAGAGCCCCTGATGTGCCTAAACAGTAGAAACCCCCCAAAAGTGACCCCATTTTGAAAACTAGACCCCCCAAGGAACTTATCTAGATGTGTAGTGAGAACTTTGAATGCCCAAGTGCATCACAGAAGTTTATAATGCAGAGTCGTGAAAATAAAAAATATATATTTTTTAACAATAAAGATTTTTTAGCCCCCAAGTTTTTATTTTCACAAGGGTAACAAGAGAAATTGGACCCCAATAGTTGTTGTCCAATTTGTCCTGAGTATGCTGGTACCCCATATGTGGGGGTAAACCACTGTTTGGGCGCACGGCAGAGCTCGGCAGGGAAGGAGCGCCATTTTGGAATGCAGACTTTGATAGAATTGTCTGCAGGCGTTATGTTGCGTTTGCAGACCCCTAATGTACCTAAACAGTAGAAACCCCCAACAAGTGACCCCATTTTGGAAAATAGACCCCCCAAGGAACTTATCTAGATATGTGGTGAGAACTTTGAATGCCCAAGTGCTTCACAGAAGTTTATAATGCAGAGTAGTGAAAATAAAAAATATTTTTTTTCCCACAAAAAAGATTTTTTTAGCCCCCAAATTTTTATTTTCACAAGGGTAACAAGAGAAATTGGACCCCAAAAGTTGTTGTCCAATTTGTCCTGAGTATGCTGGTACCCCATATGTGGGGGTAAACCACTGTTTGGGCGCACGGCAGAGCTCGGAAGGGAAGGAGCGCCATTTTGGAATGCAGACTTTGATAGAATTGTCTGCAGGCGTTATGTTGCGTTTGCAGACCCCTAATGTACCTAAACAGTAGAAACCCCCAACAAGTGACCCCATTTTGGAAAATAGACCCCCAAGGAACTTATCTAGATATGTGGTGAGAACTTTGAATGCCCAAGTGCTTCACAAAAGTTTATAATGCAGAGTAGTGAAAATAAAAAATATTTTTTTCCCACAAAAAAGATTTTTTTTAGCCCCCAAATTTTTATTTTCACAAGGGTAACAAGAGAAATTGGACCCCAATAGTTGTTGTCCAATTTGTCCTGAGTATGCTGGTACCCCATATGTGGGGGTAAACCACTGTTTGGGCGCACGGCAGAGCTCGGAAGGGAAGGAGCGCCATTTTGGAATGCAGACTTTGATAGAATTGTCTGCGGGCATTATGTTGCGTTTGCAGACCCCTAATGTACCTAAACAGTAGAAACCCCCAACAAGTGACCCCATTTTGGAAAATAGACCCCCCAAGGAACTTATCTAGATATGTGGTGAGAACTTTGAATGCCCAAGTGCTTCACAGAAGTTTATAATGCAGAGTAGTGAAAATAAAAAATATTTTTTTTCCCACAAAAAAGATTTTTTTAGCCTCCAAATTTTTATTTTCACAAAGGTAACGAGAAATTGGATGCCAATATTTGTTCTCCAATTTGTCCTGAGTATTCTGGTACCCCATATGTGGGGGTAAACCACTGTTTTGGCACACGGCAGAGCTCGGAAGAGAAGGAGCGCCATTTTGGAATTCAGACTTTGATAGAATTGTCTGTGGGTGTTATGTTGCGTTTGCAGAGCCCCTGATGTACCTAAACAGTAGAAACCCCCACAAGTGACCAAATTTTGGAAACTAGACCCCCTAAGGAACTTATCTAGATATGTAGTGAGAACTTTGAAAGCTCAAGTGCTTCACAGAAGTTTATAATGCAGAGTAGTGAAAATAAAAAAATATTTTTTTTTCAAACAAAAAAGATTTTTAGCCCCCAAGTTTTTATTTTCACAAGGGTAACAGGAGAAATTGGACCCCAAAAGTTGTTGTCCAATTTATCCCGAGTACGCTGATGCCCCATATGTGGGGGTAAACTACTGTTTGGGCGCACGGCAGAGCTCAGAAGGGAGGGAGTACCATTTGACTTTTTTAGCGCAAAATTGGCTGTCGTGTTTGGAGACCCCCTGATGTACCTAAACAGTGGAAACCCCCAAATTATAACTCCAACCCTAACTCCAACACACCTCTAACCCTAATCTCAACCCGATCCATAATCCTAATCACAACCCTAACGATAATCACAACCCTAACCCCAAAACAGCCCTAATCTCAACCCTAACCATAACCCTAATCAAAACCCTAAATCCAACACATCCCTAACCCTAATCCCAACCCTAACCCTAATCCCAACCCTAATCCCAAACGTAACACTAATCCCAACCCTAATCCAAACCCTAACCCTAATCCCAACTCTAACCCTAACTTTAGCCCCAACCCTAACCCTAACTTTAGCCCCAACCCTAACCATAACTTTAGCCCCCGTTGTCACAAAAAAAGTTCAATGTAACCTTTTTTTTGTACGTCGCGTCCGCCATTTCCGCGCATGCATGGCCGTAACTCTGCCCCCTCCTCCCCAGGACATAGACTGGGCAGCGGATGCGTTGAAAAACTGCATCCGCTGCCCACGTTGTGCACAATTTTCACAACGTGCGTCGGTATGTCGGGCCGACGCATTGCGACCGCCCCGTACCGACGCAAGTGTGAAAGAAGCCTAAGGCTACTTTCACACTAGCGTCGTACTCAGCCCATCGCAGTGTGTTGGGCCGACGTACCGACGCTAGCGTTGTAAGCGCCGCACAACGGGTGCAGCGGATGCTGTTTTTTCAACGCATCCGCTGCCCCATTGTGAGGTGCGGGGAGGCGGGGGCGGAGTTCCAGCCACGCATGCGCGGTCGGAAATGGCGGACACGTCGCACAAAAAAGTTACATGTAGCTTTTTTTGTGCCGACGGTCCGCCAAAGCACGATGCATCCGTCGCACGACGGATGCGACATGTGGCAATCTGTTGAAATGCGTCGCTAATGCAAGCCAATGGAGAAAAAACGCATCCTGCAAGCACTTTTGCAGGATGCGTTTTTTCTCCAACGACGCATTGCGACGGAAGCCAAAAAACGCTAGTGTGAAAGTAGCCTAACCCTAAATTTAGCCCCAACCCTAACTCTAACCCTAACTCTAACCCTAACTCTAACCCTAACCCTAATTTTAGCCCCAACTCGTCTTCTCCTGCCGGCCGGCAGATGGCAGCAGATGGCGGGCGCACTGCGCATGCGCCCGCCATGATGAAAAAGCCGGCTGGCAGGAGAAGACAGAAGAGGACCCAGGGACACCGGGTGAGTATGTTAGGGTCCCCGAATCCCCCTATTTCTCTGTCCTCTGATGTGCGATCACATCAGAGGACAGAGAATTACAGATCGCTTTTTTTTTTTTTGCGGTCGCCGGTAAACTGTTAATTACCGGCGATCGCAAAACAGGGGTCGGTGCAAACCGACCCCAATCATGTTCTTTGGGGTCTCGGCTACCCCCGGCAGCCGAAACCCCAAAGATCTTCCGGAAAAAAGATGGCGCCCATCGGGAGCCACGAGGAGCACCGGGGGAGGTAGGTAAGTATCGGGGGGCTATTGGGGGCCATCGGGGACCACATTTCTCTGTCCTCCGATGTGCGATCACATCGGAGGACAGAGAAATTAAACGGCAAATCGCGTTTTTTTTTTTTTTGTTGCGACCGCCGGTAAACGGTTAATTTCCGGCGATCGCAACTCGGGGGTCGGTAAAAACCCCCCGAATCATGTTCTCTGGGGTCTCGGCTACCCTCGGCAACTGAGACCCCAGAGAAAATCCGACTCTGGGGGGCGCTATTCACTTTTTCCACAGCGCCGTTAATTAACGGCGCTGTGGTTTAAGTACCCTTAGCGGCCGCCGTTAAAAGGCGTATCGGCGGTCGTTAAGGGGTTAATGAAATAATGAAACACACAGTTTTAACATCTTTATTACACTCTCAGTCTAAGCGAAGCCCTCGTTCTTCTGTAAAAAATTCCAAAATAAAAAAGCTACAGTATCCCAAACCTGCCCGCTGTACAGTCAAGTCCCACGCTGCAATCCATCTGAAGGGGTTAAATAGTTTACAACCTGGAGCGGTGCTAATGCTACCGGCCTGGCTGTAAACCACTGTGTAATGAATGAAAAAGCTGCCTGTGCAGCCTCCCCTCCTGACCGGACATGAACTCATTAATGTGGGAAAGTTTCTGATCATTTTCCCATGCTGTCAAGTTCACTGCGTCAGGTGGGGAGTCTGTGAAGCCTCGATGACTACAGCAGAATCACATCTGATGTCCAGAATGATTCTGCAGCCTGATTATAGGAAATGGATCCCCCGCGGTGTTCCATATGAATCACGTCACTCAGAGATTTAGATGGAAACCCCAAAGTAAGTGCTCAGAGTAGATTGCAGGATAAATGTGATCCCATACATTATGTAAAATGTTGCCAATAAAAGCTTCAACTCAATCCACAAAAAAGCAAGTCCCCACTCAGGTCCATCATCTGTTGACGGAAATCAAAATTGCTCCTCAAGCCCCCAAAAGAAATTGAGCAAATTCTGCTCTCCCAAATCCAAATTACCGCACCCTTCTGAACTTCAAGTGTACCTAAACCACATTTACTGCACACGTTTGGCAGGGGTATAATTTCCAAAATGGAGTCATTTGAGGGGGGATTCTGCTCTTCTAGCACTTAGGGGCTCTGTATATTGAGTCATAAAACTATTCTAAGAAAATCTGCGCTTTATCCCTCCCGAGTTTCGCCGTGTGGCTAATCAGTACTGCACAGCCACATATGGGGTATTTCTACATTCAGCAGAAATTGAGTGAAAAATTTTGGTGCTATTTTCTTACCCATTTTTCTTTGTGAAAATGTAAAATCTTGGGCTAAAACAAAATTTTTGTGGTAAAAATGTAATTATTGTTTGTTCACTGCCAAATAGTATAAAATTCAGTGACACACCCGTGGTGTCAATAAGATGACTGCGCCCCTAGATGAATTCAATGAGAGGTTTAATTTGTAAAATGGGGTCACTTATGGGGGTGTTCTGCTGTTCTGGCACCTCAGGATCTCTTCCAGTGGGTCATGGCACCCTCAAATCATAACAGTAAAATCTACACTATAATATATCGCTCGTTTCCTTCTGAGCTTTGCACGGTGCCTCAAAAGTAGCTCCCGATTATATGTAGGGTATTGGCACACTCAGGAGAAATTGCACAACAAACTTAGAGTTCCATTTTGTCCTATTAGCCCTTATAAAAATTAAAAATTTGGGACTAAAACAACATTTTAGTGGAAGAAATGTAATTATTCGTCAACATCCAATGGTATACATTTCTGTGAGGCACATATGGTGTCAATATGATCACTGCACCCTAGATCAATTCATTGAGAGGTGTAGTTTGCAAAATGACATCACTTATGGGGGGGTTTCTGCTGTTCTGGCACCTCAGGAGATCTGCTAATGTGACATGGCACTCTCCAGCAAAATCTCAACTCCCATATGATGCTTCTTCCCTTCTGAGCTTTGAACTGTACATCAAAAGTAATTTTCCCCAACACATTGGGTATTGGCACACAGGTGAAATTGCACAGCAAATTTTGGGGTCCATTTTTTCCTGTTACCGTTGAGAAAATAAAAAAATTGGGGTAAAAAAATATTTTTGTGATACAAATGTGATTTTTTTCCCCCCCTATGCCCTACATCATACACTTCTGTGAAGTCCCTGGGGGTTCAAAGATCTAGATAAGTTCCTTGAAGAGTTTGGTTTACAAAATGGGATTACTTGTGGTCGGTTTCCACTGTTTAGGCACATCAGGGGCTCTCCAAACGCGACATGGCGTCCGCTCTTGATTCCAGCCAATTTTGAGTTAAAAAAGTCAAATGATGCTTCTTCCCTTCTGAACCCTGCCGTGCGCCCAAACAGTGGTTTTCTTCCACACATGCAGTATCAGCATACTGAGGAGAAATTGCACAAGAAATATTCGGGTACATTTTCTCCTGTTACCCTTGTAAAACATGATTTTTGTGGAAAAAATTTGATTTTTAATTTTCACTGCTCTACATTATAAATTTTTGTGATGCACCTGGGGGTTCAAGGTGCTCACCACACATTCTCTAGATCAGTTTTTTTAATTTTGTTTTTCCGTGATTTAACCCTTTATTTTAACACCTAGAGCCACCAAATTTTGCACACAGACACTACTAACATTAGTAGTGAGGAATATGTAAAAAATAAGGGATATGAAATGGTTTACTGTATGTAAACCATGTCTCATATCCTGTCGGGTTTGATTAGGAGATAGCAAAAGCCGGCAATTGAATTACCGGCTTTTAAGCTATCTAGCTCTGTATTAAATATAAATATATATATACAGTACAGACCAAAAGTTTGGACACACCTCATTTAAAGATTTTTATGTATTTTCATGACTATGAAAATTGTAAATTCACATTGAAGGCATCAAAACTATGAATTAACACGTGGAATTATATACTAAAAAAAAGTGTGAAACAACTGAAAATATGTCTTATATTCTAGGTTCTTCACAGTAGCCACCTTTTGCTTTGATGACTGCTTTGCACACTCTTGGCATTCTCTTGATGAGCTTCAAGAGGTAGTCACCGGAATGGTTTTCACTTCACAGGTGTGCCCTGTCAGGTTTAATAAGTGGGATTTCTTGCCTTATAAATGGGGTTGGGACCATCAGTTGTGTTGTGCAGAAGTCTGGTGAATACACAGCTGATAGTCCTACTGAGTAGACTTTTAGAATTTGTATTATGGCAAGAAAAAAGCAGCTAAGTAAAGAAAAACGAGTGGCCATCATTACTTTAAGAAATGAAGGTCAGTTAGTCGGAAAAATTGGTAAGGCTAAGTGCACACGTTGCAGAATTGCCGTGGAAATTTCTGCGGCAATTCTGCGCCTCCTGCCGCGGGTATATCGCATGCAGAATTGGCATGCATATTCCCGCAGAAAACTAGCGTTTTGTAAGCATAATTTAGCTTGCAGAATGCTAGCGTTTTCCAAGCGATCTGCAGCATTGCTTGGAAAACTGATTGACAGGTTGGTCACACTTGTCAAACATAGTGTTTGACAAGTGTGACCAACTTTTTACTATAGATGCTGCCTATGCCGCATTATAGTAAAAGATAGAATGTTAAAAATAATAAAAAAAAATAAAAAAAATGGTTATACTCACCTTCTGGTGGCCCGATCTCCTCAGCGGCTTCCGTTCCTATAGATGCTGTGTATGCAGGACCTTCCATTGACGTCGCGGTCACGTGACCACGACGTCATCGCGGTTATGTGACCGCGACATCATCGCAGGTCCTTCACACACACCATCTATAGGAACGGAAGTCGCTGAGGAGATCGGGCCACCAGAAGGTGAGTATATCACTATTTTTTATTTTAATTCTTTTTTTTTTAACCAATTATATGGTGCCCAGTCTGTGGAGGAGAGTCTCCTCTCCTCCACCCTGGGTACCAACCGCACATGATCTGCTTACTTCCCGCATGGTGGGCATAGCCCCATGCGGGAAGTAAGCAGATCAATGCACTCCTATGTGTGCAGAATCGCCGCGATTCCGCAAATTTAATGAACATGCTGCGTTTTTTTCTGGAATGCGATTCCGCTCAGGAAAAAAATGCAGCATGTGCACAAAAAATGCGGAGTGCATTCTATTAAATAGGTTGCTTAATGTGAGCGTTTTTTCGCGGTTTTATAGCGTTTTTATAGCGAAAAACCGCAAAAAAAATGCAAAAAATCTGCTAGGTGTGCACACAGCCTAAAGCTTTGAAAGTGTCCCCAAGTGCAGTTGCAAAAACCATCAAGCGCTACAAAGAAACTGGCTCACATAAGGACCTCCCCAGGAAAGGAAGACCAAGAGTCACCTCTGCTTCTGAGGATAAGTTTATCCGAGTCACCAGCCTCAGAAATCGCAGGTTAACAGCAGCTCAGATTAGAGACCAGGTCAATGCCACAGAGTTCTAGCAGCAGACACATCTCTACAACAACAGTTAAGAGGAGACTTTGTGCAGCAGGCCTTCATGGTAAAATAGCTGCTAGGAAACCACTGCTAAGGACAGGCAACAAGCAAAAGAGACTTTTTTAGGCTAAAGAACACAAGGAATGGACATTAGACCAGTGGAAATCTGTACTTTGGTCTGATGAGTCCAAATTTGAGATCTTTGGTTCCAACCACCGTGTCTGTGCGATGCAGAAAAGGTAAACGGATGGACTCTGCATGCCTGGTTCCCACCATAAAGCATGGAGGAGGAGGTGTGCTGGTGTGGGGGTGCTTTGCTGGTAACACTGTTGGGGATTTATTCAAAATTGAAGGCATACTGAACCAGCATTGCTACCACAGCATCTTGGAGCCGCATGCTATTCCATCCGGTTTGCGTTTAGTTGGACCATCATTTATTTTTTAACAGAACAATGACCCCAAACACACCTCCAGGCTGTGTAAGAGCTATTTGACCAAGAAGGAGAGTGATGGGGTGCTACGCCAGATGACCTGGCCTTCACAGTCACCAGACCTGAACCCAATCGAGATGGTTTGGGGTGAGCTGGACCGCAAAGTGAAGGCAAAAGGGCCAACAAGTGCTAAGCATCTCTGGGAACTGCTTCAAGATTTTTGGAAGACCATTCCCGGTGACTACCTATTGAAGCTCATCAAGAGAATGCCAAGAGTGTGCAAAGCAGTCATCAAAGCAAAAGGTGGCTACTTTGAACAACCTAGAATATAAGACATAATTTCAGTTGTTTCACACTTTTTTGTTAAGTATATAATTCCACATGTGTTAATTCATAGTTTTGATGCCTTCAATGTGAATTTACAATTTTCATAGTCAAGAAAATACAGAAAAATCTTTAAATGAGAAAGTGTGTCCAAATTTTTGGTCTGTACTGTGTATGTGTCTCACTGATATATATATATATATATATATATACACCCCATACTATGTGTAGACATTTATTCTATCTATGCTATTCTAACCTGTCAGTGTGATTTTACTGTACACCGCGCTGAATTGCCGGCTTTTCTATAGAACACCGGTGCATATTTTTCGCAAGTCACACTGATGGTCCGTGTGTAATCCGGATTTTTCTCGCCCCCATAGACTTTCATTGGCGGATTTTTTGCGCAATACACTGACAAACGCTGCAATTTTCTACGCATGTAAAATACAGTTGCGAAATATACGGCAGATAGGAGCTGCCCCATAGAGAATCATTGGTCCGTGTGCAATGCGTTGTTTTTGCGCTTCTCATACGTCTGTAAAACTCTCTAGTGTGACCCCGGTCTAAATTTGGAGCCAATCAGATGCTACTCTGATGATATTGCATAACAGATGAGTATCAGCCTGTACTTCTCAGCCTTGAAGGCATCATTAAACCCTTCATGACCTGTGCCATGCCGTATCTTTTCCGGCACATGACTGCTGATTTGATTTGTTGACTCGCGGCTGTTAACATGTTAAATGCCGCTGTCAATCTCTGATAGCAACATTTAACATGCACATGTCACAAACCTCACCCATCAGCGCCCCTGTCTCTGCAGTGCCGCCTAGTGTCATTTTTTGTTTTTTTTTTAAACAAATTTTGGATTTTTTTCACCACTTAAATAAAAAAGAACCTAAACAGGTTTGGTATCTATGAACTCGTAATGACCTGGAGAATCATAATGGCAGGGCAGTTTTAGCATTTTGCGAACATGGTAAACAAAAAACAATTGTGGAATCGCTCTTTTTTTTGAGATTTCACTGCATTTGGAATTTTGTTCCCATTTACCAGTACATTATACAGTAAAATCAATGGTGTTGTTGAAAAGTACAACTCGTCCCGCAAAAAACAAGCCCTCACGTGGCCATATTGATGGAAAAATAAAAAGTTATCACTCTGGGAAGAAGGTATACAAAAAACAGAAATAGAAAATGCCTCAAGGGTGAAGGAATTAATGCTGAGCAAAGCCCAAACTTGCAAGGAACCTCCTGCATGCTTCTCTATTACCTACATACCCTAATTTTTGTTTTGTTCTCCTTACCCTTCGGTGAACAAACTGGCTTCTATTTTTTATATTTTCCCTTGTCAGTCCATAACGCCTACTGCCAGTTTTTCTGCACATTAATTCCTAAGTTTGTGTGCAGACTTGAAAGTCAGTTGGGCCTTGTTTCCATGTTGACAGTATGGCTTTTGGCCACAATTCTTCCACTAAGGCCGGGGTCACACTTGCGAGTGCAATGCGAGAAACTTGCACGAGTCTCTCACGTCAATACCCAGCACTGCCGCCAGCACTCGAGACCCGAGTGTGTGGCTGCATGTATTTCTATGCAGCTGAACGCTCCGGTCCCGAGTGCCGGTGGCAGTGCCGGGTATTAATGCTAGAGACTCGAGCGAGTTTCTCACATTGCACTCGCAAGTGTGACCCCGACCATTTCTGGCCAGACTTCTCTGAACAGAAGATGGGTGTAGCTGGGTCGCACTGGTTGCTGCAGTTCTGAACTGATGGCACTGCTGGACATCTTTAGATGTTAAAGGAAAATAAGCATGTTGTGTCATTTACCTGTTGCACTTTTCATTGGCTGACTGTTATATCTACAGTGATCAACAATATGTATCTATAATTTTCTGCAAATCATATTAAGGGTGCTGTCGGACAGCCATATACAGTGGGGAAATAAGTACAGGTGCTTCTCACAAAATTAGAATATCATCAAAAAGTGAATTTATTTCAGTTCTTCATTACAAGTAAAACTCATATATTATATAGTCATTACAAACAGAGTGATCTATTTCAAGTGTTTATTTCTGCTAATGTTGATGATTATGGCTTACAGCCAACGAAAACCCAAAAGTCATTATCTCAGTAAATTAGAATAATTAATAAAAAAAAACCTGCAAAGGCTTTCTAAGCATTTAAAAAGGTCCCTTAGTCTGTTTCAGTAGCTCCACAATCATGGGGAAGACTGCTAACTTGACAGATGTCCAGAATGCAGTCATTGACACACTCCACAAGGAGGGTAAGCCACAAAATGTCATTGCTAAATAAGGCCATTCAAAAATTTTGGGGAGATTCACAAGGAGTGGACTACTGCTGGAGTCATTGCTTCAAGAGCCACCACACACATATCCAGGATATGGGCAACAAGTGTCTCATTCCTCGTGTTAAGCCACTCACGACCAATAGACAATGCCAGAAGCGTCCTATCTGGTTCAAGGAGAAAAAGAACTGGACTGTTGCTCAGTGGTCCAAGGTGTTTTCAGATGAAAGTAAATTTTGCACTTCATTTGGAACCTGTCCACACTGCCAAAAGTACCAATACCTGGTTTCAAAACAACAATATCACTGTGCTTGATTGGCCAGCAAACTCGCTTGACCTTAAAAAAACTTGGTCTTCCTTAAAATCCTCAGCAGTGCCACAGGCTGATCGCCTGCATGCCATGCCGCATTGATGCAGTAATTGATGCAAAAGAAGCCCCGACCAAATATTTAGTGCATTTACGGAACATACATTTCAGTAGGCCAACATTTCGGATTTTAAAATCAATTTTCAAGTTGGTGTTATAAAGCATTCTAATTAACTGAGTTAATGACTTTTGTGGTAATCATCAATATTAACAGAAATAAACACGTGAAATAGATCACTCTGTTTGTAATGACTCTATATAATACAACCACTGGCAAAAATTGTGGAATCACCAGCCTTGGAGGATGTTCATTCAGTTGTTTAATTTTGCAGAATAAAAGAAGATCACAGACATGGCACAAAACTAATGGCAACTTTCTGGCTTTAAGAAACACTAAAAGAAATCAAGAACCAAAAATGTGGTAGTCAGTAATGGTTACTTTTTTTAACCAAGCATAGAGGAAAATGATGGAATCACTCAATTCTGAGGAAAAAAATTATGGAATCATGAAAAACAAAAAAACACTCCAAAACATCACTAGTATTTTGTTACACCACCTCTGGCTTTTATAACAGCTTGAGTCTCTGAGGCATGGACTTAATGAGTGTCAAACTGTACTCTTCATCAATCTGGCTCCAACTTTCTCTGATTGCCGTTGCCAGATCAGCTTTGCAGGTTGGAGCCTTGTCATGGACCATTTTCTTCAACTTCCACCAAAGATTTTCAATTGGATTGAGATACGGACTATTTGCAGTCCATGACATTGACTGTCATGATTCTCAATGGCTAGAGAACATAGCCCAGCATATATAAGAACTAGCTCTTGGAAGATGAAATCTAAACTGACCATGAACTAAACCTGCCGCACAATTAACAGTGGCCGGGTAGCGTGCCTACGTTTTATCCCTAGACGCCCAGCGCCAGCCGGAGGACTAACTAATCCTAGCAGAGGAAAATACAGTCCTGGCTCACCTCTAGAGAAATTTCCCCAAAAGGCAGACAGAGGCCCCCACATATATTGGCGGTGATTTTAGATGAAATGACAAACGTAGTATGAAAATAGGTTTAGCAAAATCGAGGTCCGCTTACTAGATAGCAGGAAGACAGAAAGGGCACTTTCATGGTCAGCTGAAAACCCTATCAAAACACCATCCAGAAATTACTTTAAGACTCTAGTATTAACTCATAACACCAGAGTGGCAATTTCAGATCACAAGAGCTTTCCAGACACAGTAACGAAACAGCAGCTGTGAACTGGAACAAAATGCAAAAACAAACAAGGACGAAAGTCCAACTTAGCTGGGAGTTGTCTAGTAGCAGGAACATGCAAAGAAAGGCTTCTGATTACATTGTTGACCGGCATGAAACTGACAGAGGAGCAAGGTTATATAGAGACTCCCACATCCTGATGGGAACAGGTGAACAGAGAGGATGATGAACACAAGTTCAATTCCACCAGTGGCCACCGGGGGAGCCCAGAATCCAATTTCACAACAGTACCCCCCCCTCAAGGAGGGGCACCGAACCCTCACCAGAACCACCAGGGCGATCAGGATGAGCCCTATGAAAGGCACGGACAAGATCGGAGGCATGAACATCAGAGGCAGTCACCCAAGAATTATCCTCCTGACCGTATCCCTTCCATTTGACCAGATACTGGAGTTTCCGTCTGGAAACACGGGAGTCTAAGATCTTTTCCACAACGTACTCCAACTCACCCTCAACCAACACCGGAGCAGGAGGCTCAACGGAAGGCACAACCGGTACCTCATACCTGCGCAATAATGACCGATGAAAAACATTATGAATAGAAAAAGATGCAGGGAGGTCCAAACGGAAGGACACAGGGTTAAGAATCTCCAATATCTTGTACGGGCCGATGAACCGAGGCTTAAACTTAGGAGAAGAAACCCTCATAGGGACAAAACGAGAAGACAACCACACCAAGTCCCCAACACAAAGCCGAGGACCAACCCGACGCCGGCGGTTGGCAAAAAGCTGAGTCTTCTCCTGGGACAACTTCAAATTGTCCACTACCTGCCCCCAAATCTGATGCAACCTCTCCACCACAGCATCCACTCCAGGACAATCCGAAGATTCCACCTGACCGGAGGAAAATCGAGGATGAAACCCCGAATTACAGAAAAACGGGGATACCAAGGTGGCAGAGCTGGCCCGATTATTGAGGGCGAACTCCGCCAATGGCAAAAAAGCAACCCAATCATCCTGATCCGCAGACACAAAACACCTCAAATATGTCTCCAAGGTCTGATTAGTCCGCTCGGTCTGGCCATTAGTCTGAGGATGGAAAGCAGACGAAAAAGACAAATCTATGCCCATCCTAGCACAGAATGCCCGCCAAAATCTAGACACGAATTGGGTCCCTCTGTCAGAAACGATATTCTCCGGAATACCATGCAAACGAACAACATTTTGAAAAAACAGAGGAACCAACTCGGAAGAAGAAGGCAACTTAGGCAAGGGAACCAAATGGACCATCTTAGAGAAACGGTCACACACCACCCAGATGACAGACATCTTCTGAGAAACAGGCAGATCCGAAATAAAATCCATCGAGATGTGCGTCCAAGGCCTCTTCGGAATAGGCAAGGGCAACAACAATCCACTAGCCCGAGAACAACAAGGCTTGGCCCGAGCACAAACGTCACAAGACTGCACAAAGCCTCGCACATCTCGTGACAGGGAAGGCCACCAGAAGGACCTTGGCACCAAATCCCTGGTACCAAAGATTCCAGGATGACCTGCCAACGCAGAAGAATGAACTTCAGAGATGACTCTACTGGTCCAATCATCAGGAACAAACAGTCTACCAGGTGGGCAACGATCCGGTCTATCCGCCTGAAACTCCTGCAAGGCCCGCCGCAGGTCTGGAGAAACGGCAGACAATATCACTCCATCCTTAAGGATACCTGTGGGCTCATAATTACCAGGGGAGTCAGGCTCAAAACTCCTAGAAAGGGCATCCGCCTTAACATTCTTAGAACCCGGTAGGTATGACACCACAAAATTAAACCGAGAGAAAAACAACGACCAGCGCGCCTGTCTAGGATTCAGGCGCCTGGCAGACTCAAGGTAAATTAAATTTTTGTGGTCAGTCAATACCACCACCTGATGTCTGGCCTCCTCAAGCCAGTGACGCCACTCCTCAAAAGCCCACTTCATGGCCAAAAGCTCCCGATTCCCAATATCATAATTCCGCTCGGCGGGCGAAAATTTACGGGAAAAAAAAGCACAAGGTCTCATCACGGGGCAGTCGGAACTTCTCTGCGACAACACCGCCCCAGCTCCGATTTCAGAAGCGTCGACCTCAACCTGAAAAGGAAGAGCAACATCAGGCTGACGCAACACAGGGGCGGAAGAAAAGCGGCGCTTAAGCTCCCGAAAGGCCTTCACAGCATCAGGGGACCAATCAGCAACATCAGCACCCTTCTTAGTCAAATCACTCAATGGTTTAACAACATCAGAAAAACCAGCAATAAATCGACGATAAAAGTTAGCAAAGCCCAAAAATTTCTGAAGACTCTTAAGAGAAGAGGGTTGCGTCCAATCACAAATAGCCTGAACCTTGACAGGATCCATCTCGATGGAAGAGGGGGAAAAAATGTATCCCAAGAAGGAAATCTTTTGAACCCCAAAAACGCACTTAGAACCCTTCACACACAAGGAATTAGACCGCAAAACCTGAAAAACCCTCCTGACCTGCTGGACATGAGAGTCCCAGTCATCCGAAAAAATCAGAATATCATCCAGATACACAATCATAAATTTATCCAAATAATCGCGGAAAATGTCATGCATAAAGGACTGGAAGACTGAAGGGGCATTTGAAAGACCAAAAGGCATCACCAAATACTCAAAGTGGCCCTCGGGCGTATTAAATGCGGTTTTCCACTCATCCCCCTGCTTGATTCGCACCAAATTATACGCCCCACGGAGATCAATCTTAGAGAACCACTTGGCCCCCTTTATACGAGCAAACAAATCAGTCAGCAGTGGTAACGGATATTGATATTTAACCGTGATTTTATTCAAAAGCCGATAATCAATACACGGCCTCAAAGAGCCATCTTTCTTAGACACAAAGAAAAAACCGGCTCCTAAGGGAGATGACGAAGGACGAATATGTCCCTTTTCCAAGGACTCCTTTATATATTCTCGCATAGCAGCGTGTTCAGGCACAGACAGATTAAATAAACGACCCTTAGGGTATTTACTACCCGGAATCAAATCTATGGCACAATCGCACTCCCGGTGCGGAGGTAGTGAACCAAGCTTGGGTTCTTCAAAAACGTCACGATAGTCAGACAAGAATTCAGGAATCTCAGAGGGAATAGATGATGAAATGGAAACCAAAGGTACGTCCCCATGAGTCCCTTTACATCCCCAGCTTAACACAGACATAGCTTTCCAGTCGAGGACTGGGTTATGAGATTGCAGCCATGGCAATCCTAGCACCAAAACATCATGTAGATTATACAGCACCAGAAAGCGAATAATCTCCTGGTGATCCGGATTAATACGCATAGTTACTTGTGTCCAGTATTGTGGTTTATTACTAGCCAATGGGGTGGAGTCAATCCCCTTCAGAGGTATAGGAGCTTCCAAAGGCTCCAAATCATACCCACAGCGTTTGGCAAAGGACCAATCCATAAGACTCAAAGCGGCGCCAGAGTCGACATAGGCGTCCGCGGCAATAGATGATAAAGAACAAATCAGGGTCACAGATAGAATAAACTTAGACTGTAAAGTGCTAATTGAAACAGACTTGTCAAGCTTCTTAGTACGCTTAGAGCATGCTGATATAACATGAGTTGAATCACCACAATAGAAGCACAACCCATTTTTTCGTCTAAAATTCTGCCGCTCGCTTCTGGACAGAATTCTATCACATTGCATATTTTCTGGCGTCTCCTCAGTAGACACCGCCAAATGGTGCACAGGTTTGCGCTCCCGCAGACGCCTATCGATCTGAATAGCCATTGTCATGGACTTATTCAGACCCGCAGGCACAGGGAACCCCACCATAACATCCTTAATGGCATCAGAGAGACCTTCTCTGAAAATCGCCGCCAGGGCGCACTCATTCCACTGAGTAAGCACAGACCATTTACGGAATTTTTGGCAGTATATTTCAGCTTCATCTTGCCCCTGAGATAGGGACATCAAAGCTTTTTCCGCCTGAAGCTCTAAATGAGGTTCCTCATAAAGCAACCCCAAGGCCAGAAAAAACGCATCCACATTGAGCAACGCCGGATCCCCTGGTGTCAATGCAAAAGCCCAATCTTGAGGGTCGCCCCGGAGCAAGGAAATTACAATCCTGACCTGCTGTGCAGGATCTCCGGCAGAGCGAGACTTCAGGGACAAAAACAATTTGCAATTATTTTTAAAATTTTGAAAGCAAGATCTATTCCCTGAAAAAAATTCAGGCAAAGGAATTCTAGGTTCAGACATAGGTGCATGAACAACAAAATCTTGCAAATTTTGTACCTTCGTGGCGAGATTATTCAAACCTGTAGCTACACTCTGAAGATCCATTTCAAACAGGTGAACACAGAGCCATTCAAGGATTAGAAGGAGAGAAAGAGAGGAAGGCTGCAGTATAGGCAGACTAGCAAGTGATTCAATTATGAGCACACTCAGAACTAGAGAAAAAAAAAAAAAAAAATTTCAGCAGACTTCTTTTTTCTCTCCTTTCTCAGCCAATAATTTAACCCTTTTTGGCCGGTCAAACTGTCATGATTCTCAATGGCTAGAGAACATAGCCCAGCATATATAAGAACTAGCTCTTGGAAGATGGAATCTAAACTGACCATGAACTAAACCTGCCGCACAATTAACAGTGGCCGGGTAGCGTGCCTACGTTTTATCCCTAGACGCCCAGCGCCAGCCGGAGGACTAACTAATCCTAGCAGAGGAAAATACAGTCCTGGCTCACCTCTAGAGAAATTTCCCCAAAAGGCAGACAGAGGCCCCCACATATATTGGCGGTGATTTTAGATGAAATGACAAACGTAGTATGAAAATAGGTTTAGCAAAATCGAGGTCCGCTTACTAGATAGCAGGAAGACAGAAAGGGCACTTTCATGGTCAGCTGAAAACCCTATCAAAACACCATCCAGAAATTACTTTAAGACTCTAGTATTAACTCATAACACCAGAGTGGCAATTTCAGATCACAAGAGCTTTCCAGACACAGTAACGAAACAGCAGCTGTGAACTGGAACAAAATGCAAAAACAAACAAGGACGAAAGTCCAACTTAGCTGGGAGTTGTCTAGTAGCAGGAACATGCAAAGAAAGGCTTCTGATTACATTGTTGACCGGCATGAAACTGACAGAGGAGCAAGGTTATATAGAGACTCCCACATCCTGATGGGAACAGGTGAACAGAGAGGATGATGAACACAAGTTCAATTCCACCAGTGGCCACCGGGGGAGCCCAGAATCCAATTTCACAACAATTGACCTTATGTGTCTTTCTTCAAGGAATGTTTTCACACTTTTTGCTCTATGGCAGAATGCATTATCATCTTGAAAAATGATTTCATCATCCCCAAACATCCTTTCAATTGACGGGATAAGAAAAGTGTCTAAAATATCAACATCAACTTGTGCATTTATTGAAGATGTAATGACAGCCATCTCCCCAGTGCCTTTACCTGACATGCAGCCCCATATCATCAATGAAATTTGCATGTTCTCTTCAGGCAGTCATCTTTATAAATCTCATTGGAATGGCACCAAACAAAAGTTCCAGCATCATCACCTTGCCCAGTGCAGATTCATGATTCATCACTGAATATGACTTTCATCCAGTCATCCACAGTCCACGATTGCTTTTCCTTAGCCCATTGTAACCTTGTTTTTTTTTGTTTAGGTGTTAATGATGGCTTTCGTTTAGCTTTTCTGTATGTAAATCCCATTTCCTTTAGATGGTTTCTTACAGTTCGGTCACAGACGTTGACTCCAGTTTCCACCTATTCTTTCCTCATTTGTTTTGTTGTGCATTTCCTGTTTTGGAGACATATTTCTTTAAGTTTCCGGTCTTAACGCTTTGATGTCTTCCTTGGTCTACCAGTATGTTTGCCTTTAACAACCTTCCCATGTTGTTTGTATTTGGTCCAGATTTTAAACACAGCTGACTGTGAACAACCAACATGATTTGCAAGATTGCATGATGATTTACCCTCTTTTAAGAGTTTGATAATCCTCTCCTTTGTTTCAATTGACATCTCTCATGTTGGAGCCATGATTCATGTCAGTAGACTTGGTGCAACAGCTCTCCAATGTGTGATTACTCCTTTTTAGATGCAGACTAACGAGCAGATCTAACTTGAGGCAGGTGATATTTTTGGGTATGAAAATCTACTGTGTGATTCCATAATTTTTTCCTCAGAATTGAGTGATTCCATAATTTTTCCCCTATCGTTGGTTAAAAAAAGTAACCATTACTGACTACCACATTTTTTGTTCTTGATTTCTTTTAGTGTTTCTTAAAGCCAAAAAGTTGCCATTTGAAATGACTTTAGTTTTGTGCCATGTCTGTGATCTGCTTTTTTTCTACAAAATTGAACAACTGAATGAACATCCTTCAAGGCCGGTGATTCCATAATTTTTGCCAGGGGTTGTATATAAGTTTAAATTTTTGTATTGAAGAACTGAAATAAGTTAACTTGTTGATGATGATACACTGTAGATTTTGCAAGTTTTCCCACTTACAAATAATGGAAAGGTCTGTAATTTTTATCATAGGTACACTTCAACTGTGACAAGCAGAATCTAAAAACAAAAACCAGAAAACCACCCTTATGATTTTAAAATAATTAAATTGTATTTTATTGCATGAAATAAGAATTTAGTCACCTACCAAACAGCAAGAATTCTAGCTCTCACAGACCTGTTAGTTTTTCTTTAAGAAGCCCTCCTACTCTGCACTCATTACTTGTATTAATTTCACGTGTTTGAACTTGTTAGCTGTATAAAATACACCTATCCACACATGCAATCACACTCAAATCTCTTCACCATGGCCAAGACCAAAGAGCTGTCTTAAGGACACCAGGGACAAAATTGTAGACCTGCCCAAGGCTGGGATGGGCTACAGGACAATAGGCAAGCAGCTTGGTGAGAAGACAACAACTGTTGGCACAATTATTAGAAAATGGAAGAAAGACAAGATGACTGTCAGTCTTCCTTCGTTTGGGGCTCCATGCAGGATCTCGCCTCGTGGGTTAAGGATGATTCTGAGAAAGTCCTGGAATCAACACAGAACTATATGGGAGGACCTGGTTAATGACCTGAAGAGAGCAAGGACCACAGTCTCAAATATTACCATTAGTAACTCTCTACACCGCCATGGATTAAAATCTTTCAGGGCATTCAATGTCTCCGTGCTCAAGCAAGCACATGTCCAGGCCTATTTGAAGTTTGCCAGTGACCATCTGGATGATCCAGAGGAGGTATGGGAGAAGGTCATATTGTCAGATGAGACCAACATAGAGCTTTTAGGTATCAACTTTATTCGCCGTGTTGGAGGAAGAAGGATGAGTAGTGTTGAGCATTCCGATACCGCAAGTATCGGGTATCGGACGATATTTGCTGTATCGGAATTCCGATACCGAGATCCGATACTTTTGTGATATCGGGAATCGGTATCGGGATCGATATTAATGTGTAAAATAAAGAATAAAAATAAAAAATATCGATATACTCACCTCTCCGACGCAGCCTGGACCTTACCGATGTAACCGGCATCTTCCGTTCCTAAGAATGAGCGCTTGAAAGACCTTAGATGACGTCTCGGCTTGTGATTGGTCGCGTGAGCGGTCACGTGACCGCCACGCGACCAATCACAAGCCGCAACATCATCTAAGGTCTTTCAAGCGCTTGAAAGACCTTACATGACGTCGCGGCTTGTGATTGGTCGCGTGGCGGTCACGTGACCGCTCACGCGACCAATCACAAGCCGCGACGTCATCTAAGGTCTTTCAAGCGCTCATTCTTAGGAACGGAAGATGCCGGTTACATCGGTAAGGTCCAGGCTGCGTCGGAGAGGTGAGTATATCAATATTTTTTATTTTTATTCTTTATTTTACACATTAATATGGATCCCAGGGCCTGAAGGAGAGTTTCCTCTCCTTCAGACCCTGGGAACCATACAGGATACCTTCCGATACTTGGTGTCCCATTGACTTGTATTGGTATCGGGTATCGGTATCGGCGATATCCGATACTTTTCGGGTATCGGCCGATACTATCCGATACCGATACTTTCAAGTATCGGACGGTATCGCTCAACACTAAGGATGAGTACAACCCCAAGAACACCATTCCAACCATGAAGCTTGTTGAGGGAAACATCACACTTTTCTACAAAGGGGACAGGATGCTGTATTGATGGGAGGATGGATAGTGTCATGTATCACGAGATTTTGGCCAACAACCTCTTTCCCTCAGAGCTCTGAAGATGGGTCGCTGCTGGGTCTTCCAGCATGACAATGAACCGAACCACACAACCAGGGCAACTAACTAGTGGCTTCGTAAGAAGCATTTCAAGGTCCTAGAGTGGCCTAGCCAGTCTCCAGACCTGAACTTAATAGAAAATCTTTGGAGAGAGCTGAAACTTAATGTTGCCCATCGACAGCCCTGACACCTGAAAAATCTGGAAAAGATCTGTATGGAGGAGTGAGTCAAAATCCTTGCCATAGTGTATGCAAATTTGATCAAGAACTACAGAAAAGTCTGACCTCTGTAATTACAAATAAAGGTTTCTGTACCAAATATTAACTTCTGTTTTTCTATTGTATCAATTATATATTTCTTGCAATGAAATGCAAATTAATTACACAATGTGATTTTTTTTGATTTTTTTTAAAGATTCTGTCTCTCACAGTTGAAGTGTACCTACGATAAAAATTACAGACCTATCCATTCTTTGTAGGTGGAAAAATTTTCAAAATCGGCAGTGTATCAAATGCTTATTTTCCCCATTGTATATACAGTATGAGCCCCCACATAATCCGCTATATATAGTATAAGCCTGCACATAAACCCCTATATATGGTATGGGCCCCACATAGCCCCTATATACAGCATAATACCACATATAGCCTACTATATACAGTACGATCATACACATAGCCCCTATATACAGTATGAGCCCACACATAGCCCTATATATAGTATGTGGCCACACATAGCCCCTATTAACAATGAGCCCACACATAGCCCCTATATACAGTATGAGCCCACATATAGCCCCTTATATACAGTATGAACCCACACATAGCCCCTATATACAGTATGTGCCTACACATAGCCCCTATATACAATATGTGCCCACACATAACCCCTATATATGGTATGCGCCCCACACAGCCCCCACAGTATAAACCCACACCCAGCCCCTTATATACAGTATGATCCCAATCATACCCCCTATATACAATTTATGACCACACATAGCCCCCTATATGCGTATGATCCACCACATAGACAACCTACAGTATTTCACAAAAGTAAGTACACCCCTCACATTTTTATTAATATTTAATTTCTTTTCAGATATGAGACTTTGATACAATGTAAAGTAGTCACTGTACAACCGTGTAAATTTGATGTGCCCTCTACATAACTCAACATGTAGCCATTAATGTCTAAACCACTGGCAACAAAAGTGAGTACACTCCTAAGTAAAAATTTCCAAATTGTGCCCAATGTGTCAATATTTTGTGTGGCCACCATTATTTACAACCGCTGCCTTAACTCTCTTGGGCATGGAGTTCACTAGAGCTTCACAGTTTGCCACTGGAATCCTCTTCCACTCCTCCATGATGACATCTTGGAGCTGGTGGATGAAGGAGACCTTGCGCACCTCCACCTTCCATTTGAACAGACCCCACAGAAGCTGAATCGGGTTTAGGTCTGGAGACATGCTTGGTCAGTTCAGCACCTTTACCCTCAGTTTCTTTAGCAAGGCAGGGGTGGTCTTGGAGGTTTGTTTGGGGTTGTTATTTTGTTGGAATACTGCCCTGCAACCCAGTTCACGAAGGGATGGGATCATGCTCTGCTTCATTATGTGTATGGTGGTATTCATGGTTCCCTTAATGAAGCTCCCCACAGCCCGTAGCCCTCATGCAGCCCAAACCATGACACTCACACCACCATGCTTGACTATAGGCAAGACACAGTTGTCTTTGTTCTCCTCATCTAGTTGCTCACATGCTTGACACTATCTGAACTAAATAAGTTTATCTTGGTCTCATCAGACCGCAGGGCATGGTTCTAGTAAGGCATGTCTTTAGTCTGCACGTCTTCAGCAAAGTGTTTGCGGACTTTCTTTTACATTATCTTTAAAAGACGCTTTCTTCTGGGACGAAAGCCATGCAGTCCAATGAGATGCAGTGTGCAGTGGCGCATGGTCTGATCACTGAAAGGCTGACCCCCCCCCACCCCGGTAACGTCTGAAGAAATGTCGGCAGCACTATTTTGAAAAGACAAGCTCTAGATATGATGCTGAATATGTACACTCAATTTCTTTGGTCGACCATGGCAAAGCCAGTTCTGAGTGGAGCCTGTCTTGTTAAACCGCTGTATGGTTTTGACCACCATGCTACAGCTCAGTTTCAAGGTGTTGGCAATCTTATTATAGGCCATCTTTATCTACAGAAACAATTCTTTTTTTCAGATCTTAAGAGAGTCCTTTGCCATGAGGTACCATGTAGAACTTCCAATGACCAGTATTAGGGTAAGTTCAAACTAGGCGTTTTTCAGCATTTTTTTTTTCTTCAGCAAAACCTGATCTCTTGGTGGGAAAGAAGCTGCTGAAAAAAGCAGGTTTTACTTGATTTTTCTTGCGATTTTGTTGCCTTTTTTTGGCATGCTAGATTTGTCTCTTGTAGATGCCAATAAAGTTTAGTGCAAAAAAAAGTCCTATTCTACAGAATCAGGTTTTGGCACATAAAAATGTAGCAAAACCTGAAACCTGCATTTTTCCTGCAGATTTTCACCACCCTTCATGTCAATCTGTGAAAAACGCAGAAAAACATGAAAGTGACATGCTCTATTGTGCAAAAAACCATGCAAAACTCTAAATACTGATGGCAAAAAAGCAAGGTGTGTGCATGAGATTTCTGAAATCTCATAGACCTAGCTGGTACTGTAAAACACAGCCAAAAATTTGCTGAAAAAATGCGTAGTATGATCATATCCCTGGAGTATGAGGGCGATAATACGAAATTTTACACACCTGCTCCCTATCCTCACCTGAGACTTTCTAACACTAATGAGTCACATAACATCGGTAAGGGAAAATGGCTAATCGGGCATAATTTGGGATATTTTCACTTAGGGATGAACTCACTTTTGCTGCCAGTGGTTTATACATTGACTGTTGTGATGAATCCGCATCTCGCCACCCCGCCTCACAATTACGTCATATGTATCACATAATGCAGTCTTCCCCCTTTCACCAACGTGATGGTCTGCACCCCCTGAGCAATATAAGGTAGCTTGGTATAGTTTTACACAGACCCCCCCATTCACACGGGCACAGGGAGGTACGGGGAGTGAGATGATGTGGCCTACTCAGTCACTGACGTGACACCATACTCGCTCACATTCCTGACAGGCTGAGAGGCCCCTTTCACTAGCACTAGTGAAACAGAGCTGCTTGTCCAGTAGGACTGCCACCAGTTCCCCAATAGATATAAACCCGGTCCGTTAACTGGATTATATCGGGCCAGAAGCAAGCCCCGGTAGCATGGAAAGTTAAACCGAAAAATCGACATGTGGATCAAGATAAAAGAGCAGCCCAGGATTAAATTATATATTTAATTACATTAAGGGCACACTAGACAATACACTATATACATAAATACATAAATATACAATGGTCAGATATGCATATACTGATAGTGTTAGAACAAAAGATATAAGCAGAAGGATCATGTCAATATCCGGGTGATTATGTGTGTTCTGGGCCACAGGGGGCATGGGCTGCCAACTGGCTCCTATGTCCTGCACAGCACATTACTCGACGTAGCCCTCACTGTCAAAGTGGGCCACCTACATAACAGAAAGAGCCCACATGGCATTACAATAGTCTTTATCCCCTGTGGGTCACTCCCCTCCTGTTTTCTGAGCTGACCCTAAATTCCTTCCCCTTGCCTCCGCAGCTAAAAACTCCAAAACGTAAAATGGGTCATAATTCCTTAATAGATGGTCCTAGGGAGGCGGTTTTAGCTCTATCGGATCTGTCCAGGCCCCTGCTACACGGTAAGACCAAACACAGCTTTGCTATCTAATTTTTACTGACTGTTCCATATACCTCCATACCCCTGGGTTCGAGAACAGGTTGAAACCTAGGCGGGCATTCAGCATGTTCTGGTGATCTCGGAAATATACATGTTGTACGGCTATGACGTATTTTATCGCCATAACTCATGGAATTATGTTTCTGGAACATTTTAGAAGGTGTCTGCAGCTTCAGCAGAACTCTATATTTCAAGCATACCTTTGTTCTGCTCTGAGCTGGTCAAGGTGTGAGATCTGTCACTCACAGCTTTTGAGGCTTGGCCCCCCTGCAGAGCTATGTTCCAGCTTTCTCATACAGCTGCAAGCTGAAGGGGGTTTTATGATCCAATGCCAGATAGGATACATATGATTGACATGAAATTATATCTCCAATATTCTTCACAGCTGTGTGTTGAGTTATTTAGAGGGCACAACAAATTTAGACTGTTAAACAAGCTGTACACGGACTACTTTACATTGTATAAAAGTGTCATATCTTCAGTGTTGTCCCATGAACAGATATAATTAAAATATTTACAAAAATGTGAGGGGTGTATTTACTTTTGTGATATACTCTATATACAGGTTGAGCGACCACATAGCTCCCCCATATACAGACCCACATTCCACACACATTCACACATATAAAAACAAACACACCTCTCCCGTTCCCCCAGCTCTCTGCTCCGCTCTTTGCAGTTGCGATGTAGTGACGTTATCACATCTGGTGTCTCAGTCGCTGGGCCTGATTTGTGGAAGAAGGAGCCGGTGGCTCCCTTCTCTACCATTATATTTAGCGGGAAAATGAGCGGCCTCATGGTGCTACCCGTGGGCCACTGTTGTCAACTCTTCAGTTGTATCGGTCCACAAGCCAGACTGGACCAGCCAGAGGGCCAGATGTGGCCCACCGGCTGCACTTTGGTAGACAGTCTGTACATTTTTGGACAGTCCTACATTTTGATACAGGAAAGATATATATCTTGGTACCATGTTAGCCAGTGACTGGCTGGACAATCCTAAAAATACAGGACATTTTGCAGTGTCTGTGAAAAAAAAATGTGATTTAATTTATTTTTTAAGCAGTTGATACTTAAACAGGTTGTTGTGTGTACAACTATATTCTTTTACAGCTGTAGACTGTATTTGTAAAGTTTATATCTCCATTTCCTTTCTTTGCCTCTAAATCGCCTTCTAAAGTACGATATGAGCTATATTTACTGTATCACGCGCTGGCGCGAGCATCCGAGTTGTCCTCTCCGTCTGTGAGACAATTGGGGCATTGTGTGCAGGGTCCAGCCTGCAGGCGGTGGGTGTGCTGAATAATGCATGCCTCTATTTACTCAATGTTTCGCTCCTGTGTTTCCAAGCTATTGATTTTGCATGCCCTGTAGAAGAAACCAAACCGTCTGCCAGCTAGATCAGCTGTGAACCCAGATAGTGAAATGATTGGTAATGATAATGGGAGCTTATCCTTACGAGAAACTGCCAGTGAGATATTATCTGCTCACATGATACTCTGCGACATAAGGGGTCTGTGCGGCCATGCTTCCATGGTGTCATATGCAGGAGAAGTAAACGTATCATTGGCTAGAAATAGATATGTCACTATCTACTATCTACCGCAGCCGTACTTACACATCACGGTTTAATTTACAGAAAGGTTTTATCACTCTCTATTAGGAAACTCTGCAACTTTCCAATACACAACAGGACAGAAAAACGTTCCACATAGTGTTAGGGAAGAGGTGTCTAACATCCCGAGTGACTGCCTAAGAGTCCCACTCTGATGGTGGGAAGTCACAAAGATGTCATCGTATTAGGGTATGTGCACATGATCTTAGTCAAAACCACTTCAGGATACATCCAGCGGACATTCCCCTAAAGTGGCTCCTTTGCCGGCATCTTTTTATCTGTATGTTAAACTATAAGCAGTGAATGGCTTTCCCATAGAATGACCATGCTACTTTTTTAACCATTTCATGGTTTACCAACCCTAAATTGGTTAAAAGAAGTAATAAAAGTCTGAACATGGGCAGAGAATTGTCGTTTTTACATTGCTGTGCATTATATGCGGATTAATAATGGCGCATTTTCCGGCAGGTTCCAGGTGAAATTGTTCTGAAAAGGGATAACCACTAAATGTTCAGCCCCAATGAAATAATAAAGCCTATACTCACCTCCCACGCCAGCACTGTTCCTGTGGTGGCGGCACTCGTTCTCCCCGGGGCTGTAATGTGGTGAAAACTCATCTATGGAGATTTGTCTCCACATTTTTTTTTTTTAGAAAATTTATGGAAATATTCTATAAATGAGTTCTGCTTGGCTTATGTGGTGGAAAATGAGATGTAGGAGCTTTATAAATCTGGTGTTTAGCCTAAAAGTCATGTTTTTCAAAGACATCTATGACAGACTGATGTATATTAATAAATGTACTCTACTATTTCAAACTGATGGTATAATATAATATATTTTTTCAATATTATGATCTTTATTGAAAAAAAAATAGTAATCTTACAATTCTCACACCAGCCGCTGGGGATTTTTTAGACTCCTACTTACTGTCCTTTCGAGAAGAGTTTACAGGAGTTTTCTTTTAATAAGAGACAGGATTACTATGTCAGGTAACACCTCTATACACCACTGATAACACAGGATCCACAAGTTACAATAGTTCCTTTTTCAGTGATCCTTGCCCAGGCTGAATAGACAATTCAGTACAAAAGATAAGTTCTGGATCTAACCATTGTGATTATGTGCATGTGTTGTTTCCTGAAACAACAGGAAGTTAGGAGTCCAAAAAGTCCCCAGTGGTCAGTGTGAAAGATGCATGATTTATGTTTTTTATTTTGTTAATAAAAATTGTGATACGATTAAAAAATGCCAAAGTTAAAAAAATAAAATTAGCACAAAAACTAATTTAATATGTAGGTAATTTCTGATGATGACTTCACTTTAAAGGGGTTGTCAAGTGCATTTAAGTCATCGGTATCAGATTGGTTGAGGACAAACACCCAGCACCCTGCCTATCAGCTGTTAAAGCCTCTGGCAGCAGTCTGTGTCAATGCTTAGTGAATTTGAATACTGCACCTCCGTACTCTAGTAGCTGGAGTTGGGTACATTGGCCATACCCATCAGCTGACACCAAACAATGTGATGGAGTTGCGGTGCTCCAGTTCCTATTATGTCTACATCCAGCTGCTGCTACTACTGGTCCTATATTGATGACCTATCTTAAAGTAAGGTTATTAGTACAAAGTACTACTGTAGTCTGGACTCTTCTACTACCTGTAGGTGAGCAAAAAATGGAGGGGATTGATGAGTGAGGCAGGGTATATAGACACGACATTTATTTACAGATCATTGGCAGATCCACCGAACGTAAGGAGTATCTGCTGCTAATCTGGTGTGTCTGATCACCAAAGACATCAGATTGTCATCAGATTTTACAAAATTTATCTGGATCTGATGAATATCTTAATTCTATGGCCAGCTCAACCCAACCTGCTCAGGCTAAACTGGTCACTTCATTGGATCAGTAGGAATAACATTGGGACCTATAGGTGTGCAAAGAAGCTGGATACACAAATCATATTTTATCATAACATTTTCAAAATATTATATATTTTAGACCCAATGAAAAAATAAAAGCATTGTTGTCGAAGTGGAGGACATGGTGCATATCTATACAGTGGAAACTAAACTGGGCACCATTTTTTGTTACCATTGTGTTTTTTATGTCTGTCTTATATTTCTAACAACCTTTCCACCAACACTTGTAATACAATGGTGGTGTCTGTAAGGGGGTACGTCTTGTACCAGTTTACAATGTCTGTGGAAAGATAGAATGGCGCCAACCATGGCTGCGTCTCTCCCCCATAAGACCAATAGGGTTACCTTTATGATGTGTTTATCCCTCTTTGTATGAATTTGGCTTTCCAATATTGTAGTTTTCCCACGTACCTCACCCTAGTATATTTGGCTCGGGGTGTTTAAGACCAATTAAATCGCAAGGTAGAGAACACTGCAAAATTGATGGCATTATTACAGGAATGAAGAACTGTTCCCTTTGGATAAAATGTTTCCTGCGTGAAACTATAATTAGAAACATTGGACATATAAAACGAAGCGTAAATGCTGTGCACCGAGCAGGTCACCACAAACAACTATTGCACATGAATGATTTCTGCTCTGTGTATTTCCTTGCACACTTCCAGCATCGCTAAGTAAACACTGATTTCCCGCCTGGATCTGCAGTGCGTGGGAGAGTGCAGAAATAGTGTCGGCACTGCTCCATGCCAGTGTGATTGGTACTGCAGCTTGGCAGGTGGGTGGAAGACCAAGTGGGTGGCACTGCTGTATTGTTATGTACAGACAACTGCTGAACTGTTCAGTTTGTTAAAGAAACAAACTCCGGATTTTGGGGAAATGCCTCTGCAGGTTTTGATGCTCTTTTTGTAACTAAATCTAGAAGTGGATATAAACGGAATGAGAAATAATAAAGTTTTTGCAGGACTTTAATACTGATAGGTCATTAATATCAAAAGGGTGGTCCCGAAACCACCACAATTAAAGGGAATCTGTCAGCAGTTTTTTGCTACCTCATCAGGCAAAGAGAAGCTGAATCCAACGATGTATCACTTAGATTACTGGGTGCAGCCGTTCTGACACAATCAGAGCTTTTAGATTTAGAATGAAGCAGAGCTGAGAAAGCTAGCCCCGCCCCCACCAGGCTGTGTATATACAATGTCTCTAACCTTGAGGTGCCTATTACAGGAGGGAGCAGAATCAGACTTGCAAGAGCTTGCCAGCTAGTCACAGTAAGGATAATCTCAAGGTCATAAAATCGTCCCTGTAAATAAACAACAGCATACAACTTGACCTGTTACACATCCTTGAATTCTGTGTTTTAACCCCTACCACATGCTATCCTCAGATTACCCTGCAAAACCCTGCTGACCTACTTACTGATCACTAAGGGTTCAACTGCTGTGACCGTCAACAATCATGAGAATGGGGCTTGGAATTCCAACAACAGGACAAAGCCCCAATTGTAATGGAGCAGAGGTGCTTGTCCTCTCCATATATTGTCTACAGGACTGGCAAAAATAGTAAAGCGCTGTGTTTGGCAGTTCCAAAGATGATGATTAGGTGGAGGCCGAACATAATCACCTCTCATTCAAGACTGACCTGTTTTTAGGAGGCTGAGCCCTATTCTTGGAATCACTGAAAGAATACTCCTTTAAAGGGGTTGTCTACTTTGTTTAATTTGCAAATGTGTAGGGATTAGGGATGATCAAATAGCTTCAGATAAGTGCTTATCTGAATAGTTATAGCGCTTCCCGAATAGCTGCCTCGGTAACCTGGAGCGCTCCCGATGGTCAGTTGTTCGGAGCCGCGGCTGCATATGTCGTGTGACAGTAACAACACATGCATGGAGAGCCTGTTTGTTGGGTTCTCCATGCATGTGTTGTGACTGTCACACAGCCGCAACACTTGCAGCCTCGGCTCTGAACAACTGATCATCGGAAGCGCTCCATGTTACCGAGGCAGCTATTCGGGAAGCGCTATAACTATTTGGATAAACACTTATCTGAAGCTATTTGATCATCCCTAGTAGGGATATGATTTTGTGGTACTTAGTAATATACAGTGGGGAAAATAAATATTTGATACACTGCTGATTTTGCAAGTTTTCCCACCTACAAAGAAAGGAGAGGTCTGTAATCTTTATCATAGGTACACTTCAACTGTAAGAGACAAAATCTTAAAATAAAAACAGAAAATCACATTATATGATTTTTAAATAATTAAATTGCATTTTATTGCATGAAATAAGTATTTGATCACCTACCAACCAGCAAGAATTCTGGCTCTCACAGACCGTTTAGGTTTTCTTTAAGAAGTCCTCCTACTCTGCACTCATTACCTGTATAATTTTTTACCTGTTTGAAGTCGTTACCTGTATAAAAGACACCTGTCTACACAATCACACTTCAACCTCTTCACCATGGCCAAGATCAAAGAGCTGTGTAAGGACACCGGGGACAAAATTGTAGACCAGCACAAAGCTGAGATGGACTGAGGCAACAACCGTTGACTTAATTATTAGAAAATGGAAGAAACACAAGCTTCACAAGACTGTCAATCTTCGTTAGTTTGTGGCTCCATGCAAGATCTCTCCTTGTGGGGTAAGGATGATTGAGAAAGGCCAACAGTCAGCTCAAAATTATACGGGAAGACCTGCTCATGCCAGCACATGACCAGGCCCATTTGAAGTTCACCAGTGATCACCTGTATTATTCAGAGGAGGCATGGCAGAAGGTCATGTGGTCGGAGGAGATCAAAATAGAACTTTTTGTTATCAATTTCACTCACTGTGTTTAAGAAGGATGAATACAACCCCAAGAACACTGTCCCAACCGTGAAGCATGGTGGCGGGAGCATCATACTTTGGGGGGTGCTTTTCTGCAACTAGGGGTTATGCCATTGTAACTTACGTTACATTCACAAGCCAAAAACTGGCTACAGACTGTTCTTTGAAGGCAGGCACAAAAAGGAGTGAATGTACTGTATATAGTACATTAAACTATTGTCAATAGATAATATTGAAGAATCACCGCACTAAACTGAGGCTCGAGCGATAATGAATTATTGTAGTTGATATCAGCAATTATTGATATTGTACAGCACTTACTTACATTGTTGCTGCTGTTGTGGTGTATGCCTAGGGGACCCCTGTAAGTAAAGAGTTGCCCTCGGCTGCAGCGGCTTGCTAATATAAAAGTAGAATATACAAGATGTTAAATGGATGTACTAATTTGGTTGTGGCCTGCAAAATAAATTGCCAGGGGTATTGGTATAATACACTTACTTTTTGAAAATATGTAGGCTGCACATAAAGCGATGTTAAGTGGGATTAGTGTTTGATTTCAATGGTGTGATGAACCAGTACTAGTAGACAATAGAGTAAAAATCCCATCAGTTATTTAGATTCTTCCATTAACCTCACCCACAACCATCCAAAAAAGCACAAATTGGTGTCAATTGGCACTCTCCAGTTTCCACTCAGGTGAGCAAATGCAGGGAAATCAGAAGAGTAGTCCAATGGATGCGGTATTATTTGTACTGCTCTATGAGCACAGCGACTTGTAATTGGATTTGCGCCAGAGTCCGAGGTTCCTGGGCGGTAGTATACCAGCGAGTAACAAGAAACCACCAGCGCCTCGCATGCCCCGGCCGGAAGCAACGCTGAGGACACGGCGTGGAGATTAGGGCGGAGCTAGTGTGACGTCACAAATAGCAGGGACGGGTGCGCGAGAGAGACAAGCTGCCAACGCATTTCAAGGGGTGGCTCCCCTCTTTGTCAGGGTTAGCTATTTGTGTCGTCACACTAGCTCCGCCCTAATCACCACGCCGTGTCCTCAGCGTCCGATTACAAGTCGCTGTGCTCATAGAGCAGTACAAATAATACCGCATCCATTGGACTACTCTTCTGATTTCCCTGCATTTGCTCACCTGAGTGGAAACTGGTGAGTGCCAATTGACACCAATTTATGCTTTTTTGGATGGTTGTTGGTGAGGTTAATGGAAGAATCTAAATAACTGATGGGATTTTTACTCTATTGTCTACTAGTACTGGTTCATCACACCATTGAAATCAAACACTAATCCCACTTAACATCGCTTTATGTGCAGCCTACATATTTTCAAAAAGTAAGTGTATTATACCAATACCCCTGGCAATTTATTTTGCAGGCCACAACCAAATTAGTACATCCATTTAACATCTTGTATATTCTACTTTTATATTAGCAAGCCGCTGCAGCCGAGGGCAACTCTTTACTTACAGGGGTCCCCTAGGCATACACCACAACAGCAGCAACAATGTAAGTAAGTGCTGTACAATATCAATAATTGCTGATATCAACTACAATAATTCATTATTGCTCGAGCCTCAGTTTAGCGCAGTGATTCTTCAATATTATTTACTGGTTAATCTGTCTAACAGGGTCCTGCACAGAACCTGTTTTTTACCACCCGCTGCTTCTGTGGCCCCCGTCTTATCATCTTCAGGTGACTAAGCGCCAGTGTATAACATTTTTATATTCTTATTTTCAATAGATTTCAACACAGTTTGATTTTTCAACAATAAAATTAAATACAAAATACGGTGTTATTACTTGGTAAGTTACGTTACAAAAAAAGGAAAGGCAATTGTCCTTCATGAGTCTGACAAATTTTCTGTTCTGGTAAACGGGAGAAGCACTATTTTTATTGTATTAAAACACGATAGTCCCAGCAACTTTAAAAAATGTATTTTAACCTCTCAAGTTAAAAGCAACAGTTTTTATTACAAGAAATATAGATAACTTACCTTACCGCACAGTATAGTAACTTTTGTTACTAAGCTGATGGTAACTTACGTTACAGTAAGTTACCATCAAATGGATTAAACTTATTGTAAGGTAAGTTACCCTCATCTTTGTAACGTAAGTTACTGTGTATTGTGTTGTAACGTAAGCTACCATGGAATGACCCAATGGGGACAGGACAAATGCACCGTATTTAAGGCAGGATGGAGTCATGTATCACGAGATTTTGGCCAACAACCTCCTTTCCTCAATAAACGCATTGAAGATGGGTTGTGGCTGGGTCTTCCAGCATGAAAATTATCTGAAACACACAGCCAGGGCAACTAAGGAGTGGCTCCCTAAAAAGCATTTCAAGGTCCTGGAGTGGCCTAGCCTTTGGAGGTTGCTGAAACTCAATATTACCCACCTCTGTAATTGCAAACAAAGGTTTCTGTACCAAATATTAAGTCCTGTTTTTCTATTGTATCAAATATATATTTCATGCAATAAAATGCAATTTAATTATGTAAAAATCATACAATGTGATTTTCTGGTTTTCATTTTAAGATTCTGTCTCTCACATTTGTAGTGTACCTACGATAAGAATTACAGACCTCTCAATTCTTTATAGGTGGGAAAACTTGCAAAATCGTCAGTGTATTAAATACTTATTTTCTCCACTGTGTAAGTATTACAGATACTCCTACTGTACTTTTTACTGCTGCCTTTCTCATCAACTCCACCGCTCTCCTGTTCTTAAAATGACAGTTGATGGAGGAGCATGTGACCAGAACCCATCCATCATCCTCCTCCAATTGAAAGACACAGCACATGAGAAAATGTTTTTTTTCAGTTGGAAGCGGCTTGTTGACAGGACTGATCTCTTGCTGCTCCATTAGTTGTCATTTTCAGAAAAGTAAATATAAATGTAGGGTAGTCTGGGGCTTGTTGTTACATTTTCAGCTACATACAGGGTGTAATTTACAGGCAGCAGTGAAGGGAAACAATATTGTAGCCCACTCTACACATTCACAGGCTAAGCATGACAGCAATCACCTGGGCACTGGATATTATGGGAATAATGTGACTCCTCAGTGCTGCACCCCACCCATATGACGGGAAAAGAAGTGGTGTAATGTGATTATGTTTTTTCCTGAACAGATTCTTCTTTACTTGGATGAAATCCATGCACATATGTCCTGTGTATGGGTTTAATCTAAATAAAGAAGAATCTGGTTGTGAATCTGGACCATTTCTCCATTTATTGTTTATCTGGGCTGTGGCAGAGCCGTTGTCCGAGCTCCGAGTGGAAGGGGTCAAAGTCAGTGGTGAGCTGGAATCTACGTTATTGTAATGTGATTATAACATCATTTTCTCCTTTCAAAGCTACACCCTGGACATTATTGGAAAGATTATAACAAGCCTTAGATGGCCTCAACTTCACTTAGATAGCTAATTGTGAGTTCCCTTTAAACATCAGAATAGTGTGTGATTAGAATTTAATAGTTAGTTTTGAGATTGTGAAGCTCAGCCTTTCACTAAGCAAGTTCCCATAATCTATTTTAACCACAAGGAAGCAATTACTCCTGGAAAGTATAATATTAGCTTGTGGGAAACCAGCAGTATTTTACTGAGAAAGTCTAACTACCACCCATACAAGACTATGATTCTGCAGACATTTATTTACTGGGTATCATGGAATGAACGCGCCATGAGGCCATTTTCTGTTGTGTATCCAGTTTACATTTTTAGCGACTTTTTTTTTTAATTCTTAAAATCAGTGTATTGGCCCATTTAGATGAGCCAATAATCAGGGAGTGAGCAGTCTATCTAACCCAACCGGCAACCATCCGATGAACAAGCAAAACAATCGTTAAACAGATGCAATTTTAAAAAAAAATCCTACTTAAAAATCGTTATAGTTGTGAACAGGGGATATGCTTCCAATTACATAATTTTGTATAACGAGCAATTATTTTATTAATCATTCTTGGCCCATAGAATGTTTCTTCCGTCTGCCTAAATAAGCCAGTAAGTGACCATCAATCTTCTTGTTTATAGCCAATTAATGGTCTTTTAATGGCCTGGATCTAAATTAACCTTTCCACTTGTGATACTTGCAGGAAACTGATCAACCTCTCTTATGTGCTGGCTATGTATATCAAGTCCTTAACAGTCCTTCCAGTTTTAGTGAGCATCACAGTTTGTTGTCTGTAGGAGAAGTTCCCATCCGTTTATTATATTTTTGTCTTTTTTTTGCAGGTTTCTCAAGCAGCAGCGGAGCTTCAACAGTATTGTATGCAGAATGCCTGTAAGGATGCTCTGCTAGTTGGGATGCCCGCAGGGAGTAATCCATTCCGTGAGCCTAGGTCATGTTCACTCTTGTAAGACAGCAGTTGACATGCTTGATCACTGATTGATGTAAGTATAACCTAAAACTGCTGACAGTGACCACTATCAGGGGCAATGCCGTTAGGTTACAGAAGTAATAGTCACATCCAAGCCATGCAGAATGTCCCTCAAAGCGAGACACAAGGACCCATTACACATCTTGCAGTATGGCAAAGGATGTTCAAGTTGCACTTCTGCATACATCAGTTTTCTATCATTGATTTGCTCCACAATACTACTGAAAATTTCCTGCCCAGTCATAGTAGAAAGGATTTACATAGATTCCTTTATTTATACAAATATGATGCCACTAAAATCTTTGGTAACACAGTACAACGTGTGAAAACTTTGCAAGATTTGGACCGGGCCCCCCCATCTTGATTATATACAGTTGAAACCAGAAGTTTACATGCACTATATATGCATGTTTTTCTCAGTATGTGACATGAAGTCAGAATAAACCTTTCCTGTTTTAAGTTAATTAGGATTACTATAATTATTAATATTTGCCAAATGCCAGAATAATGAGGGAAAGAGAATGTTTTAAGGCATTTTTATTACTTACTGCAAAGTCAAAAGTCTACATACACTAAGAGTACTATGCCTTTAAATAATTCTGGACTGACCATATCGTGATATTAAGTGTTTGGAAGCTTCTGATCAACTTGCTGCTAGAGTACAGGGTATTTCCGATTATATTGTTCAGACTCCGGTTTTAGAGCATAGAATTCCAACTCCTGATTTGTTTTTTGGGAATAGGTCCAAATTTCTGAGCTTTAAAAATAACTGTAAACTGTTTTTTGCTCTGAAACGCCGTTCCTCTGGTGATCCCATCCAGCAGGTTAAAATTGTTATATCTCTGCTGCGTGGTGACCCCCAGGATTGGGCATTTGCCCTGGAACCTGGGAATCCTGCGTTGCTTAATGTAGACACCTTTTTTCAGGCGCTTGGGTTATTGTATGACGAACCTAATTCAGTGGATCATGCTGAGAAGACCTTGTTGGCCCTGTCTCAGGGTCAAGAAGCGTCAGAATCATATTGCCAGAAGTTTAGAAAATGGTCTGTACTGACTAAATGGAATGAGGATGCCTTGGCGGCAATCTTCAGAAAGGGTCTTTCTGAATCCGTTAAAGATGTTATGGTGGGGTTCCCCACGCCTGCTGGTCTGAGTGATTCTATGTCTCTGGCCATTCAGATTGATCGGCGCTTGCGCGAGCGCAGAGTTGTGCACACTATGGCATTGTCTTCCGAGCGCAGTCCTGAGCCTATGCAGTGTGATAGGATAGTGTCTAGAGCTGAACGACAAGGATTCAGACGTCAGAATAGGTTGTGTTTTTACTGCGGCGATTCTGCTCATGTTATTTCTGATTGCCCTAAGCGTACCAAGAGAATCGCTAGTTCTGTTACCATCAGTACTGTACAACCTAAATTTCTGTTATCTGTGACCCTGATCTGCTCATTATTGTCATTTTCTGTCATGGCATTTGTGGATTCAGGCGCCGCTCTAAACTTAATGGACTTAGAATTTGCCAGACGTTGTGGTTTCCCCTTGCAGCCTTTGCAGAGTCCTATTCCTTTGAGGGGCATTGATGCTACACCGTTGGCTAAAAATAAACCTCAGTTTTAGACACAGCTGACCATGTGCATGGCGCCAGCCCATCAGGAAGATTGTCGTTTTCTGGTGTTGCATAATTTGCATGATGCTATTGTGCTGGGTTTCCCATGGTTACAGGTGCATAATCCGGTATTAGATTGGAAATCTATGTCTGTGACTAGTTGGGGTTGTCAGGGGGTTCATGGTGACGTTCCTTTGATGTCAATTGCCTCCTCTCCCTCTTCTGAAATTCCTGAGTTTTTGTCAGATTTCCAGGATGTATTCAATGAGCCCAAGTCCAGTTCCCTTCCACCGCATAGGGACTGTGATTGTGCTATTGACTTGATTCCAGGCTGTAAGTTCCCTAAGGGCCGACTTTTCAACCTGTCTGTGCCAGAACATATCGCCATGCGGAGCTATGTTAAGGAGTCCTTGGAGAAGGGGCATATTCAGCCATCTTCTTCACCATTGGGAGCAGGTTTTTTTTTTTGTTGCCAAAAAAGATGGCTCCTTGAGACCCTGTATTGATTATCGCCTCTTGAATAAGATCACGGTCAAATTCCAATACCCTTTGCCTTTGCTTTCTGATCTGTTTGCTAGGATTAAGGGGGCTAGTTGGTTTACTAAGATTGACCTTCGAGGGGCATATAATCTTGTTCGTATTAAGCAGGGTGACGAATGGAAAACTGCGTTTAATACGCCCGAAGACCATTTTGAATACCTTGTGATGCCATTCGGACTCTCTAATGCTCCATCTGTGTTTCAGTCCTTCATGCATGATATATTTCGGAATTATCTTGATAAATTCATGATTGTATATTTGGATGATATTTTGATTTTTTCAGATGATTGGGAGTCTCATGTGAAACAAGTCAGGATGGTATTTCAGATCCTTCGTGATAATGCCTTGTTTGTGAAGGGGTCTAAGTGCCTCTTTGGAGTACAGAAGATTTCTTTTTTGGGCTTCATTTTTTCTCCCTCATCTTTAGAAATGGATCCGGTTAAGGTTCAGGCCATTCATGATTGGATCCAGCCCACATCCGTGAAGAGCCTTCAGAAATTTTTGGGCTTTGCTAATTTTTATCGCCGTTTCATTGCCAACTTCTCCAGTGTGGTTAAACCCCTGACCGATTTGACGAAGAAAGGCGCGCTGATGTGACGAATTGGTCCTCTGCGGCTGTTTCTGCCTTTCAGGAGCTTAAATGCCGATTTACTTCTGCCCCTGTGTTGCGTCAGCCGGATGTTTCTCTTCCTTTTCAGGTTGAGGTTGACGCTTCTGAGATTGGGGCAGGGGCCGTTTTGTCTCAGAGGAATTCTGATGGTTCCTTGATGAAACCGTGTGCCTTCTTTTCTCGAAAGTTTTCGCCTGCGGAACGAAATTATGATGTCGGCAATCGTGAGTTGTTGGCTATGAAGTGGGCATTTGAGGAGTGGCGACATTGGCTTGAGGGGGCCAAGCACCGTATTGTGGTCTTGACCGATCATAAGAATCTGATTTATCTCGAGTCTGCCAAACGGCTGAATCCTAGACAGGCCCTATGGTCCCTGTTTTTCTCCCGTTTTGATTTTGTGGTCTCGTATCTTCCGGGTTCTAAGAATGTTAAGGCTGATGCCCTCTCTAGGAGCTTTTTGCCTGATTCTCCTGGGGTCCTTGAGCCGGTCGGTATTCTGAAGGAAGGGGTGATTCTTTCTGCCATCTCCCCTGATTTACGACGGGTTCTTCAGGAATTTCAGGCTGATAAACCTGACCGCTGTCCAGTGGGGAAATTGTTTGTTCCTGACAGATGGACTAGTAAAGTGATTTCGGTGGTTCATTGTTCTGTGTTAGCTGGTCATCCGGGGATTTTTGGTACCAGAGATTTGGTTGGTAGGTCCTTTTGGTGGCCTTCTTTGCCACGGGATGTGCGTTCTTTTGTGCAGTCCTGTGGGACTTGTGTGCGGGCCAGCCCTTGCTGTTCACGCGCTAGTGGGTTGCTTTTGCCTTTGCCGGTCCCTGAGAGGCCTTGGAGGCATATTTCTATGGATTTTATTTCGGATCTTCCGGTTTCCCAGAGGATGTCAGTTATCTGGGTGGTTTGTGACCGGTTTTCTAAGATGGTTCATTTGGTACCTTTGCCTAAGTTGCCTTCCTCTTCTGATTTGGTTCCGTTGTTTTTTCAGCATGTGGTTCGTTTGCATGGCATTCCGGAGAATATTGTGTCCGATAGAGGTTCCCAGTTTGTTTCTAGGTTTTGGCGGGCCTTTTGTGCTAGGCTGGGCATTGATTTGTCTTTTTCTTCCGCATTTCATCCTCAGACAAATGGCCAAACCGAGCGAACTAATCAGACTTTGGAAACTTATTTGAGATGCTTTGTGTCTGCTGATCAGGATGATTGGGTGGCTTTCTTGCCATTGGCCGAGTTTGCCCTTAATAATCGGGCTAGTTCTGCTACCTTGGTTTCACCCTTCTTTTGTAACTGGTTTTCATCCTCGTTTTTCTTCGGGGCAGGTTGAGCCTTCTGATTGTCCTGGGGTGGACTCTGTGGTTGACAGGTTGCAGCAAATTTGGGCTTATGTTGTTGACAATTTGGTGTTGTCTCAGGAGGGGGCTCAGCGTTTTGCTAACCGTCGTCGGTGTGTTGGTTCCCGGCTTCGGGTTGGGGATTTGGTCTGGTTGTCTTCCCGTCATGTCCCTATGAAGGTTTCTTCCCCTAAGTTTAAGCCTCGGTTTATTGGCCCTTATAGGATTTCTGAGATTATCAATCCAGTGTCCTTTCGTTTGGCCCTTCCAGCCTCTTTTTCCATCCATAATGTTTTTCATAGATCTTTGTTGCGGAAATATGTGGTGCCCGTTGTTCCCTCTGTTGATCCTCCTGCCCCGGTATTGATTGATGGGGAGTTGGAGTATGTGGTTGAGAAGATTTTGGATTCTCGTTTTTCGAGGCGGAAGCTTCAGTATCTTGTCAAATGGAAGGGTTATGGCCAGGAGGATAATTCTTGGGTTGTTGCCTCCGATGTTCATGCTGATGATTTGGTTCGTGCCTTTCATTTGGCTCGTCCGGATCGGCCTGGGGGCTCTGGTGAGGGTTCGGTGACCCCTCCTCAAGGGGGGGGTACTGTTGTGAATTCTGCTCTTGGGCTCCCTCCGGTGGTTGTAAGTGGTAGCGCTGCTGTCTCGTGAGTCGCAGCATTTGTCAGGTGTGTTCACTTTTTGCAAATCTGACTGGGCTATTTAGTCTTGCTTCACCCTTTAGTCAGTGCCAGTTGTCCATTGTTCCTGGAGGATTCACATCTCTGCCTGGTCTCTCCTGCTTTGTAGTTCTTTTTAACAAAGATAAGTTCTGGCCTTGATTTTTTGCTGTCCACATGCTGTGGCCTTATTGTTCAGTTCTTTTCCATGTTTTTTTGTCTTGTCCAGCTTGGTCTGTATAAGGATTTGTTTAGCCAAGCTGGTATCTCTGGAGATGCAGATATACCCTCCATATCTTTCGTTAGCTGTGGAGTTTTTGTATTTTCTGTGGTGGATATTTTCTAGTGTTTTAATACTGACCGCATAGTACTCTGTCCTATCCTTTCTATTTAGCTAGAAGTGGCCTCCTTTGCTAAATTCTGATTTCAGTCTGTGTATGTTTTTTCCCTCTCCTCTCACAGTCAATATTTGTGGGGGGCTGCCTATCCTTTGGGAATTTTCTCTGAGGCAAGATAGTTTTCCCTTTTCTATCTTTAGGGGTAATTAGTCCTCCGGCTGTGTCGAGATGTCCAGGGAGCGCTAGGTACATTCCACGGCTACTTCTAGTTGCGGTGTTAGGTTCAGGGTCTGCGGTCAGTACAGGTACCACCTTCTCCAGAGTACGTCTCATGCTGCTCTTAGGCCACCAGATCATATCACACACCTGTGGATGTATTTTAATGCACACCTGAAACACACTGCTTTCTGTAGCATCATGGGAAAGTCTAAAGAAATCAGCCAAGATATCAGGAAGAGAATTGTGGACTTGCATAAATCTGGCTCATCCTTGGGTACAAGGATACCTGAAGATGCCTTGTTCATCTGTACAGACAATTATACGCAAGTACAAACAAGATGGGAATGTCCAGCCATCATACCGCTCAGGAAGGAGATGGGTTCTGTGTCCCAGAGATTAACGTGCTTTGGTCCAACATGTGCATATCAACCCAAGGACAAAAGCAACAGACCTTATGAAGATGATGGCAGAAGCTTGTAAGATTGTGTCAATAGCTACAGTGAAACGAGTACTGTATCAACATGGACTGAAAGGCCACTCTGCCAGGAAGAAGCCATTACTCCAAAAGAAACATAAAAAAGCCAGATTAATGATTGCAAATGCGCACAGGAACAAAGACCTTAATTTTTGGAGACATGTCCTGTGGTCTGATGAAACTAAAATTGAACTTTTTGAGTATAATGACTATCGCTACGTATGGAGGAAAAAGGGAGATGCTTGGAAGCCTAAGAACGCCATCCCAACTGTGGAACATGGGTGTGGCCGCATCATGTTGTGGGGTTGTTTTGCTGCAGGAAGGACTGGTGCACTTCACAAAGTAGGTGGCATCATGAGAAAAGAAGATTATGAGGCAATACTGGAGCAACATCTCAAGACATTAGTCAGGAAGTTAAAGCTTGGGAGGAAATGGGTCTTCCAAATGAACAATGACACGAAGCACACTGCAAAAATAGTAACAAAGTGGCTTAAGGCTTACAAAGTCAATGTTTTGCAGTGGCCCTCACAAAGCCCTGATCTTAATCCTATTGAAAATTTATGGGCAAAGCTGAAAAGGCCGGTGCAAGCAAGGCGACCTGCAAACCTGGATCAGGGGGTGCTGTCTCTTAAAGTGGCAGCGTGTTACTATCCATAACAGCACCACCCTCTTACATGCCTCCCTTCTTAATGATGGTCGTCCTCGGCCATCACAGCATCAAGGTCGAAGTGTACTGAAGGAACGTGCAATGCGGAAACAGCACCTATAGAGGAGGCAACAAAGTTGAAAAAACAGACAGAGCACACTGTTCTACATATCGGACTGGTGGGACCCCTGCATTAGACCTCTGGGATCTCCGGAGCTCTTGGCTGTCAGGCAAGGCTTGACTATCTTCCAGAGGAACACTTGCTGCTGGAGTCATCATGGGCTCTTGTATGGTCTCGTTCTCACGTGTGGCTGAGGACCCCCTACATCAGGGACGGTCCACCACTCGTCATCGATTTCACCATCAGGCATGACAGATTCAGGAAGTGGAGTAGTGCCTTCAGGCGACAATGGCGTAGAACAGGTCTCGGATCGGCAGGGCCTCAGCATATTTCTCTGAAGTACTCTAGGGGCGGACGCCCCACTCTCAATCTGTACCTTGTAGACAGGGCCGTTAGCATACACTCGCTCGATAACCTTGTACGGCTGTACTTCCCATCTCTCACTTAGTTTTCCCTTAGGGTGTTTCTCTCTGACTAATACTCGGTCTCCAGGTTGGAGCTTTATCTCTTGAGTCGGTTTGCGGCCCGTATGTTCTTTTTCTTGCAGCTGCTGACCCGCCAACCGCCGTATCGTTTGCAGTCATTGCCGATGGTCTTTCACCCATGAGGTGACAGTTCGCTCCATCAGCTCCTCTGGCTGTTCCAAATTCAGCTCAATGATCTCTCGTCCAGCTCTTCCAAACAACAGTAGATAGGGGGTATAACCCGTGGTGGAGTGGACCCGATTGTTGTAGGTCCAGACCAATTCTGGCAGATAGTCTGGCCAACACGCCTTCTTATCCTCCTCCAATGTTCTCAGCATTTGGAGTAAGGTTCTGTTGAAGCATTCACAAGCTCTGTTGCCTTGAGGGTGGTAAGGAGTGGTCCGGGACCGCTCGATGCCATACATGCGATACAATTCTTCCATCACCTTGCCTTGGAAACATGCGTCTTGGTCGGAGTGGATGCGCTTTGGGCACCCATACACCCAGATTAAGTGTTGACAGATGGCTCGCGCCGCCGATTCCGCAGTCTGATCTCTAGTCGGAGTGACTACTGCGAACTTAGAGAAATGTTTGGTCATCACCAAACAGTATTGCAGCCCCCGGGCCGAGTGTCCCACGAGGAGATAGTCGATCATCAAGACTTCTAGCGGTTCCTTAGTTTGTATGGTCTGGATGGATGCCCTCTGTTCAGTACTCTTAATGAGGTCACATACTCGACATTGCCGGCAAACCTCAAGCTCCAACCGGGGGCAATACACATACTTCTGTAACCATTGGTAGGTCTTTGTGTGGGCCGAAGTGCGCTCCAAATTCGTGGGCTTCTTTAGCTACTTCTTAAGCCATTCTTCCTGGGATGACCACTTTCCACCTTACTTCCATATCTTTTGGCTGTTGCCTCTTACGATATAGCACTGACTCTCGCACTTCCAGTCTATCCCACTGGTGCAACACACTCCTCATTTCAGAGTCCAGATCATCTCTCTCTTGTTTGCCAGGCTTCCGCTTTTGTGTTACCCACCATTTCATCTGTCTCAGCCCTTCGTCTTCATTCTGAACGTTTCCCCATTCCTCATTGGTTCTCCCCAGGGACCGGGGTAATGCGCAGGCCTCCCTTCTTGACTGGGCCGCAACCATTGGGGATTAAACTTACAAAAGTATGGGGTTTCCTCCTCTTTGAGTTGCTCATCAAGATCCCCCACTGCAGTCTCCACAGTCACTCTTGACAGCCCATCAGCATTTGCGTTTTCGGTAGCAGAACGATAACGGATGGTAAAGTCGAACTTGGCTAGGCGGGCCACCCACCGTTGTTCTAAGGCCCCCACTTTAGCATTCTCAAGGTGGGCCAGGGGATTATTGTCTGTTCGAACTTGAATCTTGGTATCTGTCAGGAAGCCTGCAAACTTTTCTGTCATGGCCCACACCAGGGCCAGGAGCTCAAACCGGAAGGAGCTGTAATTGTGAGGGTTTCTTTCGCTGTCTCGCAGGGACCTGCTGGCATACCCGATGACTCTCTCATGTCCATCCTGTATCTCCGAAAGTACTGCACCGAGTCCATGAAGGCTACAATCTGTGTACAACAGGAACGGTTGATCGAAGTCTGCGTAGGCCAAAATCGGGGCCGAGGTAAGGGCATTCTTTATAATCTGGAAGGCCTCGTGTTGTCCCTGTGCCCAGGGGATGCGCTGGGTCTTCGGCACTCCAGCGGTCCCCCTCAGCAACTCATTGAGAGGACCTGCCACCTTCGCGAAGTCTTTAACGAACCGGCGGTAGTACCCAGCGAGTCCCAGGAAGGCCTGGAGTTCTCTCACTGTTCGAGGGACTGGCCACTTCTGGATAGCAGCCACTTTTTCTGGCGAGGGTAGAACTCCATCTTGTGACACTATGTGGCCTAGGTACTCGATCTCTCTCTTGAAGAGGTGGCACTTATTTGGCTTCACCTTCAGGTTATGGGCCCACAGTCTTCCGAGTACCTGTCCAAGCCGGGCAAGGTGTTCTTCATTGAAGCAATGGCCGGGGGACCACCACGGCACAGGAAGACTACTGTACACAAGATGAGGTGCAAACAACAAAGGGTAGATTTATTGGGAGGCAAGGAATGAAGTGGGTTAGGAAGATGCAAACAGGGGTATGCAATGGCAAGAGACACTTTACAATAGTTATAAACGTTATCTTGTCCATAAAATAGCATGGTGCTCCAACTATTACAGACTCAAAATATGTCTCACAAGCAAATTTAAACAATAAACAAATAACGATGCTACTCTACCTACTCTACATATAACCTCCCTGGCCTTTACTAAGCAGGCCACATGGCTCCTGTGTACTGACTACTGAGGCCTACACTAGGCCCTAACAGGTGCACCAAACAGGAACAGACTCACGGTGATGTTGGGGACTCAGGTCCAGTCCCAGGGGGGCCCCCAGCAGTCTAATATGGTGGTGCGCGCGACTTTCTGTCAGCTCTGTGAAGCGTGGTCTTCTCCTTGCTTCTGGATCCTAGGGATGCTCCTGGAAACTGTAAGTCCCTTTCTCTGTATCTTCGTGGCTTCACAAACTAGCACAGAACAGCCACCTTTGCTGTACCCGGAAAAGTCTTGCAAATTTCACAAGTACACTCCGTCCCAGGCTGTGGGTCCTTTCTTGTAGCAAACAGCACAAAGTTCTCTCTCTAGCAGCTTCAGCTCACACACACAGTTCAGGCTCAACTCCTCCCCTTAATCTAGGGCAGTTCATCTTCACAATCTCTAGCAGGGGGAAGCAGAACATTCCATCACACCAGACAAGGGGGTGCTGTCTCTTAAAGTGGGAGCTTGTTACTATCCATAACAGCACCACCCTCTTACACATATTCCTGGATAGAATCTGGCTAGACTGTTTCCGGCTTCACACAAAACACTTGAATTGGGTGCTCCGGAAACTGTCTGGTTGGATTATTTCCAGGAGTGTGCATATTGCATATATGCGGTCACGTGCGCTGTGAGGATTCACATGTCTGCAGTGACAGAGTGACTGCAGACTTGGCGTTTTAGACCGGACAACCCTTTTAAGATATGTTACAACAGGACATTTGCCTTGTAAAGTTAGAGTAAGGTGGTAAAATTAAGGGGTTTTTGTTACAAATGGAGAGGTGGTGGGAGTGATGGCTCATGTGTTTGATGATCTGGAGTTAGTCTAATGGAGATTTGATACTAAACTAAAGGAGGAGTTTTTATCATCTTGTGTTATTAAACCTCTAGAATACTTCCTCTACATTAATGATCTGCTAATTATTTATTTATTCTTTTTTTTATATAGCATTATCCTATTCTGCAGCACTTTACATACATTATGATTGCTGTCCTCAATGGAGCTCACAATCTAAATTCCCTTTCAGTATGTATTTGGAATGTGGGACGACACCGGACACCTCGGAGGAAACCCACGCAAACAGGGGGAGAATATACAAACTTCTTGCAGATGTTGTCCTTGGTGGGATTTGAACCCAGGTCCCCAGCACTGCAAGGCTGTAGTGATAACCACTGAGCCACGGTGCTGCCCATAATAATAATTTGGACAGGCTTAAAAGAGGATCTGTTTGCCTTCTACAATAACTTCATCAAGTTCTACCCAACCATCAAGCTCACCCTTGACTTCTCAAAGTCTCAAATACATTTATTGGACACGATCATATACATCAAAGGCAATATCATACAAACATCAGTGGGATGTGTTGTGTTATTTGGCATATCTTAGATGGAATAGCTTTCATCCAAGACATACACAAAAATCCATAATCTATAGTCAAGATCTGAGGTATATTCGAATCTATTCAGACAGTAAAGATAGAGAACTGCGCCTGTTATCACTGAGGAATACATTCTTACATAAAGGATACCATCAACTGGTAATAGATGAAGAGATCCACAGAGCCGCAAGGATTCCAAGAAGCTGCTTCCTGGACTATAAATAGAGGAAAGATATGTGTCTTTTGGTCACATACAACCCCCACATGAGCATCCTAAGGAAAATTGGTTCTGATCTTCAACCTATATTCCAAAGGGACCACAGACTGAAAGAATTATTCCCAGATTTACTAGTAATCTTCTGCAAACAGCCCTCTAAGTTAAGGAATCTCCTTGTCAGATGTGGTCCTCCCATCACCATCAGAGACGGGCACACTCCCTTGTAACAGTAAAAATGATGGACTTGTATCCACATATTAACAAATACAGTCCACATACCCAACACAAATCATGAATCATGGATTTCTTTACATGTACCTCCTCCAATGTAGTGTTCATGATACAGTGTACAAGGTGCCCAAAGGGAACCTATATTGGGGAAACTAAACTAAAACTACAAACGTGGATGAATCTACACAGGCACACTATAAGTAATTAGCTGGCCATGCCTGTTTAAAAGCACTTCTCTGGATTGGGACACAGTATTACAGATTTAAAAGTTTTAATCTTGAAAGGTCCCTTTAAGAAGGACACAGAAAAATCTGGAGATTCAAGCTGATGAAAATGTTCAGGTCATTGACAAAAGGACTCAATCTAATATCAATCTAATATCTGGATTTATAGCTCACTATGTACACACTTATCACCTTCACTAAACTGTCTTCAGATCAGCAAACTCCTAAGCCATCATTCCCATCACCTCTTAATTTGTAACACAAATCTTAATTTCTTCCATCACCCTCCACAACAGCACATGTTGGCTCCCTGCCTTAATAGGGACAGGAAACACAAAGAGGATAAATAGCCCCTCCCCCACATCATATCCTCAGTTTTTCCTGTCCTTAGAGGCATGAAGAAATCAACCCGGTGATCTGCGGGTAGCAGACGCTGGGATGGAGAGAATAGCTGGACTTTGCCGAACAGTGAGGTTGATTACGCTGCTTTCCTCCTCTCCATCTATTCCTGTGTCCCCAAGGATCATGAACCCTCCGTTCTCCGGAAAATGATGATCAGAGGTGGGCAGAGGTCCTCCCTTAGCTCCCCAGCCTCCCTGCTCCTTCCCTTCCTTGCCGATGTGCAGTGAGAGCTCCCCGGAAGTGACACGGGATGGCGGTCCTCTTCAATTGCTGTCACTTCCAGTTGCATTCCACAATGGAGCGTACGTTGTTATTCAGCCCTCTGGGCTGGAAAAATAGTAAATCGTGGGAGGAGGACGCCAATGGTTTTCAGGGAGTCCTTCTCCAGATTGGAATTAATGGGGGGATTCTTCAGAAAGGGGAGGAGTCGCATCAGAGGGATGCCTACCATTCTGGGTTATGGTCACTCTGCTATAGATGACCCTGACAAGAGGACACCCTAAGGTAGGACTGATCCCTTATATCCTTGGAGGGTGCATCTTCTCTTCACTCCCCATCAATTTTGTGAGTAGTATGAGGTCATACCTTCTTCCCTTTATTTCAGGGGGACAAGGATCATACACCAAAAACGAGAGCTAAGTCTGTGGTCTGTAGATGTGTCGTTTGTAATAAGAATCTCCCATAAAAATCAATTACGGCAGGAGTGCACAGAAAAGATTGTTAGGGATTGTACATGAGGAAATTCAGACTTCCCTAGCCACTTTCTCTCAGTTAGTTTCTCTGGCACCTCCTGTGCCCAAAAAGAGAAAGATAATTTTAGAGAAGAGTTTAGATTCATAAAAAGCCCATGCATCCATCCCTGAAGATTGGCTGGAGTAAGAAAAATTAATCCCGACTCAAAGCTTTTGAACAAGGGGACAAAAAATATTATTTTTCTTTTGAGGACATGGAGAAACACTGACAGTAGTAAGAAATGTAAAGGAAGTTGAGGAAGAAGAGATGACCCGAACAGTCCAAGATAAAATGTTTGAGGAATTGAAATAAAAAAGAAGATGGTGTACCTGGTTCATGATAATATCCAGAAGTTGACTTAGATCAACCAGAAAAGTTTTCCTGGGATTCCTTCTGGATTCTCAAGAATGGGCATCCTTTATACCAAGACATGCAAATACGAATAAGGTTCAGAATGTCTTCTCTGCGAAGTCAGAAGTCAGTCTCCATAAGGTTCTCAATGCCTGTCCTGGGAACCATGACATCATGTATCCAAGCAGTACCATGGTCCCTAACTCATATGAGAATTCTTCAAACTTTTATTTCTTTTCCTGCTGGAACAGATCCCCCAAATTTCAAAACAGAAGAATTTATTTGCCCGTTTAAGCAAAATCCTCCCTGGTGTCATGACCCAGTCTTGAGTTTGTTTTCAGCTGTCTTGTCTCTGGACTGGTCATGCAGGAGTTAATCCCCTCTGCCTCATTTTGAAGCTGAGTGGGCTATTTCAGTCCTGCAGCCTGTGGGCCAGTGTCAGCTATAGTTCATGCTTCCTGGCTTGAGCCCCTGATCTGTATACCTTAGTGTTCCTTATGCCTCTGACTGCCTGTACCCGTGTATGAGTCGACCTGATCTCTGGACTTCGCCCCTTGTTTTCCGTCTCTGATACCACACTCCCCGACTCGCTTCGACTCTGGCTTGTACCCTGACTTCTTCTTACATCTCAAGTTTTGGTTACCACGTTTCCTGTAGGCTCTGACTTCTTGCTTGTCCCTGACTACGTGTTTTGCTGTTATCTTTGGTACTTCGGCTCCTGACAGTTTTGGATTCAGCTTGTCTGACTACTCTTTCGTTACCTGTGGCACCTTTGCTGCTGCGCTGTGTGTGCAACCTCTCTTCCCTCAACAGCACCCTCTGGTGGAGGTTGCACTATACTGCACTGCAGCAGCACATTACACCTGGGCTGGGGTTCAATCCAGAGAATCTAGCAAAAGAAGCCTGGATTAAATTCAATCCAACTATAATGACAGATGCCAGCAAAAGAGGATGGAGAGCAATGGTCTCCCGAGTTTCTTTTCAAAGGGTCTGGTCTCAAGAGATAAGCATTCAATCATCAAAGTTCAGAGCGCTAAAAGCAGTAGAAGAGACCCTCAAAACTGCAGTTTAATTACTCCAGAGGGTGCATGTAAGGATATATTCTGACAACTCGATAACAGTGGCTCTCCTTTGTCATCAGGGAAGTATGAAATATGGAAATCTGAGAGCAGTCTCAGCAAGAATCTTCTCTTGAGCAGATCAACATCTTCTGTCCCTATCTGCACTCTATGTAAGAGATTCTGCCAACACAAAAGCAGACTTCCTGAGCAGGAAATAAATATACCTGGGCAAGTAGAGTCTGAAGACCAAGATTTTTTACATGATAACCAGGAAATGGGGCCAACCAGAGGTGAACTTATTTGCGAACCGGCAAAATGCAAAAGTAGGTAAATACTTCTCCCTGTATCCAAATGGCGCGTGTGGCCGTAAACGCATTCACCCATCTCTGGGAATTCAAGTTGGCCTACACTTTCCCCCAGATTCCCATACTACCAAAAACAGTGCAGACAATCAGGATGGAGGGAGTCAATACAATCTTTATAGAACCCTTCTGGCCATAAAGGAGCTGGTTTGGGACATTAAACAACCTGCGGTCGGAGAACCCTCTTATCTTCCCTCCGGCTTGTGAGCTTCTACAGCAAGGTCCAATTTTCCATCCAGCCCTGCAAAATCTGTGTCTAGTTGCTTGGTTTCTGAAGTCAACATCTTAAAAGGCAAAAGTTGTGTCAGATAGGGTCATAGGTACCCTTCAGAAGAGCAGAAAACAGATAACTAGTACCATCTATGGGAAAATATGGAAGACCTTTTGCTCATGGCATGGTGCTGTTTCTCCGGATCCGTTTCATTCAGACAGAGCCAGAATCTTTGATTTCCTACAGAATAGTCTGGGAAGATGCTTAAAATATAGTATCCTCTCAAAGTCCAGCTGTCAGCCTTTAGTTCTTTTACCAGGATTTAGCAATTCATCGGTGGATAAAAAGATTCATGTCCGCAGCTTCCCGGGTACACCCAAAAAGGGCCAACATAATCCCACCTTGAGACCTAAATATTGTCCTCAAGGGTCTAGCTCTACCTTGTTTTGAGCCAATAACTTCATTGGATTTAAATAAAAATCTCCTTGAAGGCAGCTTTCCTTGTAGCCATATCAATGGCAAGAATAGTTAGTGAACTGCAGGCTCTGTCAATCAGAGAACCATATCTGAATATCCTAGAAGATAGAATTGTGTTATGTCTAGATCTATCTTTTTTTTTTTTCTTTTTTTTTTTTTTTACCAAGGGTGACTGTGATAGTTTGATATGGTGTGTGGGGTATCATTCTGTCATCTATGTTGATATATATATATTTTTTTTAGGAGTGTCGTGTTGTTGCTCTGTATCATTCTGTGTATTTCCCGTCTTGTCTTAAGGTACCTTCACAATCAGCAACTTTACAACGACAACGATCCGTGACGTTGCAGCGTCCTGGATAGCGATCTAGTTGTGTTTGACACGCAGCAGCGATCTGGATCCCGCTGTGATATCGCTGGTCGGAGCTAGAAGTCCAGAACTTTATTTCGTCGCTGATGACCCGCTGTCATCGCTGGATCGGCGTGTGTGACGCCGATCCAGCGATGTGTTCACTTGTAACCAGGGTAAATATCGGGTTACTAAGCGCAGGGCCACGCTTAGTAACCCGATATTTACCCTGGTTACCATTGTAAAAGTTAAAAAAAAAACACTACATACTCACATTCTGATGGCGCGCTGCTGCCGAGAGCTTCCCTGCACTGAATGTGTCGGCGCTGACACATTCACTAAGCGCGACCCTGCACTTAGTAACCCAATGTTTACCCTGGTTACCCGGGTGCTGCAGGGGGACTTCGGCATTGTTGAAGACAGTTTCAGCGATGCCGAAGTTGTTCCCCTGATCGTTGGTCGCTGGAGAGCGGTCTGTGTGACAGCTCCCCAGCGACCACACAATGACTTACCAACGATCACGGCCAGGTCGTATCGCTGGTCGTGATCGTTGGTAAGTCGTTTAGTGTAACGGTACCTTTACAAAAGGTGCAATAAGTGAATTAACTCAGTTACCATCTGCATCCTGAATGTGTCCATGCCTCTTGATGAACCCCTGCTGACATTTCCTGACTGTCCATTTATGACCCTTTGCTCTCCAAATGCCGCAAATCACCCCATGCAGTGCCTTGATCTCTGAGGCACAGTTCCCAGGTCTGGAGGGCCTGAAAACTATCCTACCTGTCTGCCTACCTCTGGATATAAGGAGGGGGCCTGAGGAGGACATGGAGACCAATAACATAGATCTTTTGTGGGATGCTAATGCTAAGGCCAGCAATCCAGAGAGACATGGAGAAACCCTGATTACCCTGGAATATACTCTCTTCTCCCTGGGCATTTATCCCATTACTGGAGTGTAACTGTGTTCCTGGACTATTTTATCCTCTGTGTGGTGGATTGTTTTATGGTCCTTTCGGTTTGCATGTAATAAAGGTTCTTGGAACTGTTCACTCATATCACGCTCTGTTGATTGTGTGATCCTGGAGTAGGACAGTGACAACAGAATTCCACATGTCTCAGGAGATAATTCTCCCATCATTTTGCAAGGATCCAACAGAGAGAAGGAATTTCATTTGAAAGACACACGGAGAACCATTCCTCAACAGGCACAAAAAAAGACTTTGAAGAGTACCGTAGCCAACTTGATTAAGTAGGCTGATAAAGGATCTCAAGCTTTGAAAGCTTGCAAATATTTTTTTTCTGGTTAGCTAATAAAGGTGACACTCTTAAAAAATACTTTAATGCCCAAAAAAGACAAAAGTATCTACAAAGATTTTTCTGGCTAATTTGTACTACAATATAATTTTTCATTGTACATCAGAATAAATCATCAAGTGTCATCAGCAAAACACACTCTTGTCATCACCCCTCCCCCTCCATGCCTCCCAGTGTTCTCCACACAAGTAAAGTGGCATGTAAAAGTTTGGACCCCCCTGTTGAAGCAAGTTCAACATGAAATGATCTCTAAAAGGTCTAAAGTTAAAGATTACACACTTTGTATTTTAGGCAAAAAAATGTATAGATATTTTCATCTTTTACATTTCAAAAATTAGAAAAACAAATGGTCTGAAAGCAAAACTTTGGGTGTCCTGCATGGTTAGTACCTAGTGGCACCCCTTTTTGAAAGAATCACAGCTTGTAATAACTTTTTGTAGCCAACCAAGAGACTTTCAATTTTTGCTTGAGGGATTTTCATCCATTCTTCCTTGGAAAATTCTTCTTTTGTTTTGTGAGATTTCTGGGTCGTCTTGCATGCACTGCTATTTTGAGGTCTAGCCACCGATTTTCAATGATTTTCAATGATTTTCAGATGAGAGGACTGTGAGGGCCACTGTAAAACCTTCAGCTAGCGCCTTTTGAGGTAGTCTGTTGTGGATTTTGACTTGTGCTTAGGCAGGGCTATATTTGGCATTCATGCTGCCCTAGGCACTTTAAGTGGTCACGTTCCCTACTGATCAGTCAGACTAAGGGTATGTTTCCACGTTCAGGAAATGCTGCGTGTTTGACGCTGCGTAGAGCCGCAGCGTCAAACACGCAGTGTCCAGATGTTACAGCATAGTGGAGGGGATTTCATGAAATCCCGTCTCCACTATGCAGTAAAAGACGCATGCGGCATACCCGTGTAAACGGGCATGCGGCGCGTCTTTTAAGAACGCAGCATGTCCTTACATTGCTGAAACAACGCAAGAACAACGCAGGTGACCTCCCAGTAACCTCAGGTGCAGATTTGGTGCAGATTTTACCTGCGTAAAATCCTGACCAAATCCTGATGCAATCCTGAACGTGGACACATACCCTCTGTAACCCGTATGAAAGTGGTAAATATATGCTAAAAAGAATGAACTCTATACTGCCTTATAAAAGCTACTCGCTGTTCATATGTTCAGTCTTTTGAGTTTTTTTAAGCACATCAGGTTTCCCAAGACATGAAGTGGCTCAAAGAAGTGACTGCTTTTAGCAGGGACAAGCATTGCCAGTCCTACTTATGTATAATATGTACAGTGGACAAATAACCACTGTCAGTCTCATTCAGGACTGCTGCAGTATTTCTAGTAATTAATTAACTACTGTCAGCCCCACTATATTTTTATAGAATTTGTAGACAGTTTATACTTCACCACTGTCAGTCTCATTCGGGTTTATGGAGTGTCTAGTGAAAGCTCAACCATTGTCATCCTCACTATACTCTATAAAACTCAGAATTAGATTACTACAATCAGCATCATTATGTTTCAGAGTATCCAAGTATAATCCGAACATTGGTCAATATCACTCTGGTTATATCTCAGGTTTATAATTACTACTACTGATTTATTTCCCCATATAAGTAGGGCGAGCTCCTATACACCCACAGTTAAAGCATTCTGGCATGCTGTCTGTATGTCCTCCATCACCTATGCAAGGCACAAGAAAAGCTTTTATTATGCTCACAGATGGTGAGGGCAGAGCTAAGTACTGTCATGTGCATGAGCCAGGAAAGGCAAAAGAGCACTGATGACATGTAGGTAAAGCTGGCGCATGCGCACCACTGAATTTTGCTCTGCACTCGGCAGGGCAGAGAGAAGTGCAACTGTGCAGGAGTGCAATGGGGAACACCATGTTGATGACGTAGGACATGTCATCCACATAAAGCAGGGAAGGAAGACAGCTATTGTAAGAAGAGAGGAGGCGCAGGATCAAGCCCACAGAAGCCCATCGGACCAGACCGCGCCGTCTGTGGGTGTAATAAAACATATTTTTTGTGCCTTGTACAGACAGCATACCAGAATGCTATAACAGATGGCGTATAGATGCTGGCCATACTTTGTATGAGGAAAACCTGGTGACAGGTTCCCTTTAAAGCCAAACCCTTGTCTTGATAGTGATCCGTTGGTAAGAGCACAGTGTAACATTGCTTGCGCACCCATGCTAGAGGAGCACAGCAGCACACTCCCAGTGTCAGTGCGGGTGGGCACGCTATGTTGGGCACATTCTGATGCCTGGATCCGGTCTGTCTGCGGCTGCCACTTGGTGCACCTGGAAGTAGTGAGCGAGCGGCTTCAGTGAGGAGGGGAGCAAGACATTGTGATGTGCTGTCTGCTCACTTCAATGCCCTTCCTCCTCATTGCATCTGCAGCCTAAAGCACACTGTGTGTGCGTTCACAGTGACACTGGGAGCGCTACTGTGTCAGGGCATTAGCTCAGATATGCAAAGTTATTTTAGGCAGCACTGACTCTCACCAAAGGATCTCTGAATTACAACAAGGGAATGGCTTTAATATGCAAATAGGAGGATGTAATGGTGCACCAAGAAATGGGCCACGTCAAGGGTGCACAGAAACGCCCTCATTTGCATTTAAAAAATAAAATATTAAGTAACTGTACATGCCTGGGTTATATCCCCTATATAAATGTGTTTGCAGAATAATTGACATTTTGGGGGTGAAAGACTCCTTTTATATATCATCGTTCTCAGCAACACATTGTCCGGTGTACACATGTGCTACTGAGAACAATGCTTTGTACGTGCACAAGATGATCAGGTTAACGATCGTCCTGTGCACATGAAAGGGAGGCCACATCCTGTTTAAACAGGTTACTAAGCGGCTGCTGATCGGCCTCATATAGCAGCTCAGCAGTCGTTTAAAGGCTGCAACTGACCAATATACCGTAAATGCACCTTAGCTCTAAGTACCTGACTCCATTACTTTTCACAGCCTTATCTCGTTTCTGCTTCCATCTTCTCCGGACTTCTGCAGCACATCCCAAAATGGTGATTTTAAATTTAAGTGTCATAAAGTTCCTGAATAAAAATAACAACCATGCTGTAACCTAAGTAAGCTCTATGCTTAAATGCTAGTGAATAAATAATTACCCCACACTATTCTCCCTATGCAAAAAATGACTCCCATACTGTCTTACTGATGGTACATGGTATACAGACTATTCTCTGTTATAAAATATTCCCACCACACTGTCTGCCCTGGTGAAATATGAAAGTCACACCACCCCTTCAAACTAAAAACCACACTGTCCTCTCCATACAGAGTTCCCCTCATGTTCTGTATACAGAGTTCCCCCCCCCTGTGTTCTCCAGAGTTTCCCCACTCATTTTCCCCAGGGTTCCTGTCTTGTTCTCCAGTTTCCCCATGTTCTCCAGAGTCCCCCCTATGTTCTCCAGAGTCCCCCCTATGTTCTCCAGAGTCCCCCCTATGTTCTCCATAGTCGCCCCTATGTTCTCCAGAGTCCCCCCTATGTTCTCCAGAGTCCCCCCACGATCTCCAGAGACATACCCCATGTTCTCCAGAGTACCCCCACCATGTTCTACATACAGCGCCTCCTCTCCCCTTATCTTCTGCTCTGTATGCCCTTACCTGCTCCAGGATCTGGCTTGTCCTCCTCCACAGCACCCTACATTGATGTCGGCAGCGTAATGAGGTCTCCTCATTGTGCTGTCATGACATTAGCAGTGTTTGGACACCGCCTCACATGAGGTCAGGGAGCTGATTGAAAAACGATAAAGGTTGCACCATTATTTACCAAGAATGATTACTCAAGAACATTGAAAATGCATTACTGCCATAGAAAATAGAAAAAAAGCACTATATAATGTACACATGAAATATTTATCTGCAAAAATTGCTATGAAAAAAGAAAGGTACTTCGCGCATAAATTGGCCAATGTATGTGAGCCCAATTGTCACGTCAAGGCGTCCTTCATAATTGAGTCCCTGTCCTGTTTTGTCACCTCTCCTGGCAACCCACAGCCTAAGGCTTATTTCACACTTCCGTCGGCAGTGTCCCATTCTATTGCGTCGGGAAGAAGTACCAACGGATGTTCAGAAAATAGCGTTAAAACGTAGGCAACGCATCCAGTGTTATGACGGATGCGCTGCCGAGAGAGAGAGAGATTTTTTCCCTTGACTAAAAAATCCATCTGGGCATGCTCAGAATGAAAAAAATCTGTCGCTGGATTCCTGCGTGTGACGGTCAGCAACGGATCCTGTGTCCATAGGCTTCCATTGTAGCCAACGACGGACAGCGCAGGACCTGTCGCTGACCGATTTTCTGACGTGAACAAAAAACGTTCCTCTGAACGTTTTTTGTTCCTGACGGACCGCTATTTTCCGACGGATCCAGTGCGCGACGGATGAAACGGATGGCCATCCGTCACAATCCGTCGCTAATACAAATCTATGGAAAAAAACAGGATCCTGCAAAAAAATTTGCAGGATCCTGTGTTTTCAAAACTCGACGGATTGCGACGGGAGATAAAAGATGAAAGTGGGAAAGAGGCCTAAGGCACTGGACCTCTAGTACTTAGTGTCAAATGCCGGCTTGTGTATAGGATCATTATCCATTTGTAGAAGCCATCCTCTTGTCAACTTCAGTTTTTTTTTACAAAGGGTGTTATGTTTGCATCAAGAATTTTTCTTCACATATACCTTTGAACACTGCAGCCAAATACCTCATCGGTCCATGGGACTTGTTTCCAAAATGCATCAGGCTTGTTTAGATGTTTTTTGCATAGTTCTGACTCTGAATTGTATGGTGAGGACGCAGGAGAGGTTTTCTTGTGATGACTCTTCCATGAAGGCCATATTTGTGCAGGTGTCTCTGACCAACAGAACAATGTACCACAGCTCCAGAGTCTGCTAAATTCACTGATCTTAAGTGCAGTACTTGTGTTGTTTGGTGCAAACAAGTCACTAGTTTGCAGTCTTCACTAGTGACGTCTTAGCAGCAATTCAACCATAAAGGACGGATTATTGCAGTCTCCACTAGACAGTTGATGTTGAGATGTGTGTGCTGCTTGATCTATGTGTATCATTTATAAGTGCTGTTATCTAATGTGCAGTCAGTTTGCATTTTCTGAGGCTGATAAATGATGAACTTATCCTATGCAGCAGAGATAATTCTTGGTAATGTTATCTTGGGGCAGTCCTCCTGAAATGCAGTTTCATCATAGTAATTGTTTGTTTCATTGACTGCACTTCAGGATACCTATAATGTGCTAGCAATTTTCTGGATTGACTATCCTTTGTGTCTTAAAGTAATGAAGGACTGTAGTTTTCTTTAGTTAGTTGAGGGTTTTTGCCATAAACTGTCATAGAAAAGTTGTGGAATAGAGTATCGCATCACTCTATGGAACTGTGTTACCAACATTGAATCTATTGATTGTCGCAAACACTTTCTGAAGGCCGGTGATTCCATAAATGAACTCTTGGCAAGGCATACATGTGCATTGTAAGCTATTTCAGGTGTCTGCCTATTAAAACTGTGAAAGAATGTCAAGGGAGTATAAAACTGGCAATAAAGTAAAGGGGGGGGAGGGTACTTTGAAGAATCTAATATTTAACACATATTCCACTTGTTTCACATGTTTCTTTACTCCTTGTTTCCATATGTGTTCCTTTGGTGTTTTACTGCCTTCTGTCTGAATCTACAAAGTGCACATTCCAAAAAGAACAAGGAGAACCATAACATGATCAGATGTGTCAAAACGTTTCACTGTTACTGAATGTGGCTTGTATTTTTACATATAGTATAATAGCCATTTAATATAAAACCATAGAATCCATTTAAACTGTGTATATCCACGAGACTATAGAGGAAAACACTTGAGATCATGCCTCTGTATATACTTGAATAATTTCTGTATGAATTTTTTGTTTGATAGTTTTCACTGTTTTTAATTCCAGGTATGTGTCACTTAAAGCTTGAAGATGTGGAATATAGATACAGTCTTCCTCTCTGGTGCCATTCCAAATGTGGCCAAAGCCTTCACTTTTCCAATATTTATTAGTCCTTTTCCAAAGATTATCTTACAGCTTTTTGTGCATTTTCTTTTCTGAACAACAATAAAAACATTGATGTGTAAATGCAGCAGTTTAGCTATGTCACAGAATCTCCAGATCTGAAAACACCTCTGAATATTTCATCGGGAAGTTCGTTCTCAGAGATTGAAAGTTAGAATAAATATTGCTAACATTTTCTATTTAAGGTAAATAATTGTTTTTTCTTGACAGATATAATTATTTTATAGATAACACATTGATACTGACCGATGAAATCTCATAATACTCTGAAATATACCTTTATTTAAATATATATTGCAGTTTTATTTTCTTAATGTAGTTTCTCCAAAATTTTAAGTTTGCACAATTAACATATTTCCCAGAGTGTTTGTTTTGAAGAGCCTGTATGTAAAAAATGTTTGTGTAAAAACGCATTACTAATGTAATCACACTCACAATATATTTGTCTTTCGGCCTTCAAAGGCACAGTGATTTTCACATTGATTTATCAAAGGGGATCTTTCAGTAACATTTGCCTTAAGGTACCGTCACACATTGAAATTTCCATCGCTACGACGTTACGATTCGTGACGTTCTAGCGATATCGTTACGATATCGCTGTGTCTGACACGCTACTGCGATCAGACACCCTGCTGAGAATCGTACGTCGTAGCAGATCGTTTGGAACTTTCTTTCGTCGCTTGATCACCCGCTGACATCGCTGGATCGTTGTGTGTGACAGCGATCCAGCGATGTGTTCGCTTGTAACCAGGGTAAACATCGGGTAACTAAGCGCAGGGCCGCGCTTAGTAACCCAATGTTTACCCTGGTTACCAGCGTAAACGTAAAAAAACAAACCGTACATACTCACCCGTCGGTGTCCTTCAGGTCCCTTGCCGTCTGCTTCCTGCTCTAAGTGCCGGCCGGAAAGTGAGAGCAGATCACAGCGGTGCTGCGCTCTGCTCTCACTGTACGGCTGCACTCAGAGCAGGAAGCAGACGGCAAGGGACCTGAAGGACACCGACGGGTGAGTATGTACGGTTTGTTTTTTTACGTTTACGCTGGTAACCAGGGTAAACATCGGGTTACTAAGCGCGGCCCTGCGCTTAGTTACCCGATGTTTACCCTGGTTACCCGGGGACTTCGGCATCGCTCCAGCGCCGTGATTGCAACGTGTGACCGCAGTCTACGACGCTGGAGCGATAATCATACGATCGCTGCGACGTCACGGATCGTGCCGTCGCAGCGATGGAAATTTCAATGTGTGACGGTACCCTTAGAGCCATTGAGATTTACGAACAATTTGTAGACAACATCAGTTTATAGTTTACCCTTGCCTTATCCTCAGAATTAATGACAAATATTAGGGTAATCTGTGGTGTCTCACCCTTGGGTTTGTAACTACATATACTGCACAAAACAAATAAACCAATTCTTCCTCCCTATCTCTAAACCAAAAGTCATCCTTAGGTCATCTAGAAACGTATACCTTCAGCTTTTAATGACCACACATGTTTTTCCACACAACGCCCCTCACAAGCCTCTTTGTGCCTATACCTGACCCCAGCATCACTTTGCTATCCCATTCACTCTTATTGGTTGTAATATTTTCATTAAATGACATCAATAAAATAATTTGTGAAAAAAAATGACTGTGGTGATCATATTAAAAGATTGTCATCATTCTCCGAAGAAGGATACATACTGCAATTGTTTGCATCCTCACCCGAAAAGGAATGACAATGGGACCTCATCAATTTGGAGAGAGGGGCACCACTCTTGGTTGACAGAAACCGGGATGGGGCTCACCCTGCTAGAGAAACTATGTTACTTGCAGCATACACTTTGTCCTGATTTTAATGTTTTGGTCCCTAGAAGTGAACGTGGTGACCTATTTATTTTTACCACTGTACCCTGGCTAAGTGTCAGTCATCCATGTTCTTACATATGGTAGGTGCCATAGAACACTGTTAATCAGGCAGCAGATTATTTCTGTGTGGGCACTGCTGATGACATTACTACATAAAGTGTGAACTGGCTGTTTGTATGTGTCAGCTTCCTACTGCGTCCCCCTACATAACAACGTGTCTGCTGCAGATGTACTGCAAAACAGTGTAAATAGATCATGAAAGTGCTAATAATGGGGCAATACAAAATATTAAAATGTCTCATGTTTGAGTGACAGATTTATATAAAGAAAAGTAAATAAATGAGTAAAAAGCAAAAAATTCCCAAACTCCCCAAGAACATCCTTTACACGTTCCATAAAAAGCTGTTCCAAAAAATGGCTACACAGGATAGTACAGTGTTTGTTAAAATAAGTCAAATTATGTTTTGTCAAAAAGAACACCAATGGCGGCCAGAGATGGTAAAAAAAAATATGCACCCGTTTATTCCATTATGCTATGTCAGTAATGTATTCCTCCATCATGTCTCATACAGTGCTAGACATGGAAACTGGAAAACAACATTTTAAAATGGAGTGTCTTAAATAGGGGTCATTCATATCTTCTAGCTATCTACCTTAATTTTTATTGAAAGGGTCCACCACTGGACAATTCCTTTTCAATGTACCTTGTAAAATATAAAAAACATACATCTCAGACTGAGGGAATTCAGAGAGATGTGTTCCCTGGCGATCCCATGACATTGTTTAGGTCTCGTAGGCACTTCTGCCTATCCATGGCAGTGTATGGGCAGCAGCCTTCACACTTCCGTCCTACAAAACCATAAAAGCTGCAGCTCATCAGCAGCCCCTGCTCGCTGGGACACTTCATTCAGTGGGCAGGAGTGTTGGTCCAGGAGTTAAATGTGTTTTTGTCATTTTTCTGGGAACATTGAAAAGGTGTTGTACAGTAGTGGACAACTCTTTTAAAAGTTGCCACCGATCTCCCTGTATCTCTAATTGTTTACAGCTTGTAACCAAGGGGACCAGTCACCACTGGAATGTTGAAGCAGTGGCTGAAAATGTGCAGTGCTTCTAAGATCTTTCACATTGATCTTGTACGCTCTTCACCGAGCGAGCACTCAGTTCTTGTCAGCAGCACGACTATGTTGCCTGAACTGTCGCCTATGCAGGAGCGCCCATCCAGCAATCGGGAGGCTGGAACACAATGCATTCCTGCTTGTGTAGAGGAGAACCCTTAAAGAGTATTTTATTGTAATAGATTCCCTTCAAATGTCCCATTTTTGTATTCAATAAAGTATGGTGATGGCCATTGGGAAACATTCTTTGTTTCTTTGTTTTTACACCTTTGTTGTAGTGTAATCATCAAGCTTGCAGTGCAAATTAATCTTTTTACACTGCAATCGTAATTTACCTAGATACATAGATTATGTTAGAATCTAAGTGTCCCAGATTCAGTAGCACACAAAGCTATAGAATACCGTTTCTACATTCCTCATTCAATGGAAGTCTGAAAACAAGTTATACAAAAGAAGGCCAAATGTTTCATGTTGAATTGAACACACTATGTAATTAGGTGTTCCGGAATGGAATAAAATGATTATTTATCCCCTCTTAGCAATCAAATGTTTGTCACCTAACTGGGAGCATGTACGCCTGCCTCCAGTATGATGCAGACCAATCATAAGCAGGCTGCAATATCAGGGTGCGGAAGGACCTCTGATGATGGAATCAGGGTCACATGACCTGAGTAGACAGCTCTTCCCATCTGGAGTGTGCAGTCTAAGTCAGCACTGAAGACATATTACACAGCCTAGAATTGTGGAAATATTAACTGGACTTAATATTCAAAAACAATAGCTGGGTTTTGTTAAAGGGTCTGACCACTACTAGGACAATCTCTTCTTAAAGTAAATGTTCTTTAAGAACAGTATGTACATATATTTTATGTACTGGCTGCTCCAGGTAAGTTTATCATTAACTAGGATCCTCAAGTCCTTCTCCATGTCAGATTTACCCAGTGGTTTCCCGTTCAGTGTGTAATGGTGATATTGATTCCTTCTTCCCATGTGTATAACCTTACATTTATCATTGTTAAACCGCATCTGCCACCTTTCGGCCCAAGTTTCCAACTTATCCAGATCTATCTGTAGCAGAATACTATCTTCTCTGCACGAGACTGGGTTTCGAGCCAGATGTTCAGCTACAAGTGTCCAATTGATCTCACATCACTAATAGGCTATCATAGCGCTGAGCAAAACAGCAATGGAGGCTGGAATGGAGGTCTGTCCTCTTAAGTGACATGATTCGCTTTTGTCTTGTATGCAATTATAGCCAAAGATTGGTTTAGACATCACGCAGGTGTCACGCTGGTAACTTGCAAGTCTTTTCAGAGCCATCCTGGTCTGTGCGAGCACTGCTTTGTTCTCTCACTGTAGTGTCTCTGAGTTTGCCTCTTGTAAAACTCCCCAGCACTGCTGCATCTTCCTGCTGTCTCCACCTGGCTATAGGGAGGTGCGGCCAGTCTCTGCAGGAATGTAACCATGCTGTGTTCTGCAGAGCATAGCTTCTCCAGCCTATCCCCTACCAGCAAGGGATGTATTAGGCAGCTCCTCCTTCCACTCCGTGCCTGAGCTTTGGTTCTAGTCTGCTGTTTGTTGCTAGCTTTCAGTCTAGGTGTGTTCCTGTTTTGTCTCTTTTTATTGACTTGGCTTGTCTACTTGTTCTGTCTGATCTCTCTGCTCCTGACTTCAGATTTGCCTTCTGAACCTGTGCTGCCTGCCCTAACCTCGGACTGTCTACTATGTTTTTGTCCTCTGTACCACGTGTCCCTGCCTTGATCTGTTGGTCAGCTACTGCAGGTCTGGACACTGCTCTGAAGTGGAACCTAGTGGCTAACCTGTGGCCCAAGCTTATCCTCACCATTAGAGGCTCTAGTGACGACCAGGTAGCCACTTAGTAACGCTCCTCTAAGGTAAGCCCAGCTAGTGACGCAGTAGGTCCACAGCCACCACTGTCACAGTGGGCAACGTCTTGAAGAGGAGTTCAAACAGAGGCTGGGCAAACATCTGTCTGAGATGGTTTAATGACTCCTGCATTGAGCAGAGGGTTGGACATGATGACCCTTAAGGTCCCTTCAAACTCTAACATTCTATAAGGAAATATACCAGTCCTATTCAAAGGGTTATGGTGTGGGTTGCATAATGTACAGTAGCTGGACCTCTCTAGTCTTTATTCCAGGTACACTAAAAGGTTGGTGTGACATTGATTTGATTGAGGAAAGAGAGATTGTCATTTTTCTAAAGTGTGCCAGGAACCCTTTTTCAACATGATAATGCCAGGCAGCATGTTGCTTGTACTACTATGAGCAGCCTGTGTGGCCTAATGTGCTAACAAGGCCTGCATTGACTCCAGTCTTGTCTCCCATTGAGCACATCTGGGATGTTATTTGCCAGCAATTACAAATTACAAAGGAAGAGATCTCAGCAACGATTCTTGAAGATTCGCGTTCCCAAGTACAATGAAGGTTGCAGAACATTCCTCAGACAACCAATAATAACTTTATTGATAGTATACCAAAGCATGTAAGTGTTTGTATTTCTGTGACTGCCTGACTCTCTCAATACTAAATAAATTGAGATGCTTTGAAAATACTGTTTCATAAAAATAGTGCATGGTTCAACAACACCAACATGGCCTTTTCTGGCAAATGGGAAAACAAAAATGACATATAGTACAGTCCAAAAGCTTATGAGGATCCGCCCGCTCAGGGTCCAATCAATAGAGTCTAGCACAAACACTTCTCTGCATTTTCCTGCCTCCAGATCCACAGACCGAAAAAAAGCCTCAGTGGTCAGACATTTAACTTGTTGACCCACACCCTTGGGGAGGAGATATGGTGAGTGGCGGTCCCACCCATCCCTTACAGCCACTCACAAAAAAAGCCCAACTCTGTCATGGCTGATTAATCCCCTCTCAGCACATAATATGCTGGCGCATAACTTTGGGGTTTTCACATCACGTAAGATAGCAATATTAGTGATACATATCTGCCTCACTTACATTGCCAGTGACCCTGTCACAACCCCTATAATATTATCTCCAGCAGATGTACATGTTCCTGACCAAATGGTAGACACCATGAGGTTAGCATGAGGGCACAATATGTTGTAATTGGACCTGTGCTCACAGCTGAGCAGTATGCAGCTCAATTTGCAGTTGGCAAAATTACTGAGGTATGCCATTGGCACCCCATTCTCTTGACAGGCTCAAAATGAGCACAAAAGGAAAACGTCTTGAGACATAATGGTGAATGTTTTGCTGCCTGCAACATTATACAGCATGACTGGGAGGGTGGTGGGTCAGTGATGGGCTTGGGCGGCATATGCTTCTAGGGTTGCACAAATCTCCACATGATTACCAATTGACTGTTGTTAGGATGAAATCCTAAGAGTTATTGCAGTGTCCCCTGAGTTTCTCCTGGGATAAGACTATGCCTTTTCGCATTTGGCCAGTGTGTAGGCAGTTCCTGGATGATAAAGGCATTTATGTTTTTGTCTGGTTCTCAAATTCACCATACCTTAATCCATTTGAGAACCTCTGGCATATAATGCATCAGTGAATCTGACACTTCTGTGTAGAGATGCAGAATGTCCCGGAAACTCACGTGATGCCCCATGATGAAATTCATACAAATTAGATCTGCCTATGATTTCAATTTTCTACTTTGATTTTTGTGGTGGGTTTAGGGGAACTGTTATCCAGCCCTCAAATTGATTGACCAGTTTGGTTTTCATTGACTGTTTTAAATTTGTTCTCAACTAGTTACACAAGTTATATCAGTAAAGATTTTCAGCTTGAATATTTCGTTCACCGAGATCCGATGTAAGTGTTCCCTAATTTGTTTGAGCAGTGTATAATAATTCATTTCTTCCTGTTCTTATCAATTGGCATGGCGTTCCACTGGTAAGGCCCAAACGCAAGGAGGAGGTTCAGACAGTTAATCTCTGGTGGCTTTGCCCTTTTCTCCATCCCATCCCCCAGTACAGACTAACTCCTCAGCTGGTCTGTAGTCCCAGCCAAGTACAGGAATGCTAATTCCAACCTTCCAATCATTGCAACCACTTTTTATGGCTGGGCTGCAGCACACCTATAACACTGCATTGCTAAGTCGCTGTGACCCATCAATGGAGTTATAGTGATAGTGTTGTTAGAAGAACCAGTGGCAAATGTGACCTTTATAGATATGTCACTTTCAGGGATGACAAATACATTTTCACAGGAGAAAACAAATTGAAAATAAAGATACTTTTCACCCAAAACCTGACATTTTCCATAATTTACCATGATAGCCAGTTTGGTAGACGTATTTTATTTACTTACACAGAAATAGTTTTTTATTCACTTACAGAGAAATTGTAAATATTTATTCAAAAAAACTTGAGGCGAGTTTGACCATCGCATCTTCCTGGAACTTTCTCGTAAGTCAACTTTCTCCTCTTCAGTTGGGACAGCTGAGTAATTGTTTCTGTTTTCAAATTAAGAAATGTAAAAAAATGAATTTAATTTAATAATTAACTTCTACTTAGACCCCTTCATGCATCTGTGTTTAAACACGTGAAAAAATAGTCATCAGTGTTTTGGATCAGTGTGTCATCTTCAGTGTGTCAATTTTTACCATCAGTGTGATCTGTGTCTTTTTACGGTATGGATCAAGAAAGAAATCAATTACAACACAGACAACACACACAGATGGCACATGGTTGCTGTTCCTGTTTTTCACAGACCCATAGACTTGTATTGGCCTTTGTTATCCATGCTGCCGGAAAAAAACAGACATGTGCATAGTTACTATACGTGTGGTATCCATGAAAAAGATGGATATCACACATACTGGAAACATGGCTAAAAGTATGGCCATGGTGGCCACAATGTAACTGAAAAATATGCAGCTCATGGGCATCTTTTGTGTCAGTCTGGTGAGAAACAAGATTTCAGGCTGATTCACACGTCCACTGTTTGCATACAAGTGCCATTTGTGCTATGATAATAAATGGGTATATACTGGGGAAAGAGAATAGTGCACAATAGGGTTTTATTCCACATAAGAGTCAAAGTAAACGTGTCAGATTGTGCTAACCTGGTTGAAATTCTTTTATGCTTGTAGGCAGTCTTTATCAGCGGCTGCAGATCCACAGGTTACAATGTAACAATAGGAAGTCTGTATTGGAAGAAATGGTCATGGAAATTCTCTGTGCTGCTGAATTGTTGAAAAGACGTCTGTCCGAGGTTGAATTGAATAAATATACTGTGGTTTTTATTCTACACGTTTCAAAGTTACAAGAACTTCTTCAGGAAAGAAGGACCACATGTACATCTGCAAGAATTTCTTGTAACTTCGAAACGCGTAGAATAAAAACCGCAGTATATTTATTAAATTCAATCTCAGACTGACGTCTTTTCAACTATTCAGAAGCACAGAGGATTTCCACAAACATTTCATTATAATAAATGGGGCAGTTCACAGGTCCGTGATTTTTTGTCCACGGAAAATCATGGAGGCATGTTTAATATTGAACCGGGTATCAGATCAAGATCAACAATGCAAGTTTGTGGGTTTGCAACATAAATCAGAGTGCACTTGGATGGCATCTGTGTGCGGTACAATTTTTATTGACTGTTAAACAGAAGAAGGTGTTGAAATTTTTTTTTTTCACGTAGAAACAGGTACTCTACATGGAGGTAAGTATATGAGCTTCCAAAATGGAGCTAGCTTCTTACCCCTGATATACTGTAGTACGTGGATTAGCATCCACAGTGCAGTCTGATTTTTTCACGGACCCTTTGACATGCATTGCTGATTTTGATATGACCCTCGGATCAAAATAGGACACATCTCAGATATTTTCAGTCTAGGCAAAAAATCGGACATGTGAATGGCCCCATAGAATATCAAAGGTATGAGTACTATCTGTGAAAATCAAGGATAGAACTCTTATGCTAAAAACGGATGTCTGACTAAGGCCGGAGTCACACTACCATAGAATACGGCTGTGTACTATAGGAGAAAACATCGCATAGCACTCGGCCCAGTGTTAATCTATGGGGCAGCTCACATCAGCGTTTATTTTCTCAGCCGTATTCGGCATATGTGTAAAATCGCAGCAGGCTGCGATTGGCACCAAGGCTCGGCCGAGACTCGCCAATGCAAGCCTATGGGGGCGAGAAAAAAAATCACACAGCACTCGGACCATGCGAGTGCTGTCCAATTTTTACGCACCAATGTCCTTTGAAAAGCCGGCAATTCATCTGCAGTGAACAGTAAAATCACAGAGTGACAGAATAGAATAAATAGAATAGATATATAAACACAGAATACATAGATATATAGGTTTCAGTGATACACACATATACAGTGTGTCCGTAAAGTCATGGTGCACTTTTGACCAGTCACTGGAAAGCAACAAAAAACTATAGAAATGTGAAATCTGCTCCAAATAAAAGAAAAACTCTCCCAGTTTCATACCTATTCAGTGCAGTTCGATGTGGGCTCCATTTTTTGCCCTACACACATCCAAAAGATAATGAAGTTCTTGCCACACACGGGTAAGGACGCCTGGCGTAACAGAGTGAATAACGTCTGTGATTCTCTGTTTTAAGTGATTAATGTCATTGATACGTTCAATGTACTCATGTTGCTTCACATAACCTCAAAAGTAAAAGTCTAAAGGCGTCAGATCCGGGGATCGTGGTGGCCATGGCTTGACAGAACCCCTGCCTATCCACCGCCGGGGGAATGTTCTATCCAGAAACTCATAAACAATGGTGGCGTAGTGTGGAGGAGTGCTGTCCTGTTGAAAGATGACACCTTCTGGAAATTGTGGCACTGCACACAATTCCAACATGTCAAGATAGCCTCTACAGACTCGTCACTGACTGATGGCCTACCAGAACGGGGTTTCTCCACCAAACTGCCAGTTTCCTTCAACTGCTTATCACACAGAGTAATGTTATTGCTATGTGGTGGCGCTTCATTATAAACGCACCGATATTCACGTAGCACTTTGGTCATGAATTTGAATTTAGCGAGCCACAGAACACACTGAACTTTCCTCTGTACCGTCCACATCTCGACTGGCATGGAAAACCACACAGCTGGCATAATCTTGTGGTTGCATGATGTCACAGACCTGGCAGTGTATTAATCAGAGTTCAGTATATCAGGGGGTTAATCTGATGGGGGCTCAGCAACAGCTTAAATGAGTTTGTGTTGTTTAATTGGTTCTTGTTATCTCTCCTCATAAACAGGTCTGATATGATTGGGCCAGAGAAAGGCCGCCAAAATGTAAACTATAACTGGATCCTGTGACTGGTCAAATGTGCACCATGACTTTACGGACACACTGTATATGTATATATACAGTTGTGCTCAAACGTTTACATACCCCAGCACAATTTTTGCTTTCTTGGCCATATGAATGATAACCCCAACATTTTTTCTCCACTCATGGTTAGTAGTTGGGTGAAGCCATTTATTGTCAGACTACTGTGTTTTCTCGTTTTAAATCATAATGACAGCCCGAAACATCCAAATGACCCTGATCAAAAGTTCACATGTCCTTGTGATTTTGGCCTGATAATAGGCAAAGAAGTTGAAACAAATGGGTTTGAATGGCTACTAAAGGTAACATCCTCACCTGTGACCTGTTTGCTTGTAATCAGTGTGTGTGCATAAACTGAGTGAGTTTATGGGATCCAGACAGACTCTTGCATCTTTCATCCAGCCACTGACATTTCTGGATTGTGAGTCATGGGGAAAGAAAAAGAATTGTCAACGGATCTAGAGGAAAAGGTAGTTGAACTGTATAAAACTGGAAAGGGATGCAAAAAGATATGCAGAGAATTGATTATGCCAGTCAGCATCGTTCAAACTGTGATTAACAAATGGAAAATCAGGGGCTCTGTAAAAACAAAACCACAGTCAGGTAGACCAACCAAATGTCGTCCACATCTGCCAGGAAAATTGTTCTGGATGCAAAGAAAAACCCACAAATAACATCATCTGAAATACTGGACTCTCTTAAAACTAGACGCACAATAAAGAGGCACTTGAAGAAAAATGGGCTGCATGGTCAAGTTGCCAGAAGAATGCCATTACTGTGCAAATTCCAGAAAGTATCTCACCCACAATATGCAAAACAGCACAGAGACAAGCCTCAAAACTTCTGGAACAAGGTAATTTAGAGTGATGAGGCCAAAATGAAACTTTTTAGCCACAACCATAAACGTGACATTTGGAGAGATGTCAACAAGGCATATGATGAAAGGAACACCATTCCTGCTGTAAAGCATAGAGGTGGATTGCTGATGTTTCGGGGATGTGTGAGCTACAAAGCCACAGGTAATTTGGTCAACATTGAAGGAAAGTTTAATGCAGCACATTATCAGCAAATACTGGAGGCAAATTTGCACTCATCAGCCCGGAAGCTGCGCATGGGACGTACTTGGATGTTCCAACATGACAACGATCCAAAACACAAGGCCAAGTCAACCTGTCACTGGCTACAGCAGAACAAAGTGAAGATTCTGGAGTAGCCATCTCAGTCTCTTGACCTCAATATCATAGAGCCACTCTGGGGAGATCTCAAGCACGCAGTTCATGCTAGACAGCCCAGGAATTTACAAGAACTGGAGGCTTTTTGCCAAGAAGAGTGGGCAGCTTTACTATCTGAGAAAATAAAGAACCTCAAAAGACTCCAAGCTGTCATTGATGTTAGAGGGGGCAGTACACGGTATTAAGAAATGGAGTATGTAAACTTTTGATCAGGGTCATTTCAATGTTTTGGGTTGTCATTATGATTTAAAAAGAGAAAACACAGTAGTTTGACACTAAATGGCTTCACCCAACCACCAACCATGAATGGAGAAAAAGTCATTCATATTCTCTGAAAAAAGGCCAAGACAGCAAAAATTGTACTGGGGTACGTAAACTTTTGAGCAACTATATACATATATATATACAGTGCCTTGTGAAAGTATTTGGGTCCCTGGAAATTTTCAACCTATTCTCGTACATCATGCTTCAAACATAAAGATACCAAATGTAAATTTTTGGTGAAGAATCAGCAACAAGTGGAACACAATTGTGAAGTTAAACGAAATTTACTGGTTAATTAAAATTTTTGTGGAAATTCAAAAACTGAAAAGTGGGGCGTGCAATATTATTCGGCCCCTTTACTTTCAGTGCAGCAAACTCACTCCAGAAGTTCATTGTGGATCTCTGAATGATCCAATGTTGTACTAAATGCCTAATGATGACAAATATAATCCACCTGTGGGTAATCAAGTCTCCGTATAAATGCACCTGCTCTGTGATAGTCTCAGGGTTCTGTTAGAAGCACAGAGAGCATCATGAAGACCAAGGAACACAACAGGCAGGTCCGTGATACTGTTGTGGAGAAGTTTAAAGCTGGATTTGGATACAAAATGATTTCCAAAACTTTAAACATCCCAAGGAGCACTGTGCAAGCGATCATATTGAAATGGAAGGAGTATCATACCACTGCAAATCTACCAAGACCCTCTAAACTTTCATCTCAAACAAGGAGAAGACTGATCAGAGATGCAGCCAAGAGGCCCATGATCACTCTGGATGAACTGCAGAGATCTACAGCTGAGGTGGGACAGTCTGTCCATAGGACAACAATCAGTCATACACTGCACAAATCTGGCCTTTATTGAAGAGTGGCAAGAAGAAAGCCATTTCTCAAAGATATCCATAAAAAGTGTAATTTAAAGTTTGCAACAAGCCACCTGGGAGATACACCAAACATGTGGAAGAAGGTGCTCTGGTCAGATGAAACCAAACTCGAACTTTTTGGCAACAATGCCAAACGATATGTTTGACATAAAGGCAACACAGCTCATCACCCTGAACACAGCATCCCCACTGTTAAACATGGTGGTGTTAGCATCATGGTTTGGGCCTGCTTTTCTTCAGCAGGGACAGGGAAGATGGTTAAAATTGATGGGAAGATGGATGGAGCCAAATACAGGACCATTCTTGAAAAAAACCTGTTGGAGTCTGCAAAAGACCTGAGACTGGGATGGAGATTTGTCTTCCAACAAGACAATTATCCCAAACATAAAGCAAAATCTACAATGGAATGGTTCACAAATAAACATATCCAGGTGTTAGAATGGCCAAGCCAAAGTCCAGACCTCAATCCTATTGAGAATCTGTGGAAAGAGCTGAAAACTGCTGTTCACAAATGATCTCCATCAAACCTCACTGAGCTTGAGCTGTTTGCCAAGGAAGAATGGGCAAGAATTTCAGTCTCTCGATGTACAAAACTGATAGAGACATACCCCAAGCGACTTGCAGCTGTAATTGCAGCAAAAGGTGGCGCAACAAAGTATTAAGTTAAAGGGGCCGAATAATATTGCACGCCCCACTTTTCAGTTTTTGAATTTCCACAAAAATTTTAAATAACCAATAAGTTTCGCTCAACTTCACAATTGTGTTCCAGTTGTTGATTCTTCACCAAAAATTTATATTTGGTATCTTTATGTTTGAAGCATGATATGTGGCAAAAGGTTGAAAAGTTCCAGGGGGCCGAATACTTTCGCAAGGCACTGTATATGTGTGTGTGTTTTGAAGAATATTTCCTTTGAAAACGATGTGTAAATGACATAGAGAATTTCTCTATATAAAAGCTCATGTTAAAATCGCATTGCAGTCGGATGTAAATTGGATGCTAGGTGTGAAAAATTGGATTGTACTCGCATGACACTCGCATTACACTTGTGCGACTCTCGGCAGGGAGACTCGGACCGATTTTTCATACGTTACTCCAGCCTAATACCTTATTCATCAAACAATTTTCTTTGGACTTTTCTTGTGGAGTTGCCATGCTGAAACTTGTGCAGTTGCCATGCTGAAACTGGGAAGGGCCTTACCAACTTGTTGCCACAGAGCAGGAATTTTTTAGACTGCAATGTGTTAGACCACCCACATTTTTTTGTCAGAGTGTTGTGCAGGTCCAACCTGTACAGCAAAGTCTTTTTACCTTGCTGTATTAAGGCTCCTTTTACTGCAAACTAGCAGGAGAGGAGTGGTTTATTACTCGATTTTGACCTTTTGGGGAACATCTAATATAACAAAAATAGATATGAAGCATAAAAAAACCAGTTCAAGCTTTCTTCTCCAAAAATATGAAAGAACAAGAATATTTAGCAAAAACATAATTTTCCTTCACTCTCACCAATGTTATGGATGGTAACATTTAAATGGGATTTTCCCACAATACAGCAGACTAAAGGTGTTGCTTACTATGGATTTAGTATATAGCTTTATAATCAGCTGGCAGTATAGAAAAAATATTGCTCAATTAATGTGTCATCCCAATTTAAGAATGTGTATGCCTTATCCTTATATGTTCATACTTAATACCTTATCTTATGTCAAGAAACACACTGTACCTTCTGACATTCCTTCTTTTGTCGTGATACTATTCACTTTTAATCTCTTTGCAACAACAATTTTTTGGGAGAAATAAGAGCCTGTTTCTTCATTGCTGCTGGCTGTGAAAGGATGGTTGAGAAAGGTCTTCTGTGATTGTGTTAATGGACCCCTCTGCATCTCTGCAGGTTGTGGCTGGCTAATACACATAGCATTTGTGATATCATCTACACAGTTTAATGGATTTGTCGAATTCTGTTCACTTAATAAATCGGCAAAGAAGGTTTGACGGTTAATGGAAAAGCTTGGCTCTTGTGCTTTACTTTTGAAAACAGGTTTGGGATGATGGGAAACCTTGTGCGATAAACTGTGTTGTCCAGAGGAGAACGGCATCTCAACTGTATTATCTTGTAGGTATGCAGATTGATATTTTTCTTTATCTGACAATGTCCACTGCTTTAGAGGCTTAGCAAAATCTGTCTTCATGTGGCAACTCTGGCCAAACATTACTGATGGATCAGACATGGCAGATCTCTTAAAGGTGTCAAATTCTGGAGATGGCACTGGTTGAGATATATTATCTTTGCTTTGACTTTTGCTTGTTTTTTCAGTTCTGGTTGGATTTTGAGAAGATCTTGGTGAGGAGACAGATAAGCTCAGCTGATGATTGGCAGTGATATCACTAAAGTGCTGAAAAAAAATTAATAAGCATGATGGATCCAAAGCTCATATATGGATTTCTGATAATTATAACTTCACTTTCATTTGCAAACACTCTTAGTAGGTAAGCCAGGTCATATTAAGGTTGGTGAAGGCTACCAGACAATACCTGACTCCCTATCTCAGCCAAATATTGGAGTAGTGGCAGCACAAAGCTGTAAAGATTCATTACTTTAAGAAATGCGGCTTAAAGGGAAGGTATCATAAGAAAATGTCCTATTGTTTAAATCAGGTTATGAGTTTTTTGTTTGTAGCGATATTTTTGTCACATCACAATCTGTATTAACCCCTTTACCCCCGAAGTTGGTTTGCACGTTAATAACTATCACGATACAGAGAGAAGGAATAACCCGGGAGTGGACCCTCTGGGTCACGGCCCTAGAGCCCCCAAGGTCGAGCAAACCTGGTGGATGCGCCCCCTATACAGGGAGCATTAGGAGCAGGCCCTAGGAGGATGGAACTGCAACTGCCAGAGCCAAAGGGACAACTGGGTCAAGACGAAGTAGCAGAACGAAAGGGAATATGCAGGAACCAACGATAGCTGAGGCGGAGAACTGAAAATGAAACAGAAACAGTAAATGACGGTAACACTGAGGAAAACAGACACAGGATAGGACCATAGGACATGGACAGGACGAGATAGGGAAAGGACGGAAATAGGGAACACAAAGGAGTGGTGACAAACTAGCAGAGACGGACAAGGGCACGTAAGTGCAGCGCCCCAGAGTCCTGGTCGTTGCAGTACTGTTGCTCCGCCGCTAAGGGGGGCTATGGTACGTCTGATGGCACTGAAGGAGTTCATCTGACCAGGTATCACAGTCACCAATACATTTCACAGTCTGGCCTCCAGGGGGAGCTAAGGGTTCTATTTATTAGGCCACTCCTCACAATCTGGTAAAACTGGGGGTTAGGCAGGAAGTTAGAAAAAAAGCTGACTGGGTTGGAACGAGGCAACACCTTGTGGCAGAGGGTGTTGTAGGGGAAGATTCAGGGGGGTCCCTGTCAGGGGTGGGATCCTGACAGAGGCCTAGCAACCAGAGAGAACTTTACGGGACCGCGCCTGCACGATATAGCGGCGGTACCCCAAGAAAGGATAAGAAGCGAGGTATATTGTGCTGAGTGAGAAACGAGATCAACGCAACAAGGAAAATACCAGTAGGAGTCGTGCTGTAAGACGAGGCAACATCCTATTGAGGCGCATAACCGGTGGCCGGAACGCCGAGGAAGTATAGAGCTCCAAGCCAAACTTCAAACCTACGGCAGGACAGTCAGTTATAGGCGGGCTGTCTCACCCAATTGACCTAGGAAGACACAGGGGGGTAACAACAGGAGTGGGGCGACGCTAGAGTCCCGGAAGAGCTCCGAGCCTCCCCGTCATACGGGTGCGTCCTAACCATAAGATCTGGGGGACGTGGAAGAACATCAGAATCGAGTTGTGAGGGAACACGAGAAACAGACACAACAGTTGTGAGGACTATCCTGTGGTGCTCAGCAGGGAAGGACTACAACACACAAGCGCTAGAGGGTAGGCACAGATTTCCACCTGCAAAGGGAACTCTGGATGTGCCATCGGACCGACCAGGCTTGCGCAGCCCAGTTAACCATATTCCGGATTGAGGATCTTGAAGCCTTCAGTAAAGAGGTAAAGAGACTGCAACCTGGTGTCCTCGTTATTTACTGCAACCTGCACCGCACCACTACAACATCACCACCATCTCGCACACCCTTTCATTGGGCGCCCCTCAGCAGGGTCACGGACCGGGTCTAGCCACCGTGACAACCCCAGAGCAGAGACTCAGAGGCCCGGTACCGGGCACCCCTCGGCCCTGCGGCAGTGGGGGCGCTGCAATTTTGGCGTCACGAACAGGATCTACTTAAGCCTGAAGAATCAGGTCATGTATGCCTTGGAACTGTGATTTATTATACTTGGACTGTGATTTATTGCAAAGACTGTGCCGCGCCACTTGCCGCCAAAATCCGCCATTACAGCGCTGAGGAGAGCGCAGGAGAAGAAGAGGGGCGTGGAGTGGGCGTAGACAAGCTGGAGAGCGCGAAAGACAATGGCCGCCCAGTCTAAATACTTCTGCACCGTGAGGACGTGTCCGTCAGCAGCCGAGATCCGCCTCCTGATTCTCAATGGTGGGCGGAGACAGAGAAAACGAAACCGCCCACGAAGGAGAGAGCGGGAAAAGGATCCGGAAGCGACCCACGTGGAGGACGCCATGGCCAGCAGCTCGGAACCCGAATGTGGGGTTGAAACCGAAGTCTCCCCCAACTACCCGGACGAGCACCACAGCCAATTCTCCACGGACAGCGCTGATCTCTTGCAGGCTGAGATGGGAGACTTGATCCACCAGCTCCTTCAGCTGAACGTGACGGCCCAGGCTCCGCACCAGGTCGCGCCGTAAGAAAGTCCTCTGGCATCGGATCCTGTACCGCTACCAGAGTTGCTGCTGAGGCCCTCGCCGACACCACCAGCGGAACCCGCCGCGGAGGAGGAGCCTGCATTGGCCGGTGAGTTCGCCGATCCCGTCCCGCTGGCAGAGGGTTTGCTAGTAGGCCCCGTTGCGGCACCCCCTCCCCCTGGGACCCATAGACTCCAGCGCCTGTTACCATGGGAGGAGACAACGGGTATGGAGCACCTCCTGAAAGCCCCGATTCTGCCAACTACCCTGCTGTGTGAAGCCCATGCAGAGCGCACGGTATGCCGCTGGGTGAACCCAGGATCCAACCTCATGGGGTTCCCCGGGGTGAAGACACGGGAAGGGGAGATGGTGCAGGCTCTGAGCTGGGAAGAATACCAGACCCAGCTGGAACAGCAGTGGAAGGAGCAGGACAAGGCGTACCAGGCCGGGCTGGAGGCCCACCATCAAAAAGACCTGGCGGTCAAGGACCGGGCCCGCAAGGACCCCACCGCTCACCAGGCCCCGCGCAGGCAGGGCACCATCACCACCTTCAAACTCCGTGGAGGTTGGGGCTTTATCAAAGAGTCGGGCCTATACGCCGAAGTCTTCGTCAATCGGCGGGATGTGGAGTCACATCTCAGGGAGGGCCACCCAGACCGGGATCTCTACCCGGGGGACGAAGTCCCCTACACCCGGCATTTTGGGGAAAAAGGGTGGTTTGCCCTGAATGTCTGCAAGAGGCAGAACCCTGTGACACCCCCGATTAAGGTGCCAGTGAAGCTGACCCCTGTAGCAAAGGTGCCCCCTTGTGGTCAGCCCATGGTCATCACCGGGACCACCGAGGTCACTCCCACGTGTACTATGGTCAAGACCACGACATGCAGCATCGTCACCTCAACCACCTTCGTGGCCAGGGAGGCGCCTCTTCAGGTGGGTGGTGCCCCTGCTGCTCCAGAACAGAAGACAGTGGGTACGCAGACCCCTAGATGGGACAACACTTCTCCTTACGCAGTACCAGGTGGTGCGCAATACCCTAGGGGGTTGCCTCCGCCGGTGCTGCCTCCTGAGTGGTTCAAGTAACTATACTCACACTCTGCAAATGTAAATAGTTCATTGTTTTTCTACTGTTTTGCGGCTAAAACCCGTCCAGGGTTAACTCTTAAAGGGATCCCTTTGTTGACCCGGGATCCCTATTGCCTTTTGTTTGTTTTCTACTTGTTGCCTCAGTTATCAAGAGACTGCCGAATCATGGACGGTGAATGATTCAAAAACTGATGTTGTAAATAGTTTGCACCTTCTTAAAGGTGCTCTCTACTGGTTTTACATAAAGAAAGGACTCTTTGCGAAGACACTGGTCTAGAAACCAGCACTGGAGTCCTTACTGCGAACAGACTTGCAGCTTGAGAAGTTGCACTACCTCATAGAGACTTGGTTCCCTCCTAAAGGGGATGTTCACATATTGCACTTATGAACAGTGTTGCCTTAAGATGGTTAAATGGCAATAATGTCTTGAAAGAAGAAGTTAAATGTAACTAACTAGTTGATTGTAAGAAATGTTGGTAATGTGCTCTGAAATAAAGTCCTGTAAAGGTGAAAGCTAGAAGAAAGATGCAGCAGACCCGTAGGGGTAGACATAGCGTCCTGCATACAAGTCAGTAAGAAAGTAAGAAAGGAAGGTTAATGTTGTATTTAATAGAAAATGTTTAATAATGTGCTAGAAAACGAGGACAGGAAGTGAACCCGTAGGGGTTAGTGGTGAGTCCTCTTAGGAGCCATACAGAGCTGGCTCAGTGATCTTGAACTGAAAGAAAAATGATATGTTCTATACTGTGTATAGTAGTAGAAAGACAGTAGGCCCGGGCGGAAAGGGGCGGTCCTGTAACAGAAAGGAGAGGCAGTAGGTCTGGAGCAGTTAGGACAGGCGGTCCTGCAGATTTAAAGAAGGAGAATGCATAAAAGTTGTTTAGCCTTATAATGTGTTATAAGAAGGTCTTTAGTGGATCCAGCGAGTACGTCCTTAAAGGCAATGTTAAATTATTGTTCAAAGATTTTGCACTTAGTAGAATACCCGGTTGGGTAAGAAAAGTATTTATAGTATGTTAATTGAAGTATTTAACCATGTTTGTAACGTTCAAGTGTCCTCACCTCACATAAAGGGAAGCTCTGCTGAAAAGTTTACTTGTACTTGCATTTTCCAAAATTGTATGTCTTTTTGCTGACATGTATTGTTGTTTTCTTCCCAGTCCAGGAGTACTGGATTTAACCGGGGGGAGTGCAGCGCCCCAGAGTTCTGGTCGTTGCAGTACTGTTGCTCCGCCGCTAAGGGGGGCTATGGTACGTCTGATGGCACTGAAGGAGTTCATCTGACCAGGTATCACAGTCACCAATACATTTCACAGTCTGGCCTCCAGGGGGAGCTAAGGGTTCTATTTATTAGGCCACTCCTCACAATCTGGTAAAACTGGGGGTTAGGCAGGAAGTTAGAAAAAAAGCTGACTGGGTTGGAACCAGGCAACACCTTGTGGCAGAGGGTGTTGTAGGGGAAGATTCGGAGGGGTCCCTGTCAGGGGTGGGATCCTGACAGAGGCCTAGCAACCAGAGAGAACTTTACGGGACCGCGCCTGCACGATATAGCGGCGGTACCCCAAGAAAGGATAAGAAGCGAGGTATATTGTGCTGAGTGAGAAACGAGATCTGTCATGGTTCCCAATGGCAAGGGAACGTAAGAAACATATAAGTAACGAACGAGCTCTCGGGTGATGGAAACTCGAGTTGACCGTGAGCTAAATCTACCACACAACTAACAGTAGCCAGGGAGCATACCTACGGCTTCCTATATGCCACGCGCCAGCCGGAGGACTAACTACGCCTGGTAGAGGAAGAAACAGACCTGGCTTACCTCTAGGGAAATACCCCAAAAGATGATAGCAGCCCCCCACATGTAATAACGGTGAATTAAGAGGAAAAGACATACACAGTATGAAAGTAGATTTAGCAAAGAGAGGTCCACTTACTAGATAGCAGAAGGATACAAAAGAGGACTTCACGGTCAACTGAAAACCCTTTAAAAAACCATCCTGAAATTACTTTAAGACTCCTGTGTCAACTCATGACACAGGAGTGGCAATTTCAGCCCGCAAGAGCTTCCAGCTACAGAGAATTACAAAAACTGCAAACTGGACAAAAGGTACAAAACAAAAGGACAAAGTCCACTTAGCTGATCAGCAGACTAGTAGCAGGAACATGCAACCGAAGGCTCTGGTTACAAAGATGACCGGCAAGGAAATGACTGGAGAGCAAGGCTAAATAGGAAACTCCCAAACACTGATGGAAGCAGGTGAACAGAAGAAGCAAAGTGCAAACAAATCACCAGTACCACCAGCAACCACCAGGGGAGCCCAAAAAGCGGATACACAACAGTACCCTCCCCTTAAGGAGGGGGCACCGAACCCTCACAAGAACCGCCAGGGCGATCTGGATGAGCCCTATGAAAGGCACGAACCAAATCCGAGGCATGAACATCAGAGGCAGTTACCCAAGAATTATCTTCCTGACCATAGCCATATTTATTAATGACCTTGTAGGGGGCATTCAGAGTAGAATTTCAATATTTGCAGATGACACTAAACTCTGTAGGGTAATCAATACAGGGGAGGACAATTTTATATTACAGGATGATTTATGTAAACTAGAAGCTTGGGCTGATAAATGGCAAATGAGCTTTAATGGGGATAAATGTAAGGTCATGCACTTGGGTAGAAGTAATAAGATGTATAACTATGTGCTTAATTCTAAAACTCTGGGCAAAACCATCAATGAAAAAGACCTGGGTGTATGGGTGGATGACAGACTCATATTCAGTGGCCAGTGTCAGGCAGCTGCTACAAAGGCAAATAAAATAATGGGATGTATTAAAAGAGGCATAGATGCTCATGAGGAGAACATAATTTTACCTCTATACAAGTCACTAGTTCGACCACACTTAGAATACTGTGTACAGTTCTGGTCTCCGGTGTATAAGAAAGACATAGCTGAACTAGAGCGGGTGCAGAGAAGAGCGACCAAGGTTATTAGAGGACTGGGGGGTCTGCAATACCAAGATAGGTTATTACACTTGGGGCTATTTAGTTTGGAAAAACGAAGACTAAGGGGTGATCTTATTTTAATGTATAAATATATGAGGGGACAGTACAAAGACCTTTCTGATGATCTTTTTAATCATAGACCTGAGACAGGGACAAGGGGGCATCCTCTACGTCTGGAGGAAAGAAGGTTTAAGCATAATAACAGACGCGGATTCTTTACTGTAAGAGCAGTGAGACTATGGAACTCTCTGCCGTATGATGTTGTAATGAGTGATTCATTAATTAAATTTAAGAGGGGACTGGATACCTTTCTGGAAAAGTATAATATTACAGGGTATATACACTAGATTCCTTGATAAGGCGTTGATCCAGGGAACTAGTCTGATTGCCGTATGTGGAGTCGGGAAGGAATTTTTTTCCCCATGGTGGAGTTACTCTTTGCCACATGGTTTTTTTTTGCCTTCCTCTGGATCAACATGTTAGGGCATGTTAGGTTAGGCTATGGGTTGAACTAGATGGACTTAAAGTCTTCCTTCAACCTCAATAACTATGTAACTATAGCCTTTCCATTTAACCAGATATTGAAGTCTCCGTCTGGAAATACGGGAGTCCAAGATCTTCTCTACGACGTACTCCAATTCACCCTCCACCAGCACAGGAGCAGGAGGTTCAGTAGAAGGAACCACCGGTACCTCATATCTCCGCAACAACGACCGATGGAACACATTATGGATAGCGAAAGATGCCGGGAGGTCCAAACGAAAGGAAACAGGGTTAAGAATCTCCAAAATCCTATAAGGACCGATGAACCGAGGCTTAAATTTGGGAGAAGAAACCCTCATAGGGACAAAACGGGAAGACAACCACACCAAGTCCCCAACACGAAGGTGAGGGCCAACACGACGACGGCGGTTAGCAAACTGCTGAGTCCTCTCCTGGGACAATTCCAAATTATCCACCACTTGTCCCCAAATCTGATGCAACCGATCCACTACCGCATCCACTCCAGGACAATCTGAAGACTCAACCTGACCAGATGAAAAACGCGGATGAAACCCTGAATTGCAAAAGAAAGGAGAAACCAAAGTGGCAGAACTAGCCCGATTATTAAGAGCAAACTCCGCCAACGGCAGAAAGGCAACCCAATCATCCTGATCCGCAGGCACAAAACACCTCAAATAAGTCTCCAAAGTTTGATTAGTTCGCTCCGTCTGGCCATTGGTCTGAGGATGGAATGCAGACGAAAAAGACAAATCAATGCCCAACCTGGCACAGACTGCCCGCCAAAATCTAGACACGAACTGGGTACCCCTGTCAGAAACGATGTTTTCCGGAATACCATGCAAGCGAACCACATTTTGAAAAAACAGAGGGACCAACTCAGATGAGGAAGGCAACTTAGGCAATGGCACCAAATGAACCATTTTAGAAAAACGGTCACACACCACCCAGATGACAGACATCTTCTGAGAAACAGGGAGGTCCGAGATAAAGTCCATAGAGATGTGCGTCCAAGGCCTCTTCGGAATAGGCAAGGGCAACAACAACCCACTAGCCCTAGAACAACAAGGCTTGGCCCGAGCACACACATCGCAAGACTGCACAAAAACACGCACATCTCGAGACAGGGAAGGCCACCAGAAGGATCTAGCCACCAAATCTCTGGTGCCAAAAATTCCCGGATGACCTGCCAGAGTAGAAGAATGAACTTCCGAGATGACTCTAGTGGTCCACTCGTCAGGAACAAACAGTCTACCAGACGGACAACGATCAGGTCTATCCGCCTGAAATTCTTGCAAAGCACGTCGCAAATCTGGAGAGACAGCAGACAAAACCACTCCATCCTTAAGGACACCAGCAGGTTCAGAATTCCCAGGAGAGTCAGGCTCAAAACTCCTAGAAAGAGCATCTGCCTTCACATTCCTAGAACCCGGTAAGTACGAGACCACAAAATGAAACCGGGAAAAGAACAACGACCAACGTGCCTGTCTAGGATTCAGACGCCTGGCAGACTCCAAATAAATTAAATTCTTGTGATCAGTCAAAACTACCACCTGATGTTTGGCACCCTCAAGCCAATGACGCCACTCCTCAAATGCCCACTTCATGGCCAAAAGCTCCCGATTACCAACATCATAGTTTCGCTCGGCGGCCGAAAATTTTCGCGAAAAGAACGCACAAGGTCTCATCACTGAGCAGTCGGAACTTTTCTGCGACAAAACCGCCCCCGCTCCGATCTCGGAAGCATCGACCTCAACCTGAAAGGGAAGAGAAACATCAGGCTGGCGCAACACAATCCCTGTGAGGAGGGAGTTTTCCAATTTTAGGCTCTTCAAAAATATCACGATAATCAGACAAAAATGCCAGAATCTCAGATGGAATAGATGATGAAATGGACACCAAAGGAGTGTCCCCATGAGCCCCCCGACATCCCCAGCTTAACACAGACATAGCTTTCCAGTCAAGGACTGGGTTATGAGACTGTAACCATGGTAATCCAAGCACCAAAACATCATGTAAATTGTACAACACAAGGAAGCGAATCACCTCCTGATGGTCTGGAGTCATACGCATAGTCACTTGCGTCCAGAACTGTGGTTTATTACAAGCCAAAGGTGTAGAATCAATACCCTTCAGAGGTATAGGGACTTCCAGAGGCTCTAAATCAAACCCACAGCGCCTGGCAAAGGACCAGTCCATAAGACTCAGAGCGGCGCCAGAGTCCACATAGGCATCCACGGTAATAACTGATAATGAACAAATCAAGGTTACAGACAAAATAAATTTGGACTGTAAAGTGCCAATTGAAATAGACTTGTCAACCTTCCTAGTACGCTTAGAGCATGCCGATATAACATGAGCAGAATCACCACAATAGAAGCATAACCCATTTTTACGCCTATAATTCTGCCGCTCGCTTCTGGACATAACTCTGTCACATTGCATTTTCTCTGGCGTCTCTTCAGAAGATACCGCCAAATGGTGCACGGGTTTGCGCTCCCGCAAACGCCGATCAATCTGAATTGCCATTGTCATGGACTCATTCAGACCTGTAGGCGCAGGGAACCCGACCATAACATCTTTAACGGCATCAGAAAGGCCCTCTCTGAAATTTGCCGCTAAGGCGCACTCATTCCACTGAGTAAGCACAGACCACCTACGAAATTTTTGGCAGTATATCTCCGCTTCATCTTGCCCTTGAGATAGGGCTATCAAAGCTTTTTCAGCTTGAATCTCCAAATTAGGTTCCTCATAAAGCAACCCTAAAGCCAGGAAAAACGCATCCACATTGAGCAACGCAGGATCCCCTGGTGCCAATGAAAATGCCCAATTTTGAGGGTCACCTCGCAGCAAAGAGATTACAATCTTAACCTGCTGGACAGGATCTCCTGAGGAGTGAGGTCTGAGAGAAAGGAATAATTTACAATTATATTTGAAATTCAAAAACCGAGATCTATCTCCGGAAAACACCTCTGGTGTAGGGATTTTAGGTTCAGAAATAGGAGCATGTATAACAAAATCTTGTAAATTTTGAACCTTCGTAGCAAGATTATTTAAACCTGCAGCCAAACTCTGAGGATCCATCTTTAAACAGGTGAGCTCAGAGCCATTCAAGGATTATAAGGAGAGAAAGGCAAAGGCTGTAATTAAAGCTGAAATACAACAGATCCAACTATGGAGCAAGCATAGAGGAAGAAGGGAAAAAAAAAAAAATTTACAGACTTCTTTTTTCTCTCCTTTCTTCTGCCAATAAGTTTAACACAGGCCGGTCATACTGTCATGGTTCCCAATGGCAAGGGAACGTAAGAAACATATAAGTAACGAACGAGCTCTCAGGTGATGGAAACTCGAGTTGACCGTGAGCTAAATCTACCACACAACTAACAGTAGCCAGGGAGCATACCTACGGCTTCCTATATGCCACGCGCCAGCCGGAGGACTAACTACGCCTGGTAGAGGAAGAAACAGACCTGGCTTACCTCTAGGGAAATACCCCAAAAGATGATAGCAGCCCCCCACATGTAATAACGGTGAATTAAGAGGAAAAGACATACACAGTATGAAAGTAGATTTAGCAAAGAGAGGTCCACTTACTAGATAGCAGAAGGATACAAAAGAGGACTTCACGGTCAACTGAAAACCCTTTAAAAAACCATCCTGAAATTACTTTAAGACTCCTGTGTCAACTCATGACACAGGAGTGGCAATTTCAGCCCGCAAGAGCTTCCAGCTACAGAGAATTACAAAAACTGCAAACTGGACAAAAGGTACAAAACAAAAGGACAAAGTCCACTTAGCTGATCAGCAGACTAGTAGCAGGAACATGCAACCGAAGGCTCTGGTTACAAAGATGACCGGCAAGGAAATGACTGGAGAGCAAGGCTAAATAGGAAACTTCCAAACACTGATGGAAGCAGGTGAACAGAAGAAGCAAAGTGCAAACAAATCACCAGTACCACCAGCAACCACCAGGGGAGCCCAAAAAGCGGATACACAACAGAGATCAATGCAACAAGGAGAATACCAGTAGGAGTCGTGCTGTAAGACGAGGCAACATCCTATTGAGGCGCATAACCGGTGGCCGGAACGCCGAGGAAGTATAGAGCTCCAAGCCAAACTTCAAACCTACGGCAGGACAGTCAGTTATAGGCGGGCTGTCTCACCCAATTGACCTAGGAAGACACAGGGGGGTAACAACAGGAGTGGGGCGACGCTAGAGTCCCGGAAGAGCTCCGAGCCTCCCCGTCATACGTGTTATGGTTTCCAATGGCAAGGAAACATCAGAAGCATAGAATAAACGGACAAGCTCTCGGGTGATGGAAACTAGAGCTGACCGCGATGCTAAACCTACACACCACACTAGAAGTGCCAGGGGGCATTCCTGCGTTGTCTCTAGATGCCGCGCGCCAGCCGGAGAACTAACTACCCCTGGTAGAAGAAAACACAGTCCTGGCTTGCCTCCAGAGAATGTCCCCACAGGAGATAGCAGCCCCCCACATATAATAACGGTGAGAGCAGATGAAAAGACACACGTAGTATGAAAGCAGATTTAGCACAGAGAGGCCCGCTAACTGAATAGCAGAAAGATACAACAGAGGACTTCGCGGTCAGCTGCAAAACCCTTCAAAACACCATCCTGAAATTACCTTAACTCATGTGACAACTCATGCCACTGGAGTGGTAATTTCAGCCCAACAAGAGCTTCCAGCTGCAGAGATTCACATAAGTGCAAACTGGACAAAACATACAAAAATAGACTTAAGGACTAAAGTGTCCAACTTAGCTGAGCAGAAAACTGGGAGCAGGAACATGCAACAGAATACTCTGGATACATTGATGGCCAGCATTAGAATGACTGAGGAGCAAGGTTAAATAGGATACTCCCACATCCTGATAGGAACAGGTGAACTGAGAAGGCAAAGCTTGCAGGACACCAGTACCACAAGAGACCACCGGGGGAGCCCACGAACCGAATCACAACAGTACCCCCCCCTTAAGGAGGGGGCACCGAACCCTCACAAGAACCACCAGGGCGATCTGGATGAGCCCTATGAAAGGCACGGACCAAATCAGAAGCATGAACATCAGAAGCTGTAACCCAAGAATTATCCTCTTGACCGTAGCCCTTCCATTTCACCAGATATTGAAGTCTCCGTCTGGAAACACGGGAGTCCAAGATTTTCTCCACCACGTACTCCAATTCACCCTCAACCAGCACAGGAGCAGGAGGCTCAACAGAAGGCACAAGTGGTACCTCATACCTCCGCAATAATGACCGATGGAAGACATTATGGATAGCAAAGGATGCTGGGAGGTCCAAACGAAAAGACACAGGGTTAAGAATTTCCAAAATCATATAAGGACCGATGAACCGAGGCTTAAACTTAGGAGAAGAGACCCTCATAGGGACAAAACGGGAGGACAACCACACCAAGCTCCCAACACGAAGACGAGGACCAACACGACGATGGCGATTAGCAAAACGTTGAGTCTTCTCCTGGGACAACTCCAAATTGTCCACCACCTGCCCCCAAATACGATGCAACCTATCCACCATGGTATCCACTCCAGGACAATCCGAAGACTCCACCTGACCAGATGAAAAACGAGGATGGAACCCTGAATTGCAAAAGAAAGGGGAGACCAAAGTGGCAGAACTGGCCCGATTATTAAGGGCAAACTCAGCCAACGGCAAAAAGGAGACCCAGTCATCCTGATCAGCAGACACGAAACACCTCAAATAAGTCTCCAAGGTCTGATTAGTACGTTCCGTCTGGCCATTTGTCTGGGGATGAAATGCAGACGAAAAAGACAAATCAATGCCCATCCTGGCACAAAACGCCCGCCAAAATCTGGACACAAACTGGGATCCCCTGTCGGAAACGATATTCTCCGGAATACCATGCAGCCGAACCACATTCTGAAAAAACAGGGGCACCAACTCAGATGAGGAAGGCAGCTTGGGCAAGGGCACCAAATGAACCATCTTAGAAAAGCGGTCACACACCACCCAAATGACGGACATCTTCTGAGAAACAGGGAGATCAGAAATAAAATCCATAGAGATGTGTGTCCAAGGCCTCTCAGGAACAGGCAAGGGCAACAACAACCCACTAGCCCGAGAACAACAAGGCTTGGCCCGAGCACAAACATCGCAAGACTGCACAAAAGTACGCACGTCCCGAGACAGGGAAGGCCACCAGAAGGACCTAGCCACCAAATCTCTGGTACCAAAAATTCCCGGATGACCTGCCAACGCAGAAGAATGAACCTCCGAGATGACTCTATTGGTCCACTCATCCGGCACAAACAATCTACCAGGCGGACAACGATCAGGCCGATCCACCTGAAACTCTTGTAAAACACGTCGCAGGTCTGGGAAGACAGCAGACAATATCACCCCATCCTTAAGTATACCCGTATGTTTAGAATCACCAGGGGAATCAGGTTCAAAACTCCTAGAAAGGGCATCCGCCTTCACATTCTTAGTACCCGGCAGATACGAAACCACAAAATTAAACCGGGAGAAAAACAACGACCAGCGCGCCTGTCTAGGATTCAGACGTCTGGCCGACTCAAGATAAATCAAATTTTTGTGATCAGTCAAGACCACCACCTGATGTTTAGCACCCTCAAGCCAATGACGCCACTCCTCGAATGCCCACTTCATCGCCAAAAGCTCCCGATTACCGACGTCATAATTTTGCTCGGCGGGCGAAAATTTTCGAGAAAAGAACGCACAAGGTCTCATCACTGAACAATCTGAACTTTTCTGCGACAAAACCGCCCCCGCTCCGATCTCGGAAGCATCAACTTCCACCTGAAAAGGAAGAGAAACATCAGGCTGGCACAACACCGGAGCAGAAGAAAAACGGCGCTTAAGCTCCCAAAAGGCCTCCACAGCAGCAGGAGACCAATCTGCAACATCAGCACCCTTTTTAGTCAAATCAGTCAAAGGCCTGACAACGCTAGAAAAACCAGTTATGAATCGACGATAAAAGTTAGCAAAGCCCAAAAATTTCTGAAGGCCCTTAAGAGAAGTCGGTTGCGTCCAGTCACAAATAGCCCGAACCTTCACAGGATCCATCTCAATAGAAGAGGGGGAAAAAATGTACCCCAAAAAAGAAATCTTCTGAACCCCAAAAACACACTTTGAACCTTTAACAAACAGAGAATTGGTCCGCAAAACCTGAAAAACCCTCCTAACTTGTTGAACATGAGATTCCCAGTCATCAGAAAAAATCAAGATATCGTCCAAATACACAATCATAAATTTATCCAGATATTCACAGAAAATATTGTGCATAAAAGACTGAAAGACCGAAGGGGCATTTGACAGACCAAAAGGCATCACCAAATACTCAAAATGGCCCTCGGGCGTATTAAATGCGGTTTTCCACTCATCCCCCTGCTTAATTCGCACCAAATTATACGCACCGCGAAGATCAATCTTAGAGAACCACTTCGCCCCCTCAATGCGAGCAAATAAATCTGTCAGCAATGGCAAAGGATACTGATACTTGACTGTGATCTTATTCAAGAGTCTATAATCAATACAAGGTCTCAAAGAACCATCGCTTTTAGCTACGAAAAAGAACCCCGCTCCAAGAGGAGACGAAGAAGGACGAATATGTCCCTTTTCCAAGGACTCCCTAATATACTCTCGCATGGCAGCATGTTCAGGTACAGACAGATTGAATAGACGACCCTTAGGAAATTTACTGCCAGGGATCAAATCTATGGCGCAATCGCAATCTCTGTGAGGAGGAAGAGAATTAAGAGTAGATTCCTCAAAAACCTCACGATAATCAGACAAAAACTCAGGAATTTCAGAGGGAATAGATGAAGCAATGGAGACCAAAGATGTGTCCCCATGATTTCCCTGACATCCCCAGCTTAGTACAGACATTGTTTTCCAGTCAAGGACTGGGTTATGAGTTTGCAACCATGGCAATCCCAGCACCAACACATCATGTAGATTATACAGTACAAGGAAGCGAATCACCTCTTGATGGTCTGGAGTCATACGCATAGTCACTTGTGTCCAGTATTGTGGTTTATTACTAGCCAATGGTGTAGAATCAATACCCTTTAAAGGTATAGGAACTTCCAGAGGCTCTAGATCAAACCCACAGCGCCTGGCAAAGGACCAATCCATAAGACTCAAAGCGGCGCCAGAATCCACATACGCATCCGCAACAATAGAAGATAACGAACAAATTAGAGTTACAGACAAAATAAACTTGGACTGCAAAGTGCCAATAGCAGAGGATTTATCAACTTTCTTTGTTCGTTTAGAGCATGCTGATATAACATGAGTAGAATTTCCACAATAGAAGCACAAATGATTTTTGCGCCTATAAATCTGTCGTTCGCTTCTGGACAGAAAGCTATCACATTGCATACTCTGTGGTGCCTCTTCAGAAGACACCGCCAACTGGTGCACAGGTTTGCGTTCCCGTAAACGCCGATCAATCTGAATTGCCATTGTCATGGACTCATTCAGACCAGTAGGCGCAGGAAACCCCACCATGACGTCTTTTACAGCATCAGAGAGACCTTCTCTGAAAATTGCCGCCAGAGCGCACTCATTCCACTGAGTAAGCACAGACCATTTTCGAAATTTTTGGCAATATATTTCGGCTTCATCTTGCCCCTGAGAGAGGGCTATTAGGGCTTTCTCAGCCTGAATCTCCAAATTTGGTTCCTCATAAAGCAACCCCAAAGCCAGAAAAAACGCATCCACATTGAGCAACGCAGGATCCCCTGGTGCCAATGAAAATGCCCAATTTTGGGGGTCACCCCGCAGTAAAGAAATAACAATTTTTACTTGCTGGGCAGGATCTCCAGCAGAATGAGATCTCAGCGAAAGAAACAATTTACAATTGTATTTAAAATTTAGAAAACAAGATCGATCTCCAGAAAAAAACTCCAGTATAGGAATTTTAGGTTCAGACCGAGGAGCATGTAACAAAAAATCTTGTATATTCTGAACTTTAGAGGCAAGATTATTCAAATTGGTAGCCAGACTCTGGAGATCCATATTTCAACAGATAAAGTCTGAGCCATTCAGGGGTTAAGAGGAGAGGAAAACAGGAGACTGCAATTAGAGCTGGAGTGCAACTTCAGAGGAAGGAAAAAAAAAAAAAAAAAGGTTTCACACAGTTCCTTTTCTCTCCTGCTTCAGCCTATAGATTAAACATTTGGGCTGGCCATACTGTTATGGTTTCCAATGGCAAGGAAACATCAGAAGCATAGAATAAACGGACAAGCTCTCGGGTGATGGAAACTAGAGCTGACCGCGATGCTAAACCTACACACCACACTAGAAGTAGCCAGGGGGCATTCCTGCGTTGTCTCTAGATGCCGCGCGCCAGCCGGAGAACTAACTACCCCTGGTAGAAGAAAACACAGTCCTGGCTTGCCTCCAGAGAATGTCCCCACAGGAGATAGCAGCCCCCCACATATAATAACGGTGAGAGCAGATGAAAAGACACACGTAGTATGAAAGCAGATTTAGCACAGAGAGGCCCGCTAACTGAATAGCAGAAAGATACAACAGAGGACTTCGCGGTCAGCTGCAAAACCCTTCAAAACACCATCCTGAAATTACCTTAACTCATGTGACAACTCATGCCACTGGAGTGGTAATTTCAGCCCAACAAGAGCTTCCAGCTGCAGAGATTCACATAAGTGCAAACTGGACAAAACATACAAAAATAGACTTAAGGACTAAAGTGTCCAACTTAGCTGAGCAGAAAACTGGGAGCAGGAACATGCAACAGAATACTCTGGATACATTGATGGCCAGCATTAGAATGACTGAGGAGCAAGCTTAAATAGGATACTCCCACATCCTGATAGGAACAGGTGAGCTGAGAAGGCAAAGCTTGCAGGACACCAGTACCACAAGAGACCACCGGGGGAGCCCACGAACCGAATCACAACACATACGGGTGCGTCCTAACCATAAGATCTGGGGGACGTGGAAGAACATCAGAATCGAGTTGTGAGGGAACATGAGAAACAGACACAACAGTTGTGAGGACTATCCCGTGGTGCTCAGCAGGGAAGGACTACAACACACAAGCGCTAGAGGGTAGGCACAGATTTCCACCTGCAAAGGGAACTCTGGATGTGCCATCGGACCGACCAGGCTTGCGCAGCCCAGTTAACCATATTCCGGATTGAGGATCTTGAAGCCTTCAGTAAAGAGGTAAAGAGACTGCAACCTGGTGTCCTCGCTATTTACTGCAACCTGCACCGCACCACTACAACATCACCACCATCTCGCACACCCTTTCATTGGGCGCCCCTCAGCAGGGTCACGGACCGGGTCTAGCCACCGTGACAACCCCAGAGCAGAGACTCAGAGGCCCGGTACCGGGTACCCCTCGGCCCTGCGGCAGTGGGGGCGCTGCATAAGGCTGATAGCTGAGAGAACAGGAAGGGCCTGAGGATGGCTAAGGAACACCTAAACTAAAAGGGCGTCACAGCAGCGAAGATTCACAGGCGCCTTACCTGGGTAAGCGCCAAACAGAAATACCCAGTGGGCGCCGCCATATTGGAGGTGGAGCCACCGGGTCACGACCTCCCAGAATCCCAGGCGGCGGAAGAAGCACTATGGCGCATGTGCGAACCGCCGAAGTGCATGGAGCCGGAGAAGTGGAGCAGAATGTGGCCAGGAGAGATATAGGGAGCGCGCCGGCCGGACAGGTAAGTGTGAGCGGTCGTGACAGTACCCCCTCTCTTACTCCCCCTCTTTTTAAAGCTGGAAAGAAATCTCTTTAAAATATGGGGTGCATTGATATTCTCCCGGGGTTCCCACGACATCTCAGGACCAAATCCCTTCCAGTCAATTAAAAATAAAGTCCGACCCCTAACAGTCTTTTGGGCAAGAATATCCTTAACCTCGAATATATCATCAGTAGTGGAAAATGAGGGGAAATGAGTTTGGGGTGAGTGAAAATGATTGAAGACTGCGGGTTTAAGAAGCGAGACATGAAAAGTATTGGGAATTCGCAAAGAGGCAGGCAATTTCAACCTATAGGCCACATCATTGATCCGACTAGAAATTTCGAAGGGACCAATGAAACGATGACCTAGTTTTTGAGAGGGAATCTTTAATCTAATGTAACAAGAAGAAAGCCAGACCTTATCTCCCGGTTGATGTGGAGGAGCGTCAAGACGTCTTTTGTCTGCATACTTTTTCATTCGATTACCAGCTCTTATAAGAGCCTCTTTAGTCTCTTGCCAAATTTTGGAAAACTCCAAGGATAGAGAATCCGCCGCCGGTACGCCTGAGGTGCAAGAAACGGGAAGAGGAATGCCGGGGTGTTGCCCAAAGACCACAAAGAATGGAGACTTGGAAGAGGATTCACTGGGGTGATTGTTGTAGGCGAATTCTACCCATGGAAGCAGGGAAACCCAATCATTCTGATGAGCATTGGAGAAATGTCGTAGATAGGACGTGAGAACTTGGTTAACATGCTCAGCCTGACCATTAGACTGAGGATTATAAGCGGAGGAGAAATCAAGAGTTACTTTAATTAGACCGCACAAAGCCCTCCAGTATCGAGCTGTAAACTGGACTCCTAGATCTGAAACAATATGCAGAGGGAAGCCATGAAGTTGGAAAATATGATGGACGAAGATCTTTGCCAATTCAGGAGCAGACGGTAGTCCAGATAAAGGAATGAAGTGGGCCATCTTGGAAAATCGATCCACAACTACCAAGATAACGGTGCAGTTCGAGGAGCAAGGGAGATCCGTGATAAAATCCATGGCAATATGACTCCATGGAACTGACGGCACGGGAAGTGGATGCAAGAGTCCAGAAGGTAACTGCAGAGGAACCTTGTTTCTGGCGCAAGAGGAGCATGAAGCGGTGAAATCCAAGACATCTTGGCAAAGAGTCGGCCACCAATAATGACGTGATATAAGAGAGAGACTTCTTACCTCCTGCGTGTCCGGCCAAACTTGGAGGAGTGACCCCACTGCAGAACTCTCATTCTGTCACTGCTTGCCACGAAGGTCTTCCCTGGAGTAGGAGAAACAACATTTAAAGGAGCCATGGAAATGATCCTGGCAGGATCAATAATATGTGCAGAATCCTCCACTTCATCCAAAGGCTGAAAGGATCTTGAGAGAGCGTCGGCTCTGATGTTTTTATCACCAGGATGAAAGTGGAGCTCAAAGTCAAAATGTCCAAAAAACAGGGACCATCTGGCTTGCCGAAGATTTAGCCTTTGGGCAGACTGAATGTAAGCCAGATTTTTATGATCCATGAAAATGATGAAGGGATGAACAGCCCCTTCGAGAAGATAACGCCACTCCTCTAAAGCCACTTTAATGGCCAACAGTTCTTTGTCACCAATGGAATAATTACATTCAGAGGAGGAGAAGGATTTAGAGAAGAAGCCACAGGTGACAATGCGTCCGGAATAGGACCTTTGAAGAAGAACTGCTCCAACTCCTACGGAAGATGCATCCACCTCAAGAACAAAGGGTTTGTTGGCATCCGGACGGTGCAACTCTGGGGCAGCAGCAAATCTTTGTTTCAAAGTTTGAAAAGCGTCCTCTGCCTCCTGAGGCCAGTTGTTGGAATCGACTCCCTTGTGGGTGAGAGCAGAGATGGGCCTGGTTAAGGAGGAGAAATGAGGAATAAATTGTCTGTAATAATTGACAAAGCCAAGAAAACGTTGAATGGCCTTTACCCCAATGGGCTGTGGCCAATCGAGAACAGCAGACACCTTAGCTGGATCCATCTTCAGACCAGAATCAGAGACAATAAATCCAAGAAAGGGTACACTAGACTGCTCGAAGACACACTTCTCGATCTTGGCGAAAAGATGATTCTCCCTGAGACGTTGTAAGACTAGAAGAACGTCACGCCGATGAGTGGAGAGATCTGGGGAGAAGACGAGAATGTTGTCCAGATAGACTTCGACACTATAATTAGAGACAATCTCTGAAGACATCGTTGACGAACTCTTGAAATACAGCAGGAGCATTACAGAGACTAAAAGGCATGACTAAGTATTCGTAGTGACCATCACGGGTGTTGAAGGCGGTCTTCCACTCATCCCCTGCACGGATACAAACCAGATTGTAGGCTCCTTGAAGGTCAAGCTTAGTAAATATTTGTGCTCCTCTAAAACTATCAAAGAGCTCGGAGATTAGCGGTAATGGATATTTATTTTTCACCATAATGTTATTCAAACCTCTGTAATCTATACAAGGATGAAGAGAGCCATCCTTCTTTTTGACGAAAAAGAAGCCAGCACTGCCAGGAGAAGAGGATTTCCGAATGAAGCCTCTTGCGAGATTCTCTTGAACATACTCAGACATGGCTTGAGTCTCTGCTGGCGAAAGGGGCTTGATTCTTCCTCTCGGAGGCATAGTTCCAGGAATAAGTTCTATTGGGCAGTCGTAGGAGCGATGCGGAGGAAGATTCTCTGCTTTTTTTTAATTAAAGGGAACCTGTCACCCCCAAAATCGATGGTGAGGTAAGCTCACCGGCATCAGGGGCTTATCTACAGCATTCTGTAATGCTTTAGATAAGCCGCCGATGTTACCTGAAAGAGGAGAAAAAGACGTTAGATTATACTCACCCAGGGGCGGTCCCGCTTCGATGGGAGTCTCAGGTCCAATACAGCACCTCCCATCTTCATTCCATGACGTCCTCTTCTGGTCTTCATGCTGCGGCTCCGGTGCAGGCGTACTTTGTCTGCCCTGTTGAGGGCAGAGCAAAGTACTGCAGTGCGCAGGCGCCGGAAAGGTCAGAGAGGCCCGGCGCATGCGCACTGCAGTACTTTGCTCTGCCCTCAACAGGGCAGACAAAGTACGCCTGCACCGGAGCCGCAGCGTGAAGACCAAAAGAGGACGTCATGGAATGAAGATAGGAGGCACCGGAGCGGACCTGAGACACCTATTTGACCAGACCGCAGCGGGACCGCCCCTGGGTGAGTATACTGTCTTTTTTTCCTCTTTCAGGTAACATCAGGGGCTTATCTGCAGCATTACAGAATGCTGTAGATAAGCCCCTGATGCCGGTGAGCTTACCTCACCATCAATTTTGGGGGTGACAGGTTCCCTTTAAAGACATCAGAAAAGGAACTGTAAACAGAAGGCAAACCAGAAGGAATGAGGGAAGGGCGAGAAACACCAACAGGACGCATCGGCAGCAGACACCAAGCCCAACAGGAATCTCCCCCAACGAAGAATATTGCCATTATGCCAATCCAAAGCAGGTTCGTGGGTCCGCAGCGATGGTAGGCCGAGGAGTACTGGATGCAAAATATTGGCCAAAACATAGAACGCAATTTTCTCTTTATGCAAAACCCCTACCTGGAGTTCAACTATCTGTGTGATTTGGGTTACAGTCTCCTGCAGAGGTTTGCTATCCACAGAGGCGAGAAAGAGGGGATTCTCTAAGGTCCTAACAGGAGCAGAGAATTTAACTACCTCTTCTAGCCGAATAAAATTCCCCGCAGCACCCGAGTCAGTATAGGCTAGCAAGGAAAAACATTTACCAGAAACGTGCAGTAAGACTGAAAGAGTGAGGGGTTGAGAGGTATCACATGCACCTAGGGAGGCCTCTATTACCTGGCCTAGGCGGAGGAGTTTTCCGGACGATCCGGGCAAGCACGAAGAAGATGGGAGGCACTGCCGCAGTAAAAACAAAGACCTTGGGTGCGTCTCTCCTGGCGACGTTGCTCAGACATTTTGAGCCGATCTACTTGCATCGGTTCCGACGCCGGTACGGAGGTGGACACCCTGGAACGAGGACTAGGTGGTCTACGAGAAGGCTGGGAAGGCCAAGGATTCCTCCTCTCACGGGCTCGCTCCTGAAATCGAAGGTCAATTTGGGTAGCCAAAGAGATAAGATCCTCTAGGTTGGTTGGTGTATCGCGATCCGCTAACTCATCTTTAATACGCCCGGATAAGCCTTGCCAGAATGCTCCCACCAAAGCTTCATTATTCCAACCTAAAACGGAGGCTAGAGTGCGGAATTAAATGGCGTACTGACCCACAGTTAAAGACCCCTGCTGTAAATTAAATAGGGACTCAGTAGTAGAGGCCAGGCGACCAGGTTCATCAAATACTTGACGGAAGGTCTCAAAGAAGTTAGCTAACTGCGAAACTACAGGGTCATCATGCTCCCAAAGTGGATTCACCCACGTCAGCGCATCCCCCTCCAGATGAGAAATTATCAAAGCTATCTTGGCCCGATCAGTAGGGTATTGTAAAGGCAGAAGCTCAAAATGGAGGCGGCACTGATTTAAGAATCCCCGACATAATTTGGGATCACCGTTATAGCGTGGTGGTTTAGCCAGATGGGGAAGAGGGTGAGGAGCCGAGGGAGGAGCGGGAACAGACGCAGCAGACTGCAAGGAGAGAAGTCGAGTATCTACGGAAGCCTTGTAACTTAAAATATGAGCCTGAATGTCTCGCTGTTGCGCCAGCTCTTGTTGTAAGCTGGCCAACTGAGAAGCATTACTGGGGTCAGAGGTCTAAAGAGCAGACAGTCGAGACTCCATGGACTTTATAAAAGACATCATACGGGACTGGTTTTCTCGTAAAACGACTAACTCTTTCTAAGCGGCTGAGGCTCCAGCGGGATCCATGGCCTGTGAATACTATCACGCTACAGAGAGAAGGAATAACCCGGGAGTGGACCCTCTGGGTCACGGCCCCAGAGCCCCCAAGGGCGAGCAAACCTGGTGGATGCGCCCCCTATACAGGGAGCATTAGGAGCAGGCCCTAGGAGGATGGAACCTAAACTGCTAGAGCCAAAGGGACGACTGGGTCAAGACGAAGTAGCAGAACGAAAGGGAATATGCAGGAACCAACGATAGCTGAGGCGGAGAACTGAAAATGAAACAGAAACAGTAAATGACGGTAACACTGAGGAAAACAGACACAGGATAGGACCATAGGACATGGACAGGACGAGATAGGGAAAGGATGGAAAGAGAGAACACAAAGGAGTGGTGACAAACTAACAGAGAAGGACAAGGGCATGTAAGGCTGATAGCTGAGAGAACAGGAAGGGCCTGAGGATGGCTAAGGGACACCTAAACTAAAAGGCGTCACAGCAGATTCACAGGCACCTTACCTGGGTAAGCGCCGAACAGAAATACCCGGTGGGCGCCGCCATATTGGAGGCGGAGCCACCGGGTCACGACCTCCCAGAATCCCAGGCGGCGGAAGAAGCACTACGGCGCATGCGCGAACCGTCGAAGTGCCTGGAGCCGGAGAAGTCGGGCAGAATGCGGCCAGGAGAGACGTCGGGAGAGTGCTGGCCGGACAGGTAAGTATGAGCGGTCGTGACAATAACCAATCCAATTTTTACAATTCTGACCACTGTCACTTTTTGAGGTAATAACTCTGGAAAGCTTCAACAGATCCCCGTGATTCTGAGATTGCTTTATTGTGACATATATTGTACTTAATAATAGTGGTAACATTTATTCAGTATGATGTTTATTTCTGAAAAAATGGAAATTTGAGAAAATTTTGAAAATTTCGCTACTTTGAATTTTTATGCCCTTAAATCACAGAAATACTGTATGTCACACAAAATAGTTAATAAATAACACTTCCCACATGTCTACTTTACATCAGCACAATTTTGGGACCCACATTTTTTTTCCTTAGGAAGTTATAAGGGTTAAAAGTTGAACAGTGATTTTTCATTTTTCCAACAAAATTTACACCACCATTTTTTTAGGAATCACGTCACATTTAAAGTTACATTGAGAATTTATATGTTAAAAAATACCCAAACTTGACACCATTCTAAAAACTGCACCCCTCAAGGTGCTCAAAACCACATTAAAAAAAGTTTATTAACCCTTCAGGCGCTTCACAGGAATTTTTGGAATGTGGGAAAAAAATAAAAATGTCACAAAAAATTTACTTCAGTTCCAATTTTTTTCATTTCTCCAAGGATAACAGGAAACAATGGACCCCAAAAACTTGTGGGATTTCTCCTGAGTACGCCTATACCCAATATCAGGGAGAAAACTACTTTCTGGGTGCATGGCAAGCTCGGAAAGGGAAGGAGCGTCATTTGACTTGTTGAATGTAAAATTTCCTGGAATCATTAGCAGATGTCATGTCCCATTTGGAGAGTCTCTGATGCCCCTAAACAGTGGAAACCCCTCACAAGTGACCCCATTTTGGAAACTAGACCCCCAAAGGAATGTATTTAGAAGTGTGGTGAGCACCTTGAACCCCCAGGTGCTTCACAGATATTTATAACGTTGAGTTGTGAAAATAGAAAAATCATATTTTCCCCACAAAAATGTTATTTTAGCCCCAAATTTTGCATTTCCATAAGGGTAACAGGAGAAATTGCACCATACAATTTGTTGTGCAATTTCTCCTGACTACGTTAATACCCCATATGTGGGGGAATACTACTTTTGAGGTACAGTGCAAAGCTCAGAAGGGAAGAGGCGGCATATTGAAGTTCAGATTTTGCTGGAATGGTTTGAGGGTGGCATGTCACATTGGCAGAGCCCCTGAGGTGCCAGAACAACAGAAACCCCCTATATGTGAACTCATTTTACAAACTACACTCCTCAATGAATTCATCTAGGGGTGCAGTGATCATATTGACACCACATGTGCATTCACAGAATTTTATACCATTGAGCGGTGAAGAAAGAATAAATTACATTTTTACCACCAAAATGTTGTTTTAGCCCCCAGTTTTTAATTTTTCAATGGGCATTTTTTTTTTTTAACAACAAACAGGTCAATTTTTTCCTGAGTATTTCATTACCCTACATGTAATTGGGAAATATTTTTCAGGCACAGTGCAAAGCTCAGAAGGGAAGGAGCGCCAGATTTTACTGTTATGGTTTGCAGCTGCCATGACCCACTGGGAGAGCCCATTAGGTGCCAGAACAGCAGAACCCCCCATAAGTGACCTCATTTTTCAAATTACATGTCTTAATGAATTCATCTAGGGGTGCAGTGATCATATTGACACCACGGGTGTGCCATAGAATTTTATACCATTGGGCAGTGAAGAAAATATAACTACATTTTTACCACCAAAATTTAGTTTTACCCCCAGATTTTACATTTTCACACAAGAAGTGGGTAAAAATGGCACCAAAATTTGTCCACAATTTCTATTGAACATGGCAATATCCCATATGTCACTGTACAGTACTACTTAGCCATACGGAGAGACTCGGGAGACACGGAGCGCTATTTGCCTCCTGTAGTGCAGATTTTCCTAGAAGAGTTTGCAGACTCCATATACAGAGCCCCTAATTGCTAGAAGAGCAGAATCCCCCTTCAAGTGACCCCATTTTGGAAATTATACCCCTTTGGGAATTTATCTACAGGTGTAGTGCCGATTTTGATTCCATGGGTATTTTCCAGAAACAAGCAGCCGTTGAAGAGACCAGCACGCTGCAGTCACCAGTACGTTATGCCCAGCTCATGCTTCTGGAGACATTCACCCGTAACTTAGGAGGACTGTCATCGCTTCAGAAATGTCAAACATGTAAATGCTATATGTGGTTTAGGTACATCGTGGGACTCAGAAGTGAGGGGCATTTGGATTTGGGAGCACAGAATTTTCTGAATTTCTTTTGGACGGTTATGGAGCCAGTTTGCTTTTCCAGAGCCTTTGTACTACCAGTAATGTGGAAGCCCCCTATATTTCTGTTAACTGATGACAGACCTGAGTGGGGACTTGCTTTTTTTGTGGATTGAGTTGAAGCTTTTATTGGGAAAATTTTACATACTGTTTACGATCACATTTATCTGGCGCTCTACGCCGACCACTTACTTTGGAGTTTCCATCTAAATATCTGAGTGACGTGATTCAGATGAAACCCCCAAGAGATCCATTCACTATAATGAGGCAGCAAAGTTAATCTGGAAGCCATCTGGCTTCTGTTTAGTGGTGTCCTTCTTTTCAAAACTGTGGCCAATGGCACTTTTATGCTATCCTAACAAGACAGACACTGCCAAATCATAGGTCAGACGGCGTCCACAGTGCCTCCATTTGCCTCATTATAGGGACTCTTCCATCAAGGGTTCCATCTGAATCACTTATTTTAGAGATTTACATGGAAAACCCAGTGTAAGCGCTCACCGCAGAGCGCAAGATTAAAGGGGAACCGAGCCTTACTGCGATCATTGGTAGGCAGAATGAAAAAATCAACAGCAGGTGATGAATTGTTTTTAATTTTTTATGTCATTCCTTGTGTGGTATAAGTGACTAGGCGACTTTATTCTTCGGGTCGATGTTGGTGTGATTACAGCGATACCACATTTATATCGAGTTTTTATGTTTGGCTGCTGTCACACTCTAATAGATGTGTTGTATTGCAAAAGCTGTTTTTTGCATCACCATATTTTGAGAGCTATAATTTTTGCATATTTTGACCCGCAGAGTTATGTGAGGGCTTGTTTTTGTGGGCCTAGTTGATGTTTTCATTGGTACCATTTTTAGACACATGATATTTTTTGAACGCTTTCTATTCCGATTTTTGGGAGGCAGAAAGAACAAAAACCTCAATTCAGGATTTTTTTTTCCTTGGGGGGTTATGTCATTCCGCATGTGGTAAAATTAATAAGGCAGGTTCATTCTTCGGGTCAGTACGATTACTGCGATGCCTTATTTGTATTTTTTTATGTTTTGGCACTTTTACACAAGAAAAACTATTTTATAGAAAAAATAATTATTTTTGCATCGCTTTATCCTGAGAGCTATAACTTTTATTTTTTTGCTGCTGGAGCTGTGTGGCAGCTTGTTTTTTTGTGGGACAAGATGACGCTCTCAGCAGTACCATGTTGATTTCTGTCCGTTTTTTTATTGCACTGTATTCCCCTTTTTGTTCAGCGGTATGATGATAAAGCATTGTTCTTTGTTTGTTTTTTTATGGTGTTCACTAAAGGGGTTAACTAGTGGGGCAATTTTATAGGTCATAGAGAGAGGGAAATGGGAAAGGAGAGTCAGCTCACCCAAGTTGCAGCATGGATCCTGCTGGTTGTTTTGCATGGACAAGCCTGGAACCGGCTGAGGCAAAGCAGAGGAACGAAAATCCAGCAAGGCAGCAATGTTATGATAAAATCCAAATTTATTGTAGAAAAATGAACTAACTGTGCATGCAATTCCAATGTGACTGAGACCTACGCATTTCAGCTCCTTGGAGCCTTACTCATGGTTATGGATGCCTGTGCGAACATGGCTTTGAAAAGAACATGAAACAGGAACAAGCATGTGTACTTTTATTGTTTATATTTTTTTTCATACAAATATTTATTTATGGGTACAATATCTTTAGATTTTTTTATCATAATTTTTTTTTTAATTTTAAAATTATTGTACATTTTTTAAACTTTTTTAAAAAACTTTTTACTTTGTTCTACTATGGGACCATTATTTTTTGCAGGCTGATCGCTTGTATAGCATGGGGATGCAGCAGCATCCCTATGCTACGCAAACTGTCAGCTCTGCACTGAGAGATAAAGTTGATGATCATGCACTGCACATGATCAAGCAACTTTCGTAGCTCTGGTGACCCGGATGTCGTCATGATGATATCAGGCCACCATGGCAACGATCGGGACCCCGCATGAAGATGCGAGTGTCCGATCCAGGGCTGTCATCCCTTTGCTGGCTTCCAAAATGCTGCGATCGAGTTAGATCGTAGCATTTATGGGGTTAAAGTGCCGGGAGTGGTGCGGGACCATTCCTGGCACTTAGTGCCAGGTGTTATCTGTCAGAATCAGCTGACATTTAGCGCGTTTGCACAGACTGTTTACATGCATGATCGCGTGGACATAATAATCTGTCCGGCGCAAATAAGTACCAGGGCGCAGGAACGTATTATTATGGACCATGTCGGAAAGGGGTTAAAAATAAAAATTTTGCTCCAACTTCCTGTTTAAGAAAACAAGTGTACATTAGCCACAATGAAGTGGCCCTATCATTTGTATTGAAGCATCTAAATAGCCTGTGCAATGGGAAATGTGAAGGGAGGGGGAGCAGTGTCTGTGAAATTGCCTATTGTGATTGATGGATCCTTTGTTATCAGCTTTATATAGAGTTGTTACTTGTCATTGTTTTCCTGCCTCTGATGATAAGGAAACTGCTGTAAACTCTTACCGAAAGGACAGGATGTAAAAAAAAACTAGTGACCAGTGTGAAAATTGCAAGATTACTTTTTTAAATAAAGATTTTGCTGTAAAAAAAAGCAATTATTAAAAAAATACATTTAACACAAAACCCTTATTTAAACAGGTCATTTTTGATGATATGTATTGCAATACCTAAAAACCTACACTAAAAGCTTACAGTGCCTTATGATAAAAATGTTGCAGTCAATATTATCAAAATTTTAGATTTATTTTTTTCAAACACATTATTATCTTACCTTTAAAACTTTTGATGGCACTTCTGGGAAAAGTTCTTTAAGTTGGTCATTGGTTGCAGAAAGTAACCACTGTAATGAGGATCCTCTGTGTACAAGTAGCTGAGCCACCATAGGATTAATGCATGGGAATGAAACCAAAACTTTCTCTGCCTAGAAAATATTGGTGATATTGCATTTAGTTTTTGTGCTCCATCAATAATAAAAGAAAAATTATTGACATTGGGCTAGCTTATAATTTAAAGAAAACCTGTCGGCACGATTTTGTAATGCTAAGTAAAGACATGGCTGTAATGGCGCTATAATGCTGATTACGTTGATACCTTTGATGAAGAAATCCATTTTGCGATTCTTCTTTAATCAGCATTTTAAATTGTTTTGCTAATTTTCTGCTAGATTTCGGTGCACAGGGGTCGGACTGTACACAGGGTTTTCTTCCTGTCTGTGATTTCCCTGGTCCCTCTGCCTGCCCCCATCTGTGAATGACCTGCCTTGCTCTGTTTGACATAATCAGTGACCTATCATTCACAGACCAGAGGCAGGTGGAGGGGTTAGGAAATCAGAGACCAGGAGGAGAACCCTAATTAGCAGAAAACTTCAAATGCTTATTACAGAAGAACAACAAAGTGGATTTCTTTATCAAAAGTATTAATGTAATCAATATTACAGCGTCATTGTCACGGGGCTTCCGCGACAGAGAGGTTCCAGAGAACCGCAGCGCTCTGGGCCTCGTTCACACACAGTGTACAGAAGCTCTTCACCTGTATTCTGACCTGGCTGCTTTGTGCCAGCAGTGCAGGAGTTAACCTTATTGCTGTGTTGCTGAGAGCTGGGTCTCTCAGCTGAAGTGGATCTTGTAATCTGATCCTCTATATAGACCCAGTCCTGACTTCAGCTATTGTCAGTGATCAGTTCTACTGCCTGGCTTGGAGGTTGAAGGAGCGTAGTGTTGGAGTTGGAGTTGGAGGTTTATTTACAGAGATTGGTGTCTGCTGTTTTGGTTGCATGTAAAACCTGTTTTCCTTCCTAGTTTATTCCTTCTCTTCCCTTCTCTGTGTTTCCTCTGTGGTTGTGTGAGCATTTGGTGAGTTTGAGACTTTTAGTTACCTTGTCTGTTTACCCTGTTGTTTGTTGTATAGTTACACTGGTGCAGTCCACCTCCTTTGGGGGGAGAGGGGGCCCCTGATAGGGCCAACTCAGAAGACAGGGATACGCTGGCGGCTCAGGCCTCCTAACCATCATCAGGTACCCCTGAGATAAGGGAAAGCCAGGGCCCCTTTATTGTGGCAGGGTCAGGTGCGGGTCCCAGTACGCCGTCCTGCCCCTTTATAGCTGTTTACGGTGTGACAGTCATTACAGCTATGTCATACAAAATTGTGCTGAGTGGTTCACTTTAAATCTGTTACTGTAAAATACTTTATTCTTGTAAGTCAACCACCCCAGTTTCATTTTTTATAAATCAGTGCTGAAGTATGTCTAGCCTTATGATAACAATCGGGATGGCTGGCAAATTTTGTCCTGGGGTCAAGCCCAGAGCAGTGGTCCTCGAGTTGCGGCAGCCCATCTTGAGCTTGCTTATGGTAAGGATAGCCTCAATGTCCAAGAAAATAAAAAAATAATTAAAAGCATGTAGATTCAAAGTAACAATGACCTAAAGTGATACATACTGCTTAGTTTAAGATGTATTGCTTACCCATAATAAGGGAGGATAGATGATCCCACCATGCTGCCCCAACGCACGTTTCATGTAATGCTTTCTTAAGGAGAAGTGTGCAAATAGATACGGTAACAGACAAACCTACTGCCCAGATGAGGAAACAGAACTGAGCTTGCAACATAGATACAGCACCAGAACACAGAACCAAAACCAAGCTTACCGTACTTCTGAGATATTGTAACAGGACACAATGTCAGAATAAAAACTCTGAATTGGAAACTGCATGTTATTCTCATAGTTTTTCAGAATTACTCAAACAGCAAGTTGTGTTGACTCCCTGCACTTGTCAAATTACCATTCTATATGCAGTTTGCCTACTTAAAAATCATATGCCAGCCTCTTTATCGTCTGCGTTTTTCCACTGAAACAATTGCAGCGCCCCAGAGTCCTGGTCGTTGCAGTACTGTGGCTCCGCCACTATGGGGAGCTATGGTGCGTCTGATGGCACTGAAGGAGTTCATCTGATCAGGTATCACAGACACCAATACATTTCACAGTCGGGCCTCCGGGGGGAGCTAAGGGTTCTATTCATTAGGCCACTCCCCACCATAGTGGGTAAACTGGGGGTCAGGCAGGAAGTTAGATGAGAAAGCTGACTGGGTTGGAACCAGGCAACACCTTGTGGCAGAGGGTGTTGCGGGGGGAAGATACAGTAGGGTCTCTGTCAGGGGTGGGATCCTGACAGAGGCTTGGCAACTTGAGCGAACGTAACGGGACCGTGCCTGGTCAGGATAGCGGCGGTGCCCAAGGAAGGATCAGAAGCGAGATAGATTGTGCTGAGTGAGAAACGAGATCAAAGCAATAAGGAGAATACCAGTAGGAGTCGTGCTGTAAGACCGAGGCAACATCCTACTGAGGCGCACAACCGGTGGCCGGAACGCCGAGAGAGTATTACAACATCTAGCTTCAAGCAATACTCTAAACAGCGGCAGGACAGTCAGTCTAAGGCGGGCTGTCTCACTTAAATCACCTATGCAGTCTTGGGGGGCAACTTGTGGAGAGGGACGACTCTAGGGTCCCGGAAGAGCTCCGAGCCTACCCGTCAAACGGGTGCCGTCCCAACCAGAACATCAGGGAGGGACGGAGGATTAGCACAACATCATCTAATCGAGTTGTGAGGGAACTTAAGAAACAGACACAACAGTTGTGGGGACTTTCTGTAAGCACAGCAGGGAAGGACCGCAACACATAGCGCTAGAGGGAAGGCACAGATTTCCACCTGTGAAGAGAACTCTGGAGGTGCCATTGGACCGACCGAACTTGCGCAGCCTGGTGAACCGTATTCTGGACTGAGGACCCAGAGATCTTCAGTAAAGAGGTAAAGAGACTGCAACCTGGTGTCCTCGTTATTTACTGCACTGCACCACTAATATTCATCTATCCACATCATTCACTGTGCGCCCCTCGGCAGGGTCACGGACCGGGGCCTAGCCACCGTGACAACCCCAGAGCAGAGACTCAGAGGCCCGGTACCGGGTACCCCTCGGCCCTGCGGCGGTGGGGGCGCTACAAATTTTGGCGTCACGAACAGGATCTACTTAAGCCTGAAGAATCAGGTCATGTGTGCCTTGGAACTGTGATTTACTGTGCTTGGACTGTATTATGCTGCAAAGACTGTGCTGTGACATTCCCCGCCAAAACCGCCGCCATTACGGTACTATGTGGCGCGCAGGAAGGATGGGGCGTGTCATCGTGGGCGTAGCCTGGAAGAGTGGCGCGAAGATGGAGCCCGCCCCTCACAGGTACTACTATGTCCAGAAGATATGCCCATCAAGGAGGAGGGCCCGCCTCCTAGTGTGGGACGGTGGAGGAGAGAGGGGCCGCCCTCCGGAAGGGGAAGAGCGAAAACCTCTGAACGCCACAAGGCAGAATCCGATTGGCAGCATGGAGCGCGGAAGTCACCCCGGAGAGGGAGAGAAGATCCGTACCAGGCCCCGCCAATGGGAGCCGAAGGAGCTCTTACCAGGCTGCGCGAATCAGGAGATCCTCGGGGCGGAGGTAGAGGAGCTGTGCCGACAGTTCCGGAGCCTGTGCCAGCGAGCAACCACCCCCGGCGAGGAGCCGCACCAGCATCAGGCACCGATCCCGCAGCCGACAACAGAGGAGATCGGCACCGGAGATGCTCCAGAAGCAGGTAACGGCGCCGACCCTGGCGTGGCGACTGAAGAGCCCCTGCTGGTGGATATAGACTCACCCCCACCACGACCACCCGGGCGGGTGTGTAGTCGCATCGAATGCGAGAGGCCCTGGGAAATTCTGCAGACAGCCGATAGCCCCCTACGACCCATCAAGCAGCCCACGCAGCTTCAGGGAGAATGGGTAACCTTCAAATGGACCCGCGCGGCCGCTACCAATCTGATGGGGTTTCCAGGGGATGTCCAGGAGGAAGGGGAGAGTATTGAGGTCATCCGCCAAAGGGAATACCGCCAGCGACTGCGCCAGCAGGAAGAGGAGTGGGCCCGCAAGAAGGAGCTCTGGCGTCAGGCCGAGCGAGAGAAGGACCTTCAAACTAAAGCCCAGGTCAGGCAGGCTGCTGAGGAGAACTGGGGCCCGCAGCGCTGCGGTGTGATCAGCACCTTTCGACTGCAGGGAGGTTGGGGCTTCATTAAAGAGTCCGGCCTTGCCTTGGAGGTGTTTGTAAACCGGCGGGACGTAGAGGCGCACCTCATGGAGGGACACCCAGGCCGGGATCTCTACCCAGGGGACCGGGTTCGGTATACCCGCCATTGGGGAGACAAGGGGTGGTATGCCTTGCATGTGCGTAAATACAAGCCGGAAGTGACACCACCATCCTCAGATGATTCACCGGGACCCGCGGCCATTGCATCCATCTCCCTGTGTGCCAAGTGTCTGCGGGCCATCACTCCGAGGAGAACCGTGAGTACCCAGACCCCTATCCAGGGTGCTGATGCCCTTTACGTGGTGGCAGGAGGAGGGCGGTACTCACGGAAGCCGTCCCCAGACTTGGAAGGATAAACCTCGATACCATGAGTATGTATATAGTTACTGTTTTACTGTTTTGCTGCTAAACCCGTTCAGGGTAACTTTTAAAGGGATCCCTTTGTTGACCCGGGATCCCTATTGCTTTTTGGTTGTTTTTCCACTTTTTGTTTCCTGTTGAAAAGAACTGCCGCAATCATGAACAGTGCATGATACAAACTTTTTGTACATAGTTTGCACCTTATTAAAGGTGCTCCCTACTGGTTTTACTTCAAAAAGGACTCTTTGTGAAGATACCACACTGGAACCTTTGCTGAGTACGGACTGGTAGCTTGAGAAGATATGCTACCTCATAGAGACTTGGTCCCCTCTTAAAGGGGATGTTCATGTGTTGCACTTAGAGAATAGTATTGCTTTAAGACTGAGAGATAGCAATAATGTTTTGATAAAGAGAAAGTGATGATAATGTTTACATGAGTAAGTTATATGTATTCAACTAGTTAATTGTGAAGAAATGCTGATGATGTTTTCTGAAAAGAAAAAGTGAAAGATAATAGAAGGATGCAGTGGGCCCGTAGGGGTAGGCGTGGTGTCCAGCATGCATGTTAGCGAGAAAGATAATGAGAAGGTTTGATGTTAACCCCTTCCCGACATTTGACGTACTATCCCGTCGAGGTGGGGTGGGCCCCCATGACCGCCGACGGGATAGTACGTCATACGCGATCGGCCGCGCTCACGGGGGGAGCGCGGCCGATCGCGGCCGGGTGTCGGCTGCATATCGCAGCTGACATCCGGCACTATGTGCCAGGAGCGGTCACGGACCGCCCCCGGCACATTAACCCCCGGCACACCGCGATCAAACATGATCGCGGTGTACCGGCGGTACAGGGAAGCATCGCGCAGGGAGGGGGCTCCCTGCGGGCTTCCCTGAGACGATCGGTACAAGGTGATGTACTCACCTCGTACCGAACGTCTTCTCCCTGCAGGCCCCGGATCCAAAATGGCCGAGGGGCTGTATCCGGGTCCTGCAGGGAGCACTTCCGGGTCGGAGCAGGCTGCAGATGAAAGCTGCAGCCTGCTCCGATGAAAGGATGATCGCGGATCTCATAGAGTGCTGTGCACACTATCAGATCTGCGATCTGTGATGTCCCCCCCTGGGACAAAGTAAAAAAAAAAATTTCCACATGTGTAAAAAAAAAAAAAAAAAAATTCCTAAATAAATAATAATAAAAAAAAAAAATATTATTCCCATAAATACATTTCTTTATCTAAAAAAAACAAACAAAAACAATAAAAGTACACATATTTAGTATCGCCGCGTCCGTAACGACCCAACCTATAAAACTGGCCCACTAGTTAACCCCTTCAGTAAACACCGTAAGAAAAAAAAAAAAAAAACGAGGCAAAAAACAACGCTTTATTACCATACCGCCGAACAAAAAGTGGAATAACACGCGATCAAAAAGACGGATATAAATAACCATGTTACCGCTGAAAACGTCATCTTGTCCCGCAAAAAACGAGCCGCCATACAGCATCATCAGCAAAAAAATAAAAAAGTTATAGTCCTCAGAATAAAGCGATGCCAAAATAATTATTTTTTCTATAAAATAGTTTTTATCGTATAAAAGCGTCAAAACATAAAAAAATGATATAAATGAGATATCGCTGTAATCGTACTGACCCGACGAATAAAACTGCTTTATCAATTTTACCAAACGCAGAACGGTATAAACGCCTCTCCCAAAAGAATTCATGAATAGCTGGTTTTTGGTTATTCTGCCTCACAAAAATCGGAATAAAAAGTGATAAAAAATGGTCACGTGTCCGAAAATGTTACCAATAAAAACGTCAACTCGTCCCGCAAAAAAAAAAAAACCTCACATGACTCTGTGGACCAAAATGTGGAAAAATTATAGGTCTCAAAATGTGGAGACGCAAAAACTTTTTTGCTATAAAAAGCGTCTTTTAGTCTGGTTTCACACTTGCGTTTTTATCTGCATGCGTTTTTTAAAAAAACCACGTGTGAAAAAATGCATGTAAACGCGGTAAAACGCATGCGTTTTTATAGAAAAACACAAGAAAAAAACAAAAAACCCTAACCCTACCCCTAACCCTACCCTGAAATACGTGGCACTGAAATACGTGGCACTGAAATATACGTTTATATACGTATATACGTATATAAGTGCCACGATATTTCAGTGGCCACGTATTTCAGTGGCCACGTATTTAAGTGCCACGTATTTAAGTGCCACGTATTTAAGTGCCACGTATTTAAGTGCCACGTATTTCAGTGCCACTTATTTACGTGCCACGTATTTACGTGCCACGTATTTTTCAGTGCCTGAAATACGTGGCACTGAAATATCGTGGCACTGAAATATCGTGGCACTGAAGTATTTACGTGCCACGTATTTTTCAGTGCCTGAAATACGTGGCACTGAAATACGTGGCACTGAAATATCGTGGCACTGAAATATCGTGGCACTGAAATATCGTGGCACTGAAATACGTGGCACTGAAATACGTGGCACTTAAATACGTGGCACTTAAATACGTGGCTCTTAAATACGTGGCACTTATGACTGTCAGAAAATGTTCAGTAAACGGTTAGGGGTGAGGTTAGGGGTAGGGTTTCAGGTAGAATTGGGGAGTTTCCACTGTCCAGGCACATCAGGGGCTCTCCAAACGCGACATGGCGTCCAATCTCAATTCCAGCCAATTCTGCGTTGAAAAAGTAAAACAGTGCTCCTTCCCTTCCGAGCTCTCCCGTGCGTCCAAAAAGGGGTTTACCCCAACATATGGGGTATCAGCGTACTAGGGACAAATTGAACAACAACTTCTGGGGTCCAAGTTCTCTTGTTATCCTTGGGAAAATAAAAATTTGGGGGGCTAAAAATCATTTTTGTGGGAAAAAAAATATGTTTTATTTTCACGGCTCTGCGTTGTAAACTGTAGTGAAACACTTGGGGGTTCAAAGTTCTCACAACACATCTAGATAAGTTCCTTGGGAGGTCTAGTTTCCAATATGGGGTCACTTGTGGGGGGTTTGTACTATTTGGGTACATCAGGGGCTCTGCAAATGCAACGTGACGCCTGCAGACCAATCCATTTAAGTCTGCATTCCAAATGGCGCTCCTTCCCTTCTGAGCTCTGTCATGCGCCCAAACAGTGGTCCCCCCCCACAAATGGGGTATCAGCGTACTCCAGACAAATTGGACAACAACTTTTGAGGTCCAATTTATCCTGATACCCTTGTAAAAATACAAAACTGGGGGCTAAAAAATCATTTTTGTGAAAAAAAAAATAATTTTTATTTTCACGGCTCTGCGTTATAAACTGTAGTGAAACACTTGGGGGTTCAAAGCTCTCAAAACACATCTAGATAAGTTCCTTAGGGGGTCTACTTTCCAAAATGGTGTCACTTGTGGGGGGGTTTAATGTTTAGGCACATCAGGGGCTCTGCAAATGCAACGTGACGCCTGCAGACCAATCCATTTAAGTCTGCATTCCAAATGGCGCTCCTTCCCTTCCGAGCTCTGTCATGCGCCCAAACAGTGGTTCCCCCCCACATAGGGGGTATCAGCGTACTCAGGACAAATTGGACAACAACTTTTAGGGTCCAATTTATCCTGATACCCTTGTGAAAATACAAAACTGGGGGCTAAATTTCATTTTTGTGAAAAAAAAAATAAAATTATTTTCACGGCTCTGCGTTATAAACTGTAGTGAAACACTTGGTGGTTCAAAGTTCTCACAACACATCTAGATAAGTTCCTTGGGGGGTCTAGTTTCCAATATGGGGTCACTTGTGGGGGGTTTGTACTGTTTGGGTACATCAGGGTCTCTGCAAATGCAACGTGACGCCTGCAGACCAATCCATTTAAGTCTGCATTCCAAATGGCGCTCCTTCCCTTCCGAGCTCTGTCATGCGCCCAAACAGTGGTCCCCCCCCCACAAATGGGGTATCAGCGTACTCCAGACAAATTGGACAACAACTTTTGAGGTCCAATTTATCCTGATACCCTTGTAAAAATACAAAACTGGAGGCTAAAAAATCATTTTTGTGAAAAAAAAAATAATTTTTATTTTCACGGCTCTGCGTTATAAACTGTAGTGAAACACTTGGGGGTTCAAAGCTCTCAAAACACATCTAGATAAGTTCCTTAGGGGGTCTACTTTCCAAAATGGTGTCACTTGTGGGGGGGTTTAATGTTTAGGCACATCAGGGGCTCTCCAAACGTAACATGGCATCCCATCTTAATTCCAGTCAATTTTGCATTGAAAAGTAAAATAGCGCTTCTTCCCTTCTGAGCTCTGCTATGCGCCCAAACAATGGTTTACACCCACATATGGGGTATCGTCGTACTCAGGACAAATTGCACAACAACTTTTGTGGTCTAATTTCTTCTCTTACCCTTGGGGAAATAAAAAAATGGGGGTTAAAAGATCATTTTTGTGAAAAAATATGATTTTTTATTTTTACGGCTCTGCATTATAAACTTCTGTGAAGCACTTGTTGGGTCAAAGTGCTCAACACACATCTAGATAAGTTCCTTAAGGGGTCTACTTTCCAAAATGGTGTCACTCGTGGGGGGTTTCAATGTTTAGGCACATTAGGGGCTCTCCAAACGCAACATGGCGTCCCATCTCAATTCCAGTCAATTTTGCATTGAAAAGTCAAATGGCGCTCCTTCCCTTCTGAGCTCTGCCCTGCGCCCAAACAATGGTTTACACCCACATATGGGGTATCAGTGTACTCAGGACAAATTGCACAACAATTTTTGGGGTCCAATTTCTTCTCTTACCCTTGGGAAAATAAAAAATTGGGGGTGAAAAGATCATTTTTGTGAAAAAATATGATTTTTTATTTTTACGGCTCTGCATTATAAACTTCTGTGAAGCACTTGGTGGGTCAAAGTGCTCACCACACATCTAGATAAGTTCCTTAGGGGGTCTACTTTCCAAAATGGTGTCACTTGTTAGGGGTTTCAATGTTTAGGCACATCAAGGGCTCTCTAAATGCAACATGGCGTCCCATCTCAATTCCAGTCAATTTTGCATTGAAAAGTCAAATGGCGCTCCTTCCCTTCCGAGCTCTGCCCTGCGCCCAAACAATGGTTTACACCCACATATGGGGTATCAGCGTACTCAGGACAAATTGCACAACAATTTTTGGGGTCCAATTTCTTCTCTCACCCTTGGGAAAATTAAAAAATTGGGGGTGAAAAGATCATTTTTGTGAAAAAATATGATTTTTTATTTTTACGGCTCTGCATTATAAACTTCTGTAAAGCACTTGTTGGGTCAAAGTGCTCACCACACATCTAGATAAGTTCCTTAGGGGGTCTACTTTCCAAAATGGTGTCACTTGTTAGGGGTTTCAATGTTTAGGCACATCAGGGGCTCTCCAAATGCAACATGGCGTCCCATCTCAATTCCAGTCAATTTTGCATTGAAAAGTCAAATGGCGCTCCTTTGCTTCCAAGCTCTGCCATGCGCCCAAACTGTGGTTTACCCCCACATATGGGGTATCAGCGTACTCAGGACAAATTGTACAACAACTTTTGGGGTCTATTTTCTCCTGTTACCCTTGGTAAAATAAAACAAATTGGAGCTGAAATAAATTTTGTGTGAAAAAAAGTTAAATGTTCATTTTTATTTAAACATTCCAAAAATTCCTGTGAAACACCTGAAGGGTTAATAAACTTCTTGAAAGTGGTTTTGAGTACCTTGAGGGGTGCAGTTTTTAGAATGGTGTCACACTTGGGTATTTTCTATCATATAGACCCGTCAAAATGACTTCAAATGAGATGTGGTCCCTAAAAAAAAATGGTGTTGTAAAAATGAGAAATTGCTGGTCAACTTTTAACCCTTATAACTCCGTCACAAAAAAAAAATTTGGTTCCAAAATTGTGCTGATGTAAAGTAGACATGTGGGAAATGTTATTTATTAAGTATTTTGTGTGACATATGTCTGTGATTTAAGGGCATAAAAATTCAAAGTTGGAAAATTGCGAAATTTTCAAAATTTTCGCCAAATATTCGTTTTTTTCACAAATAAACGCAAGTTATATCGAAGAAATTTTACCACTAACATGAAGTACAATATGTCACGAGAAAACAGTGTCAGAATCGCCAAGATCCGTTGAAGCGTTCCAGAGTTATAACCTCATAAAGGGACAGTGGTCAGAATTGTAAAAATTGGCCCGGTCATTAACGTGCAAACCACCCTTGGGGGTGAAGGGGTTAATATAAAGAAAATGGTTGATAACGTTGATAGATAATTAGGATAGAAGGTAAACCCTGAGTCCTCATAGGAGTCATGTAGAGATGGCTCAGTGCTCTTAAACTGAAAGTAATGTTATGTTCTATACTGTGTATAGTAGTTGAAAAGGCAGTAGGCCCGGGCTGAACGGGGCGGTCCTGCATAGAAAGGAGAGGCAGTAGGTCTGGTGCCGTTAGGACAGGCGGTCCTGCAGATTTAAAGAAGGAGAATGAAAAAGTTAAATTGCCTTATAATGTGATTATAAGAAGGTCTTTAGTGGATTCCGAGTGTATGTCCTTAAAGGCAATGTTAAATTATTGTTCAACAATTTTGCACTTAGTAGAATACCCGGTTGGGTAAGAAAAGTTAATTATAGCATGTTGCTATGATATCTAACCATGTTTGCAACGTTCAAGTGTCCTCACCTCCCATAAAGGGAAGCTCTGTTCAAATATACTTATTGTTATTGCACTCAACGAAACTGTATGTCTTTTTGCTAACTTGTATTGTTGTTTTCTTCCCAGTCCCGGAGTACTGTGTTTAACCAGGGGGGAGTGCAGCGCCCCAGAGTCCTGGTCGTTGCAGTACTGTGGCTCCGCCACTATGGGGAGCTATGGTGCATCTGATGGCACTGAAGGAGTTCATCTGATCAGGTATCACAGACACCAATACATTTCACAGTCGGGCCTCCGGGGGGAGCTAAGGGTTCTATTCATTAGGCCACTCCCCACCATAGTGGGTAAACTGGGGGTCAGGCAGGAAGTTAGATGAGAAAGCTGACTGGGTTGGAACCAGGCAACACCTTGTGGCAGAGGGTGTTGCGGGGGGAAGATACAGTAGGGTCTCTGTCAGGGGTGGGATCCTGACAGAGGCTTGGCAACTTGAGTGAACGTAACGGGACCGTGCCTGCTCAGGATAGCGGCGGTGCCCAAGGAAGGATCAGAAGCGAAATAGATTGTGCTGAGTGAGAAACGAGATCAAAGCAATAAGGAGAATACCAGTAGGAGTCGTGCTGTAAGACCGAGGCAACATCCTACTGAGGCGCACAACCGGTGGCCGGAACGCCGAGAGAGTATTACAACATCTAGCTACAAGCAATACTCTAAACAGCGGCAGGACAGTCAGTCTAAGGCGGGCTGTCTCACTTAAATCACCTATGCAGTCTTGGGGGGCAACTTGTGGAGAGGGGCGACTCTAGGGTCCCGGAAGAGCTCCGAGCCTACCCGTCAAACGGGTGCCGTCCCAACCAGAACATCAGGGAGGGACGGAGGATTAGCAGAACATCATCTAATCGAGTTGTGAGGGAACTTAAGAAACAGACACAACAGTTGTGGGGACTTTCTGTAAGCACAGCAGGGAAGGACCGCAACACATAGCGCTAGAGGGAAGGCACAGATTTCCACCTGTGAAGAGAACTCTGGAGGTGCCATTGGACCGACCGAACTTGCGCAGCCTGGTGAACCGTATTCTGGACTGAGGACCCAGAGATCTTCAGTAAAGAGGTAAAGAGACTGCAACCTGGTGTCCTCGTTATTTACTGCACTGCACCACTAATATTCATCTATCCACATCATTCACTGTGCGCCCCTCGGCAGGGTCACGGACCGGGGCCTAGCCACCATGACAACCCCAGAGCAGAGACTCAGAGGCCCGGTACCGGGTACCCCTCGGCCCTGTGGTGGTGGGGGCGCTACACAATGACAGAAGAAGAAGAGAAATCAGATGGCTAGTTAATGTTTTTATGCAAATTGCATATGGACCGGTAATGTTACAAGCGCAAAGAGTGTGAAAAAAGCCGAGTCCTAATAGTACATGTCACAATGGTAGGAGTCAGAGTGAATCCTATAAGTGTACTGGTTACCTCTTTAAGGGTAGCTTGTCACCTCGAGGAACGCTATTTTTTGACAATACGGGATTAATCTGCAGATAAATAGCATTTAAAGCCTGATTAGCTGGTTTTCTGGAAAAGCATTGGCTACAGGGAGAAAATTAAGTTTTATTCTCCCTGCTGCCACTGGCTTCCTGTTATAGGGTCAGTATAAGGGGACGTTACAGTCACCACTAACTATAAAGTGAGCGTGTTGTAATAAAGTCCCAGTATTTTGATAGTGACATTTTCCAAGGAGCTCAAGGTCAGTGAAGGCTTCCTAGATGGTATAACATGCCAACCCATGAGCAACTCGCAACTGCGCCACGGGTAGATGATGGGAGCTAGTGAGTGCATGCATTGGCCATCATGCTATCTAAATGCTGCTGTCAGTGACTGTCAAAGGCATTTAAATACGTAAATCAGCAACCAAGGCAAGCTCTGATCACTGCTGTTACAGGCAGATACTGGCTATGTATCACAGCCGACATCTCAATATGGAACAGGCTCAGCTATTGAACCAGCTCCATAGAAGCACATCCCTAAGGTTATGTCAAGGTTTGCAAAGGTATTAATTTTATTTGTCTATTCCTAATTGTGGAAAGACAAAAGGAGTTCCCTAACACATATGTGAAAAAGCCCTTTAGATTTAGTAAATGTGCTCAAACATATAATATTTTTACACACCACAATGCACTATTACATACACGTATCTTAAAAAAATTCATACAATTCCAGATACAAAGACATATAAGTAAACATGCGCAGTTGCGCACACACGCAGACAAGCACCCACCTGCATATATACAAGCAAATGCAGACATCAGTACATGAATACATCACCTCATCCACTATTTGTACATTGTACATCAATTGTAATGTCAGGTCAGGGAGAGCCTGGAGGGGCATAAGCAAGCGACCGCTTGGTCCTTCACTAGAGCCCTTGATGGTGTGGTTAGACTTGAACCCAGGTGGACACCAGGTGCTACTCCAGAAAAGACCCCGGAAAAGCGGCAGCTGACCCACAAGGGGGCAGGAAAGCTGGACTGCGCAGATACTGGAAAAAAGGAGGGATGCGGTTGTGCGACAAATGCTGGATAAGGCATGAACAAGATAGGTACAGGCACACTGGATGGACTTTGGTACATGATCACAGGTGCAGGTTCAGACTGGACAGATGAGAGTAGCGGTATCGTTGCATGCAAGACGTGTCAGGCTTAGGCTTAGATAGAAACATGGTGGGCTCAGGAACAGGATTCAGTAGAACGGACAGGATCACATGCAGACTGGACGGACAGGGACAAATTCAGGGAACACAGGAACAGTAACCTTAAAACCTGGTAACTAGACTATACTCTGATACTTGATGCTGCTAATCCTTGGCTAGGTCATCAATGTCTGATCGATGAGGGTACAACACTCGGCACGCCTGCCAATCAGCTGTTCCTGATGTCGTCGTTGGCTTTAACTGATCAGTTATTGAATCGCACAGCATAGCTAGTTCAATGTAATAGTGGCCGTGTCCGGACACTGCACATCTACACACTATTGATTTGAATAGGGGGTTAATGTGCAGTACCCAGCCACGACAACTATTCTGTTAAATAAGTGTAGGAAGATGGACATAGCCGGTAATACCTTTTTCGTGTTAGTTCCGGAACTATCGGGGCTGTCATCATTGTTGCAGGGCGGAAAGCTTCCTGACCCGGACAGACCTTTGCACCTGACTGTAGAGGGCATGTCAAATCAGGGATAAATGGGACGGTGCGCGGGAAAGTGAGTCAGTTGGCGGGAAGACAGAGTGCGCAGCACGAGAAGGTTTATCCACTCTCCATGGGGTTAAGCAATAGTCCAGACCTGCGCTGCAGTACTCCAGCCCTTGAGCAGACCGACTCTGAGGAACGTATATCTGCATGCCCACTTACCCCAGTTCTCGGGGAATCCTTCCCACGGATCCGCTGAACCATCCAGAGCCGGTTAGCGTCATCCCCGCCTCTGCCATTGAACTGAGATCCAGTCCGGTGGTAGTACAGACAACTTCACAGCACAGACGTCGTCCCGGTAATCCAGGACTTCGCCTAGGAGAGCCAGGATAAGCCGCTTCCATCAGGAGACAGCGCATCAACTTTCTTCAGGATCAGGCCAGAAACTTCACGTGTCTCTTACGGGTGTCTCACAGTGGGATTTCAAGCTTTGACAGGCCAGAAACCATCAGACTGATAAGTTTACCTGTTTCATAACCGTTTGTTCTTACCCTGACGTAATATCTAGTTTAACTCTCTTCTTAACCCTTTCTCTCCCTGCATGGAGTAACCCCTGTAATAAACCTTTTAACTCTTGCTCTGCCTCCTGCTCATCACTGTATCCTGCATCCTTTCTATTCTCACATAAGCTGTGCAGTGCAGCTCTCTAACTGTGTAGTTCCGACCGCTGCTGACACTGGGAACAGTTGATCAGAGGGGTGCCGAATATCACACCCTCACCAATCAGACATTGATAATCTATCCTAAGGATAGGCCATCAATGTTAAGGTCCTGGGCAACTTCTCTAATAGGATTTAAAAAAATTGTACTCTTCGCTAAAGAATAGTTTCTACTACTTGTCATCAAACTATTTTATAGTTTTATATATATATTATATACAGTATATATCTATATTATATAGTTTTATATTATAGATTAATTTTATAGAAGCACTAAAGACAATTTCTACTTTAGGCAAAAAAGTTTTGAAACATGAATCCCACTGTGTCTCTATGTTAGATAGAATTCTATGTTTTTCTGCAAAGCTACTGAGCTCAGAATTGGCAGCAGTGATCATGTACATTGTAGTCATGATGTCACCATTACTGCCTGTCAAAAAATGTTGTACAGTGCCTTGCGAAAATATTCGGCCCCTTGAAACTTTTCAACCTTTTCCCACATATCATGCTTCAAATGTAAAGATAACAAATGTAATTTTTTGGTGAAGAATCAACAACAAGTGGAACACAGTTGTGAAGTTGAATGAAATTTATTGGTTATTTTAAATTTTTGTGGAAATTCAAAAACTGAAAAGTGGGGCGTGCAATATTATTCGGCCCCTTTAACTTAATACTTTGTTGCTCCACCTTTTGCTGCGATTACAGCTGCAAGTCACTTGGGGTATGTCTCTATCAGTTTTGTACATTGAGAGAGAAATTCTTGCCCATTCTTCCTTGCCCAACAGCTCGAGCTCAGTGAGGGTTGATGGAGATTGTTTGTGAACAGCAATTTTCTTCTCTTTCCACAGATTCTTGATTGGATTGAGGTCTGGACTTTGACTTGTCCATTCTAACACCTGGATACGTTTATTTGTTAACCATTCCATTGTAGATTTTGCTTTAAGTTTGGGATCATTATCTTGTTGGAAGACAAATCTCCGTCCCAGTCTCAGGTCTTTTGCAGACTCCAACAGGTTTTCTTCCAGAATGGTCCTGTATTTGGCTCCATCCATCTTCCCATCAATTTTAACCATCTTCCCTATCCCTGCTGAAAAAAAGCAGGCCCAAACCATGATGCTGCCACCACCATGTTTGATAGTGGGGATGGTGGGTTCAGGGTGATGAGCTGTTGCCTTTACGCCAAACATATCGTTTGGCATTGTTGCCAAAAAGTTCGATTTTGGTTTCATCTGACCAGAGCACCTTCTTCCACATGTTTGGTGTGTCTCCCAAGTGGCTTGTTGCAAACTTTAAATGACACTTTTTATGGATATCTTTGAGAAATGGCTTTTTTCTTGCCACTAGTGTTGAGCATTCCGATACCGCAAGTATCGGGTATCGGCCGATACTTGCGGGTATCGGAATTCCGATACCGAGATCCGATACTTTTGTGGTATCGGGTATCGGTATCGAAACAACATTAATGTGTAAAATAAAGAATTAAAATAAAAAATATTGCTATACTCACCTCTCCAACGCAGCCTGGACCTCACCGAGGGAACCGGCAGCGTTGTTTGCTTAAAATGCGCGCTTTTACTTCCTTCCGTGACGTCACGGCTTGTGATTGGTCGCGTGCCGCCCATGTGGCCGCGACGCGACCAATCACAGCAAGCCGTGACGTAATTTTCAGGTCCTCAATGCCTAATTCTAGGCATTCATGATTTTAAAATTATGTTCCGGCTTGTGATTGGTCGCGTCGCGGTCACATGGGCGACGCGACCAATCACAAGCCGTGACGTCACGGGAGGCAGGAGACGCGCGCATTTTTTAAAGTACGTCACGGCTTGTGATTGGTTGCGTGCCGCCCATGTGACCGCGACGCGACCAATCACAGCAAGCCGTGACGTAATTTCAGGTCCTGATGCCTATTTCTGCAGTGTACGACTGATTGTTGTCCTATGGACAGACTGTCCCACCTCAGCTGTAGATCTCTGCAGTTCATCCAGAATGATCATGGGCCTTTTGGCTGCATCTCTGATCAGTCTTCTCCTTGTTTGAGATGAAAGTTTAGAGGGACGGCCGGGTCTTGGTAGATTTGCAGTGGTATGATACTCCTTCCATTTCAATATGATCGCTTGCACAGTGCTCCTTGAGATGTTTAAAGTTTTGGAAATCATTTTGTATCCAAATCCGGCTTTAAACTTCTCCACAACAGTATCACAGACCTTCCTGTTGTGTTCCTTGTTATTATGATGCTCTCTGTGCTTCAAACAGAACACTGAGCTATCACAGAGCAGGTGCATTTATACGGAGACTTAATTACACACAGGTGGATTATATTTATCATCATTAGGCATTTAGGACAACATTGGGTTCTTCAGAGATCCACAAGGAACTTCTGGAGTGAGTTTGCTGCACTGAAAGTAAGGGGGCCGAATAATATTGCACGCCCCACTTTTCAGTTTTTGAATTTCCTCATTAATTTAAAATAACCAATACATTTTGTTCAACTTCACAATTGTGTTCCACTTGTTGTTGATTCTTCACCAAAACTTACATTTGGTATCTTTGTTTGAAGCATGACATCTGGGAAAAGGTTGAAAAGTTCCAGGGAGTCAAATACTTTTGCAAGGCACTGTAAATGCCGTATCTAGTGCTGTTATGAACATATATTTATATATTGTCTTTATGTATATGCTGTTTAATGAAGATGGTTACTTAGGGAAAGTGCAGTACCTTAATTGGGACACTAGATGGGGCACAGTAGGATTAGGTAATAGAAGCTTAGTATAGTAACTAATTAATATAGGAGGGGCCAGCTGTGGTTAAGACAGGAGCATTTCCTGAAAGTTTTCTAGAAAAGCCTGGGAGCTGAGATAGCTCAGGAGGGGGCCAGAGAGCCAAGACAGTCCCAGAGGGCCCAAGGCATGGGGCAACACAGTGGGACCCGCAACGTTTAAGACAAGGAACTCAGCTATTCAAGGCCCAGTGGGGCAGAAGTACAGCCAAGCAGCAGTGTGACAGCAGTGGTGGAGTGGAGGCTACAGTGAAGGTCCACGCAGTACGGGGACGCAGGTGGCTCATCATGTGGCAGCTTGCCGCATGGGCTGATGCCCTCAGATCTGGAGCGAAACGGACGAGGGAACTCCTAGGTGCAGTGAGTCTGAACAGGGAGGACGCTACATTACTGCAAGAGGAGGTAGGACCCGGGCATGTACTTAAGGCTGTAGGAAGCACAGGGAAAGTGGAGAATGAGAACTGTTTGGAACCCTATATTGACATAATAAGGATATTCTGCGAAGAGAAGAAAGTAAAGTTAATTGTTTAAAGTTGAACATGAACTCTGTTTCATTTTATGCAACAACACCAGCAGCAAAGCCCCAGCTGCTCAGATGGGACCCTGATGGTGCAGATGATGCGGCTGAAGGTACACAAAAGAGGGGACATTATATTCATGTGACGGGAGACCAGGGCGTGCTAAAGCACATACTATCAGCCACGACTACGGCCCTGGCTCTCCCTCACAGACACATATCGACCCTCACATATGATCCCTCTCACTTCCTCACATATCCCCCTCTGTTTAAACTTATGGGGTTGAACACTTGTCACCATACAGGGTGCTTGCAACAGGGCATCTGCATTCCCTTGTGCATTCCCTGCACAATGTTCCACAGTGAAATTGAAATTTTGCAGAAACAGGAACCATCGAGTGACCCGAGCATTCCTTTCCTTGGCATTTCTCATCCAGACCAAGGGTAAATGATCCGTCACCAAGCGAAATGGTCGACCGAGCAAATAATAGCCTAGGGACTCCAGGGCCCACTTAATAGCTAGGCACTCCTTCTCCACTATGCTATAATTCTTCTTGGCTGTGGTGAGTTTCCTACTCATGTAGGTGACTTGATGTTCCTCTCCATTCACGTCCTACGACAGGACTGCTCCTAGGCCGACGTTGGAGGCATCCATCTGCACGGCGAAGTCTCTCTTGAAGTTGGGGCTGATGAGGATGGGCCGTCCACACAGAGCCACCTTCATAGACTGCTATGCTTCCTCCACATAAGGATTCTGCCACACCATGACTGACTTCTATGCCTTTAGGAGATCGGATAGGGGTGTCGTTCTCCCAGAGAAATTAGGTATAAACCTCTGGTAATGCCCAACGATGCCGAGAAACACTCTCAACTGTTTGTTGGTAACAGGTTGGAGCCAGTTCTGTATGGCTTTGATCTTATTTATTTGGAGTTTGATAACCCCACGGCCGATCACGTACCCTAAGTACCAGGCTTCCTCAAGCCCGACTGCACATTTCTTGGGATTCGCTGTCAAACCCGTGGCTCTGAGCGAATTCACCACCGCTTGTACCCTGGATATGTGGGTATGCCAGTCAGTACTAAAGATGATGATGTCATCCAAGTAAGCTGATGCATACATCTGATGGGGTTATAGCACTATGTCCATTAGTCTCTGGAACATGGCTGGTGCCCCAAGTAGTCCAAAGGGCAAGACAACATAGTGGTACAGACTGTTGTGATCCGCTTTTTGGGCTCCCCTGGTGGTGGCTGGTGGTACTGGAAACTTGTGTGTGCTTTTCTGCCTTAGCTCACCTGCGTCCATCAGTTTTGGGAGTTCCCTATTTAGCCTTGCTCTCCAGTCACTTCCTTGCCGGTCATCATTGTAACCTGAGTCTTTCAGTTGCATGTTCCTGCTACTAGTCTGCTGATCAGCTAAGTGGACTCTTGTCCTTTTGTTTTGTATTTTTTGTCCAGTTTACAGTTTTGTCATTTCCTGTTACTGGAAGCTCTTGTGGACTGAAATTGCCACTCCTGTGTGATGAGTTGACACAGGAGTCTTAAAGTAATTTCAGGATGGTTTTTTGAAAGGGTTTTTCAGCTGACCGTGAAGTCCTCTTTTGTATCCTTCCTCTATCTAGTAAGTGGACCTCGCTTTGCTAAATCTACCTTCATACTGTGTATGTCTTTTCCTCTGAACTCACCGTTAATATATGTGGGGGCTACTATCATCTTTGGGGAATTTCACTAGAGGTAAGCCAGGTCTGTTCCTTCCTCTTCCAGGCGTAGTTAGTTCTCCGGCTGGCGCATGGCATCTAGGCAGCCGTAGGAATGCTTCCTGGCTACTGTTAGTTGTGTGGTAGATTTAGGTCACGGTCAGCTTGAGTTTCCATCACCCGAGAGCTAGTCTGTTATTTTTGTGTTTCTGATGTTCCCATGCCATTGGGGAATCATGACAGTATGACCGGCCACTGTTAAAGTAATTGGCAGAAGAAAGGAGAGTAAAAGAAGTCTGTAGATTTTTTTTTTTTTCCCTCTCATGTTTGCTACTTAGTTGGCTCAGTTGTATTTCTGCTCTATTTACAGCCTTGCCTTTCTCTCCTTCTAATCCTTGAATGGCTCTGATCTCTCCGGAGTTTGGCTGCAGGTTTAAATAATCTTGCTGCGAAGGTTCAGAATTTACAGGATTGTGTTATACGTACTCCTATTTCTGAACCTAAGATTCCTACACCAGAGGTATTTTCCGGAGATAGATCTCGGTTTCTGAATTTCAAATGTAATTGTAAATTATTCCTTTCTCTCAGACCTCACTCCTCTGGAGATCCTGTTCAGCAGGTTAAGATTGTGATTTCTTTGCTGCGAGGTGACCCTCAAAATTGGGCATTTTCATTGACACCAGGGGATCCTGCGTTGCTCAATGTGGATGCGTTTTTTCTGGCTTTAGGGTTGCTGTATGAGGAACCTAATTTGGAGATTCAAGCTGAAAAAGCTTTAATAGCCCTGTCTCAAGGGCAAGATGAAGCTGAGATATACTGCCAAAAATTTCGTAAATGGTCTGTGCTTACTCAGTGGAATGAGTGTGCCCTAGCGGCAAATTTCAGAGAGGGCCTTTCTGATGCTGTAAAGGATGTCATGGTGGGGTTTCCTACGCCCACAGGTCTGAATGAGTCCATGACAATGGCGATTCAGATTGATCGGCGTTTGCGGGAGCGCAAACCCGTGCACCATTTGGCGGTATCTTCTGAAGGAACGCCAGAGAAAATGCAATGTGACAGAATTCTGTCAAGAAGCGAGCGACAGAATTATAGGCGCAAAAATGGCTTGTGCTTCTACTGTGGTGATTCCGCGCATGTTATATCAGCATGCTCTAAACGTACTAGGAAGGTTGACAAGTCTGTTTCTATTGGCACTTTACAGTCTAAATTTCTTCTGTCTGTAACTCTGATTTGTTCATTATCAGTTATTACCGTGGATGCCTATGTGGACTCTGGCGCCGCTCTGAGTCTCATGGATTGGTCCTTCGCCAGGCGCTGTGGGTTTGATTTGGAGCCTCTGGAAGTTCCTATACCTCTGAAGGGTATTGATTCTACACCTCTGGCTTGTAATAGACCACAGTTCTGGACGCAAGTGACTATGCGTATGACTCCAGACCATCAGGAGATGATTCGCTTCCTCGTGTTGCATAATTTACATGATGTGTTAGTGCTTGGATTACCATGGTTACAATCTCATAACCCAGTACTGGACTGGAAAACTATGTCTGTGTTAAGCTGGGGATGTCGGGGGGCTCATGGGGACATACCTTTGGTTTCTATCTCGTCATCTATTCCCTCTGAGATTCCGGCATTTTTGTCGGATTTTGGGGATATTTTTGAAGAGCCTAAAATTGGGTCTCTCCCTCCCCACAGAGAGTGTGATTGCGCCATAGATCTGATTCCAGGCAGTAAATTTCCAAAGGGTCGTTTGTTTAACCTATCTGTACCTGAGCATGCTGCCATGCGCGAGTATGTTAAGGAGTCCCTGGAAAAGGGACATATTCGTCCTTCTTCATCACCTTTAGGAGCTGGGTTTTTCTTTGTCTCTAGAAAGGATGGCTCGCTGAGGCCTTGTATTGATTATCGACTCCTGAATAAAATTACTGTCAAATATCAGTATCCGTTGCCGCTGCTTACTGATTTGTTTGCTCGCATAAGGGGGGCTAAGTGGTTCTCCAAGATTGATCTCCGTGGGGCGTATAATTTGGTGCGAATTAAGCAAGGGGATGAGTGGAAAACCGCATTTAATACGCCTGAGGGCCACTTTGAGTATTTAGTAATGCCTTTCGGCCTTTCTAATGCACCTTCAGTTTTTCAGTCCTTTATGCATGATATTTTCCGTGAATATCTGGATAAATTTATGATTGTGTATTTGGACGATATTTTGATTTTTTCTGAGGACTGGGAGTCTCATGTTCAGCAGGTCAGGAGGGTTTTTTAGGTTTTGCGGGAGAATTCTCTGTGTGTAAAGGGTTCTAAGTGTGTTTTTGGGGTTCAAAAGATTTCCTTTTTGGGGTACATTTTTTCCCCTTCTTCTGTTGAGATGGACCCTGTCAAGGTTCGGGCTATTTGTGACTGGACACAGCCTACTTCTCTAAAGGGTCTTCAGAAGTTCTTGGGCTTTGCTAATTTTTATCGTCGATTTATAACTGGTTTTTCTGGTGTGGCTAAGCCTCTTACGGATTTGACTAAGAAGGGTGCTGATGTTGCCAATTGGTCCTCTGCCGCTGTGGAGGCCTTTCGGGAACTTAAGCGCCGCTTTTCGTCTGCCCCTGTGTTGTGCCAGCCCGATGTCTCTCTCCCCTTTCAGGTTGAGGTCGATGCTTCCGAGATCGGAGCGGGGGCGGTTTTGTCGCAGAAAAGTTCCGATTGCTCAGTGATGAGACCTTGTGCGTTCTTTTCTCGAAAATTTTCTGCCGCCGAAAGAAATTATGATGTCGGTAATCGGGAGCTTTTGGCCATGAAGTGGGCATTTGAGGAGTGGCGTCATTGGCTTGAGGGTGCTAGACATCAGGTGGTGGTTTTGACTGATCACAAGAATCTGATTTACCTTGAGTCTGCCAGGCGCCTGAATCCTAGACAGGCGCGCTGGTCGTTGTTTTTCTCTCGGTTTAATTTTGTGGTCTCGTATCTGCCAGGTTCTAAGAATGTGAAGGCGGATGCCCTTTCTAGGAGTTTTGAGCCTGATTCCCCTGGTGATTCGGAACCTACAGGTATCCTTAAGGATGGGGTGATATTATCCGCTATTTCCCCAGATCTGCGACGTGCTTTGCAAGAGTTTCAGGCGGATAGACCTGATCGCTGTCCACCTGGTAGACTGTTTGTTCCTGATGATTGGACCAGTAGAGTCATCTCGGAGGTTCATTCTTCTACGCTGGCGGGTCATCCTGGAATTTTTGGTACCAGGGATTTGGTGGCTAGATCCTTCTGGTGGCCATCTCTGTCTCGAGATGTGCGTGTTTTTGTGCAGTCTTGTGATGTGTGTGCTCGGGCCAAGCCTTGTTGTTCTAGGGCTAGCGGGTTGTTGTTGCCCTTGCCTATTCCGAAGAGGCCTTGGACGCACATCTCGATGGACTTTATTTCTGATCTTCCTGTCTCTCAGAGGATGTCTGTTATCTGGGTGGTGTGTGACCGTTTTTCTAAGATGGTTCATTTGGTGCCATTGCCGAAGTTGCCTTCCTCGTCTGAGTTGGTTCCTTTGTTTTTTCAAAATGTGGTTCGCTTGCATGGTATTCCTGAAAATATCGTTTCTGATAGGGGTACCCAGTTCGTTTCTAGATTTTGGCGGGCATTCTGTGCCAGGTTGGGCATTGATTTGTCTTTTTCGTCTGCCTTCCATCCTCAGACTAATGGCCAGACGGAGCGAACTAATCAAACTTTGGAGACGTATTTGAGGTGTTTTGTGTCTGCGGACCAGGATGATTGGGTTGCCTTTTTGCCGTTGGCGGAGTTTGCTCTTAATAATCGGGCTAGTTCTGCCACCTTGGTTTCCCCTTTCTTTTGCAATTCGGGGTTTCATCCCCGTTTTTCTTCTGGTCAGGTGGAGTCTTCGGATTGTCCTGGAGTGGATGCTGTGGTGGATCGGTTGTATCGGATTTGGGAACAAGTGGTGGACAATTTGAATTTGTCCCAGGAGAGGACTCAGAGGTTTGCTAACCGCCAGCGTCGGGTTGGTCCTCGCCTTCGTGTGGGGGACTTGGTGTGGTTGTCTTCCCGTTTTGTCCCAATGAGGGTTTCTTCTCCTAAATATAAGCCTCGGTTCATCGGTCCCTATAGGATTTTGGAGATTATTAACCCTGTTTCCTTTCGTTTGGACCTTCCGGCATCTTTCGCTATCCATAATGTGTTCCATCGGTCGTTGTTGCGGAGATACGAGGTGCCGGTGGTTCCTTCTGCTGAGCCTCCTGCTCCTGTGCTGGTTGAGGGTGAATTGGAGTACGTTATAGAGAAGATCTTGGACTCCCGTATTTCCAGGCGGAGACTCCAGTATCTGGTTAAATGGAAGGGCTATGGTCAGGAAGATAATTCTTGGGTAACTGCCTCTGATGTTCATGCCTCGGATTTGGTTCGTGCCTTTCATAGGGCTCATCCAGGTCGCCCTGGCGGTTCTTGTGAGGGTTCGGTGCCCCCTCCTTAAGGGGGGGGTACTGTTGTGATCCGCTTTTTGGGCTCCCCTGGTGGTGGCTGGTGGTACTGGAAACTTGTGTGTGCTTTTCTGCCTTAGCTCACCTGCGTCCATCAGTTTTGGGAGTTCCCTATTTAGCCTTGCTCTCCAGTCACTTCCTTGCCGGTCATCATTGTAACCTGAGTCTTTCAGTTGCATGTTCCTGCTACTAGTCTGCTGATCAGCTAAGTGGACTCTTGTCCTTTTGTTTTGTATTTTTTGTCCAGTTTACAGTTTTGTCATTTCCTGTTACTGGAAGCTCTTGTGGACTGAAATTGCCACTCCTGTGTGATGAGTTGACACAGGAGTCTTAAAGTAATTTCAGGATGGTTTTTTGAAAGGGTTTTTCAGCTGACCGTGAAGTCCTCTTTTGTATCCTTCCTCTATCTAGTAAGTGGACCTCGCTTTGCTAAATCTACCTTCATACTGTGTATGTCTTTTCCTCTGAACTCACCGTTAATATATGTGGGGGCTACTATCATCTTTGGGGAATTTCACTAGAGGTAAGCCAGGTCTGTTCCTTCCTCTTCCAGGCGTAGTTAGTAGGGTTGAGCGAAACGGGTCGATCATTTTCAAAAGTCGCCGACTTTTGGCTAAGTCGGCGTCTCATGAAACCCGATCCGACCCCTGTGCTTGTCGGCCATGCGGTACGCGACTTTCGCGCCAAAGTCGCGTTTCAATGACGCGAAAAGCGCCATTTCTCAGCCAATGAAGGTGAACGCAGAGTGTGGGCAGCGTGATGACATAGATCCTGGTCCCCACCATCTTAGAGAAGGGCATTGCAGTGATTGGCTTGCTGTCTGCGGCGTCACAGGGGCTATAAAGGGGCGTTCCCGCCGACCGCCATCTTACTGCTGCTGATCTGAGCTTAGGGAGAGGTTGCTGCCGCTTCGTCAGAAGCAGGGAGAGCGTTAGGCAGGGTCCACTAACCACCAAACCGCTTGTGCTGTAGCGATTTCCACTGTCCAACACCACCTTCGGTGTGCAGGAACAGTGGAAGCTATTTTTTTTTTTTTTCCTCAGCGCTGTAGCTCATTGGGCTGCCCTAGAAGGCTCCGTGATAGCTGTATTGCTGTGTGTACGCCACTGTGGAAACCAACTGCTTTTTTCAAAGCACATATCCTCTTGTTCCTTCCTTTCTGCACAGCTATCTTTTTTGTTTGTCCACACTTTTTATTTAATTTGTGCATCAGTCCACTCCTATTGCTGCCTGCCATACCTGGCTTAGATTACTGCAGGGAGATAGTAATTGTAGGACAGTCCCTGTTTTTTTTTTTTTTTTTTTGTGGGAGATTAAGATTGGCATTTCTGCTACAGTGCCATCCCTGTGTGTGCCATCTCTCACTGAGTGGGCCATAGAAAGCCTATTTATTTTTTCCGTGATTTGTGTTCTAAATTCTACCTCAACACAAAAACACTACATCAATCAGTGGTAGAAAAATATTGGCCTCAGTCAGGGCTTGTGTGCCACTGCTGTGTGTGCTATCTCTTATTCAGTGGGCTATAGAAAGCCTATTTATTTATTTTTTTTTTTTCTTATTATTTGGTTTCTAAAGTCTCCCTGAAAAAAAAAAAAATAAATAAAAAAACAGTGGGAGAGTAATATTGCCCTTTCAGCTTGTGTGCCAGTCTTGACTCCTGGGTGTGCCACCTCTCTCTCTAATTGTGGGCCATAGAAAGCCTTTTTTTTTTTTTTTTTTTTAAATATTATTGGGTTTCTAAAGTCTCCCTTAAAAAAACAAAAAATACATAAAAAAACAGTGGGAGAGTAATATTGCCCTTTCAGCTTGTGTGCCAGTCTTGACTCCTGGGTGTGCCACCTCTCTCTCTCATTCAGTGGGCCATAGAAAGGCTATTTATTTTTTTGGTTTTTTTAATATTATTTGGTTTCTAAAGTCTCCCTGAGAAAAAAAAAAACATAAAAAAACAGTGGGAGAGTAATATTGCCCTTTCAGCTTGTGTGCCAGTCTTGACTCCTGGGTGTGCCACCTCTCTCTCTCATTCAGTGGGCCATAGAAAGGCTATTTATTTTTTTGGTTTTTTTAATATTATTTGGTTTCTAAAGTCTCCCTGAAAAAAAAAAAAACATAAAAAAACAGTGGGAGAGTAATATTGCCCTTTCAGCTTGTGTGCCAGTCTTGACTCCTGGGTGTGCCACCTCTCTCTCTCATTCAGTGGGCCATAGAAAGGCTATTTATTTTTTTGGTTTTTTTAATATTATTTGGTTTCTAAAGTCTCCCTGAAAATAATAAAAAAAAAACTTAAAAAAACAGTGGGAGAGTAATATTGCCCTTTCAGCTTGTGCGCCAGTCTTGACTCCTGGGTGTGCCACCTCTCTCTCTCATTCAGTGGGCCATAGAAAGCCTTTTTTTTTTTTTTTTTTTTTAAATATTATTGGGTTTCTAAAGTCTCCCTTAAAAAACAAAAAATACATAAAAAAACAGTGGGAGAGTAATATTGCCCTTTCAGCTTGTGTGCCAGTCTTGACTCCTGGGTGTGCCACCTCTCTCTCTCATTCAGTGGGCCATAGAAAGGCTATTTATTTTTTTGGTTTTTTTAATATTATTTGGTTTCTAAAGTCTCCCTGAAAATAAAAAAAAAAAAACTAAAAAAAACAGTGGGAGAGTAATATTGCCCTTTCAGCTTGTGTGCCAGTCTTGACTCTTGGGTGTGCCACCTCTCTCTCTCATTCAGTGGGCCATAGAAAGGCTATTTATTTTTTTGGTTTTTTTAATATTATTTGGTTTCTAAAGTCTCCCTGAAAATAAAAAAAAAAAAACTTAAAAAAACAGTGGGAGAGTAATATTGCCCTTTCAGCTTGTGCGCCAGTCTTGACTCCTGGGTGTGCCACCTCTCTCTCTCTAATTGTGGGCCATAGAAAGCCTTTTTTTTTTTGTTTTTTTTTTAATATTATTTGGTTTCTAAAGTCTCCCTGAGAAAAAAAAATAAATAAATTAGGTGGGAGATTAATATTGACATTAGTGCTTGAGTGACAGTCCTGCGTGTGTGTCATCTCTGTGATTTTGTGCCACAGAAAACAGAGTGTGTAACATTGTGCCTGATTTTCCTTGTGGTCTCACCAACCTGTTAAGGGATATTGAAATCATACTGAAGTTATAGCTCACCGTGTAAGTTGTTTGACAGCAACAAATAAAGTTACTTTGGTTAAGATTTTAAAACAATGAGGAAGTCTGGTGCAAGAGGTCGTCGTGGGCGTTCATTGTCAGCTGGTAATGATGGTAGTGGTAGTGGAGCATCAGGTGGTCGTGGGGATAAAAATATTCCACCTAAGTCTGGAGCTGTGGAGCCAGTTTCGTCGTCAGGCTACACAAGGCCTCGAACGCTCTCTTTTCTGGGAGTAGGAAAACCGCTTTTAAAGGCGGAGCAGCAACAGCAAGTTTTGGCTTACATTGCAGACTCAGCCTCTAGCTCTTTTGCCTCCTCTTCCGAAACTGGTAAATGTAAAAGCAGCGCGTCGCTTGTGGATGTTCACGGTCAGGGACAAGTCGCTTCCTTGTCCTCCTCAGCAAAAACTACAACAAGAGAGAAGGATGCAGCAGGCGACACAACGGGTCACTCCATGGAGCTCTTTACACATACCGTCCCTGGCTTAGAAAGTGAAACATTTAACAGGCCATGCCCATTACAAGTATATTCTGACATGGAGTGCACTGATGCACAGCCACAGCCAGAGTACTATGCTGCTCCTTTGACTCAGACCACCACATTGCCCTCTCAGGGTACAGATCCACAATCAGACCCTGATGAGACTATGTTGCCCCGCCACGAACGCTATACCACCGACCGACACAGTGACACAGACGAAGTTGCACACGAGCTCGAAGAGGAGGTAATAGATGACCCAGTTATTGACCCCGATTGGCAGCCATTGGGGGAACAGGGTGCAGGCGGCAGTAGTTCAGAAGCGGAGGTGGAGGAGGGGCCGCAGCAGGCATCAACATCGCAACAGGTTCCATCTGCCGGGCCCGTATCTGGCCCAAAACGCGTGTCAAAGCCAAAACCTGTTGGAGGACAGCGTGGCCATCCGGTTAAAGCTCAGTCTGCAATCCCTGAAAAGGGATCCGAGTCTAGGAAGAGTGCAGTCTGGCATTTTTTTAAACAACATCCAACTGATCAGCGCAAAGTCATCTGTCAAAAATGTTCAACTAGCTTAAGCAGAGGTCAGAATCTGAAAAGTCTAAATACTAGTTGCATGCATAGACACTTAACCACCATGCATTTTCAAGCCTGGACTAACTACCAAACGTCCCTTAAGGTTGTAGCACCCTCGGCCAATGAAGCTAGTCAGCAACGCAACATCCCTTCCGTCACTGTAAGGCCACCATTTTCCGCACCACCGGCAGTATCTGTGCAGGTTTCTTTGCCAGCCAAAAGCAGTCAGGGTCAGGGAACCACCAGTTTTGTAGGAGGAAATATTGCATCTAGGGCACCGGCGGAAACAATACCGTCTCCAACCGTCTCTCAGTCTGCCATGTACACCGGCACACCCGAAAGTTCCACGATCTCCAGCTCTCCAGTCCAGCTCACCCTACATGAGACTCTGGTTAGAAAAAGGAAGTACTTATCCTCGCATCCGCGTACACAGGGTTTTAACGCCCACATAGCTAGACTAATCTCGTTAGAGATGATGCCCTACCGGTTAGTTGAAAGCGAAGCTTTCAAAGCCCTGATGGAGTACGCTGAACCACGATACGAGCTACCCAGTCGACACTTTTTTTCCAGAAAAGCCATCCCAGCCCTGCACCAGCATGTTAAACAGCGCATCGTCCATGCACTCAGGCAATCTGTGAGTACAAAGGTGCACCTGACTACAGATGCATGGACCAGTAGGCATGGCCAGGGACGTTATGTGTCCATCACGGCACACTGGGTGAATGTGGTGGATGCAGGGTCCACAGGCGACATCAATTTAGGGACAGTTGTGCCTAGCCCACGGTCTAGGAAACAGTTGGCTGTAGGCGTTCGCACCCCCTCCTCCTCCTCCTCCTCGTCCTCCTGCAGAAGCTACAGCTCTTCCACAGAACGCAGTCTGCCAACCACTCCATCGGCAGATGACACTGTTGCACACCAGTTGTCCCATTATGGGCCAGCTACTGCCAAGCGTCAGCAGGCTGTATTGGCTATGAAGTGTTTGGGCGACAACAGACACACCGCGGAAGTTCTGTCCGAGTTCTTGCAACAAGAAACGCAGTCGTGGCTGGGCACAGTAGATCTTGAGGCAGGCAAGGTAGTGAGTGATAACGGAAGGAATTTCATGGCTGCCATCTCCCTTTCCCAACTGAAACACATTCCTTGCCTGGCTCACACCTTAAACCTGGTGGTGCAGTGCTTATTGAAAACTTATCCTGGGTTCTCCGACCTGCTCCTCAAAGTGCGTGCACTTTGCTCACATATCCGACGTTCGCCTGTACACGCCAGCCGTATGCAGACCTATCAGCGGTCTTTGAACCTTCCCCAGCATCGCCTCATCATAGACGTTGCAACAAGGTGGAACTCAACACTGCACATGCTTCAGAGACTGTGCGAACAGAGGCGTGCTGTTATTTATTTGTGGGAGGATACACGGGCAGGCAGTAGGATGGCAGACATGGAGTTGTCAGGTGTGCAGTGGTCTAAGATACAAGACATGTGTCAAGTCCTTCAGTGTTTTGAGGAATGCACACGGCTGGTTAGTGCAGACAACGCCGTAATAAGCATGAGCATCCCCCTAATGCGTCTGCTGATGCAAAGTTTGACGCACATAAAGGAGCAGGCGTCTGCACCAGAGGAAGAGGAAAGCCTTGATGACAGTCAGCCATTGTCTGGTCAGGGCAGTGTACAGGACGAGGTAGCGGGCGAAGAGGAGGTGGAGGACGAGGAGGATGATGGGGATGAGTATATTTTTAATGCCGCACCTTTCCCGGGGGCACAGGAAATTGGTTGCGTGTCACGGCCGGGTTCTGGTTTTTTGAGGGACACAAGTGACGTAGATTTGCCTGCAACTGCCCCTCAACCAATCACAACCGGAGATTTGACAACTGGAACTTTGGCCCACATGGCGGATTATGCCTTACGTATCCTAAAAAGGGACACACGCATTACGAAAATGATGAACGATGACGATTACTGGTTGGCCTGCCTCCTTGATCCACGCTATAAAGGCAAATTGCAAAATATTATGCCACATGAGAACTTGGAACTAATATTAGCAACCAAACAATCAACTCTTGTTGACCGTTTGCTTCAGGCATTCCCAGCACACAGCGCACGTGATCGTTCTCACACGAGCTCCAGGGGGCAGCAGACTAGGAGTGTTAGGGGTGCACACATCAGAAGTGGCGTTGGACAGAGGGGTTTTCTGACCAGGTTGTGGAGTGATTTTGCTATGACCGCAGACAGGACAGGTACTGCTGCATCAATTGAAAGTGACAGGAGACAACATTTGTCCAGTATGGTTACTAACTATTTTTCATCCCTTATCGATGTTCTCCCTCAACTGTCATTCCCATTTGATTACTGGGCCTCCAAATTAGACACCTGGCCAGAATTGGCAGAATATGCATTGCAGGAGCTTGCTTGCCCGGCAGCAAGTGTCCTATCAGAAAGAGTATTCAGTGCTGCAGGTTCAATATTAACCGAAAAAAGGACTCGTCTGGCTACCCAAAATGTTGACGATCTAACATTCATTAAAATGAACCACAACTGGATTTCGAAATCTTTTGCCCCACCTTGCCCGGCCGACACCTAGCTTTCCTATGAAAAGCTCTTGCCTGTGAATTACTTTTCTAATGTCTAATTTGCTGCAGCTGATTGTACAGCATACGACATGTTTACACCTCCCTAAATGGCCAAACTCCCCACACGGGGCCGTGGTATCGCGACTTGGCGCAAGCACCCGTGAGACTGCTGTTTGTCTGAAGAGGTGGGTGTGCTCGCTTTTGGTTGACGGCATTGCTACTGGGTCCCTCATAGTACAATGTAGTGTCTCTGGCGGTGGCGGTGCGCACCCAACGTCAGACACACCGTTGTAACATGAGGGGCCCTGGGGCGGTCCCGCCGGCCTCAAGAGAGTTCCCCCCTACCCCAGCTCAAAATGTGCTCTACCACGTGCAAAATTATGTCGCACAGCTCCACCAATCTTTAGTCTATTCGCTGACATCATTCAATGTCTGGCACTGACAATACAAATTTGTAGACATCTATGATGCAACTTAAAGTAGTCTGTGTCTGTGTCCTATATTGGCACCATTAAATAGTTACTGCCAAATTACTATGTCAGAAACTCAGTAGATGAGCCCACCCCTGTACCTAAGTATGCCACCTTTTTTTTTGTTTTGGTTGTTTTGCGAGACATTAACATCTATTTATATTTTGGGAGTACTGGGACAGACACTCCTTGCACTACTCCTCCACTCACCACCAAGCTGCCTGTGTATCCATGTAACCGCTGTAAAACTGCCATGAGCCTATTGTTTGTTATTTTAGGCCTTTGATAGCCTGTCTGCGGTCCCTACTTTAAATACTCCTCCACTCACCACCAAGCTGCCTGTGTATCCATGTAACCACTGTAAAACTGCCATGAGCCTATTGTTTGTTATTTTAGGCCTTTGATAGCCTGTCTGCGGTCCCTACTTTAAATACTCCTCCACTCATCACCAGCTGCCTGCCCGTGTATCCATGTAACCGCTGTAAAACTGCCATGAGCCTATTGTTTGTTATTTTAGGCCTTTGATAGCCTGTCTGCGGTCCCTACTTTAAATACTCCTCCACTCACCACCAAGCTGCCTGTGTATCCATGTAACTGCTGTAAAACTGCCATGAGCCTATTGTTTGTTATTTTAGGCCTTTGATAGCCTGTCTGCGGTCCCTACTTTAAATACTCCTCCACTCATCACCAGCTGCCTGCCCGTGTATCCATGTAACCGCTGTAAAACTGCCATGAGCCTATTGTTTGTTATTTTAGGCCTTTGATAGCCTGTCTGCGGTCCCTCCTTCCACTAGGCCTCCACTGACCAGACCACTGCTGCCCGTGTACCCCTGGAACCAATTTTAAAGTGCCTACAGCCAGCCCATTTTATTGTGTTAGGCCTTCGAAGCCTGTCTGCGGTCCCTCCTTCCACTAGGCCTCCACTGACCAGACCACTGCTGCCCGTGTACCCCTGGAACCAATTTTAAAGTGCCTACAGCCAGCCCATTTTATTGTGTTAGGCCTTTGAAGCCTGTCTGCGGTCCCTCCTTCCAATAGGCCTACACTGACAAAGGTACACCTGACAACAGACACATGGACCTGTAGGCATGGCCACGGAAGGTTACGTGTCCTTTGTGGCTCAATGGGTTAATGTATTGGATGCATGGTCCACACAGGGGACAGCCTGCTAAGTCTGTATGCAGTCCCTAATTCAAGTTGTCCTCAACTGAATAAAGCTGAGCTTCTACCTTCTGGCTCTCATTAAGTGTTTTTTAAAAAACAAAATGGTGGTTCCGGCCTACTAACGGCTTCTGCCCCTCCCTGGTGTTGCCCTCAACTGAATAAAGCTGAGCTTCTACCTTCCGGCTCTGATTAACTGCTGTTTTTAAACACAATGGTCGTTCCGGCCTACTAACGGTGTCTGCCCCTGCCTGGTGTTGCCCTCAACTGAATAAAGCTGAGCTTCAACCTTCTGGCTCTCATTAAGTGTTTTTTAAAAAACAAAATGGTGGTTAGGGCCTACTAACGGCTTCTGCCCCTCCCTGGTGTTGCCCTCAACTGAATAAAGCTGAGCTTCTACCTTCCGGCTCTGATTAACTGCTGTTTTTAAACACATTGCTGGTTCCGGCCTACTAACGGTGTCTGCCCCTGCCTGGTGTTGCCCTCAACTGAATAAAGCTGAGCTTCAACCTTCTGGCTCTCATTAAGTGTTTTTTAAAAAACAAAATGGTGGTTAGGGCCTACTAACGGCTTCTGCCCCTCCCTGGTGTTGCCCTCAACTGAATAAAGCTGAGCTTCTACCTTCCGGCTCTGATTAACTGCTGTTTTTAAACACATTGCTGGTTCCGGCCTACTAACGGTGTCTGCCCCTGCCTGGTGTTGCCCTCAACTGAATAAAGCTGAGCTTCAACCTTCTGGCTCTCATTAAGTGTTTTTTAAAAAACAAAATGGTGGTTAGGGCCTACTAACGGCTTCTGCCCCTCCCTGGTGTTGCCCTCAACTGAATAAAGCTGAGCTTCTACCTTCCGGCTCTGATTAACTGCTGTTTTTAAACAAAATGGTGGTTCCGGCCTACTAACGGTGTCTGCCCCTGCCTGGTGTTGCCCTCAACTGAATAAAGCTGAGCTTCAACCTTCTGGCTCTCATTAAGTGTTTTTTAAAAAACAAAATGGTGGTTAGGGCCTACTAACGGCTTCTGCCCCTCCCTGGTGTTGCCCTCAACTGAATAAAGCTGAGCTTCTACCTTCCGGCTCTGATTAACTGCTGTTTTTAAACACATTGCTGGTTCCGGCCTACTAACGGTGTCTGCCCCTGCCTGGTGTTGCCCTCAACTGAATAAAGCTGAGCTTCAACCTTCTGGCTCTCATTAAGTGTTTTTTAAAAAACAAAATGGTGGTTAGGGCCTACTAACGGCTTCTGCCCCTCCCTGGTGTTGCCCTCAACTGAATAAAGCTGAGCTTCTACCTTCCGGCTCTGATTAACTGCTGTTTTTAAACAAAATGGTGGTTCCGGCCTACTAACGGTGTCTGCCCCTGCCTGGTGTTGCCCTCAACTGAATAAAGCTGAGCTTCAACCTTCTGGCTCTCATTAAGTGTTTTTTAAAAAACAAAATGGTGGTTAGGGCCTACTAACGGCTTCTGCCCCTCCCTGGTGTTGCCCTCAACTGAATAAAGCTGAGCTTCTACCTTCCGGCTCTGATTAACTGCTGTTTTTAAACACATTGCTGGTTCCGGCCTACTAACGGTGTCTGCCCCTGCCTGGTGTTGCCCTCAACTGAATAAAGCTGAGCTTCAACCTTCTGGCTCTCATTAAGTGTTTTTTAAAAAACAAAATGGTGGTTAGGGCCTACTAACGGCTTCTGCCCCTCCCTGGTGTTGCCCTCAACTGAATAAAGCTGAGCTTCTACCTTCCGGCTCTGATTAACTGCTGTTTTTAAACACATTGCTGGTTCCGGCCTACTAACGGTGTCTGCCCCTGCCTGGTGTTGCCCTCAACTGAATAAAGCTGAGCTTCAACCTTCTGGCTCTCATTAAGTGTTTTTTAAAAAACAAAATGGTGGTTAGGGCCTACTAACGGCTTCTGCCCCTCCCTGGTGTTGCCCTCAACTGAATAAAGCTGAGCTTCTACCTTCCGGCTCTGATTAACTGCTGTTTTTAAACACATTGCTGGTTCCGGCCTACTAACGGTGTCTGCCCCTGCCTGGTGTTGCCCTCAACTGAATAAAGCTGAGCTTCAACCTTCTGGCTCTCATTAAGTGTTTTTTAAAAAACAAAATGGTGGTTCCGGCCTACTAACGGTGTCTGCCCCTGCCTGGTGTTGCCCTCAACTGAACAAAGCTGAGCTTCCACATTCTGGCTTTCGGCCTATACTATCAGATATTAAACTGCATTTGGCCTACTAGTGTGGTTAGGCCCTTGAAACAGTGTCTGCTGCTCTTGGGTTTGCTACTCCACTGAACAAAGCAATGCCACCTGTTTAGTCCTGTTACCAATTTTGATCTGCATTTAGCCTACTTTATTCTTTGGCCCTATATCTGTTTCCTCATCATCCTGCCCATTGCCCAGCCACTGCTAGATGAGTCTGCTGGTACATTGACCTAGACCACTACATTCCCCTTGTACTCTACACAGCCAGAATCTGACCCTGCTGAAAGTAAGGTTCCCCTTCCCGCATATTATACCACCTTACACAGGGACAAAGAGGAAGGTGCCGATGAAAGTGCAGGTTCCTTCATCAGGTGGGGGGGGCATACTCGTTGGCGATGTCACCGGCACAGGGCCCCTCATAGTACGCAAAAGTGTCTCTGCCGGTGGGAGGCGCCCCCGCCATCAAACACACCGCCGTACTTTGAGGGGCCCTGTGCCAGTGCCAATGCGAACGAGTGGGCCCCCCCTGCTTGCTCAGGATCACAGCACTTGCAACGTTGAAATACTTACCTCTCCCTGCTCCACCGCCATGACGTAGTCCATGTTTCCTGGGCCCACTAAAACCTTGAACCAGCCCTACCCCCACAACTTTTGCCAAATGACCCCCAATTTCCAGTGCCCAACTATTATTATAAAGTTAATTAAGATTGACAAGCTTCAGAAAACAAGAATGGATGTTTTTGGCAGTAAAATGTGCACTGTAGGTGTTTTCCTGGCCTCCACTCACTGCCGGCTATGCTTCCCCATTGACTTGCATTGGGTTTCGTGTTTCGGTCGATCCCGACTTTTAGCGATAATCGGCCGACTTCACTCGACTCGACTCTGGACTAAATCGGGTTTCACAAAACCAGACTCGATCTTAAAAAAATGAAAGTCGCTCAACCCTAGTAGTTAGTTCTCCGGCTGGCGCATGGCATCTAGGCAGCCGTAGGAATGCTTCCTGGCTACTGTTAGTTGTGTGGTAGATTTAGGTCACGGTCAGCTTGAGTTTCCATCACCCGAGAGCTAGTCTGTTATTTTTGTGTTTCTGATGTTCCCATGCCATTGGGGAATCATGACAACAGACCCTCTGGTATTATGAAGTTGGCCTTCTCTTTTGTTGACTCCGTGAGAGGTATAGTACCTGCCATTAACCCTTTGTCAGATCGAGCGTGGTAAAGTACTAGGCCTGCCCCATCGCTCGATCAGCTTGTCCACCCGGGGCATTGGATAAAGGTTGAACTTGGTATTTCACCTCCCCAACTTTTTCCCGAACTTCATATGGCACATGCCACTTGGCCATAAGCTTGCTTTTGGTGGTGGGTACCAAGATTAAAACCCGATCTATTGCTTTAAAGGAGCGTACCGTGGCCTTTTTGTTACATACGCGGCTCTAGGCTGCCTGAGCATCCACCAAATGCTCTTTTAATATAGGCATGTACGCTGCAATCCGGTCCTGCATATTGGTGACATTCTCAAATACACTCATAAGTGGAGTAAGTTCCTGCTACCAAGTCTCTTTGGCTACGTCCAGTAGACCCCGAGGTTGCCTGCCATACAGTAGCTTGAAGGGTGAAAATCCCATGGAAGTCTGCGGTACCTAGGGAATGGTGAACATCAAGTAGGGCAGCAACATGTCCCAATCCCTTCCGTCCTTGGAAACTACCATGTTCAACATGGACTTGAGGGTTTTGTTAAAGCGCTCGACTAATCCGTCAGTTTGGGGGTGGTACACTGACGTGTGCAACTGCATTATTTTGAGGTGCTTGCGCAGCTGCTTATTCACCTTGGACATAAAAGGAGTCCCATGATCAGTAAGGATCTCCTTCGGTAGCCCAAGATGACAGAACATGGCAAACAACTTCCGGGTGATAAGCTTAGCCAAGGTGTGTAATCTACCACCAATATGTGTTGGTGGCCTCAGGCAGATTTTACTATTGGCCCTGCCAGATCCATCGCAATCCGTTCAAAAGGTACCTCTATAATGGGCAGAGGTACCAATAGACTCCAGTAGTTTGCAGTGAGTGAGATTAGTTGGCACTTAGGACACGTTTCACAATACTTCTGTACCTCAGCGAAGACGTGTAGACCCCAGGCCCCAAAAAATGGAATATGCGCTTCGGTGTGTTTTTAGCCCCCAAGTGCCCTCCCAGCATGAGGGTGTGAGCCATTTCGAGTACTGCTCATCGGTAGGATTGGGGCACTACCAGTTGTTCTATCACTTCGTCCCCGATTTTCTCAACCCTGTATAGTAACTACTGGTTGATCGCCATACGTGGGAACACCGTTTCCGCACCTGGTTGCTGAGCCACCCCATTTACCTCGATTACTCTTTCCTGTGCCCAGGTCAGTGTAGGATCCTGTAGCTGGGCAGTCCAAAAGGTACCCGGGGCACTTCCAGCTCAGGGATTGTCAGGGTCTCTTCAACCGCTCCTGCCATCACCTCTAGGGGAAACCTATCGGGTTCACACTTTTTCCCTATGAGGGTGACCTCTACGGCAAGAACCCTGTGTTGGGATCTTCAGGCCTGCACCCAGAAAAATATTTGCCCGGGGAGGGTTAATTTTATTTTGCCACAGAGACCATAAGAGGGGCAAATCCCTTCCCAGGACAGCCCCATAAGAAAGAGTCTTTACTTCCCCATCACAGGTTTAATCTCCACGCAGGGCATAACAAATGATATACAAAAAAGGTTGCACTCTATCGTGTCAAAGCATGTCTAATATGAAATATATGAAATATGAATAGCAAAATGGCTTTTGAACATTAGGAAAATATTTGAGAGACGCTTTGCACAGAATTTGATCAAATAGTGTGAGCCCATCAACCATCGTCAAGGTGGTCTCATTAAACTGATGGGTCACTGACCTCCCTGTCCAAATATGAACACTTACCGAAGCCAATGTCTGTATGCCTAGGTGAATGTGGACACCTCTGTCAGCAAAGCCTACATATGGGTTGGTCGGAACCAAGTGTGATTAGATGTAATTAAAAACCACATGGTGACGGGAGGAGTGCTCAGTCAGTAAGCTAACATAGAAATGACAGAAAAAAGACTGGCACATCCAAACTAGTGTGAATAGGTGCATACCAGGAGCAGCTACCTCCATACACAATATACAAAAAAGGTTGCACTCTATCGTGTCAAAGCATGTCTAATATGAAATATATGAAATATGAATAGCAAAATGGCTTTTGAACATTAGGAAAATATTTGAGAGACGCTTTGCACAGAATTTGATCAAATAGTGTGAGCCCATCAACCATCGTCAAGGTGGTGTCATTAAACTGATGGGTCACTGACCTCCCTGTCCAAATGTAAACATTTACCGAAGGCCAATGTCTGTATGCCTAGGTGAATGTGGACACCTCTGTCAGCAAAGCCTACATATTTTCCTAATGTTCAAAAACCATTTTGCTATTCATATTTCATGTATTTCATATTAGACATGCTTTGACACGATAGAGTGCAACCTTTTCTGTATATTGTGTATGGAGGTAGCTGTTCCTGGTATGCACCTATTCACACTAGTTTGGATGTGCCAGTCTTTTTTCGGGCATAACAAATGAGACCTCCACTGTTGGGTACTCGTGGAGTTCACCATGAGTACAAACAACACCCACATTTTTCCCAGTGGGTTTTAAGCCCGAGATTAATGACCCATGCACAAGTGTCACTAGGCTCCCTGAGTCCAGGAGGGCCTCAGCCTGGTGTCTATCGACACGCACCTGGCACAGATGCGGTTCACCCGCTGGGATGAACGGATCTTGGGTGAAAACGGCCTGGGCGTACATCAGCATATGGTGAGTATACATACAGTCCATAGGTTCAGCTGTCAGGGAAAGTTGGCAGCCACATGTCCTGGCCATTAGCACCGCCAAAACCTAATAGCTGTGGTACGACTGGACCTCAGGGCCAGTTTAGAGGAAATGGGTCTATTGTCACTCTCACTTTGGGGTACCCCCTCAGCACGGGCTTGGTCTTGATTGGCCTCAGCAGAGGGTCGTGGACCATTCCCAAGCTCCTGGGCTGGCGGGCGGGGCCCGACGTGATAACCGTAGTGTAGCAGAGTCCCGTATAAACTCCTGAGTGGCCGCATACCACTCAATCAGGCTGACCACCTGGTCTAGGGTGCCAGGATCCCCTTGGCCCACCCAACGCTGAATAACGGCTGACAGAGTTCTTACTAGCCGATCAACCACCACCCTCTCGATCAGGCTGAAGCCATTTCTTTACAAGCTGTAATAAGTCTATGCCTGAGACCTGGCGGAGCAAGTCTCCACAAAGGACCACTGGTACACCTGTTGGGCCAGTACATACGTATTAACCCCCAGTCGGGCAAGGATGTCACCTTTCAGTTTCACATAGTCCAGGGCATCATCCTGACTGAGGTCAAAATAGGCCTTCTGGGCATCTCCTGTCAGGAACGGGGCCACCACTTCAGCCCACTGGGAATTCGACAAGCTCTCTCACTCTGCTGTGAGCTCAAACATGGTGAGGAAAGCCTCCATATTGTCCTCAGGACACATCTTGCTCAGTGCTGACCAGACCTTGTACCGGGCCTCAGAACAGATCGGGGTCACTGGTGAGGGTGCCTCTCGCATAGCCGCAACCTGCTGTAGGATCAGCTCATTAGTCTTTTGCTGCTGCTGCTGATACAACAGCTGCTGCTGCTGATGGTTCTGCTCCTGCTGCCGTTGCTACTGCTCCTGTTGCTGCTGGGTGAGGGTCAACTGCTTAAGTATTTCCTCCATCTTATTAGCAGGCTTGAGCAGTAGCATTGCAGGCTTAATTACCGACTCTGTCTGGCCTCTGTTCAGCGATGTCCTTCTTTTCAGACGTCCACAAAACTGTTGCTGACCACACTTTTATGCACACCAAAAAGACGGATACCGCTGGATCATTGGTTAGACGGCATCCACAGTGACTCTATCTGCCTCATTATAGGGAATCTTTTTCCCAGGGTTCCGTCTGAATGATGTACTTGAGAGATGGTAACCAGGTGTAAGCGCTCAGCGCAGAGCGCAGGATAAATGTGAGCCTTACTGCGCTCTTTAGGAGGCAGAGTGCAAAAAAAATCAACAACAGCTAAATAATTGATTTTATTTATTTTTTATGCCCTTGCTAGTGCAGTATAAGTGATTAGGCAACTTTAATCTTTGGGGTTTTTTATGTTTGACTGCTGTAACATACCAAAAGACACTTTTTTTCAAAAGCTAGTTTTTGTATCACGATATTTTCAGAGCTCTAATTTTTTGTATTATGTATTCTGAGAGCTTGTTTTTTGCAGAACGAGTTGACGTTTTTATTGGTACCATTTTTGGGCACATGGCATTTTTTGATTCTTTTCTTCGGGTCAGTATAATTACAGCAACACCATATTTATATTGTTTTCCTGTCTTTTGGCGCTTTTATAAAAAAATATTTTTGCATTGCTTTATTCTGAAAGCTATAACTTTTTTATTTTTCCACTGGAGGAGCTGTGTGGCAGCTTTTTTTTGCGAGATTAAATTTTCATTGCTACCATTTTTATTTACATTTGTTTTTTTGATTGCATTGTATTCCACTTTTTGTTTGGCTTTATGAAGAAAAGGCATAATTTTTGCATAGTTTTTCTTTTTTTTTTGTACGACGTATACTAAAAAGGTTAAATAATGGGACAGTTTCATAGGTGTCATTTTTTTGTATTATTTGTGATTTAAATATATATATATACAGTATATTTACAATTTTTTAAATTTTTTACTTAGTCTCTCTATGGGACTTTTACTTTCTGGAGTCTGATCGCAGTTTCAATGAATTGCAATGCATTAGAACTGTGGGCCTGCACTGTGCATAATCTAACAAGTTTGCTAGTGCCTGGTGACCCGGATGTCTTTATGACATCCGGGCAATGGCACCATGGCAATGATCGAGCCCGCGATGACTGCATTTAGGGTGCTAAAGTGCCAGGTGTCAGCTGTTAGAACTAGCTGACACCCAGCGTGAATAGCGCGCACACAGCCCCTATAAGCGAAAAATCGTCAGTACACAGGGCCGTCATCTGCATAACTGCCCTGACTGGCATATGGGACCCGATGAGAAGAGGGGGCCCCCATCGGGCCCTGTCTCTTCTGCTCACTGGGCCCCAGTGGCAGGCTTCTGCCGGTGCAGAACTGAACCTGCATCCGAGACACAGGTTCAGTTAAGCTCTATTGTCGTGCGTGCCCCACAGTAACAGTTAAAAGCCACTAGCCAATCGGAGGCTGGCAGCTGACATCAGCGCGCACATCACCGGTGTATGATGTCATTGTCATTTGCCAGCAAGTCCGCGATTGAAATGCCTGGAGGGAACATCGCCGCAAGAACACATGGTGCAGAATGGAGACATGGGGCACAATGGAGACACGGGGCAGAATGGAGACACGGGGGCAGGATGGGAGACACGGGGGCAGGATAGGAGACCCGGGGCAAAATGTAAACACATGGTGCGGAATGGAGACATGGGGCAGGATGGAGACACAGGGCAGAATGGAGACACGGGACAGGATGGAGACAAATGAGGCAAGAATATGGGGCAGGATGGAGACAGATGGGGCAGGGTCATGGGGCAGGATGTAGACACATGGTGCAGGATCATGGTGTAGGATGGAGACACATGGTGCAGGATCATGGGGCAGGATGGATACGATGGAGACAGATGGGGCAGGATCATGGGACAGATGGGGCACGATGACGTGGCCAGTCTCGATAGCTCAGTATCTGGGACAGCTAGAGAACGATGAGACACAGGTGTGTGTGCGGAGGGCTCCCAGGATTCTGGGTATATTGGACTTAACCCTGAGATGCATGGTACTCTAATAATTAATCTCTATATTCCGGTGCCTCTCCGTCTGGGGTTTCCAGTGTTACCTTGCAGCCCTGCACTAAAGACAGCAAGGGGTCCCAGCTCTTTTCTCCCTCACATTAATTAATGCTTCTAACACTAGCCACATGGCAATTTTTTGTTCTTTGAAGAATTTGTGTATTTATCTCATGGGTGGGGGCCACAGTTCTGGGAGTAGAGGGAGAACTCTGGATAATATATTGGGCCTGAAATTAATAAATTAAAATGGCGCTCCCTCGTCCCTCACACCAGGGTATCATTTTATTCAACTTTCCATGAGCTGTATGACCATATAGACGGCTTAGCAATGTTGATCCCAGATCTATTGATAGATTCCCTTTAGGCCATGTTCATACGTTCAGTATTTGGTCAGTATTTTGATAAATACAGAAGTAGTGACAAGTTTCTATTATATATTCAGCTTTTCTTTTTTAATAAATTTGCAAAAATTTCTACTATTGTCTACTATAATTGCTATTGTAAGGTGACATTAACCCTTTATTACCCCATATCTCACCGCTACACGGGAGTGGGAAGAGAGTGGCTAAGTTACAGAATAGGCGCATCTTCCAGATGTGCCTTTTCTGGGGTGGCTGGGGGCAGATGTTTTTAGCCAGGGGGGTCCTATAACCATGGTCCCTCTCTAGGCTATTAATATCTGCCCTCATACACTGGCTTTCCCATTCTGGCGGAGAAAATTGCGCGGGAGCCCACGCCAATTTTTTTCCGTGATTTAATCCTTTATTTTAACAGCTAGAGCCCCCAAATTTTGCACACAGACACTTGGAACATTATTAGTGAGGAATATGTACAAAAATAAGAGATATGAAATGGTTTACTGTATGTAAACCATGTCTCATATCCTGTCGGGTTTGGGAAGGAGATAGCAAAAGCCGGCAATTGAATTACCGTCTTTTCTGCTATCTAGCGCTGTATTAAATATAAATATATACATATACATATATATATATATATATATATATATATGTGTCTCACTGACATATATATATATATATGTGTCTCACTGACATATATATATATATATATATATGTGTCTCACTGACATATATATATATATATGTGTCTCACTGACATATATATATATATATATATATATATATATATATACATACTGTATATATGTTTTCATGAATATTTGAGCCCATGGATCCATTGTACGTCCGTTTTGCAAGCTGGTGAGAAAATCTCGCTGTACGGATGCCATACGGATTACATATGGAGGTTTACATGCGCAAAATACGCTGCCACACCCTGCCTACGGATGACATACGGATCACTATTTTGGGAACATTTCTGCGTATTACGCATGTAAAATGCAGACCGTATTACCCTACGCTGAGTGTGACCCCGGCCTCATGCTCAACATACATTTATGGTTAATACATGTGTAAAAGGAGAGTAAATATATGATTCTTGAAATATTGGGTATCTTTTAGCTATTAAAAGCTTTTAACAAGGTAGACTTTCATTTTGTAATTGGTAACAAGGTGAAATATATTTTTGTGCTGAAATAAAGTGATCGTACAAACTAGCAAAACTACAATAAAACTCTCAAGTAGAGATGAGCAAATTTGTTCGGGTTCCCTCTTATTCGGCAAGCTATAGCGCTTGCCGAATAAGCTGCAGAGGGAACTCGGCTTCCTGGATCGCTCCGGCCGATGAGCTGTTTGGCTCCGCAGCAGCATGTGTCGCGGCTGGATGACAGTCATGACACATGCATGGAGAGCCTGTTTGTTGGGTTTTCCATGCATGTGTCATGACTGTGACACAGCCACGATACATGCAGCTGCGGTGCCGATCAGCTGATGGACTGGCGCAATCCAGAATGCCGGGTTCCCTCTGCAGCTTATTTGGCAAGCGCTATAGCTTGCCGAATAAGAGGGAACCCGAGCAAATTCGCTTATCTCTACTCTCAAGGAACATGATTCTTTTTCTATACAATTCAGTAAAAATCAGATAATTTAACTTGTAACTTAATAATATTTAATAGCAAATACTTTAATGCCCAAATTAACCTATTAAGTGAAAACGTACCTCAGAAATGAGAATAGAAAGCCATGGTCTGTCTAACCACTTGTAGGGGTCACTATTACATGACATAAGGGTGTAATTTACAATCTGATGAATCAATTGTCCGGTCTCATTTGCTCCAAAAGACATTAAAACCTAAGCAGAAGAACAGCTATGGTATAATTATATTTATTTCATGCATTTCAGTTTGTATATTTTATTACATTTTGTTGCATAATAATCTGTGAAATGTGCAGAACAAAAACTAAATATGGAATAAACCTGCATGCGTTTTGCCTTTTGCAACCTGTTAAAAGGTTTCCTAGATGTAAAATTTGGAGAATGCCCTGCCAGATCACATTCCAAAAAGCAGAAGTGAAAATAATATTCACGCATTAAGTAAGGAAAATATGTAATCAGAAATATAGACCTTTAACATAGGAAAACATTTTAAGGAAAGGGAAAATTTGTCATAGATGTCAGCTTTTCATCACTTTACCAAAATGTTCTCGATGATCAGAATTTTTTTCTCTCCCTAACATAAGGGGGTTGAAAACATATTAAGGTAATAGTGTGACATGTAATGGAGCCACACACGTTTTACTGTAAATTGTAGCATTTTTAACTTATAGTGAGGACAGGACACTTGTTTTTTTCATGTCTTACCGCTAAATAATGGTGAATCAAAAACATACATTTCAAAGCTTTAAATGTCTGCAGTTTTGCTTAGCAATTTTTGACAATTAGTTTTTGGAACTATTGAAATGTTTTACCCTCCTGGCTGCAAGTCAATAGTTACCCATTCCAAAAATCCCTGTGTTCTCTGCAAAATTTCTAAATGTCAGTCATAGTGAGTGTGCATACAATATTTTTCTGCCTGAAATCCACTTGAAAAAACACTTAAAGCAAACCTGTCCGCAGGATTTTGCTAAGTAAACTACAGAAACTGTCAGGTTGGCGCTGTTATCCTGATTAAAATGACACCTGCGGTGAAGAAATCCATCTTGTGGTTCTTGTGTAACCAATGTTCAAAATTTTCAGCTATTGAGATGCCTGTGCTCCAGGGTAGGCTGTAGGCAGAGTCTTATCTTCCTGCACTAGGCCAGAAAAAAAACAAGGAAAGACCTGCCCACAGGTCATCCAGAGGCACAAACCTGTTCCTCATCATAAAGACAGAATATGCTTCGGAGCGTCCTGTGGGCAGGCATTTCCTTGGTTTCTCTGGCTTAGAGCAGGAGAATAAGACTCTTCTTACAGTCTGGCCCCAAACCACGAGCATCTCGTTAACTGAAAACTTCTAATACTGATTACACAAGAACCACGAGACTGATGTCTTCACCTCAGATATCATTAATTTAATCAGTTTAACACTGTCAATCTGACAGTGTCTGTAGGTTACTTAGCAAAATCGTTTTAAAAGTGCTAAGAAATGAACATATTCATGGCAATGTAAACACGAATTTGCCGTTCATTTGTGAAGCATCTAAAGAAGTCACCTGACCATTCTTTAAGCAACTACCAATAGTTTATATAAAAAACCCCACCATTCCAAAGAAAAAACACAATTGAAAACGGTGAAAAAAACTATATCAAAGACACCCGAAACAAATGATTCAGGACAAAAGAGGCCAGCATGATCTGCAGGGTCTTCCTCTAGCAGAACTCAGAGGGCACAATGGTGTCTGAAAGATGTGATATGCACAAACCCTTAGTCTGCAGGATTTTTACATGTTACACATGTTCCCGAATCAAACAATTGTGGCAAGTGTTTACATTTATCATTTACTTTAGGTTTAGTATTCCTTTAAAGCAGAAACACTTTCTTTCCATATCTTTTTTTTTTGGCACATTATTTTGGTATGTTATTTGTTTTTGCTTGCCCTATTTATTATTGTTATTTATTATGACTTGCTTCTTTTATGCATCGCTTTATAGCCAGTCATTACTGTCCCCAAAGGGGCTCACAATCTAGATTCCCTATCAGCATGTCTTTGGAGTGCATGAGGAAACCGGAGAACCCGGAGGAAACCCACACAAACATGGGGAGAAGATAAAAAGATGTAGTCCTTGGTGGGATATGAAAAAGAAACACTTTGACAGGCTACAGGTATATAAATGTACAACTGTCTATAAACATTAATTTGTCTCAGTATTTAGGTATTTTTTGGAAGATTTCAGACAATCTAAAGCAGGAGTCTTCTGGATGTACTGAGCCAAAATGGGTATTAAAGGAGAAAAGATTTATTTAGATTATAATCAGGCATCGTAATTAACACCTAAATATGGTTTTCACTTTGGTGCAAAGTAGCAATGCTATGGCTATGTTGTAGACTATATCCTTGTGCCCATCCAGAAACAGTACAGTGCTGGACCTGGGGAGGGTAGGTGAAGCCCAATGTATTTTTTTTTACACCTAACTGAGCTAGCAGGCAGAAGATTGCTGAAAGAGGATAAGATGATTATTGCAGAAATATTTACAATCTGTCAAATCTCTTTATAATAAAGGGTCTATTACAAATGATAATAATAGTAAGCTTGTTAGTGTTTTTGAAAATGAAAAACTTGTTCTTTATTCACTGAGTCACATCAACTAACGTATTATCATTAGGATATATTAGAAGAGCATGAAATCTTCAATAAGCCATTTAGTGCTATAACCAGTGGAGGACTCAGACAGATGGCCCCTGTGCAAGACCAATATATGGGCACTTTGCAGTCCCATACACACATAGTAAACATTTTTGGTACACCTCGTTTAATGCCAGAGAAAAACACAATGATCACTGAAATAACTTGAATCTGACAAAAGTAATAATAAATACAAGATCTATGAAAATGAACAAATGAAAGTCAGACATTGTTTTTCAACCATGCTTCCACAGAATTAAAAAAAAATAAAACTCATGAAATAGGCCTGGACAGAAATGATGGTACCCTTAACTTAATATTTTGTTGCACAACCTTTTGAGGCAATCACTGCAATCAAACGACTCCTGTAGCTGTCAATGAGACTTCTGCACCTCTCGTCAGATATTTTGGCCCACTTCTCAAGAGCAAACTGCTCCAGTTGTCTTGTGTTTGAAGGTTGCCTTTTCCAGGCGGCATGTTTCGGCTCTTTCCAAAGATGCTCAATAGGATTTAGGTCAATTCTCATAGAAGGCAACTTCAGAATAGTGCAATGTTTTCCTCTTGGCCATTCTTGGATATTTTTAGCTGTGTGTTTTGGGTCACTATCCTGTTGCAATACCCATGACCTGCGACTGAGACCAAGCTTTCTGACACTGGGTAGCACACTTCTCTCTAGAATCCCTTGATAGCCTTGAGATTTAATTGTACCCTGCACAGATTCTAGACACCCTGTGCCAGATGCAGCAAAGCAGCCCCAGAACATAACAGAGCCTCCTCCATGTTTCACTGTAGAACAGTGTTCTTTTCGTGATTTGCTTAATTTTTCCGTCTGTGAACATAGAGCTGATGTGCCCTGCCAAAAACTTCAATTTTTGTCTTATCTGTCCATAGGACATTCTACCAGAAGCTTTGTGGCTTGTCAGCATGTAGTTTGGCAAATTCCAGTCTGGCTTTTTTATGATATTTTTTCAACAATGATGTCCTCCTTGGTCGTCTCCCATGAAGTCCACTTTGGCTCATACAATGACGGATGGTGCGATCTGACACCGATGTTCCTTGAGCTTGAAGTTCACCTTTAATCTGTTTAGAAGGTTTTCTGGGCTCTTTTGTTACCATTCGTATTATCCGTCTCTGATTTGTCATCAGTTTTCCTCCTGCAGGCATGCTTGGAGATGGTCTTATAACGTTTACCTTTAACATGTTTGTCTATAATTTTCTTTCTAATCTCCTGAGACAACTCTTTCCTTCGCTTCCTCTGGTCCATGTTGAGTGTGATACACATCATGTCACCAGACAGCACAGTGAGTATCTGTAGCCCTATATACAGTCCCACTCACTGATTCCAAGATTGTAGACACCTGTGATGCTAGTTAGTGGACACACCTTGATTTAACATGTCCCTTTTGTCACATTATCTTCAGGGGTACCATCATTTCTGTCCAGGCCTATTTCATGAGTTTTATTTTTTTTAAATTCTATGGAAGTATGGTTGAAAAACAATGTCTGACTTTCATTTGTTCATTTTCATAGATCTTTTATTTATTATTACTTTTGTCAGATTCAAGTTATTTCTGTGACCACTGTGGGTTTTTCTGTCATTAAATGAGGGGTACCAACAATTTTGACCACGTGGGTAGTTTATCATAAAGCACAATTACATCTGTTTTGGAGGTGGAAATGGGCCCCTTTACCTCTTGGGCCCCTATGCATCTGCACAGGTTGCACCACTCATACAGCTCTGGCAAAAATTAAGAGACCACTGCAAAATGTTCAGTTTGTCTGATATTTCTCTTTATAGGTATATTTTTGAGTAAAATGTAAATTGTTCTGTTATTCTATAAACTTCTGACAACATATCTCCGAATTTCCAAGCAATAAATTTTGTATTTTTTTGTCTGAAAAGCAGAAATTGTCAAAATAAAAAAACAGTGCTTTCAGACCTCAAATAATGCAAAGAAAACAAGTTCATAATCATTTAGAAACAACAATACTAATGTTTTAGCTCAGGATGAGTTCAGAAATTAATATTTTGTGGAATAACTATAATTTTTAATCACAGCTTTCATGCATCTTGGCATGCTTTCCACCAGTCTTTCACACTGCTTCTGGCGTAAAAATGTAAGCAGTTCTTCTTTGTTTGATGGCTTGTGACCATCCATCATCCTCTTGATTACATTCCAGAGGTTTTCAATGGGGTTCAGGTCTGGAGATTGGGCTGCCCATGACAGGGTTTTGATGTGGTGGTCTCTTAATTTTTGCCAGAGCTGTATGTCTGGCTAAAATTATAAGTCCGGGGTCACACTTGCAAGTGCAATGCTAGACACTCACGCTTGTCTCTTGCCTCAATACCCGGCACTGCAAGAGCACGCGCGAGTTTCTCGCAATGCACTCGCAAGTGTGACCCCGGCCTAAGAGATAAAATGTCTAGATACTTTCTTGTGCAAATGTTCATAAAATTGAAATTCTATTTATGATTATAATTATATTTTTGATTGTATTTGTGGTAATCCCATTTGTACCTTTATGTCCATGTCTTGAGATTTTGAAGTAAAGGGGATTATAGCAGCATAAATTAAACAAACACTGTGCAGGGCATCACTTGAAAGACTGTACCTGAAATGATAAAAGTGTAAAAGTGTTATTTAATCTATAAAATACATTTAGACTTTTGGGTGGAAATCTTAAAATTTAAGTATTACTAGATACATGCCACTAAAAGTGAAACCCTCACAGTGCTTTTGGCTCCTCATGTACAGTGCCCTTGGGAAGCATCACTGCCCTTACTGCTGTATGGGGCGTGGTGAGTAGAAACAAAGAGGGGGGGCCCGGATCCAGTCTGGCCCACCCGTGCTTCTGCTCACTGGGCCCCAGAGTATAATAAAGAATTGTACACCTGTGCACCACACATTTCGGTGAGGAGAGAGCCTTCTTGGAGCTCCATGGCCACAAAACTGAACTTCTGTACAGCTCCAAGGGATTCCCTCCTCCTCTGCTGTGACGCGCTGGTGACATCGCATACGAAATGACATCACTTGCCAGGATACCAGCCCAGAAATAGAGCTGCAGGGGATCGTATGAGAGATAAGTATTACATTTTTTTAAATAAAATTAATTAAATTGGGCTGGGCGGGGAGCAAGTGATGATGAATTGAGGGTGTGGGAAGAGGACAGTTAATAATGATGTACTGAAGTAGGAGAGCACAAATAATGTTGATTTGTGGGTGGGGGATAGCAAATGACGAGTTGACGGTGGTGGGGAAGAGAGCAAATGATGTTGAATTGGGGGTACAGCACATGATAATGAATTGAGGGTGTGGGGGAGCAACTGATGATGAATTGAAGATGGGGTACAACAAATGATGATGAATTGAGTGTGGGGGAGAATGAATGATGATGATGAATTGGGGGTGGGGGTTAGAGAGAGAGAACATGACATAATGAATTGGGGCGGAGGAAGGCGTTTAAATATAATGAATCTGGGAAGCAGAAAGTTCAGAGAGGGGGGTGTTGAGGATGCAGGAGTGTGATTGGTAATGAATTGGGGCAAAGAGTACAGGTGCTAATTAATTTATATATTTATTGTGTGGGGAGAGTGGCTATTTATAGTTAGTGGGGGCACAGTGGTGGATTACAATTTATATTTGGAATGGTGGATTGCATAATAACTAACTATATATTAATGGTGGGTGCATGTCTGTTCAGCTGCATAATGTAGAAGTTGGGGAATGTGCTTTGGAAGCGGTGCTCTGTAACTGTATGTTATTTTATGCAAAGACGAATCCCAGCTGGAAGAATTGTTGGCGGTCTACAATGGATAAAGAAAAAAAGCTGAGATGAAGGATTTCAACCGGAGATGTTACCACTGGGTCAATGTGTTACCTGTACACTTAAACTATTCACTGTATACTATATACAGAGCTCCTGTGTATTATATCACTTCTGATCTATGTACTACCTGTACACTATACACTATATATAGAGTTCCTGTGTATAATGTCACTGGTGATCCCTGTATTACCTGTACACTGACATTATATACAGAGCTCCTGTGTGTAATATCACTGGTGATCACTGTATTATGTATTACACTATACACTGTACTGTATACTATGTACAGAGCTCTAGTGTACACTCACCGGCCACTTTATTAGGTACACCTGTCCAACTTCTTGTTAACACTTAATTTCTAATCAGCCAATCACATGGCGGCAACTCAGTGCATTTAGGCATGTAGACATGGTCAAGACATTCTCCTGCAGTTCAAACCGAGCATCAGTATGGGGAAGAAAGGTGATTTGAGTGCCTTTGAACGTGGCATGGTTGTTGGTGCCAGAAGGGCTGGTCTGAGTATTTCAGAAACTGCTGATCTACTGGGATTTTCACGCACAACCATCTCTAGGGTTTACAGAGAATGGTCCGAAAAAGAAAAAAAATCCAGTGAGCGGCAGTTCTGTGGGCGGAAATGCCTTGTTGATGCCAGAGGTCAGAGGAGAATGGGCAGACTGGTTCGAGCTGATAGAAAGGCAACAGTGACTCAAATCGCCACCCGTTACAACCAAGGTAGGCCTAAAAGCATCTCTGAACGCACAGTGCGTCGAACTTTGAGGCAGATGGGCTACTGTCATGATCTCAATGGCAAGAGATCATAGCATCAGCATATATAGGAACTAGCTCTTGGAAGATGGAAACTGAGCTGACCATGAACTAAACCTAACGCACAACTAGCAGTGGCCGGGTAGCATGCCTACGTTGATTCTAGATGCCCAGCACCAGCCGGAGGACTAAATAAAGCTAGCAGAGGAAAATATTAGTCCTAGCTCACCTCTAGAGAAATACCCCGAAAGGAGACAGAGGCCCCCCACATGTATTGGCGGTGAATCAAGATGAAATAACAAACGTAGTATGAAAATAGGTTTAGCAAATTTGAGGTCCACTTACTACATAGCAGAAGACAGAAAGGACACTTTCATGGTCAGCTGAAAACCCTATCAAAACACCATCCAGAAATTACTTTAAAACTCTGGCGTTAACTCATAACACCAGAGTGGCAATTCCTGTTCACAAGAGCTTTCCAGACACAGTAACGAAACTACAGCTGTGAACTGGAACAAAAATGCAAAAACAAACATGGACAAGAGTCCAACTTATCTAGTAGTTGTCTAGGAGCAGGAACAAGCACAGAGAGGCTTCTGATAACATTGTTGACCGGCAAGCAACTAACAGAGCAGCAAGGTTATATAGCGACTCCCACATCTTGATGGGAACAGGTGAACAGAGAAGATGAAGACACCAGTTCAATTCCACCAGTAGCCACCGGGGGAGCCCAGAATCCAAATTCACAACAGTACCCCCCCCCAAGGAGGGGGCACCGAACCCTCACCAGAACCACCAGGGCGATCAGGATGGGCCCTATGAAAGGCACGAACCAGATCAGAGGCATGAACATCAGATGCATTCACCCAAGAATTATCCTCCTGGCCGTATCCCTTCCACTTGACCAGATACTGGAGTCTCCGTCTGGAAACACGAGAGTCTAAGATTTTCTCCACAACGTACTCCAACTCACCCTCAACCAACACCGGAGCAGGAGGCTCAACGGAAGGCACAACCGGTACCTCATACCTGCGCAATAATGACTGATGAAAAACGTTATGAATAGAAAAGGATGCAGGGAGGTCCAAACGGAAGGAAACAGGGTTAAGAATCTCCAATATCTTATACGGGCCGATGAACCGAGGCTTAAACTTAGGAGAAGAGACCCTCATAGGGACAAAACGAGAAGACAACCACACCAAGTCCCCAACACGAAGACGAGGACCAACACGACGACGGCGGTTAGCAAAAAGCTGAGTCTTCTCCTGGGACAACCTCAAATTGTCCACCACCTGCCCCCAGATCTGATGCAATCTCTCCACCACAGCATCCACTCCAGGACAATCCGAAGATTCCACCTGACCAGAGGAAAATCGAGGATGAAACCCCGAATTACAGAAAAACGGGGACACCAAAGTGGCAGAGCTGGCCCGATTATTGAGAGCGAACTCCGCCAATGGCAAAAAAGCAACCCAATCATCCTGGACAGCAGACACAAAACACCTCAGATATGTCTCCAGGGTCTGATTAATCCGCTCGGTCTGGCCATTCGTCTGAGGATGGAAAGCGGACGAAAAAGATAAATCTATGCCCATCCTAGCACAGAATGCCCGCCAAAATCTAGACACGAATTGGGTCCCTCTGTCAGAAACGATATTCTCAGGAATACCATGCAAACGAACAACATTTTGAAAAAACAGAGGAACCAACTCGGAAGAAGAAGGCAACTTGGGCAGAGGAACCAAATGGACCATCTTAGAGAAACGGTCACACACCACCCAGATGACAGACATCTTCTGAGAAACAGGCAGATCTGAAATAAAATCCATCGAGATGTGCGTCCAAGGCCTCCTAGGAATAGGCAAGGGCAACAATAATCCACTAGCCCGAGAACAACAAGGCTTGGCCCGAGCACAAACGTCACAAGACTGCACAAAGCCTCGCACATCTCGTGACAGGGAAGGCCACCAGAAGGACCTTGCCACCAAATCCCTGGTACCAAAAATGCCAGGATGACCTGCCAACGCAGAAGAATGAACCTCAGAGATGACTCTACTGGTCCAATCATCAGGAACAAATAGTTTATCAGGTGGGCAACGATCAGGTCTATCCGCCTGAAACTCCTGCAAGGCCCGCCGCAGGTCTGGAGAAACGGCTGACAATACCACTCCATCCTTAAGGATACCTGTGGGCTCAGAGTTACCAGGCGAGTCAGGCTCAAAACTCCTAGAAAGGGCATCCGCCTTAACATTCTTAGAACCCGGTAGGTATGACACCACAAAATTAAACCGAGAGAAAAATAATGACCAGCGCGCCTGTCTAGGATTCAGGCGCCTGGCGGTCTCAAGATAAATCAAATTTTTGTGGTCAGTCAATACCACCACCTGATGTCTGGCCCCCTCAAGCCAATGGCGCCACTCCTCAAAAGCCCACTTCATGGCCAAAAGCTCCCGATTCCCAACATCATAATTCCGCTCAGCGGGCGAAAATTTACGGGAAAAGAAGGCACAAGGCCTCATCACGGAGCAGTCAGAACTTTTCTGCGACAACACTGCCCCAGCTCCGATCTCAGAAGCGTCGACCTCAACCTGAAAAGGTAGAGCAACATCAGGCTGACGCAACACAGGGGCAGAGGAAAAACGGCGCTTAAGCTCCCGAAAGGCCTCCACAGCATCAGGGGACCAATCAGCAACATCAGCACCCTTCTTAGTCAAATCGGTCAATGGCTTAGCAATATCCGAAAAACCAGCAATAAATCGACGATAAAAGTTAGCAAAGCCCAAAAATTTCTGAAGACTCTTAAGAGAAGAGGGCTGCGTCCAATCACAAATAGCTTGAACCTTGACAGGATCCATTTCAATGGAAGAGGGGGAAAAAATATATCCCAAAAAGGAAATCCTCTGTACCCCAAAAACACACTTAGAACCCTTCACACACAAAGAATTAGACCGCAAAACCTGAAAAACCCTCCTGACTTGCTGGACATGAGTCCCAGTCATCCGAAAAAATCAGAATATCATCCAGATACACAATCATAAATTTATCCAAATAATCGCGAAAAATATCATGCATAAAGGACTGGAAAACTGACGGAGCATTTGAAAGACCAAAAGGCATCACTAAATACTCAAAGTGGCCCTCGGGCGTATTAAATGCGGTTTTCCACTCATCCCCCTGCCTGATTCGCACCAAATTATACGCCCCACGAAGGTCAATCTTAGAGAACCACTTGGCCCCCTTTATGCGAGCAAACAAATCAGTCAGCAACGGCAATGGGTATTGATATTTAACAGTGATTTTATTCAAAAGCCGATAATCAATACATGGTCTCAAAGAGCCGTCTTTTTTTGACACAAAGAAAAAACCGGCTCCTAAGGGAGATGACGATGGACGAATATGTCCCTTTTCCAAGGACTCCTTTATATATTCTCGCATAGCAGCATGTTCAGGCACAGACAGATTAAATAAACGACCCTTTGGGTATTTACTACCCGGGATTAAATCTATGGCACAATCGCACTCTCGGTGCGGAGGTAACGAACCAAGCTTGGATTCTTCAAAGACGTCACGATAGTCAGACAGGAACTCAGGAATTTCAGAGGGAATAGATGATGAAATGGAAACCACAGGTACATCCCCATGAGCCCCCTTACATCCCCAGCTCAACACAGACATAGCTTTCCAGTCGAGGACTGGGTTGTGAGATTGCAGCCAAGGCAATCCTAGCACCAAATCATCATGTAGATTATACAGCACCAGAAAGCGAATAATCTCCTGGTGATCCGGATTAATACGCATAGTTACTTGTGTCCAGTATTGTGGTTTATTATTAGCCAATGGGGTGGAGTCAATCCCCTTCAGAGGAATAGGAGTCTCCAAAGGCTCTAAATCATACCCACAGCGTTTGGCAAAGGACCAATCCATAAGACTCAAAGCGGCGCCAGAGTCGACATAGGCGTCCGTGGTAATAGATGACAAAGAGCAAATCAGGGTCACAGATAGAATAAACTTAGACGGTAAGGTGCAAATGGAAACAGATTTACCAAGCTTTTTAGTGCGCTTAGAGCATGCTGATATAACATGAGTAGAATCACCACAATAGAAACACAACCCATTTTTCCGTCTAAAATTCTGCCGCTCGCTTCGGGACAGAATTCTATCACACTGCATACTCTCTGGCGATTTCTCAGTGGACACCGCCAGATGGTGCACTGGTTTGCGCTCCCGCAAACGCCTATCGATCTGAATAGCCATTGTCATGGACTCATTCAGACCCGCAGGCACAGGGAACCCCACCATAATATCCTTAATGGCATCAGAGAGACCCTCTCTGAAAGTCGCCGCCAGGGCGCACTCATTCCACTGAGTAAGCACAGACCATTTACGGAATCTTTGGCAGTAAATTTCCGCTTCATCTTGCCCCTGAGATAGGGACATCAAAGTTTTTTCTGCCTGAAGCTCCAAATGAGGTTCGTCATAAAGCAACCCCAAGGCCAGAAAAAACGCATCCACATTGAGCAACGCAGGATCCCCTGGTGTCAATGAAAAAGCCCAGTCTTGAGGGTCGCCCCGGAGCAAGGAAATCACAATCCTGACCTGCTGTGCAGGATCTCCGGCAGAGCGAGATTTCAGGGACAAAAATAATTTGCAATTATTTCGAAAATTCTGAAACCCAGATCTATTCCCCGAGAAAAATTCCGGCAAAGGAATTCTCGGCTCAGATACAGGTGCATGACAAACAAAATCTTGCAAATTTTGTACCTTCGTGGCGAGATTATTCAAACCTGCAGTTACACTCTGAAGATCCATTACAAACAGGTGGACACAGAGCCATTCAAAGAGAGAAAAAAAAAAAATAAAAAAAATAAAATTTCCGCAGACTACTTATTTCTCTCCTTTCTCAGCCAAGGATTTTAACCCTTTAGTGGGCCGGTCAAACTGTCATGATCTCAATGGCAAGAGATCATAGCATCAGCATATATAGGAACTAGCTCTTGGAAGATGGAAACTGAGCTGACCATGAACTAAACCTAACGCACAACTAGCAGTGGCCGGGTAGCATGCCTACGTTGATTCTAGATGCCCAGCACCAGCCGGAGGACTAAATAAAGCTAGCAGAGGAAAATATTAGTCCTAGCTCACCTCTAGAGAAATACCCCGAAAGGAGACAGAGGCCCCCCACATGTATTGGCGGTGAATCAAGATGAAATAACAAACGTAGTATGAAAATAGGTTTAGCAAATTTGAGGTCCACTTACTACATAGCAGAAGACAGAAAGGACACTTTCATGGTCAGCTGAAAACCCTATCAAAACACCATCCAGAAATTACTTTAAAACTCTGGCGTTAACTCATAACACCAGAGTGGCAATTCCTGTTCACAAGAGCTTTCCAGACACAGTAACGAAACTACAGCTGTGAACTGGAACAAAAATGCAAAAACAAACATGGACAAGAGTCCAACTTATCTAGTAGTTGTCTAGGAGCAGGAACAAGCACAGAGAGGCTTCTGATAACATTGTTGACCGGCAAGCAACTAACAGAGCAGCAAGGTTATATAGCGACTCCCACATCTTGATGGGAACAGGTGAACAGAGAAGATGAAGACACCAGTTCAATTCCACCAGTAGCCACCGGGGGAGCCCAGAATCCAAATTCACAACAGGCTACAGCAGCAGAAGACCACACCGGGTACCACTCCTTTCAGCTAAGAACAGGAAACTGAGGCTACAATTTGTACAAGCTCATCGAAATTGGACAGTAGAAGATTGGAAAAACGTTGCTTGGTCTGATGAGTCTCGGTTTCTGCTGCGACATTCGGATGGTAGGGTCAGAATTTGGCGTAAACAACATGAAAGCATGGATCCATCCTGCCTTGTATGGAGCATCTTTGGGATGTGCAGCCGACAAATCTGCGGCAACTGTGTGATGCCATCATGTCAATATGGACCAAAATCTCTGAGGAATGCTTCCAGCACCTTGTTGAATCTATGCCACGAAGAATTGAGGCAGTTCTGAAGGCAAAAGGGGGTCCAACCCGTTACTAGCATGGTGTACCTAATAAGGTGGCCGGTGAGTGTATATTAGCATTTATGGCAATATTAATATTATTTTATTAATGATCAGTATTATAGTATTCACTCACTATGTGGTGGTAATATGTGGTCTGGTCATGGTGTAGCAGTATTTGTTCCTTGTATGTGATATTATTTGGTTACTATGTGGTGGTAATATGTGGTCAGGTCATGGTGTGGTGGTATTTTTTCCTTGTATATGGTATTATTGGCTACTATGTGGTGGTAATATGTTTTTTCATGGTGTGGCGGTATTTGTTCCTTGTACTGTATGTGGTATTATTCAGTCTCTATGTGGTGGTAATATGTGGTCTGGCCACGGTGTGGTGGTATTTGTTCCTTGTATGTGGTATTATTCAGTCACTATGTGGTGGTAATATGTGATCTGGTCACGGTGTGGCAGTATTTCTCACTTGTACATGGTATTATTTAGTCACTATGTGGTGGTAATATGTGGTCCAGTCATGGTGTGATGGTCTTTGTTCCTTGTATGTGGTATTATTGTTCATTTTAAAAATGTATGTGGCTCATAAATAACCGAGTTAAGATGTCTGCTGTCTCTGACAGCAAGCCGTCCCTGCATGTCACCCCGTGTCAGTGATCGCTATGTTTGGCTGATCAATTCTAACCAGCCAATCACAGCGATGTCGCAATAAAGTTGTAGAAAAAACAAAAATAATTTACAGGCTGTGATTGGTGCTGTGTGAGACAGCAACAATCACAGCAATCACAAAAGATGGGATGAACACAATGTCACCTTGGCTGATTAATCCTTTTGGCGATGATTGACTGAATAGTTACTGAGCAATCCGTGCCAAAAGGGTTCCTGTAAAATAGCGATCACCATTCTGCATGCCATCTTTACCTCAGAGTTGGCTTGCAAAGCGGTTGTATACCCTCTCTGTGTAACCGAAAGAGAGAAAATCCTCCTGCGATCTGTCTTTTGCCTCCTGTGATATCCTGTGCGGTCTGTGTGCTTTGTGAACTATCTGTGATCACAGCAGCAGCAGGAGTTCCCAAATCTCTGTTCCTGCTCCAGCTCCCCCTCCCCATCACCCCACCTCAAATTCCCCACTCCCATTAGTATTTTTGGTGCACTTTTTTGAGCCTTTTCAGTGTGCTTGGCATCCTACTCTGAGCATTAGTGCTCTTCCCGAGGCTGCAGTGCTCTGATCAGTATGGCTGCTGATCAGAGTCTGCGCTAAGGGACTTTTTCATTTTTTAAATATAGGTAGAGTAGCTGATGTCGCAGTGTTAGTGACATTATTTTTTTGTAAAAAAAAATAAAATCGGTTAATAGTAGTTAGTACAGAGTAGCTTTATGGTAGAGAGGATGACCATTAAGGGAACTGAAGTTGCAGTGTAATTGACGTCCGATTTTCTTTTAGAAAAAAAATGGTAGTAGTTAGTACAGAGTAGCTTTATAGGTAGGGAGGTACTGCATTAGAGTAGCGGATGTCTCAGTGTAAGTGACGTGCGATTTTCTTTTAGAAAAAAAAAAATAGTAGTTATTAACCCCTTTCTGACATCTGACGTACTATCCCGTCGAGGTGGGGTGGGCCCGAATGACCACCGACGGGATAGTACGTCATACGCGATCGGCCGCGCTCACGGGGGGAGCGCGGCCGATCGCGGCCGGGTGTCAGCTGCATATCGCAGCTGACATCCGGCACTATGTGCCAGGAGCGGTCACGGACCGCCCCCGGCACATTAACCCCCGGCACACCACGATCAAACATGATCGTGGTGTACCGGCGGTATAGGGAAGCATCGCGCAGGGAGGGGGCTCCCTGCGGGCTTCCCTGAGACCCCCGCAGCAACGCGATGTGATCGCATTGCTCCGAGGGTCTCCTACCTCCCTCCTCACCGCAGGTCCCGGATCCAAGATGGCCGTGGCATCCGGGTCCTGCAGGGAGGGAGGTGGCTTACCGAGTGCCTGCTCAGAGCAGGCGCTGGTAAGCCTGCTGCACTCTAAGTGAGATCGGTGATCTGACAGAGTGCTATGCAAACTGTCAGATCACCGATCTGTAATGTCCCCCCCTGGGACAAAGTAAAAAAAAATTTTTTTCCACATGTGTAAAAAAATAAATAAAAAATAAATTCCTAAATAAAGAAAAAAAATATATATTATTCCCATAAATACATTTCTTTATCTAAATAAAAACAAACAAACAATAAAAGTACACATATTTAGTATCGCCATGTCCGTAACGACCCAACCTATAAAACTGCCCCACTAGTTAACCCCTTCAGTAAACACCATAAGAAAAAAAAAAAAAACGAGGCAAAAAACAACGCTTTATTACCATACCGCCGAACAAAAAGTGGAATAACACGCGATCAAAAAGACGGATATAAATAACCATGGTACCGCTGAAAACGTCATCTTGTCCTGGAAAAAACGAGCCACCATACAGCATCATCAGCAAAAAAATAAAAAAGTTATAGTCCTGAGAATAAAGCGATACCAAAATAATTATTTTTTATATAAAATAGTTTTTATCGTATAAAAGAGCCAAAACATGAAAAAAGTTATAAATGAGGTATCGCTGTAATTGCACTGTTTTTGGTCATTCTGCCTCACAAAAATCGGAATAAAAAGCGATCAAAAAATGTCACATGCCCAAAAATGGTACCAATAAAAACGTCAACTCGTCCCGCAAAAAACAGGACCTCACATGACACTGTGGGCCAAAATATGGAAAAATTATAGATCTCAAAATATGGAGACGCAAAAACTATTTTTTGCAATAAAAAGCGTCTTTTAATGTGTGACAGCTGCCAATCATAAAAATCCACTAAAAAACCCGCTATAAAAGTAAATCATACCCCCCTTCATCACCCCCCTAGTTAGGGAAAAATAATAACATTTAAAAAATGTATTTATTTCCATTTTCCCATTAGGATAGGGTTAGGGTTGGGACTAAAGATAGGGTTTGGGCTACAGTTAGGGTTGGGACTAAAGTTACGGTTAGGGTTGGGGCTAAAGTTAGGGTTAGGGCTAAAGTTAGGGTTAGGGCTACAGTTAGGGTTGGGGCTACAGCTAGGGTTGGGGCTACAGTTAGGGTTAGGGTAAAGGCTAAAGTTAGGGTTAAGGGCTAAAGTTAGGGTTTGGATTACATTTACGGTTGGGATTAAGGTTGGAATTAGGGTTAGGGGTGTGGTTAGGGTTATGGTTGGGATTAGGGTTAGGGGTGTGTTGGAGTTAGGGGTGTGTTGGGATTAAGGGTGTGGTTGGGATTAGGGTTAGGGGCTTGTTCGGGTTAGGGGTGTGGTTAGGGTTATGGTTAGGGTTGGGATTAGGGTTAGGGGTGTGTTTGTGTTAGAGTTTCAGTTAGAATTGAGGGGTTTCCACTGTTTAGGCACATCAGGGGCTCTCAAAAGTGACATTGTGTCCGATCTCAATTCCAGCCAATTCTGCGTTGAAAAAGTAAAACAGTGCTCCTTCCCTTCCGAGCTCTCCCGTGCGCCCAAACAGGGGTTTACCCCAACATATGGGGTATCAGCGTGCTCAGGACAAATTGGACAACAACTTTTGGGGTCCAATTTCTCTTGTTACCCTTGAGAAAATACAAAACCGGGGGCTGAAAAATAATTTTTGTGGAAATAAAAAGGATTTTTTTATTTTCACGGCTCGGCTTTATAAACTGTAGTGAACCACTTGGGGGTTGAAAGTTCTCACAACACATCTAGGTAAGTTCTTGGGGGTCTAGTTTCCAATATGGGGTTACTTGTGTGGGGTTTCTGCTGTTTAGGTACATCAGGGGCTCTGCAAACGCAATGTGACGCCTGCAGACCATTCCATCTAAGTCTGCATTCCAAACGGCGCTCCTTCCCTTCTGAGCTCTACGATGCACCCAAACGGTGGTTCCCTCCCACATATTGGGTATCAGCATACTCAGGACAAATTGGACAACAACTTTTGGTATTCAATTTCTCCTGTTACCCTTGGAAAAATACAAAACTGGGGGCTAAAAAATAATTTTTGTTGAAAAAAAAATTATTTTTATTTTCACGGCTCTGCGTTATAAACTGTAGTGAAACACTGGGAGTTTCAAAGTTCTCACAACACATCTAGATAAGTTCCTTAGGGGTCTTCTTTCCAAAATGGTGTCACTTGTGGGGTATTTCAATGTTTAGGCACATCAGGGGCTCTCTGTTAAAGAAATGGTTAATCTTCATCTTTTAAATATCAGAAAAATAACAGAAAAACAAGTATTGTGCAATGTTATCATCTGAGTCTCATTTAGCACGATTTCCCGGATATTCTACATAGCAGTGGTCAATAATTCCCAGAAACTGTCAAGGACGTCTTGTTGTTTTTGTCCAGATTCTGTTTTTGTCTGAAACCACAGAAAAATCTTGAATATTCAGCCAGAATCTCATAAAACATGTGCAAATCCTCCCCGCATTCTTTCACCTAATCTAACAAACGCGACATGATGTCCTATCTCAATTCCAGTCAATTTTGCATTGAAAAGTCAAAAGGCGCTCCTTCCCTCCGAGCTCTGCCATGCACCCAAACAGTGGTTTACCCCCATATATGGGGTATCAGCGTACTTAGGACAAATTGCACAACAACTTTTGGGGTCCAATTTCTTCTGTTACCCTTGGGAAATTTAAAAATTGGGAGCGAAATTTCATTTTTGTGAAAATATATGATTTTTTATTTTTACAGCTCTGCATTATAAACTTCTGTGAAGCACTTGGTGGGTCAACGTGCTCACCACACATCTAGATAAGTTCCTTAGGGGGTCTTCTTTGCAAAATGGTGTCACTTGTTGGGGGTTTCCACTGTTTAGGCACATCAGGGGCTCTCCAAACGCGACATGGCATCCTATCTCAATTCCAGTCAATTTTGCATTGAAAAGTCAAACTGCGCTCTTTCTCTTCTGAGCTCTGCCATGCGCCCAAACAGTGGTTTACCCCCACATATGGGGTATCCGCGTACTCAGGACAAATTGTACAACAACTTTTGGGGTCCAATTTCTCCTGTTACTTTTGGTAAAATAAAAGAAATTGGAGCTGAAGTAAATTTTTTGTGAAAAAAAGTTAAATGTTCATTTTTTTTTAAACATTCCAAAAATTCCTGTGAAACACCTGAAGGGTTAATAAACTTCTTGAATATGGTTTTGAGCATCTTGACGGATGCAGTTTTTGGAATGGTGTCACACATGGGTATTTTCTATCATATAGACCCCTCAAAGTGACTTCAAATGTGATGTGGTCCCTAAAAAAAAATTATGTTTTTAATGAGAAATTGCTGGTCAACTTTTAACCCTTATAACTCCCTAACAAAAAAAATGTTGGTTCGAAAATTGTGCTGATGTAAAGTAGACATGTGGGAAATGTTACTTATTAAGTATTTTGTGTGACAAATCTCTGTGATTTAAGGGCATACAAATTCAAAGTTGGAAAATTGTGAACATTTTCAACATTTTCACCAAATTTCTGTTTTTTTAACAAATAAACACAAGTAATATCAAAGAAATTTTTACCACTATCATGAAGTACAATATATCATGAGAAAACAGTGTCAGAATCATCAGGATCCGTTAAAGCGTTCCAGAGTTATCTATATATATAAGAGGCATCGTGATTACTCGCTAATCCCGCCCCCTGCACAGTAGCTCCACCCCCCATCACCACACACAATCCTGCCCCCAGCACATTACCACACACAATCCGCACCACATCTCCACACACAATCCTGCCCCCCACCACATCACCACACATAATCCCGCCCCCTACCACATCACCACACATAATCCCGCCCCCCAACACATCACCACACAATCCCGCCCCCCAACACATCACCACACATAATCCCACCCCCACCACCTTAAAACACATAATCCTGCCCCCCCACCACATTACCACAAGTAATCCTGCCCCCTACCACATTACTACAGATAATCCCGCCCCCACCACATTACCACACATAATCCCGCCCCACCACATTACCACACATAATCCTGCCCCCCACCACATTACCACACACAATCCCCCCACCACATTACCACACATAATCCCGCCCCCCACCACATCACCACACATAATCCCGCCCCCCACCACATCACCACACATAATCCCGCCCCCTCAACACATCACCACACATAATCTCGCCCCCCCACCCCATTACCACACATAATCCCGCCCCCCACCACACATAATCCCGCCCCCACCCCATTACCACACATAATCTTGCCCCCCACCCCATTACCACACATTATCACGCCCCCCCACCCCATTACCACACATAATCCCGCCCCCCCACCCCATTACCACACATAATCCCGCCCCCCCACCCCATTACCACACATAATCCCGCCCCCCCACCCCATTACCACACATAATCCCGCCCCCCCACCCATTACCACACATAATCCCGCCCCCCACCACATCACCACACATAATCCCGCCCCCAACACATCACCACACTATAGTTGTCATTTTAAGTTAATTTACCACCTGCGTAAGCGCTATTGAATGTTGTCATTATTTACTTTAGTTTAATCACCAGCAGCGTTAATTAGACAGCAATGAGCGTGCCGAGCGTTAGCTGGCTGGAAACATCTAGTAACCTCATAAAGGGACAGTGGTCAGAATTGTAAAAATTGGCCCGGTCATTAACGTGCAAACCAACCTTGGGGGTTAAGGGGTTAAGGATTGCTTCAAAGTGTACCACATGTCCATAAATTAATAACATTTTGTTTTACCCTGTTGACACAACACACTTTTATAATCTGATGTACTTTGCACAACTTGTTCATACCACCACATTATAAATTCATGCACCAGTAAAATAGAAAGCATTATAATCATTACTATAACTGTGCCTCTAGATAAGTATCTTGTGGGTTAAGTTTCCAGAATGGGGTCCCTTGTGGGGGATTTCCACTGTTTAGGCACAGCAGGGGCTCTACAAATGCGACATGGCTTGCACCTTCCATTCCATCAAAGTCTGCTCTCCAAACAGCCACTCCTTCCATTTCGAGTCTTGCCATGTGCAAAAACAGTAGTTTACCACAACTTAAGGGGTATCAGCGTTCTCAGGAGAAATTGCACAATTATTGGGGTCCATTTTGTTACCCTTAAGACCAGGGCCGGACTGGGACTAAAATTCAGCCCTGGCATTTGAAGTCACACAGGCCCACTTGTCGCATGGTGACTGTATAATATCTTTGTACACTTGTAGGCTACAAGAAGTGAGGGGAGTGTAACACGACTATATAACATATAATTACAGCTGTATCCAGCATTACAGCTCAGTCCCCATAGAATGTAATACAGCACAGCCCCCATAGACTGTAATACAGCACAGCCCCCATAGACTATAATACAGCACAGCCCCCATAGAATGTAATACAGCACAGCCCGCATAGACTGTAATACAGCACAGCCCCCATAGAAGGTAATGCAGCACAGCCCCCATAGAATGTAATACAGCACAGCCCCCATAGAATGTAATACAGCACAGCCCCCATAGACTGTAATACAGCACAGCCCCCATAGACTGTAATACAGCACAGCCCCCATAGAATGTAATACAGCACAGCCCCCATAGAATGTAATGCAGGCAGGCAGCCCCCATAGAAAGTAATGCAGGCAGGCAGCCCCCATAGAATGTAATGCAGGCAGGCAGCCCCCATAGAATGTAATGCAGGCAGGCAGCCCCCATAGAATGTAATGCAGGCAGGCAGCCCCCATAGAATGTAATGCAGGCAGGCAGCCCCCATAGAAAGTAATGCAGGCAGCCCCCATAGAAAGTAATGCAGGCAGGCAGCCCCCATAGAAAGTAATGCAGGCAGCCCCCATAGAAAGTAATGCAGGCAGGCAGCCCCCATAGAATGTAATGCAGGCAGGCAGCCCCCATAGAATGTAATGCAGGCAGGCAGCCCCCATAGAATGTAATGCAGGCAGGCAGCCCCCCATAGAATGTAATGCAGGCAGGCAGCCCCCATAGAATGTAATGCAGGCAGGCAGCCCCCATAGAATGTAATGCAGGCAGGCAGCCCCCATAGAATGTAATGCAGGCAGGCAGCCCCCATAGAATGTAATGCAGGCAGGCAGCCCCCCATAGAATGTAATGCAGGCAGGCAGCCCCCCCCCCAATAGCTCCACAATCCAGTCATCACTCATTGATAAAAAAAACAAACAAACACTCTACTCACCTCTCTCCTCGTGTCCCGCGCTGCTCTGGCTCTGGTCTCAGCAGTCGCAGTCTGCCCGCCCGGTCACACAGCAGGTGCGCGATGATATGACGTCATCGCGCACCCGCAGTGTCAGCGGCAGGCAGAGCGGGGAATGATGGGAGAGGAAGCGTCAGCAGACGCTCTCTCCCATCATTGCATTCAACTGTACCGGCGTCTATGATGCCGGTATAGTTGAATGCGGGGCCGGGAGTGCGCCGCGACAGCGTGGGGAGTGTGCCGACAGCGGCACATTCGAGCGGCCCACTACTGCCACCGGCCCTTCTGGCATTTGCCAGAACTGCCCTATGGCCAGTCCGGCCCTGCTTAAGACAATAAAAAATTGGGGCTAAAAACCTTTTTGTGGAAGAATGTGATTTTTTTAAATTTTCATAGCTTAATGTAATAAATTTCTGTGAAGCACCTGGGGGTTCATGGTGCTCACCAGAAATCTAGATAAATTCCTTGGGGGGGGGGGGTCTAGTTTCCAAAATGGGGTTACTTGTGTGGAGTGTCTACTGTTTAGGAACATCAGGGGCTCTCCAAACGCGACATGGCGTCCGCTATCGATTCCAGCCAATTTTGCATTCAAAAAGACAAACAGTGCTGCTTCCCTTCCGTGCCCTGATATGTGCTGTGAGGCAGAGACTTGTGTTATTTGCGCGGGTCGTTATGTGTCCCCCAGGATGCGCTCAGAAGCGTATTAGATCCGCTGGAGTACCTTGTGGTCACAGCAGGATGCCTGCGAGTCACAAGGCAGAATAAAAATAAGCATGAACCTGGTCAAGTTATGTGGCCAAGGAATTGTTCAGGAAAACCCGGTATGGGCTTTTATTTTTTAAACAGACTGCTGGAATGTAGTGGGGTCGGTACGTTTCCTCCAGGCCGGATCTTACAAGTGGCCCATGGCCACAGATTCCAGTGTAAAAAAGCCCTACAGGAAGGGTTTGGGTGTGTCAGCAATCTGTGGAGCAGTCGGCTCTGCAGAAGATCTGTCTGTGTGAGGTAGCACAGAACCAGCATAGTGAACTCCTGGCACCCCACTGTGTGATACAGTGGTGCAGTTGCCCTTGGCAACCAGACACATTTATGAACTGTCTTGTTTCCTGGCTGTGATCCGGAGGATACCGTGTGCTGTACACTGAGTGAGTTTGGACAATTAAACATGTTTGCTGTGAACTTTCCTGTGGTCCCTGCCTATCTGTACCAACAGTGTGGGGTATTGACGTACTCAGGGGAAATTGCAAAACACTTATTGGGGTCAATTTTCTCCTGTTACCCTTGTGAAAATAAAAAAAATTGGGGCTAAAAGAATATTTTTGTGGAAAAAATGTTATTTTTTTTATTTTCATGGCTCACCATTATAAATTTCTGTGAAGCACCTGGGTGTTAATGGTGCTCACCACACATCTAGGTAAGTTCTTTGGGGAGGTCTAGTTTCCAAAATGGTGTCACTCGTTTCCACTGTTTAGATACATCAGGGGCTCTCCAAACGCGACATTATGTCCGCTCTCGATTACAGACAATTTTGCGAGCCTGCCATGCGCCCACACAGTAGTTTTCCTCCATACTTGGGGTATCAGTGCACTTACAAACAGAAAAGTCATTTATTTGTAAAAATCACTCCTCGATAATTTCCCTCTTTTACCCATTAATTAAAAAATTAATAATCCACATGGAGGTCCCCACACAATTGATCCCCCGTCTAGTGTATGAAGCGTATATCTATCTATCTTTGCACATCAAACACCTAAACACCTGTAATTTCTATTCTGCATTTTATTCCAGTACTTGTTACATGGATGCTGCACATGGATGCCACATACAGTTACGTCCATATATATTTGGACAGAGACAACATTTTTCTTATTTTGGTTATAGACATTACCACAATAAATTTTAAACAAAACGATTCAGATGCAGTTGAAGTTCAGACTTTCAGCTTTCATTTGAGGGTATCCACATTAAAATTGGATGAAGGGTTTAGGAGTTTCAGCTCCTTAATATGTGCCACCCTGTTTTTAAAGGGACCAAAAGTAATTGGACAGATTAAATAATTGTAAATAAAATGTTCATTTCTAGTACTTGGTTGAAAATCCTTTGTTGGCAATGACTGCCTGAAGTCTTGAACTCATGGACATCACCAGACGCTGTGTTTCCTCCTTTTTGATGCTCTGCCAGGCCTTCACTGCAGTGGTTTTCAGTTGCTGTTTGTTTATGGGCCTTTCTGTCTGAAGTTTAGTCTATAACAAGTGAAATGCATGCTCAATTGGGTTCAGATCAGGTGACTGACTTGGCCATTCAAGAATATTCCACTTCTTTGCTTTAATAAACTCCTGAGTTGCTTTGGCTTTATGTTTTGGGTCATTGTCCATCTGTAGTATGAAACGACAACCAATCAGTTTGGCTGCATTTGGCTGGATCTGAGCACACAGTATGGCTCTGAATACCTCAGAATTCATTCGGCTGCTTCTGTCCTGTGTCACATCATCAATAAACACTAGTGACCCAGTGCCACTGGCAGCCATGCATGCCCAAGCCATCAAATTGCCTCTGCAGTGTTTTACAGATGATGTGGTATGCTTTGGATCATGAGCTGTACCACGCCTTCGCCATACATTTCTCTTTCCATCATTCTGGTAGAGGTTGATCTTGGTTTCATCTGTCCAAAGAATGTTCTTCCAGAACTGTGCTGGCTTTTTTAGATGTTTTTTAGCAAAGTCCAGTATAGCCTTTTTATTCTTGATGCTTATGAGTGGCTTGCACCCTGCAGTGAACCCTCTGTATTTACTTTCATGCAGTCTTCTCTTTATGGTAGATTTGGATATTGATACGCCTACCTCCTGGAGAGTGCTGTTCACTTGGTTAGCTGTTGTGAAGGGATTTCTCCTCACCATGGAGATTATTCTGCGATCATCCACCGCTGTTGTCTTCCGTGGGCACCCAGGTCTTTTTGCATTGATGAGTTCACCAGTGCTTTCTTTCTTTCTCAGGATGTACCAAACGGTAGATTTTGCCACTCCTAATATTGTAGCAATTTTTCAGATGGTTTTTTTTCTGTTTTCGCAGCTTAAGGATGGCTTGTTTCACCTGCATGGAGAGCTCCTTTGACCGCATGTTTACTTCACAGCAAAACCTTCCAAATGCAAGCACCACACCTCAAATCAACTCCAGGCCTTTTATCTGCTTAATTCAGAATGACATAATGAAGGGATTGCCCACAACTGTCCATGAAATAGCCTTGGAGTCAATTGTCCAATTACTTTTGGTCCCTTTAAAAACAGGGTGGCACATGTTAAGGAGCGGAAGCTCCTAAACCCTTCATCCAATTTTAATGTGGATACCCTCAAATGAAAGCTGAAAGTCTGAGCTTCAACTGCATCTGAATTGTTTTGTTTAAAATTCATTGTGGTAATGTCTATAACCAAAATTAGAAAAAGGTTGTCTCTGTCCAAATATATATGGACCTAACTGTATATGATACATATTAACACATGGATGGCGCACGTATTTTACACACGGACATGGATAGCACCGGTACCGGTTTTTCCAGTGCAGGAAATATCAGGACGTGTGAAGTTGGTGTGTGTGCACATATTGAGTATTTGCAACAAACTTTTTCTGCACCAAAAACCAAAGTTTTGGCAAGAAAAACGGTGCATAAAATAGGTGTATTTTTAAGGTGCTTTTAATTGCATTTTTTACTTTGTTTTAATGACTTTTTTTCCGCAATTCATTTCAATGGGTGAAAAAAATTCAGGAAAAACACTAAAAGAATTGACATGCTGCAGATTTAAAAAGATACTTTGATACTTTGACCAAATCAGCAATGAAATCTTAAGTAGCATGTGCATGAGATTTCAGAAATCTCATTCTCTTTGCTGATATTGTAAAGTGCAGAGTTTTTTACCCTTGAAAAATGTATGGAAAAAACACAGCAAAAACACAAAGTGTGAGCAAGCCCTTAAAGTGACAGAAATCATAAAGTTTTGCAATCCATTGTGCTTGTTTTCAGTAAAATAAAACTGCTTGAACATCATTGTTTCACAACTGTTTTCTTTAAGTGAAGTAGAGCGTCTCTAGAAAACTCAACTTTGCAGGATTATACATCTTTCACTTATATACTAAGGGAAAATATGTCCTTAGTAAGCACTTGTTCCCATGTTAAAGACCTTGATACAATATAGCTTTATCTATAGCATCCATCATGTATTTGTCAAACATCATTACAAGGAACAGATTTAGGCTTTCTTCACACATCCCTTTTTTATGTCCATATGCGGTCCGTTTTTAAGGACCGCAAATACAGACACACGGATATCCATTGTATTCTTGTGACACCTACCGGCACCTGGGAAAAGCAGTAGAGTTAGCACTGTTCCCAGGCGCCTGGTTCTGAATGCAGCGCTCATCGTTGTCGCCTGGTTTCCCTGTGATCAGCGAAACCAAGCAACGCTGATTAAAAAAAAAAAAAAAAAACAGTGTGGGGTCCTCCATCATTTTCTTCACCAACTAAGGGAAAACCGACAGTTGGGGGCTAATGTTAATATTCCTGGAAGGGACCAATAGCCATAAAGGATGCGTATGACTGTTGTCATAAAGGTTACCGCTGATCACAAGTAGCCATGTTCTCACGTTAAGCTCAGTGTGTTCTGGCGGGCGTGGTAAGAGGTCGCATCACTGACGTGACCGCTTACTAAACCATTCGGATCGTCATGGGACATGGGCGTTAATGGATTATCTGCGGAAAGATGAGTATAACTTTGCCTTTTTATTTTTACTTTTTGGTGAATACATGGGTCGGGGAGTGTTTATTTCAATTAAAGAACTTTGTGTGTTTATTTCAATTAAAGGACTTTACTCTGTCTCTTTATTAAATTTGACTATGGGGTTAGTAATGGGGGTGTCTGGTAGACACCTCTCCATTAATAACCCCTGGGCTTGCTGTCAGCAAACATAAAACAACTGACATCAACCCGATAACTATTACCCCACTTGCCACCGCATCAGGGCAAGTGGGAAGAGCAGAGGCTAAGCATCAGATTTGGCGCATCTAACGGATGTGCAATATCTGGGGCTGCTGAGGGCTGATGTTCTTAGTTTGGGAAGGGGAAATATCAATGGCTTCTTCCTAGGCTATTAATATCAGCCCACAACTGTCTGTTTAGCCTTTGCTGGTTAGTAAATATAGGGGGGTCTCCGCATCATTTTTTGGGAGGGTCTCGCCTATAATAAACAGTAAAGGCTAAGCAAAAACTGGTGACCCGATATTAATTCCCTGGGCACCTTTATGGCTATTGTCTGACCCTTGGAAGCTGCTGTCCCGGACATCCTGACCACCATGGCTGCCCCTACGATCGAGGCCCTACAGCAGGGAGCTGCACAGGAAGGTGAGCAATGGTCGCGATCCCTTAATTCTGGCCTGGGTGCTCACCTTCCTGTGCCTTCTCCTCACCCCCTCACCTCTATTGTCCCATTGCCAGAATATTAACATCAGCCCCAAGCTGTCAGCTTTCTCTCAGCTGGTTATGAAAATTAAGGGGAACCCCATTCCATTTTTTACATTTATTTATACAATAATAATCTTTATAATAATAATCTTTATTTTTATATAGCGCTAACATATTCCGCAGTGCTTTACAATTTTGCACACATTATCATCGCTGTCCCTGATGGGGCTCACAATCTAAATTGCCTATCAGTATGTCTTTGGAATGTGGGAGGAAACCGGAGTACCCGGAGGAAACCCACGCAAACACGGAGAGAACATACAAACTCTTTGCAGATGTTGTCCTGAGTGGGATTAGAACCCAGGACTCCAGCGCTGCAAGGCTGCTGTGCTAACCACTGTGCCACCGTGCTGCCCGTCAATAAATACAATAAATGCAGGTGCAGAAAAATAAAGCACTGATTAGAAATCAGACTGACATCTATCTATCATATTCCTCATCGCTATCTATCTCTATCTTTGAACATCTTTAATACATAAAATTCTTTAATTTCTATGCTGCTTTTCATTCCATATGTGTCATGCTGACAGTTCACTGACAGCTCACTGACAGCCCACTGACAGTACACTGACAGTGACAGCACACGGATGTTACAAAGATGTCACACAGACACGGACACGGACCACAAATCAGTACAGGAATCACCAGCCAGGACGTGTGAAGTTGGCCTTATTTTGTTTTCTTTTTAGAGGGGGTACTTACTCAAATTGATTACTCTTCTTATCATATAAAAGGAGCCAACACCAGCTGTATTGCAGAGACAAGGCTACAAGTTTTAAGATCAAATTCTCTGCCGACTTATCTTGCATTAATTTCTCCAGATCCTTCAAAACAAAAAAAAATATTTTTTGTCACATATGTAATCTTTATTTGACTATAATATGTATATGGAGCGCCCCCACTGCCGCAGGGCCGAGGGGTACCCGGTACCGGGCCTCTCTGTTGTCACGGTGGCTAGACCCGGTCCGTGACCCTGCTGAGGGGCGTCCAGTGAAAGCGGAGAGTGACGATGTTGTGGTGTGGTGCAGGTCGCGATGAATAACGAGGACACCAGGTTGCAGTCTCTTTACCTCTTTACTGAAGGCTTCAGGATCCTCAATCCGGAATACGGTTAACAGGGCTTTCTGAGACCGGCCGGTCCGATGGCACCTCCAGAGTTCCCTTTGCAGGTGGAAATCTGTGCCTACCTTCTAGCGCTTGTGTGTTGTAGTCCTTCCCTACTTAGCACCACGGGATAGTCCTCACAACTGTTGTGTCTGTTTCTGAAGTTCCCTCACAACTGATTCTGATGTTCTTCTTCGTCCCCCCAGATGATATGGCTAGGACGCACCCGTATGACGGGTAGGCCTGGAGGTCTTCCGGGACCCTAGAGTCGCCCCTCTCCAACTGTTGCCCCCTATGTCTGCTTAGGTGATTTTGGGTGAGACAGCCCGCCTATAACTGACTGTCCTGCCGTAGGTTTGAAGTAAGGCCTGGAGCTCAATACTTCCTCTGCGTTTCCGGCCACCGGCTACGCGCCTCAGTAGGATGTTGCCTCGTCTTACAGCATGACTCCTACTGGTGTTATCTCCTTGTTGCGTTGATCTCGTTTCTCACTCTTCACAATAAACCTCGCTTCTCGGCCTTTCTTGGGGTACCGCCGCAATGAAGTGCAGGCGCGGTCCCGTAACGTTCTTTCTGTTTGCTAGGCCTCTGTCAGGATCCCACCCCTGACAGGGACCCCCCTGAATCTTCCCCTGCAACACCCTCTGCCACAGGATGTTGCCTGGTTCCAACCCAGTCAGCTTCTCTCTAACTTCCTATCTAACCCCCAGTTTTACCAGATTGTGAGGAGTGGCCTAATACATAGCACCCTTAGCTCCCCCTGGAGGCCAGACTGTGAAGTGTATTGGTGTCTGTGATACCTGGTCAGGTGAACTCCTTCAGTGCCATCAGACATACCAATACCCCCCTTAGCGGCGGAGCATCAGTACTGCAACGACCAGGACTCTGGGGCGCTGCACTCCCCCCCGGTTAAATCCAGTACTCCTGGACTGGGAAGAAAACAACAATACATGTCAGCAAAAAGACATACAATTTTTGAAATGCAATAACAAGTAAATTTGAACAGAGCTTCCCTTTATGGGAGGTAAGGACACTTGAACGTTACAAACATGGTTAAATAGTTTAAATAACATACTATAAATAACTTCTATTACCCAACCGGGTATTCTACTTAGTGCAACTTCTGAATAATAATTTAACTTTGCCTCTAAGGACGTATAAGCTGAATCCACTAAAGGCTTACTACAAAACACTACAAGGCTAATCAACTTTTCTTCATTTTCCAACTTTACATTCGCAGGACCGCCTGTCTATCTGCCCCAGGCCTACTTCCTCTCGCTCTTTTGCAGGACCGCCCCATTCCTCATCTGGGCCTACTGCCTTTCTTTTTCTATACACAGTATAGGGCGTATCAACCTTCTCTCAGTTCAAGATCACTGAGCCATCTCTGTATGGCTCCTAGGAGGACTCACCGACTAACCCCGTACGGGTTCACTCCCTGTCCTCATCTTCTAACACATTATTAAACATTTCTTACAATCAACTAGCTAACTACATATAACTTTTACATGTAAGCATTATTACTTCTTCTTTTAAGACATCATTACAAGTGCTATTGGTGAACGATCCCTTTAAGAGAGAACCAAGTCTCTACGAGGTAGTGCAGCTACTCCCGCTGCCAGTCCGTGTAAACAGGAACTCCAATGCTGTTCCCAGGAGCAGTTTCTTCGCAAAGAGTTCTCTTTGTTGTAAAACCAGTAGGGAGCACCTTTAAGAAGGTGCAAACTATTTACAATAAGTTTGTAATCATGCAGTGTTCATGATCCAGCAGTTCTTTTCAACAATGATGAACAAGAAACAAAAACAAAAAGGCAAAAATAGGGATCCCGGGTAAACGAAGGGATCCCTTTAAGAGTTAACCCTAGTCGGGCTGTAGCAGCAGAAAGACACATAGAAAGACGAACAGTTAACTATATACAGTTTGTAAAGCATTTCAGAGCTTCAGAGTAAGTTGCAAGACATCAGCCGGTAGTGGACGTCTCCTGACCGCGGCGGCTTCGGTCCTTGGTCTCCAGCTGATGCGGCGTCAGTGTCGGTGGTTGGTCTCTCAGGTGCAATCAGGTCACCCGGTGTCTGGATTCGAAGGCTAAAACTGGCTGCAAACTCAGTAGCAGCAACAAGGTGCACGTTGGCGATAGTAGCAAGATCTGTCAAGTCCGGATCGGTCATGTTCGGAGCAACAGGTGACACCTCTACAGGCCCACAACGTTGAACGTTCCGAGCGCACCATCCTTGTGCACTCCGGTGGCGAGTGTAGGACACCTGGTCCCCTCTTTGTAGTAATGGGTCACCATATCGGTTGCGAAGGGAGTCTTCACATTGCAACTGGTAACGAAGACGTCAGTCGGTAGTCCCGGTTCCTGTATGGAGCCCCAACCCCGCTTTGGGTGAAAGGCCAACACAGTTCCCGCTTTACCGCGTCTTTCCTGCCGTGCGCAGGCTTTGGGTGTTGTACTTTCGGTGGGTCAATTTGCTGTCTCTTTTCGGTTTTTCCAGTGTAGGATTAAGCATTGTTTATATTGTTCCCAAGTGAGCACAGCAAGGGTGAGGGCCTCCTCCCGGGCTCCATCTAGCCCGATCCGGGGTGTGTCCCACTGGAAGATCACCCCGTCTCAGCTCACATCTAAGGGTTCCCCCATCTTGGTCGGTAGCGGAGGCACCAGCTTTCCCATCGTGTCGGGGGTGAGCACCACCAGCTCCGCTGAGAGGAACCGGTCATTGTCGGGGTGAAGAGCGGTCACGAGAGCGGGATCGGTCAGGAGAGCAGGATTGGTCGGGGGAACAGGAACGTGTTGTGAATTTGGTTTTTGGGCTCCCCCGGTGGTCGCTGGTGGTACTGGACTTGTGTGCTTCACTTTCTCTGTTCACCTGTTTCCATCAGGATGTGGGAGTATCCTATTTAGCCTTGCTGCTCAGTTATTCTAGTGCCGGCCATCAATGTAACCAGAGCCTTTCTGTTGCATGTTCCTGCTTCTAGACTACTATCAGCTAAGTTGGACTCTTAGTCCTAAGTTTGTTTGCATTTTTGTTCCAGTTCACAGTTATGTTATGTTTCTGTAGCTGGAAGCTCTTGTGGGCCGAAATTACCACTCCGGTGTCATGAGTTGACACATGAGTCTTAAAGTAATTTCTGGATGGTATTTTAATAGGGTTTTCAGCTGACCGTGAAGTTCCCTATTGTATCTTCTTACTATCTAGTAAGCGGACCTCGCTTTGCTGAACCTACCTTCATACTGCGTATGTCTTTTCCTCTGAACTCACCGTCAATATATGTGGGGGGCTTCTGTCTCCTTTTTGGGGGAATTTCCCTAGAGGTAAGCCAGGTCTGTTTTTTCCTCTATTAGGGTTAGTTAGTTCTCCGGCTGGCGCTGGGCGTCTAGGGATAAAACGTAGGTACGTCACCCGGCCACTGTTAGTTGTGTGGTAGGTTTAGCTCACGGTCAGCTCGAGATTCCATCACCCAAGAGCTAGTCTGTTATTTAAGTTCTCTGACGTTCCCTTGCCATTGGGAACCATGACAGTATGGCCAGCCAAGGGTTAAAACCGTTGGCAGAAGAAAGGAGAGAAAAAGAAGTCTGCAGATTTTTTTTTTTTTCTTCTGAGCTTGCTCTATAGTTCACTCAGTTGCATTTCTGCTCTAATTGCAGCCTTTGCCTCTCTCTCTCCTTCTAATCCTTGAATGGCTCTGATCTCACCTGATTAAAATGGATCCTCAGATTTTGGCTACAGGTTTGAATAATCTTGCTACGAAGGTTCAAAATTTACAGGATTTTGTTATTCATGCTCCTTTATCTGAACCTAGAATTCCTATACCAGAATTTTTCTCCGGGGATAGATCTCGTTTCCTGAATTTCAAATATAATTGTAAATTGTTTCTTTCCCTGAGATCTCGCTCCGCTGGAGATCCCGCACAGCAGGTTAGGATAGTAATTTCCTTGCTGCGGGGTGACCCTCAAGACTGGGCATTTGCATTGGCACCCGGGGATCCTGCGTTGCTCAATGTGGATGCGTTTTTTCTGGCTTTGGGGTTGCTTTATGAGGAACCTAATTTAGAGAGTCAGGCTGAAAAAACCTTGATGGCCCTATCTCAAGGGCAAGATGAAGCTGAAATATACTGCCAAAAATTTCGTAAATGGTCTGTGCTTACTCAGTGGAATGAGTGCGCCCTGGCGGCGAATTTCAGAGAGGGTCTCTCTGATGCCATTAAAGATGTTATGGTGGGGTTCCCTGCACCTACAGGTCTGAATGAGTCCATGACAATGGCTATTCAGATTGATCGGCGTTTGCGGGAGCGCAAACCTGTGCACCATTTGGCGGTGTCTTCTGAGAAGGCTCCAGAAAATATGCAATGTGATAGAATTCTGTCCAGAAGCGAACGGCAGAATTTTAGGCGAAAAAATGGGTTGTGCTTCTATTGTGGTGATTCAACTCATGTTATATCAGCATGCTCTAAACGTACAAAAAAGGTTGATAAGTCTATTTCAATTGGCACTTTACAGTCTAAGTTTATTTTGTCTGTGACCTTGATTTGTTCATTATCGTCAATTACCGCGGATGCCTATGTCGACTCTGGCGCCGCTTTGAGTCTCATGGATTGGTCCTTTGCCAGGCGCTGTGGGTTTGATCTAGAGCCTCTGGAAGTCCCTATACCTCTGAAGGGTATTGACTCTACACCATTGGCTAGTAATAAACCACAATACTGGACACAAGTGACTATGCGTATGAATCCAGACCATCAGGAGACGATTCGCTTCCTTGTGTTGTACAATCTACATGATGTTTTGGTGCTCGGATTGCCATGGTTACAATCTCATAACCCAGTTCTTGACTGGAAAGCAATGTCTGTGTTAAGCTGGGGATGTCAGGGGGCTCATGGGGACGTACCTTTGGTTTCCATTTCGTCATCTATTCCCTCTGAGATTCCGGAATTTTTATCTGATTATCGTGATGTTTTTGAGGAGCCTAAGCTTGGTTCACTACCTCCTCACAGAGATTGCGATTGTACCATAGATCTGATTCCGGGCAGTAAATTTCCAAAGGGTCGTTTATTTAATCTATCTGTACCTGAACATGCTGCTATGCGAGAATATATTAAGGAGTCCCTGGAAAAGGGACATATTCGTCCTTCTTCATCTCCCTTAGGAGCCGGTTTTTTCTTTGTATCTAAAAAAGATGGCTCTTTGAGGCCGTGTATTGATTATCGACTCTTGAATAAAATTACAGTCAGATATCAGTATCCTCTGCCACTGCTGACTGATTTGTTTGCTCGAATAAAAGGGGCTAAGTGGTTCTCTAAGATTGATCTCCGTGGGGCGTATAATTTGGTGCGAATTAAGCAGGGGGATGAGTGGAAAACCGCATTTAATACGCCCGAGGGCCATTTTGAGTATTTAGTAATGCCTTTTGGTCTTTCAAATGCCCCTTCAGTCTTTCAGTCCTTTATGCATGACATTTTCCGGGAATATTTGGATAAATTCATGATCGTGTATCTGGATGATATTTTGATTTTTTCGGATGACTGGGATTCTCATGTCCAACAGGTCAGGAGGGTTTTTCAGGTTTTGCGGGCTAATTCCTTGTGTGTGAAGGGTTCTAAGTGTATTTTTGGGGTTCAAAAGATTTCTTTTTTGGGGTACATTTTTTCCCCCTCTTCCATTGAGATGGATCCTGTCAAGGTTCGGGCTATTTGTGATTGGACGCAACCTTCTTCGCTTAAGAGCCTTCAGAAATTTTTGGGCTTTGCTAATTTTTATCGTCGATTTATTATAACTGGTTTTTCTGATGTTGCTAAACCTTTGACTGATTTGACCAAAAAGGGTGCTGATGTTGCTGATTGGTCCCCTGCTGCTGTGGAGGCCTTTCGGGAGCTTAAGCGCCGCTTTTCTTCCACCCCTGTGTTGCGTCAGCCTGATGTTACTCTTCCTTTTCAGGTTGAGGTCGATGCTTCCGAGATCGGAGCTGGGGCGGTCTTGTCGCAGAAAAGTTCCGATTGCTCCGTGATGAGACCTTGTGCGTTCTTTTCTCGAAAATTTTCGCCCGCTGAGCGAAATTATGATATTGGTAATCGGGAGCTTTTGGCTATGAAGTGGGCTTTTGAGGATTGGCTTGAGGGGGCTAGACATCAGGTGGTGGTATTGACCGATCACAAGAATTTGATTTATCTTGAGTCTGCCAGGCGCCTGAATCCTAGACAGGCGCGCTGGTCGTTGTTTTTCTCTCGGTTTAATTTTGTGGTCTCATACTTACCAGGTTCTAAAAATGTGAAGGCGGATGCCCTTTCTAGGAGTTTTGAGCCTGATTTCCCTGGTGATTCTGAACCTACAGGTATCCTTAAGGATGGGGTGATATTATCTGCTGTTTCCCCAGACCTGCGACGGGCTTTGCAGGAGTTTCAGGCGGATAGACCTGATCGTTGCCCGCCTGGTAGACTGTTTGTTCCTGATGATTGGACCAGTAGAGTCATCTCGGAGGTTCATTCTTCTGCGTTGGCAGGTCATCCCGGGATCTTTGGTACCAGGGATTTGGTGGCTAGGTCCTTCTGGTGGCCTTCTCTGTCTCGAGATGTACGAGTTTTTGTGCAGTCTTGTGATGTTTGTGCTCGGGCCAAACCTTGTTGTTCTCGGGCTAGCGGATTGTTGTTATCTTTGCCTATTCCAAAGAGGCCTTGGACTCACATCTCTATGGATTTTATTTCTGATCTCCCTGTTTCTCAGAAAATGTCTGTCATCTGGGTGGTGTGTGACCGTTTTTCAAAGATGGTTCATTTGGTGCCCTTGCCTAAGTTGCCGTCCTCTTCCGAGTTGGTTCCTCTGTTTTTTCAAAATGTGGTTCGCTTGCATGGTATTCCGGAGAATATCGTTTCTGACAGGGGGACCCAGTTCGTGTCTAGATTTTGGCGGGCGTTCTGTGCTAGGATGGGCATTGATTTGTCTTTTTCGTCTGCGTTCCATCCTCAGACTAATGGACAGACTGAGCGAACTAATCAGACCTTGGAGACTTATTTGAGGTGTTTTGTGTCTGCGGATCAGGATGACTGGGTTGCCTTTTTGCCGTTGGCGGAGTTTGCCCTCAATAATCGGGCTAGTTCTGCCACTTTGGTTTCTCCTTTTTTTTGCAATTCGGGGTTTCATCCTCGCTTTTCTTCTGGTCAGGTGGAGTCTTCGGATTGTCCTGGAGTGGATACTGTGGTGGATAGGTTGCATCGGATTTGGGGACAGGTGGTGGACAATTTGGAGTTGTCCCAGGAGAAGACTCGGCATTTTGCTAACCGCCGTCGTCGTGTTGGTCCTCGTCTTCGTGTTGGGGACTTGGTGTGGTTGTCTTCTCGTTTTGTCCCTATGAGGGTTTCTTCTCCTAAGTTTAAGCCTCGGTTCATCGGCCCGTATAAGATTTTGGAGATTCTTAACCCTGTGTCCTTTCGATTGGACCTCCCGGCATCTTTTTCTATCCATAATGTCTTCCATCGGTCATTATTGCGCAGGTATGAGGTACCGGTTGTGCCTTCCGTTGAGCCTCCCGCTCCGGTGTTGGTTGAGGGTGAATTGGAGTACGTTGTGGAGAAGATCTTGGACTCCCGTGTTTCCAGACGGAAACTTCAGTATCTGGTCAAGTGGAAGGGCTACGGTCAGGAGGATAATTCTTGGGTGACAGCCTCTGATGTTCATGCCTCTGATTTGGTCCGTGCCTTTCATAGGGCTCATCCTGATCGCCCTGGTGGTTCTTGTGAGGGTTCGGTGCCCCCTGTTGTGAATTTGCTTTTTGCTCCCTCTAGTGGTTACTAGTTTTTTGACTCTGGTTTTTCTGTCATTCCTTTTATCCGCACCTGGGTCGTTAGTTAGGGGTGTTGCTATATAAGCTCCCTGGACCTTCAGTTCAATGCCTGGCAACGTAGTTATCAGAGCTAGTCTGCTGTGCTCTTGTCTACTGATCCTGGTTCCAGTTATATCAGCTAAGTCTGCCTTTTGCTTTTTGCTATTTGTTTTGGTTTTGTATTTTTGTCCAGCTTGTTCCAAAACTATATCCTGACCTTTGCTGGAAGCTCTAGGGGGGCTGGTGTTCTCCCCCCGGACCGTTAGACGGTTCGGGGGTTCTTGAATTTCCAGTGTGGATTTTGATAGGGTTTTTGTTGACCATATAAGTTACCTTTCTTTCTTCTGCTATCAGTAAGCGGGCCTCTCTGTGCTAAACCTGGTTCATTTCTGTGTTTGTCATTTCCTCTTACCTCACCGTCATTATTTGTGGGGGGCTTCTATCCAGCTTTGGGGTCCCCTTCTCTGGAGGCAAGAAAGGTCTTTGTTTTCCTCTACTAGGGGTAGCTAGATTCTCCGGCTGGTGCGTGTCATCTAGAATCAACGTAGGAATGATCCCCGGCTACTTCTAGTGTTGGCGTTAGGAGTAGATATATGGTCAACCCAGTTACCACTGCCCTATGAGCTGGATTTTTTGTATTCTGCAGACTTCCACGTTCCTCTGAGACCCTCGCCATTGGGGTCATAACAGTTTCCCAGGCCAGTATTAAATGTTTAATGCATTGCAGAAGAGGGATTATAAGAAAGAAGATTCTGAGTTTTTTTTTTTTTCTTCTTCCCCTTTACCTCAGAGTGGCTATGCTTGCTGCAGACATGAATGTCCAGACCTTGATTACAAGTGTGGACCAGCTGGCTACTCGTGTGCAGGGCATACAAGACTATGTTATCAGAAATCCTAGGTCAGATCCTAAAATACCGATTCCTGAACTGTTTTCCGGAGACAGGTTTAAGTTTAGGAATTTCGTGAATAATTGTAAATTGTTTTTGTCCCTGAGACCCTGTTCATCTGGAGATTCTGCTCAGCAAGTAAAAATTGTTATTTCGTTCTTACGGGGCGACCCTCAGGATTGGGCTTTTTCGCTGGCGCCAGGAGATCCGGCATTGGCTGATCTTGATGCGTTTTTTCTGGCGCTCGGTTTACTTTATGAGGAACCCAATCTTGAGATTCAGGCAGAAAAGGCCTTGCTGGCTATGTCTCAGGGGCAGGACGAGGCTGAAGTGTATTGCCAAAAATTTCGGAAATGGTCCGTGCTGACACATTGGAACGAGTGTGCACTGGCCGCTAATTTTAGAAATGGCCTTTCTGAAGCCATTAAGAATGTTATGGTGGGTTTTCCCATTCCCACAGGTCTGAATGATACTATGGCACTGGCTATTCAAATTGACCGGCGGTTGCGGGAGCGCAAAACCGCAAATTCCCTCATGGTGTTGTCTGAACAGACACCTAATTCGGTGCAATGTGATAGAAAAACCGCAAATTCCCTCATGGTGTTGTCTGAACAGACACCTGATTTAATGCAATGTGATAGAATCCTGACTAGAAATGAGCGGAAAATTCATAGACGCCGGAATGGCTTGTGCTACTACTGTGGTGATTCTACACATGTTATCTCAGCATGCTCTAAACGTATAGCTAAGGTTGTTAGTCCTGTCACCGTTGGTAATTTGCAACCTAAATTTATTCTGTCTGTAACTTTGATTTGCTCACTGTCATCTTATCCTGTCATGGCGTTTGTAGATTCAGGTGCTGCCCTGAGTCTCATGGATCTCTCATTTGCTAAGCGCTGTGGTTTTACTCTTGAACCATTAGAAAATCCTATTCCTCTTAGGGGTATTGATGCTACACCATTGGCTGCAAATAAACCGCAGTATTGGACACAGGTTACCATGTGCATGACTCCTGAACACCGCGAGGTGATACGTTTCCTGGTTTTACATAAAATGCATGATTTGGTTGTTTTAGGGCTGCCATGGTTACAGACCCATAATCCAGTCCTGGACTGGAAGGCTATGTCAGTCTCAAGTTGGGGCTGTCGTGGTATTCATGGGGATTCCCTGCCTGTGTCTATTGCTTCTTCTACGCCTTCGGAAGTTCCGGAGTATTTGTCTGATTATCAGGACGTCTTCAGTGAGTCTGAGTCCAGTGCACTGCCTCCTCATAGGGACTGTGACTGTGCTATAGATTTGATCCCAGGCAGTAAATTTCCTAAGGGAAGACTGTTTAATCTGTCGGTACCTGAACATACCGCTATGCGTTCATATATCAAGGAGTCTCTGGAGAAAGGACATATTCGTCCGTCTTCTTCCCCTCTTGGTGCGGGATTCTTTTTTGTGGCAAAAAAGGACGGATCTTTGAGACCTTGTATTGATTATCGGCTTTTAAATAAGATCACTGTCAAATTTCAGTATCCTTTACCGCTGTTGTCTGACTTGTTTGCCCGGATTAAGGGTGCCAAGTGGTTCACCAAGATAGACCTTCGTGGTGCGTACAACCTTGTGCGCATTAAGCAAGGTGATGAATGGAAAACCGCATTCAATACGCCCGAAGGTCATTTTGAGTACTTGGTGATGCCTTTTGGTCTCTCCAATGCGCCTTCAGTTTTTCAGTCCTTTATGCATGACATTTTCCGGAAATATCTGGATAAATTTTTGATTGTTTATCTGGATGATATTTTGGTTTTTTCTGATAATTGGGATTCGCATGTGGAGCAGGTCAGGTTGGTCTTTAAAATTTTGCGTGAAAATTCTTTGTTTGTCAAGGGCTCAAAGTGTCTCTTTGGTGTACAGAAGGTTCCCTTTTTGGGGTTCATTTTTTCCCCTTCTGCTGTGGAGATGGACCCAGTCAAGGTCCGAGCTATTCTTGATTGGACTCAGCCCTCGTCAGTTAAGAGTCTTCAGAAGTTCTTGGGCTTCGCTAACTTCTACCGTCGTTTTATCGCTAATTTTTCTAGCATTGTGAAACCTTTGACGGATATGACCAAGAAGGGCTCCGATGTAGCTAACTGGGCTCCTGCTGCCGTGGAGGCTTTCCAGAGGTGAAACGCCGGTTTACTTCGGCGCCTGTTTTGTGCCAGCCTGACGTCTCACTTCCCTTTCAGGTTGAGGTGGATGCTTCGGAGATTGGGGCAGGGGCCGTTTTGTCGCAGAGAGGCCCTGGTTGCTCTGTTATGAAACCTTGTGCCTTTTTCTCTAGGAAGTTTTCGCCTGCCGAGCGAAATTATGATGTGGGCAATCGGGAGTTGTTGGCCATGAAATGGGCATTTGAGGAGTGGCGTCATTGGCTCGAGGGTGCTAAGCATCGTGTGGTGGTCTTGACTGATCACAAAAATCTGATGTATCTCGAGTCTGCTAAACGCCTTAATCCGAGACAGGCCCGCTGGTCATTGTTTTTCTCCCGCTTTGATTTTGTTGTCTCGTATTTACCTGGTTCAAATAATGTGAAGGCTGATGCTCTTTCTAGGAGCTTTGTGCCTGATGCTCCTGGAGTCGCTGATCCTGTTGGTATTCTTAAAGATGGAGTTATCTTGTCAGCTATTTCTCTGGATCTGCGACGTGTGTTGCAGAGATTTCAGGCTGATAGGCCTGAGTCTTGTCCACCTGACAGACTGTTTGTCCCGGATAAGTGGACCAGCAGAGTCATTTCCGAGGTTCATTCCTCGGTGTTGGCAGGTCACCCGGGAATTTTTGGCACCAGAGATCTGGTGGCCAGGTCCTTTTGGTGGCCTTCCTTGTCAAGGGATGTGCGGTCATTTGTGCAGTCCTGTGGGACTTGTGCTCGAGCTAAGCCTTGCTGTTCTCGTGCCAGCGGTTTGCTCTTGCCCTTGCCTGTCCCGAAGAGACCTTGGACACATATCTCCATGGATTTCATTTCTGATCTTCCGCTATCTCAGGGCATGTCCGTTATCTGGGTGATATGTGATCGCTTCTCCAAGATGGTCCATTTGGTTCCTTTGCCTAAGCTGCCTTCCTCTTCCGATCTGGTTCCTGTGTTTTTCCAGAACGTGGTTCGTTTGCACGGCATCCCTGAGAATATTGTGTCTGACAGAGGATCCCAGTTCGTTTCCAGGTTCTGGCGATCCTTTTGTAGTAGGATGGGCATTGATTTGTCGTTTTCGTCTGTTTTCCATCCTCAGACTAATGGACAGACGGAGCGAACCAATCAGACTTTGGAGGCTTATTTGAGGTGTTTTGTCTCTGCTGATCAGGACGATTGGGTGACATTCTTGCCGTTGGCTGAGTTTGCCCTTAATAATCGGGCTAGTTCCGCCACCTTGGTTTCACCTTTTTTCTGCAACTCTGGTTTCCATCCTCGCTTTTCTTCGGGTCATGTGGAGCCTTCTGACTGTCCTGGGGTGGATTCTGTGGTGGATAGGTTGCAGCAGATCTGGAATCATGTGGTGGACAACTTGAAGTTGTCACAGGAGAAGGCTCAGCGCTTTGCCAACCGCCGCCGCGGTGTGGGTCCCCGACTACGCGTTGGGGATTTGGTTTGTTCCTATGAAGGTCTCCTCTCCCAAATTTAAACCTCGTTTTATTGGGCCTTACAAGATATTGGAAATCCTTAATCCTGTATCTTTTCGTCTGGATCTTCCTGTGTCGTTTGCTATTCACAATGTATTTCATAGGTCCTTGTTGCGGCGGTACATTGTGCCTGTAGTTCCTTCTGCTGAGCCTCCTGCTCCGGTGTTGGTTGAGGGCGAGTTGGAGTACGTGGTGGAGAAGATCTTGGATTCTCGCCTCTCCAGGCGGAGGCTTCAGTACCTGGTCAAGTGGAAGGGCTATGGTCAGGAGGATAATTCCTGGGTGGTCGCCTCTGATGTTCATGCGGCCGATTTAGTTCGTGCCTTTCATGCCGCTCATCCTGATCGCCCTGGTGGTCGTGGTGAGGGTTCGGTGACCCCTCACTAAGGGGGGGGTACTGTTGTGAATTTGCTTTTTGCTCCCTCTAGTGGTTACTAGTTTTTTGACTCTGGTTTTTCTGTCATTCCTTTTATCCGCACCTGGGTCGTTAGTTAGGGGTGTTGCTATATAAGCTCCCTGGACCTTCAGTTCAATGCCTGGCAACGTAGTTATCAGAGCTAGTCTGCTGTGCTCTTGTCTACTGATCCTGGTTCCAGTTATATCAGCTAAGTCTGCCTTTTGCTTTTTGCTATTTGTTTTGGTTTTGTATTTTTGTCCAGCTTGTTCCAAAACTATATCCTGACCTTTGCTGGAAGCTCTAGGGGGGCTGGTGTTCTCCCCCCGGACCGTTAGACGGTTCGGGGGTTCTTGAATTTCCAGTGTGGATTTTGATAGGGTTTTTGTTGACCATATAAGTTACCTTTCTTTCTTCTGCTATCAGTAAGCGGGCCTCTCTGTGCTAAACCTGGTTCATTTCTGTGTTTGTCATTTCCTCTTACCTCACCGTCATTATTTGTGGGGGGCTTCTATCCAGCTTTGGGGTCCCCTTCTCTGGAGGCAAGAAAGGTCTTTGTTTTCCTCTACTAGGGGTAGCTAGATTCTCCGGCTGGCGCGTGTCATCTAGAATCAACGTAGGAATGATCCCCGGCTACTTCTAGTGTTGGCGTTAGGAGTAGATATATGGTCAACCCAGTTACCACTGCCCTATGAGCTGGATTTTTTGTATTCTGCAGACTTCCACGTTCCTCTGAGACCCTCGCCATTGGGGTCATAACAGCCCCCTCCTTGAGGGGGGGTACTGTTGTGAATTTGGTTTTTGGGCTCCCCCGGTGGTCGCTGGTGGTACTGGACTTGTGTGCTTCACTTTCTCTGTTCACCTGTTTCCATCAGGATGTGGGAGTATCCTATTTAGCCTTGCTGCTCAGTTATTCTAGTGCCGGCCATCAATGTAACCAGAGCCTTTCTGTTGCATGTTCCTGCTTCTAGACTACTATCAGCTAAGTTGGACTCTTAGTCCTAAGTTTGTTTGCATTTTTGTTCCAGTTCACAGTTATGTTATGTTTCTGTAGCTGGAAGCTCTTGTGGGCCGAAATTACCACTCCGGTGTCATGAGTTGACACATGAGTCTTAAAGTAATTTCTGGATGGTATTTTAATAGGGTTTTCAGCTGACCGTGAAGTTCCCTATTGTATCTTCTTACTATCTAGTAAGCGGACCTCGCTTTGCTGAACCTACCTTCATACTGCGTATGTCTTTTCCTCTGAACTCACCGTCAATATATGTGGGGGGCTTCTGTCTCCTTTTTGGGGGAATTTCCCTAGAGGTAAGCCAGGTCTGTTTTTTCCTCTATTAGGGTTAGTTAGTTCTCCGGCTGGCGCTGGGCGTCTAGGGATAAAACGTAGGTACGTCACCCGGCCACTGTTAGTTGTGTGGTAGGTTTAGCTCACGGTCAGCTCGAGATTCCATCACCCAAGAGCTAGTCTGTTATTTAAGTTCTCTGACATTCCCTTGCCATTGGGAACCATGACAGGAACGCTTCCCATACCTGCGTCTGATGTGGTTCCACCGATGTCGATCTGTTCCGTTGACAAGGACACTGGAATCGGCCGCAGCCCAGACTGCGGTTCCTCCTCGGCGGCCTCCCGACATGGCTCTGCTCTCCATGGCTCCGCACCTACTGGCTCCGTGGTCGGGATAGGTGGGCTCAGCTCCCCCGCCGGCGGCTCCAAGGAGTTCGAGTCCTTCAACTGCGGTGGGTTCGGGTCCGTCTCCGGTCGGTGGGGATAACCCGGGGTCACTGCGTCGCCGCTCAGGGACTCACTGGTCACCTTCGCTGTCTCGAGATCGGCAGCCGTGCATGCACCTGACTCCGCCATTTCTTCGAGGGCGAGGCCACTCTGGTCTCGGCTCTTGCCGTTGCAACCCAGGGGGCGATTACTCTCTGTTTCTGGGCAGGTCGTCATCTCGCAGCAAAAGTCGGAGGGGGCGGTCGCTACTTTTGGCGCCGCTTTGGTAGTCTCCTCCCATGGTACGCCCTTCTTCTTCCTCTGCGCTCCCTGTGGCGCTGCAATGGCGGCGGCGTTTGGCGGGAACTTTTGGCGGCAAGTGGCAATACACAGTCTTTGCAATAAGTCACAGTCCAAGCACAATAAATCACAGTTCCAAGGCACACATGACCTGATTCTTCAGGCTTAAGTAGATCCTGTTCGTGACGCCAAGTTGGAGCGCCCCCACTGCCGCAGGGCCGAGGGGTACCCGGTACCGGGCCTCTCTGTCTCGGTTCTGGGGTTGTCATGGTGGCTAGACCCGGTCCGTGACCCTGCTGAGGGGCGTCCAGTGAAAGCGGAGAGTGACGATGTTGTGGTGTGGTGTAGGTCGCGATGAATAACGAGGACACCAGGTTGCAGTCTCTTTACCTCTTTACTGAAGGCTTCAGGATCCTCAATCCGGAATACGGTTAACAGGGCTGTCTGAGACCGGCCGGTCCGATGGCACCTCCAGAGTTCCCTTTGCAGGTGGAAATCTGTGCCTACCTTCTAGCGCTTGTGTGTTGTAGTCCTTCCCTGCTTAGCACCACGGGATAGTCCTCACAACTGTTGTGTCTGTTTCTGAAGTTCCCTCACAACTGATTCTGATGTTCTTCTTCGTCCCCCCAGATGATATGGCTAGGACGCACCCGTATGATGGGTAGGCCTGGAGGTCTTCCGGGACCCTAGAGTCGCCCCTCTCCAACTGTTGCCCCCTATGTCTGCTTAGGTGATTTTGGGTGAGACAGCCCGCCTATAACTGAATGTCCTGCTGTAGGTTTGAAGTAAGGCCTGGAGCTCAATACTTCCTCCAGTAGGATGTTGCCTCGTCTTACAGCACGACTCCTACTGGTGTTATCTCCTTGTTGCGTTGATCTCGTTTCTCACTCTTCACAATATACCTCGCTTCTCATCCTTTCTTGGGGTACCGCCGCAATGAAGTGCAGGCGCGGTCCCGTAACGTTCTTTCTGTTCGCTAGGCCTCTGTCAAGATCCCACCCCTGACAGGGACCCCCCTGAATCTTCCCCTGCAACACCCTCTGCCACAGGATGTTGCCTGGTTCCAACCCAGTCAGCTTCTCTCTAACTTCCTATCTAACCCCCAGTTTTACCAGATTGTGAGGAGTCGCCTAATACATAGCACCCTTAGCTCCCCCTGGAGGCCAGACTGTGAAGTGTATTGGTGTCTGTGATACCTGGTCAGGTGAACTCCTTCAGTGCCATCAGACGTACCAATACCCCCCTTAGCGGCGGAGCATCAGTACTGCAACGACCAGGACTCTGGGGCGCTGCATATACATTTTGCTATAAAAGTCATAATACACATGCAATTGTAATGCTGATTTCTCTGCAGACTGAAGGCTGCCACTCATACAAAAAGGTGCCATTGCATATGGTTGGATGAAAATACAATGAGAAGTATTTGTGTAGCAATAGCATACGGCTATAGTCACAAAACAAACAGTTCAAAATCTGAAGTTGGCATTTTGATCATTGCATATATATATATATATATATATATATATATATATATATATATATTTATTTATTTAAGAGTTCGCTCACATATACGTAAATAAACTCGCTGAGATTCTCAGCCATAAAAGTTGGCGAGTGTCATGCATTTTTTTTCTCACTGCAATTCCAGGTGAGAAAAACTCACATATAAGTACTGACTGACTCATTGAATAACATTGGTGCAAGTGCAATGTGATCTTTTCTCACGATTTTATAAGCAGATATGAGCGAACCCTAAGGCTTTGGTCATGCATTCAGTATTTGGTCAGTATTTTAACTCAGTATCTGTAAGTCAAAACCAGGAGTGGAGCAATGAGAGGAAAAGTCTAATAGAAACATATGCACCACTTCTGTATTATCACCCACTCCTGGTTTTGGCTTACAGATACTGGGGAAAAAAACTGACCAAATACTGTTATTGTGAATGTGGCCTAAAGGTACCGTCACACTCAGCGACGCTGCAGCGATATAGACAACGAGCCGATCGCTGCAGCGTCGCTGTTTAGGTCGCTGTAGAGACGTCAAACACAGCAGCTCCAGAACGATGCAGGAGCGATCCTGTGACGTAACGGTGACTCACTTATCGTTCTCGCTGGTTGTTAGCTCCATGTAAAACATTGCTGACATCGTTGCTTTTGCTGTCAAACATGACAATACACACCGATCTGACGACCAAATAAAGTTCTGGACTTCTAGCTCCGACCAGCGATATCACAGCGGGATCCAGATCGCTGCTGCGTGTCAAACTCAATGAGATCGCTATCCAGGACGCTGCAACGTCACGGATCGTTGTCGTTCTCATTGCAAAGTTGCTGAGTGTGAAGGTACCTTTAGAGTGTAAGTGGCAGATTTGCTGAAGAAATTTCTGTAAATATCTTATTGATCTAATTGAAGTAAATGAAGTTTGTTGAAATTCATGTTCTTACCATCAAGCAACTCCATATAGATGAATTGAACTGATTTTACTGACAGAAATGTCCACAACAAATCTACCATGTGTCAACAAGCCCTAAAAGTTATAAGATTCATTTAGAAAAGTGATCTTATATAATACTAATGGGCCAATTCATTAAAACTGATAACTAACACGGGAGAAACAAGAGTCAAAGAGCTGAGCAAAAAGAGTACCATAAAATTGTATTTATTGAAAATTCATGATCCACTAAAACATATCATATTTAGTATTTAAAAATTGTAAACAGTGACTAAATCCAAAGTGCGACTTTAATACTCCAGGAACACAAGACGGGACAATAATATTCAGATTATTGCGGTAACTATAGCTAATATCCTCTGCATATATATATATAGTTGGTACCAATGCGTACTAAAATGTATACCATAGTGGCGTACCAACCATATAACGCATCATGCACTAGCATCCCGCAATATGTGACATATTCGTAACAAAATTAAAGGGATTAATTACCCATAGGTGTCCGTAGTGGCCCGTCCGGATCCTGGATTCGTGCCCCGACGCGCGTTTCGCGTTCGTATGTGATCGCTTCCTCAGGGGGTGTGAATCATGGATCATGAATTTTCAATAAATACAGTTTTATGGTACTCTTTTTGCTCAGCTCTTTGACTCTTGTTTCTCCCGTGTTAGTTATATGCTATTGAGTCGCTCTTTGTAGTAATTAACTGACGCTCATGCTTTTGTGTATCATTAAAACTGATGTTGCATGTGCCAGCCTTAATGAAGGTCTCGCTGGAGTACAATGAGCCAAATTCTTTATGAGGCACATGCCACTTAAAGGGAACCTGTCACCCCAAAAATCGTATATGAGCTAAGGCCATCGGCATCAGGGGCTTATCTACAGCATTCTGTAATGCTGTAGATAAGCCCCCGATGTTACCTGTAAGGTAAGAAAAACAGGTTATATTATTCTCACCCAGGGGCGGTCCCGCTGCGGTCCAGTCCTATGAGCGTCGCGGTCCGGGTCTGGCGCCTCCTATCTTCATACGATGACGTCCTTTTCTTCCTGCCTCGGCTCCGGCGTACTTTGTCTGCCCTGTTGAGGGCAGAGAGGCCCTGCGAAAGGTCAGAGAGGCACGTCGCCTGCACTGCAGTACTTTGCTCCTCCCTCAACAGGGCAAAGTACGTGGCAGGAAGACAAGAAGAGGACGTCATCGTATGAAGATAGATGGCGCCGGATCGCGATGCCCATCGGACCGTACCACAGCGGGACCGCCCCTGGGTGAGTATAATATATGTTTTTCTTACCTTTCAGGTTACATCGGGGGCTTATCTACAGAAATACAGAATGCTGAAGATAAGCCCCCGATGCTGGTGGCCTTAGCTCATATACGATTTTTGGGGTGACAGGTTCCCTTTAATGAATTTGGCGCTTCATCTCTATGACGTTCCACAAGTCAAAAAAGCTATTCCAGAAAAGAAAAAGTGAGCATTTTTAATAAACTTAATTGGTGGGTGTGGGTACTCCCTGTCCTTCCCAGAATCCCCCCAGCTCCACACATTTTTGTGGAACTGCTTCAACCTGGCATGAAAAGCTGATAAGTAGTAACATTTTTGCAGAACTCCACGTTGCGCAAAAAAATTTGACTTTTCAAAGCTTTTAGGACAGTTTTCTGGCAGAAAAGCTTTGGTGAATTGGCCTCTATGTATTTTTTAGGCTTTGGAATCTAATTCGGAGTTTGCTATTCACTTTGAAGAGCAGGCTCCAACAGTCTCAATCATTTAAGCACTCATACATATTTAATTGGTATCAGTCATCATTATTTAATCCTATTAACGTGTGACTTCCCTAGATAAAACCCCTTATACCAACAAAGTAAAGGCAATGACTACTAAGGGTGCTTTCACACTAGCGTCGTACGACGCATGTCGCAATGCGTCGTTTTGGAGAAAAAACGCATCCTGCGGGCAACTTTGCAAAAATGCGCAGTGTAAAAATACTCACCAAAAGCTCATTGTGGGCAGACGGCCTTACAATTCCAGTAAAGTTGATAGGATTTTTTAGAAATCTCATGCCCACTGTGCTTTTTTTACGCAGTGCAAACTGACCTGTGGTGCGGGTTTCAAATCCGCAACATGTCAATTTCTTTTGCTGTTTTATGTACAGATTTTTCACATAGACTTGTATTAGATGCAGAAAATCCACAGGTGAAAAGCTGCTGTCTGCAGCGGAAACCCATCAAAAACGTGTAAGACCTATCCATCCGTAAAAACTTCCACAGTGAGTGGTGTAGTTGGGCATTGGACTAGATACATTACTCTTCCTCCTGATTGATAGAAGATGTGTGAAGACTAGAGTTACTATTTGTAACCTCATAAGAGATGTTTCTTTTATTCTGCAGCCTATATTAAACTCCTGGATAGTTCAGAAAAAGACAGCACTCTCTGTTGTTAATACCTAGTTTGTGCTCTGCTGGACCTGGGGCTTTTTTCTCTATTGCTGCATGAGTTTACATGGTATGTATTTAGAATGTTTGTCATGCCAGTGACTCACACAGGTGGTAAGCACCGCTCTACTTACTGCAGTCACTGCTCTGCTCTCCCCAGTCATGGGTTGTCTTGCTGAGCTGCCTCTTGTAGCATTTCCAACACTGCTGCATCCTCCTGGTGCTGGTAAGTCTCCACCTGGCTATAGGGACAGGCGGCCACTTTCAGCATGTATTTAACCCCATTATGTACTGCAGAGGTGAGATTCTCTAGCCTATCCTCAAGCAGCAGGGGATTTATTAGGCAGCTCCTCCCACCATGACTCTCCGTATCTAAGGTTTTAGTTCAGTCTCTGTCTAAATTCCTGTAAGGTGCTTTTTTGTATTGTCTCTCCTGTTTTCTGACCCCACTTACCTACCCATTTATCCTGACCTTTCCGCTCCTGACCTCGGCTACGTACAGCTCTGGAAAAAATTAAGAGACCACTGCAAAATGTTCAGTTTGTCTGATTTTTCTCTTTATAGGTATATTTTTGAGTAAAATGTAAATTGTTCTTTTATTCTAAGTAAACTTCTGACAACATGTCGCCGAAGTTCCAAGAAATACATTTTGTATTTTTTCTGACAAAGAAAAATGGTCAAAATTAAAAAAAAAACCAGTGCTTTCAGACCTCAACTAATGCAAAGAAAACAAGTTCATAATTATTTAGAAACAACAATACTAATGTTTTAACTCAGGAAGAGTTCAGAAATCAATATTATATATTATCACAGCTTTCATGCATCTTGGCATGCTTTCCACCAGTCTTTCACACTGCTTCTGGCACAAAAATTTAAGCAGTTCTTCTTTGTTTGATGGCTTGTGACTATCTATCTTCCTCTTGATTATGTTCCAGAGGTTTTCAATGGCCTCAGATTGTCTGACTATATCTTCACCTCCATCCACCTGTACCTTCTACCTTGTAAGCCCAGCCTGTGGCACAGTGGGGCCACACCCAAAAATGTCACAACCTTCATGGCAAAGGGAGGTCAGGATCCATGAAATTTACTGGTGTGGAAGTCACCATGAGTCATGAAAGTTGGAGCGCCCCCACGTAAGGGCAATGGGGTATTCGGTACCGGGTCCTTCGGTTCGGGGCATGTCACAGTGGCCTGACCCGGTCCGTGGCCCTTTGAGGGGTGTCCAATTAAAGGTGTAGTTTGTATAATGTTCGTGACGCTACCTGTGGTACTCGGTCAGGGTGACCGACGCTGCTTAGGGGTCCACTGGGGTGATGTGATGGCAGCAAGATGGTGTACCTTCCCACAGGTGAAGTGTATCCCCAGGGCTTCCCAGAAGTGGCGATGGTGATGGTGGATGATGTAAGGCACAGTGAATAACGAGGACACAAGGTTGCAGTCTCTTTACCTTTTTACTGGAAGCTTCAGCATCCACAGTCCAGGGGACGGACCTCAGGGTAGGCAGAGTCCGGCCGGTCCGAAGGCAAATCCAGAGTCACCTTATCCAGGTGGAAATCAGTAGCCTTCCTACTAGCGCCTGTGTGTTGTATTACCTCCCTGCTGAGCAACTCGGTGAGGTCCTCACAACTTTCGTAGATGTTCTAGATGTCTTCCTCTCTGTCCCCCAGATGGTATGGATAGGACAAACCCATATGACTGATGGCCTGAGGCTTGTTTATAGGGACCCTAGAGACGCCCCGACCCCCACAATTTGCCACTGTGTCTTCTTAGGTATTAAGGTCGGGCAGCCAACTTGGAATTGACTGTCCTGCTGGTCTCTGAAGTAATGCGTAGAGTCAATTACTCCCTCGGTGTTCCAGCCACCGGCTACGCGCCTCAGAAGGAGGCAGCCTTTACAGGGCAGAACTCCTCCCGGTGTTTTGTCCTTGTGCTGTGACTTCATTTCTCACTCTCTACAATACACTTCTCTTCGTGTCCTTTCTTAGGATGCTGCCGCACGTGTGGCAGGAGCAGCTCCGTAGCTTTCTATCCCGCTAGGCCTCTGTCAGGATCCCACCCCTGACAGGGACCCTCTGTCTGCAGCTCAGATGTTCCTCCTTTTCCCCCTGTCTGCCTGACAGGTACTCAATGGGTCAAACCCAGGCAGCGTCTGACTAACTTTCTATCCAAACCACCAGTTTTATCCTTCTGTGAGGCGTGCCCTACTAGATAGGAGCGTAGCTCCCCCTGGTGGATTGGAGGGTGAAGTGTGGTGTTTGGTTTGTGATACCTGGAAAGATGAACTCCTTTATTACCTTCAGGCGTAATATCACTCCCCCTGGTGGAGGAATAACATTACTGCAGCAACCAGGACTCTGGGGCGCTGCAGAAGTAAAGGGTTTTTCCCTTTAATTTGGTAGGTGCACCCCTGTTAGAAGTGTGTGTCAGGGCACATTGTTACAAAAGGTAACCTTACAGAGACCTATAGCACAACACTAGGACAGTATTCAAAGCTGGCAATTACCTTGGCACAAACTGACATGGAAGGAACTCATACAGAACTCCAGTTTATGGTCTACACTGTAGGATCATGCAATATCAATAAATATGTTCAAATGCAAATACTTTTTTATACTTGGAAACCACACTTGCTGTCAAATGAGACTGTATCAAAGGTTTGCTGAAATCAAGATAGGTGATACCCATTATACCATACGATAAACATAAGGATGAATGACCTCGGGGAGATCAAAACATCCAACACCGCGGAGACACCATCACGTGTTTCTCAATGCAGTGATCCAGAACACTGCCCCCATCCCTAAAGGGAAATATGCAAATGCATGTAGAAAAGAAGCGGAGACACCATCACGTGTTTCTCAACGCAAGCAATGAATAGCCAGGTCTTTCACCGGGAAGGAACAACCACGGGAAGGGCAGCATCCAATAAAGGAAAACCACCTATGCCAAAACATGGTATCCATCCACAGACAGCTGTTTCAGGGTATTTGCCCCTCATCAGTGTGGAGTAGGAAACTGGCTATTAGGAGCAGTGCCTAGTGAAAAGACTATAAACATAAGGATGAATGACCTCAGGGAGATCAAAACATCCAACACCGCGGAGACATCATCACATTTCTCAACGCAGTGATCCAGAACACTGCCCCCATCCCTAAAGGGAAATATGCAAATGCATCTAGAAAAGCCGCGGAGACACCATCACGTGTTTCTCAAAGCAAGCAATGAATAGCCAGGTCTTTCACCGGGAAGCAATAACCACGGGAAGGGCAGCATCCAAGAAAGGAAAACCACCTATGCCAAAACATGGTATCCATCCACAGACAGCTGTTTCGGGGTATTTGCCCCTCATCAGTGTGGAGTAGGAAACTGGCTATTAGGAGCAGTGCCTAGTGAAAAGACTATAAACATAAGGATGAATGACCTCGGGGAGATCAAAACATCCAACACCGCGGAGACACCATCACGTGTTTCTGAACGCAGTGATCCAGAACACTGCCCCCATCCCTAAAGGGAAATATGCAAATGCATGTAGAAAAGCCGCGGAGACACCATCACGTGTTTCTCAATGCAAGCAATGAATAGCCAGGTCTTTCACCGGGAAGAAATGACCACGGGATGGGCAGCATCCAAGAAAGGAAAACCACCTATGCCAAAACATGGTATCCATCCACAGACAGCTGTTTTGTTTTTTTTTTCTTCCATCAGATGGGAAAATCCACGGTCCAGAAATCCAAGACCAAAGAAAATTCCCAAACAGCTGCGTCAAATCCAAAACACAAAAGCTGTTCCCATCATCATCGGAAAATTTCAGTTTCATACAACATCAGAAAAAACAAATCAAGACATATTTACAAGGTATCTCCACTTCTTCACCTTCCAAATCCCTTCGGCATCCACCTCTCCGCTTCTCCTTTTATCCCATAGAAAAACACATACATCTTCCCCAAAATCACTTTTAGACTATTCTTTACTACAATTTCCTTCCTCTTAAAAACATACACATTCCTCACATCACATAATACTTTCTTTATACATGCAACCATTAACCACAACACTCTCTCCTTCACTCCATCACACATGCCCAAACCAAACATGAAAAACTCGAACGATAACAAGCTCACACCACACAATTCTTTACACAATGGTCCCATTCTTCCAATCACCTCCCTAGCATAATGACAATTCCAAAACACATGTATTACACTTTCTCTTCCACCACACCCACCTCTCGGACATATATCACTTCTCACCAACCCACGATTCCTCTGAAATTCTCTAACTGGTAACACTCCATGCAAAGACTGCCACACAATCTCACTCTGCCTATTCGTCATACCGTCCAACTGCACTTTCTTCCATACTTTTTCTATATCATTCCCTCTAACCATGTTTATTCCACACTCTGTCTCTCTACATTCAATCATCCTATACACAGCCTTCTTATTACTCAACAACCTAACATCCACATCACACAACTCATACGTCACCAAAAATGTATAAACCCACACATACCATCTAGGCACGTCAAAAGCAACCGGATACCTCAGATCCCTCTCTCGCCACCTCAACCGGAATAAATACGCCCCAAACAAAAACCTACACAGACAAGAAAACTTCCCATTCATCCTAATCACCCTCAACACAAAAACCACAATATTTGCACCAAAAAACACTTCAAGGTTTGGAAAACCCAACCCACCTTTTTCTAAACATTTCACCAAAACCTCTCTCCTAGCCCTCTCCATTCTAGAATTCCACAAAAACACAAACAGAATCCTATTTAACCCCCTCATACACATATACCCTGGCGGAAAGACCACTGCAATATATAAGAAAGTAGGCAAAATAACACTTTTAATAACTAAAATTTTTCCAAAAAACAAAAGACTTCTCATCTTCCAAAAACATAACTTCCGCTCAACCTTTCCTTTCGCATCATCCCAACTTTCTTTCCCATCCAAACTCTCTGAAAATTTCACCCCAAAACCTTAATAGACCCAGTCACCTCATTCACTCCTACATCTTTACTTAAAATCCCTCCCCCAAAAACCTTACACTCACTCTTCTCCCAATTCACCTTAAATGCTGACGCACCACAAAAAATAGACACTAATAACTTCACCCGCCTCACAAAATACTCTGAATCACACACACACACACACACATCATCCATATAACCACTAACCTTCCATTCCCTCCCCCCACCTCCTGGCACTTGTACACCTCTAATCACTTTATCTTTCCTCAACATACAAAGCAACAGTTCAATCCCACAGATAAAAACCACAGGAGACAAAGGACAACCTTTTCGCACACCTGAAAAAACATTCACTCTTCTACCCACATAACCATTCATCAAAACACAACTATAAATGTCCTTATATAAGCTCCTCACCCTCCAAACAAAATCAGGCGGAAACCCCATTCTCAATAATACCCAGAACAAAAAACTATGTGCTAACCGATCATACGCCTTTTCAAAGTCCAAACTCAAAACAAATACACTCTTCTTCCGACTCAGTCCCACAAACAATCTCTCAACATACACACACACACACACACACACACACACACACTCATGTATACGTCTCCCAGGCACCGCACAGCGCTGTTCATCCCCAATCACACTCTCTATCACGTCACACATCCTATTCGCCATTACTTTCGCATAGATCTTATAACCGCAATTCAACAACGTTATCGGTCTCCAATTTTTTAAACTCTTCAAATCTCCTTTTTTTAGGTATTAACACAACCATCCCGCATGCACGCATACTCTCAGCCACCTCCATACTAGACCACATATACTTACACACATCCACAAAATCCTTACCAATCACATGCCACATCACCCTATAAAACTCTATAGGAAGACCATCCTCTCCTGGATTCTTATTTAACGCCATGTTATTCATTACCTTCCATACCTCATCACCTGTCACCTCACCCATCACTCTCTCTCTCTCCATCTCACTCAATTTATTTTCTAATACACTTAGTACATCCTCCTCCAAAGCCTCATCCCTCCACCTCACTGCATACAGCTCCTCGTAAAACTTAGCCACCTGTTCACACATATCCTCCCCACTTACCTCTCTTCCATCCATTGCATTCAAAACACCCATACTCTGCTTTTTCCCAAAAACCTTTTTAAAGTAAAACCTCGAACACCTTTCATCTTGCTCCATTCTATCAATTTTTGCCCTAAAAATAATACTCTTCCCTTTCTCCTCCAAAAACTCATTAATTTCTTTTTTAACCTTTTCTATCCCCTCCTCCACCTCCATTCCTCCTTTCCTCAATTTATACAATAAACATAAACGGGCATTCAGCTTAACAAACTTTTCCCTCTTAATTGCCGCAAATTCATACCCCACACTTTTAAAAAACTTTTTTGTCTGCCTCTTAACCCAATCCCACCACTTACAAACATTCCCAAAATTTTCCTTACTCTTACACCACTGTTCATACTTTCTCACATACTCCTTCCTCACATCTTCATTTTCCAACAATTTCACATTTAATTTCCACAAACCCTTTCCAAACACACCACTAACATTAATATCTAACTCGCACAACACACAAACATGGTCTTAAAAAACGACCCTATCCTGTTTATATCCAACAGGAATAATATTTTTAGAAATAAAACAATAATCCAACCTGGACTGTGCTCTTCCACTATCAGAAAAAAAGGTATCTAACAAAGGGTTAACCTTACACACACGCTGCATATCACTCAAATCAAAGTCAGTAACTAAAGGTACCGTCACACTCAGCAACTTTGCAATGAGAACGACAACAATCCGTGACGTTGCAGCGTCCTGGATAGCGATCTCGTTGTGTTTGACACGCAGCAGCGATCTGGATCCCGCTGTGCCATCGCTGGTCGGAGCTAGAAGTCCAGAACTTTATTTTGTCGCCAGGTCGGCGTGTATCGTCATGTTTGACATCAAAAGCAATGACGCCAGCAATGTTTGACATGGAGCTAACAACCAGCGAGAACGAGAAGTGAGTCGCCGTTATGTCACTGGATCTCTCCTGCATCGTTCTGGAGTTGCTGTGTTTGATGTCTCTACAGCGACCTAAACAGCGACGCTCCAGCGATCTAGTTTAGGTCGGCTCGTTGTCTATATCGCCGCAGCGTCGCTGAGTGTGACGGTACCTTAACTCCAGCAAAACTTTTCCAGACATATCCACATTCACTCCCCCCACATCACAATTCTTATCACCCACAATCACCACAGGCACTCTTCCTGGAACAAAAAGCTTCACTTTTTCAAATAATAACTTACGCTCATTTTTTTCTACTGGCGCATAAATATTGATAACACAAAACTTAGCATTTTTATATTCAAAATTTGCTAAGATACACCTCCCCACCTCCACCACCAAATAATTATTCAAAACAACCTCCTGCCCCTTAACTAAAATACCCACACCATCATTTTTATTATTTGCACTACCAGACCATACAGACGCACGATAAGACCACTCATCCCCTTTCACACCATCCACAATCCCACATTCTTGCAAACAAAAAATAGATGCACTCTGCAAAGCTAAAAAATCCAAAATTGCTGCTCTCCTACTCGCTTTCTTAAAAACACTCACATTTTGAGAAACTATAGAAAAACCCATACTATAAAAACAAAAAACACAATGCAAAAATTACCACAAAACTACACACATTACACAAAAAGCCCTTGACAAAGGTCAAGACTCACAGAAAGGGGAAAAAAATAAAATAAACAGATCCACTGAGCTTTCATTCTACCCAGTATCACCATTGTCCTCCTCCGCCATTCGGACTGAACAACTAGTCTCTGAATCACTAACCCCTTTGTGCTCACTCCATTTTTTTTTTAGCTGGCCCAATTTTCCTCTGAGGCATACTACTGCATGCCTCATCACTTTCCCCATCCTCCTCCCTCTGACACTTCTTCCCACCCCTGTCCTCATCTGAAGAAAACCCTCCAATATTCTGAGGATCTGAGGGGTGCACAGGGCTCTCAGCTTCAGAAATGCGCACGTCTTCCTCAGTTGCATCCATTGCTTCCTCAAGAGAAAACATTTCAGGCACAGTAGAGTCATCATCCTCTTCCTCATCTTCTTCCTGATCTTCTTCCTTATTAAACCCCCTCTCTACTTTTTTTGCCGCCGACCAAAACTCCTTATCTTTCTTTTGTGCATCACTCATAGAACCACGGGGTGCTAGCACAATGTCAACTGGAGTCACAGAGCGTCTTTCCCTCTCTCTCTCCCTCTCCCTCGTTTCCTCTCTTTCCATTCTTTCAGATTCCTTTCTGATAATTGCCAACCTCCTCCTTCTCTCCTCCTCCTCTCTCCATTCACTCTCTGAGCATCTAGGCGCCCTCCGCGGACAATCCTTATACATGTGGTCACCACTACCACACACGTCACAGGTCTAAGCCATCGGGCAATCACCAGCCATATGCCCCTCCTTCTTGCAGTTTCGGCAACACTGCCCCTTCTGGCAGTCTGCCTGAACATGTCCAAAAGAGAAACATCTGCAAAACAGAGACTGCCCAGGGTACGTGAGGAAACCCCTATGCCCTGCCACAGAAAAGTTCGCCGGAGGGTGTCTGAACCCACCCACACTGCCAGGTTCTCTTGTGATCCTTACACGATACTTGTATCGACAATTGAAGATTCCTAAACATAGTAACATAGTAACATAGTAACATAGTTAGTAAGGCCGAAAAAAGACATTTGTCCATCCAGTTCAGCCTATATTCCTATATTCCATCATAATAAATCCCCAGATCTACATCCTTCTACAGAACCTAATAATTGTATGATACAATATTGTTCTGCTCCAGGAAGACATCCAGGCCTCTCTTGAACCCCTCGACTGAGTTCGCCATCACCACCTCCTCAGGCAAGCAATTCCAGATTCTCACTGCCCTAACAGTAAAGAATCCTCTTCTATGTTGGTGGAAAAACCTTCTCTCCTCCAGACGCAAAGAATGCCCCCTTGTGCCCGTCACCTTCCTTGGTATAAACAGATCCTCAGAGAGATATTTGTATTGTCCCCTTATATACTTATACATGGTTATTAGATCGCCCCTCAGTCGTCTTTTTTCTAGACTAAATAATCCTAATTTCGCTAATCTATCTGGGTATTGTAGTTCTCCCATCCCCTTTATTAACTTTGTTGCCCTCCTTTGTACTCTCTCTAGTTCCATTATATCCTTCCTGAGCACCGGTGCCCAAAACTGGACACAGTACTCCATGTGCGGTCTAACTAGGGATTTGTACAGAGGCAGTATAATGCTCTCATCATGTGTATCCAGACCTCTTTTAATGCACCCCATGATCCTGTTTGCCTTGGCAGCTGCTGCCTGGCACTGGCTGTGCCACAGTTCACTTGCTTCTCTCCCTTTGAAACAAAGTCACAGTACTGTGAGAGGAAGCTCTCCAACAATGCAGGTTCAGTAAAAGGGTTATAGACAGTGATAGTCACCTGCCTTTCCTGAAGACCAAACAGTGGTTCACATTTAACTCCCTTCAAACAGGGATCTCCGGCATGATTCCGAAACCACTCATAGACATTCAGGCAATAATGTTCCGACATAAAAGTAACGTCGTAGTTACCTTGATTAGGGAACTCATTAATACTATAGATGTTCTCCCGTTTTCCTCCCGCCTTTTCCTCAATAAGGTCACGAACGATAAAGACCTCGCTGTTCCTTGCCCGGATAGATGGCTCCAACGTCACTCGGATGGTGTTCTTCACGTAACTCATCTTCAAAGCTGTCAGTACAAACTACCACAGAAAAAAACAGAATTCTCTGCAAAAGAGTCTGGATTCCTCCAGAAAACCTCACTCCTGACAGCTGTTTCGGGGTATTTGCCCCTCATCAGTGTGGAGTAGGAGACTGGCTATTAGGAGCAGTGCCTAGTGAAAAGACTATAAACATAAGGATGAATGACCTCGGGGAGATCAAAACATTCAACACTGTGGAGACACCATCACGTGTGATCCAGAACACTGCCCCCATCCCTAAAGGGAAATATGCAAATGCATGTAGAAAAGCCGCAGAGACACCATCACGTGTTTCTCAACGCAAGCAATGAATAGCCAGGTCTTTCACCGGGAAGGAATAACCACGGGAAGGGCAGCATCCAAGAAAGGAAAACCACCTATGCCAAAACATGGTATCCATCCACAGACAGCTGTTTCGGGGTATTTGCCCCTCATCAGTGTGGAGTAGGAAACTGGCTATTAGGAGCAGTGCCTAGTTAAAAGACTATAAACATAAGGATGAATGACCTTGGGGATCACTGCGTTGAGAAACACGTGATGGTGTCTCCGCGGTGTTGGATGTTTTGATCTCCCCGAGGTCATTCATCCTTATGTTTATAGTCTTTTCACTAGGCACTGCTCCTAATAGCCAGTTTCCTACTCCACACTGATGAGGGGCAAATACCCCGAAACAGCTGTCTGTGGATGGATACCATGTTTTGGCATAGGTGGTTTTCCTTTCTTGGATGCTGCCCTTCCCGTGGTTATTCCTTCCCGGTGAAAGACCTGGCTATTCATTGCTTGCGTTGAGAAACACGTGATGGTGTCTATGTGGCTTTTCTTCATGCATTATACCATACAAAACATTTGTGAGTAGACATGCCAAACTAATGTCATTGTTTTCTTTGACCTGCCCTCATCAAAGCCATGGTGGTTTTGGGTTCAACAAGTTTTTCAGCTGATCATTCATCTTTGTCTGGAGACTTTCCATTATTTCACTACTCTGGAAAAAAATAACACTGCTATAGAGATAATATGAAAATTTGTTGCAGTCAGAAGCCTTGGATGCCAGGCCCGGTGTCCTATGTGAAAATACTGGACACACACGCCCTAATCTAGGCCCGGGTACGTGTTTAATACTGTACAGGGACTGTGTGGTTAGTTCTATACAGGGTCTGTTATGAAGGCTGTAACATTGTATTAGCAGTGATCTATATTGACTGGAGAATCCACAAAAAAAATCCCCTAAAAGAATCAATTTACTAAATATTTAATAAAACACAAACCTACAAACATAAACCCCAAAATGGACATGCATGAAATAATAAATACAAATACGGGAGGAAGTTGTTTCAAGGTTATAAGGCAATAGGAAAGATGATAACAAATATCTATTACAGAATGCCTCTAAACACCCCTCAATGCACCCCTGTCTAACAGCAGAGGTTGGCACCCTCAGAATAAATGTCACGGATGTGTCAGATGCAACAGACTGTTGCTCTGCATCTGGCTGCAGAAGGTCTCTGTGTTTGGCATTACAGATGCCTCCTTCTGACTCTTGAACCCAGCGGCAACCTCCCTCTGGCTCTAGTTGACACACCTGGACCTGGGTGTTTATAAATCCCCAGTCTGCTGCAGAGAGTGATATTCACATTTTTCCCTTGTGAAGGCTTGGAGCTATAGCAGTCGGCTAACTTTCTCTCTGGAGCTGTTTGAGGACGTTTGGTGTTACCTCTCTGAGTCTGCTCAAGCTAAGTTCATTCACCTTGTCTGTCTACCCTTTTGTCTTTAGTTTACAGTGGGGACTGACCAGTGTGTATCCCAACCCCTCCCTATCCAGGGCTTAGCTCTAGGGAGATATAGGGCTTAGGTTTCCTGCTCGTCAATTGGTGAGGAACCAATTTAGGGATGGTAGGGTGTTATTAGATCTGCCTTGAGGTCTCCACTCACCCTTTCCCTAGTGTCTGGGCTTCCTTCCCCTTATCCCTTCGTGTTGCACTTAGTATTTCCCACACTATGCATGATAATGCATGACATTATCCCCGGCTGTGCATATTTAGGGAAAAAACAAAACAAAACTGACACATGGTTTTATTTGTGTATGTTTTTTTCCCTGGGTGTGTTTTTTTTTTCTTTTCTCCCTTGGTTATGGATCCCGTTGCAGGGCTGGCAGAGCAGCTATGCTGTCTATCTCTGGAGGTGACTGACCTCTGCCATGAGGTTCTGCAGCAGCAACAGCTGATCCAGATTGCCAATGTGGGGCTCTCTGAGGGTAGCCACTCCAGCTGAAACCCAAGGTTGCCCTCGTGGACAGGGTTTCCGGAGGTACAGACAAGTTTTTGTTTTCAAGAAAGCTTGAAAACTGTATTTTAAACTTTGTCCTCACTCCTCCGGAAATGAGGAGCAAAGACTTGGTATTGTTATCTCTCTGCTACAAGGAGATTCTCAGTCCTGTGCTTTCTCTTTGCCGTAGGATTCGGTTTGTCTCCAGTCTGTGGAGGGATTTTTTTGGGCTCTAGACCTGATCTATGTTGACACTAACCGAGTCACCTTGGCTGAGTCCTGGTTGCTTCGCCTTCAGCAAAGGAATCGGTCAGTGGAGACATACAGCTCCGAATTCCGCAGATGGGCAACTGATACTAAATGGAATGACTTGGCTCTCCAAGGCCAATGTCTTCAGGGCCTTCCTGAAAGGTTGAAGGATGCTTTGGCAGTGTATAAAACGCCTAAGTCTTTGTAGGCTGCTATGTCGTTGTCTATTCGCGTTGATAGACGCCTTCGGGCTTGGTGGGTAAGACCTTCTCCGGAGCATCTTTTTTAGGGTATTGCCCCTTTGCCAGGGGAGCGGTCTAACAGTGAACCGGTTCTGGGGAGGGTGGAGGAACCCATGTAGTCAGAAGGTGCCTTTGCATCGCACAATTCCCCGGAGATTCGCAAAAAGAAGGGAGTGTGTATTTTTGTGTGGAAAAAAGGGACATTTTATTTTGGTCTGTTCTGTGATGCCTAAGCAAAAGGAGGCCCTTGGTAGTCTGGAGTTAAATAAGAAAGGGCTGGATTTATCGTCAACTTGCAGTTCCCGGTTTGTCCTGACAGCAGAGGTGGTGCTAGAGAGCAAATCCGAGGATATTTCTGTGATTGTTGACAGTGGAGCTGGAGTCAGCATGATTGAGGTGGAGTTTGCTAAAACTCATGGGCTGGCTTGCTGTACTTTAGTTAAGCCTATTCCCATCTTTTCAATTGATTTAGCTTATAGTGGCGACTGATCAATGCCCATCCTACCCCCTCCCTATCTAGGGCTTAGCTCTAGGGAGATAAAGGGATTGGGTTTCCTGCTCAGCGACTGGTGAGGAACCAATTTAGGGATGTAGGGCAGGTAGGGTGTTATTAGATCTTCCCAGGGGTCTCCACTCACCCTTTCCCTAGTGTCTGGGCTTCCTTCCCCTCATCCCTTCATGTTGCAATTAGTCTTTTCCACACTGTACATGACAATAAACAATGCAAAATTGGAGTCCACACTCAGCATTGTCTGCAGGTACAAAAATGAGTGTGCTATGAAGGTAAAGATATTGAACACCAACAAGATATGTGTGCTACATACAACCATGAAATACAAAAAGACAAATAACCTAAAGGGACAGGACATAAGGTGCGTTCTAGATAGCTATGTGTATTTCCTAGAGCTACTTTGGCACCCTAATGTCCACACACACCCTAAAACCAGGGTACATCACCAACACAGATACATGCCAAATCTTAATCCTTTAATGATGACCCTTAAAAATAAAACATGATAATCACAAGCAAAGTAAGGTGTGCCTACTCTGTTCTGATATAAGCAGAAGTATATTCCCTATAATTACCAATACAATGTCCTAAATGTTGGTTCTTCATATAAATAAACAAGTTGTGATGTGTCTCACCAAAGACATAGCAATATTACAAGAAGGAAAGAGCTTCACGTCTGATATGTACACATCCCTTTAAGCATAGATGTATTCCCCATAGTTACCAATACTAAGATACTGCCTCATGGAAACTTTGTTTTGCCTCAATGCTTTTCCCCTTTAAGACATTGGTTCATCAGGAGGCTGGTGGGAATTGAAAGAACATTTCCTTTTGATGCCTGGATATCAGAATACCAAAAGCGGCAACATTCCCTTAAAGCAGGGCCAGCATAAAGGGGTGGAGGCACAGACTGGGCGAATGCCCTGACTCACATCTCCAGACGGTCCCCTGCAAGACTCTACACTGCTGCAGGTTTACTTGGCCATTTAGCCCCTGTGCCACCTACCTTAAAAAGCAAAAGGCAACATTTCCAATATGTGCTGCATTTGGATTCGAGGAAGGTAAAATTACAGGTAACAAATTTATATAGTCTGTATTTGTAGATATGCAGCGTCCCAGAGTCCTGGTCGTTGCAGTACTGTGGCTCCGCCGCTAAGGGGGGCTATGGTACGTCTGATGGCACTGAAGGAGTTCATCTGACCAGGTATCACATACACCAATACATTTCACAGTCGGGCCTCCAGGGGGAGCTAAGGGTGCTATTTATTAGGCCACTCCTCACCGTGTGGGTAAACTGGGGGTCAGGCAGGAAGTTAGTTCAGAAAGCTGACTGGGTTGGAACCAGGCAACACCTTGTGGCAGAGGGTGTTGTGGGGAAGATTCGGTAAGGTCCCTGTCAGGTTTGGGACCCTGACAGAGGCCTGGCTACAAGAAAGAATGTCACGGACGGGACCGTGCCTGCTCAGCATAGCGGCGGTGCCCTAAGAAAGGATCAGAAGCGAGATATATTGTGCTGAGTGAGAAACGAGATCAAAGCAAGAAGGAGATTACCAGTAGGAGTCGTGCTGTAAGATCGAGGCAACATCCTACTGAGGCGCACAATCGGCGGCCGGAACGCCAAGGAAGTATTCATATATCTAGCTCCAAGCAATACTTCAAACCAACGGCAGGACAGTCAGTCACAGGCGGGCTGTCTCACCTAAATCACCTATGCAGACTTGGGGGGCAACCTGTGGAGAGGGGCGACTCTAGGGTCCCGGAAGAGCTCCGAGCCTACCCGTCATACGGGTGCGTCCCAACCATAACACCGGGAGGGACGGAGGATTAGCAGAACATCATCTAATCGAGTTGTTGTGAGGGAACACAAGAAACAGACACAACAGTTGTGGGGACTATCCCGTAAGCACAGCAGGGGAGGACCACAACACATAGCGCTAGCAGGAAGGCACAGATTTCCACCTGCAAGGAGAACTCTGGAGGTGCCATCGGACCGGCCGGACTTGCGCAGCCTGGTGAACCGTATTCCGGACTGAGGACCCAGAGACCTTCAGTAAAGAGGTAAAGAGACTGCAACCTGGTGTCCTCGTTATTTACTGCACCGCACCACCACCACTATCTACATCTATCACTGTACGCCCCTCAGCAGGGTCACGGACCGGGCCTAGCCACCGTGACAACCCCAGAGCAGAGAAGCCAGAGGCCCAGTACCGGGTACCCCTCGGCCCTGCGGCAGTGGGGGCGCTACAACTTGGCGTCACGAACAAGATCTACTTAAGCCTGAAGAATCGGGTCATGTGTGCCTTGGAATTGTGATTTATTATGCTTGGACTGTGACTTATTGCAAAGACTGTGTGTTGCCACTTGCCGCCAGAAGTTCCCGCCAAAACCACCGCCATTACAGCGCTAAGGAGAGCGCAGGAGAAGAAGAAGGGCGTGGAAGTGGGCGTAAACAAGCTAAAGAGCGCGAACGACAATGGCCGCCCAGTCTAAGTATTTCTGCCCCTTGAGGACGAGTCCGTCAGCAGCTGAGGTCCGCCTCCTGATCCTCAATGGTGGGCAGAGACAGAGAAAACGAAACCGCCCACGAAGGAGAGAGCGGGAAAAGGACCAGGAAGAAGAACTCAGTGACATGGAGGACGCCATGGTGAGCTGCCCAGAACCGGAGCGTGGGGTCGGAGCAGAGGACTCCCCCAGCTACCCGGAGGGACACCGTGACCAGGCCTCCACCGCTGATACTGACTTCCTGCAGGCCGGAGTGGATGAGCTCAGCGACCAACTCCTGCGGACGCAGCTGAGCACTGAGGCCGGGTGGAAGAAGACCTTCATCGGGAGCCTCACCAGACGTCTGTCGGCAGCCTCGTCTGGTCCGGAGCCGGAAAGAAGTTCCAGCGCTCCGAAGCCAGAAAGCAAGGCCCTGCCGGAAAGCGAGATGCTGCGAACGGAGATGACAACTGTTGTGAATTAGACTTTTTTGGCTCCCTCTTGTGGTCACTAGTGATATGACTCTGGGATTGTCTTTCCTCAGTTTGGCACCCACCTGGGTCGTTAGTCCAGGGGTGTTGCTATATGAACTTCCTGAATTCTTAGTCTGGTGCCTGGCATCGTTGTGATCAGTCCTTTCTGTTTGCTCCTGTCTGCTGGTCCTGGATCTTGCAAAATTAAGCTAAGTCCTGCTTCCTTGTTTTTTGGTTATTTGTATTGCTCTTATTTTCTGTCCAGCTTGTACTAAATGTGATTCCTGATTTTGCTGGAAGCTCTAGGGGGCTGGTATTCTCCCCCCGGGCCGTTAGACGGTTCGGGGGTTCTTGAATATCCAGCGTGGAAATTTTGATAGGGTTTTTGCTGACCGTATAAGTCATCTTACTATATTCTGCTATTAGTCAGTGGGCCTCTCTTTGCTAAATACCTAGTTCATTCTTACGTTTGTCTTTTCTTCTTACCTCACCGTTGTTATTTGTTGGGGGCTTGTATCCAACTTTTGGGGTCTTTTCTCTGGAGGCAAGAAAGGTCTATCTTTTCCCTTCTAGGGTTAGTTAGTTCTCCGGCTGGCGCGAGACGTCTAGAACCAACGTAGGCACGTTCCCCGGCTGCTGCTATTTGTGGTGCTAGGATTAGATATACGGTCAGCCCAGTTACCACTGCCCTATGAGCTGGTTTTTTGTGTTTGCAGACTTAGCATTTATTTCTGAGACCCTCTGCCATTGGGGTCATAACAGTATGCCAGGCCAAAGTTGAATGCTTGATGCATTGCAGAAGTGGGATAATAAGAAAGGAAATTTTGAGGTTTTTTTTTCCTCTCTTTCTTCCTCCCCTTTACCTCTGAGTGGCTTGAGCTTGCTGCAGACATGAATGTCCAGACCTTGATTACAAGTGTGGACCAGCTTGCTGCTCGTGTGCAGGGCATACAAGATTTTGTTACCAGTAGTCCTATGTCTGAACCTAAAATACCTATTCCTGAACTGTTCTCTGGTGACCGATTTAAGTTTAGGAATTTCAGGAATAATTGTAACTTGTTTATATCTCTGAGACCCCGTTCGTCTGGAGACTCAGCTCAGCAAGTTAAAATTGTTATCTCTTTCTTACGGGGCGACCCTCAGGATTGGGCCTTCTCGCTAGCGCCAGGAGATCCGGCATTGGCAAATATTGATGCGTTTTTTCTGGCGCTCGGATTGCTTTACGAGGAACCCAATCTTGAAATTCAGGCAGAAAAAGCCTTGCTGGCTATTTCTCAGGGCCAGGATGAAGCTGAGGTGTATTGCCAAAAATTTCGGAAATGGTCCGTGCTTACTCAGTGGAATGAGTGTGCTCTGGCCGCAAATTTCAGAGATGGCCTTTCTGAAGCCATTAAGAATGTGATGGTGGGTTTCTCCATTCCTACAAGTCTGAATGATTCCATGGCGCTGGCTATTCAAATTAACCGGCGTTTGCGGGAGCGCAAAGCCGCTAATCCTCTTGTGGTGTTGTCTGAACAAACACCTGATTTAATGCAATGTGGTAGAATTCAGACTAGAAATGAACGGAAAAATCATAGACGTCAGAATGGGTTGTGTTTTTACTGTGGTGATTCTACACATGTTATATCAGCATGCTCTAAACGCCTTACAAGGGTTGTTAGTCCTGTCACCATTGGTAATTTGCAACCTAAATTTATTTTGTCTGTGACTTTGAATTGCTCATTGTCTTCCTACCCTGTTATGGCGTTTGTGGATTCAGGTGCTGCCCTGAGTCTTATGGATCTGTCATTTGCCAAGCGCTGTGGTTTTGTTCTTGAGCCGTTGGTAAATCCTATCCCTCTTAGAGGTATTGATGCTACGCCATTGGCGGAAAATAAACCGCAGTTTTGGACACAGGTAACCATGTGCATGACTCCTGAACATCGGGAGGTGATTCGTTTTCTTGTTCTGCATAAAATGCATGATTTGGTCGTTTTGGGTCTGCCATGGTTACAGACCCATAATCCAGTCTTGGATTGGAAGGCAATGTCTGTGTCAAGTTGGGGCTGTCAGGGAATTCATGGTGATTCCCCGCCGGTGTCTATTGCTTCCTCTATTCCTTCGGAAGTTCCTGAGTATTTGTCTGATTATCAAGATGTATTCAGCGAGTCCAGGTCCAGTGCTCTGCCTCCTCATAGGGACTGTGACTGCGCTACAGATTTGATTCCAGGTAGTAAATTTCCTAAGGGAAGACTATTTAATCTGTCTGTACCTGAGCATACCGCAATGCGTTCATATATCAAGGAATCTCTGGAGAAAGGGCATATCCGTCCATCCTCTTCCCCTCTTGGTGCGGGATTCTTTTTTGTGGCCAAGAAGGACGGATCTTTGAGACCTTGTATTGACTATCGGCTTCTGAATAAAATCACTGTTAAATTTCAGTATCCTTTGCCTCTGCTGTCGGACTTGTTTGCCCGGATTAAAGGTGCCAAGTGGCTCACCAAGATAGATCTTCGTGGTGCGTACAACCTTGTGCGCATTAAGCAAGGAGATGAATGGAAAACTGCATTTAATACGCCCGAAGGTCATTTTGAGTACTTGGTGATGCCTTTTGGGCTCTCTAATGCTCCTTCAGTGTTTCAGTCCTTTATGCATGATATTTTCCGGAAGTATCTGGATAGATTTATGATTATTTATCTGGATGATATTCTGTTTTTTTCTGATGATTGGGACTCGCATGTAGAGCAGGTCAGGATGGTGTTTCAGGTTTTGCGTGAGAATGCTTTGTTTATTAAGGGCTCAAAGTGTCTCTTTGGAGTACAGAAGGTTCCCTTTATGGGTTTTATTTTTTCCCCTTCTGCGGTGGAGATGGACCCAGTCAAGGTCCGAGCTATTCATGATTGGACTCAACCCACGTCAGTTAAGAGTCTTCAGAAGTTCTTGGGTTTTGCTAACTTCTACCGTCGTTTTATCGCTAATTTTTCTAGCGTTGTTAAACCTTTGACGGATATGACCAAGAAAGGTTCTGATGTTGCTAACTGGGCTCCTGCAGCCGTGGAAGCTTTCCAAGAGTTGAAGCGCCGGTTTACTTCAGCGCTTGTTTTGTGCCAGCCTGATGTCTCACTTCCCTTTCAGGTTGAAGTGGATGCTTCTGAGATTGGGGCAGGGGCCGTTTTGTCGCAGAGAGGCCCTGGTTGCTCTGTAATGAGACCATGCGCTTTTTTCTCTAGGAAGTTTTCGCCTGCTGAGGGGAATTATGATGTTGGCAATCGGGAGTTGCTGGCTATGAAGTGGGCATTTGAGGAGTGGCGTCATTGGCTCGAGGGTGCTAAGCATCGTGTGGTGGTCTTGACTGATCACAAAAATCTGATGTATCTCGAGTCTGCTAAACGCCTGAATCCTAGACAGGCCCGTTGGTCATTGTTTTTCTCCCGTTTTGACTTTGTGGTCTCGTATTTGCCAGGTTCAAAGAATGTGAAGGCTGATGCTCTTTCAAGGAGCTTTGTGCCTGACTCTCCTGGAGTCGCAGAACCAGTTGGTATTCTTAAAGAGGGAGTAATCTTGTCAGCCATTTCTCCGGATTTGCGACGTGTGTTGCAGAGATTTCAGGCTGGTAGACCTGACTCTTGTCCACCTGACAGACTGTTTGTTCCTGATAAGTGGACCAGCAGAGTCATTTCCAAGGTTCATTCCTCGGTGTTGGCAGGGCATCCGGGAATTTTTGGCACCAGAGATTTGGTGGCTAGGTCCTTTTGGTGGCCTTCCTTGTCACGGGATGTGCGGTCATTTGTGCAGTCCTGTGGGACTTGTGCTCGAGCTAAGCCTTGCTGTTCTCGTGCCAGCGGGTTGCTCTTGCCCTTGCCTGTCCCGAAGAGGCCTTGGACACACATTTCCATGGATTTCATTTCAGATCTTCCGGTGTCTCAGGGCATGTCTGTCATCTGGGTGGTATGTGATCGCTTTTCCAAGATGGTCCATTTGGTATCTTTGCCTAAGCTGCCTTCCTCTTCCGATCTGGTTCCTTTGTTCTTTCAGAATGTGGTTCGTTTACACGGCATTCCTGAGAATATCGTGTCTGACAGAGGATCCCAGTTTGTTTCCAGGTTCTGGCGATCCTTTTGTGCTAAGATGGGCATTGATTTGTCGTTTTCATCTGCCTTTCATCCTCAGACTAATGGACAAACGGAGCGAACTAATCAGACTATGGAGGCTTATTTGAGGTGTTTTGTTTCTGCAGATCAGGATGATTGGGTGACCTTCTTGCCGTTGGCTGAGTTTGCCCTTAATAATCGGGCTAGTTCCGCTACTTTGGTTTCGCCATTTTTCTGCAACTCTGGTTTCCATCCTCGTTTTTCCTCGGGACATGTGGAGCCTTCTGACTGTCCTGGGGTAGATTCTGTGGTGGATAGGTTGCAGCAGATTTGGAATCATGTGGTGGACAACTTAAAGTTGTCACAGGAGAAGGCTCAGCGTTTTGCCAACCGCCGCCGCGGTGTGGGTCCCCGACTTCGTGTTGGGGATTTGGTATGGCTGTCTTCTCGATTTGTTCCTCTGAAGGTCTCCTCTCCTAAATTTAAGCCTCGCTTCATTGGTCCTTACAAGATATTGGAAATCCTTAATCCTGTGTCCTTTCGCTTGGATCTTCCGGTGTCGTTTGCCATTCACAACTTGTTCCATAGGTCTTTGTTGCGGCGGTACGTTGTACCTGTGGTTCCTTCTGTTGAGCCTCCTGCTCCGGTGTTGGTTGAGGGCGAGTTGGAGTACATGGTGGAGAAGATCTTGGATTCTCGTCTCTCCAGGCGGAGGCTTCAGTATCTGGTCAAGTGGAAGGGCTATGGTCAGGAGGATAATTCCTGGGTGGTTGCCTCTGATGTGCATGCGGCCGATTTGGTTCGTGCCTTTCACGCTGCTCATCCTGATCGCCCTGGTGGTCTTGGTGAGGGTTCGGTGACCCCTACTTAAAGGGGGGGTACTGTTGTGAATTAGACTTTTTTGGCTCCCTCTTGTGGTCACTAGTGATATGACTCTGGGATTGTCTTTCCTCAGTTTGGCACCCACCTGGGTCGTTAGTCCAGGGGTGTTGCTATATGAACTTCCTGAATTCTTAGTCTAGTGCCTGGCATCATTGTAATCAGTCCTTTCTGTTTGCTCCTGTCTGCTGGTCCTGGATCTTGCAAAATTAAGCTAAGTCCTGCTTCCTTGTTTTTTGGTTATTTGTATTGCTCTTATTTTCTGTTCAGCTTGTACTAAATGTGATTCCTGATTTTGCTGGAAGCTCTAGGGGGCTGGTATTCTCCCCCCGGGCCGTTAGACGGTTCGGGGGTTCTTGAATATCCAGCGTGGAAATTTTGATAGGGTTTTTGCTGACCGTATAAGTCATCTTACTATATTCTGCTATTAGTCAGTGGGCCTCTCTTTGCTAAATACCTAGTTCATTCTTACGTTTGTCTTTTCTTCTTACCTCACCGTTGTTATTTGTTGGGGGCTTGTATCCAACTTTTGGGGTCTTTTCTCTGGAGGCAAGAAAGGTCTATCTTTTCCCTTCTAGGGTTAGTTAGTTCTCCGGCTGGCGCAAGACGTCTAGAACCAACGTAGGCACGTTCCCCGGCTGCTGCTATTTGTGGTGCTAGGATTAGATATACGGTCAGCCCAGTTACCACTGCCCTATGAGCTGGTTTTTTGTGTTTGCAGACTTAGCATTTATTTCTGAGACCCTCTGCCATTGGGGTCATAACAGACAACGCCGCAGCGCAAGGCCCTGCAACCAGCGCTACAGACCCCAGTGGAGACGGAGCAGATCGGCACCGGAGGAACCGCATCTGAAGCAGGTATGAAGAATGACCCTGCCCTGACGACCGACACCACTCCAGTGACTGCTAGTGCCACAGCTGCTGACTCCGTTCCAGTGACTGATCTTGCAGCAACCGCTACCTCTGCTGCAGCAAATGCCCATACTCAAGCTGCGCAGACATCCATCGCTGCGCATGATTTAACCGTACATGAAAGACGGGTTAACGGCGTTTGTCCAGCACTGGGTGTAACCCTGGACCTCACTCTTCCCAGGCCAAGAAGGGTTAAGTGCCAGGTGCAGCCCTGGAAGCCATCCAACTAAACCTCGGAAACCTGAAAATGTAAATAGTTAACTGTTTGTTTAGCTGCTTTTTGCTGCTCTAAAACCCGTCTAGGGTTACTCTTAAAGGGATCCCTTTGTTGACCCGGGATCCCTATTGCTCTTTGTTTGTTTTTCTACTTTTTGCTCCGTTACTAAGAAACTGCTGAATCATGAACAATGCATGATACAAACTTCTTGTATATAGTTTGCTGTTATGGTTCTCAATGGCAAGAGAACATAGCCCAGCATACATAGGAACTAGCTCTTGGAAGGATGGAAACTTAAACTGACCATGAACTAAACCTGCCGCACAACTAACAGTAGCCGGGTAGCGTAGCCTGCGTTTTATCCCTAGACGCCCAGCGCCGGCCGGAGGACTAACTAATCCTGGCAGAGGAAAATATAGTCCTGGCTCACCTCTAGAGAAATTTCCCCGAAAGGCAGACAGAGGCCCCCACATATATTGGCGGTGATTTAAGATGAAAATGACAAACGTAGTATGAAAATAGGTTTAGCAAAATCGAGGTCCGCTTACTAGATAGCAGGAAGACAGAAAGGGTACTTTCATGGTCAGCTGAAAACCCTATCAATACACCATCCTGAAATTACTTTAAGACTCTAGTATTAACTCATAACATCAGAGTGGCAATTTCAGATCACAAGAGCTTTCCAGACACAGAAACGAAACTGCAGCTGTGAACTGGAACAAAATGCAAAAAACAAACAAGGACAAAAGTCCGACTTAGCTGGAAGTTGTCTGGTAGCAGGAACATGCACAGAAAGGCTTCTGATTACAATGTTGACCGGCATGGAAGTGACAGAGGAGCAAGGTTAAATAGCGACTCCCACATCCTGATGGGAACAGGTGAACAGAGGGGATGATGCACACAAGTTCAATTCCACCAGTGGCGACCGGGGGAGCCCAAAATCCAATTTCACAACAGTACCCCCCCTCAAGGAGGGGGCACCGAACCCTCACCAGAACCACCAGGGCGATCAGGATGAGCCCTATGAAAGGCACGGACCAGATCGGAGGCATGAACATCAGAGGCAGTCACCCAAGAATTATCCTCCTGACCGTATCCCTTCCATTTGACCAGATACTGGAGTTTCCGTCTGGAAACACGGGAGTCCAAGATTTTTTCCACAACGTACTCCAACTCGCCCTCAACCAACACCGGAGCAGGAGGCTCAACGGAAGGCACAACCGGTACCTCATACCTGCGCAACAATGACCGATGAAAAACATTATGAATAGAAAAAGATGCAGGGAGGTCCAAACGGAAGGACACAGGGTTAAGAATCTCCAATATCTTGTACGGGCCGATAAACCGAGGCTTAAACTTAGGAGAAGAAACCATCATAGGGACAAAACGAGAAGACAACCACACCAAGTCCCCGACACAAAGCCGAGGACCAACCCGACGCCGGCGGTTGGCAAAAAGCTGAGTCGTCTCCTGGGACAACTTCAAATTGTCCACCACCTGCCCCCAAATCTGATGCAACCTCTCCACCACAGCATCCACTCCAGGACAATCCGAAGATTCCACCTGACCGGAGGAAAATCGAGGATGAAACCCCGAATTACAGAAAAAAGGAGACACCAAGGTGGCAGAGCTGGCCCGATTATTGAGGGCAAACTCCGCTAAAGGCAAAAAAGCAACCCAATCATCCTGATCTGCAGACACAAAACACCTCAAATATGTCTCCAAAGTCTGATTCGTCCGCTCGGTCTGGCCATTAGTCTGAGGATGGAAAGCAGACGAGAAAGACAAATCTATGCCCATCCTAGCACAGAATGCCCGCCAAAATCTAGACACGAATTGGGTTCCTCTGTCAGAAACGATATTCTCCGGAATACCATGCAAACGAACCACATTTTGAAAAAACAGAGGAACCAACTCGGAAGAAGAAGGCAACTTAGGCAGGGGAACCAAATGGACCATCTTAGAGAAACGGTCACACACCACCCAGATGACAGACATCTTCTGAGAAACAGGAAGATCCGAAATAAAATCCATCGAGATGTGCGTCCAAGGCCTCTTTGGGATAGGCAAGGGCAACAACAATCCACTAGCCCGAGAACAACAAGGCTTGGCCCGAGCACAAACGTCACAAGACTGCACAAAGCCTCGTACATCTCGTGACAGGGAAGGCCACCAGAAGGACCTTGCCACCAAATCCCTGGTACCAAAGATTCCAGGATGACCTGCCAACGCAGAAGAATGAACCTCAGAAATGACTTTACTGGTCAAATCATCAGGAACAAACAGTCTACCAGGTGGGCAACGATCAGGTCTATCCGCCTGAAAATCCTGCAAGGCCCGCCGCAGGTCTGGAGAAACGGCAGACAATATCACTCCATCCTTAAGGATACCTGTAGGTTCAGAATTACCAGGGGAGTCAGGCTCAAAACTCCTAGAAAGGGCATCAGCCTTAACATTCTTAGAACCCGGTAGGTATGACACCACAAAATTAAACCGAGAGAAAAACAACGACCAGCGCGCCTGTCTAGGATTCAGGCGTCTGGCGGACTCAAGATAAATTAAATTTTTGTGGTCGGTCAATACCACCACCTGATGTCTAGCCCCCTCAAGCCAATGACGCCACTCCTCAAAAGCCCACTTCATGGCCAAAAGCTCCCGATTCCCAATATCATAATTCCGCTCGGCGGGCGAAAATTTACGAGAAAAAAAAGCACAAGGTTTCATCACGGAGCAGTCGGAACTTCTTTGCGACAAAACCGCCCCAGCTCCGATTTCAGAAGCGTCGACCTCAACCTGAAAAGGAAGAGCAACATCAGGCTGACGCAACACAGGGGCGGAAGAAAAGCGGCGCTTAAGCTCCCGAAAGGCCTCCACAGCAGCAGGGGACCAATCAGCAACATCAGCACCCTTCTTAGTCAAATCAGTCAATGGTTTAACAACATCAGAAAAACCAGCAATAAATCGACGATAAAAGTTAGCAAAGCCCAAAAATTTCTGAAGACTCTTAAGAGAAGAGGGTTGCGTCCAATCACAAATAGCCCGAACCTTGACAGGATCCATCTCGATGGAAGAGGGGGAAAAAATGTATCCCAAGAAGGAAATCTTTTGAACCCCAAAAACGCACTTAGAACCCTTCACACACAAGGAATTAGACCGCAAAACCTGAAAAACCCTCCTGACCTGCTGGACATGAGAGTCCCAGTCATCCGAAAAAATCAGAATATCATCCAGATACACGATCATAAATTTATCCAAATAATCACGGAAAATGTCATGCATAAAGGACTGAAAGACTGAAGGGGCATTTGAAAGGCCAAAAGGCATCACCAAATACTCAAAGTGGCCCTCGGGCGTATTAAATGCGGTTTTCCACTCATCCCCCTGCTTAATTCGCACCAAATTATACGCCCCACGGAGATCTATCTTAGAGAACCACTTGGCCCCCTTTATGCGAGCAAACAAATCAGTCAGCAGTGGCAACGGATATTGATATTTAACCGTGATTTTATTCAAAAGCCGATAATCAATACACGGCCTCAAAGAGCCATCTTTCTTAGACACAAAGAAAAAACCGGCTCCTAAGGGAGATGACGAAGGACGAATATGTCCCTTTTCCAAGGACTCCTTTATATATTCTCGCATAGCAGCATGTTCAGGCACAGACAGATTAAATAAACGACCCTTAGGGTATTTACTACCCGGAATCAAATCTATGGCACAATCGCACTCCCGGTGCGGAGGTAATGAACCAAGCTTAGGTTCTTCAAAAACGTCACGATAGTCAGACAAGAATTCAGGAATCTCAGAGGGAATAGATGACGAAATGGAAACCAAAGGTACGTCCCCATGCATCCCCTTACATCCCCAGCTTAACACAGACATAGCGTTCCAGTCGAGGACTGGGTTATGAGATTGCAGCCATGGCAATCCAAGCACCAACACATCATGTAGATTATACAGCACAAGAAAGCGAATAATCTCCTGATGATCCGGATTAATTCGCATAGTTACTTGTGTCCAGTATTGTGGTTTATTACTAGCCAATGGGGTGGAGTCAATCCCCTTCAGAGGTATAGGAGTTTCAAGAGGCTCTAAATCATACCCACAGCGTTTGGCAAAGGACCAATCCATAAGACTCAAAGCGGCGCCAGAGTCGACATAGGCATCCGCGGTAATAGATGATAAAGAACAAATCAGGGTCACAGATAGAATAAACTTAGACTGAAAAGTGCCAATTGAAACTGACTTATCAAGCTTCTTAGTACGCTTAGAGCATGCTGATATAACATGAGTTGAATCACCACAATAAAAGCACAACCCATTTTTTCGTCTAAAATTCTGCCGTTCGCTTCTGGACAGAATTCTATCACATTGCATATTCTCTGGCGTCTTCTCAGTAGACACCGCCAAATGGTGCACAGGTTTGCGCTCCCGCAGACGTCTATCGATCTGGATAGCCATTGTCATGGACTCATTCAGACCCGCAGGCACAGGGAACCCCACCATAACATCCTTAACGGCATCAGAGAGACCCTCTCTGAAATTCGCCGCCAGGGCGCACTCATTCCACTGAGTAAGCACAGACCATTTACGGAATTTTTGGCAGTATATTTCAACTTCATCTTGCCCCTGAGATAGGGACATCAAGGCTTTTTCCGCCTGAAGCTCTAAATGAGGTTCCTCATAAAGCAACCCCAAGGCCAGAAAAAACGCATCCACATTGAGCAACGCAGGATCCCCTGGAGCCAATGCAAAAGCCCAATCTTGAGGGTCGCCCCGGAGCAAGGAAATCACAATCCTGACCTGCTGAGCAGGATCTCCAGCAGAGCGAGATTTCAGGGACAAAAACAACTTGCAATTATTTTTGAAATTTTGAAAGCAAGATCTATTCCCCGAGAAAAATTCAGGCAAAGGAATTCTAGGTTCAGATATAGGAGCATGAACAACAAAATCTTGTAAATTTTGAACTTTCGTGGTGAGATTATTCAAACCTGCAGCTAAACTCTGAATATCCATTTTAAACAGGTGAACACAGAGCCATTCCAGGATTAGAAGGAGAGAGAGAGAGGAAGGCTGCAATATAGGCAGACTTGCAAGTGATTCAATTGAAAGCACACTCAGAACTGAAGGAAAAAAAAAAAAAAAAAATTTCAGCAGACTTCTTTTTTCTCTCCTTTCTCTGCCAATTAATTTAACCCTTTGTGGGCCGGTCAAACTGTTATGGTTCTCAATGGCAAGAGAACATAGCCCAGCATACATAGGAACTAGCTCTTGGAAGGATGGAAACTTAAACTGACCATGAACTAAACCTGCCGCACAACTAACAGTAGCCGGGTAGCGTAGCCTGCGTTTTATCCCTAGACGCCCAGCGCCGGCCGGAGGACTAACTAATCCTGGCAGAGGAAAATATAGTCCTGGCTCACCTCTAGAGAAATTTCCCCGAAAGGCAGACAGAGGCCCCCACATATATTGGCGGTGATTTAAGATGAAAATGACAAACGTAGTATGAAAATAGGTTTAGCAAAATCGAGGTCCGCTTACTAGATAGCAGGAAGACAGAAAGGGTACTTTCATGGTCAGCTGAAAACCCTATCAATACACCATCCTGAAATTACTTTAAGACTCTAGTATTAACTCATAACATCAGAGTGGCAATTTCAGATCACAAGAGCTTTCCAGACACAGAAACGAAACTGCAGCTGTGAACTGGAACAAAATGCAAAAAACAAACAAGGACAAAAGTCCGACTTAGCTGGAAGTTGTCTGGTAGCAGGAACATGCACAGAAAGGCTTCTGATTACAATGTTGACCGGCATGGAAGTGACAGAGGAGCAAGGTTAAATAGCGACTCCCACATCCTGATGGGAACAGGTGAACAGAGGGGATGATGCACACAAGTTCAATTCCACCAGTGGCCACCGGGGGAGCCCAAAATCCAATTTCACAACAGTTTGCACCTTCTTAAAGGTGCTCCCTACTGGTTTTATATAAAAGACGGACTCTTTGCGAAGATACGGTTATTGGAACTTGTACTGGAGTCCTTGCTGCATACGGACTTGCAGCTTGAAAAGTTGCACTACCTCATAGAGACTTTGTCCCCTCTTAAAGGGGATGTTCATCGATAGCACTTAAGGAATGATGATGCTTTGAAAGAAGTAATAATGTTGATATGTGAAAGTTAAATGTAACCAATTAGTTAATTGTAAGAAATGTTCAATAATGTTAATAGAAGGATGAGGACAGGAAGTGAACCCGTAGGGGTTAGTGGTGAGTCCTCTTAGGAGCCATATAGGGATGGCTCAGTAATCTCCAACTGAAAGAAAAACATGTTCTATACTGTGTATAGTAGTGGAAGGACAGAAGGCTCGGGCTGAAAGGAGCGGTCCTGTAATAGAAAGGAGAGGCAGTAGGTCTGGAGCCGTTAGGACAGGCGGTCCTGCAGACGTAAAGTAGGAGAATGTAGCACAGTTGCTTAAGCCTTATAATGTGTTATAAGAAGGTCTTTAGTGGATTCAGAGTGTACATCCTTAAAGGCAATGTTGAATTAATGTTTAAAAATTTTTGCACTTAGTAGAATACCCGGTTGGGTAAGAAAAGTTATTTGAAAGTATTTAACCATGTTTGTAACGTTTAAGTGTCCTCACCTCCCATGAAGGGAAGCTCTGTTCAAATATGCTTATTGTTATTGCACTCACAAAAATTGTATGTCTTTTTGCTGACATGTATTGTTGTTTTCTTCCCAGTCCCGGAGTACTGGATTTAACTGGGGGGGAGTGCAGCGCCCCAGAGTCCTGGTCGTTGCAGTACTGTGGCTCCGCCGCTAAGGGGGGCTATGGTACGTCTGATGGCACTGAAGGAGTTCATCTGACCAGGTATCACATACACCAATACATTTCACAGTCGGGCCTCCAGGGGAGCTAAGGGTGCTATTTATTAGGCCACTCCTCACCGTGTGGGTAAACTGGGGGTCAGGCAGGAAGTTAGTTCAGAAAGCTGACTGGGTTGGAACCAGGCAACACCTTGTGGCAGAGGGTGTTGTGGGGAAGATTCGGTAGGGTCCCTGTCAGGTTTGGGACCCTGACAGAGGCCTGGCTACAAGAAAGAACGTCACGGGACCGTGCCTGCTCAGCATAGCGGCGGTGCCCTAAGAAAGGATCAGAAGCGAGATATATTGTGCTGAGTGAGAAACGAGATCAAAGCAAGAAGGAGATTACCAGTAGGAGTCGTGCTGTAAGATCGAGGCAACATCCTACTGAGGCGCACAACCGGCGGCCGGAACGCCGAGGAAGTATTCATATATCTAGCTCCAAGCAATACTTCAAACCAACGGCAGGACAGTCAGTCACAGGCGGGCTCTCACCTAAATCACCTATGCAGACTTGGGGGGCAACCTGTGGAGAGGGGCGACTCTAGGGTCCCGGAAGAGCTCCGAGCCTACCCGTCATACGGGTGCGTCCCAACCATAACACCGGGAGGGACGGAGGATTAGCAGAACATCATCTAATCGAGTTGTTGTGAGGGAACACAAGAAACAGACACAACAGTTGTGGGGACTATCCCGTAAGCACAGCAGGGGAGGACCACAACACATAGCGCTAGCAGGAAGGCACAGATTTCCACCTGCAAGGAGAACTCTGGAGGTGCCATCGGACCGGCCGGACTTGCGCAGCCTGGTGAACCGTATTCCGGACTGAGGACCCAGAGACCTTCAGTAAAGAGGTAAAGAGACTGCAACCTGGTGTCCTCGTTATTTACTGCACCGCACCACCACCACTATCTACATCTATCACTGTACGCCCCTCAGCAGGGTCACGGACCGGGCCTAGCCACCGTGACAACCCCAGAGCAGACTAAAGAGAAGTCTCGCACTCAACTTAAGTATTTTAGTTTTGCAGAGTTTTATTGAGGTAGCACTGGAAACGTTTCAGCCTATGTCAGGCTTTCATCAGTCACGTGCTGTGCCTTTAAGAGTATGTAGATAGTACTCATAAATAGGACGCCGATCAAGCGTGATGCAGTGGGTAGAAGTCTTGTATAGAGATGGAGTGGTTAGTCAGTACCACTGAATACAAAGGAGCTCAAAAGCTCATGTGTGGGGCTCGGAGATAATCTCCTATATTGGCCAGCTATGGCTGTAGGAACCGGGGCTGGAGGGAAGCCCTGCTGCTGCGTGAGATCACCTCTCAGACGCGGAGTCCACCGCTCGTCTGTCACAGACGGTGGACTCCGCGTCTGAGAGGTGATCTCACGCAGCAGCAGGGCTTCCCTCCAGCCCCGGTTCCTACAGCCATAGCTGGCCAATATAGGAGATTATCTCCGAGCCCCACACATGAGCTTTTGAGCTCCTTTGTATTCAGTGGTACTGACTAACCACTCCATCTCTATACAAGACTTCTACCCACTGCATCACGCTTGATCGGCGTCCTATTTATGAGTACTATCTACATACTCTTAAAGGCACAGCACGTGACTGATGAAAGCCTGACATAGGCTGAAACGTTTCCAGTGCTACCTCAATAAAACTCTGCAAAACTAAAATACTTAAGTTGAGTGCGAGACTTCTCTTTAGTTTACTATATGGTTTGGGTACCTAGTCTCTGCACCTGAATATAGCAGTGCACACGGTGTTTATGTTTATAACCCCAGAGCAGAGACCCAGAGGCCCGGTACCGGGTACCCCTCGGCCCTGCGGCAGTGGGGGCGCTACAGATACATATACAGTATATACACACACACAGCTCTATATAAGCACCCAAACACACAGACAAACTCTCAACATTGAAATTGCAAAAGCAAGAAGGAAAGGTTGAGGATTAGAAGATATTTCAATGATATGCAACTGTTGAAAAAATGGAGGCAAAATTTTCAAAACATCTCAATTTATTCAGTATCAAGAATGAGCACCATACACAGAAATACACGCACTTACACGCCTTGGCATGCCATCAATGAGGTTATTAAGGGTTGTTTGCTGAATGTTTTACAATGGAGAATGCACTTGGGGAAATCATCAAATCCGCTGCTGGCAGCTCCCTTTGCAATTGTCGACCAATGACATTCAACATATGCTCAGTGGGAGTCTGTAGACGATTATACAGTATGTGCAGTATGTGTGATCATAGCATAGACTGTGAATCACAGAAGCAGTAGCTAGGGCTGTTTTGAGGTCTGTGGAAGAGGGGAGCGCTTCTTCATATAGCTTAATTTTCCTTTTTCTTGTAGAGGCTCTACTTTCTTCAGACATCTCTACCCACCTAGTTTTACCTCTGACAGTGAGAAGGTACAGCATCTAACTATTGTTTATGCCGGATTTATTGTTTATGCCGGTATGAAAATCACTGTTATCGGCTGCACATGGCCCCGGGTAAACAGGTGAACTGCTGCCAATAATATGATATTGTTTATAGGGACAGAATAATCATACAAGCAATTATTCGTCGGCCTATGTGAACAGTCCAATAAATGACCAATTATCAATTTGAATATAGTAAATTGGAGCTCATTCAATGGCCTGAAATCGACTCTTGTCAGTGCACGCTGAATGTTTTTGTGTTGTGGTGCAATACCTTACCATTTGGGGCCTCACTTTTATTTTTACCCAGGGCCACACTTTGTCTGAAACCTTCAGGACAATATCCTGTATGGTGCTTAACTTTGTGTTTTTAACTTAATGGGTAGTACTTTCTTTAGCATATTTCTCTTGTACAATATCTCTCTTTTTATTGTTTTGTGGCTAATTGTTCTTAAAGTACTTTGCATTGAATTCCTAGTTGCATTATCAGAGTCAATTTCCTTCTAATGTAATGTAATTTACTACAGGCAAATCTAAACAACTTCCACCTCTATTTTTCATTGCTTTAAATGGATATTTTGAAATCACGGCACATTTTTCTACAGTCATATAAGCACGCACAAACCTCAGCAAAGTGAACAAAGAGCCATTGTACTTCTAGAAACAAAATGAGAGAAGGGCTGTAGGGTCTATTCCCTTTCTTACTCTGTGTGTTATGCATTAATTCCTACATTTTTAATTTTATTAAGAATACATTTTTGCTATTTCATACAATTTTGCTTTACTTTTACAGGAAATCTTGCTAAAATTAAATGTAAAAAAAAGAAATACATGAATTCGTCTACGCATGAACTTTTGACCAACTTATAAATAAAAAAACACAAAAATTGAGCTTAACTAGAGTTGGTACACATGCAGAAGTTAAACGCATGTTCACATTGGCCACAAAACATTAAAACCTGCAAGAGAAAAAGTAAGCAAAAACCCTGATGTAACTAAGTAAAAAAGCAAAAGTGCATTTAAATAACACAGAGTTTTTAGTAATACTGTTTTTTTCTTTGTATTATTGCATTCTGTGCAAGCCGGGGTGTGGCCTTCCTGTTTCTGAGCTAGAGATTATATATATGGCTTCCACAGTCTGGTGTTTCACTGGTTGGGCCCAGTACTTTTGTCTGCCCTTATTCACACTGACATCATTGACACATGGTAAGGTTTTAATATTAGACAATGTAGGACTGTCCCGATCAGAGTTACCTTGACGCGGTGGGATGGCTTTTGTGCTATTTTTTTTAATCAAAAAACAGTATTACTAAAAACTCTAATTTAAATGCACTTTTGCTTTTTTACTTAGTTACATCAGGGTTTTTGCTTACTTTTTCTCTTGTAGGTTTCAACTTATAAATAGACAATTTCTCATTAACGTCTATGCACATCTATGATGGCATCATGATGGGTGATGAGCATCTGTCAAATACCTCTTATGCCACTTGCTTTTGAATTAAATAATAGGATTATAAGGGAAAAAAATAACCTGATGTTATTCAATTTTCCTGAAAACACAAGTCAGACAAAGGAAGATGAACCCCCATAGCCAGGGGTCCTCCAGCTTTCTGACTTTGAGAGCCACATTCAACTCTGACAGAGGATCGCGAGCCACATGCAGCTCCTGCCCACTTCTCAGTAGTGAAACCCAAAGCCCCCTATTATCTGTATAATGACAGCCAAAGATTTTCCACTGAAATCGCACTAAAGCAGTGTGCCGAGCTCCAGGGTTTCCTTTCTTACCTCCATTCAGATCTGCACTTCTGTGGCTACACACACAAACCACCATCTAGAGAACTACTGTTAATATCATGTGTGTGTACATAAAGAATAATACTATTTCTGGACATTATTTCAAATGTATACTATATTTTTAGTTTTATGTGCTGTCTATTTCTCCCTCCAGCTACCCCCATCTCTCTACATAGGCCTTAATAGGTACTGCAGACCGATTAGTTGACAGATTGGAGCAATTTAAGAGTGAATGATCAGTGCAGTAGACAAAAAAAATATTGATAAGTGGAAAAAGAAGCATATTTCTCAGAAAAGATATATTACAAAGTTTATTCTCTTCACTTTTATTATTGATATGTGAAAAAAGTGTAGTTATTATTTAATGTTGTACTCTTTATAGGATGAAGTAGGCGATGCAGACCCACAAAAATCTCTGACAATCTAGCACAGAACACCTACTTTTAAACTGTCAAACTGGTTTTCATGAGTAAAAATTAACTTTACATAGAAATGTATTTTTTTTTTTAGAAAATGATATTAATACCTGTATAATAATGACAGTGGACAGATCAACCGTTATTAAGGCACAGTGACTTTTCTTTCCAAATAAATTCAGAGATGTGTTATTGCTCCTCTCAATAAACATCATATTATGTCTGTAACACAGAAAATGTTATATAGACTTATACATTAATATTTTTACGTGCGCAGAATAATAAAACAGTAGTTGTAGCTTCTACATTGGCTAAATGAAATCTGTCCCCCCAGGTTTTCGTTACTCCATCTCAGAGCAGCATGATTTAGGGGAATAAGTTCCCTGATTCCACCGATGTATTACTAACTGGGCTGCTTGCTGTCATTTTTATAAAATCATTTTTATCTGCGACAGATCTAGCAGTTCTCTAATTGTTGAGCTCTGTATAATCCTGCCCACATCACTGATTAGCAGCTTTCGGTGTATCATCACAACCCTGCCAATCAGTGATGTGGGCTTGGATGGACTATATGACAACAGGTTTACTAGTTCTCTAGTGATAAAATCACTGTTTTATCAGCATGAGTTTATCAAAACTGCAATAAGTAGACCAATAAGTGATTCATCGCTGCAATCAGGGTCTTTGTCTCAATATTATCCTGCTCTCAGATTATGTAGAAAAAACCTGGTGCCAGATTTCCTTTAACAAATAATGATCACAATTTTTACACCGTGATTACACACTTTCAACACTAAGGCCATGTGCACACGTTAAGTATTTTTCGCGTTTTTTCGCTATAAAAACGTGATAAAAACGCGAAAAAAACGCTTACATATGCCTCCCATTATTTTAAGTGTATTCCGCATTTTTTGTGCAAATGTAGCCTTTTTTTCCGCGAAAAAATCGCATCGCGGAAAAAAAAGCAACATGTTCATTAAAATGCGGAATTGCAGGGGATTCCGCACACCTAGGGGTCCATTGATCTGCTTACTTCCCGCACGGGGCTGTGCACACCATGCGGGAAGTAAGCAGATTATGTGCGGTTGGTACCCAGGGTGGAGGAGAGGAGACTCTCCTCCACGCACTGGGCACCATATAATTGGTCAAAAAATAAGAATTAAAATAAAAAATAGCGATATACTCACCCTCGATGTCTTCCCGCCTCCACTGCATGCTGCCGCTTCGGTTCCTGTAGCTGATGTGCGGCGAAGGACCTTGCCGATGACGTCACTGTCCTGTGATTGGTCGTGAGCGGTCATGTGACCGCTCACGTGACCGTGACGTCACGGAAGGCCCTGTGCGCACAGACCAGCTATAGGAAGACGAACGGACGCCGCTGATGAGATGTCTGGGTGAGTATAAGCATTTTTTAATTTTTTTTATTATTTTTAAACATTCTATCTTTTACTATAGATGCTGCATAAGCTGCATCTATAGTAAAAAGTTGGTCACACTTGTCAAACAGTATGTTTGACAAGTGTGACCAACTTGTCAGTCAGTTTTCCAAGCGATGCTACAGATCGCTTGGAAAACTTTAGCATTCTGCAAGCTAATTACGCTTGCAGAATGCTAAAAAAACGCGAAAAAAAACGGAAAAAAAACGCAAAAAAAAAAAATGCGGATTTCTTGCAGAAAATTTCCGGTTTTCTTCAGGAAATTTCTGCAAGAAATCCGCAACGTGTGCACATACCCTTATTGTAATTCCCCCAGAGTGGGGGAAGAGAACATACGGAGGGCTATCTCAGGAGATAAGACAAGGGTGGAGGGTTCAGCATCTTCACCTTCAGAAGTATCCCGGGGAGTAGGGTGAGCTAGGGTGCCCACTAGTGTTAGGGCCAGGAAAGGAACCTGTCATGACCCGACAGCTGGGTTGTGACAGATAGCTATATTATATTAGATTAGACTTCCTTTGGCCTTTAGAATCACAGCAATAAATTACACTATATGTTAAATCGTTCTGCAGGAATATTGGCAAATTTTGTACAGTAGGTACTGATAGGATCTAAACATCCTTTCTACTTTGTACCAGAGATACTTTACAGGTCTAATGATCTGGGGACTGAGGAGTTGCCTTTCATTGCCTATCGGTCAGAACAATTCTTGACAACCTCCGCTGACCCATTAAATTAAGTTGTTTATACTACGGCTTGCCTACATTGGACACATCTTACGCAGATAGCAATCACTGGAGGAGATCAAGCTCAGAAGAATAGAAGGAACAAGGCGAAGAGGAAGAGCAGCAACCCAATAGCTAGAAAAAATCAAGATAACAGCAAAGAAGATCCTGGTGGACCTATCTAGGTGTGACAGGGGAATAGGGTAGACTAAGGTTGGTTACCCGGGCCCCTGCGATATCCCTCAGGCTAGGGAAACCCTGTCTGTCCCTTTCCCAGAAGTTACACTAAAGGTGTGCATTTCTGGGCCGCCAGGCCTGACCCTGTCTCCTGTTTCAGCCCTAAGCTGAAACCACCACCCACCACCCAGTGAAGAGACCACACACCAATCCCCACAGAAAGCACAGACAGGGAAACTAAAAACACACCACGCCGCAGACTCACAGGAAAACACTATAATGTGCACAGGGCAAAACAAATACAAATATAGGAAGGAGAAATATGACAAAGGATTATACACCACCAGATACGATATTCCTACAACAAGACCACCACTCCAGACCATAATCACCAGGCATAAAGCACAAGCTATAATCGGCGACGCCCAAAAGGCCAGCGCGACTATTTAAAGGCCGTGGGCGTGACCCAGCCTCCAACCTGATTACCAGCTAGATTAACCCCGAGCAAGCTGGATAAAATCTAGCCGACGCCACTGAGCGTGTAGTAGTGGACTTAAGTGGAATTACTGCTTTCTGTCGGACGCCCTAGTGTGAACAGCGTCCGACATGACACTAGGTTTGCACAAAATCGATTTTCCTGGAGCATTCATCAATCAGGTAGCCATGGCTTGAGATTGAGCTGAAGGTCGTAATAATAATATTACCGGTAATAATAATCATGTCCACATTATTCTCTTTTGATTAATGCTTTCTTGCTTGATTACACCTTTGTATGCTCTTGAAATGAGGAAATTCCATCAGTTGGGCTTTTTGTTAAATCCTGGCCCTGGATAGTCTCGCATGAATGACCTTGCCTTATTTGAAGTTTCTGAGATCACTTTATTTTACCATTATGATTTGGATTCATATTGAAACTGATCCACAGAAAGTAAGAATTTTTCTGAATATATTCCCACGCTAGAGTTCATATGAGTTTATGCCACCAAGGGGGCGCAGCTTCTATGACAGCACCGCAAGTCAACGAAGCTGCATTCCATTCATTTCCCAGTTTTTACAGCCAGGGGCGGCTGCATTAGAAGGCTCCTGGTTGTAAATGTATTTAACCCCTTCAGATGGATTTACATCGTGGGATATGACTGTACGGCGGACAGGTATGGGATATTGTTGCTTTTTTATTTTCCTTTTTTTTCAGAAGACGAGGGACGTCAGTTGGATTAAGTGTACAATAAAGATATTAAAACTTCATGTGTTTATTTATTTCATTAAAATACTTTATTCATGATGTGTGTGTATTTTTAAACTTTTTATTACTATTGCATTAATAATGGATAGGTGTCTTATTGACATCTCTCCATTATTAACCTGGCTTAATGTTACCTTACATTAGCAAGGTGACATTAACCCTTTATTACCCCATATCCCACCGCTACACAGGAGTGGGAAGAGAGTGGCTAAGTGCTGGAATAGGTGCATCTTCCAGATGTGCCTTTTCTGGGGTGGCTGGGGGCAGATGTTTTTCGCCAGGGGGGGCAATAACCATGGACCCTCTCTAGGCTATTAATATCTGCACTCAGTCACTGATTTTCCCATTCTGGCGGAGAAAATTGCGCGGGAGAGCACGCCTGTTTTTTCCGTGATTTAACCCTTTATTTTAACACCTAGAGCTCCAAAATTTTGCGCACACACACACACACACACACACACACACACACACACACACACACACACACACTACTAACATTATTAGTGAGGAACATATAAAAATATAATGGATGTATGTAAACCATGTAAACCATGTCTCATATAATGTCGGGTTTGATAAGGAGATAGCAAAAGCCATCAATTGAATTACCGGTTTTTATGATATCTAGCTGTGTATTAAATATAAATATATATATATATATATAATGTGTCTCACTGACAAATATATATATATATATATATATATATATATATATATATATATATAGACTGTATATATGTTTTTAAGAATATTTGAGCCGATGGATCCATGATATGTCCATTTTGCAAGCCTGCGAGAAAAAAATCATACGGATTTCATACGGATGACACACAGATAATTTTTGAAGAAAAAATCGCATCCTCGCATTGAATACTGATCACTGTTCAGGAACTTTTCTGCGTATTTCGGCCGTAAAAAACGGACCGTATTTGGATACGTTAGGTCTGACCCCGGCCTTATACTTAGCGATCACATGACCACCTGATCTGGTGGAGGAAACACCGTTAGCACTTCCTATTACTGTCTATATCAATCAGGAAGGCAGAGACAGTAGAAAACCATCTCTCTTTTCTTTGGGGAGTCCGTCTGTGTTTGACATGATTGCGTGCAACTGCTCTACTGCAACTTTTAGAATGTTCCTGTAGAGTAGAACATGGTCCTGAACTAGTTAAACTACTTATTTGCAGTCATAAAGGTGTCTTTTTTTAGCATATGTGAAAAAAGCTTCCACTTGGCTATAGCTGTTTTTTAGTGCTGCAATTCTCCAACTTGATTCAATCTTTTCCTTTTGGAATTATTCTTGCTGACAGCATCAATGGTGAGCAGATGCTTAGCTAGGTGTTCAGGGGGGTGAAACTTCTGAGTGGGCCCTAACCAGGTAACCCTGATTACAACTATGGTGGTGCACCCTAATTGGGGGCATAGGGGAACTTTAGCAGATGACCAGGCTGAAAATACATCTCTATACAAAGGCCAGAACTGATATAACTGAAATACAGTGACCTTATAGTGGTAGATAGATACCACTGCTGCAGAACATACAAGAGATTACTGTACAGTTACATATTAAATTATTAGATGATTTATAGCTGACGTTCTTTCAGATAGTCGTTCAGTTTTCCATCTGGCCCAGACTGACATGATGACTTCTTCCAGCAACCACTCATCTGCAGAAATTTCAACAAAGACACATTTGACTTCTCATAATTCCAGCACTGTCCTCATCTATCCCCAACCTGTACAAATGATTCATCCTGCTGATACTCCAATACTGGGCTGCTGCCGAATGTGTCCCTATTACTACACCTGCTGTGTGGTACAATAACATTGCTCCATTTAATGCCTACTACGGTGCCCCTTACAAAGTAAAATGCCTCCTTTGTGCCCTCTAGATGGTAAAAATGCCCCACAGAAAATTTTAATACTCTATGTAAGTGCCCTAGATAATAGTGGCCACATTTTGCCCCTAGAAAGTAATAATGCTCCCTAAGTACCCCAATAAAAATAATGCTTGTTAAGTGCTCACTTAACATTTAGTAATGTCCCAAGACCCTCCATCTACAGTAATAATGTACTCTTAGTAATAATGTACTCTCAGTTCCCCCATGTTCAGCTCCTCTATAGACTGTAAAATGGGCTAACAGCTCCCTTATGCACAGTATAATTGTCATGGTTTGGACAGGGTTCATGTCCTGCCCTCTCAGGGTTAATTGTATCTGGCCTCCTTTTGCATCTGGGAGGGATATTTAAACCCACTCTGAACCTAGTTTCCCTGTCAGTTATACTTTTGTTCTGTCTGTGTATCTGACCCCCTGGTGTGTGTGTGCATACTGTGTTTGACTGTTTTCCTTTGTTCTGACCTCCTGGCCTGGCTGTTTTGACTTTGTCACCTCCTGTCTCTCTTTTGGTACTCCATTGCTTGGTTCAGCTCCCTGATCTCTGGCTTTCACCTGACTATCCTTCTGTCTCACCCCCCCCGTGCCTCATTGATATCCCGGTTTTGACCTCAGCACATTTGACTTCTCTCCGGCACTGTCCGGCTCCCAGGCACTCCGGCTCCTGTCTCTACCCTCGGCCACTCCCCCTCAGTCACGTAGTTCAGGTCCTGCTCACTGAGTTCTTCGCCACTCTACTTGTGTCTTCCTTACTACTGCGAGCCGCCCGCCTTGCGGCAGGTACACCCGGGGCTTGTGACAATATAACTGACCCCACATTCTCTTCCCATCTGGTCGGGTGGTGGGGTTCTTGCTATTATGAATCCGGTAAGGGCTCTCTCGGATCAAGTAAGTGAGCTCTCTCTGTTAATGCAGAAGCTGTCTATGGAACAGCAAGCCCAGGCTCACTCGCATCTACTAGTGCAGAGAGATGTTGCAGGCGCTTTACAGGGTGCTGTTCTGTCGGGGACTCGGGATGGGGGCCCCACTGATGTGTCTCTCATGGACCCCGAGCCACCGTTAAAATTACCTGACAATTTTTCCGGGGATGAAAAGTTGTTTAGGGTTTTTAAAGAAGGATGCAAGTTTTTTTTTGAGTTACGTCCCCGTGCTTCTGGAAATGAAAGGCAGAGGGTGGGGATCATTATGTCCTTGTTAAGGGGGGGCTCCACAGACATGGGCTTTCTCCCTCTCTCCCTCCGCACCGGAACGTATGTCAGTGAATCTGTATTTTGAGGCTCTGGGACACATTTATGAAGAGCCTGATAGAGTGTGCCTGGCAGAGGATATGGTGATGAGTGTGACACAGGGGAAGCACTCAGCGGAATGGTTCTGTTCAGAGTTTAGATGCTGGGCTGCTGAAGTGTCCTGGAACACCGCCACCCTGAGGGGGTTGTTCCACAGGGGCCTGTCCAACTGTCTACAGGATGCTCTGGCATTACATCCACCCCCGATACTCTGGAGGACGCAATGACTCAGGCGGTTTGCATGGACCAAAGGCTCTGTGTTAGAGGAGTGATGAGGCAGGAGTCTCCATTATACTCCAACCTGAGTGACATTGCGTCAGACCCTGAGCCCATGGAGGTTGGGGCAATCTCATTGAAGGAAAGAGAGAGAAGATGCCATAGAGACAACCAGCTATGCTTTTACTGTGGAGCCTCAGGACATTGGAAAAAGGACTGTCCCTCCTGTCCTTCTTCAGCCAAGCTGTTGAGAAACGCCTTAGTCTGGGTAATGATCGAGGAAGTTGCCCAGACTGTCAGGTACATTTTTCTTCTTCAGGTGGAATTGGAACTTGCTGGCGGTCCCATAGTGACCACCGCCTTTGTTGACTGCGGTTCTACTATTAACCTGATTGATGCTCGGGTGGTGACTCTTAATAAGATAGGGAGAGTCAGGCTTAAAGATCCTGTTAAAATCGTGGCTATAGACTCCTCTCACCCGTGATGGAATTTCCTCTATGTCTGAAGTTTTTTCGCTGAAAGTGGGTCCTACTCATGTTGAAAATTAAGTTGTTTTGTTCTGAATAATTTTCCTGCAGGGCTGGTATTAGGGATGCCTTGGCTTCAACGCCACAACCCTATTATTGATTGGGTCATGGGGGAGATCATTCATTGGGGATGTAAGGCTAACGGTTTGTTTTGTAACTTGGTACCTCTTGTCACCCCTGTAAAATCTGTGTTATTGTCGTCTGTCAGTCTGGAGGGTACTCCGGAGTACTTTGAACACATGGTTTCCGAAAGTGAGGCTGAGGCGCTTCTACCACATAGACCTTTTGATTGTGCTCTTGATTTAGTTTCAAGAGCCAAGTTACTCAAGGCTCGTCTGTTTAATTTGTCTGAGCCAGAGCGTCAAGCTATGAAGGAGTACAAAACCGAGAGTCTCTGCAAGGGGAATATTTGGCCTTCTGTTTCACTTGGGCAGCAGGGTTCTCTTTTGTAAAAAAAAAAAAGATGGTGGTTTGCGGCCGTGCTTCGACTATTGGGAACAGAACAAGATTACGGTGGAAAATATGTACCCTCTTCCCCTGATCCCTGATCTCTGTAACCAACTCACCGGGGCCAAATAGTTCTCTAAGCTTGATTTATGAGAGGTGTTATGACCCCAATGGCAGAGGGTCTCAGAAATAATTACTAAGTCTGCAAACACAAAAAACCAGCTCATAGGGCAGTGGTAACTGGGCTGACCGTATATCTAATCCTAGCACCACAAATAGCAGCAGCCGGGGAACGTGCCTACGTTGGTTCTAGACGTCTCGCGCCAGCCGGAGAACTAACTAACCCTAGAAGGGAAAAGAAAGACCTTTCTTGCCTCCAGAGAAAAGACCCCAAAAGTTGGATACAAGCCCCCAACAAATAATAACGGTGAGGTAAGAGGAAAAGACAAACGTAAGAATGAGCTAGGTATTTAGCAAAGAGAGGCCCACTGACTAATAGCAGAATATAGTAAGATGACTTATACGGTCAGCAAAAACCCTATCAAAAATATCCACGCTGGATATTCAAGAACCCCCGAACCGTCTAACGGCCCGGGGGGAGAACACCAGCCCCCTAGAGCTTCCAGCAAAGTCAGGAATCACATTTAGTACAAGCTGGACAAAAATACGAGCAAAGCAAATAACCAAAAAACAAAGAAGCAGGAGTTAGCTTAATTTTGCATGAACCAGGAACAGCAGACAGGAGTAAACAGAAAGGATCTGATTACAACGATGCCAGGCACTGGACTAAGGATCCAGGAAGTTTATATAGCAACACCCCTGGACTAACGACCCAGGTGGGTGCCAAACTGAGGAAAGACAATCCCAGAGTCATATCACTAGTAACCACAAGAGGGAGCCAAAAAGTCTAATTCACAACAGTACCCCCCCCTTAAGGAGGGGTCACCGAACCAAGACCATCAGGGCGATCAGGATGAGCAGCGTGAAAGGCACGAACCAAATCGGCCGCATGCACATCAGAAGCAACCACCCAGGAATTATCCTCCTGACCATAGCCCTTCCACTTGACCAGATACTGAAGCCTCCATCTGGAGAGACGAGAATCCAAGATCTTCTCCACCACGTACTCCAACTCGCCCTCAACCAACACCGGAGCAGGAGGCTCAACAGAAGGAACCACAGGTACAACGTACCGCCGCAACAAAGACCTATGGAACACGTTGTGAATGGCAAACGACACCGGAAGATCCAAGCGAAAGGACACAGGATTAAGGATTTCCAATATCTTGTAAGGACTGATGAAGCGAGGCTTAAATTTAGGAGAGGAGACCTTCATAGGAACAAATCGAGAAGACAGCCATACCAAATCCCCAACACGAAGTCGGGGACCCACACCGCGGCGGCGGTTGGCAAAACGCTGAGCCTTCTCCTGTGACAACTTTAAGTTGTCCACCACATGATTCCAGATCTGCTGCAACCTATCCACCACAGAATCTACCCCAGGACAGTCAGAAGGCTCCACATGTCCCGAGGAAAAACGAGGATGGAAACCAGAGTTGCAGAAAAATGGCGAAGCCAAAGTAGCGGAACTAGCCCGATTATTAAGGGCAAACTCAGCCAACGGCAAGAAGGTCACCCAATCATCCTGATCTGCCGAAACAAAACACCTCAAATAAGCCTCCAGAGTCTGATTAGTTCGCTCCGTTTGTCCATTAGTCTGAGGATGAAAGGCAGACGAAAACGACAAATCAATGCCCATCCTAGCACAAAAGGATCGCCAGAACCTGGAAACAAACTGGGATCCTCTGTCAGACACAATATTCTCAGGAATGCCGTGTAAACGAACCACATTCTGAAAGAACACAGGAACCAGATCGGAAGAGGAAGGCAGCTTAGGCAAAGGCACCAAATGGACCATTTTAGAAAAGCGATCACATACCACCCAGATGACAAACATGCCCTGAGACACCGGGAGATCCGAAATGAAATCCATGGAAATGTGTGTCCAAGGCCTCTTCGGGACAGGCAAGGGCAAGAGCAACCCGCTGGCACGAGAACAGCAAGGCTTAGCTCGAGCACAAGTCCCACAGGACTGCACAAATGACCGCACATCCCGTGACACGGAAGGCCACCAAAAGGACCTAGCCACCAGATCTCTGGTGCCAAAAATTCCCGGATGCCCTGCCAACACCGAGGAATGAACCTCGGAAATGACTCTGCTGGTCCACTTATCAGGAACAAACAATCTGTCAGGTGGACAAGAGTCAGGTCTACCAGCCTGAAATCTCTGCAACACACGTCGCAAATCAGGAGAAATGGCCGACAAGATAACTCCCTCTTTAAGAATACCAACTGGTTCTGCGACTCCAGGAGAGTCAGGCACAAAGCTCCTTGAAAGAGCATCAGCCTTCACATTCTTTGAACCTGGTAAATACGAGACCACAAAGTCAAAACGGGAGAAAAACAATGACCAACGGGCCTGTCTAGGATTCAGGCGTTTAGCAGACTCGAGATACATCAAATTTTTGTGATCAGTCAAGACCACCACACGATGCTTAGCACCCTCGAGCCAATGACGCCACTCCTCAAATGCCCACTTCATGGCCAGCAACTCCCGATTGCCAACATCATAATTCCGCTCAGCAGGCGAAAACTTCCTAGAGAAGAAAGCACATGGTCTCATTACCGAGCAACCAGGGCCTCTCTGCGACAAAACGGCCCCTGCCCCAATCTCAGAAGCATCCACTTCGACCTGAAAGGGAAGTGAGACATCAGGCTGGCACAAAACAGGCGCCGAAGTAAACCGGCGCTTCAACTCTTGGAACGCCTCCACGGCTGCAGGAGCCCAGTTAGCAACATCAGAACCTTTCTTGGTCATATCCGTCAAAGGTTTAACAACGCTAGAAAAATTAGCGATAAAACGACGGTAGAAGTTAGCAAAACCCAAGAACTTCTGAAGACTCTTAACTGACGTGGGTTGAGTCCAATCATGAATAGCTCGGACCTTGACTGGGTCCATCTCCACAGCAGAAGGGGAAAAAATAAACCCCAAAAAGGGAACCTTCTGTACTCCAAAGAGACACTTTGAGCCCTTAACAAACAAAGCATTCTTACGCAAAACCTGAAACACCATCCTGACCTGCTCCACATGTGAGTCCCAATCTTCAGAGAAAACCAGAATATCATCCAGATAAACAATCATAAATTTATCCAGATACTTCCGGAAAATATCATGCATAAAGGACTGAAACACTGAGGGAGCATTAGAGAGCCCAAAAGGCATCACCAAGTACTCAAAATGACCTTCGGGCGTATTAAATGCTGTCTTCCATTCATCTCCTTGCTTAATGCGCACAAGGTTGTACGCACCACGAAGATCTATCTTGGTGAACCACTTGGCACCTTTAATCCGGGCAAACAAGTCCGACAACAGAGGCAAAGGATACTGAAATTTAACAGTGATTTTATTCAGAAGCCGATAGTCAATACAAGGTCTCAAAGATCCGTCCTTCTTGGCCACAAAAAAGAATCCCGCACCAAGAGGGGAAGAGGATGGACGGATATGCCCCTTCTCCAGAGACTCCTTGATATACGAACGCATTGCGGCATGCTCAGGTACAGACAGATTAAATAGTCTTCCCTTAGGAAATTTACTACCTGGAATCAAATCTATGGCGCAGTCACAGTCCCTATGAGGAGGCAGAGCACTGGACCTGGACTCGCTGAATACATCCTGATAATCAGACAAATACTCAGGAACTTCCGAAGGAGTAGAGGAAGCAATAGACATCGGCGGGGAATCAGCATGAATTCCCTGACAGCCCCAACTTGACACAGACATTGCCTTCCAATCCAAGACTGGATTGTGGGTCTGTAACCATGGCAGACCCAAAACGACCAAATTATGCATTTTATGCAGAACAAGAAAACGAATCACCTCCCGATGTTCAGGAGTCATGCACATGGTTACCTGTGTCCAAAACTGCGGTTTATTTTCCGCCAATGGCGTAGCATCAATACCTCTAAGAGGAATAGGATTTACCAACGGTTCAAGAACAAAACCACAGCGCTTGGCAAATGACAGATCCATAAGACTCAGGGCAGCACCTGAATCCACAAACGCCATAACAGGGTAAGAAGACAATGAGCAAATTAAAGTCACAGACAAAATAAATTTAGGTTGCAAATTACCAATGGCGACAGGACTAACAACCCTTGTTAGGCGTTTAGAGCATGCTGATATAACGTGTAGAATCACCACAGTAAAAACACAACCCATTCTGACGTCTATGATTTTTCCGCTCATTTCTAGTCTGAATTCTATCACATTGCATTAAATCTGGTGTTTGTTCAGACAACACCACCAGAGGATTAGCGGTTTTGCGCTCCCGCAAACGCCGGTCAATTTGAATAGCCAGCGCCATGGAATCATTCAGACTTGTAGGAATGGGGAAACCCACCATCACATTCTTAATGGCTTCAGAAAGGCCATTTCTGAAATTTGCGGCCAGAGCACACTCATTCCACTGAGTAAGCAAGGACCATTTCCGAAATTTTTGGCAATACACTTCAGCTTCATCCTGGCCCTGAGAAATAGCCAGCAAGGCTTTTTCTGCCTGAACTTCAAGATTGGGTTCCTCGTAAAGCAATCCGAGCGCCAGAAAAAACGCATCAATATTTGCCAATGCTGGATCTCCTGGCGCTAGCGAGAAAGCCCAATCCTGAGGGTCGCCCCGTAAAAAAGAGATAACAATTTTAACTTGCTGAGCTGAATCTCCAGATGAACGGGGTCTCAGAGATAGAAACAATTTACAATTATTCCTGAAATTTCTAAACTTAAATCGGTCTCCAGAAAACAGTTCAGGAATAGGTATTTTAGGTTCAGACATAGGACTACTGGTAACAAAATCTTGTATGCCCTGCACACGAGCAGCAAGCTGGTCTACACTTGTAATCAAGGTCTGGACATTCATGTCTGCAGCAAGCTCAAGCCACTCAGAGGTAAAGGGGAGGAAGAGAGGAAAAAAAAACCAAAAACTCAGAATTTCCTTTCTTATTATCCCACTTCTGCAATGCATTAAACATTCAATGTGGGCCTGGCATACTGTTATGACCCCAATGGCAGAGGGTCTCAGAAATAATTACTAAGTCTGCAAACACAAAAAACCAGCTCATAGGGCAGTGGTAACTGGGCTGACCGTATATCTAATCCTAGCACCACAAATAGCAGCAGCCGGGGAACGTGCCTACGTTGGTTCTAGACGTCTCGCGCCAGCCGGAGAACTAACTAACCCTAGAAGGGAAAAGAAAGACCTTTCTTGCCTCCAGAGAAAAGACCCCAAAAGTTGGATACAAGCCCCCAACAAATAATAACGGTGAGGTAAGAGGAAAAGACAAACGTAAGAATGAGCTAGGTATTTAGCAAAGAGAGGCCCACTGACTAATAGCAGAATATAGTAAGATGACTTATACGGTCAGCAAAAACCCTATCAAAAATATCCACGCTGGATATTCAAGAACCCCCGAACCATCTAACGGCCCGGGGGGAGAACACCAGCCCCCTAGAGCTTCCAGCAAAGTCAGGAATCACATTTAGTACAAGCTGGACAAAAATACGAGCAAAGCAAATAACCAAAAAACAAAGAAGCAGGACTTAGCTTAATTTTGCACGAACCAGGAACAGCAGACAGGAGTAAACAGAAAGGATCTGATTACAACGATGCCAGGCACTGGACTAAGGATCCAGGAAGTTTATATAGCAACACCCCTGGACTAACGACCCAGGTGGGTGCCAAACTGAGGGAAGACAATCCCAGAGTCATATCACTAGTAACCACAAGAGGGAGCCAAAAAGTCTAATTCACAACAGAGGGGCTTATAACCTTATAAGGGTCCGGGAAGGGGATGAATGGAAAACTGCATTTCTGACGAATGAAGGGCTGTTTGAAAACTTGGTTATGCCCTTTGGTCTCACTAACGCTCCTGCTGTTTTCAGAATTTCATTAATGTTATTTTCTTTGACCTAATTGGGCATTATGTGATTATTTAACCAACTCACCGGGGCCAAATGGTTCTCTAAGCTTGATTTACGAGGGGCTTTTAACCCTTGATTTACGAGGTGCATTATATGATTATCTACCTGGATGACATTTTGGTGTACTCGGCGGATAGTCAAACTCACTTGCATCATCTGTGTATGGTGCTTATTCAAGACTCAGGGAGAATCATTTGCATGCCAAATTTGAGAAATGTTCATTTTTCATACAAGAACTGTCCTTTCTGGGTCTAATTGTGTCAGGGGAGGGATTCCGCAGGGATTCTAAGAAGGTACAGGCCATTACGGATTTGGTGCAGCCTCATGACTTAAAGGGGTTGCAGCAATTTTTGGGCTTTGCTAACTTCTATAGGAAGTTTATTAAGAAGGGTTTTTTGCAGGTGGTAAAGTCTTTGCTGGACCTTACTCTCAAGAGGGCTGATGTGATAAATTGGTCCGTGGCTGCGGAAAATTCTTTCCTGACATTGAAAAAATGTTTTACTTCAGCTCCTGTGTTGGTACAACCCGATCCGTCAAGACCTTTTATCGCGGAGGTTGATGCTTCTCAGGTGGGAGTGGGAGCAATTTTGTCTCAGGGTCCTTCCACCCTTACTAATTTTAAGCCATGTGCCATCTTTTCTAAAAAATTATCTTCTGGCGAGAGAAATTATGATGTCGGCAATAGGGAATTGTTGGCGGTTAAGTTGGCCTTTGAAGAATGGAGACATTTTACAGAGGGGGCCGTCCATCCCATCACAGTTATCACTGATCACAAAAATTTGGCCCATATTGAGTCTGCTAAGAGATTGACCCCCCAGAAAGGCTTGGTGGGCGTTTTTTTTCTCATTTTCATTTAACTATCACATTCCGCTCAGGATCTAAGAATATTAAGGCTGATGCTTTATCCCGAAGCTTTGATACTGTGTCCCCTCCAGAACCCCCCTCCTCCATTCTTCAGCCAGGAGTAGTGGTGGCCGAAATCTCATCTGATTTACAGAGAGAAATTCTGGAGGCCCAAACTCGAGCTCCTATTAATAAACCTTCAGATAAATTGTTTGTACCTGAACGTTTCCATCTCAGTCTCCTGCAAGAGTTTCACGATTCTGTGTTAAGTGCTTATACGGAAAGGAGTACAAAAAAGGAGCAAATAGGTAATTGAAAAATCGAAATTTTTATTAGATTATTAAATAAATAAATTTAAACAAGCAAAAATTGCATAAAGTATACAAAAGTCAAAATATACTAAGGTGCACAAGGATGATTAAGAAGGAGCGGGTATCCCCCAGTGTTAGCTGCCAAAGTAACCACTGTGCATAATAGCAAAGGAAAGGTGCTGCCAGGAAGTAATTATGCCGAATTGGCTAATAGATAGAATATACCACACTGCACAGCAGCAGTGAATGTAACAAGCAGCGCTTACCAGTGCTGGGTACGATGACAGGGAACACCAGGTGGGATCCACCAGCTAGAACCCCCGACGCGCGTTTCGCCCTCCGGTGTACTTGCTTTCTCAAGGGGAAATCATCCTGGTATTGCTAGCTCATGTCGGGTTTCTGGTGGCCCTCTAAGGTATCAGATATAAAAAGTTTGTGACTGGATGTGGGGTGTGCGCCCGTTCTAAAAGTTCCCATGTCCGGCTGGCTGGGGAATTGGTGCCTTTGCCAATTCCGGATAGACTATGGACACATTTGTCCATGGACTTTATCACGAATGTTCCTCCTTCCAGGGGCAACTCAGTGGTATGGGTGGTGGTGGATAGTAAAACCCAGAAAACATTGTAAAGCTTTCAGGTTCTTGGGAAGGTACCAATCAAGGATAGCATGGATCTTCTCCGGATCCATCCAAAAACCTGAAGAAGACAACACGTACCCCAAAAACTACACCTCCTGGATAGCAAAAACACATTTGTCTAGTTTGGCATACAAGTTGTTATCTCTAAATATTTTCAGCACCTTTCTAACATACCCCCAATGTGTCTCCAAATCAGGTGAGTAAACCAAAATATCATCTAGATAGACCACCACAAACCTACCCACCAAATGTTGGAAAATATTGTTAATGACATGCTGGAATACTGCAGGTGCATTGATCAGACCGAAAAGCATGACCAGACACTCGAAATTACCCTCAGGGTTATAGAATACTGTTTTCCATTCATCCCCTTCTCTGATTCTAACCAGGTTGTAGGCCCCCCCTTAAATCCAACTTGGAGAACACACTAGCTCCCACAACCAGGCTGAACAGATCAGGAATCAGAGGAAGGGGGTATGGATCTCGGATTGTAATTTGATTTAATGCCCTTAAATCAAAACAGGGACATAGACCGCCATCTTTCTTCTTCACGAAGAAGAACCGTGCCGCCACGGGCGAAGATGAGGGTTTGATGTGTCCCTTCTCCAGACATTCCGCAATGAAATCCTTAAATAGTTCTCCTGGCTTGCCAATCCACCAATGGATTATTTTTCACCAAACAGGGAAGGCCCAATACAATTGAAGTGTGGAGACCGTCCAGGACATAGCAAAGAATTATCTCACAATGACCCGAACCCATCCTCAGTCTTACATTACGTACAATGTGAATGAAAGCTTTCTGTGCAAGTGGCTCTGAGTCAATGGCGAAGATGGAAGTGGGCTTAGCTAAAGCACAGCAAACCAGCTTGTGAGTTCTGGCAAGCTCAGCATCAACCATGCTGACTCCACTGTAAACAAACACAGAAATCTCTTTGGTTTTGCTCTCCAGAACCACCTCTGCTGGCAGGAAAAACTGGGAACTGCAGGTTGATGAAAAATGCACCCCTTGATCCAGGGCCGGCTCCAGGTTTTTGAGGGCCCCGGGCAAAAGAGTCTCAGTGGGCCCCCCTGCACAGATACAGCAGAGAAATATAGCACAGCCCATGTAGCGTATAGCACAGCCCACGTAGTATAACACAGCCACGTAGTATATAGCACAGCCCACGTAGTACTGTATATAGCACAGACATGTAGTATATTGCCCAGCCACAAAGTATATTGCCCAGCGACGTAGTATATTGCCCAGTGACGTAGTATATTGCCCAGTGACGTAGTATATTGCCCAGCCGCGTAGTATATAGCACAGCCGCGTAGTATATAGCACAGCCGCGTAGTATATAGCACAGCCGCGTAGTATATACCACAGCCGCGTAGTATATACCACAGCCGCATAGTATATACCACAGCCGCGTAGTATATAGCACAGCCGCATAGTATATAGCACAGCCGCGTAGTATATAGCACAGCCTCGTAGTATATAGCACAGCCTCGTAGTATATAGCACAGCCTCGTAGTATATAGCACAGCCGCGTAGTATATAGCACAGCCGCGTAGTATATAGCACAGCCGCGTAGTATATAGCACAGACGCGTAGTATATAGCACAGCCGCGTAGTATATAGCACAGACGCGTAGTATATAGCACAGATGCGTAGTATATAGCAGATGCATAGTATATTGCCCAGCCATGTAATATATTGCACAGCCATGTAGTATATTGCACAGCCACATAATATATTGCACAGCCACGTAATATATTGCCCAGCCACGTAGTATATAGCACAGCCACGTAGTATATAACACAGGCAGCCCAGGCACGTACGTAGTATATAACACAGGCAGCCCACGCAGTATATAACACAGCCCACAAAGTATATAACACAGCCTGAGCCCACGCAGTATATAACACACACAGCCCACACAGACGCAGTATATAGCACAGCCCACGCAGTATGTAGCACAGACTGCCAGATCCATCATTACAAACAGGCAGGTCAGGCCGCACAGATGAGGCATCTAGTCATGGCCGCCCACCTCTTTGCAGTTGCATGGCCAGTGCTATGATAATAGCGCCCCCTCTGACATCAGGGTCACAGCAATGCTGGAACTTGGATCTCCCCTGGAGATGATTCAGCTCCTGCAAACCCCCTGGGAGGAGAGTGAAGGCAAACAATAGCGATTGTTCCAGTGGCCATGCATGGAAGGTGATAGTACCCATCCAAACAGGGGGGACTGCATGCAGCACATTGCACCTCTGCCCAATGCAATCTGCCTCCAGCTGTGCAATAGTTAATAAGGCAAGGAAAAGGGATTACCATAGAGGTCTGTGCAAACAGCCTGCAATGTCCCCTCTGCAGGACACAGGTGCTGGGGCCGGGTCTGCTATTTACGATTCACAGCTCAGATCTGTGTTTGTGTAAGTGGCCTGTAAACAGGTCAGAGGTCACGGGAAAGCCATGCAGAGGGCAGAAAAGGAATTTTTATGGCACCTTATTCCTCCTATTAACTTATGGCACCTGACTGCTGCTCCTGCCTCCTGCTCCGCTCGTCTTTCTGCTTGCCGCTGTCCCTGTGTCTGCGCTGCCACTGGACGCCTGGACCTGTCCTGGACGCGTGGATGACAGCAGCTGGATCTCTTCTCTGAGCTCTTAGGAATCTGACGAGCTCTCACAGTGACAGAACAGAGCGACCGCCGACCCGGAAGTGACTCGCATTCATGGTGATGGCGGCGCCGGCGGTGACTGGTGAGTATTGCAGACGCAGCTGTGTGAAACTCAGTCCCAGCAGCAGGCCCGGCCCGGAAGTGACTCTGGCTGCGTTGTATCCATGGTGACGGACGGCCCGACTCCCGGAGGTGAGTATTCCGGCTGCAGCTGGGCACCGTAAATGGGCCCCCCCGTCTCGCCAGGGCCCCGGCACTTTCCCGGGTACGCCGGGTGCTGACGCCGGCCCTGCCTTGATCATTTAACTCCAGAGAACCAACAAGGGTTCAACGAGTCTCCATTTGTTTAGGCATCAAAGGACAGGCCCCAATAAAATGTCCCTTTTTCCCACAAACCCCCCCTCCCCCTTTTTCTTACGAACCTCCCGTGAAATGCCCGATGCAGAGGCACTCCCTAACTGCATAGGTTCCTCTGCCCTCCTCAGTTCTGGTTTACCGCTCCCCTGGCAAAAGGGCAATACCCCGAAAAAGAGGCTGTGGAGAAGGTTGTCTTACCCACCTATCCCGAAGATGTCTATCCACATGAATAGCCAAAGACATAGCAGCTTCCAAGGACTCTGGGGTTTTGTACACTGCCAAATCATCCTTCAACCTCTCAGTTAGACCCTGAAGAAATTGGCTTCCGAAAGTTGGGTCATTCTACTTAGTATCAGTTGCCCACCTGTGGAATTCAGAGCGATATGTCTCCACTGACTGATCACCCTGGCGAAGGCGACGCAACCTGGACTCAGCCAAGGTGACTTGGTCAGGGTCATCATAGATAAGGGCAAGAGCCCCAAAATATCCCTCCACAGACTGGAGACAGACCAAATCCTGCGGCAAAGAGAACACCCTGTAGCAAAAGATCACAATACCCACTTGTTGGTCTTCATTTCCGGAGGAGTAAGGACGAAGTTTAAAATTAAGTTTGCTAGCTTCCTTAGGCTACTTTCACACTAGAGTCGTGAACTGCATGTCGCTATGCGACGTTGCAGCGCACCGACGCATAGTGTGGAAGCGCCGCACAACGGGGGCAGCGGATGCTGTTTTACATTGCATCCGCTGCCTCATTGTGATGTGCGGGGAGGCGGGGGCGGAGTTCCGGCCTCGCGTGCGCGGTCGGAAAAGATGCTATCGACGCACAAAAAAACGTTACATGCAACTTTTTTTGTGCCGACGGTCCGACGCAACACGATGCAACCGTCGATAATTCAAGTCTAAGGAGAAAAAACGCATCCTGCAAGCAATTTTGCAGGATGCGTTTTTCTACAGAACGACGCATAGCGACGTGCAGTGCACGACGCTAGTGTGAAAGTAGCCTTAAACACAAAAAACTTGTCCCTTCCTCCGGACAGGATGCACTAGTCAATCCCCACTACCACTAAAGACAGATGGGATACACAAACAAGGGGAACACTTAGTTTGAGTAGACTCAGTAGACACATTGCAGATTTGCCTGCGGATCCACAGCGGATTGGCCGCTGCGGATTCACAGCAGTTTTCCATCAGGTTTACAGTACCATGTAAACCTATGTAAAACAAATTTGCCGTGTCCATGGTGCGGAAAATACCGTGCGGAAATGCTGCATTGTATTTTCCGCAGCATGTCAATTCTTTGTGCAGATTCCACAGTGTTTTATCATCTGCTGCTCAATAGGAATCCGCAGGTGTAAAACCGCAGGTGAAATCCGCAGAAAAAATGCAGGAAATCCGCGGTACATCTGCGGATAATCCGCAGGTAAAACGCAGTGTGTTTTACCTGCGTATTTTTCAAAAACGGTGCGGAAAAATCAGCACACGGATCCGCAACGTGGGCACATAGCCTCAGAGAGAAACACAGACGTCCTCCAAACAGCTGAGAGGAAGATAGCCGACTGTTACAACTCCAAGCCACAACAGTGAAATGGAAATATCACCCGCAACTTCCGGCAGCAAGCTGGGAGTTATAAACACCCCGGTCCAGGTGTGTTAACTAGAGCCAGGGGAGGTTGCCACTTGGTCCTAAAGTCAGAAGGACTAGGAGTCTGCAAAGCCAACCACTGAGACCTTCTGCAGCTAGATGCAGTGCAACTATCTTCACCCTCTGACACACCTGTAACAATTAAGCACAATCAGCAGAATTCAAGGACCTGATCGAATTATATAGGGTAGTTGCACAGCTATTGCTGTACCAATTTCAGGTTGACCCAGAAAATATTTGAAGAAAGAAGACTCCAGTACACCAAAATAAAGCCCAAAATTGAAGTGGTTTCTTGGTCAGGGAATTTGCAGTATTTCAAACTCCAACAGGTCTTTATTGTCATCCTGGAAATGACCTCATGATGATTGAAATGTTGCACTTGTTCACAAATACCTGGAATCTGGACTTTTTGGACTGCTTTGTTCTAGATTCTTTAATTTTCTACAGTTGTGGTCAAAATGTTTTGCACAGTCAACAGTTAAATGCCAAAATCTTCAAAAATAAGTTTATATACCAACTATGTATCATTAGAAAATGTTAACAGCCTGTCTAAATTCATACAAGACACAGCCCCCTGAGGAAGCCTAACGCGAAATGTGCGTCAGGACGACGGATGCTCACCTGGGTAATTTCCCACATGGGTAAGCACCGCATTGCACTTTATTATGCTTGAGGACAATTCATCACTTTCATAGTTACCGTAACTTATATACTGTTTCTGTACTCGGTTGCCATCTTGTGGCCGCATCATATTACTGTCCAACTGTACACATTTTCTTCCAAGATCAGGACTAGGGTTGAGCGACTTTCATTTTTTTAAGATCGAGTAGGGTTTTGGGAAACCCGATTTTGTCCAGAGTCGAGTCGAGTGCAGTCGGCCGATTGTCGCTAAAAGTCGGGGATCGACCGAAACACGAAACCCAATGCAAGTCAATGGGGAAGCATAGTCGGCAGTGAGTGGAGGCCAGGAAAACACCTACAGTGCCCATTTTAATGCCAAAAACATCCATTCTTGTTTCTGAAGCTTGTCAATCTTAATTAACTTTATAATAATAGTTGGGCATTGGAACTTGGGGGTCATTTGGCAAAAGTTGTTGGGGGTAGGGCTGGTTCAAGGTTTTAATGGGCCCAGGAAACGTGGACTACGTCACGGCGGTGGAGCAGGGAGAGGTAAGTATTTCAACGTTGCAAGTGCTGTGATCCTGAGCAAGCAGGGGGGGCCCACTCGTTCGCATTGGCACTGGCACAGGGCCCCTCAAAGTAAGGCGGTGTGTTTGCATGGCGGGGGCGCCTCCCACCAGCAGCGACACTTTTGCGTACTCTGAGGGGCCCTGTGCCAGTGACGTCGCCAACGAGTATGCCCCCCCCACCTGATGAAGGAACCTGCACTTTCATCTGCACCTTCCTCTTTGTCCCTGTGTAAGGTGGTATAACATGCGGGAAGGGGAACCTTACTTTCAGCAGGGTCAGATTCTGGCTGTGTAGAGTGCAAGGGGAATGTAGTGGTCTAGGTCAATGTACCAGCAGACTCATCTAGCAGTGGCTGGGCAATGGGCAGGATGAGGAGGAAACAGATATAGGGCCAAAGAATAAATTAGGCTAAATGCAGTTCAAAATTGGTAACAGGACTAAACAGGCGGCATTGCTTTGTTCAGTGGAGTAGCAAACCCAAGAGCAGCAAACACTTTTTCAAGGGCCCAACCACACCAGTAGGCCAAATGCAGTTTAATATCTGATACTATAGGCCAAAAGCCAGAAGGTAGAATCTCAGCTGTATTCAGTTGAGGACAAACACCAGGCAGGGGCAGACACCGTTATTAGGCCCTAACCACCAATTTTTTTAAAAATAAACAGCACTTAATGAGAGCCAGAAGGTTGAAGCTCAGCTGTATTCAGTTGAGGACAAACACCAGGCAGGGGCAGACACCGTTAGTAGGCCATAAACACCATTTTTTAAAAACACAGCACTTAATGATAGCCAAAAGGTTGAAGCACAGCTGTATTCAGTTGAGGACAACACCAGGCAGGGGCAGACACCGTTAGTAGGCCGGAACCACCAATTTTTTTAAAAACAGCAGTTAATCAGAGCCAGAAGGTAGAAGCTCAGCTTTATTCAGTTGAGGACAACACCAGGCAGGGGCAGACACCGTTAGTAGGCCGGAACCACCAATTTTTTTAAAAACAGCAGTTAATCAGAGCCAGAAGGTAGAAGCTCAGCTTTATTCAGTTGAGGACAACACCAGGCAGGGGCAGACACCGTTAGTAGGCCGGAACCACCAATTTGTTTAAAAACAGCAGTTAATCAGAGCCAGAAGGTAGAAGCTCAGCTGTATTCAGTTGAGGACAAACACCAGGCAGGGGCAGACACCGTTAGTAGGCCCTAAACACCATTTTTTAAAAACACAGCACTTAATGATAGCCAAAAGGTTGAAGCACAGCTTTATTCAGTTGAGGACAACACCAGGCAGGGGCAGACACCGTTAGTAGGCCGGAACCACCAATTTTTTTAAAAACAGCAGTTAATCAGAGCCAGAAGGTAGAAGCTCAGCTTTATTCAGTTGAGGACAACACCAGGCAGGGGCAGACACCGTTAGTAGGCCGGAACCAACAATTTTTTTAAAAACAGCAGTTAATCAGAGCCAGAAGGTAGAAGCTCAGCTTTATTCAGGTGAGGACAACTTGAATTAGGGACTGCAGACAGACTTAGCAGGCTGTCCCCTGTGTGGACCATGCATCCAATACATTAACCCATTGAGCCACAAAGGACACGTAACCTTCCGTGGCCATGCCTACAGGTCCATGTGTCTGTTGTCAGGTGTACCTTTGGACTCACAGATTGACAGAATGCAAGGACAATGCGGTCTTTAACATGCTGGTGGAGGGGTGGGATGGCTGTTGTCGCAAAAGAATTGTCAACTGGGTAGCTCATAGCGTGGTACATCGTAGTCCATCCTTGCTTTATTAATATTAAATAAAATAAAAAAATAGGCTCTATGCACTGTAAAATAGGTTCCAGGGGTACACGGGCAGCAGTGGTCTGGTCAGTGGAGGCCTAGTGGAAGGAGGGACCGCAGACAGGCTTCGAAGGCCTAACACAATAAAATGGGCTGGCTGTAGGCACTTTATAATTGGTTCCAGGGGTACACGGGCAGCAGTGGTCTGGTCAGTGGAGGCCTAGTGGAAGGAGGGACCGCAGACAGGCTTCGAAGGCCTAACACAATAAAATGGGCTGGCTGTAGGCACTTTATAATTGGTTCCAGGGGTACACGGGCAGCAGTGGTCTGGTCAGTGGAGGCCTAGTGGAAGGAGGGACCGCAGACAGGCTTCGAAGGCCTAACACAATAAAATGGGCTGGCTGTAGGCACTTTATAATTGGTTCCAGGGGTACACGGGCAGCAGTGGTCAGGTCAGTGGAGGCCTAGTGGAAGGAGGGACCGTAGACAGGCTTCGAAGGCCTAACACAATAAAATGGGCTGGCTGTAGGCACTTTATAATTGGTTCCAGGGGTACACGGGCAGCAGTGGTCTGGTCAGTGGAGGCCGATTGTAATGAGTGTATGCCAGTTAGTAGTCAAAAACAAAAAATAAATGTGAATGTCTCGCATTAAAACAAAACAAAAACACTAAAGGGTGCAATCATTAGGTTCAGGGGTGGGATCCTCTGCGTTGTTTCAGACCTACTAATTTAGCGCAAAGTATTTACTGTGGTAAATAGAGGACACTGCCCCTGACTATGTTAAGTACCATCATACATGTCAACACAATGGTATTGTCAGTGGCAGGTATGGAAGGATGTCAGCGCATAGACTAAACATTGGTGGAAGTGTGAGAGATAACTGTGGAAGTGGTAGAGCAATGTTTGACCTGGGGGTGGGTGAACTCTCTTGTGGCCGGCGGTACAGGCCCAGGGCCCCTCATGTTACAACAGTGTGTCTGACGTTGGGTGCGCACCACCACCGCCAGAGACACTTTATTGTACTATGAGGGACCCAGTAGCAATGCCGTCAACCAAAAGCGAGCACACCCACCTCTTCAGACAAACAGCATACTCACGGGTGCTTGCGCCAAGTCGCGATACCACGGCCCCGTGTGGGGAGTTTGGCCATTTAGGGAGGTGTAAACATGTCGTATGCTGGACAATCAGCTGCAGCAAATTAGACATTAGAAAAGTAATTCACAGTAGTCCACAGGCAAGAGCTTTTCATAGGAAAGCTAGGTGTCGGCCGGGCAAGGTGGGGCAAAAGATTTCGAAATCCAGTTGTGGTTCATTTTAATGAATGTTAGATCATCAACATTTTGGGTAGCCAGACGAGTCCTTTTTTCGGTTAATATTGAACCTGCAGCACTGAATACTCTTTCTGATAGGACACTTGCTGCCGGGCAAGCAAGCTCCTGCAATGCATATTCTGCCAATTCTGGCCAGGTGTCTAATTTTGATGCCCAGTAATCAAATGGGAATGACGGTTGAGGGAGAACATCGATAAGGGATGAAAAATAGTTAGTAACCATACTGGACAAATGTTGTCTCCTGTCACTTTCAATTGATGCAGCAGTACCTGTCCTGTCTGCGGTCATAGCAAAATCACTCCACAACCTGGTCAGAAAACCCCTCTGTCCAACGCCACTTCTGATGTGTGCACCCCTAACACTCCTAGTCTGCTGCCCCCTGGAGCTCGTGTGAGAACGATCACGTGCGCTGTGTGCTGGGAATGCCTGAAGCAAACGGTCAACAAGAGTTGATTGTTTGGTTGCTAATATTAGTTCCAAGTTCTCATGTGGCATAATATTTTGCAATTTGCCTTTATAGCGTGGATCAAGGAGGCAGGCCAACCAGTAATCGTCATCGTTCATCATTTTCGTAATGCGTGTGTCCCTTTTTAGGATACGTAAGGCATAATCCGCCATGTGGGCCAAAGTTCCAGTTGTCAAATCTCCGGTTGTGATTGGTTGAGGGGCAGTTTCAGGCAAATCTACGTCACTTGTGTCCCTCAAAAAACCAGAACCCGGCCTTGCCACGCAACCAATTTCCAGTGCCCCCGGGAAAGCTTCCGCATTAAAAATATACTCATCCCCATCATCCTCCTCGTCCTCCACCTCCTCTTTGCCCGCTACCTCGTCCTGTACACTGCCCTGACCAGACAATGGCTGACTGTCATCAAGGCTTTCCTCTTCCTCTGGTGCAGACGCCTGATCCTTTTATGTGCGTCAAACTTTGCATCAGCAGACGCATTAGGGGGATGCTCATGCTTATTATGGCGTTGTCTGCACTAACCAGCCGTGTGCATTCCTCAAAACACTGAAGGACTTGACACATGTCTTGTATCTTCGACCACTGCACACCTGACAACTCCATGTCTGCCATCCTACTGCCTGCCCGTGTATGTGTATCCTCCCACAAAAACATAACAGCCCGCCTGGCACAGTCTCTGAAGCATGTGCAGTGTTGAGTTCCACCTTGTTGCAACGTCTATGATTAGGCGATGCTGGGGAAGGTTCAAAGACCGCTGATAGGTCTGCATACGGCTGGAGTGTACAGGCGAACGTCGGATATGTGAGCAAAGTCCACGCACTTTGAGGAGCAGGTCGGAGAACCCAGGATAAGTTTTCAATAAGCACTGCACCACCAGGTTTAAGGTGTGAGCCAGGCAAGGAATGTGTTTCAGTTGGGAAAGGGAGATGGCAGCCATGAAATTCCTTCCGTTATCACTCACTACCTTGCCTGCCTCAAGATCTACTGTGCCCAGCCACGACTGCGTTTCTTGTTGCAAGAACTCGGACAGAACTTCCGCGGTGTGTCTGTTGTCGCCCAAACACTTCATAGCCAATACAGCCTGCTGACGCTTGCCAGTAGCTGGCCCATAATGGGACAACTGGTGTGCAACAGTGTCATCTGCCGATGGAGTGGTTGGCCGACTGCGGTCTGTGGAAGAGCTGTAGCTTCTGCAGGAGGACGAGGAGGAGGAGGAGGGGGTGCGAATGCCTACAGCCAACTGTTTCCTAGACCGTGGGCTAGGCACAACTGTCCCGAAATTTATGTCCCCTGTGGACCCTGCATCCACCACATTCACCCAGTGTGCCGTGATGGACACATAACGTCCCTGGCCATGCCTACTGGTCCATGCATCTGTAGTCAGGTGCACCTTTGTACTCACAGATTGCCTGAGTGCATGGACGATGCGCTGTTTAACATGCTGGTGCAGGGCTGGGATGGCTTTTCTGGAAAAAAAGTGTCGACTGGGTAGCTGGTATCGTGGTTCAGCGTACTCCATCAGGGCTTTGAAAGCTTCGCTTTCAACTAACCGGTAGGGCATCATCTCTAACGAGATTAGTCTAGCTATGTGGGCGTTAAAACCCTGTGTACGCGGATGCGAGGATAAGTACTTCCTTTTTCTAACCAGAGTCTCATGTAGGGTGAGCTGGACTGGAGAGCTGGAGATCGTGGAACTTTCGGGTGTGCCGGTGTACATGGCAGACTGAGAGACGGTTGGAGACGGTATTATTTCCGCCGGTGACCTAGATGCAATATTTCCTCCTACAAAACTGGTGATTCCCTGACCCTGACTGCTTTTGGCTGGCAAAGAAACCTGCACAGATACTGCCGGTGGTGCGGAAAATGGTGGCCTTACAGTGACGGAAGGGATGTTGCGTTGCTGACTAGCTTCATTGGCCGAGGGTGCTACAACCTTAAGGGACGTTTGGTAGTTAGTCCAGGCTTGAAAATGCATGGTGGTTAAGTGTCTATGCATGCAACTAGTATTTAGACTTTTCAGATTCTGACCTCTGCTTAAGCTAGTTGAACATTTTTGACAGATGACTTTGCGCTGATCAATTGGATGTTGTTTAAAAAAATGCCAGACTGCACTCTTCCTAGCATCGGATTCCTTTTCAGGGATTGCAGACTGAGCTTTAACCGGATGGCCACGCTGTCCTCCAACAGGTTTTGGCTTTGACACGCGTTTTGGGCCAGATACGGGCCCGGCAGATGGAACCTGTTGCGATGTTGATGCCTGCTGCGGCCCCTCCTCCACCTCCGCTTCTGAACTACTGCCGCCTGCACCCTGTTCCCCCAATGGCTGCCAATCGGGGTCAACAACTGGGTCATCTATTACCTCCTCTTCGAGCTCGTGTGCAACTTCGTCTGTGTCACTGTGTCGGTCGGTGGTATAGCGTTCGTGGCGGGGCAACATAGTCTCATCAGGGTCTGATTGTGGATCAGTACCCTGAGAGGGCAATGTGGTGGTCTGAGTCAAAGGAGCAGCATAGTACTCTGGCTGTGGCTGTGCATCAGTGCACTCCATGTCAGAATCTACTTGTAATGGGCATGGCCTGTTAAGTGTTTCACTTTCTAAGCCAGGGACGGTATGTGTAAAGAGCTCCATGGAGTAACCCATTGTGTCGCCTGCTGCATCCTTCTCTCTTGTTGTAGTTTTTGCTGAAGAGGACAAGGAAGCGACTTGTCCCTGACCGTGAACATCCACAAGCGACGCGCTGCTTTTACATTTACCAGTTTCAGAAGAGGAGGCAAAAGAGCTAGAGGCTGAGTCTGCAATGTAAGCCAAAACTTGCTGTTGCTGCTCCGCCTTTAAAAGCGGTTTTCCTACTCCCAGAAAAGAGAGCGTTCGAGGCCTTGTGTAGCCAGACGACGAAACTGGCTCCACAGCTCCAGACTTAGGTGGAATATTTTTATCCCCACGACCACCTGATGCTCCACTACCACTACCATCATTACCAGCTGACAATGAACGCCCACGGCCACGACGACCTCTTGCACCAGACTTCCTCATTGTTTTAAAAACTTAACCAAAGTAACTTTATTTGTTGCTCTCAAACAACTTACACGGTGAGCTATAACTTCAGTATGATTTCAATATCCCTTAACAGGTTGGTGAGAACACAAGGAAAATCAGGCACAATGTTACACACTCTGTTTTCTGTGGCACCAAATCACAGAGATGCCACACACGCAGGACTGTCACTCAAGCACAAATGTCAATATTAATCTCCCACCTATTTTTTTTTTTTCTCAGGGAGACTTTAGAAAACAAATAAGATAAAATGATTTTTTCAGGGACAATTTAGTAACCAATTATTAAAAAAAACAAAGGCTTTCTATGGCCCACTGAGTGAGAAAGGGCAATATTAATCTCCCACTGTTTTTTTTTTTTTTTTTCTTTTTCAGGGAGACTTTAGAAACCAAATAATAAAAAATAAATAGGCTTTCTATGGCCCACTGAGTGAGAGATGGCACACACAGGAGTCAGGAGTGGCACACAAGCAGAAAGGGCAATACTAATCTCCCACTGTTTTTTTTTTTTTCTTTTTCAGGGAGACTTTAGAAACCAAATAATAAAAAATAAATAGGCTTTCTATGGCCCACTTAGTGAGAGATGGCACACACAGGAGTCAGGAGTGGCACACAAGCAGAAAGGGCAATATTTTTCTCCCACTGATTGATGTAGTGATTTTTTTTCAGGCAGATTTTAGAACCCAAATCAAGCAAAAAAATAAATAGGCTTTCTATGGCCCACTGAGTGAGAGATGGCACACACAGGAGTCAGGAGTGGCACACAAGCCCTGAGGCCAATATTTTTCTCCCACTGATTGATGTAGTGATTTTTTTTCAGGTAGATTTTAGAACCCAAATCAAGCAAAAAAATAAATAGGCTTTCTATGGCCCACTGAGTGAGAGATGGCACACACAGGAGTCAGGAGTGGCACACAAGCCCTGAGGCCAATATTTTTCTCCCACTGAATGATGTAGTGATTTTTTTTCAGGTAGATTTTAGAACCCAAATCAAGCAAAAAAATAAATAGGCTTTCTATGGCCCACTGAGTGAGAGATGGCACACACAGGAGTCAGGAGTGGCACACAAGCAGAAAGGGCAATACTAATCTCCCACTGTTTTTTTTTTTTTTTCTTTTTCAGGGAGACTTTAGAAACCAAATAATAAAAAATAAATAGGCTTTCTATGGCCCACTGAGTGAGAGATGGCACACACAGGAGTCAGGAGTGGCACACAAGCAGAAAGGGCAATATTAATCTCCCACTGATTGATGTAGTGATTTTTTTTCAGGTAGATTTTAGAACCCAAATCAAGCAAAAAAATAAATAGGCTTTTTATGGCCCACTGAGTGACAGATGGCACACACAGGGATGGCACTCTAGCAGAAATGCCAATCTTAATCTCCCACAAAAAAAAACAAAAAAAAAAAACAGGGACTGTCCTACAATTACTATCTCCCTGCAGTAATCTCAGCCAGGTATGGCAGGCAGCAATAAGGAGTGGACTGATGCACAATTTAAATAAAAAATGTGGACAAACAAAAAAGATAGCTGTGCAGAAAGGAAGGAACAAGAGGATATGTGCTTTGAAAAAAGCAGTTGGTTTGCACAGTGGCGTACACACAGCAATACAGCTATCAGGGAGCCTTCTAGGGCAGCCCAATGAGCTACAGCGCTGAGAGAAAAAAAAAAAATTTAGCTTCCACTGTCCCTGCACACCGAAGGTGGTGTTGGACAGTGGAAATCGCTACAGCACAAGCGGTTTGGTGGTTAATGGACCCTGCCTAACGCTCTCCCTGCTTCTGATGAAGCGGCAGCAACCTCTCCCTAAGCTCAGATCAGCAGCAGTGAGATGGCGGTCGGCGGGAACGCCCCTTTATAGCCCCTGTGACGCCGCAGACAGCAAGCCAATCACTGCAATGCCCTTCTCTAAGATGGTGGGGACCAGGACCTATGCCATCACGCTGCCCACACTCTGCGTTCACCTTCATTGGCTGAGAAATGGCGCTTTTCGCGTCATTGAAACGCGACTTTGGCGCGAAAGTCGCGTACCGCATGGCCGATGCAACGCTGGGATCGGCTCGGTTTCATGAGACGCCGACTTTGCCAAAAGTCGGCGACTTTTGAAAATGAACGACCCGTTTCGCTCAACCCTAATCAGGACTTATTATTATATACATCTGGCTCTCTCATTTTGATATATGATGTGATGAGTAATTGTCTTTATAAGCTTGCTTGTAAGACCTATTAGTGCCCATGGTGATTTTCTAATTGTGCCCTCACCATTAATTCACTATATTTGTTTGGATATAGTATTACTGTTTGTCATCAAGTTTTATATATTGATAAATAAAGTTTATATTTTTATTATTACTATCATGACTGATCATTCAGTGTTATTCCTTTTAGGGACTTATTGCTCGATTTATTCATCTAGGGAGTTGCTTTTTCCCCATATAGATTATGGTTCTTATGGACAGTGTACCCATTGTGTCAGTTTTGTTCGTGTAACAATAAAAGTTGACCTGTCAAATCACTAAATCGATTTGCAGAACCCTGGTCCAGTGGGTACATCAGTAGTCTTTGCCATCAGTTCAGTCAACCTGCAGAAATCCCCGATACCTTTTCCAAAGCCATTGTGCTGGACGTACAAATCAGAAGTGGCATTCCAACAGGTAGGAGGTAGTTTGCATGTTTCCCTGCCAGCGGACAAGGTTTTTCCACTGCATTTCTGTGAAGCCCTTGCATATTTACAGGTATCCTTTTCCCAACAGAAGAGTTCAGTTCTTTCCAAACACTTTCAATTGGATTGAGATCAAATTCACTGATAACTTATTGCTTTCAACTTTCCACCTTTTCCTTCTTAGTCATTTTGTACCTTTGGATGAGTGCTTTAGTCATTATTCTGATGTAGGAACTATCTTGTTGGACTCAGACCTAGTATTTGTATATTTGGGAGCTTCTTTTGCTCCAAAATGCTCTGATAATCTCAGATCTTATTGTTCCCGGGACAAGGTCAAAGCCTCTAATTCCAGTGGCAGCAAAGTTGCTTCACAACATTATTGACCCTCCACATTGCACTCTAGATAGAGTGTACTTTTCTTTATAGGCTTTATTTCGTAGTCCATAATTATAATGCTTGCACGCCTTGCCAAATAACTCTATACGTTTGTCCATAGAATAACTTTTATATGCTTTTAAGAAGTGGGATCCTTGGCCTTCACCCATAGAGTCCTGTTGTGTTCCATGTATTGCGCTTATTATGGGTTAAACCCATCACTCCAGATGTCTCCAGGTCTAACTTGTAGAGTTCTCCCATCAGTTTTCATCCCATCACCACCTACTGGGAGCTTCTTTAATGTTCCATAAGTAGCAATCTTAGCCACCATTCATAGGCTCTTTTAAGTTGTGTGAGCAATGACAAGATGGAGACATGCGAGTCTTATTGATTACAAGTTAGTCTAATTTTGTCCTTTGTCTCAAACTGAACAATGTATACCATTAATTGTCTCCTGGTATTGTTTTTAATTTTACATCCATGTTTCCTGCCAAGTTTTGTTATTTTTCTGCCTTGAGCTTTTCTGTTTTAAACATATGAGTTTATATATCCAAGCTGTTTCCCTAAACACTGCTTGTGTGCTTGACAATCAGGAGTGCCAATATTGCTCACCCTAACAGTACTTATGCTCACATGACCATTGTAGATACTTTTAGTGGCAAACGGGTCAGCTTTGGCATTCTGAATAATCGCAGCTATGGCTATACATCTTTATACACATAAAGCTGCTGTGCACTGTCTTCTGCCATTTTTCTACCATAGCTGTTATATATTCTTTCAGCAATTTGTGCTACAATATCTCTTCTGTGGAATTGGGAAAGAATCTAAACTTTGCCCCTCATGTTCAATAGTTCAATAGTTGTACTTCCTTGGTCCATTTTTAATATGTACTAACCACTGTATACTAGTTATACCTCACAAGTTCTGCCATTTTAGAGATGTTCTAATTTAATTTAATCACCTGGCCTCCTTATTTTTTTCCCTTGTGAAAGTCTCTCAGATCCCTACATTTCCTCATTTTTCTTGCTTCCAACACAAACATTGCAAGACGCGACTGGGGCCAAATTATATGTTAATCACTCACCCTAAGGGCTCATTTCCACATGCGAGGCACACGTCCGTATCTCGCATGTGGAAACCAAGCTGTGGCGCCGGCACTTTGGAGCGGAGCTGTGCGGCTCCATGTGTTCCTATGCGGCCGCACGCTCCGCTCTGGAGTGCCGGCTCCACAGCTTGGTTTCCACATGCGAGATACGGACGTGTGCCTCGCATGTGGAAATGAGCCCTAAGAATAAGTTTATACCAGGAGTGAAACTATAGTAAATGCAGTGGTTTCAGTCACACATGGTCCATAGAGGTTACGAGGATCGTTTGGCCTATATGAGAACACTAATACTATTAACTAGTGATGAGCAAGTGTGCTCGTTACTCGGGTTTTCCAAGATCGCTCGGGTGTTTTCCAAGTATTTTGGGCGTTCTAGTAGATTATGTTTGTGTCTCCGCAGCTGCATGATTTGCGGCTGTTAGACAACCCGAACACATGCAGGGATTGCCTGTTTGCTACGGAACCCCCATATGTATTCAGCCTGGCTAGCAGCCGCAAATCATGCAGCCGCAGGGACTCAAATATAATCTCAGAGCACACCCAAACATACTTGGAGAACAACCGAGCATGCTTGGAAAACTCGAGTAACGAGCATACTCATTCATCACTACTATTAATCCCTTCACAACCTTGGGATTTTCCATTTTTGCATTTTGCTCCCCTTTTTTCCAGAGCCATAACTTTTTTTAACCTCAATATGGCCATGTGAGGGCTTGGTTTTTTGCCGGTTGAGTTGTACTTTTGAATGGCATCATTGATTTTACCATATAATGCAGTGGGAAATGCGAAAAAAATTCAAATGTGGCGAAATTGCAAAAAAAGTGCAATTCTTCAATTGTTTTTTTTTTTTCCATGTTCACAAAATGCTAAAACTGAACTGCGAATATTATTCTCTAGGTCATTACAAGTTCACAGATAGTACACATGTATGGGTTCTTTTTCACTGAAGTGGTGAAAAAAAAATCCAAAGTTTGTATAAAAAAAATAAATAAAAATGCCGCGTCTCCATTTTTTGGGATCTCGGGCTGAGTGAGTGGGTATGTGCACACGATAAGTAAATGCTGCGGGTTGGAGGCTGCGTACTTGTGCAACGTCCAACCCACAGCGTCCAGATGTTACAGCATAGTGGATGGGATTTCAAGAAATCCCATGTCCACTATGCGTGCACGGACGCCCGCGGCTTACCTGCGGAGACGGACATGTGGCACGTCTTTCCAGACCGCAGCATGTCTATTTATCTTGTGGAGACACTAGCCTCCGCAAGATAAATCTCACCTCTACAATGTATTGGATGCGGTGATTCCTCACGGTTCAGTGATCACATGCGGATTCACCTGCGTTCAATAGTCGGTAGCTCTTTGGACGCAGCGGACATGTGCTGCATCCAAAGCACTGCCGATTACTGAACTTGTGCACCTACCCTAAAAGACCTTTTGTTTGATATGATAAAATATGTACACAAAGTTTCAATAGAAAGGAATATTATGTTTATACATTTATATGCTTTTTCCCCATTATTTACTTATTATTTCAAGAGAGTTAATGACAAATTCTCAGCATTTATTAGTAATATAAAAGTAGACCTGTGGAAACTCAACACATTAAATTAATTAGCAATTATAATAGCAATTGTTATTAGATGATTTGCAGAATAAAACAAGAACAAATAGGAACAGATGCATTTGTTTGAAGAGTGTGGAAGGTTCCAGACAGTATAATTATGTGCATATAATAGATACTTTACCTTGACTCAAGGATGTGAAGTAATTCGGAGTTGTTGATAAGCTCCTCTGATGACAGCAAGACATATGGAATAAGCATGTGACAGAGGTGCTTGTTGTGGATTGGGGTTTCTTCAAAAAACAAACAAATAGAATCATGTCTAAAAAATCAGTATCGATGTGAAAATCATATATTTCTATATTTTAGTCCCATGTTTACTATGCAGTTTGACAGATGCAGATGAAAAAGAGCGTGATCTGCGCTATTCAGCCGTTTACCAGTGGGCGCGGCCATCTTTCCTGTGGCCGCGCGTGCGCAGATGGAGCGCTTTGCTGCCCGGGGCTTCAGGAAAATGGCCGCCACGATCTCCATCTGCGCACGCGCGGAATCCCGCGGCCATTTTCCTGAAGCCCCGGGCAGCAGAGCACTCCATCTGCGCACACGCGGCCACAGGAAAGATGGCCGCACCCACCGGTAAACGGCTGAATAGCGCAGATCGCTCTCTTTTTCATCTCCTGGGCAGTGGATATTCTCTGTTGGACATGCGCACACCACTACGCCACCAACGTAATGATGAGCCTGATCTGGGGAGAAACAGCGCTGTCACCACGCCCATAGGACCAGACCAGCGTGAGTGACAGCAGAAAACGGCGACTTTACAAAGGTATTTCGGCAGCATAGGTGGGTAATAAAGGCACACAAAGACACTAATGTAACGCCCAGCTCTGCCCCTATTTAACGCTATTTTTAGCTCATCTTCAAAAAACGGGGTGACAGGTTCCCTTTAATTTCCAGGAAGAGCATGAAAGGCGTGTAAGTCTCCTCATATTGGGGTGACAGACCTTACCCCCTTAAATCCCATGCTTTGAAGGTTAAAATTATTATGAACAGATCTAATTTCTGAAGAGGTCAAACAAAGAAAAGTTACTTACTCAGTACAGGATTATTTGGCATGCTTGTTTTGAGGGTCATGTGTGAAACATTTAGTGTCTGACACAATTGTAGCCAATAATCAGTGCAATCATACTCTACAACAAGAGAAAAATGAGTCCATGGAAAGTCACTTCCTATATATTGGTTTTTGGATATGACACAAGAATAGCTTCTTAGACTGTAAGGAAACCAAAGAAAATATTATTTTAGCATGAACTATATCCAAAAAAAACCCACTGCAGTCTGGATTTTATCTTTCGTTTATAAGTGCTAGAGTTGAGCAAAAGGATTTGCAAAACACTGGTCCAGCAACCATGTTGGTAGTTCCCCAGACCAGAGCACTGTGCACCTGCTACTATGTGCTGGGCCTGAAGTCATTGTTGCAGAATAATGCACATATGACCTTGCGCAGGGCCTACTAGTTAGAAGAGGCATCGGGCAAGCCATAGTTATTAGAAGGTTTGCCGTAAATTGGTCAAGCTAAACATTTTGGTAAACTAGTTAATGCCATAAAATATATAAAAACCACTGACGTAAATAGCTATAGCATCAAGTCAAATAACTACATTTATATAACTACATTTATATCATTTATATCACTGAAAAATTTCTGTGTTTCTATTTACATCACTGAAAAATGACAACTCGAATCTGATTTGCACACAATGCATTAATATTATCAATATTAATTATTCTCATTCCCCTCACTTGGCCCCCATAAAATAATAACGCTTATACTCACCTCCCGTGCTGGTGCCATCCCCGCAGTGTCATCACTCGCTCTCCCAAGGCCCTTGTATGGTTGTTATGACACATGTTGCCGGTGCCCAATCAGCGCTGGCTTAACTGTCCTCGCCTCCTGTCAAATTGAGTAGGAACAGGAAGTCCAAGATTAGCTGCAGCCCAAACTACTTCTTCATGTTTGATTTGTCTCAGGTCAGAGACAGTGATGCCAGCGTTGATTGGGCGCTGGTGTCATGTGTCTCAACAACTGCACGTAAGCCCCAGGACCGTGGGATCGGCGCCAGCACAGGAGGTGAGTATAGGCTTGATTATTTTATGGGGCCAAACATTTTTATGAAGAAGGGGTTGTCCTAGTAGTTGACAACCCCTTTAATTCCGACCTGCAGTCAGTGCAGTTTGTTCCTGGTACAGGAGACTTGAATGAGAGTAGATATGTAAGAATTGTCACAGCAAAGGGGAACGTAATGGCTTTATTACTGACTGTGAAGAATGAATCTTCCAGATAAACTTGGAATTAGCCTTTTAAGAGGGGTGAGGAGAAGCCACATCAGAGAAGCCTGTCAGCTGATCCCTGAATGTGCAGATGAGGGCCACATCGAAGGCCGGTGCCTGTGCGTGATGGATTGTTGTGTGATACATGTGGGGATTTGGCTGTAAGAGTGTACAGACTGCTAGAGAAGCTACTGCAGGACATTGCTGCCAAAGAGATGACCATGAGAAGTTATGATTAGGGATGAGCGAACATGCCCTGTAATACTTGGATATCGCTTGAGCATGTGGGTGCTTGGATGTGCTTGGCACTTGATGAGCATTGGCTAGTGCTCGGATTTGAAGCTCAAGTGCCCACCCCACATGTTTGGCACCTGTTACACAGCCAAAAAACATGCGGGGATTGCCTGCCAGTCATTGCAATGCAGTAGCCATCTTGGTAATGGCATTACTGTGATTGGCTGGCCACATTACCTCATCAGAGGTTATAAAAGGACAGGCGCCACAACGCTTGGCACACTGACTTCATTGCACAGCTCAGGGACCGTTGTAATTGGAGGGAGAGGGCAGTTATCCAGTCCTGTGTGTGAACAGTTTAATTAATCAGAGTCCTCTAGTGTTGATACTGGTGCTGATGATAAACTATCATACTAACAGCCCTTCTGACGGCTTGTCCTGTGCTTTGTATCAGGTACATTCTGCATTTAGCCTAGGGACAGTTGCAGGTGCTTGGATAGTGGCAGAATACAGCCTCAAGGCAATGCTTAGGGCTTTGCAGTCCATTGCTAAATATATAGCGGCTGTACGTGACCACATTTTTTTTTTTTGTCGGTGAAAAAAATGACTATATTGTCATCGATACAGTTCAACGTGCTTAGGGTTACCTTATGATGGTATATAAAACAGCAAAAAAGTTCACATTATTTTCCTGTATTCAATTAGTCATTAGTGATGAGTGAATATACTCGTTACTCGAGATTTCTTGAGCATGCTCTGGTGTCCTCCGAGTATTTTTTAGTGCTTGGAGATTTAGTTTTCTATTGCCGAAGCTGAATGATTTACATCTGTTAGCCAGCATTAGTACATGTGGGGATTCCCTAGCAACCAGGCAACCCCCACATGTACTTATGCTGGCTAACAGATGTAAATCATTCAGCTGCGGCAATAAAAACTAAATCTCCAAGCACTAAAAAATACTTGGAGGACCCCAGAGCATGCTCGAGAAATCTCGAGTAACGAGTATATTCGCTCGTCATCACTATTAGTCATCCATACAGTTTTACTTGCTTTGTGTTACATTACACAGGTATTAACCACCCCAAAAATGCATTGACTGCTGCAGGTGACCAATTTTGCTTTTTTTAATTAAAAATAATCTTTGTTTCCAGTGAAACAGCAATTAGAAAATACGTAAGGCAAGTGGTAAGGGAAGTGGAAATGCAGATCATGGTGCATGCAGACACCGAGGACGTGGGGCAGGTGCGACTACACCTGTTGCTGAAGCACAAGAAACACACCCATCCACGACACGTAGCTTCCTATCCCACTTTGCAGGGAGGCACGAGACAACACTTCTGAAGCCACACCAGTGCGAACAAGTGGTCGGTTGGATAGCAGATAATACTTCCAACATGCTTACCAGTCTTCCATACAGTCCAGTCTCACCAGCCAACAGTCTGGTTCACTTAATTATCACCCTGATCCTCCTTCCTCCCACCCACCATGTTGAGTGCCAGGAGACCAATGATCCCACACTAGGGCACTCTGAGGAGCTCTTTTTATTATTATACATTTTTATAGCTCCATTTATTCCATGGCGCTTTACATGTGAAAAGGGGGCAAATATAGACAAATACAATTAAGCATGAGCAAAAAAAAAGGCACACAGGTACATAAGGAGGGAGGACCCTGCCTGCGAGGGCTCACAGTCTGCAGGGGATGGGTGAGGATACACTAGGAGAGGGTAGAGCTGATTGTGCGGTGGTTCAGAAGGTTGAGGATTGCTGCAGGCTGTAAGCTTGTCAGAAGAGGTGAGTCTTCAGGTTCTTTTTGAAGGTTTCTATGGTAGGTGAGAGTCTGATGTTACATAGTTACATAGTTTTTAAGGTTGAAGGAAGACTTTAAGTCCATCTAGTTCAACCCATAGCCTAACCTAACATGCCCTAACATGTTGATCCAGAGGAAGGCAAAAAAAAACCATGTGGCAAAGAGTAAGCTCCACATTGGGGAAAAAAATTCCTTCCCGACTCCACATACGGCAGTCAGACTAGTTCCCTGGATCAACGCCCTATCAAGGAATCTAGTGTATATACCCTGTAACATTATACTTTTCAAGAAAGGCATCCAGTCCCCTCTTAAATTTAAGTAATGAATCACTCATTACAACATCATACGGCAGAGAGTTCCATAGTCTCACTGCTCTTACAGTAAAGAATCCGCATCTGTTATTATGCTTGAACCTTCTTTCCTCCAGACGTAGAGGATGCCCCCTTGTCCCTGTCTCAGGTCTATGATTAAAAAGATCATCAGAAAGGTCTTTGTACTGTCCCCTCATATATTTACACATTAAAATAAGACCACCCCTTAGTCTTCGTTTTTCCAAACTAAACAGCCCCAAGTGTAATAACCTATCTTGGTATTGCAGACCCCCCAGTCTTTTAACCCCTTAAGCCCCGAGGGTGGTTTGCACGTTAATGACCAGGCCAATTTTTACAATTCTGACCACTGTCCCTTTATGAGGTTATAACTCTGGAACGCTTCAACGGATCTTGGCGATTCTGACATTGTTTTCTCGTGACATATTGTACTTCATGTTAGTGGTAAAATTTCTTCGATATAACTTGCGTTTATTTGTGAAAAAAACGAATATTTGGCGAAAATTTTGAAAATTTCGCAATTTTCCAACTTTGAATTTTTATGCCCTTAAATCACAGACATATGTCACACAAAATACTTAATAAATAACATTTCCCACATGTATACTTTACATCAGCACAATTTTGGAACCAACATTTTTTTTGTGACGGAGTTATAAGGGTTAAAAGTTGACCAGCAATTTCTCATTTTTACAACACCATTTTTTTTTTAGGGACCACATTGTTGTGAATTTGCTTTTTGCTCCCTCTAGTGGTTACTAGTTTTTTGACTCTGGTTTTTCTGTCATTCCTTTTATCCGCACCTGGGTCGTTAGTTAGGGGTGTTGCTATATAAGCTCCCTGGACCTTCAGTTCAATGCCTGGCAACGTAGTTATCAGAGCTAGTCTGCTGTGCTCTTGTCTACTGATCCTGGTTCCAGTTATATCAGCTAAGTCTGCCTTTTGCTTTTTGCTATTTGTTTTGGTTTTGTATTTTTGTCCAGCTTGTTCCAAATCTATATCCTGACCTTTGCTGGAAGCTCTAGGGGGCTGGTGTTCTCCCCCCGGACCGTTAGACGGTTCGGGGGTTCTTGAATTTCCAGTGTGGATTTTGATAGGGTTTTTGTTGACCATATAAGTTACCTTTCTTTATTCTGCTATCAGTAAGCGGGCCTCTCTGTGCTAAACCTGGTTCATTTCTGTGTTTGTCATTTCCTCTTACCTCACCGTCATTATTTGTGGGGGGCTTCTATCCAGCTTTGGGGTCCCCTTCTCTGGAGGCAAGAAAGGTCTTTGTTTTCCTCTACTAGGGGTAGCTAGATTCTCCGGCTGGCGCGTGTCATCTAGAATCAACGTAGGAATGATCCCCGGCTACTTCTAGTGTTGGCGTTAGGAGTAGATATATGGTCAACCCAGTTACCACTGCCCTATGAGCTGGATTTTTGTATTCTGCAGACTTCCACGTTCCTCTGAGACCCTCGCCATTGGGGTCATAACACCACATCTCATTTGAAGTCATTTTGACGGGTCTATATGATAGAAAATACCCAAGTGTGACACCATTCTAAAAACTGCACCCCTCAAGGTACTCAAAACCACTTTCAAGAAGTTTATTAACCCTTCAGGTGTTTCACAGGAATTTTTGGAATGTTTAAATAAAAATGAACATTTAACTTTTTTTCACACAAAATTTATTTCAGCTCCAATTTGTTTTATTTTACCAAGGGTAACAGGAGAAAATAGACCCCAAAAGTTGTTGTACAATTTGTCCTGAGTACGCTGATACCCCATATGTGGGGGTAAACCACAGTTTGGGCGCATGGCAGAGCTTGGAAGCAAAGGAGCGCCATTTGACTTTTCAATGCAAAATTGACTGGAATTGAGATGGGACGCCATGTTGCATTTGGAGAGCCCCTGATGTGCCTAAACATTGAAACCCCTAACAAGTGACACCATTTTGGAAAGTAGACCCCCTAAGGAACTTATCTAGATGTGTGGTGAGCACTTTGACCCAACAAGTGCTTTACAGAAGTTTATAATGCAGAGCCGTAAAAATAAAAAATCATATTTTTTCACAAAAATGATCTTTTCACCCCCAATTTTTTATTTTCCCAAGGGTGAGAGAAGAAATTGGACCCCAAAAATTGTTGTGCAATTTGTCCTGAGTACGCTGATACCCCATATGTGGGTGTAAACCATTGTTTGGGCGCAGGGCAGAGCTCGGAAGGGAAGGAGCGCCATTTGACTTTTCAATGCAAAATTGACTGGAATTGAGATGGGACGCCATGTTGCATTTAGAGAGCCCTTGATGTGCCTAAACATTGAAACCCCTAACAAGTGACACCATTTTGGAAAGTAGACCCCCTAAGGAACTTATCTAGATGTGTGGTGAGAACTTTGACCCAACAAGTGCTTTACAGAAGTTTATAATGCAGAGCCGTAAAAATAAAAAATCATATTTTTTCACAAAAATGATCTTTTCACCCCCAATTTTTTATTTTCCCAAGGGTAAGAGAAGAAATTGGACCCCAAAAATTGTTGTGCAATTTGTCCTGAGTACACTGATACCCCATATGTGGGTGTAAACCATTGTTTGGGCGCAGGGCAGAGCTCAGAAGGGAAGGAGCGCCATTTGACTTTTCAATGCAAAATTGACTGGAATTGAGATGGGACGCCATGTTGCGTTTGGAGAGCCCCTAATGTGCCTAAACATTGAAACCCCCCACGAGTGACACCATTTTGGAAAGTAGACCCCTTAAGGAACTTATCTAGATGTGTGTTGAGCACTTTGACCCAACAAGTGCTTCACAGAAGTTTATAATGCAGAGCCGTAAAAATAAAAAATCATATTTTTTCACAAAAATGATCTTTTCACCCCCATTTTTTTATTTCCCCAAGGGTAAGAGAAGAAATTAGACCACAAAAGTTGTTGTGCAATTTGTCCTGAGTACGACGATACCCCATATGTGGGTGTAAACCATTGTTTGGGCGCATAGCAGAGCTCAGAAGGGAAGAAGCGCTATTTTACTTTTCAATGCAAAATTGACTGGAATTAAGATGGGATGCCATGTTGCGTTTGGAGAGCCCCTGATGTGCCTAAACATTAAACCCCCCCACAAGTGACACCATTTTGGAAAGTAGACCCCCTAAGGAACTTATCTAGATGTGTTTTGAGAGCTTTGAACCCCCAAGTGTTTCACTACAGTTTATAACGCAGAGCCGTGAAAATAAAAATTATTTTTTTTTTCACAAAAATGATTTTTTAGCCCCCAGTTTTGTATTTTCACAAGGGTATCAGGATAAATTGGACCCCAAAAGTTGTTGTCCAATTTGTCTGGAGTACGCTGATACCCCATTTGTGGGGGGGGACCACTGTTTGGGCGCATGACAGAGCTCGGAAGGGAAGGAGCGCCATTTGGAATGCAGACTTAAATGGATTGGTCTGCAGGCGTCACGTTGCATTTGCAGAGCCCCTGATGTACCCAAATAGTACAAACCCCCCACAAGTGACCCCATATTGGAAACTAGACCTCCCAAGGAACTTATTTAGATGTGTTGTGAGAACTTTGAACCCCCAAGTGTTTCACTACAGTTTACAACGCAGAGCCGTGAAAATAAAACATATTTTTTTTCCCACAAAAATGATTTTTAGCCCCCCAAATTTTTATTTTCCCAAGGATAACAAGAGAACTTGGACCCCAGAAGTTGTTGTTCAATTTGTCCCTAGTACGCTGATACCCCATATGTTGGGGTAAACCCCTTTTTGGACGCACGGGAGAGCTCGGAAGGGAAGGAGCACTGTTTTACTTTTTCAACGCAGAATTGGCTGGAATTGAGATTGGACGCCATGTCGCGTTTGGAGAGCCCCTGATGTGCCTGAACAGTGGAAACTCCCCAATTCTACCTGAAACCCTACCCCTAACCTCACCCCTAACCGTTTACTGAACATTTTCTGACAGTCATAAGTGCCACGTATATAAGTGCCACGTATATAAGTGCCACGTATTTAAGAGCCACGTATTTAAGTGCCACGTATTTAAGTGCCACGTATTTAAGTGCCACGTATTTCAGTGCCACGATATTTCAGTGCCACGTATTTCAGTGCCACGTATTTCAGTGCCACGTATTTCAGGCACTGAAAAATACGTGGCACGTAAATACTTCAGTGCCACGATATTTCAGTGCCACGATATTTCAGTGCCACGTATTTCAGTGCCACGTATTTCAGGCACTGAAAAATACATGGCACGTAAATACGTGGCACGTAAATACGTGGCACTGAAATACGTGGCACTGAAATACGTGGCACTGAAATACGTGGCACTTAAATACATGGCACTTAAATACGTGGCACTTATATACGTGGCCACTGAAATATCGTGGCACTTATATACGTATATACGTATATAAACGTGTATTTCAGTGCCACGTATTTCAGTGCCACGTATTTCAGGTTAGGGGTAGGGTTAGGGGTAGGGTTAGGGTTTTTTGTTTTTTCTTGTTTTCTTGTGTTTTTCTATAAAAACGCATGCGTTTTACCGCGTTTACATGCATTTTTTCACACATGCGGTTTTAAAAAAAAACGCATGCAGATAAAAACGCAAGTGTGAAACCAGACTAAAAGACGCTTTTTATAGCAAAAAAGTTTTTGCGTCTCCACATTTTGAGACCTATAATTTTTCCACATTTTGGTCCACAGAGTCATGTGAGGTCTTGTTTTTTGCAGGACGAGTTGACGTTTTTATTGGTAACATTTTCGGACACGTGACCATTTTTTATCACTTTTTATTCCGATTTTTGTGAGGCAGAATAACCAAAAACCAGCTATTCATGAATTTCTTTTGGGAGAGGCGTTTATACCGTTCTGCGCTTGGTAAAATTGATAAAGCAGTTTTATTCGTCGGGTCAGTACGATTACAGCGATACCTCATTTATATCATTTTTTTATGTTTTGACGCTTTTATACGATAAAAACTATTTTATAGAAAAAATAATTATTTTGGCATCGCTTTATTCTGAGGACTATAACTTTTTTATTTTTTTGCTGATGATGCTGTATGGTGGCTCGTTTTTTGCGGGACAAGATGACGTTTTCAGAGGTACCATGGTTATTTATATCCGTCTTTTTGATCGCGTGTTATTCCACTTTTTGTTCGGCGGTATGGTAATAAAGCGTTGTTTTTTGCCTCGTTTTTTTTTTTTTTTTCTTACGGTGTTTACTGAAGGGGTTAACTAGTGGGCCAGTTTTATAGGTTGGGTCGTTACGGACGCGGCGATACTAAATATGTGTACTTTTATTGTTTTTGTTTGTTTTTTTTAGATAAAGAAATGTATTTATGGGAATAATATTTTTTTTTTTATTATTATTTATTTAGGAATTTTTTTATTTTTTTTTTACACATGTGGAAATTTTTTTTTTTACTTTTTTACTTTGTCCCAGGGGGGGGGACATCACAGATCGCAGATCTGATAGTGTGCACAGCACTCTATCAGATCGGCGATCATACTTTCATCGGAGCAGGCTGCAGCTTTTATCTGCAGCCTGCTCCGACCCGGAAGTGCTCCCTGCAGGACCCGGATACAGCCCCTCGGCCATTTTGGATCCGGGGCCTGCAGGGAGAAGACGTTCAGTACGAGGTGAGTACATCACCTTGTACCGATCGTCTCAGGGAAGCACGCAGGGAGCCCCCTCCCTGCGCGATGCTTCCCTGTACCGCCGGTACACCGCGATCATGTTTGATCGCGGTGTGCCGGCGGTTAATGTGCCGGGGGCGGTCCGTGACCGCTCCTGGCACATAGTGCCGGATGTCAGCTGCGATATGCAGCCGACACCCGGCCGCGATCGGCCGCGCTCCCCCCGTGAGCGCGGCCGATCGCGTATGACGTACTATCCCGTCACCGGGAATTAAGGCCCACCCCACCTCGACGGTATAGTACGTCATACGGGCTTAAGGGGTTAATAACCTTGGTCGCTCTTCTCTGCACCCGCTCTAGTTCAGCTATGTCTTTCTTATACACCGGAGACCAGAATTGTGCACAGTATTCTAAGTGTGGTCGAACTAAACGAATTTTAATACAGAGCGATATCAAATTCGTTGCTAAACGAGCTCCCACCTTGGGCTCGATCCTATCTACAAGTCTATTCTCCAGCTCTCTATGTGTTGATGTGTTGTGGAGAGAGTTCCAGAGAATAGGGGAAGCACGGGAGAAGTCTTGGATGCGGTTGTGGGAAGAAGAGATGAGAGGGGAGGAGAGAAGGAGATCTTGAGAGGATCGGAGGTTGCGTGTAGGTAAGTACCGGGAGACCATGTCACAGATGTATGGAGGAGACAGGTTGTGGATGGCTTTGTATGTCATTGTAAGGGTCTTGAACTGGAGTCTCTGGGCGATAGGAAGCCAGTGAAAGGCTTGGCATAGGGAAGAGGCTGGGGAATAGCGGGGAGACAGGTAGATTAGTCATGCAGCAGAGTGTAGGATGGACTGGAGTGGTGCCAGAGTGCTAGAGGGGAGGCCAGAGAGTAGGAGGTTGCAGTAGTCTAGGCGGGAGATGATAAGGGCATGCACTAGTGTTTTTGTGGTGTCGCAGTCAAGGAATTTGCGGATCCGGGTTTTTTTTCTGTTTGAGACAGCAGGAGGAGGCAAGGGCTTGGATATGTGGCTTGAAAGAGAGGGCAGAGTCGAGGATCACCCCGAGGCACCAGGCGTGTGGGACTGGGGAAAGTGAACAGCCATTGACATTGATAGATAGGTCTGGTGGAGGGGTAGAGTGAGATGGGGGAAAGATGATGAATTCTGTTTTGTCCATGTTCAGTTTTAGAAAGCGAGCAGAAAAGAAGGCAGAGATAGCAGACAGACAGTGTGGGATTTTGGTAAGTAAGGAGGTCTGGTCCGGATAGGTAGATCTGCGTGTCATCGGCATAGAGATGATACTTCATACCGTGGGATTCTATGAGCTGTCCCAGGCCAAAGGTAGATGGAGAAGAGTAGGGGTCCTAGAACAGAGCCTTTTGGAACACTGACAGACAAGGGGCGGAGTGAGGAGGTGGTGTGGGGGAGGGAGACACTGAATGTTCAGTCTGTCAGATATGACGAGATCCAGGATAGGGCCAAGTCTGTGATGCCAAGAGATGAGAGGATCTATAGCAGAAGGGAGTGGTCCACAGGGTCAAAGGCAGTAGACAGGTCCAGGAGAAGGAGGGCAGAGTAGTGTCGCTTGCTCTTGGCAGTTACTAGGTCATTGGTGACTTTAGTTAAGGCAGTTTCATTTGAGTGATGGGCTCAGAAGCCAGATTGTAACCGGTCAAAGAGGGAGCAGGAGGAGAGGTGGGAGGACAGTTTGAGATGGACATGTTGTTCCAATAATTTTGAGGCATAAGGGAGAAGAGATATCGGGCGATAGCTAGACACAGAGGATGGGACGAGGGAGGGCTTTTTGAGGATGGGTGTGATCTTGGTATGTTTGAAGGATGAAGGGAAGACACCTGTTGTAAGTGAGAGGTTGAAGAGGTGTGTTAAGGTTGGGATGAAGACCGTGGCAAGGTTAGGGATGAGGTGGGATGGGAGCGGGTCAAGCGTGCAAGTGGGGAGGTGTGATCTTGACAGGAGGGTGGAGAGCTGATATTCAGCCATGGTGGAGAAGCTGGTTTTGGAGGAACAGGATTGAGCAGCTAAGAGGGGCATTAGGCTCTGTGGGCCAAAGCTTTCTCTGATCATATCAATCTTCTGTTTAAAGAAAGAGGCAAAGTCTTCAGCAGAAATGAGAGGGGAGGGAGGGGGTGCGGGGGGACAGAGTAGAGAATTGAAAGTGTTGAAAAGCTGTTTAGGGTTGTGAGACATGGAGGATATGAGAGATGAGAAGTAAGTTTGTTTTGAAGCAGTGAGTGTGGACTTGACGCTGGCGAGGGACTGCTTGCATGCAGTGAAGTGGTCGGCAGAGCGGGATCGCTTCCATCTCCGCTCAGCGATCCTGGAAGCCCATCTCAGTTCTTTGGTCAGGGTGGTCAGCCAGGGCTGCCTGTTGAGTGTACAAGTTTTGCTATGCAAGAGTGGGGCGGCCAAATCGAGTGTTGCTGTTATTGTGGTGTTATAAAAAGTGGCAGCAGCATCTGTGTCATGAAGGGAGGCTATGTCTATAAGAGGGAGAAGGGACTCAGAGAGTGATTGTAAAATGAGGTGTTTGAGATTTCTGCGAGGGTGAGTGAGTTTGTGGAGTGGGGGTTGCACACTAGGAGATGAGAGGGAAGATAATGTCAGTAGGTTGTGGTCAGACAGGGGGAGGGGTGAGTGTTGTGAAATTGGATTTTGGGCTCCCCCGGTGGCCACTGGTGGAATTGAACTGGTGTGCATCATCCTCTCTGTTCACCTGTTTCCATCAGGATGTGGGAGTCGCTATTTAGCCTTGCTCCTCTGTCACTTCCATGCCGGTCAACATTGTAATCAGAAGCCTTTCTGTGCATGTTCCTGCTGCTAGACAACTCCCAGCTAAGTTGGACTTTAGTCCTTGTTTGTTTTTGCATTTTGTTCCAGTTCACAGCTGTAGTTTCGTTTCTGTGTCTGGAAAGCTCTTGTGATCTGAAATTGCCACTCTGATGTTATGAGTTAATACTAGAGTCTTAAAGTAATTTCAGGATGATGTTTTGATAGGGTTTTCAGCTGACCATGAAAGTGCCCTTTCTGTCTTCCTGCTATCTAGTAAGCGGACCTCAATTTTGCTAAACCTATTTTCATACTACGTTTGTCATTTCATCTAAAATCACCGCCAATATTTGTGGGGGCCTCTGTCTGCCTTTCGGGGAAATTTCTCTAGAGGTGAGCCAGGACTATATTTTCCTCTGCCAGGATTAGTTAGTCCTCCGGCCGGCGCTGGGCGTCTAGGGATAAAACGCAGGCTACGCTACCCGGCTACTGTTAGTTGTGCGGCAGGTTTAGTTCATGGTCAGTTTAGTTTCCATCCTTCCAAGAGCTAGTTCTTATGTTTGCTGGGCTATGTTCTCTTGCCATTGAGAACCATAACAGTTTGACCGGCCAAAAAGGGTTAAATTAATTGACAGAGAAAGGAGAGAAAAGAGAAGTCTGCTGAAGATATTTTTTTTTTTTTTTTTCCCTTCAGTTCTGAGTGTGCTTGTAATTGAATCTCTTGCAAGTCTGCCTATATTGCAGCCTTTCTCTCTCTCTCTCCTTCTAATCCTGGAATGGCTCTGTGTTCACCTGTTTAAAATGGATATTCAGAGTTTAGCTGCAGGTTTGAATAATCTCACCACGAAAGTTCAAAATTTACAAGATTTTGTTGTTCATGTTCCTATATCTGAACCTAGAATTCCTTTGCCTGAATTTTTCTCGGGGAATAGATCTTGCTTTCAAAATTTCAAAAATAACTGCAAGTTGTTTTTGTCCCTGAAATCTCGCTCTGCTGGAGATCCTGCTCAGCAGGTCAGGATTGTGATTTCCTTGCTCCGGGGCGACCCTCAGGATTGGGCTTTTGCATTGGCTCCAGGGGATCCTGCGTTGCTCAATGTGGATGCGTTTTTTCTGGCCTTGGGGTTGCTTTATGAGGAACCTCAGTTAGAACTTCAGGCGGAAAAGGCCTTGATGTCCCTATCTCAGGGGCAAGACGAAGCTGAAATATACTGCCAGAAATTCCGTAAATGGGCTGTGCTTACTCAGTGGAATGAGTGCGCCCTGGCGGCGAATTTCAGAGAGGGTCTCTCTGATGCCATTAAGGATGTTATGGTGGGGTTCCCTGTGCCTGCGGGTCTGAATGAGTCCATGACAATGGCTATCCAGATCGATAGGCGTCTTCGGGAGCGCAAACCTGTGCACCATTTGGCGGTGTCTACTGAGAAGACGCCAGAGAATATGCAATGTGATAGAATTCTGTCCAGAAGTGAACGGCAGAATTTTAGACGAAAAAATGGGTTGTGCTTCTATTGCGGTGATTCAACTCATGTTATATCAGCATGCTCTAAGCGTACTAAGAAGCTTGATAAGTCTGTTTCAATTGGCACTTTACAGTCTAAGTTTATTCTATCTGTGACCCTGATTTGTTCTTTATCATCTATTACCGCGGATGCCTATGTCGACTCTGGCGCCGCTTTGAGTCTTATGGATTGGTCCTTTGCCAAATGCTGTGGGTATGATTTGGAGCCTCTTGAAACTCCTATACCCCTGAAGGGGATTGACTCCACTCCATTGGCTAGCAATAAACCACAATACTGGACACAAGTAACTATGCGAATTAATCCGGATCACCAGGAGATTATTCGCTTTCTTGTGCTGTATAACCTACATGATGTGTTGGTGCTTGGATTGCCATGGCTGCAATCTCATAACCCAGTCCTTGACTGGAAAGCTATGTCTGTGTTAAGCTGGGGATGTAAGGGGACGCATGGGGACGTACCTGTGGTTTCCATTTCATCATCTATTCCCTCTGAGATTCCTGAATTCTTGACTGAATATCGTGACGTTTTTGAAGAACCTAAGCTTGGTTCATTACCTCCGCACCGGGAGTGCGATTGTGCCATAGATTTGATTCCGGGTAGTAAATACCCTAAGGGTCGTTTATTTAATCTGTCTGTGCCTGAACATGCTGCTATGCGAGAATATATAAAGGAGTCCTTGGAAAAGGGACATATTCGTCCTTCGTCATCTCCCTTAGGAGCCGGTTTTTTCTTTGTGGCTAAGAAAGATGGCTCTTTGAGGCCGTGCATTGATTATCGGCTTTTGAATAAGATCACGGTTAAATATCAATATCCGTTGCCACTGCTGACTGATTTGTTTGCTCGCATAAAGGGGGCCAAGTGGTTCTCTAAGATAGATCTCCGTGGGGCGTATAATTTGGTGCGAATTAAGCAGGGGGATGAGTGGAAAACCGCATTTAATACGCCCGAGGGCCACTTTGAGTATTTGGTGATGCCTTTTGGTCTTTCAAATGCCCCTTCAGTCTTTCAGTCCTTTATGCATGACATTTTCCGTGATTATTTGGATAAATTTATGATTGTGTATCTGGATGATATTTTGATTTTTTCGGATGACTGGGACTCTCATGTCCAGCAGGTCAGGAGGGTTTTTCAGGTTTTGCGGTCTAATTCCTTGTGTGTGAAGGGTTCTAAGTGCGTTTTTGGGGTTCAAAAGATTTCCTTTTTGGGATATATTTTTTCCCCCTCTTCCATCGAGATGGATCCTGTCAAGGTTCAGGCTATTTGTGATTGGACGCAACCCTCTTCTCTTAAGAGTCTTCAGAAATTTTTGGGCTTTGCTAACTTTTATCGTCGATTTATTGCTGGTTTTTCTGATGTTGTTAAACCATTGACTGATTTGACTAGGAAGGGTGCTGATGTTGCTGATTGGTCCCCTGCTGCTGTGGAGGCCTTTCGGGAGCTTAAGCGCCGCTTTTCTTCCGCCCCTGTGTTGCGTCAGCCTGATGTTGCTCTTCCTTTTCAGGTTGAGGTCGACGCTTCTGAAATCGGAGCTGGGGCGGTTTTGTCGCAGAGAAGTTCCGATTGCTCCGTGATGAGACCTTGTGCTTTTTTCTCACGTAAATTTTCGCCCGCCGAGCGGAATTATGATATTGGGAATCGGGAGCTTTTGGCCATGAAGTGGGCTTTTGAGGAGTGGCGTCATTGGCTTGAGGGGGCTAGACATCAGGTGGTGGTATTGACTGACCACAAAAATCTAATTTATCTTGAGTCCGCCAGACGCCTGAATCCTAGACAGGCGCGCTGGTCGTTGTTTTTCTCTCGGTTTAATTTTGTGGTGTCCTACCTGCCGGGTTCTAAGAATGTTAAGGCGGATGCCCTTTCTAGGAGTTTTGAGCCTGACTCCCCTGGTAATTCTGAACCTACAGGTATCCTTAAGGATGGAGTGATATTGTCTGCCGTTTCTCCAGACCTGCGACGGGCCTTGCAGGAGTTTCAGGCAGATAGACCTGATCGTTGCCCACCTGGTAGACTGTTTGTTCCTGATGATTGGACCAGTAAAGTCATTTCTGAGGTTCATTCTTCTGCGTTGGCAGGTCATCCTGGAATCTTTGGTACCAGGGATTTGGTGGCAAGGTCCTTCTGGTGGCCTTCCCTGTCTCGAGATGTGCGAGGCTTCGTGCAGTCTTGTGACGTTTGTGCTCGGGCCAAGCCTTGTTGTTCTCGGGCTAGTGGATTGTTGTTGCCCTTGCCTATCCCGAAGAGGCCCTGGACGCACATCTCGATGGATTTTATTTCGGATCTTCCTGTTTCTCAGAAGATGTCTGTCATCTGGGTGGTGTGTGATCGTTTCTCTAAGATGGTCCATTTGGTTCCCCTGCCTAAGTTGCCTTCTTCTTCCGAGTTGGTTCCTCTGTTTTTTCAAAATGTGGTCCGTTTGCATGGTATTCCTGAGAATATCGTTTCTGACAGAGGTACCCAATTCATGTCTAGATTTTGGCGAGCATTCTGTGCTAGGATGGGCATAGATTTGTCTTTCTCGTCTGCTTTCCATCCTCAGACTAATGGCCAGACCGAGCGGACGAATCAGACCTTGGAGACATATTTGAGGTGTTTTGTGTCTGCAGATCAGGATGATTGGGTTGCTTTTTTGCCTTTAGCGGAGTTTGCCCTCAATAATCGGGCCAGCTCTGCCACCTTGGTATCTCCCTTTTTCTGTAATTCAGGGTTTCATCCTCGATTTTCTTCTGGTCAGGTGGAATCTTCGGATTGTCCTGGAGTGGATGCTGTGGTGGAGAGGTTGCATCAGATTTGGGGGCAGGTAGTGGACAATTTGAAGTTGTCCCAGGAGAAGACTCAGCTTTTTGCCAACCGCCGGCGTCGGGTTGGTCCTCGGCTTTGTGTTGGGGACTTGGTGTGGTTGTCTTCTCGTTTTGTCCCTATGAGGGTTTCTTCTCCCAAGTTTAAGCCTCGGTTCATCGGCCCGTACAAGATATTGGAGATTCTTAACCCTGTGTCCTTCCGTTTGGACCTCCCTGCATCTTTTTCTATTCATAATGTTTTTCATCGGTCATTATTGCGCAGGTATGAGGTACCGGTTGTGCCTTCCGTTGAGCCTCCTGCTCCGGTGTTGGTTGAGGGCGAGTTGGAGTACGTTGTGGAAAAAATCTTGGACTCTCGTGTTTCCAGACGGAAACTCCAGTATCTGGTCAAATGGAAGGGATACGGTCAGGAGGATAATTCTTGGGTGACTGCCTCTGATGTTCATGCCTCCGATTTGGTCCGTGCCTTTCATAGGGCTCATCCTGATCGCCCTGGTGGTTCTGGTGAGGGTTCGGTGCCCCCTCCTTGAGGGGGGGGGTACTGTTGTGAAATTGGATTTTGGGCTCCCCCGGTGGCCACTGGTGGAATTGAACTGGTGTGCATCATCCTCTCTGTTCACCTGTTTCCATCAGGATGTGGGAGTCGCTATTTAGCCTTGCTCCTCTGTCACTTCCATGCTGGTCAACATTGTAATCAGAAGCCTTTCTGTGCATGTTCCTGCTGCTAGACAACTCCCAGCTAAGTTGGACTTTAGTCCTTGTTTGTTTTTGCATTTTGTTCCAGTTCACAGCTGTAGTTTCGTTTCTGTGTCTGGAAAGCTCTTGTGATCTGAAATTGCCACTCTGATGTTATGAGTTAATACTAGAGTCTTAAAGTAATTTCAGGATGATGTTTTGATAGGGTTTTCAGCTGACCATGAAAGTGCCCTTTCTGTCTTCCTGCTATCTAGTAAGCGGACCTCAATTTTGCTAAACCTATTTTCATACTACGTTTGTCATTTCATCTAAAATCACCGCCAATATTTGTGGGGGCCTCTGTCTGCCTTTCGGGGAAATTTCTCTAGAGGTGAGCCAGGACTATATTTTCCTCTGCCAGGATTAGTTAGTCCTCCGGCCGGCGCTGGGCGTCTAGGGATAAAACGCAGGCTACGCTACCCGGCTACTGTTAGTTGTGCGGCAGGTTTAGTTCATGGTCAGTTTAGTTTCCATCCTTCCAAGAGCTAGTTCTTATGTTTGCTGGGCTATGTTCTCTTGCCATTGAGAACCATAACAGGTGAGCTAGTGAGATTAGTAAGGGAGCAGAGGAGGGTGAAGATGAGGTCCAGCGTGTGGCCATCTTTGTGAGAGGCCTCAGAGGACCATTGAGTGAGGCCAAAGGAGGCAGTCAGCGATAAATTTTAGAGGCAGCTGAGGTGGAAGTGTCAATAGGGATATTGAAGTCACCCATGATGATAGTGGGGATGTCAGCAGAGAGGAAATGAAGTAGCCAGGTAGTGAGGTGATCGAGAAAGGTGGAGATCTTTACAACATAATTTCTTGATTGTGGCCTCTCACCCTGCATGATCCAAGAAGGACAGGAGGAGATGCTGTGAAGTTATGCACAAAACTTAGAGCAGTCACAGTCACAAGAAGATGATGCAGAGGAATGGCAAATTTTGTCTAAGGAGGTAGATGATGATGAGCCACAGCTGTCCATAAATCAGGTAAGTCACCAAGTGATGAGGACAAGGTTACGATGGTGGAAGACGAGGTGGTGGATGACGATGTCACCAACCCAACCTGGGAAGCTGGTGTGCAGCGCGAGGCCAGCAGCGCTGAGGGAGGGATTGGCAGCACCGAAACACGAAGGAAGAAGCATTGGGATGACCAGACGGAGAAGGTGGGCAACTGTTCTGCAGAGCACCGACACTCGTGAATTTCTCCATGAAACAGTTAGGTGTTCCCCAGTCTGGGACTTTTTTAACCCCTTCATGACTGGAGGTATTTTTGTTTTCATTTTCATCTTCTTCCAGGAGCCATAACTTTCTTGTTTTTCCGTCACTATGGCCATGTGATGGCTTGTTTTTTGCGAGATGAGTTGTACTTTTGAACTACATCATTGGTCTTAACATATTGTGTACTGGAAATCGTGAAAAAAATTCCAAGTGCAGTGAAATTCCAAAAAAAGTGCAATCTCACAGTTGTTTTCTCTTTTGCTTTTTTACTATGTTCACTAAATGCTAAAACTGCCAATATGATTCTCCAGGTCATTACAAGTTCATAGACACCGAACATGTATAGGTTCTTTTTTATCTAAGTGGTGAAAAAAAATTCTGAGATTTGTTAAAAAAAAATATTGCGTCACTTTCCGATACCCGTAGCGTCTCTGTTTTGCGATTTCAGGTTGGGTGAGACCTTATTTTTTCCGCGCTGACTTTTTAATGATACCGTTTGGGTGCAGATACGATTTTTTGATTGCACGTTATTGCATTTTAATGCAATGTCGCGGTGACCAAAAAATTGTAATTCTGGCGTTTTTGCTTTTTTTCTCGCTATGCTGTTTAGCGATCAGCTTAATCTCTTTTTTTGATAGATCGGGCGATTTTGAATGTGGCGATACCAAATCTGTGTATGTTTGATTTTTTTATTGTTTTATTTTGAATGGGGTGAAAGGGGGGTGAATTACTCACTTGCTAGGTGTGCCGATCACCGGGCGGTGCTCATAGCAATCTGGCAGTGACAACCATAGAGGTCTGCAGGAGACCTCTGGTTGTCACGCCAACCCATCAATGACCAGCGATCACATGACCTGGGTCACTGATAAGCTGATTTTCATCGCGATTGCCGGAAGTACATGTTAAATGTGCAGCGCCCCAGAGATCTGGTCGTTGCAGTAATGTTGCTCTGCCACTAAGGGGAGTGATGTTACGTTCACCTGACCAGGTATCACAGTCACACACTACATTTCACACTCCAGCCACCAGGGGGAGCAAAGGGTTCTATGTATTAGGCCACTCCTCACACTTGGGTAAAACTGGGGGCTAGATAGGAAGTTAGTCAGAAGCTGACTGGGTTGGATCCAGACAACACCTTGTGGCAGAGGGTGTTGCAGGGGGAAGATTCAGGGGGGTCTCTGTCAGGGGTGGGATCCTGACAGTGACCTAGCGAACAGAACAGAACGTTACGGAGCCACGCCTGCACCCGTTGCGGTGGCATCCTAAGAAAGGAAGAGAGGAGAAGTTTATTGTGGAGAAGTGAGAAACGAGATCGCAGCAAAAAGGAGATAAAAGCCAGTAGGAGTCGTGCCGTAAGATTGAGGCAACATCCTACTGAGGCGCGTAGCCGGTGGCTGGAACGCCGAGGAAGTATTGGGCTCCAAGCATTACTTCAAACAGCGGCAGGACAGTTAATTTTAGGTTGGCTGTCTCACCTAAATCACCTAAGAAGACATAGGGGGCAACTGTGGGAGAGGGGCGACGCTAGGGTCCCGGAAGAACTCCAGGCCTTCCCGTCATACGGGTGCATCCTATCCATATCATCTGGGGGACGGAGAAGAACATCAGAGAGAGAGTTGTGAGAAACAACATCAGAAACAGACACAATACTATCAGAAACAGACACAACAGTTGTGAGGACTATCCCGTGGTGCTCAGCAGGGAGGTACTACAACACACAGGCGCTAGAAGGTAGGCACTGATTTCCACCTGCAAGGGGAACTCTGGATGTGCCTTCGGACCGGCCGGTCTCAGCCAGCCCTGTTAACAGTACTCTGGATTGAGGATCCTGAAGCCTTCAGTAAAGAGGTAAAGAGACTGCAACCCTGTGTCCTTGTTATTCATTGCACCTTGCACCATGCACCACCATCACACCTTTCATTGGACGCCCCTTAGCAGGGTCACGGACCGGGTCTAGCCACCGTGACAACCCCAGGACCGAGACAGAGAGACCCGGTACCGAGTACCCCGAGGCCCTGCGTCTGGGGCGCTCCAACTGCCCACATCAAAGGGAGGGTGTCTGACATTGGCATACTATTACATCCAATGTCGGAAAGAAGTTAAAGAGTTTTCTGAGACAAAAAAATGGTCATTTGCAACCTGTGTCGTGCCAAGATTAGCAGGGGCCTGATCACTGAGAACCTAACCACCACCAGCATGATCAAGCACATGTCATCTAAGCACCCGACTCGGTGGACCTAACGCCTGGGTCTACAATTGGTTCCAGCGGGTGACACCACTCACTCTTCCCCTGTGTTAGGTGCTTTGCAATTCCCCTGTCCATGACACTGGCACAGATGCCCTGCATTTTTCATTGCACATTATGAGGTATCAACATCAGGCACTTCCAAAAACTTGTCCTAGTATGGCAATCAGCTGTCTCCAGTCTGGGCCTTGCAATGCAAAGGAAAGGTCCCAGGCACCCACAGGCCCAAATGCTAAACGGGCACATTTTCACGCTGTTTGCAGTGGAAATGTTGCTGTTTAGGCTTGTAGACATGGAGGATTTCTGCGAATCATAGTGGCAGAGAACCCTTGGTACTCAGTCCCCAGCCGCCACTATTTCTCCTGGTGTGTTGTCCCCACGTTGTACCAGCATGTGTCCAGGAACATTACTTGTGCCCTTATCAACGCCGTTACTGGGATTGTATACTTAATGACCAACACATGGACAAGCACTTTTGGTGAAGGACGCTACATTTCCCTGACAGAACATTAGGTGAACATTGTGAAGGCTGGGACAGAGTCCAACCATGACATGGCACATGTGTTACCGACGTCGAGGATTGCAGGCACTACTTTTACCTCCACCTCCTACACCCTCTCCTGCTCATCCTTCAGCTCTGATTTGTTATCTCAGAGCGAGTCATCCACATCAGCCGGAAGTTGGAAGCTCTGCAGCACTGCTTCAGCAAAGCGGCAACAGGCTCTGCTGAAGCTAATTTGTCTAGGAGACAAATGTGACAGATATAAGCTGCACTGTTGATTTAGAATCATCCAGCAATTATTGTAGGGGTTAAAATGGTGATAGCAGAAATTGAGTGGTCAGCTCAGCCCCAGGGGATACTGGGAAAGTTGTTGTTGTTGTTTCCTGGACATCCAAGAGTAAGGTGTTTTAGAGAGTCTACTGTCAGACTGAAGTCAGACAAGCTGTATAGACCAGTTTTTCCAGGGAAGTGATTTCTATAATCATAGAAGCAGTCAGGACAGCCAGAAGCATCTTTATAAGCTCGCCCCCCCCCCACTGGACTCCTCCCCTCCCCCCCACCTCACTGCATGAGCAAGGTAGCAAGGTACAGTTCTCCTTAGGTTAAAGCACTGTATGTGAAGAGAAGTTATCTGTGAAGAAAAGTTATCTGTAAAGAGACTTTCATATATGTTGATGTAACACTGAATGAAGAGAAGTGATTCTGTGTGATGAAAAGAAGGTTGAATAAAACCCTTGTGATCAACTTCATCTCAGAACTGTGTCATAGCTGTGTGCCTGTAAACCGTTACCTCCCTTCGACTGTGAAGAATTATAATTAATGGTTGCTCTGAGCAGGATTCCAATTGAACTCATGTTTCCTTTGTATCACCTTCATGTACTGAGTGGCATACATGCAACACAAACCACACACTGCGGCAGAGTTATTGAAAAGAATAACAGACCAGACAGATCTGTGGCTCAAGCCGCTGAACCTACAGCCAGGCATGGTTGTGTGTGATAATGGTAGTAACCTCATGGCGGCTGTTCTTAGCAAGCTCACATATTTACCATGCTTGGCCCATGTGCTAAACATGGTGGTTCAGCAGTTTTTGAAAACCTACCCAGATTTGCAAGAACTTCTGGTCAAGGTATGCCACCTCAGCGTCCACTTCCTCAAGTTGGCTTGGGTAACAAAGAGGAGGTGGAGGCTGAGGAGGAAGAACAGCTGGTTGCTAGCGCAATAGAGGCTAGTACCCACACAAGTTGCGTCCTGTCTCTTCTACGTGGATGGGCTGAGGAAGGGAATGAGAAGGAAGAGATGGAGGAGGAGGAGATGGAGAGTAGTAATCAAGGTGGACACAGGTAAGTGTTGGCTGTTGGGATATTGACACATATGTACTGCTGCCTTTCCCGTGACCCTCGCGTTACTTTCATCTTGGCCAAAAAAGAGCACTGATTGTTCACCTCTCTTCTTCCTGGCTCTTCCGCTGCTCCGAGCGCCTGCTGTAGCGTAGCTCCGGGTGGGCCCCCTGAGAGCGCGGGGCCCTGGGCGACCGCCTCCTCTGCCCCCCGGTAGCTACGCTACAGCCCCGGATGCAGGAAAACCTTGATTCACCTCCAGGTGATGTAACACATGGATGAAGCTAGCTTAACATTTGATCTATATTACTTCAAACAATCTCAATATATGGAATTCTGACTGACCTGTGTAGCACATCTGTGGTGTCCAGAAATATATTTTTAGTAGCTGGATATAAGACAGTTGCTTTTAAACCTGTCACAATGGCAAACAACAGTTTAGAAACGATACAAGACAATTTCAAATATTTTAGTTATGACCTCAAAGTAAGAAAGGGGCTATTTAACACCATATTTTGTGTTTATCTATCTATTGTGTATTTATATAAAATAATAACAATTAAATTAATAATAGCAGGAGCAAGTTGTGAGTATGTTTTTAAAATAGTCACATTTACAAATGCAAATGCACAATTCTATACACATGCACAAAATAAAAATCACGTGTATATAATGTCTATCTATCTCTCCCATATCTATCTATCTTCTATCTTTCCATCCCATATCTACGGTATCTATCTATCTATCTATCTATCTATCTATCTATCTATCTATCTATCTATCATTGACCCATCATGTCAGGACATGATGGGACAATAAACCACTATATTTTGGACTTTTGGAGTGCTGCATTCATCTTTTTTGGATATATTGAGGCTTGGCTTTGCCTGGTAGGCTTTGCACCAGCTTATAATATTTTGCCTTACTAGTGCTGCGTAGATAAAACATATATCTGAATGATAATGTAGAATGTTTACCTCCAATCTTAACACTGGCATTATTTAGAGCTTCCTCTATGGTGTTTGCATCCATTTGTGTTAGCATGATGACCTGTAAAGAGAAAAGAAAAATACAAAATCTAAGAAAATTAAAAACAATGTATTACAATGTTACCCATTATTACAATGAAATAAATACATTTATGTTTATAGCCAATGAATCCCAATGATAAAATTGATTATTTTGCATAACACTGTCATCAGATAGCACAAGACTGCCCTCTACCTACATAAAATGGAGCTGCAGGTTTCCTTGTGCTGGAGATTTGCATACAAAGCATGTGCACCTTTGGTTTTGGAAATAGTTTTGAATTCCATATAAAAAGAGGAAACTATATATTTTCTTTATTGTTCTCTGATAACTGTAAAACACTTCCCAAACCACATGCTAAATGATTGCATTATATATTTCTTTAAATCTGTCATTTTAATTTGTATTTCATAAAGCACTAGTGCACATGAAAATAAGTAACCTTGTAATTTATTTTATGAGAGAAACCTGCTAAAATTAGGCTCTAAACTACAAATAAGTGCTAAAGTTTTTGCATTAGTATTGAAGTCAACAGGCAGGCCAATGATATCAAAGAGTGTAACAAATTAAGGTTTTTCTGCAATTGTGAAAGAAAGCTGAAAAAAATTACTGTGTATAAAGGGATAATGCAGTTATGTGTTACTTCTTTGCTTTTAACCCCTTCATGACCTTGGGATTTTCTTTTTTCCCATGTTCGTTTTTCGCTCCCCTCCTTCCCAGAGCCATAACTTTTTTATTTTTCCATCAATATGGCGATGTGTGGGCTTATTTTTTGCGGGACGAGTTGTACTTTTGAACGACATCATTGGTTTCAGCATGTCGTGTACTAGAAAATGGGGAAAAAAGGTGCAATCCCATGCGTATTTTTTGTTTGGATTTTTTGCTAGGTTCACTAAATGCTAAAACTGACCTGCCATTGTGATTCTCTAGGTCATTACGAGTTCATAGACACCTAACATGTCTAGGTTATGCTTTATCTAAGTGGTGAAAAAAAAGGAGAACCAACCAAGTATTGAGTGCATTTACTGAACATACATTTCAGTAGGCCAACATTTCAGATATACTGTATTGAGCAATATATGCAGTTGATTATACTGTAAGGAGGACTATATGGTGCCCATTCAACTGAAGGGAGCAGGTGCCAATAATACTGTATGGAGGACTATGCAATGCCCATAATATTGTATTCAGAACTATATGATGCACACAATACTTTATGGAGGACTATGTGGTAAATGTAATACTGTATGGAGGACTATGTGGTGCCAACAATACTTAAAGGGGCCCAATGAGACTTTTACACCTGGAGCCCACAGCTTGCGAAACTTTAAGTGGTTAAAAGAAGATAAAAAAATAGAACATATGCACAGCAAGCCATTTTTACATTGCAGTACACATGTTCATTATTTTTAACATTTATTGAGTGCTTTTTCAAGAAGTTTCCAGGCAAAATCCACCTGTAGAAGACATTGTGTGAACATACCCAACAAATGATTTATCTTATTATATATGATTTTAAAGGCAATATCACTTTAGGATCAGTTTTCTATTTATTTATACACTCCCAGTTTTGAAATGCTTGAAAAATAGTGTAGCCGTCTAGTTTACTTTTACAGTCAGAACACCCATGACTTCTCCTTTTCCTGTTATTCATTTTTTTTTTCATTTTATTTACTAATTTTTTTTTCATCAAATACAGTAATGGAAGTATAGTTGGTGAGAATCCATTAGCAGGGACATTGGCCACACCAATAATCTGAGATGGCTGGACGGGAACCCTGAGAACCGCCTCCTCATGTTAGGGCTCATGTTAAAATCACATTGTAAAATACAAATGTAACGTTTTAAAAACAAATAATCTTCAAAACACACACATATATATATAGATTAAAAGCCGGCAGATGCCGCGTAATGTATATACAATAGATAGAATAGATCTATACACGTAGAATAGGTGTGTATATATATATATATATATATATATATATATATATATATATACCGTATGTCAGTGACACACATAAATATATCTTTATATTTCATAGAGAGTTAGACAGCAGAATAGCCGATAATTAATTTGTCAGCTTCTGTAAAATCATTGCAGAAGCCGACAGGATAGGAGGCATGGTTTACATACAGTAAATCCATACAGAACAGTTAGATTTATAGATGTCAGTGCCTAGAACTGTTAGTAGTATGTGGGTGTAAAATTTGGGACCTGTATGTATTTAATAAAAGAATGTTTTCACGGGAAAAACTGGCGTGGGCTCCCGCAAAATTTTCTGCGCCAGAGAGGGAAAGCCAATGACTGAAGGCAGATATTAATAACCTCTATGAAATATAAAGTTATATATATATATACACTCACCGGCCACTTTATTAGGTACACCATGCTAGTAACGGGTTGGACCCCCTTTTGCCTTCAGAACTGCCTCAATTCTTCGTGGCATAGATTCAACAAGGTGCTGGAAGCATTCCTCAGAGATTTTGGTCCATATTGACATGATGGCATCACACAGTTGCCGCAGATTTGTCGGCTGCACATCCCAAAGATGCTCCATACAAGGCAGGATGGATCCATGCTTTCATGTTGTTTACGCCAAATTCTGACTCTACCATCCGAATGTCGCAGCAGAAATCTGCAAATTGCCTCTTCTGAGAAAAAGAGGACTTAAACTCTACAGCGCCACCTATTACCTATTACCTTGACAAGCCAGAGATGGTATGTCACTCTCCATAAGGAGAAACGATACCCCTTAGACCCCATGTCCAGAGCCTCTCACCTAGCCAAATCAGTTCTCATGCTTCGCACTGACGAGGGCCAACAGCCCGAAACACCGTGTCTGCGAATTGAGATACTGATTTGGCTTTTATCCTAAGTCATATTGCACGACTCGTTAAAGGGTTGATTGTGACTTGTAGGATCGCTACTTCCAATAGGTGGCGCTGTAGAGTTTAAGTCCTCTTTTTCTCAGAAGAGGCAATTTGCATATTTAAATTCCTAGAGGAGCATTGTACGGCAAATAAGCCTCCTTACCTTGACAAGCCAGAGATGGTATGTCACTCTCCATAAGGAGAAACGATACCCCTTAGACCCCATGTCCAGAGCCTCTCACCTAGCCAAATCAGTTCTCATGCTTCGCACTGACGAGGGCCAACAGCCCGAAACACCGTGTCTGCGAATTGAGATACTGATTTGGCTTTTATCCTAAGTCATATTGCACGACTCGTTAAAGGGTTGATTGTGACTTGTAGGATCGCTACTTCCAATAGGTGGCGCTGTAGAGTTTAAGTCCTCTTTTTCTCAGAAGAGGCAATTTGCATATTTAAATTCCTAGAGGAGCATTGTACGGCAAATAAGCCTCCTTACCTTGACAAGCCAGAGATGGTATGTCACTCTCCATAAGGAGAAACGATACCCCTTAGACCCCATGTCCAGAGCCTCTCACCTAGCCAAATCAGTTCTCATGCTTCGCACTGACGAGGGCCAACAGCCCGAAACACCGTGTCTGCGAATTGAGATACTGATTTGGCTTTTATCCTAAGTCATATTGCACGACTCGTTAAAGGGTTGATTGTGACTTGTAGGATCGCTACTTCCAATAGGTGGCGCTGTAGAGTTTAAGTCCTCTTTTTCTCAGAAGAGGCAATTTGCATATTTAAATTCCTAGAGGAGCATTGTACGGCAAATAAGCCTCCTTACCTTGACAAGCCAGAGATGGTATGTCACTCTCCATAAGGAGAAACGATACCCCTTAGACCCCATGTCCAGAGCCTCTCACCTAGCCAAATCAGTTCTCATGCTTCGCACTGACGAGGGCCAACAGCCCGAAACACCGTGTCTGCGAATTGAGATACTGATTTGGCTTTTATCCTAAGTCATATTGCACGACTCGTTAAAGGGTTGATTGTGACTTGTAGGATCGCTACTTCCAATAGGTGGCGCTGTAGAGTTTAAGTCCTCTTTTTCTCAGAAGAGGCAATTTGCATATTTAAATTCCTAGAGGAGCATTGTACGGCAAATAAGCCTCCTTACCTTGACAAGCCAGAGATGGTATGTCACTCTCCATAAGGAGAAACGATACCCCTTAGACCCCATGCAGCAGAAATCGAGACTCATCAGACCAAGCAACGTTTTTCCAATCTTTTACTGTCCAATTTCGATGAGCTTGTACAAATTGTAGCCTCAGTTTCCTGTTCTTAGCTGAAAGGAGTGGTACCCGGTGTGGTCTTCTGCTGCTGTAGCCCATCTGCCTCAAAGTTCGACGCACTGTGCGTTCAGAGATGCTCTTAGGCCTACCTTGGTTGTAACGGGTGGCGATTTGAGTCACTGTTGCCTTTCTATCAGCTCGAACCAGTCTGCCCATTCTCCTCTGACCTCTGGCATCAACAAGGCATTTCCGCCCACAGAACTGCCGCTCACTGGATTTTTTTTCTTTTTCGGACCATTCTCTGTAAACCCTAGAGATGGTTGTGCGTGAAAATCCCAGTAGATCAGCAGTTTCTGAAATACTCAGACCAGCCCTTCTGGCACCAACAACCATGCCACGTTCAAAGGCACTCAAATCACCTTTCTTCCCCATACTGATGCTCGGTTTGAACTGCAGGAGATTGTCTTGACCATGTCTACATGCCTAAATGCACTGAGTTGCCGCCATGTGATTGGCTGATTAGAAATTAAGTGTTAACAAGAAGTTGGACAGGTGTACCTAATAAAGTGGCCAGTGAGTGTATATATATATATATATATATATATGTATATATATATATATATATATATGTGTGTCACTGACATATATATGCATATACAGCGCCTTGCGAAAGTGTTTGACCCCCTGGAACTTTTCAACCTTTTCCCACATATCATGCTTCAAACATAAAGATACCAAATGTAAAATTTTGGTGAAGAATCAACAACAAGTGGAACACAAATGTGAAGTTGAATTAAATTTATTGGTTATTTTAAATTTTTGTGGAAATTCAAAAACTGAAAAGTGGGGCGTGCAATATTATTCGGCTCCTTTAACTTAATACTTTGCTGCGCCACCTTTTGCTGCGATTACAGCTGTAAGTCGCTTGGGGTATGTCTCTATCAATTTTGTACATCGAGAGACTGAAATTCTTGCCCATTCTTCCTTGGCCAACAGCTCGAGCTCAGTGAGGTTTGATGGAGATCGTTTGTGAACAGCAGTTTTCAGCTCTTTCCACAGATTCTCGATTGGATTGAGGTCTGGACTTTGACTTGGCCATTCTAACACCTGGATACATTTATTTGTGAACCATTCCATTGTAGATTTTGCTTTATGTTTGGGATCATTGTTTTGTTGGAAGACAAATCTCCGTCCCAGTCTCAGGTCTTTTGCAGACTCCAACAGGTTTTCCTCAAGAGTGGTCCTGTATTTGGCTCCATCCATCTTCCCATCAATTTTAACCATCTTCCCTGTCCCTGCTGAAGAAAAGCAGGCCCACACCATGATGCTGCCACCACCATGTTTGACAGTGGTGATGGTATGTTCAGGGTGATGAGCTGTATTGCCTTTACGCCAAACATATCATTTGGCATTGTTGCCAAAAAGTTTGATTTTGGTTTCATCTGACCAGAGCACCTTCCACATGTTTTGTGTGTCTCCCAGGTGGCTTGTTGCCAACTTTAAACAACACTTTTTATGGATATCTTTGAGAAATGGCTTTCTTCTTGCCACAAAGGCCAGATTTGTGCAGTGTACGACTGATTGTTGTCCTATGGACAGACTGTCCCACCTCCGCTGTAGATCTCTGCAGTTCATCCAGAGTGATCATGGGCCTCTTGGCTGCATCTCTGATCAGTCTTCTCCTTGTTTGAGATGAAAGTTTAGAGGGACGGCCGGGTCTTGGTAGATTTGCAGTGGTATGATACTCCTTAAATTTCAATATGATCGCTTGCACAGTGCTCATTGGGATGTTTTAAAGTTTTGGAAAAAATTTTGTATCCAAATCCGGCTTTAAACTTCTCCACAACAGTATCACGGACCTGCCTGTTGTGTTCCTTGGTCTTACGATGCTCTCTGTGCTTCAAACAGAACACTGAGACTATCACAGAGCAGGTGCATTTATACGGAGACTTGATTACACACAGGTGGATTATATTTATCATCATTAGGCATTTAGTACAACATTGGATCATTCAGAGATCCACAATGAACTTCTGGAGTGAGTTTGCTGTACTGAAAGTAAGGGGGCCGAATAATATTGCACGCCCCACTTTTCAGTTTTTGAATTTCCACAAAAATTTTAAATAACCAATAAATTTTGTTCAACTTCACAATTGTGTTCCACTTGTTGATTCTTCACCAAAATTTTACATTTGGCATCTTTATGTTTGAAGCATGATATGTGGGAAAAGGTTGAAAAGTTCCAAGGAGCCGAATACTTTCGCTAGGCACTGTATATATGTATTCTATGTGTATACATCTATTCTATCTTTTCAATTCTTAACCTGTCAGCAGGGATGGACTGGGACTGAAATTCAGCCCTGGCATTTGAAATCACAGAGGCCCATGATGTCCCCACGCCCGAACACCAGGTGGAGTATATTAGAATATTACCCTGGATGGAGGAAATCAAGATTTATTACAAGACCAATATTTCTAATAATACTAATAATACTGCTATATAAGATTTAATAAGTATAATATCAAAATAATAATATTGCAATACTACAGACAAGTAGCAACAAAGCTTAACAAAATAAAACCTAAATTCTATGTAACTTTATACTTCTGAATCCTCATAATGCACACGGTGAGGAATCTACGGTGCTGGCAATGAAAGCGGGTCGTCATGGCTTTTGCTAATTTCACTTGTATTGAGCGAGGCCGTGCACAACCAGTCAGCACGTGATCGCATTTATACAAATCGCATACTTACGGTAAAATGATCAGGGGCAAAACTACAGTAGGTGTAAGGGTTGCAATCGCACTCGGGCCCTGGAGCATAGGGGGCCCCAAAAGTCCCTTTGGCCAATATAAAAAGACTAATGCTATTAAAGAGTTGTATTAATTGAGGGCCCTATTACAGCTTTTGCTTTTTTTTTCCCAGGAAAGGTGACATATCAGGACAGGGACCCAACTTTAAAGGATGCCTTGACGTGGCAGTTGGGTTTACATATATTGGCCAATCTATGCGCTAAGTACCTTCTTTTTTACTGTATTTTCATAGCAATTTTGCAGATGAATATTTCATATATACACTATATAGAGCTTTTTTTCCTTTTTTTCAAATTTTTATGGCAGTAATGCAGTTTCAATATTCTAGGGTAATCATTCTTGGTAATTCATGGTGCAACCGTTACAGTTTTTCATGCTACAGTGTTGGTGCTGGCAGGTCACAGACAAAAGGGATGCCCGTGGCCTGCTGGGGTAAGTGATGAAGCCAGCGACTTTGTGCTATGTCACAACTGCAAACAGTGTGGGCGTCTTGAGGATGAAGATCCAGATAACAATGTAGCAGCCAAGGTGGACCAAGACTAGACAGGCCCTTCTGGCATTTGCCAGGTAGCCAGTCAGGCCTTTTCTGTCACTATCTATCTGCCCACCGTGTATAGTGCAAGGGCCTGTCACTTTCTAGATTCCCTCCATCTGTAGTATGGGGGTCTGTCACTAACTGCCCCTCCATGTGTAGTGCACAGGTCTGTCACTCTATACAAAAAGCGGATAGGATCAGGCTCAATCACCGTTAGGTGCTCAGGGGTAAAACGGTAAGACAATACAAAAGATCTAACCCCAGCACACTTCAAAAACGTGAAGACAGAACTGTTGCTTTCAAAGTTTTTTAAATATATCTTGTGAAAAAGAGAATGATGAGTATGAGAGTATTGTCACCCTATACATGCCCTCCATGTGTAGTGCACAGGTCTGTCACTCTATACATGCCCTCCATGTGTAGTGCCGGGTTGAAAACTATTTATCCCCAGACATGGATTACAGCGTGGGACAGAACGATGGACATGTGAGGGATATTGTTGTTTTTTTATTCTTGTTTTATTACAGGAGACGAGGGATTCAATGCAATGGGCCTTAGATGAGTTTAACTATGATATATATATATTGAGAGAGTGTGTGTGTATCGAGCCACGCCCACTCCACATAGCCATGCCCACTCCACATAGCAGGCACAGGTCACATCTAGCTCCATTGTGTCTAGAATGGAGTTGCTCCTGTGAGGTATGACGTCAACGGAAAGGGAGGAGCCTCATGGATAAAGATGTGAGGGGGAAAATGAGAGAAGGGAGGGGCTGCTGCAGTATGAGGCTGTGTATAGAGAAGAGTGAGGCGCTGCGGGTGGAGGCTGTGTAGAAGGCCAAATTCACATGTTCAATAGTTGGTCAGTATTTTACCTGAGTATTTATAAGCCAAAACCACGAGAGGTAGAAAAATACAGAAGTGGTGTCGTGTTTCTAATGAACTTTTCCTCTGATTGTTTTACTCCAAGTTTTAGCTTACAAATACTGAGGTAAAAATACTGACCAAATATTGTGTGAACGAGGTCTAAAGGAGAAAAGTGTGGTGTTGCACAAATAGTAGGCGGTGTATACCATATGCTTTATTGCAATTAGTGCAATTTCTCTCGGGATCAAGTGCTTCCAATTGTATATGGAAGAGGAGTGTGAGGTGCTGCCGGAGGAGGCGACTATAAAGGAGAAAAGCTGTGCTGCAGAAAAATGCTATGTATAAAGGAGGAGCATGAGGTGCAGGAGGAATAAGGCCCCTTAACTGCCGCCGTTAAAAGTCATATCGGCAGTCGTTTAGGGGTTAATATTGTGTTCAACAAATACTATATACAGGAGGAGATGACACACAGCTATATACTATATACAGGAGGAGATCACTCACAGCTATATACTATATACAGGGGAGATGGCATGCAGGTATATACTATATACAGGGAACATGACATACAGGTATAGACTATATACAGGAGATGACATACAGGTATATACTATATACAGGAGAAAATGAGAGGAGTGAGGGGAAAATAGTGGAGTGACTGGAAAATGACAGGTGTGAGGGGGAAAATGAGAGGTGTGAGGGGGGAAAATGAGAGGTGTGAAGGGGGAAATCAGTAGTATGAGGGGGAAAATGAGAGGTGTGAGGGGGGAAATAAGAGGTGTGAGGGGGAAAATGAGAGGAGTGAGGGGAAAAAATGAGAAGAGTGAGGGGAAAAATGAGAGGTGTGAGGGGGAAAATGAGAGGTGTGAGGGGGAAAATGAGAGAAGTGCTATAACTAACCACAGTTAGTTACTATGCCCGGGCTCTTCAGCTAGTTTTTAATAAAAATGGAAAAGTGTGTTTTGTTTTATTTCAAATAAAGAACTTTATACTTGCTGTATCTTTATTTACCATATAGACGCTTTATAGACATCTCTCATTACTAAGCAGTGGGCTTGATGTCACCTGAAAATGCAAAGGTGGCATCAACCCCAAAAATATGAACCCCACTTGCCACCGCTACAGGGCAAGTGGGAAAAATCAGGCAAAGAGCCAGAATAGGCGCATCTAGTAGATGTGGCTTTTCGGGCGGCTGCGGGCTGCTATGTTTAGGCTGGTGGGATCAATATTTATGGCCCCTTACCAGACTGACAATACCAGCCCCCAGCTGTCATCTTTAGCTTGTCTGGTTGTCAAAAAATATTTAAGTATTTAAATAATTAATAAAACAGCAATCAACACCTTCTCGTCTAATGGTCAAATGGAGACCTGGAGAGGCGTACAAGCCAGTGTCTTGCACCCACTGTGAAATTTGGTGGCGGATCTGTGATGATCTGTGGATGCTTCAGCAAGGCTAGAATCAAGCCGCATACAAGGTTATCCTGGAAAAACAGTTCATTCCTTCTGCTCAGGCCATGTTCCTCAACTCTGAGGACTGTTTTTTCCAGCAGGACAATGCGCCATGCCACACAGCTAGGTCAGTCAAGGTGTGGATGAAGGACCACCACATCAAATCTCTGTCATGAGCAGCCCAATCTCCAGACCTGAACCCCATTGAAAACCTCTGGAATGTAATAATCAAGAGGATGATGGATAGTCACAAGCCATCAAACAAAGAAGAACTGCTTAAATTTTTGTACCAGGAGTGGATAAGGTCACCCAAAAGCAGTGTGAAAGACTGGTGGAAAGCATGCCAAGACACATGAAAGCTGTGATTAAAAATCATGGTTATTCCACAAAATATTGATTTCTGATCTCTTCCTGAGTAAAACATTAGTATTGTTGTTTCTAAATAATTATGAACTTTTGTTTTGCATTATTTGAGGTCTGCAAGCAATTCATTTTTTTGTTATTTTGACCATTTCTCATTTTCAGAAAATAAATACAAAATGTATTGCTTGAACGTCGGAGACATGTTGTCAGTAGTTTATAGAATAAAAGAACAATTTACATTTTACTCAAAAATATACCTATAAAGAGAAAAATCAGACAAACTGAAAATTTTAAAACCTACAAGAGAAAAAAAAGTAAGCAAAAACCCTGATATAACTAAGCAAAAAAGCAAAAGTGCATTTAAATAACACAGAGTTTTTAGTAATACTGTCTTTTGATCAAAAAATAGCACAAAAGCCATCCCACCTCGTCAAGGTAACTCTGATCGGGACAGTCCTACACTGTCTAATATTAAAACCTTACCATGTGTCAATGTTGACCTCAGTGTGAATAAGGGCAGACAAAAGGACTGTGTAGGACTGTCCTGATCAGAGTTACCTTGACGAGGTGGGATAGCTTTTGTGCTATTTTTTGATCAAAAAACAGTATTACTAAAAACTCTGTGTTATTTAAATGCACTTTTGCTTTTTTACTTAGCTATATCAGGGTTTATGCTTACTTTTTTTCTCTTGTAGGTTTTAATGTTTTGTGGCCAATGTGAACATGTGTTTAACCTCTGCATGTTTACCAACTCAAGTTAAGCTCAATTTTTGTGTTTTTTTTAAACTGAAAATTTTGCAGTGGTCTCTCAATTTTTGCCAGAGCTTTATATATGTGTGTCCCTATGGTTAGATGTCCTTTCTGTGGTAGACAGTTGAATAGTTTTGGAAGATTACCATTGTCCCTTCATTGGTTGCGCAGTTGCTTCCAAATAACCTTTTGCTTCCAAATAACCTGTTCAAAAATTCAAAGTATGTCATTGGGTGTGAAGGGGTTAAACAGGCAGTTTGGATGACATCACAAAGCACATAAAAATCATAGACATCATATGACATCACAATTGGCATAGAATGTGCAAAGTGCAGCACCAGAGCCATCTTGTTTCATTAGAGCCTGACAGCTTGAAGTAAACAAGTCCAGGTAGGGAACTCTTCACTTACGACCTCACTCACAAATTGAATAGATGGGGGGTTAGTCGTCGGATTCAGAACTACATCCTTCACAAGAAAATCTTAGCAAAACCTGCTGTATCATGTGTCCTGTGATTGTTATGATTCTATGATTTAAAAAAAACATGTGATTGACTAGATTTCAAGGAAAATATGAACATTTTGGTTCTTTATTAAGTAAGTGTGAGCCCTGCCCAACCGGGGTTACCAATCTGGACAACCTCTTCCCAAATGAGGACTTATTAGCGATCAACTGATCATGTGCCGCTCACCTTGAAGACCCTCAGCAATCGTCTGGTTTGCCCTCTGTGACACCCATGTACTCTAATAAAACCATATAGAAAGGGGTGAGCCAGGGAAGACAACTCCATTTGGTTCCATTTTTGGGTAGCTTTGCCATTAATGTTGTGAAAACGCTATTGTAACATAAATTTAATTGCAGACTGCTACAGTTCTCCATTGTCAGCTCCCTTGGTCCTGTCAGATCAGGGGTGAACAGGAGCTGACAGTTTATCATGATCAGGAATTGCAGTATGGCGTCCTGTGTTTTCCTTTAGTTCATAGAACAATAGGTGATACGGATAAAATGGTGGAAATGTTTAGGTTTTAACGTGCATCATGACTCAATTAAAAATGAGGCTGGTGGTTATTTGCAGCCTGTGATTTTGTTTTACTAATTCTACAATTGGAAACTTGATACATAACACACGAGTGGCCATTATTACGACAGGGGACATGACATCACAGGGCACATGACATCATAGATATCACATGACCTCACAATTGGTACAGAATGTATAAAGTTATTATCCTGAACCACCTTGTGTCCCCAGAAGCAGCAGCTTGAGGAAAACAAGTCCCGGTAGGTAGCTGCTCACTTAACACTAAGGCCCCATTCACACATTGTGTGCCTTTGGGTTGTTCGTGGTGATGTTTAGAACTGCACCATCTACCCCTAAAAAATCTCAGCAAATATCTCTGACATGTTGTCTCTTGAGCATTAGAATGATTCCTTAAATAGGACCTACCATTTAATCCTCTTTTTTGTAATGATAGGTGTTATGTGTCATCTAGTGCAGATGAGCAGCTGTAATGAAGCACGGACAGATGACGGTGGCGCAGCAGGAAGGTTGAGCAGAAACAATGGACAACGTAGTGGCTTGATGCCAGCAGGAGGACCAGAACAAGAACCACAGGATATAATGAGCAGAATTGATTAAATGGCAACTGGCGTAATAGAGTTACAGACTCAGATCAGAGTTTGATCAGAGTGGCATCAGTTTTTCTCGGACGTGGAGAGGGGAAAAAAATTTTTTCTTCACCTTTTATATCATGTCAGTCTGTGAAAATCGGATCGCACTCAGATGTCATCAAAGTGGGGTCAAATTTTTTCACGGGCCCATAGACTTGCATTATCGATTTTTTTCCATGGATCACTGGGTCCGAGGAAAAAATCTGACATTTGCACAGCCCCATAGAAAATCATATGTACGAGTGATATCTGTCAAAACCACGGATGCATTCAGATGAGAAAATTGGTCGTGTGCACGAGCCCTTATGTGGAGTTGATCAGTGGGCGACTGGGTCCTGAGAAACCCACTGTATGCTGCTCAATAGACAGAAGCACAGAGCTCTTCCTGAGCCGGCTCAAATCTATGTACAGGCTCGATAGAAAGTCTATTAGCCTGTATTCAACTCTGTGCACAGGCTTATAGAATTGCACAAATACACACAAACACATAGATATTTATTTATTTTACTCGCTTACATAGCTCCATTAATTCTACAGCGTCATGTATACTTACTATATATGAATGAATTAAATATATATAAATAAATATATTTATCCATATATTTATATATATTCTCTCCGATTTTCACAGACTGTCAAAATGGAGAAACATTTCCCCCCCCCCTCCACCTGTGAGAGAAACAGATGCCACTTTGATCGCACTCTGCTCAAAGCCTGATCGAAGTCTGCAACTCTATTTTATAAATACATATGTAATTTGTAGACTAAGGCTACGTCCCCACAGTCAGTAATCGGCAGCGCTTTGGACGCAGCACATGTCAGCTCCGTCCAAAGCACTGCCGGCTTTTGAACGCAGGTGATTCCGCATGTGTTCATTGAACCGTGCGGAATCACTGCGTCCTATACATTGTACGGGTGATATTTATCTTGCATAGACTGAGCGTCTCCACAAAATAAATAGACATGCTGCGGTCTGGAAAGACACGCCTCATGTCCATCTCCGCAGGTGTCGGTGCATGCATAGTAGGTAGCTTGTCGGGGGGACAGCTTCACAGGAAGCAGGGTCACTGCTTCAGCAGGCTGGCGGTGGCAGGAGTGGGCCGATGCTGCTGGCCCTGGGCTCTCATAAGATGTTTGTGTTCCCATTGATTTCCCTGTGGTGGGCTTTGAGAAGATGGCTGCCGGAAGCCACGCTTGCACGGATTGAGATCTTGGGAGACAAGATCTTGGAAGACGAGATCTCGTCCTCCAGAGATCTCAATCTGCGCATGCACCACCTTCGGCAGCCATTTTTTCGAAGCTCATATCAGGGAAATCAATGGAAAAGGAGACTCTGCTCACCAGCGCCGTCATCATGTGAGAGCCTAGTGCCAGCAGCATCGGCCCACTCCTACCGCCTCCGCCAGCCTCCTGAAGCAACGACCCTGCCTCCTGTGACCTCGCTCCACCGCAGTCGCCACTTCGGTAAGCTACCTTCAGATTATAAAACGCACTCATTTTCCTCCAAAATTTGGAGGGAAAAAAGTGCGTTTCAGAATTTGAAAAATTTGGTATGCCTGCAGAAGCAGGGAGTTGCTTTGTGCATGGTCAAGTATCAAGTTTGCACCCTTAACGCCGGCCTAGCATAGATATTTAGAAGCCTTGTGGTGCATTACATTTCCCAATGTGTGGCTTATTCCCACTGGCAGACTCAGCTTCAGATGTTCAATGAGCAATCTGTAATAAATCATTCAGTGTGCAATATTCTCGCCAGCACATGTCCTATTTACACAGGAGGGTGTGCCATCAAGAACGATGATCTTTTTGTGAGGCACAAAAGATCATGTCACCTGATGAACAAGCATTTTGCTTATTCATTGGATGATCTGCTGCCTGTTTAGATACAATTATGTACAATTGTCGTGAACGAGTGTCCCTAAGAAACTCTTGTTCGCAGTAATCGTGCAGTGTAAATGCACCTTTGGCAGCAGAATTGGTATTGCTAATTAGATCATCAAAGTACCGTATACATGGAATTAGATTGTAAACTAGGAGCAGGGTGTAGATTAGTCTGTATGCTTTCATCAGCATGTATATTGTATATTAGATTGTAAACTAGGAGCAGGGTGTAGATTAGTCTATAAACTCTCAGGGGCAGCCTGTATATTGTATATTAGATTGTAAGCTCTTTTAAATGTTACCCGAATAAATATTTCAACTTTTATTTCCTGGTTGGATGTGCCGACATATGCCATCTGGTCATTTCAGTATCACTGTAATGACCAGCAGGTGCGGCACCCACCAGCATGTCTCTAGCCTTAACTGAAGATCGCAAGCTGTCAATGTGGTGAGCTCCTATGCTCCCCCTCCCTCATTTACCTGTACATTACTCTGCATGCTCTCAACTGGATGTATACTGTATATTAGATTGAAAGCCCCCAGGAGCAGGGTGTATATTTTATATTAGATTGTAAGCTGCTAGGAGCAGGGTGTATATTGTATATTAGATTATAAGCTCCTAGGAGCAGGGTGTATATTCTATATTAGATTGTAAGCTCCTAGGAGCAGGGTGTATATTGTATATTAGATTGTAAGCTCCTAGGAGCAGGGTGTGTATTGTATATTAGATTATAAGCTCCTAGGAGCAGGGTGTATATTGTATATTAGATTGTAAGCTCCTAGGAGCAGGATGTATATTGTATATTAGACTGTAAGCTCCTAGGAGCAGGGTGTATATTGTATATTAGACTGTATATTAGATTGTAAGCTCCTAAGAACAAATCGACTCTCCTGAGCTTATTATACATGTAGATATAGAGCAATATGCAGCAGGACAAATGTGATCCAGGGAAATATCCGATCGCCACAACTGGGGTCAGGAAGGAATTTCCCCCCCCCCCCTGAGGCAGAACTCTCCGGGGGGTTTCTTCGCCTTCCTCTGGATCTTTCGATCCAATGGCTCTCAGCTGGTCCTCAATGCCCACAGCTAGTTCTGTGGTCTGTATAGGGCCTGACCTGAGAGTCATTGTGATCATGGTTTAATTTCTTAAAGGGCCGGTAATATTTTTATTACAGTGTTGCTTATTGCTATTCCAATAAAAAAAGTTAAAAGAAAAAATAAAAGTGTCATGGGAGTTTTTGTATTTACTTTCTTATTACACAGTTATAATGATATGAGTGATCACTACTACCCTCAATACTCTACAACTTGAAACAGGAATTATAGGGGGGCGCCATTTACAGAAGGCAGACCACATATATCTCCACCCATTGTGGTATCATAATGTCAACTCCTGTCCCACGATACATTAACTAACCCCTTAGTAACAGAGCCAAATTTTTGAAATCTGACCAGGGTCACTTTGTGGTAATAACTCTGGAACGCTTCGACAAATCCCAGTGATTTTTTCATGACACATTATACTTTATGATAATGGTAAATTTAAGTCGATATGTTTTGTGTTTATTTATAAAAAATGTCAGAAATTTTAGAATTTTTTTTTTAAATTAGCAATTTTCAAACTTTGAATGATTATCCCTTTAATCCAGATATTTATTATTGTTTTGCTGTGGTATGACTAACATTTCCCACATGTCTGCTTTACATCAGCATCATTTGTAAAATGTTATTTTATTTTGTTAGCATTTTAGGAGGTTTAAAAATGTAGCAGCAATTTTTCATTTTTTCAAGGAAATTTACAAAATGTATTTTTTAGGGACCTATCCAGCTTTGAAGTGCCTTTAGGGGTCCCATATATAGGAAAACCTCCAAAAGTTATACCATTTTAAAAACAGCAACCCCTGACATAATGAAAACTGCAGTCAGGTAGTTTATTAACCCTTCAGGTGATTTTCAGGAATTAATGCAAAGTGACACGATAGGAATGAAAATCTTTATTTTTACCACCTAAATGCCGCTAACTTCTTAACATGTTACAACAGCCGTCAGACTCTAAGGCTGGGTTCACATTGCGTTAATGGCAATGCGCTGACGGCATCCGTTACGTAGCGGCACTAACGCTATGTAACGGATGAGTTAGCGCACCCATTAGCTGCCATTATGTAGCGCATCTCTAACGCATGTCATAATCGGCATGCGTTAGCGATGTGCCATCATTCTGTGACGGACCCTCAGACGTGGGCTGCAGCGTTTTCGGGTCCGTCACCGCTAGCACAGATGAAGCATCTGCGCTAGCGCCACCGCATAACGTGATCTTTTTCAGCACTTGCGTTAACGCAGTCCATTTAATTCATGCGTTGAACGGACTGCACTAACGCAATGTGAACCGCCGCTATTTGGTCATGAATTGCCATGGCAAACATCAGGACTACAAAGTCATGATCTGAGGGCACCAATTTGAATAAAGAAGCTCCCACACTCTGTTAACCATTTATATGATGTAGTCACTATTGACAGCAGCATCTAAGAGGTTAAACAGATTTGGGAGGTGCAAACACTGTTTGTGGCTGGTGCAGCCCACAGCTGCTGGATTGTCACCTGTATGGGGATGCTATTCTCTTATATCTCAGGTCAGTTAAAAGACGTATTGGTGGAAATTAAGGGGTGAAAAGTGTAATCGAGGCAGTGCCCTAAAGCAGCATATGTCCTACACAACAAACTACCTGATAGAAGACTGAAGACAAGGACACAGCACTGCAGAATGCAAGAGACACAAGTAGTGTTTGATTGGGGTGCCAAGGGCCCACCAGTAACCAACCCCTGGGCCCCACTTTTCTGCTGATAATGTGACATTATCCTCAATCACAAATTTATATAACAATAAACTGGGTAGATTGTTCCATGCATAAGATGTCGCCTTTATCTGTACGTAGTGATTCAAGTATATGTTGCCAAGTACTGCTCATATAAGAGGGTAGTGGCTCACTCTTGCACAGTAACCCACCAGAGGATTTTCCTGTTCTCCTGTAGGCCAGTCAAAGCCTGGGTATAATATGTATAATGCATGTAAATGTAATACTTTATGTTTGTAGTGGTGATCTGTCCAGCTACATACTGTAGGTACAGACATAGTTAAAGCTTGGGACTAGCCCATAGTGGGAGAGAAAAGCCCTAGTAAAACAGGACTACTTCCTGATAGTCAGATAGGGAAGTACAGTATGGCGGGCAGCCATCATTCAAGGCAGTGGGAGGCCTTACTGGAATCTCTTGCGGACATTCCTGCAACATTCGGAGCCTTGGGCTCAGTACAGATACAACAAAGAGTGCACTGTGGGACTGGTCAGGAAATCCCTGGAAAACCATTTAAAAGGGAACCTGTCACCCCCCAGGGCCTAATTAAGTAAAAGAGCCACCTTCAGCAGCACTAAGGCTGCATTCTGTGAAGGTGGCTCTTATGTTTATTATCCCTAGGAATGCTGAAATAATGAGTTTTATAAATTTACCGCCATACCTCTATTGAGGCAGGGAGGAATGTTTTCTCCCCCTGACTCAACCGCCTCGCAGCTGTCCATCATTCTCTTCTGGCCTCCGAGTGCCGCCTCCTTTCTCATGATGTCACCGGCGCCTGCGCTATGCAATCAGTTCTCGGGCATGCGCCGTGCGTGCTGCCCGGGAACTTACCTCAGGATATCGCGCTTGTGTGTACCGGAGGCCCCAGATCCTGCCCCGCAGTGTGTTATGATGTATTCACACTGCGGGGCTGGGAATCTGGCGCCTGCGAAGAGGAGCGGGTCACCGTGCTCCATTGAAGATAGTGCCGATGTCTCACAAGATTTGTGGAGGAATGGACAGCGATGCTGGAGACGTACTGTACTAAAGAAACAAGGAATAACAAGTGCCCGAAAATGCATATTACAGTCTGAAGAACTTGAACTGCAGTGCCCAATAAATGTTTGCTTGTTACAATGAACTGTGTGTTGCCTGAGTTATGTGCAGCGTCTCCTGAGGAAGGAGACCGAGAGAAAGCAGAGGCCTGCGGTCTACAGGTGAATGTGATGCACCCCACACATGCCAGCAGGGACAGACTGGGACTGAATTTCAGCCCTGGCATTTAAAATCACACAGGCCCTTGGTGTTCCTGGCCCCGAGCACCAGATGGGGATATATTACTAATATTACCCTGGATGGAGGAAATCAAGATTTACTACAAGATCAATATTTCTAATACCAATAATATTGCTATATAAGTAGAGAACTTGGCACACACCAGATGCTGAAGTACAGTATTAAACTCAAAAGGTGGATACAGACAAAACCAAACGTTTCAGTTATAATGAACTTCCTCAATGTACCGAATCGTAATTGGTGAGATTTAGGTGATCCCCCCGCAAGAAAAAGTAACTCAGTATAGATATCACTGGTATAGAGTGCAGCCAATACAGAACGTCTATGTGGACCCTGTCCTAGTTAGTTATGTGGGGATTATTCCCCACATAATCCCCACACACAATCCCCACATAACTAACTAGGACAGGGTCCACATAGCCACTCTGTACTGGCAGCACTCTATACCAGTAATATCTATACTTAGTTACTTTTTCTTACAGGGGGATCACCTAAATCTCAATAATTACCACTCGGTACACTGAGGAAGGTCTATATGACCGAAACGTCTGGTTTTGTATGTATCTACCTTTTGAATTAAATGCTTCAGCATCTGGTGTGTGCCAAGTTCTCTACATAAATCTGTATGGTTTGGGAACCTACTTGAGCACCATTCTCCAGTTGTGCTAATTTCTTTCTCACATTGACCCCATAGAATATTATGCCCCCACAAAGTATGATGGCCCCAAATATACAGTATGAAGAGGCACCTCAGACCCCCATACAGTATGATGTCCACCACAGGCCCCTATAAAAAGTCTGATGTCTACCAAAGCCCCTAGACTGCATGAGGACCCCACAGCACATATACAGTATGATGTTCCCCATAAGTATCTCATACAGTATGATGGTCACCACAGCCGCCAACACAGTATAATGTATCCCATAGACCTCCAGAAGGTATGATGCCCACCACAGCCCACCACAGCCACCCCACACAGTATGATGTCAACCACAACCACCCTACACAGTAAGCTGGTCCTCCCCACAGCCACCCCACACAGTATGATAGATCTGTCATACACTACTGAGATCCCCCATAACCAAAATACTATATGACGGCCCCCCCACAGCCACCTACAGTATATAGTATGATAGTCCCTTCACAGCTTCCTGTATAGTATGATGGTTCACCTCACAGTCCCCCATATAGTATGTTGGGCCCTCCAACAGCCCCCTATTTAGTATGATGGTATCCCAACACCCCCATATAGTATGATGGTACACCTCACAGCTCATTATATATTATAATGGTACACCTCACAGTTCCTATATAGTATAATGGTACAACCAACAATCCCCCATATATTATGTTTCATCTCATAGCCCCCTATATTATTATTATTTATTTATATAGCACCATTAATTCCATGGTGCTGTACATGAGAAAAGGGGTTACTTAAAGGGTTATAAATATCATTAACAGTAAACAAATTTACAATGACAGACAGGTACAGAGGAGAGAGAACCCTGTCCTTGCGGACTTACATTCTTCAGGATAATGGGGAAGAGACAGGAGGTCGGGGTGCTGCAGCACTGGTGGTGGTGAGGCGGCAGTACTGGTGGTGGTGAGGCAGCAGCTCTGGTGTTGGTGAGGCAGCAGCTCAGGTGGTTGGTGAGGCGGCAGCTCTGGCGGTGGCGACGCAGCAGCTCGGGTGGTTGGTGACGTGGCAGCAGCTCGGTTGGTTGGTGAGGTGGCAGCTCGGGTGGTTGGTGGGGTGGCAGCTCGGGAGAATGGTTATTAGAATGGTTAATGGTTAGGCTGTAGGCTTTCCTGAAGAGATGAGTTTTCAGGTTCCGTCTGAAGGATCCGCAAGTGGTGGATAATCGGACGTGTTGAGACGTGGAATTCCAGAGGATGGGGGATATTTGGGAGAAATCGAGGCGGTTGTGTGAGGAACGAATAAGTGTGGAGGAGAGTAGGAGGTCTTGGGAGGATCGAAGATTCCGTGAGGGAAGATAGTGGGAGATTAGCTCAGAAATATAGGGAGGAGAGAGGTTGTGGATGGCTTTGTAGATCAGTCTTAGTAGTTTGAACTGGATTTGTTGGGGAATTGGGAGCCAGTGGAGGGATTTGCAGAGGGGAGAAGCAGGGGAGTAGCGAGGAGAGAAGTGGATTCACTGAGCAGCAGAGTTGAGGATAGACTGGAGTGGTGCAAGGGAGTTAGCAGGGAGGCCACAGAGGAGGGTGTTGCAGTAATCGGATTCTGGCAATATTTTTGAGTTGGAGGCGACAGGAGGTGGCAAGAGTTTGGACGTGTGGTTTGAAGGACAGGGCAGAGTTGAGAGTTATTCCGAGGCAGCGGATTTCAGGTGTGGGAGAGAGCGTGATGTTCTTTAGCATAATAGATAGATCAGGTAGGGGGGATATGCGAGATGGGGGAAAGATGATGAGTTCGGTTTTGTCTACATTGAGTTTTAGGAAGCGAGAGTTGTAGAAGGAGGATATGGCTGACAGACACTTCGGGATCCTGGACAGCAGAGAGGCGACATCTGAGCCAGAGAGGTAGATCTGAGTGTCATCTGCATATAGGTGGTACTGGAAGCCACGGGACTTTATGAGTTGTCCTAGGCCAAGGGTATAGATGGAAAAACGTAGGGGCCCTAGGACAGAGACTTGAGGGACTCCAACAGAGAGAGGGCGGGCGAGGAGGTAGTATGGGAGTGGGAAACGCTAAATGTGCGGTCGGAAAGGTATGAGGCAATCCAGGACAGGGCAAGGCCTTTGATGCCAAGGGAAGAAAGAATCTGTAGCAGTAGGCAGTGGTCGACTGTGTCGAAAGCAGAAGACAGGTCGAGAAGGAGGAGGATGGAGAACTGTCTGTTAGCTTTGGCTGTGAGTAAGTCGTTAGCAATTTTGGTCAGAGCAGTTTCGGTGGAGTAGTGGGGGCGGAAGCCAGATTGGAGGTTGTCAAGGAGAGAGTTAGATGAGAGGTGGGAGGAAAGTTGACCATGGACATGCTGCTCAAGGAGTTTGGAAGCAAACGGGAGCAGTGATATGGGGCGTTAGCTGGGCATAGCAGTTGGGTCAAGGTTAGCTTTTTTGAGGATGGGTGTGATGGTGGCATGTTTGAAGGCAGTGGGGAAGGTACCAGAAGGTAGTGATAGGTTGAAGAGATGGGTTAGGGCTGGAATGAGTATGTTAGTGAGGTTGGGGAGTAGGTGGGAAGGGATGAGGTCAAGTGTACAGGTGGTGAGGTGTGATTTGGAAAGGAGGCGAGTAAGTTCTCTTTCAGTGATGTTGGAGAGGGAAGTTATTGGGGAAGGGCGGGAAGGGCAGAGATCTGGTATATGGAGTGGTTGGGGTGGTGGAACAGTAAACGTTTGCCTTGTTTGGTTGATCTTGTATTTGAAGTAGGTGGCAAAGTCCTCAGAAGAGATGAGGGGAGTTGGAGGTGGCAGTGGTGGACGGAGGAGAGAGTTAAATGTGCTGAACAGTTGTTTTGTGTTGTAGGATAGTGAAGATACAAGGTTAGTGAAATAGGTCTGTTTAGCAGAGGTGAGGGCTAGTTTGAATTCAAGTGTAGCTTGTTTGAAAGCGGTGAAGTCGTCTGGCAGGAGTGTTTTTTTCCAACGCCGTTCCGCGACCCTGGATGCTTGTCGGAGTTTTTTGGTGAGGTTGTTATGCCAGGGTTGCCTATTGGTTTGTCGCACTTTGCCATGCATGAGAGGGGCGACTGAGTCTATGGCTGATGTGAGGGTGGAGTTATAGAAAGCAGTAGCGCTGTCCGTGTCGTGGAGTGAAGATATGGGGGGACTATATAGTATGATGATCCACATCACAGCCCCCTATATAGTATGATGGTCCAACTCAAAGCCCCCCCATACAGTATGATGGTCCCTCCAACAGCCCCCTATATAGTATGATGGTCCCCTTAAAAACACCTCCTATATAGTATGAATGTACAACCCACAGCTCCTTATATATTATCATGGTACACCTCACAGCTCCTATGTAGTATGATGGTCCACCTCACAGTCCCCTCCCTTTGCTATGGTGGTCCTCCCCACAGTCCCTTATATACTATGATGGTCCAATTCACTGTGCCCTATATAGTGTGATGGTCCCCCACAACCACCCAAAGATTAAAAAAATCTCTATAATCACATAATTCAGATATCTCATCCTCAGCAACGTCTGACTCCTATCTATTCTCGCAGTGGATGCTGGCGGCGCGATGCAGTGACGTTATTGCACTGCCAACGTCACCTGTTAGTGCTGGCCTCAAGCAGGTCACAGCCAGAACGGACACCAGCAGCCTGCTGGGTCAAGTGACGGAGCCAGCAGCTTTGTCCTCCATCGCAACTGTTAACAGTATTGGTGTCTTGAGAATTCAGATTCTAATAACAAGGTAGCAGACAAGGCGGCCCACGACCAGACAGGCCTTTCTGGCATTTGCCAGAATTACCAGATGGCTAGTCCAGCCCTGCCTGTCAGTGTGATTTTACTGTACGCCGGACATGAATTACAGGCTTTTCAAATGACACCGGTGCGTAAAAATCGGACAGCACTCGCATGGTGCGAGAGCTGTGCGATTTTTTTTTCTCGTACCCATTGACTTACATTGGCGAGTCTCGTCTGAGATACGCAGCATGCTGCAATTTTTTTCTCAGTCTCATTTCAGCTGAGAAAAATATTGCAAATGAGATGTCACCCATTGAATAATATTGGTCCGAGTGCAATCTGATCTTTTATCGGATTGCACTCGTCTGTTTTTCTCGCAAGTGAGTATGAGCCCTAAATCAGACACTAGTACCTGTGTTGTTCCTGATGTCTCCAGCCTGAGTTCCTGATGTCTCCACCCCAAGTTCTTGATTGACTCAACCTGTGATCTACTGATTGAACACCCTAACTTAAATCTGGCACTGCACTTCCTTCATTGCGAGATTATTGAGCTCCCAGCCATTAGTCTAGCTTCTTCCCACCTGCTGCTTACCCTCAAGATCCTATTGCAGCTCCGTGTACCGCTCTCTGATTATATCGTGACTACGTTACCTGCTTATCCTCCCAACTATTCTGCTGCTCCGTGTACCGACCTCTGGCTATATCCTGACTACGATTCCCGCTTATCCTCGAGATCTTACTGCTGCTTCATGTACCGACCTCTGGCTATATACTGACTATGATTCCTGGTTATCCTTCCAACTACACAGCTGCTCTGTGTACCGACCTCTGGCTATATCGTGACGACGCTACCTGCTTACAATATCACTATTCCAACTCAGGTGAGTCCTTTACACATTTTTTGTGAGAAAAATTTTATTTTTTTCATTTTCATGGGGCAACGTTATAAACTTCTGTGAAGCATCTGGGGGTTCAAGGTGCTCAATCCACATCAAGATAAGTTCCCTAAGGGGTGTATTTTCCATAATGGTGTCACTTGTGGGGGGAGGGGGGTTTAACTATTTAGGCACATCAGAGGCTCTCCAAATGTGACATGGTGTCCGCTAATTATTCTAGCAAATTTTACATTTAAAAAATCAAACGGCGCTCCTTCCCTTCCAAGCCCAGATGTGTGCCCAAACAGTGGTTTTCCCCAACATATGGGGTTTCATGCTCAGTGAAATTGCTCAACAAATTGTGTGGTACAATTTCTCCCGTTACCCTTATGAAAATGCTAAGTTTGTAGCTCAAAAAACATTTTTGTGGGAAAAATGTGTTTTTTTTTACATTTTCACTGCTTAACATTATAAACTTCTGTGAAGCACCTGGGTGTTCAAGGTGCTCAATGCACATCTAGATAAGTTCCCTGAAGGGTCTATTTTTCAAAATGGTGTCACTTGTGGGGTGTTTCCACTGTTTAGGTGCATCAAGGGCTCTGTAAACACAACATGGCGTCCTCTAAGTATGCCAGCAAATTTTTACATTCAAAAAGTGAAATGGCGCTCCTTCCCTACAGATCTCTTCTGTGTGCCCAAACAGTGGTTTTCCTCCACATACAGGATATCGGCATGCTCAGGAGAAATTACAAAATAAATTTTATGGTCCATTTTCTCCTTTTACCCTTGTGAAAGTAAAAAAAATAGGTCTAAAAGAAAATTTTTGTGAAAGAAAAAAAAAATGTTTATTTTTTCCGTCCACATTCCAAAAGTTCCTTTGAAGCACTTGAAGGGTTAATAAACTCATGCATTTGGTTTTGAACACCTTAACCCCTTCCCGACATGTGACGGTATAGTACGTCACATGTCGGGACCCCCGCTTTGATGTGCGCTCCGGCGGTGAGCGCACATCAAAGTCGCGACATGTCAGCTGTTTTTTACAGCTGACATGTGCGCGCAATAGCGGCGGGTGAAATCGCGATCACCCGCCGCTATTAACTAGTTAAATGCCGCTGTCAAACGCAGACAGCGGCATTTAACTACCGCATCCGGCCGTGCGGCCGGATATGAGCGCATCGCCGACCCCTGTCACATGATCGGGGGTCGGCGATGCTCCTCCATTGTAACCATAGAGGTCCTTGAGACCTCTATGGTTACTGATTGCCGGTGGCTGTGAGCGCCCCCCTGTGGTCGGCGCTCACAGCACACCTGCATTTTAGCTACATAACAGCGATCTGATGATCGCTGTTATGTAGCAGAGCCGATCGGGCTGTGCCTGCTTCTAGCCTCCCATGGAGGCTATAGAAGCATGGCAAAAGTAAAAAAAAAAAGTTTTTAAAAATGTGAAAAAAATAAAAAAAACATAAAAGTTTAAATCACCCCCCTTTCGCCCCAATCAAAATAAATCAATAAAAAAAAAAAAACCTACACATATTTGGTATCGCCGTGTTCAGAATCGCCCGATCTATCAATTAAAAAAAAGCATTAACCTGATCGCTAAATGGCGTAATGAGAAAAAAATTCGAAACGCCAGATTTACGTTTTTTTGGTCGCCACGACATTGCATTAAAATGCAATAACGGGCGATCAAAAGAACGTATCTACACCAAAATGCTATCATTAAAAACGCCAGCTCGGCACGCAAAAAATAAGCCCTCACCTGACCCCAGATCACGAAAAATGGAGACGCTACGAGTATCGGAAAATGGCGCAATTTTGTTTTGTTTTGTTTTTTGCAAAGTTTGGAATTTTTTTTCACCACTTAGGTGAAAAATAACCTAGTCATGTTAGGTGTCTATGAACTCGTAGTGACCTGGAGAATCATAATGGCAGGTCAGTTTTAGCATTTAGTGAACCTAGCAAAATAGGCAAGCAAAAAACAAGTGTGGGATTGCACTTTTTTTGCAATTTCACTGCACTTGGAATTTTTTTCCCATTTTCTAGTACACGACATGCTAAAACCAATGATGTCGTTCAAAAGTACAACTCATCCCGCAAAAAATAAGCCCTCACATGGCCAAATTGACGGAAAAATAAAAAAGTTATGGCTCTGGGAAGGAGGGGAGCGAAAAACGAAAACGGAAAAACGGAAAAAGCTCCGGGGGTGAAGGGGTTAAAGGGTGTAGTTTTTAGAATCATGTAACTTTTGAGTATTTTCTACCATATAGGCCCCTCAAAGTCACTTCTAATGTGAGGTGGTCCCTAAAAAATGATTTTGTTAATTTAGTTGTAAAAAGAATGAAATGGTTGGTCAACTTTTAACCCTTATAATTTCAGAACAAAAAAATATGTTTCAAACATTGTGCTGATGTAAAGTAGACATGTGGGAAATGTTATTTATTAACTATTTTGTGTGACATGACTAATTTAAGGGCATAAAAATTACATTTTTCAAAATGTTTGCCAAATTTCAGCTTTTTTCACACACAAACGTAAGTCATAACAAAGAAATTTTACCGCTATGACAAAGTATAATAAGGCACGAAAAACACAATCTCAAAATCAGTGGGATCCGTTGAAGCGTTCTAGAGTTATGACCTCATAAAGTGACAGTGGTCAGAATAGTAAAAATTGACGTGGTCAGGAAGGTGAAAACAGGCTTTAGGATGAAGGGGTTAAGTAGAGGTCCCATACTGATCCTAGATTTGTGGAATATCTCAGCTTTCTGCCATCACTTTCTGAGATAATGTATACCCAGTAATAATACTACTTATTCATTCTTTACATATATCACCAATAAATTTAATCTGAGACATGTTTTTTTGTCCATGCTGACAACTTATTATGGTTTTCCTGTAATGTATTCTAAAGTAATAATGTGCAGGTGATTTACTTTATGGTGTTCACATCCCATATTTGTGTCCTCCATCCACTTTAAAAATGCAGTGATTTTCGGATTTGGCTCTTTTGTTTTATCTCTGGCAAACTGAACGATCCTTAGCTTTCTCCACACGTCATGTAAATGGGCTCCGAGAACACTTTCGTATTGCTGCATTGCTTTACACAAATATTCTAGAAAGAAACAGAATTGTAATGTAAGCAGTCCTCCAAAGAGGTGGGAGGATTACAATACAGTAAATGGCAGTATATCATGAAGAGGCCTATGGCGCCTGCTGTGAATGTTTAATCAGCACCTTGTCGGAGGGGTGACTAAAAAATTAGAAACAGGCCTGAGACTGAGTGTAACTATCACAGGACCATCGTACTAGAGATTTAGAAGAGCTGCGTGTTCGTTCTCAGGATCCATCCTTCATGTAAATACAGAACACCAAAACATAAGCACGTCTGAATAGAAGCCCATGCTACCACGGAAAGCCTGAAAGAGGGCAGACATGGTGGGCTAGCGTGGTCTACATTCTCTAAACACACCGCACATGATGTATGGAGCCGTGTGTTTTACAGGACAAAGCGGTGGTATTACCTTCAACTGATCTCATAAAAATGGCAGCGCTTGTAATGTAAAAAAAATATGCAAATGTATCGCCCCTTTTATGCTTTTTTCAGTGTAACTTTACAAACCTAAGGGAATAATACCACTAGATGGTGCATTTTTCTAACATACATTTCTACAAGCAGCAAGTCAAAAGCTACTATGTCAGTAAACATTTAGGAAACGGTCTCTACAGCTTTCATTCAACAGCCAAATCCCTGAAATAAATATTAAAGGAAAAAAAGGGGATAAGGCAGCATAAAATTAAAAAGTGCAAGGTGTGAGCCACGGAGCTTGGACCACTGGACTGTAAAAGGCACACAGTGAAGTGAAAAAAACTATGTATATTCCAAGCCTGGGTACACAAAGCTTCCGCTCATGCAATGACTTGTTAGCCGCATGTATACATGGTCTTAGAATAAATACAATTCTTCACTTCTTTGAAATGAGAGTGATGTGATTCTTCCTTCTTTGTTGGCATGTAAGTATGTATATATACAATGCCTTAAAGTGTTCATACCACGTTAAATTTTACACATATTTTCATGTTAGACCCACAAACTTAAAAGTATTTTTATTGAGATTTTATGTGATATACTAACACAAAGTAGCAAGTACTTGAGAAGTGTAAAAGAACTTCTGACTAACCGGAACTCCAAGGTAACAGTCACAAATTTTCTTTCATTCAGTATTTTATTATTGCATCAACTAATTTGAGTAAAACTAAAGTTTTTGTAATGAAAGTTATATTATTAACCTTACTGTCATATTATGGGATAAAACAAGTTCTATAATTAAAATAATTTATGCTGAGCACCATCTTGTGTTTCCCTCCTTGCTGATGTTGCTGATGCTCCTTCTTTTTCATGTTTGTCACACTTAAATGTTTCAGATCACCAGACAAATGCAAATACTATACAAAGATAACACAAGTAAACACAAAATGCAGTTTTTAAATGAAGGTCTTTATTAATAAAGGAAAAATAAATCCAAACCTACAGGGCCCTGTGTGAAAAAAGTGATCGACCCCTAAACCTAATGAGTGGTTTGGTCACCCTTAGCAGCAGCAACAACAGCAATCAAGTGGATGCGATAACTGGAAATGGATGTTTTACAACGCTCTGGAGGAATTTTGCCCACTCATCTTGGCAGAATTGTTGCAATTCAGCCACATTGGAGGGTTTTTGAGCATGAGCCACCTTTTTAAGGCTACGTTCACATTAGCGTTAAGCTAATGTTTGCGTCGGCGACGCAGCGGCGACGCATGCGTCATGCGCCCCTATACTTAACATGGGGGACGCATGCGTTTTTTTTGTTGCGTTGTGCGACACATGCGTCTTTTTTGCCGCAAGCGTCGGACCAAGAAAACGCAACAAGTTGCATTTTTCTTGCGTCCGATTTTTGGCAAAAACCGACGCATGCGTCGCAAAACACAGCGTTTTTGCGTGCGTTTTGACGCGTTTTTGCGTGCGTTGTGCGTTGCGTCGCCGACGCAGCGGCGCACAACGCTAGTGTGAACGTAGCCTAAGATCATGCCACAGCATCTCAATTGGATTAAGGTCAGGACTTTGACTAGGCTGCTCCAAACTTTTAATTTTATTTTTCTTAAGCCATTCGGAGGTGGACTTGCTGGTGTGTTTTGGATCATTGTCCTGTTGCAAAACCCAAGTGAGCCTCAGCTTGAGCTCACAAACAGATGGCTGGACATTTTCCTTCAGGATTTTTTGATAGACAGCAGAATTCATGGTTCCATTTACCAGAGCAAGTCTTCCAGGTCCTGAAGCAGGAAACCTGCCCCAGACCATCACACCACCACCATATTTTACTGTTGGTATGATGTTCCTTTTCTGAAATGCTGCGTTACTTCTACGCCAGATGTAATGGGACATACACCTTCCAAAAAGGTCAACTTCTGTCTTGTCAGTCCACAGAGTATTCTCCCAAAAGTCTTGGGGATCATGAACATGTGTTCTGGCAAACTATAGACGAGCCTTTATCTTCTTATTGCTCAGCAGTGGTTTTAATCTTGGAACTCTGTCATTCAGGCCATTTTTGCCCAGTCTTTTCTTATGATGGAGTCATGAACACGGACCTTAAGTAAGGCAAGTGAGGTCTGCAGTTCTTTGGATGTTGCTGTGGGGTCTTTTCTGACCTGTTAGATGAGTTGTCACTGTGCTCTTGGGGTAATTTGTGTCGGCCAGCCACTCCTGGGAAGGTTCTCCACTGTTCCATGTTTCTGCCATTTGTGGATAATGACTCTCTCTGTGGTTCGCTGGAGTCCCGAAGCCTTAGAAATGGCTTTCTAACATTTTCCAGGCTGATAGATCTCAATTACCTTGTTTATCATTTGTTCCAGAATTTCTTTGGATCGTGGCATGATGTCTAGCTTTTTAGGACCTTTTATTCGACTTCACTTTGTCAGGCAAGTCCTATTTAAGTTATTTCTTGATTGAGAACAGGTGTGGCAGTAATCAGGCCTGCGTGTAGATAAGGAATTTGAACTCCGCTTCCCAAAGATGTGATAAAGTGGGGGCAATCATTTTTTCACAAGGCCCTGTAGGTTTGGATTTCTTTTCCTTGATAATAAAGGCCTTCATTTAAAGACTGCATTTTGTGTTTACTTGTGTTATCATTGTCTAATATTCAAATTTGTTTGGTGAACTGAAACATTTAAATGTGACAAACATATACGTGTGTGTGTGTGTGTGTATATATATATATATATATATATATATATATATATATATATATATATATATATATATACACACACACTGCTCAAAAAATAAAGGGAACACTAAAATCCCACATCCTAGATATCACTGAATTAAATATTCCAGTTGTATATCTTTATTCATTACATAGTGGAATGTGTAGAGAACAATAAAACCTAAAAATGATCAACGTAAATCACAACTAATATCCCACGGAGGACTGGCGTTGGAATGATGCTCAAAATCAAAGTGGAAAATTAAGTTACAGGCTGATCCAGCTTCACTGGAAAAGCCTCCAGACAAGGAAATGATGTTAAGCAGTGTGTGTGGCCTCCATGTGCCTGTATGATCTCCCTACAATATCTGGGCATGCTCCTGATGAGGCGGCAGATGGTCTCCTGAGGGATCTTCTTCCAGACCTGGACTAATGCATCTGCCAACTCCTGGACAGTCTGTGGTGCAACGTGACGTTGGTGGATGGTGCGAGACATGATGTCCCAGATGTGTTCAATCGGATTCAGGTCTGGGGAACGGGCGGGCCAGTCCATAGCTTCAATGCCTTCATCTTGCAGGAACTGCTGACACACTCCAGCCACATGAGGCTTGGCATTGTCCTGCATTAGGAGGAACCCAGGACCAACCACACCAGCATATGGTCTCACAAGGGGTCCTGCACGGTGTTGGGCTGTGAGCACAACCCCCATCTGTGGATGTCGGGCACACAGACCATCCTCATGGAGTCGGTTTCTAACCGTTTGTGCAGACACATGCACATTTGTGGCCTGCTGGAGGTTATTTTGCAGGGCTCTGGCAGTGCTCGCCTGTCTCCTGGTAGCACCTCCAGCCTCTGGACACTACGCTGACAGACACAGCAAACCTTCTTGCCACAGCTCGCATTGATGTGCCATCCTGGATAAGCTGCACTACCTGAGCCACTTGTGTGGGTTGTAGAGTCCGTCTCATGCTACCAAGAGTGTGAAAGCACAACCAACATTCAAAAGTGACCAAAACATCAGCCAGAAAGCATTGGCACTGAGATGTGGTCTGTGGTCCCCACCTGCGAACCACTCCTTTATTGAGTGTATCTTTATAATTGCCAATAATTTCCATCTGTTGTCTATTCCATTTGCACAACAGCATGTGAAATTGATTGTCAGTGTTGCTTCCTAAGTGGACCGTTTGATTTCACAGAAGTTTAATTTACTTGGAGTTATATTCTATTGTTTAAGTGTTCCCTTTATTTTTTTGAGCAGTGTATATACAATATATATGGGATCAATAAGCATGTTAATATTATGCAAAAGTTGAAAACTGAAACAATATTTTCAAAATATCTTGACATTAACCCCTTACTAACATATGACTTACTGACTTTAATGCGAGCTCGCAAACAGAGACCTCATCTTTCCCAGTGGATGATAACTGAATTATTCAGCCTCCAAGAGCTGATCTCTGCCCGCAACTGTTATCCTGTTAAATGCTGCTATCAATCTGTGACAACAGCTTTAAATGTACTTTGGCAGGTGGGCAAGTCATTCTATGCACCCATTAGTGCGCCCATGACATGATCGCAGAGCATCGAAGCAGGTCTGCTGTTGATCTCCGTGCCTGTCATGACGGTAGTGCTAGACTATAATTGACCTACCCTAGGTCTTCAGAGAACGCTCAAGTGTGTTAGACAAGAGCTAAATGGGTACTGACGAGGGCCTAGAGCTATCTATTTCAGTATTAGATAAATGGGGGTTAGCTTACACCCTATTAGTGTAAATTGAGGATAAACTCCTTTGCATAGTTATATCAGCAGATACATAATTGCATGTATTGGTAGAAAGTGCGCAAAGCCTAGAAGCTCTAGGTGACAAGCAACAGTACTGTATATGGCAGCTCCACTGACATACATACACAGGTTTTCAGGACCAGGTAAAAAATGAGAAGTAGTTGCATTTAACAACTTGAAAGAAGACAAGAACTCAAGTATTCAAGATATTCTTGATTTTAGGGGAGATGTTTTTGTTTTACTGTAGTTGAATAGCTCATTCTATTTGAATAATAATATACTTATATCTCAGAGACCTAGAGCAGCATCCAAAGAACACATCAATACGAGGTCTCTTAGTGTCACCAGAATATGCAGAAGAGCAGCATTCTCGAATATAATCAGGTCTTTATCATTTTTATTTCCTAAAAAAAAAATATAAATGTTATTTACAACAGGTTTTTAGAGAACTGAAGAAGATGAGCTGTGCCTTCAATCTGCCTCCTTTGTATTATTAGTCCTGTATAGTTTAGTCATATTTACCTACTGTACATACCCGCTTTAGAACTTGACTCTTACTTATGTTATGCTTTTAAGAATGCGTTCTGGTCCTGACATGTGTTCTGTATCTTCTGTACATCTTTACCCCTGCTGTACAGGAGCAATATTTTTCCTTATCATACTTTGGGGGTAATTCATTAAAACTGGTGTTACGTATGTCAGCCTAAGTGCTCACTCTCACTGGCGAGTAGCCAGCATATAACTCAGAAGAGTGCTATCCGATGTGCATCGCTCCAATGTTATACTATGGAGCGGTGCCGACTACTGTTATTGGAAGTCTATCAATGCCTTTATTACATCTTATAGAAAGCATACCTGATTTGCAGCAATCGTTGATTATTTTTTCTTGTTTCCGTAGCAAAAAGCGAGTATGGTCAAAGGGGACCGATCTGAAGCTCCACTCCATGCATGCCAACACTTCAAGGTGCACAAGTGTGCTTAGTACCAGTTTAGCATCAGCTTGGAAGACCTGGTAAGCGTGACACTGGCTAGCTGTTGACAGAAGAAAACACATCAGTACACAATAAACGGACAACAATTTACATATACTCACACAAGGATCCCCAGCTAAAAGCCTAATTATAGGCCTGTCAATTACAGACCTCTCATTACGCTGTGGAATGAAGCAATATAATACTTATGAAAGTGCAGATTATATACATTTAGTATATCTTAAAGGGTTTTTCCAGTTTCAGTAAAGCCCCCTACGGTAGTTTATTTTAACCCCTTCATGACCGGAGGTATTTTTTGTTTCTTGCGTTTAATCGTTTTTTTGCTCCCCTTCTTCCCAGAGCCATAACTTTTTATTTTTTGGTCAAAATGGCCATGTGAGGGCATGTTTTTTGTGGGACGAGTAGTACTTTTTAACGACACCATTGTTTTTTTGTTTTTTTTTAATGTGTTTAAAAATAAAAAAAATATAAAAGTTCAAATCACCCCCCTTTCGCCCCATTCAAAATAAAACAGTAAAAAAAAAATACACATATTTGGTGTCGCAGTGTTCAGAATCGCCCGATCTATCAATATAAAAAAGAATTAACCCGATCGCTAAATGACGTAACGAGAAAAAACTTAAAAACAAAAAATCGTATCTGCACCAAAATGGTATCAATTAGAATGACAGATCAGCGCTAAAAAAATAAGCCCTCACCCGACCCGAGATCATGAAAAATGGAGACACTATAGGTTTTTTTTTAACCAAAGTTTGGATTTTTTTTTTCACCAGCTTAATAAAAAAGAAGCTAGCCATGTTTGGTGTCTATGAACGCGTAATGACCTGGAGAATCATAATGGCAGGGCAGTTTTAGCATTTAGTGAACATGGTATAAAAAAACAATTGTGGAATTGCGCTTTTTTTGCAGTTTCATAGCACTTGGAATTGTATTCCCATTTTCCAGTACACAATATGTTAAAACCAATGGAATGGAAGAAGTGGCATCAAGGTTATTGTTCCATGGTTCTGATTCCTCCAGGCCAAAAAGAGATTGGGTAGCTCTTAGGACCTCTGGAGGGTCGGTTCGGTCTGCAGAGGTGCGTGACCTTATTTACGCCCTTTGATGGGGGTCTTTGTGGTTTAGGAGGCATATTGGATTCAAGGGATTTTGCTGCTATAGGGTTTCCAGTAGCGTTTGTTGAGGATAGACAGATTTCTGTCAAAGGGGGTTTATCTGATGATGGGTTAAATTCCAGAGTTGCTTTTTCAATGATACATAGGGTTGTTGGACCAGTAATATTTGCAGAGTAAAAGGTATCAAGGCTCCAAGATTGCCTTGAGAAAGGTCTAGGGGCGCACTAGAAGTGTGTGTCAGTGGAACAATTCGCATAGAGGAGTGCCTTGGAGTAAATGGTTCCCCACTTTGAGAATTGTCAGGTCCAAGGAAGAAATTGCCTAAAGTCCCAGAATTAGTTACTGAGGTCTGCAGGGATCCAGTTTTTTCCCGGACGTCTTTTTCCCCATTCATTCAGGAATAGGGATAGTGCATGGCCCCTCTTATTTTTGTTGCCAGGTAGTAGAACTAGTGTCCTACATGTCCATTTTCTCTTGCTTACAGGCATTCCTGTGCTTTAGGGACTGTATAGTAGAGTAGGGTATAGTGAAGACCATTAAAATGTCACAGTTTGTGTAGATATAATCACTTATACTTGGAAATAAAGATGTGGTTACACAAATGGGACACTTGATGTCAGCAGAGAGCTAGAGAAGAGCACTTTATAATAAGGAAAAGGTATTGCCTTTTTAACAATATAACTTAAGTAATATATTATAAGATGGTCAGAAAGTCTGAATACAAAAAAGTCCCACTGAAATGGCACCTCAGCATCTACAGTGTTCTCCTTAGTGGCCAGGGGAGTCTTTGGGGCGCCACTCTTCAGAATAGCACTCACAAGAGTTTTTATGTTTTTTTCCAGTAAAGGGTTATCTTGTTTTATTATGTGAAGAGCAGGAGACTGCCAGACAGTAAGTTAAGCTGGAGGGGGCTATGTCAGGTGAGGGGTCTCCCTTTCAGGTAGATGAGTCACATAGTATCACAGTCCAAAAAATACAGTATATTGAAAATCCAATTTAATTGCAGTCATTTCCACTTTTCTGGAGGGCAGAAGAATATGGTTTCTGGAGTATTCCTAACCTAACCCCTTCCTGAATTAGGATGTGAATTAACAACCTGGGCAGGGGGATCCGTATGTGTGGTGGGGGCTCAGGAACTAAGCTCCCCCATGTGATAGATGCCGACTATATTATATAACAGAGTACATACGGTAAAGATTCAACACTGCAGCATTGCTTTATACTGTATACCCTACCTGAAGGAGTAACATGCAGGGTCTGATATTTGGCAAACTCCTCAGGCATGGTTTGGGAAGTGACATTGTAAAACAGAACATTTTCCTTGTTGGAGGATCTGTTATTTTCTACATCACTTGCTTTAAAAGAAAATAGAAAAGGTAAGAAACAAATGATACAGTTATGATGTAGAGACAGAGACCCTAATTCCAGTGATTTATCACTTACTAGGCTGAGTGCTGTAATTTTGATAAAATCACAGTTTTTTCAGCAGGAGATTATCACTAGAGTACTAGTAAACCTGCTGCCATGTACCTCTCCACATTCATGAGTGCTGTATAACCCTACCCCACCACTGATTGGCAGCTTCCTGCCTATTCACAGTGTACAGACAAGACTACCAATCCGTGGTGAGGGCGGGGTTATACAGAGCTCAGCAATTAGAGAACTGCAAATTATGATTTTATTAAAAGTACTACAAGCAGCCCAGTAAGTGACACATCGCTGGAATCAGGGGCTCTGCCTCTAAATTATGCTGCTCTCAGATGGGTGAAAAAATTGTAATTCCATTTAAATCACATATATAGCTAAATCTCAGTCCCAGTGAAAAGATCCATCCACAGCCATGACAATGTATTTTCACAGAATTACAGCTAGCAGAGTTATTTCCCCTAATGTCTGTTATTTTATTCATATGTGTGTATTTTACAAGGTCAATAGGCTTCAGGGCTGGTGGCATAGATATCAAAGTGGAAAGGTAAGATCAGGATAGAAGACTGAAACTGAGGGCTTTTATAATCTACACCAGACGTGGGCAAAGTGCCACACATGGGCCACATATGGCCCTCTGTCTGTGGTTGTGCGGCCTGTGGACCTGGACAGTGGCACCCTGCACCATACGCTAGTCATAACAATTCATTACTCTATTCTGATAATGTGAATAATGCTAGCTTCAAAAATTATAATTTTATAGCTTGTTATTAAAGCTGTCCCCCTTGCTAAATATCAAAAGAGAAAGATAAAAAAATGATAACGTAGAACTAGCAATTATCCAGAGAAATATCCCAACGCCTTTCTTCTCCCTCATATTGACCTTCTTGAATCATCAGGGGGTAGCAGTGTATAATGTTCTAGATGCTAATCTAAATCTTAAACCTGCTAAATAGATGTTACTCTACAGATAAGCGAATCTTTGAAAGTTATCTTCTCTGTGAATTACTGTGTTTCACGCTTAGCCTTGAACAGTACCAGTAACACAAAATATAGCATTGTTTATGATACCCATTTGCAACCATTAAAATGTCTCCTAATGTCGCTAGTGGTTGGCAGAAAAGATTCTTTTGACAGCTATTGATTCACTAAGAGGGATCATACGATACCTCTTATGACTTTATAGAACAAGTACAGTGGGGAAAAAAAGTATTTAGTCAGCCACCAATTGTGCAAGTTCTCCCACTGATGAGAGAGGCCTGTAATTGATATCATAGGTAGACCACAACTATGAGAGTCAAAATGAGAAAACTAATCCAGAAAGTCACCTTGTCTGATTTGGCAAGATTTATTTAGCAAATTTTGGTGGAAAATCACTATTTGGTCACCTAAAAACATGCAAGATTTCTGGCTCTCAGACCTGTAACTTCTTCTTTAAGAGGCTCCTCTGTCCTCCACTCATTACCTATAGTAATGGCGCCTGTTTGAACTTGTTATCAGTATAAAAGACACCTGTCCACAATCTCAAACAGTCACACTCCAAACTCCATTATAGTGAAGACCAAAGAGCTGTCGAAGGACACCAGAAACAAGATTGTAGCCCTGCTCGAGGCTGGGAAGACAATCTGCAATAGGCAAGCAGCTTGGTGTGATGAAATCAACTGTGGGAGCAATAATAAGAAAATGGAAGAGACATACAAGACCACTGATAATCTCCGTCGATCAGGTGCTCCAAGCAAGATCTCACCCCGTGGGGTCAAAATGATCACAAGAACGGTGAGCAAAAATCTCAGAACCACATGGGAGGACCTAATGAAAGACCTGCGTAGAGCTGGGAACACCATAACAAAGGCTACCATCAGTAACACACTACGCCGCCAGGGACTCAGATCCTGCAGTGCCAGATGTGTGCCCCTGCTTAAGCCAGTACATGTCCGGGCCCATCTGAAGTTTGCTAGAAAGCATTTGGATTACCCAGAAGAGTATTTGGTTTCATCAGACCATATGATGTTCTCCCAAGTAGAACTGTTTGGTAGAAACAAAACTCATTGTGTTTGGAGGAGACAGAATGCTTAGTTGCATCCAAAGAACACCATACCTACTGTGAAGCATGGGGGTGGCAACATCATGCTTTGGGGCTATTTCTCTGCAAAGGGACCAGGACAACTGATCCGTGTACATGAAAGAATTAATGGGGCCATGTATCATGGGATTTTGAGTGTAAACCTCCTTCCATCAGCAAGGGCATTGAAGATGAAACGTGGATGGATCTTTCAGCATGATAATGATCCCAAGCACACTGCCAGGGCAACGAAGGAGTGGCTTTGTAAGAAGCATGTGAAGGTCCTGGAGTGGCCTAGCCAGTCTCCAGATCTCATAGAAAACCTTTGGAGGGAGTTGAAAGTCCGTGTTGCCCAGCGACAGGCCCAAAACATCACTGCTCTAAAGGAGATCTGCATGGAGGAATGGGCCAACATATTACCAACAGTGTGTGCCAACCTTGTGAAGACTTACAGAAAACGTTTGACAACTGTCATTGCCAACAAAGGATATTTAACAAAATATTGTGATGAACTTTTGTTAATGACCAAATACTTACTTTCCACCATAATTTGCTAAATATATCTTGCCAAATCAGACAAGGTGATTTTCCGGATTTGTTTTCTCATTTTGACTCTCATAGTTGTGGTCTACCTATGATGTCAATTACAGGCCTCTCTCATCTTTGTAATTGGGAGAACTTGCACAACTGGTGGCTGACTAAACACTTTTTCCCCGCTGTATTTGCTCTTTTTCTCAGCCCCTTTTTCTAAATTTAAGGGTTACTTAAAGTAAGTACGGTGCTCACTAATATACCCCTAATAGAGCATCATAGTTTTAGCATTATCCTAATAGGTATGTCGCAATAGCACATCTTCTGGGGGGCAAAGGGTATGGTTGCCTTGGGCCCCTCAATTAGAGGAGCCCACCTCTAGTGACCGCCACTATTAACTGTATTGGTGTTTCGTACGTCATGCCAATACAGTTAAACTCTATGATAGAGCAGGGAGACATTCTCCATTCACTCTACTTTAGGACTGCAGCCTACAGAACGCAAGGGTGACGCACCGGACAAGTCCCAGGCAAGAGTGGAATGACTGATCTCTGCCATGTAATGGGTATCCTGGCATAATAACATTCCAACATAGGTCCGCCTGCATCCTGTGACTGTCTTCCGGTGATCTTGCCAGGATTCAGGTTTAGGTGAGTGTCACGGGGTTACCGCAACGGAGCGGAGCTAGAAGACCACAGCGTCTGGTCGCTCCTACTACTGTATGCTGAGAAGAAGCACTTCCCAAGTGTATTAAACATGTTTATTTCTTCCAGCAAAACAGGGGATAATCGGCCATATTGGAAAACTTCCGAGCTCTGCCATGCACCCAAACAGTGGTTTACCCCCACATATGGGGTATCAGCGTACCCAGGACAAATTGCACAACAATTTTTGGGGTACAATTTCTTCTAGTACCTTTGGGAAAATAAAAAATTGGGGGCGAAAAGTTTTTTGTGAAAAAATATTATTTTTTATTTTTGCTGCTCTACATTATAAGCTTCTGTGAAGCATTTTTTGGATCAAAGTGCTCACCACACATCTAGATAAGTTCCTTAGGGGGTCTACTTTCCAAAATAGTGTCACTTGTGGGGGGTTTCAATGTTTAGGCACATTAGTGGCTCTCCAACAGCAACATGGCGTCAGTGTGATAGTACCTATACACATAGCGGCAGATTCTGTCAGGTGCTCTTCAAATAACGCCTTTAACCCCTTAAACCCTGAGGGTGGTTTGCACGTTAATGTCCGGGCCAATTTTTACATTTCTGACCACTGTCCCTTTATGAGGTTATAACTCTGGAACGCTTCAACGGATCCTGGTGATTCTGACATTGTTTTCTTGAGACATATTGTACTTCATGTTAGTGGTAAAATTTCTTTGATATGACCTGCGTTTATTTATTTTTTTTAAATGGAAATTTGGCGAAAATTTTGAAAATTTCGCAATTTTCCAACTTTGAATTTTTATGCCCTTAAATCACAGAGATATTTCACACAAAATACTTAATAAGTAACATTTCCCACATGTCTACTTTACATCAGCACAATTTTGGAACCAAAATTTTTTTTTGTTAGGGAGTTATAAAAGTTGACCAGCAATTTCTCATTTTTACAACATCATTTTTTTTAGGGACCACATCACATTTGAAGTCATTTTGAGGGGTCTATATGATAGAAAATATGCAAGTGTGACACCATTCTAAAAACTGCACCCCTCAAGGTGCTCAAAACCACATTCAAGAAGTTTATTAACCCTTCAGGTGTTTCTTCACAGGAATTTTTGGAATGTTTAAATAAAAATTAACATTTAACTTTTTTTTCACAAAAAATTTACTTCAGCTCCAATTTGTTTTATTTTACCAAGGGTAACAGGAGAAAATGGACCCCAAAAGTTGTTGTACAAAAATTTGTCCTGAGTACCCCGATACCCCATATGTGGAGGTAAACCACTGTTTGGGCGCATGGCAGAGCTCGGAAGGGAAGGAGCGCCATTTGACTTTTCAATGCAAAATTGGCTGGAATTGAGATGGGATGCCATGTTGCGTTTGGAGAGCCCCTGATGTGCCTAAACATTGAAACCCCCCCACAAGTGACACCATTTTGGAAAATGGACCCCCTAAGGAACTTATCTAGATGTGTGGTGAGCACTTTGACCCATTAAGTGATTCACAGAAGTTTATAATGCAGAGCCGCAAAAATAAAAAATCCTATTTTTTCACAAAAATGATCTTTTTGCCCCCAATTTTTTATTTTCCCAAGGGTAAGAGAAGAAATTGGACCCCAAAAGTTGTTGTCCAATTTGTCCTCAGTACGCTGATACCCCATATGTGGGGGTAAACTACTGTTTGAGCGCATGGGAGAGCTCGGAAGGGAAGGAGCGCCATTTGACTTTTCAATGCAAAATTGACAGGAATTGAGATGGGACGCCATGTTGCGTTTGGAGAGCTACTGATGTGCCTAAACATTGAACCCCCCCACAAGTGACACCAATTTGGAAAGTAGACCCCCTAAATAACTTATCTAGATGTTTGGTGAGCACTTTGACCCATTAAGTGATTCACAGAAGTTTATAATGCAGAGCCGCAAAAATAAAAAATCATATTTTTTCACAAAAATTATCTTTTCGCCCCCGGTTTTTTATTTTCCCAAGGGTAAGAGAAGAAATTGGACCCCAAAAGTTGTTGTACAATTTGTCCTGAGTATGCTGATACCCCATATGTGAGGGTAAACCACTGTTTGGGCGCATGGGAGAGCTCAGAAGAGAAGGAGTGCCGTTTGACTTTCCAATGCAAAATTGACAGGAATTGAGATGGGACGCCGTGTTGCGTTTGGAGAGTCATTGATGTGCCTAAACATTGAAACCCCCCACAAGTGACACCATTTTGGAAAGTAGACCCCCTAAGGAACTCCTCTAGATGCGTTGGGAGAGCTTTGAACCCCCAAGTGTTTCACTACAGTTTATAACGCAGAGCCGTGAAAATAAAATAACTTTTTTTTTTCCACAAAAATTATTTTTTAGCCCCCAGTTTTGTATTTTTCCAAGGGTAACAGTTGAAATTGGACCCCAAAAGTTGTTGTCCAATTTGTCCTAAGTACGCTGATACCCCATATGTGGGAAGGGGACCACCGTTTGAGCGCATGGCAGAGCTCGGAAGGGAAGGAGCGTCATTTGGAATGCAGACTTAGATGGATTTGTCTGCAGGCGTCACATTGCCTTTGCAGAGCCCCTAATGTACCTAAACAGTAGAAACCCCCCACAAGTGACCCCATATTGGAAACTAGACCCCCAAAAAACTTCTCTAGATGTGTTGTGAGAACTTTGAACCCCCAAGTGTTTCACTACAGTTTATAACGCAGAGCCGTGAAAATAAAAAATCCTTTTTTTTCCACAAAAATTATTTTTTAGCCCCCAGTTTTGTATTTTCCCAAGGGTAACAGAAGAAATTGGACCCCAAAAGTTGTTGTCCAATGTGTCCTGAGTATGTTGATACCCCATATCTTGGGGTAAACCCCTGTTTGGGCGCACGGGAGAGCTCGGAATGGAAAGAACACTGTTTTTCTTTTTTCAACGCAGAATTGGCTGGAATGGAGATCGGACGCCATGTCGCGTTTGGAGAGCCCCTGATGTGCCTAAACAGTGGAAACTCCCCAATTATAACTGAAACCCTAATCCAAACACTTCCCTAACCCTAATCCCAACGGTAACCCTAACCACACCCCTAACCCTGATACACCCCTAACCCTAATCCCAACCCTATTCCCAACCGTAAATGTAATCCAAACCCTAACCCTAACTTTAGCCCCAACCCTAACCCTAACTTTAGCCCCAACCCTAACTGTAGCCTTAACCTTAGCCCCAACCCTAACCCTAGCCCTAACCCTAACCCTAGCCCTAACCCTAGCCCTAACCCTAGCCCTAACCCTAACCCAGCCCTAACCCTAGCCCTAACCCTAACGGGAAAATAGAAATAAATACATTTTTTTTATTTTTTTATTTTTTGCTAACTAAGGGGGTGATGAAGGGGGGTTTGATTTACTTTTATAGCGGGTTTTTTAGCGGATTTTTATGATTGCCAGCCGTCACACACTGAAAGACGCTTTTATATTGCAAAAAATATTTTTTGCGTTACCACATTTTGAGAGCTATAATTTTTCTATATTTTGGTCCACAGAGTCATGTGAGGTCTTGTTTTTTGCGGGACGAGTTGACGTTTTTATTGGTAACATTTTCGGGCACGTGACATTTTTTGATCGCTTTTTATTCCAATTTTTGTGAGGCAGAATGACCAAAAACCAGCTATTCATGAATTTCTTTTGGGGGAGGCTTTTATACCGTTCTGCGTTTGGTAAACTGGATAAAGCAGTTTTATTCTTCGGGTCAGTACGATTACAGTGATACCTCATTTATATTTTTTTTATGTTTAGGCGCTTTTATACGCTAAAAACTATTTTTTAGAAAAAATAATTATTTTTGCATCGCTTTATCCTGAGGACTATAACTTTTTTATTTTTTCTTTGATGATGCTGTATGGCAGCTCGTTTTTTGCGGGACAAGATGACGTTTTCAGCAGCACCATGGTTATTTATATCTGTCTTCTTGATCGCGTGTTATTCCACTTTTTGTTTGGCGGTATGATAATAAAGCGTTGTTTTTTGCCTTTTTTTTTTTTTTGCGGTGTTCACTGAAGGGGTTAACTAGTGGGACAGTTTTATAGGTCGGGTCGTTACGGATGCGGCGATACTAAATATGTGTACTTTTATTTATTTTTTTTTATTTAGATAAAGAAATGTATTTATAGGAACAATATATATATATTTTTTGGGGGGAGATTTTTTTTAATTTTTTTTACACATGTGAATATTTTTTTTTTTACACTATAACATTGCCCCATCTTTGCTGTGCACTGTGTCAGATCGGCGATCTGATGTGCACAGCTCCTCCAGGCTTCCCGGCGCCTGCTCTGAGCAGGCGCAGTGAAGCCACCTCCCTGCAGGACCCGGATGCCGTGGCCATCTTGGATCTGGGGATGCTGCAGGGAGGAGGAGGTAAGAGACCCTCGGAGCAACGCGATCACATCGCGTTGCTCCGGGGGTCTCAGGGAAGCACGCAGGGAGCCCCCTCCCTGCGCGATGCTTCCCTGTACCGCCGGTACACTGCGATCATGTTTGATCGCAGTGTGCCGGGGGTTAATGTGCCGGGGGTGGTCCGTGACTGCTCCTGGCACATAGTGCCGGATGTCAGCTGCGATAGTCAGCTGACACCCGGCCGCGATCGGCCGCGCTCCCCCCGTGAGTTCATTTTTTTCACATTAATGCACACTCTGCACCCCATCTTGACTGAAAAAACAGAAATGCAGAAATTTTTGCAAATTTATTAAAAAAGAAAAAACAAAATATCACATGGTCATAAGTAGAGATGAGCGAATTTGCTCAGGTTCCCTCTTATTCGGCTGTGCGACAGTCAAGACACATGCATTGAGAGCCTGTGCGTTAGGTTGCATTTATCATGACTGTCACACAGCCGCGACCCATGCAGCTGATCAGCCGGCACAATCCAGGAAGCCAGGTTCCCTCTGCAGCTTATCAGGCAAGTGCTATAGCTTGCCGAATAAGAGGGAACCTGAGCAAATTCGCTCATCTCTAGTCATAAGTATTGAGACCCTTTGCGCAGACACTCATATTTAAGTCACATGCTGTCCATTTCCTTGTGATCCTCCATGAGATGGTTCTACTCCTTCATTGGAGTCCAGCTGTGTTTAATTAAACTGATAGGGCTTGATTTGGAAAGGCACACACCGGTCTATAAAAGACCTCACAGATCACAGTGCATGTCAGACCAAATGAGAATCATGAGGTCAAAGGAACTGGCCAAGGAGCTCAGACAGAATTGTGGCAAGGCACACATCTGGCCAAGGTTACAAAAGAATTTCTGCAGTACTCAAGGTTCCTAAGTGCACAGTGGCCTCCATATTCCTTAAATGGAAGAAGTTTTGGACCACCAGAAGTCTTCCAAGACCTTGCCATCCAGTCAAACTGAGCAATCGTGGGAGAAGAGCCTTTGTGAGAGAGGCAAAGAAGAACCCCTAGATCACTGATCCAGAGATGCAGTAGGGAGATAGGAGAAAATTCCACAAAGTCAACTATCACTGCAGCCATCCACCAGTTGGGCCTTTATGGCAGAGAAGCCCAACGGAAGCCTCTCCTCAGTGCAAGACATATGAAAGCCCACATAGTTTGCTAAAAAAACACATGAAGGACTCCCAGACTATGAGAAATAAGATTCTCTGGTCTGATGAGACAAAGATAGAGCTTTTTGGTGATAATTCTAAGTGGTATGTGTGGAGAAAACCAGGCACTGCTCACCACCTGCCCAATACAATCCCAACAGTAAAACACGGTGGTGGCAGCATCATGCTATGGAGGTGCTTTTCAGCTACAGGGACAGGACGACTGGTTGTCATTGAAGGACATGAATGCGGCCAAGTACAGAGATATCCTGGATGAAAAACTCTTCCACAGTGCTCTGGAATTCAGACTTGGCTGAAGGTTCACCTTCTAACAAGACAATTCCTTAAGCACACAACTAAAATAACAAAGGAGTGGCTTCAGAAAACTCCGTGACTATTCTTGATTGGCCCAGCCAGAGCCCTGACCTAATCCCAATTGAGCATCTCTGGAGAGACCTGAAAATGGCTGTCCACCAACGTTCACCATCCAACCTTATGGACTGGAGAGGATCTGCAAGGAAGAATGGCAGAGGATCCCCAAATCCAGGTGTGAGAAACTTGTTGCATCATTCCCAAGAAGACTCATGGCTGTACTAGCTCAAAAGGGTGCTTCTACTCAATGCTGAGCAAAGGGTCTGAATACTTATGACCATGAGATATTTCAGTTTTTCTTTTTTTAATAAATTTGCAAAAATTTCTACATTTCTGGTTTTTTTTCAGTCAAGATGGGGTGCAGAGTGTGCATTAATGTGAAAAATATGAACTTTTTGAATTTACCAAATGGCTGCAATGAAACAAAGAGTGAAAAATTTAAAGGGGTCTGAATACTTTCCGTACACACTGTATATGGAACTAAAATGAGCTTTGTTTTGTTCCACACAATAGGTCAAGTAACAGGGATAAATATGGCAGCAGAAAGCTCAGCATTTGTGACAGAGCTGGAAATATGACAAATAAAATGTGTCTTGCTATAAACTCTACAGACGAGTAGTGGATGGAGACGTTGTCATGGTGGACTGAGCAAGATGGAAAAGATGGGAAAAGTTAACGACTCCGTCAGAAAGAACATCTTTGTAAGTCACTATCTATAACCATAAAGTAATCTATTAGATGTTATATACGACTGGTATCTGTTGACTCTTTCGCCACCACAAGGCAGTAATATCATTGTTGGTCTTTGCATAGAGATTTATAGTGGCAGCATGGTTATCTGCTGAGGTTCCCCTATATCCACAATCAGTGTGCACCACTGTAGTTGCAAACATGGTTATCTGGTTAAGGTCTTAAGGTACCGTCTCACAGTGGCACTTTGGTCGCTACGACGGCACGATCCGTGACGCTCCAGCGTCGCTCCATTATCGCTCCAGTGTCGTAGACTGTGGTCACACTTCGCAATGCACGGCGCTGTAGCGATAATTTCATGATGTATTTGCGATGTAGAAGCCGTTGGTTACTGTGCGCACATCGTATACAATATCGTGCACACCTTTGTTACACGATGCGATCATGCCACCACAGCGGGACACTTGACGACAAAAGAAAGTTTCAAACGATCTGCTACGACGTACGATTCTCAGCGGGGTCCCTGATCGCAGTAGCGTGTCAGACACAGCGAGATCGTAAGTATATCGCTGGAACGTCACGGATCGTGCCGTCGTAGCGACCAAAGTGCCACTGTGAGACGGTACCCTTACTCAAATTTTTCTCTTCCCTCACCCGTGTTCAACCCCTAGCTACGCCAATGGTGTTTCATGGTGACAGGCTCACTTTAACCCCTTAGTGACAGAGCTAATTTGGTACTTAATGACCAAGCCAATTTTTACAATTCTGACCACTGTCACTTTCTAAAGTTATAGCTCTGGAACGCTTCAAACTATCTCACTGATTCTGAGAATGTTTTTTCGTGATATATTGTACTTAATGTTAGCAGTAAATTTTTTTCGATATAACTTCCGTTTATTTATGAAAAAATGGAAATTAGGCAAAAATGTAGATTATTTTACAATTTTCAAACTTTTAATTTTTGTACCCTTAAATTTACCACATGTCAACTTTACATCAGCATAATTTTGGAAATATAATTTTTTTTGTCAGGACATTACAAGGGGTAAAAGTTGACCAGCGATTTCTAATTTTTCCAACAAAATTTACAAAACCATTTTTTTATGGACCACTTCGCATTTAAGTGAGTTTGGGGGGCCATATGACTGAAAATACCCCAAAGTGACACCATTCTAAAAACTGCACCCCTCAAGGTACTCAAAACCACATTCAAGAAGTTTATTAACCCTTCAGGTGCTTCATGAGAACTAAAGCAATGTGAAAGGAAAAAAATGAGCATTTTACTTTTTTCACAAAAATTTTACTTTGGAACCAAACTTTTTTATTTTCACAAGGGTATTAGAGGAAAATGGACCACAAAATTTGTTGTGCAATTTCTCCTGAGTACGCCAATATAGGAAGGTTATAAAACTGGGTTTCATTTACATTTTTTTTTAATTTTGGTCACTGTGATTGGGTCTATCAAAATGAACCAATAGGAAAAATTTCCTATTGTTGCCGGGTGCCGGCCGGCATATCTCGGTGGCCGCACTTCCAGGAAGAATCGGGGGATGCAGGAGGGTCCAGGGACACCGGAGGTATCGGGGTGGGCGTGGGGTGGGGGGGCTCAAGGAAACCCATTTCTCTCTCCTCTGATGTGCTAGATCATATCAGAGAGAAAAATTAAATGGGAAATCTGACTTTTTTATTGCGGTTGACGATATTCCGTGAACAGTGGTGATCACAACACTGGTGTCTGTAAAAACCGACCCAAATCATGTTCTCTGGAGTCTCAGCTACCCCCGGTAGCCGAGACCCCAGAGAATTTCCGACGCGGGGGGGGCACTATAACCTTATTTCTCAGTGTCATTAAGAAACAGTGCTGAGAAATAAGTACCCTTAACTGCCGCTATTAAAAGGTGTATCTGCGGTCGTTAAGGGGTTAAACCAAGAAAAAGGAATTATGTATATTAAGGACATGCTGTAGTATGATCATTTTCTGTCTTACACATCAATCCCTACTTATGTCTACATAGTAAATTATAATATGGCCCATTCTTATAAAAAGCATCTCATTAAGAATAACCATGGCTTTGTTGCTTGGTTTTTAAAAGAATGCATGAAATTGACAAACTTTGGATAAGTACATGTGTTCTTTCAAAGAATTATCAATGTGACACATTCATGATCCAGCTCCCTATTATACCTGTCTTTATATATGTATAGTGTGGTATAAGTGCAATAAAACACTTACTGGTTGCTTCTACCACATATCCTGTGTTGCTCTGGTCCTTTTCTCACTCATATGACTTCAATTCTGACTCTCTGGATCATACTGGTGTTTATGTGGGAGTTGGATGTGGCTTTTAAAAAGTAAATCTATCAAGCCTTGTTCTGATGACTTACATTGTAAAAGCCACTTCCAACTCACATATAAACCCCAGTGTAATCCAATGAGTCGCATTTGAAGTCACGTGATACAGAAAAAGACCGAAGCTAGGTTGAAAACCGCGAAAGACGACAATCAGTAAGTGCTTTATTGCACTTACACCACACTACACATATTTAAACAGGTTTAGGGAATAAAAAGATAGAGTGTGTCTTTAGCATGTTTCTGTGAAATAGATGCTTTTACAGCCTTTGGGTGAGGAAGGCAATCGATAAAGTGCCAACCATTACTCACAGGCTGTAATGACATATATTTCACAGATGCATCATACCTAGAAAAAGAAAATGTATACATTTTACATATCTATTTTTAACTGCAAAAATCAATACTTTTTTCAAGCTACACTATCGTATACCAGACAGAGGTAAAATGGACACTTTTTTTTACCTCTGTCTTATGAAGACTTATGGACATATTTAGTGTGTAAGCCAAGAGCTTTTTCAGACGTACATACTGAAGCCTCATTCAGATGTCTGTGAGTTACGGTACATACGTGTTTCGTGTTTTTCACGGTTAGAACATGTAGCCTATGTCACTGTTCACATGTCCGCATTTTTTTGCAGACCAACATGGCCACAAAAAATTCCAGGAGATATGTCCATTATTGATCCAGAAAATGGATCAAAATTAACCAAACAAGTATATGGGTTTTTGAAAATCACAGACAGCACAGGAATGGCATTAATGTACCGTCCATGATTAAAGGGTATATCTGGGACTTTACCAAGAACAAAAAATGAATCTAAGCACTAGCAGGCAGGTAATTGCAACTTACCTGTCTGTTGTGCACATCAACTTTCCTCCCTGGCACAGAGCGGTCACAAACCGCTCCTGCCGGGGATTCAGTCCCCTCTGCTGACGTGGCAGGGTGTGACTTCCAAGGTCATTTTGATTGACAGCCAGCTCCCCCAGTTAGGCAACAAGGATCTGGCTGTCAATCATGATGACCTCGGAATTCCCGCCTCATCGACAGAGCAGACCAGAAAAGAAGCCTCCGTGACATCAGCAGAGGCTTCTAAATCGCCGGCAAGAGCAGTCTATGACCGTTCTGTGCCGGGGAAGAATTGCGCTGGACAAAACAGGCAGGTACACTGCAATTCCCTGCCTGCTAGTGCTTAGATACATTTTTTGTTTTTTGAAAAGTTCCAGATATATGGCTGCCATAGCCCTTTCAGAACTGAAACACATACCTTGCCTGGCTCACACCTTGAACCTGGTGGTGCAGTGTTTCTTGAAAAGTTATCCGGGGTTACCAGCCCTGCTCCTGAAGGTGCGAAGACTTTGCTCGCACATCGGCCGGTCGACTGTACACTCCGGCCGTATGCAGAACCATCAGCGATCGTTGAAGCTTCCCCAGCACCGCCTAATAAGCGACGTTGCAACAAGGTGGAACTCCACACTGCACATGCTTCAGAGGCTGTGCGAACAGAGGCGTGCTGTAATGTATTTGTGGGAGGATACACATACACGGGAAGGCAGTTGGATGGCAGACATGGAGTTGTCAGGTGTGCAGTCGTCGAAGCTACAAGACCTCTGTCAAGTCCTTCAGTGTTTTGAGGAATGCACATGGCTGGTAAGTGCAGACGACGCCATCCTAAGCATGAGCATCCCACTAATGCGTCTGTTGATGCAAATGTTTAAAGCACATTAAGGAGCAGGCGTCTGCAGCCGAGGAGGAGGGAAGCCTTGATGACAGTCATCCATTGACTGCTCAGGGAACTCTCCTGGACGAGGTGGCGGACGAAGAGGAGGAGGAGGAGGAGGATGATGGGGATGAATATTTATGGGAGGAGGAAGCTTCTCAGGGGGCAATAGAAACTGGTGGCGTTGCAAGGTCAGGTACAGGGTTTTTGCGGGAGACAAGTGATGTTGATTTGCCAGAAAGTGCTCCTCAACCCAGCACAAGCAGTGATTTGACACCTGGAACATTGGCCCACATGGCTGATTATGCCTTGCATATCCTAAAAAGGGACCCCCGCATTATCAAAATGATGACCGATGACGATTACTGGTTGGCCTGCCTCCTGGATCCACGCGATAAAGGGAAATTGCAAAATATCATGCCACATGAGAACCTTGAGCAAATATTGGATACCAAACAAGCAACTCTTGTAGACAGTTTGGTTCAGGCATTCCCAGCACACAGCGGCGGTGATGGTTCTCAGACGAGCTACAGGGGGCAACATGGCAGAGGTGTTAGAGGTGCACAAATCAGAAGTGGCTTTGGACAGAGGGGTTTTATGACCAGGTTGTGGAGTGATTTCGCAATGACCGCAGGCACGACAGGTACTGCAGCATCAATTCAAAGTGACAGGAGACAACATTTGTCCAGTATGGTTACTAACTATTTTTCCTCCCTTATCGATGTTCTCCCTCACACGTCATTTCCATTTGATTACTGGGCATCCAAAATAGACACCTGGCCTGAATTGGCAGAATATGCATTACAGGAGCTTGCTTGCCCAGCTGCTAGTGTGCTATCAGAAAGAGTCTTCAGTGCTGCTGGTTCAATACTGACCGAAAAAAGGACTTGTCTGGCTACCCAAAATGTTGATGATCTAACCTTCATTAAAATGAACCAATCATGGATTTCTAATTATTTTGCCCCACCTTCCCCTGCTGACACGTAGCTTTCCTGTAAAAAGGTCTTGCTTTTGGACTCCTCTTACTGACTGCTCCAATTCCTTCATTTGCAGCTGCTGAATGTCCACCATAGGCCATTTTTACACCTCCCTAAATGGGCTGACTCCCCCCATGGGGCCGTGGTCACCACTTGGCGCAAGCACCCTTGCGAGTGCCGTTTGCCTGGACAGGTGGGTGTGCCCACTTTTTGCCAACGGCACTGGCACAGGGTCCCTCATAGTACAATGAAGTGTCTCTGGTGGTGGTGGTGCACACCCAAAGTCAGACACACCGTCGTAATATGAGGGGCCCTGGGCCAGTACCGCCGCCCACGAGAGAGTGTCCCCCCCAGCTCAAGCAGTGCTCTACCACTTGCAAAACTTACCTCTCACTGCTCCACCACTGTTTAGTCTGTGCTGTTAAATCCTTCAATGGCACTGCCAATACAAATTTGTTGAAATGATAGATGATAGTAAAAATATACAGGTGCCCTGCCCTCCATTTAGACCTGTGAATACTGTGCGCGAACTACCACTGTCTGCTACTCAGCAGTGGAACCCACCCCTGTACCTAGCTTTGCCACCTGTTTATTTAAGACCATTTTTTTGCAGACATTTAGCCCACTTTACTATTTTGGCCAACTTACTGTGTCAGCCACTTCTTCCAGTTGTCTGCCACCGAACAAAGCAGTGCCGCCAGTTTACTCCTGTTACCAGTTTAGAACAGCATAGAGCCTACTTTTTTATTTTAGGCCTAGTAAGTCTGCGCCACTCCTTGCAATCATCCTCCGCTGACCAAACCAATGCTGCCTGTGTACCCCTGTAACCCATTTTAAACTGCATTGAGCCTACTTTTTTATTTTAGGCCTAGTAAGTCTGCGCCACTCCTTGCAATCGTCCTCTACTGACCAAACCAATGCTGCCTGTGAACCCCTGTAGCCCATTTTAAACTGCATTGAGCCTACTTTTTTATTTTAGGCCTAGTAAGTCTGCGCCACTCCTTGCAATCGTCCTCCGCTGACCAAACCAATGCTGCCTGTGTACCCCTGTAACCCATTTTAAACTGCATTGAGCCTACTTTTTTATTTTAGGCCTAGTAAGTCTGTCTGCACCACTCCTTGCAATCGTCCTCCGCTGACCAAACCAATGCTGCCTGTGTACCCCTGTAACCCATTTTAAACTGCATTGAGCCTACTTTTTTATTTTAGGCCTAGTAAGTCTGCGCCACTCCTTGCAATTGTCCTCCGCTGACCAAACCAATGCTGCCTGTGTACCCCTGTAACCTATTTTAAACTGCATTGAGCCTACTTTTTTATTTTAGGCCTACTACATGTGTCTGTCTGCGCCACTCAATACAGCTGTCCTCCACTGAACAAAGCTGATCTTCAATCTTCAGGCTTTCGGCCTATATTTAGAATATGAAAATGCATTTGGCCTACTTGTTTGGTTGGGCCTAATAAGGGTGTCTGCTGCTCCTTGGTGTTCTCCTCCACTGAACAAAGCTGAGCTTCAATCTTCAGGCTTTCGGCCTATATTTAGAATATGAAAATGCATTTGGCCTACTTGTTTGGTTGGGCCTACTAACGGTGTCTGCCGCTCCTTGGTGTTCTCCTCCACTGAACAAAGCTGAGCTTCAATCTTCAGGCTTTCGGCCTATATTTAGAATATGAAAATGCATTTGGCCTACTAGTTTGGTTGGGCCCTACTAACGGTGTCTGCCGCTGCTTGCTTTTCTCCTCCACTGAATAAAGATGAGCTTCAATTTTCAGCATATATCAGATATTAAACTGCATTTGGCCTACTTGTTTGGTTGGGCCTACTAACGGTGTCTGCCGCTCCTTGGTGTTCTCCACTGAACAAAGCTGAGCTTCAATCTTCAGGCTTTCAGCCTATATTTAGAATATGAAAATGCATTTGGCCTACTTGTTTGGTTGGGCCTAATAATGGTGTCTGCCGCTCCTAGGTGTTCTCCTCCACTGAACAAAGCTGAGCTTCAATCTTCAGGCTTTCAGCCTATATTTAGAATATGAAAATGCATTTTGCCTTCTAGTTTGGTTGGGCCCTACTAATGGTGTCTGCCGCTCCTTGCTTTTCTCCTCCACTGAACAAAGCTGAGCTTCAATTTCCAGCATATATCAGATATTAAACTGCATTTGGCCTACTTGTTTAGTTGGGCCTAATAACGGTGTCTGCCGCTCCTTGGTGTTCTCCTCCACTGAACAAAGCTGAGCTTCAATCTTCAGGCTTTCGGCCTATATTTAGAATATGAAAATGAATTTGGCCTACTTGTTTGGTTGGGCCTAATAATGGTGTCTGCCGCTCCTTGGTGTTCTCCACTGAACAAAGCTGAGCTTCAATCTTCAGGCTTTCGGCCTATATTTAGAATATGAAAATGCATTTTGCCTACTAGTTTGGTTGGGCCCTACTAACGGTGTCTGCCGCTCCTGCTTTTCTCCTCCACTGAACAAAGCTGAGCTTCAATTTCCAGCATATATCAGATATTAAACTGCATTTGGCCTACTTGTTTGGTTGGGCCTAATAACGGTGTCTGCCGCTTCTTGGTGTTCTCCTCCACTGAACAAAGCTGAGCTTCAATCTTCAGGCTTTCGGCCTATATTTAGAATATGAAAATGAATTTGGCCTACTAGTTTGGTTGGGCCCTACTAACGGTGTCTGCCGCTGCTTGCTTTTCTCCTCCACTGAATAAAGATGAGCTTCAAATTTCAGCATATATCAGATATTAAACTGCATTTGGCCTACTTGTTTGGTTGGGCCTACTAACGGTGTCTGACGCTCCTTGCTGTTCTCCTCCACTGAACAAAGCTGAGCTTCAATCTTCAGGCTTTCGGCCTATATTTAGCCCCTTCCTGACCTTTGACGCCACGTAGGCGTCATGAAAGTCGGTGCCAATCCGACCCATGACGCCTATGTGGCATCATGGAATGATCGCGTCCCTGCAGATCAGGTGAAAGGGTTAACTCCTATTTCACCCGATCTGCAGGGACAGGGGGAGTGGTACTTCAGCCCAGGGGGGGTGGCTTTGCCCCCACGTGGCTACGATCACTCTGATTGGCTGTTGAAAGTGCAACAGCCAATCAGAGCAATTTGCAATATTTCACCTATGAAAATGGTGAAATATTGCAATCCAGCCATGGCCGATGCTGCAATAGCATCTGCCATGGCTGGAAATCATGTTCTGCCCCCCCCCCCCACCGCCCCCGATCTCCTCCCCAGTCCTCCGTTCTGTCCGGTACCCCCCTCCGTCCCCCTGTCCGCTCCCCCGTGCTCCTGTCCGCTCCCCCCGTCCTCTGATCCCCCCCCTGTGCTCCGATCCACCCCCCCACCACCCCCTCATACTTACCGAGCCTCCCGAAGTCGGTCCGTCTTCTCCCTGGGTACCGCCATCTTCCAAAATGGCGGGCGCATGCGCAGTGCGCCTGCCGAATCTGCCGGCCGGCAGATTCATTACAAAGTACATTTTGATCGCTGTGGTAGGTTCTATCACAGCGATCAAAATAAAAAAATAATAAATAAACCCCCCACCCTTTATCACCCCCATAGGTAGGGACAATAATAAAATAAAGAAAATATTTTTTTTTTCTTTTTCCACTAGGGTTAGGGTTAGAACTAGGGTTAGAACTAGGGGTAGGGGTAGGGTTAGGGTTAGGGTTAGGGGTAGGGTTAGGGGTAGGGTTAGGGTTATGGCATGTGCACACAGTGCGGATTTGGCCGCGGATCCGCAGCGGATTGGCCGTGGATCCGCAGCGGATTGGCCACGGATCCGCAACGGATTGGCCGCGGATCCGCAGCGGATTGGCCGCTGCGAATTCGTAGCAGTTTTCCATCAGGTTTACAGTACCATGTACACCTATGGGAAACCAAATCCGCTGTGCCCATGGTGCGGAAAATTCCGTGCAGAAACGCTGCGTTGTATTTTCCGCAGCATGTCAATTCTTTGTGAGGATTCCGCAGCGTTTTACACCTGTTCCTCAATAGGAATCCGCAGATGAAATCCGCACAAAAAAACACTGGAAATCTGCTGTAAAAGCGCAGGTAAAACGCAGTGCCTTTTACCTGCAGATTTTTCAAAAATCGTGCGGAAAAATCTCACACGAATCCGCAACGTGGGCACATAGCCTTAGGGTTAGGGTTGGAATTAGAGTTAGGGTTGGAATTAGGGCTAGGGTTGGAAATAGGGTTAAGATTAGGCTTGTGGTTAGGGTTACGGATAGGGTTAGGGGTGTGTTGGGGTTACAGTTGTGGTTAGGGTTGGGATTAGGGTTAGGGTTGGGATTAGGGTTAGGATTAGGGTTAGGGTTGGAATTAGGGTTACGGGTGTGTTGGGGTTAGGGTTGTGGTTAGGGGTGTGTTGGGGTTAGGGTTGTGATTAGGGTTATGGCTACAGTTGGGATTAGGATTAGGGGTGTGTTGGGGTTAGTGTTGAAGTTAGAATTGAGGGGTTTCCACTGTTTAGGCACATCAGGGGTCTCCAAACGCAACATGGCGCCACCATTGATTCCAGCCAATCTTGCGTTCAAAAAGTCAAATGGTGCTCCCTCCCTTCCAAGCCCCGACGTGCGCCCAAACAGTGGTGTACCCCCACATTTGGGGTACCAGCATACTCAGGACAAACTGGGCAACAACTGTTGAGGTCCAATTTCTCCTGTTACCCTTGCAAAAATAAAAAATTACTTGCTAAAACATAATTTTTGAGGAAAGAACAATTATTTTTTATTTTCACGGCTCTGCGTTATTAACTTCTGTGAAGCACTTGGGGGTTGAAAGTGCTCACCACACATCTAGATAAGATCCTTCAGGGGTCTAGTTTCCAAAATGGGGTCAATTGTGGGGTGTTTCTACTATTTAGGCACATCAGGGGCTCTGCAAATGCAACGTGATGCCCGCAGACCATTCCATCAAAGTCTGCATTTCAAATGTCACTATTTCCCTTCCGAGCCCTGACGTGCGCCCAAACAGTGGTTTACCCCCACATATGGGGTACCAGAACACTCACAACAAACTGGGCAACAAATATTGGGGCCCAATTTCTCCTGTTACCCTTGTGAAAATAAAAAATTGCTTGCTAAAACATCTTTTTTGAGGAAAGAAAAATTATTTTTTATTTTCACGGCCCTGCGTTGTAAACTTCTGTGAAGCTCTTTGGGGTTGAACGTGCTCACCACACATCTAGATAAGTTCCTTGGGGGGTCTAGTTTCCAAAATGGGGTCACTTGTGGGGGGTTTCTACTGTTTAGGCATATCAGGGGCTCTGCAAACGTAACATGATGCCCGCAGACTATTCCATCAAAGTCTGCATTCCAAAACGTCACTACTTCCCTTCCGAGCCCCGGCATGTGCCCAAACAGTGGTTTACCCCCACATATGGGGTATCAGCGTACTCAGGAGAAACTGGACAACAACTTTTGGGGTCAAATTTCTCCTGTTACCCTTGCAAAAATAAAAAATTCTGGGCTAAAAAAATATTTTTGAGGAAAGGAAACACATTTATTATTTTCACGGCTCTGTGTTATAAACTTCTGTGAAGCACTTGGGGGTTCAAAGTGCTCACCACACATCTAGATAAGTTCCCTTGGGGTCTAGTTTCCAAAATGGAGTCACTTGTGGGGAGTTCCTACTGTTTAGGCACATCAGGGGCTCTGCAAACGCAACCTGACGCCCGCAGAGCATTCCATCAAAGTCTGCATTTCAGAACGTCACTACTTCCCTTCCAAACCCCGACGTGTGCCAAAACAGTGGTTTACCCCCACATATGGGGTATCAGCATACTCAGGAGAAACTGGACAACAACTTTTGGGGTCCAATTTCTCCTGTTACCCTTGGGAAAATAAAAAATTGTGGGCTAAAAAATCATTTTTGAGAAAAGAAAAATTATTTTTTATTTTCATGGCTCTGCGTTATAAACTTCTGTGAAGCACCTGGGGGTTATAAGTGCTCACTATGCATCTAGATAAGTTCCTTGGGGGGTCTAGTTTCCAAAATGGGGTCACTTGTAGGGGAGCTCCAATGTTTAGGCACACAGGGGCTCTCCAAACGCGACATGGTGTCCGCTAACGATTGGAGCTAATTTTTCATTCAAAAAGTCAAATGGCGCTCCTTCCCTTCCGAGCCTTACCATGTGCCCAAACAGTGGTTTATCCCCACATGTGAGGTATCAGTGTACTCAGGAGAAATTGTCCAACAAATTTTAGGATCCATTTTATCCTGTTGCCCATGTGAAAATGAAAAAACTGAGGCTAAAATAATTTTTTTGTGAAAAAAAAGTACTGTTTCATTTTTACGGATCAATTTGTGAAGCACCTGGGGGTTTAAAGTGCTCACTATGCTTCTAGATAAGTTCCTTGGGGGGTCTAGTTTCCAAAATGGGGTCACTTGTGGGGGAGCTCCAATGTTTAGGCACACGGGGGCTCTCTAAACGCAACATGGTGTCCGCTAAAGATTGGAGCCAATTTTTCATTGAAAAAGTCAAATGGCGCTCCTTCCCTTCCGAGCCCTGCCGTGCGCCCAAACAGTGGTTTACCCCCACATATGAGGTATCAGCGTACTCAGGACAAATTGGACAACAACGTTCGTTGTCCAGTTTCTCCTTTTACCCTTGGGAAAATAAAAAAAATTTCGCTAAAAGATCATTTTTGTGACTAAAAAGTTAAATGTTCATTTTTTACTTCCATGTTGCTTCTGCTGCTGTGAAACACCTGAAGGGTTAATAAACTTCTTGAATGTGGTTTTGAGCACCTTGAGGGGTGCAGTTTTTAGAATGGTGTCACTTTTGGGTATTTTCAGCCATATAGAACCCTCAAACTGACTTCAAATGTGATGTGGTCCCTAAAAAAAATGGTTTTGTAAATTTTGTTGTAAAAATGAGAAATCACTGGTCAAATTTTAACCCTTATAACTTCCTAGCAAAAAAAAAATTTGTTTCCAAAATTGTGCTGATGTAAAGTAGACATGTGGGAAATGTTATTTATTAACTATTTTGTGTCACATAACTCTCTGGTTTAACAGAATAAAAATTCAAAATGTGAATATTGCGAAATTTTCAAAATTTTTGCCAAATTTCCGTTTTTTTCACAAATAAACTCAGAAATTATCGACCTAAATTTACCACTAACATGAAGCCCAATATGTCACGAAAAAACAATCTCAGAATCGCTAGGATCCGTTGAAGCGTTCCTGAGTTATTTCCTCATAAAGGGACACTGGTCAGAATTGCAAAAAACGGCAAGGTCATTAAGGCCAAAATAGGCTGGGTCATGAAGGGGTTAGAATATGAAAATGCATTTTGCCTGCTAGTTTGGTTGGGCCCTACTAACGGTGTCTGCCGCTGCTTGCTTTTCTCCTCCACTGAACAAAGCTGAGCTTCAATTTCCAGCATATATCAGATATTAAACTGCATTTGGCCTACTTGTTTGGTTGGGCCTAATAACGGTGTCTGCCGCTCCTTGGTGTTCTCCACTGAACAAAGCTAAGCTTCAATCTTCAGGCTTTCGGCCTATATTTAGAATATGAAAATGCATTTGGCCTACTAGTTTGGTTGGGCCCTACTAACGATGTCTGCCGCTCCTTGCTTTTCTCCTCAACTGAACAAAGCTGAGCTTCAATCTTTAGGCTTTCGGCCTGTATTTTGAATATGAAAATGCATTTGGCCTACTAGTTTGGTTGGGACTACTAATGGTGTCTGCCGCTCGTTGCTTTTCTCCTCCACTGAACAAAGCAGTACCGCCTGTTACCAATTTTGAACTTCATTTGGCCCACTTTATTATTTGGGCATACTAACTGTGTCTGCCACTCATTACAGTTGTCCTCCACTGAACAAAGCAATTCCGCCTGGTTAGTCCTGTTACCAATTTTGAACTGTATTTAGCCTAGTTACTTATTTGGGCCTACTCACTGTGTCAGCCTCTCATTACAGTTGTCCTCCACTGAACAAAGCAATGCCACCTGATTAGTCCTGTTACCAATTTTGAACTGCATTTAGCCCACTTTATTATTTGGACCTATATCTGTGTTTCCTCCTCATCATGCCCATTGCCCAGCCAGTGCTAGATGAGTCTGCTGGTACATTGACCCAGACCACTACATTCCCCTTGCACTCTACACAGCCAGAATCTGACCCTGCTGAAAGTCAGGTTCCCCTTCCCGCATACTATACCACCTTACACGGGGACAAAGAGGAAGGTGCAGATGAAAGTGCAGGTTCCTCCATCAGGTGGGGGGGGCATACTCGTTGGCGATGTCACCGGCACAGGGCCCCTCATAGTATGCAAAAGTGTCTCTGCCGGTGGGAGGCGCCCCCGCCATCAAACACACCGCCGTACTTTGAGGGGCCCTGTGCCAGTGCCAATGCGAATGAGTGTGCCCCCCCTGCTTGCTCAGGATCACAGCACTTGCAAAGTTGAAATACTTACCTCTCCCTGCTCCACCGCCGTGACGTAGTCCGTGTTTCCTGGGCCCACGAAAAACTTGAGCCAGCCCTAACCCCCCCACCACTTTAGCCAAATGACCCCCAATTTTCAATGCCTAACTATTATTATAAGGTAAATTAAGATTGACAAGCTTAAGTAACAAGAATGGGTGTTTTTGGCATTAAAATTGGCACTGTAGGTGTTTTCCTGTCCTACACTCACTGCCGACTTTGCTTCCCCATTGACTTGCATTGGGTTTCGTGTTTCAGTCGGATCCCCGACTTTTCGCAATAATCGGCTGATTCCACCCGACCCGACTTCGCAAAACCCGACTCGATCCTAAAAAAGTAAAAGTCGCTCAACTCTACTGATGAACAATGGTCTGTGTTTTTATGTATGATACAAATCATGAATGTCTGATGAGGCCGAAATATAAGCAAAGAATGTGATGTCAACATAGATGAAGATGGTGATTCCCCTTTAACGCCTTTACCTGACATGCAAGAGAAGTAAAATAAATACTCACTACCTTGGGATAAAACATTCTCTTCACGTTTGCATTCACTGCGGCCTAATGATTGTTTGGTTCTAAGAGCAATAAAACCGGAAAGTAGATCACAATCGTCTTTTACTTGGGTATCATGTACATTCAGACCTCCACTAAGACTCTGGTACAGCCGACAGGATTGCTCTTGACTTTTGCTAGCTTGGCTCACATTAGTAACTGATACTCTTTCTTTGGTTGGTGATGCATACTGTTTAACATTCTTAAGTAAATGACAAAATATTTTGGGTTGATCTGTTTTTTCTCCACATCTAAGTACTTTTATATTTTCTGTATTCATATCTGTATTGTTAGAAGTATCCTCAGGGATCTCATTGCTCTGTGAAGCCAGGGGTGCTATCACAGACAGAGAGGAATTATTGCAAGAGGTCTGTATTTTGCATTTATGAACGTTTGTCTTCTGATTTATTAGTGAAACCTTCTCCTCAAAATTTCCTGAAACAAATGAAAGAAAACAGACTAAGGGTGATTTCCTAACTCATTGTTAGCAAACTGATTTTTCATATGTTGCATTTGTTAAATAATATTATATGCTGTGTGTGAATATATACATATACAGCGAGTGAAATAAGCATTGAACATGTCCCCAATTTTCAAAGTAAATACAGTGGGGAAAAAAAGGATTTAGTCAGCGACCACTTGTGCAAGTTCTCCCACTTAAAAAGATGAGAGAGGTCTGTAATTGACATCTTAGGTAGACCACAACTATGAGAGTCAAAATGAGAAAACGAATCCAGAAAATCACCTTGTCTGATTTGTCAAGATTTATTTTTCAAATTATGGTGGAAAATAAGTATTTGTTCATTAACAAAAGTTCATCTCAAAATTTTGTTATATATCCTTTGCTGGCAATGACAGTGGTCAAATGTTTTTTGTAAGTCTTCACAAGGTTGGCACACACTGTTGGTGGTATGTTGGTCCATTTTTAACTACCTCCAAAGGTTTTCTATGGGGTTGAGATCTGGAGACTGGCTAGGCCACTTCAGGACCTTCATATGCTTCTTACGAAGCCACTCCTTTGTTGCCCTGGCGGTGTGCTTCGGATCATTATTATGCTGAAAGACCCATCCACGCTTCATCTTCAATGCCCTTGCTGAAGGAAGGAGGTTTGCACTCAAAATCTCATGATACATGGCCCCATTCATTCTTTCACGTACATGGATCAGTCGTCCTGGTCCCTTTGTAGAGAAACAGCCCCAAAGCATGATGTTGCCAGTCCCATGCTTCACAGTAGGTATGGTGTTCTTTGGATGCAACTCAGCATTCTGTCTCCTCCAAACATGATGAGTTTTGTTTCTACCAAACAATTCAACAGTACTTTGGTTTCATCAGACCATATGACATTCTCCCAGTACTCTTCTGGATAATCCAAATGCTCTCTAGCAAACTTCAGGCGGGCCCTGACATGTACTGGCTTAAGCAGGGGGACATGTCTGGCACTGCAGGATCTGGGTACCTGGAGGCGTAGTGTGTTAATGATGGTAGCCTTTGTTACAGTGGTCCCAGCTCTATGTAGGTCATTCACTAGGTCCCCTGTGTGGTTATGGGATTTTTGCTCACCGTTTTTGTGATCATTTTGACCCCACGGGGTGAGATCTTGCGTGAAGCCACAGATAGAGGGAGATTATCAGTGGTCTTGTATGTCTTCCATTTTCTTATTATTGTTCCCGCAGTTGATTTTATCACACCAAGCTGTTTGCCTATTGCAGATTCAGTCTTCCCAGCATGCTGAAGGCTACAATTTTGTTTCTGGTGTTCTTCGACAGCTCTTTGGTCTTCACCATAGTGGAGTTTGGAGTGTGACTATTTGAGGTTGTGGACAGGTGTCTTTTATACTGATAACAAGTTCAAACAGATGCCATTAATACAGGTAATGAGTGGAGGACAGAGGAGCCTCTTAAAAAAGAAGTTACAGGTCTGTGAGAGAAAGAAATCTTGCATGTTTTTAGGTGACCAAATACTAATTTTCCACCATAATATGAAAAATAAGTCTTGCCAAATCAGACAAGGTGATTTTCTGGATTTGTTTCCTCATCTTGACTCTCATAGTTGTGGTCCACCTTTGATGTCAATTACAGGCCTCAATCATCTTTTTAAGTGGGAGAACTTGGTCGCTGACTAAATACTTCTTTCCCCACTGTATATATGTATATGTGTGTGTGTGTATATATATATATATATATATATATATATATATATATATATATATATATATATATATATATATATATATATATATATATATACACACCTATACCTCTCTACAATAAAATTTCAACACCAAGAAGGAAAAGTATTGTAATTATGGAAATCAAAAGACCGATAGACATGTTAATGACATTCAAGTGATTGAAAAAAAGTTTAAAAAAAATAAACAAAATTTAGAAATGATCTTTACTTATACAATATCGAGTATAGTTTCAATGATATTCTCAATGGTTGTGTGCAGAATGTTCTGCCATGCTGAATGTACTTGGGCATGCAAATCGTCAGGATTCACTACTGGAAGATCCCTTTGCAATTTCTGACCAATGATGTGATATGCATGAAGAAAGACACAGCAGCACGAGCAGAATGTGGCCTGGCGTTGTCATGTTGAAAATCCAGGACACCTTGGAGAAATGGCCTTACCGCTGGTTCCACAAACAAATTTATGTAATGCCCAGTTGATAAGCTTGAAGGGTCCAACTACAGTATGGTACATTATGACACCTGAATACATAATCCGACTGATGCTATGTTACTCGAAGCACAAAGACTCTGGCCAAATGACATGGCTACCTTTGAAAAAAAATCCAGGAAACTCTGCATTCCCAAATCTAAATGTCGTCATCTCTACTAACACATACTGTATGTGGTGTTTAAACCACAGTTAGTGTCCACATGTTTGACATTATTATTATACCAATAAATTAGTATATTTTTAAAATAGTTTTTATTGTGTAAAAGCGGCAAAACATAAAAAATTATATAATTGTGATATTGCTGTAATTATACTTACCTGAACAATAAAGCTGCCTTATCAATTTTACCAAACAGTAAACGGCATTAAAAGTAAAACCCAAACAACAGTTCCTGAATTGCTGGGTTTTGTTCATTCTGCCTCGCAGAAATCGGAATAGAAAGCAATTAAAAAATGTTATATGTCCAAAAATGGTTGCAAAAAACTGGAAACTCTTCCTGCAAGAAACAAGCCTTCACATGACGCTATGGCAAAAATATAGAAAAATTATAGCTCTCAAAATATGGCTATGCAAAATATTTTTTTTGCAAAAAAAGTTTTTTTTTTTAGCTTGTAGTGTGTGTGTAATAGCAAAAAAAAATATATAAATCTGATATTGCTGTAATCGCACCACCCCTATGAATAAATCTGTCTAATCACTTATACTGCATGAGGAGCGGAGTATAAAATAAATATAACAGATTCTTGACCTGCTTCTGATTTGTTCATTCTGCCTCTGAAAGATCGCAGTAAAGCTCGGCGCACATTCATCCTGCGTTCTGCGCTGAACACTTACACCGGGGTTTACGTGTAAATCTCTGAAATACGTGATTCAGATGGAACCTCCGGTGGAAGATTCCCTATAATGAGGCAGATAAAGACGTCTGGCCTATTATCCAGCAGCGTCCATCTTTTTAAGCGTACACAAAAGTGCGGTTAGCCACAGTTTTGTGCACTTCTGGGTAAAAAAGGACATTGCTAAAGAGAGACCAGACAGAGTCCAGAGTAACTCTGCTGCATCATTATAGTGAATGGATCCTTAAGGGTTTTCATCTGAAACATGTCACTCAGAGATTACAAAGACTCTAGAAAAGCACTATAGCTCCTCACCCCTCAAAGAAATCCAGCAAATTCTGCACTCCAGAATCCAATGCCCCCCTGCCTTCTGAGCCCCACAGTATGGCAAAACCATATTTAGCGTCCTAATGTTTGAGCTGGGCATGTAGGAGCACTACAATATATGGGCACTACAATGTGACGGCATTAAAATGGCAGATTTGCCATTTTCATTCAGCAACATCTACTGCTGCTTGTTTGTGGAAAACACCCATGGAGTCAATGTCACTTCACCTGTACATAAATGCATACAGTGGTGTAATTTCCAAAATGTGGTCACATAAGGAGGAGGTGGGGTTCTGCTGTTTTGGCACTTCAGGGGCTCTTCCAGTGGGTTATAGCACCTGGAAAACATAACAGCAAAATCTGCACAACAGTATGGCGCTACTTCCCTTCTGAGTTTTCCCACTGTGCCTGAAAAGTAGTTCCCGATTACATGTAGGGTATTGCCCATGAGAAATTGCCCAAGAAACTTTGATGTCCATTTTTCCTATTAGCATTTATAAAAAATGTAAAACTTGGGGCCAAAGAAACATTTTAGCGGAAAAATATAAAACTTTCCATTTACTCAGCCTAATGTGCATAACATTTTTGTATATCGCCTAAGTGTTAAAAATGCTCACTACTGTATATCACCCTTAGATTAATTCCTCAACATGTGTAGTTTCCAAAATGGGGTCATTTGTGGGGGTTTCTGTTGTTTTGGCATGTCAGGGTCTCTTCAATTGTGACATGGCATCCACAATGGCATCCACAATCTGTTCCAGACAGAATTCAATTGGCGGTTCTTCCCTTCAAAGCCCTGCCGTGTGCCCAAACAGAAGAATTCCACACCAAATTTTGCCATCGATTTTCTCCTGTTACCCTTGTGAAAAAGAACATTTTGTGGCTAAAGCAACAATTTTTGGGAAAATGTATTTTTTCATTTTCACTGCTCAACGTTATAAAATTCTGTGAAGTACCTGTGGGTTCAAGGTGCTAATCATACCTCTAGATAAGTTTCTTCAGTCATCTTCAGATTTATGATGCCTCTTCCGGGCAAATAGAGCATGATCCTACCTGCCCATATAATTGTAGGCTTTTAACCCAGGGGAGGCATCATGTTAGGTTTAGGGTCACAATAAAGGAGTATGCCTTGTTGCGGGCTATTGGGCTCAAATGAATTGGCCAATTTATGTGCTAAGTACCTTTATTTTTCAACTTATTTTCTACATTAGAAATGCAATTCCAATTTGAGATATTGATTGTACATATAGCGTTTGTTAGTTATATATAGAGTGACTCTCTTAGCTTTTGTCTTTTTCTGTTTGGAAGTTCCAGTCAATTTTTTTTTATATTTCCACTATTTAGGTACATCATGGCTTCCGCAATCTATTACAGCCAATTTTGCGCTCCAGAATTCAATTTGCGGTTCTTCCCTTCCAAACTCTGCCATGCGCCATCAGTGTACTCAGGAGAAATTGCCCAACAATTTGTATGGTCCCTTTTTTCTTTCCACATAGTTTTTATTCCTGTAAAGCACCTGAAGGGTTAATTAACCCCTTCAATGTGGTTTTGAGCACTTTGAGGGGTGCAGTTTTTAGAATAGTGTCACTTTTGGGTATTTTTTATCACATAGGCACCTCAAAGTCACTTCAAATTTGATGTGGTTCTTAAAAATGTAGTTTTGTAAATTTTGTTGGAAAAATGAAAAATTGCTAATAAATTTTTAATCCTTCTAACAAAAAAAATCATGTTTTGTCGATGCTGATGTAAAACCATGTGTTAAATTATATTTATTATCTATTTTATGTGGTATAACTATCTGGTTTAAGGACATAAAAATTCAAAATATGAAAATTTGAGTCATGAAAAAACATTTTCAGATTCACTGGGATATGTTGAAATGTTCCAGAGATATTGCCTGATAAAATGACTCTTGACAGAATTGTAAAATTTGGAATGGACAGGAAAATGAAAACAGATTTGGGGATGAAGGAGTTAATGGGTGCAGTTTTTAAAATGGGGTCTTGTTTAAGGGTTTTCTTATACTTAGGCCCCTCAAAGGTACCGTATTTTTTGGACAACAAGACACACTTTTTTCCTCCAAAAATGTGGAGGAAAATGGGGGCGTGCGTCTTATAGTCTGGATGGACCTGCTCTGGCTGTCGTAGGGAGGTGGGGGTGGGAAGCGACAGAGCAGAGGGTGACAGGAGGCAGGAGCAGCGGCTGTGGCTAACTCACGTGCCCGCTGCTAAAGAGAAATTAATATTCACTGCCTTCCACGCGCCAATGATGTTAGCCTCAGCAGCTGGCTTCTTGCAGCTGCCGGGCATTCGCGTGTGCCCGTTACTCAAGGCAATTAATATTCACTGCGTTCCCTTCCCATAAGTGTGGAATGCAGTGAATATTCATTCCCTTTAGTAGTGGCATGGGTGAAAGCCGTGGGGAGCAGTGAGTATTCTGGCAACTGTCCTTGGCTTGTAAGCAGCGCACAATGTCCCTCTCATGTGCTGCTTACAAGCATAAAGCAGCTGGTGGCATCGGAACAGGAAGCTGCGAGGGAGTGCAGGAAGGTAAGTATAATGGTTTATGGATTTTGTTATGTTTTTCTGATAGGGGCCATGCATACCAGGATGGGGACTGGGACCAATCATACCAGGATAAGGATGGGACCATGCATAACAGGACAGAGATGGGGTCCCTGCATACCAGGATGGGGATGGGGGCCAATCATATAAGGATAAGGATGGGGCCATGCATACCAGGATGGAGATGGGGCACTGCATGCCAGGATATGGATGAGGAGCCATACATACCAGGATAGAAATGAGGGGGCCATGCATACCAGGATGGGGATGAGGGGGCCATGTATACCAGGATGAGGATGAAGGGGCCATGCATGCCAGGATAGGGATAAGGGGGTCATACACACAGGATGGGGATGAGGGGGCCATGTATACCAGAATGGGGATGAGGGGGTCATGTATACCAGGATGGTATGAGGGGACCATGTATACCAGGATAGGGATGAGGGGCCATGCATATTAGGATAGGGATGAGGGCGTTCATTACTGCCAGGATAGGGATGAGGGGGACCATTCCAACAAGGATAGGGATAGGGCCATATGTATCAGGATGGGGATAAGGGGACCATATATACCAGGATAGGGGATATTAAGTACAGAATTGACCACATTTTTTGCTTCAATTTTTTCCAATTTCTGCCTCTAAAACCTAGATGTGTCTTATAGTCTGAAAAATACGATATTTTAAAAGTGAAATAGTCCCTATAAATACAGGTTTTGTAAATTTCATTGAAAAAATTGCTTCTAAATATTTAACCCTTCAACAATGTGGATATAGATATTCCTGCACAAAGGGAAAATATTCAGTTTGGTGCCCCCTGCTATACACAACTTAAGGGGAAGGTCTGGCAGAACCATCATGTCATGGTTGTGGTGCAGCTGCAACATGCTTTGCAATTGTTGGTTGGTTATGTTCACACATGGCAGCCGTGTTGTGATTAACCGCAATATTATTTTGCACTGATTTTGAAAAAAAAGGCAAAATGATGCTGACTACACTGACAGTATTGACAGTATTATACAGGCAATAACAATAACATCAATAAAACAAACAGTACCAACAAGACCAACTCTATAGGCAATACTGAGATTACCAACAATACAGACAATATCGCCAGATCTGCCTGATGTAAATTTTTTGCAGGAGATAATGCTAGCAACATTACCGGTGTTCTGTATTACAGTTTTCTGAAAGTTTAAAAAAAATTGCATAACATGAGATGCAAATAAGAAATATGTTGAGGAAGCACCTTCTTCGTCCCAAGGGCCCCCTTCTCCCACGGGTCCGGCCTCTTCTGCAACCATTACATCCCTGCTGCTGTATTGCTGTATCTTAAGTTTTCCCGTCCGAGACAGAGGCACATGCACCCTAGCTGCCACATAGATATGCCCCTGCAATCTAACATCTTATAATTAAAAGTAATTAAAAAAAGACCTATTTTGTGTGGTATGACTATTCATAAACTGAACATGAGTCAACAGTGTGATGCAGCAGCAAAAATGGCAAATGCAATTCTGGGTTGTATTAACAGAAGCATACTGTCTAGATCACGCAAAGTCATTATTGCCCTCTACTCCCTCTTTAGTTAGACCTCATCTGGGATACTGTGTCCAGTTTTGGGCACCACATTTTAAAAAAGACATCAACAAACTGGAGCAAGTTCAGAGAAGAGCGACGAGAATGGTGACCGGTCTGCAAACAATGTCCTATGAGGAACGGTTACAGAATTTGGGAATGTTTAGCTTGCAAAAAAGAAGACTGAGAGGAGACTTAATAAATGTCTACAAATATCTCAAGGGCTATCACATTGTAGAAGGATCATCTTTATTCTCATTTGCACAAGGAAAGACTAGAAGCAATGGGATGAAACTGAATGGGAGGAGACACAGATTAGATATTAGAAAAAACTTTTTGACAGTTAAGGTGATCAATGAGTGGAACAGGCTGTCATGAGAGGTGGCGAGTTCTCCTTCCATGGAAGTTTTCAAACAGAGGCTGGACAGACACCTGTCTGGGATGATTTAGTGAATCCTGTTTTGAGCAGGGGGTTGGACCAGATGACCCAGAAGGTCCCTTCCAACTCTACCATTCTATGATTCTATGATTTGTTTTAAAGGCAAAAGAATTAGAAGTTGCACATTTTTGTACATTTTTATCAAATGTTACATAAACCGAACACTAATAAAAAGTACAATGTGTCACAAAAAATCATGTTATAATCACTGGGATGCCTTGCAAATTTTCACACGCAAAGTGACACAAGTCAGATTTGAAACATTTAGAATGGTCAGGAAGGTGAAACTGTCTTTGGTGAGAAGAGCTTAAATCACTCCTCTTTTTCCCCTCTGAAAAATAGAGAGTTTTTTAAAATAAACATATTTGCTATTTTTGTGCATGTAAAAATCTATCACAATATAAAATTATTAAAATCGTACATCAAATGACAAAAAATGAAAAAAAATGAAATGCCAGAAGTGCTGTTTTTATTCACTACACTTCCCTAAAAATGCAATGCAAAGTGATCAAAATGTTGTATGTAACCCAAAATTCTATCAAAGCTACAACTCAGAGCACAAAAGAAACAAGACCTTATACAGGTCCATCAATGTAAAGATAAAAATCATATGGGTCTCAGAAAATGACAATGCAAACTTTTTTTTAAACCATTCTGAATTTTTAACCACTAAAATATGACAAAAACCTTAGCATTTTGACATCACATTAATTGTATTTACCTGGAAAATAATAATGCCAGGTCACTTTTACCCCACACTAAACATCTTAAAAATAAGACCCCATAAAACAATAACCATTTCACCCTAGTTGGATTTTTTTCCTGTTATTGCCTAGATTATATGCTAAAATGAATGGTCTCATTCAAAGCTACAACTGGTCTCACAAACAACCCTTAAATGGTTATGCTCATGGAGAAATAAAAAAGTTACAGTTTTGGAAAAAACAGGAGGAAAAAAGCGAAAGCATAAAAACAAAAACTCGCAGGGTCCAGAAAGGGTTAAAAAGTGTTATTTTTATAATATGGTGTTAAAGCTTAACTTATAAAAATCAATCAAACCACTTTAAGTGTAGGATTATTTGTACCATACAACAATCGTACATTGTACACTTCTGTACCATTCCTCAGTATCAAGAACAGAAGTATGAACACAATGCACAAACAATCCTTAGTGTTCACTGTTATAAAATATGTAGATTCCATGAAAGCTTTACACAATGTTTGCTTTTGCCATTCCCTATAAAATCTGATAAAATGCTCCTTTAAAATATGCACATTTGGCATCTTTTTCAGGCAAATTGCGCTTGGAACCTGCCTGAAAAAAAGTGTTAAAAATAAGAAAGAATCAACATATACACGGAAAAGTCAATACCACTTGCTAGGCATATATTCTGTTTTTTGTAACTTCTTTTAACTACTTCAGACATCGAAAACAGGTGAAGGGCCTAAAAGAGGTGATCTGACCGTTCTTCAGGCCCCCACTATTTTATATTTAGAATAATAAAAATTATATACACAGTGGGGGAAAAAGTATTTAGTCAGCCACCAATTGTGCAAGTTCTCCCACTTAACACTAGAACTACCGATGGAGTCATTTTGACTCCTTGCAATTTTTATTTCTCTTCTGTGGCTACATTTTTCCGAATTCCGGCGTGAGACTCGGTGACCTTTACTCATTTAGGATGCGAAAAAAAGATTTTGTGACAATAAAGGATTTTTGAAAAAAAAGAGTACCTTTTTTTCAAAATTTACCTTTAATTACCAAAGCGAGTCATTTTGACTCTCTACTATATCTTGCTAGTCTTTGTCGCTAAATGTTATTTCTTTTAGTTTTCATTTTCTTGTATGTTTAGAATAAATGTTGGCTTAGACTTAGAATAATTAGCTGTTAGGTGTCAAGTTCCCACCTCTGCACAGGGGGAATCTCTGGCCATCTCCGCTGTGGTCTCCCATTCTTCTCCTGCCGCAGTGGAGCCTGCTCAGTGGAGATATCGGTCCCAGCGTCTCGCTCAGTCTGACTCTGTGCAAAGGGTTACTGCTACCTTTCCTGCTTCGGCCATTGTAGCCAGTACTGGGCAGCGGCGAGCAGACATTTTTGGGACTAAGTCCTGCTTTTCCCCTTCTGAGCATGCCCAGGGTAAGATCTCTCATTGGAGATCAAGGGTCACATGCTTAGATGCTGCAGCAAATCCCATTGGCCTTCTAGGAAGGTCCTGAAGGTGCTCTACTTCTGTGGCAGCCTCCCATAGGTCCTTCTGGTAAGGTCCTGTACTTGCTGCAGCTATGAAAGGTTCGCATGACCGCACGGCCATGCGCTAGTATCAATTCATGTCATGAGTTTTGCGCCAATGTGGTCATACATGTGTGTATTCAGGGCCCCGGCTGAAATAAGCCTCTAGAATACCGGCACCTCTGGTGAGGAGATTGTGTGCATGCATTCAGGGGCCCGGCTGAAATAAGCCACTAGAATACCGGCTCCTCCGGTGAGGAGATTGTATGATTGCCTCTTTGACTGCGTGACCACAAACTGCTATCTGCTTGGCAGTTGCTGTGTACTCCTGTGAGCTAAACAGGACACAGTGCTTTCTTTATAGGCGACTCTGTGAAGTAACAGAGTTCGCTTCTACCGCCATATAGTGCCGCCATTTGCCAGCAGCAGGTTCTCTCCTGCACGGTGGACCCCGGGCTGTGAACGCACCATATATAATCTCACTATTTACTCAGTGCGTTCTGCCAGCCCCAACAATTAACATTTTTGCAAATCTACTTGACATACACAGGACATAGACAGGACATCCGGCAGTGAACCAATGAACTCTTGAGTGGACTACATAATTTCTGTAGAATACAGCCTGCAGTTTTGCTAATTGCTAATATGGCTAGAAGAAGTGAATTTAAGCCTGACAATATTCTTGCCATTTTGCATTCTACGGTTACAACAATACCAGGAGCAAGAAACTCTAAAAAAAAAAGAAAACAAGACTGGAGTTAAAATGACTCCATTTGGTAGTTCTAGGGGGGGGTGACCAGACCAGTAGTCCTAGTGCTAAAAAGATGAGAGAGGCCTGTAATTGACATCATCGGTAGACCACAACTATGAGAGTCAAAATGAGAATATAAATCCAGAAAATCACCTTGTCTGATTTAGCAAGATTTATTTTTAAAATTATGGAGGACAGTAAGTATTTGGTCACCTAAAAACATGCAAGATTTCTGGCTCTCACAGACCTGTAACTTCTTCTTTAAGAGGCTCTTCTGTCCTCCACTTATTACCTGTCGTAATGGCACCTGTTTGAACTTGTTATCACTATAAAAGACAGCTGTCCACAACCTCAAATAGTCACACTCCAAACTCCATTATGGTGAAGACCAAAGAGCTGTCGAAGGACACCAGAAACAAAGTTGTGGTCCACCTATGTCAATTACAGGCCTCGCTCACCTTTTTAAGTGGGAGAACTTGCACAATTGGTGGCTGACTAAATACATTTTTTCTCCACTGTATATACAGTGGGTACGAAAAGTATTCAGACCCCTTTAAATTTTTCACTCTTTGTTTCATTGCAGCAAATTGGTAAATTCCCAAAAGTTCATTTTTTCACATTAATGTACACTCTGCACCCCATCTTGACTGAAAAAAACAAATGTAGAAATTTTTGCAAATTTAGTAAAAAAGAAAAACTGAAATATCACATGGTCATAAGTATTCAGACCCTTTGCTCAGACACTCATATTTAAGTCACAAGCTGTCCATTTCCTTGTGATCCTCCTTGAGATGGTTCTACTCCTTTATTGGAGGCCAGCTGTGTTTAATTAAACTGATAGGATTTGATTTGGAAAGGCGCAAACCTGTTTATATAAGACCTCATAGCTCACTGTGCATTTCAGACCAAATGAGAATCATGAGGTCAAAGGAACTGGCCAAGGAGCTCAGAGGCAGAATTGTTACAAGGCGCAGGTTACAACAATATTTCTGCAGTATTCAAGGCTCTTAAGAGCACAGTGGCCTGCATAATCATTAAATGGAAGACATTTGGGACCACCAGAAGTCTTCCTAGACCTGGCCGTCCAGCCAAACTGGGTAATCGTGGGAGAAAAGCCTTGGTCAGAGAGGTGAAGAACAACCCCAAGATCACTGTGGCTGAGCTCCAGAGATGCAGTAGGGAGATGGGAGAAAGTTCCACAAAGTCAACTATCACTGCAGCCCTCCACCAGTTGGGCCTTTATGGCAGAGTGGCCCGACAAAAGCCTCTCCTCAGTGCAAGACATACAGTATGAAAGCACGCATGGAGTATGCTAAAAAACGCATGAAGGACTCCAAGGCTATGAGAAATAAGATTCTCTGGTCTGATGAGACGAAGATAGAGCTTTTTGGTGATAATTCTAAGAGGCATGTGTGGAGAAAACAGGCACTGCTCATCACCTGCCCAATACAATCCCAACAGTGAAGCATGGTGATGGCAGCATCATGCTATGGGGGTGTTTTTCAGCTGCAGGGACAGGATGACTGGTTGCCATTGAAGGAAACACGAATGCGGCCAAGTACAGAAATATCCTGGATGAAAACCTCTTCCAGAGTGCTCTGGACCTCAGACTTGGCTGAAGGTTCACCTTCCAACAAGACAATGACCCTAAGCACACAGCTAAAATAACGTAGGAGTGGCTTCAGAAAACTCTGACTATTCTTGACTGGCCCAGCCAGAGCCTTGACTTAAACCCAATTGAGCATCTCTAGAAAGACCTGAAAATGGCTGTCCACCAATGTTCACCATCCAACCTGATGGAACTGGAGAAGATCTGCCGGGAAGATGCAGAGGATCCCAAATCCAGGTGTGAAAAACTTGTGCATCATTCCCAAGGAGACTCATGGCTGTATTAGCTCAAAAGGGTGCTTCTACTCAATACTGGGCAAAGGGTCTGAATACTTATGACCATGTGATATTTCAGTTTTTCTTTTTTAACAAATTTGCTAAAATTACTACATTTCTGTTTTTTTTCAGTCAAGATGGGGTGCAGAGTGTAAGTAATGAGAAAAAAATGAACTTTTTTGAATTTACCAAATGGCTGCAATGAGACAAAGAGTGAAAAATTTAAAGGGGTCTGAATACTTTCCATACTCACTGTAAATCTAGACTAGCCAAGGAGAAAACACGTGAGCAGGGGTCGTGGGATGGCACTCTTACAGATTTTGTCAAAGTGCCATATTCATCAAAGTGCAAGACAAGTAAACAAGACAGTTCCACATTTCTCAAATTGAAAGTCAGTTAAACATAGCAGTTTGACAAGGCAAAAGACAAGTAAGCCATGCAAGATATTCACACAAACTTGTTTCTAATTTACTTGTGCAGCAAGATTTTACCATATCTGCTTTAGATATGTTCTAGCTACTGTATTCTTTCAAATATATTCCCCTTTCATACACTGTGCGCTCAATCCATCAGACCTTGTTTCCTCCCTTCTCCCATGTACAGCTCACATGGTTTTCTCACATTTTTAAAACCACAAAAATCCTTCCACTATTATCATAAAACACAAGAGACACGCTGACAAATGACTTAACCATCTGCTTGCTCTCTATACTTTTCTGCTCCTATTCACGTGAGATATTTCCCCTAACCTGGGCCCTCCATGTCCTTTTAAATTTAACTCACTCACTCAAATTTAATTTCACTGCTGCATATAGAAACTTTGCTATCTGCTTACAGGCAATCTGTCAGCAGATTTTTTCTATTTAATCTGAGAGTAGCAGAATAAAGGGAAAGTGAGCAAGTCTATAATGATGTATCGCTTAGTTTACTGGATGTAGCTGTTGTGACACAATCAGAGTTCTTAGATGCAGCATGAAGCAGAGTTGAGAAAGCTAATATTTCCCACACCACACTATTTCCACATTACATTGCAAAAATCTGCTGACAGATTCTCTTTCACATTCAGTGCACGTCTTCCATCTGCCTCTTTTCACTGTGCCCTGTGGAACGCCCAGTCAGTGTGTAACAAACTCCCCTACTTCCAGGTTCCTTTCAAATTCTCTTAATATTTCGATCCAGCAGTTGGAAATTTCATATGCTGCTGATCTCATATTGTAGTTTACATTTTTCACATATTTCCAGACCTGAGAACAGACAAATTTAGGTGTTGTTCTGCTTCTTTCAACAACATGTGCTTTTCACGTCATTTCCCCAGTACCCTTACTTATCTTTCTTTCTTGTGAGGTCCACACCAATGTGAGGTGGCCAGGGTGGTAACCATGGCAAGGGGCTGATGTGTTTCCCCACCCTGGCACCCCACAAATAAATTGTGATGTTCTGTCTATGGTATGTGTTGCATGAGGAACAGAACACTCACTTTAACCCCTTTCTGACCTCGGACGTACTATCCCTGTTATGATCTGGTGGCCTAAGAGCAGCATGAGACGTACTCTGGAGAAGGTGGAACCTGTACTGACCGCAGACCCTGAACCTAACACCGCAACTAGAAGTAGCCGTGGAATGTACCTAGCGCTCCCTAGACATCTCAACACAGCCGGAGGACTAATTACCCCTAGAGATAGAAAAGGGAAAACTATCTTGCCTCAGAGAAAATTCCCAAAGGATAGGCAGCCCCCCACAAATATTGACTGTGAGAGGAGAGGGAAAAAACATACACAGACTGAAATGAGAATTTAGCAAAGGAGGCCACTTCTAGCTAAATAGAAAGGATAGGACAGAGTACTATGCGGTCAGTATTAAAACACTAGAAAATATCCACCACAGAAAATACAGAATCTCCACAGCTAACTAAAGATATGGAGGGTATATCTGCATCTCCAGAGATACCAGCTTGGCTAAAAAAATCCTTATACAGACCAAGCTGGACAAGACAAAACATAGAAAAGAACTGAACAATAAGACCACAGCATGTGGACAGCAAAATCAAGGCCAGAACTTATCTTTGTTGAAAAGAACTACAAAGCAGAAGAGACCAGGCAGGGATGTGAATCCTCCAGGAACAATGGACAACTGGCACTGACTAAAGGGTGAAGCAAGACTAAATAGCCCAGTCCAAATTTCAAAAAGTGAACACACCTGATAAATGCTGTGATTCAGAGACAGCAGCGCTACCACTTACAACCACCGGAGGGAGCCCAAGAGCAGAATTCACAACATATCCCGTCCGAGGTCAGAAGCCCCGCTTTGATGCGGGCTCCGGCGGTGAGCCCGCATCAAAGCCGGGACATGTCAGCTGTTTTGAACAGCTGACATGTGCCCGTAATAGGCGCGGGCAGAATCGCGATCTGCCCGCGCCTATTAACTAGTTAAATGCCGCTGTCAAATGCAGACAGCGGCATTTAACTACCGCTTCCGGCCAGGCGGCCGGAAATATGCGCATCGCCGACCCCCGTCACATGATCGGAGGTCGGCGATGCTTCTCCATTGTAACCATAGAGGTCCTTGAGACCTCTATGGTTACTGATGCATGGTAGCTGTGAGCGCCACCCTGTGGTCGGCGCTCACAGCACACCTGATTTTCTGCTACATAGCAGCGAACATAAGATCGCTGCTATGTAGCAGAGGCGATCGCGTTGTGCCAGCTTCTAGCCTCCTATGGATGCTATTGAAGCATGGCAAAAGTTAAAAAAAAAAGGAAAAAAAATATGAAAAAAATAAAAAAATATAAAAGTTTAAATCACCCCCCTTTCGCCCCATTCAAAATAAATCAATAAAAAAATCAAATCTACACATATTTGGTATCGCCGCGTTCAGAATCGCCCGATCTATCAATAAAAAAAAGCATTAACCTGATTGCTAAACAGAGTAGCGAAAAAAATCGAAATGCCAGAATTACGTTTTTTTGGTCGCCGCGACATTGCATTAAAATGCAATAACGGGCGATCAAAAGAACGTATCTGCACCGAAATGGTATAATTAAAAACCCCAGCTCAGCATGCAAAAAGAAGCCCTCAACCGACCCCAGATCATAAAAAATGGAAATGCTACGGATATCGGAAAATGGCGCAATTTTTTTTTTTTTTTTTTTTTTTTTTAGCAAAGTTTGGAATTTTTTTTCATTACTTAGATAAAAAAGTACCTAGTCATGTTAGGTGTCTATGAACTCGTAATGACCTGGAGAATCATAATGGCAGCTCAGTTTTAGCATTTAGTGAACCTAGCAAAAAAGCCAAACAAAAAACAAGTGTGGGATTGCACTTTTTTTGCAATTTCACCGCACTTGGATTTTTTTTTCCCATTTTCTAGTACACGACATGCTAAAACCAATGATGTCGTTCAAAAGTACAACTCGTCACGCAAAAAATAAGCCCTCACATGGCCAAATTCACGGAAAAATAAAAAAGTTATGGCTCTGGGAAGGAGGGGAGTGAAAAACGAACACGGAAAAACGGAAAATCCCAAGGTCATGAAGGGGTTAATCTCTGGGATCTCCTCCGGTCATGTTACTCTGGTTCCCGCTCCAGAGTCCACAAAAACGATTCCAGACTTAGGATTCATTTTCATCAAATCAACGTCACTCACACATAGAAATTTCGGTACAATGACAGTACAGTCCATTTTCTTTTGCAGTTCCTGACCTTTCCCTGTACTTTCTGATATTCTCTCTTCTCTGTACCAGTCTGTCATTGTAAATTTGTTTACTGTTAACGATATCTATAACCCTGTATGTAACCCCTTTTCTCATGTACAGCTCCTTGGAATTAATGGTGCTATATAAATAAATAATAATAATAATAATATTCCTAGTCCTGAAGACTTTCCTTCCACCCCTGCAGCTCCTGTGCCCTTAGGTCCACTAGCTTCAGTCGATCTTCTATCCAGCTTCCCTTGGAAGAAGTAAGAGGCATCCATAATTCTGCCTAGTTCCAGACATAGGCACCAGATAATCAAAGAATGACAACTGAACTGTAAAGTGACCGCCTGCATGCTGCTTCTTCTAGGGGTCCCATATGTCCTTAATTCTCTCCAGTCCCTTGGCTTATCTGTTTTCTATGTCCATATCATCACTACACACAGTGATCTTTATCAGGAAGTTCCTACACTCAAGTACACTACGCCCAATTCTAGCTCCTACCAACCTGGAACGGCCCTGTGATGTGAGCTTAACGTCTCCTAACAATACTGCACTATAGTACCCCATCCCCTTACTTCTAATAAACTGTGCTTCCCATTCCTAATTACTAGTTCTAATCCTGCGCTGTCCTTTTCAACACTGTACAGCATTATAAAACAGACATGCAAGTTAATAATCATAAAATAATACATTTGTCTTAAAGGGGAAGGGAGAAGTGCGACCCGACTCTGGCACACTCTTACACCATCACAATTTTTCACCCCTTATCCCTGCAAGTGGTGGTTGTGTACCACCACACTTCTGGCGAATCTTATTCCTAAAGAGAGCTGTGGTTCGCACACTGTCAAAAGAGAGCTCAGCTGTGATCAGAGATCTAAAGTTTACCTCTGGTTACTGATGTCAGCTGATGGGACAACTGCTCCCATTATCCGACACCTGCTACTGCTAATAACAGCGAGAGCAGGAGCAGCTGATTATTATTATTATTTATTTATATAGCACCATTGAATCCATGGTGCTGTACATGAGAAGGGGTTACATACAAATTACAGATATCACTTACAGTAAACAAACTAACAATGACAGACTAATACAGAGGGGCAAGGACCCTGCCTTTGCGGGCTTGCATTCTACAGGATTATGGGGAAGGAGACAATAGGCTGAGGGTTGCAGGAGCTCTGGTGTTGGTGAGGCAGTATCTCCGGTAGTGATGAGGAGGCAGCAGGGTCAGTGCAGGCTGCAGGCTTTCCTGAAGAGATGGGTTTTCAGGTTCCATCTGAAGAATCCAAATATGGTTGATAGTCGGACATGTTGGGGCAAAGAATTCCAGAGGATGGGGGATATCCAGGAGAAGTCATGGAGGCGGTTGGATGAGGAGCGAATAAGTGTGGAGGAGAGAAGGAGGTCTTGGGAGGACCGGAGATTACGTGAGGGAAGATATCGGGAGATTAGTTCAGAGATATATGGAGGAGGAAGGTTATGGATGGCTTTGTAGGCCAGTATTAGTAATTTGAACTGGATACGCTGAGGGAATGGGAGCCAGTGAAAAGATTTGCAGAGGGGGAAGCGGAGGAGTAGCGAGGAGAGAGATGAATTAGTCGGGCAGCAGAGTTAAGGATGGACTGGAGAGGTGCAAGGGTGTTACCAGAGATGCCACAGAAAAGGATGTTGCAGTAGTCAAGGCGGGAGATGATGAGGGCATGCACAAGCATTTTAGTAGATTGACGGTTAAGGAAAGGACGGATTCTGGAGATATTTTTGAGCTGGAGGCGACAGGAGGTGGAGAGAGCTTGGATGTGCGGTTTGTGTCATGCCGCTGCCGCCTTCTGTGCCCTGTCATACTCACCTGTCTTCGGCGTATCGGCACGCCTCCTCTCCTGTGGTGTCTTCCTCTCTGCGCTTGCCCCTGGCCTCAGCTGCTCGTCGGGCACTTGCGCACGCCAGATACAGCACTGCGCGCGCGCACTTCTAGCCTTCCTGCTGACGTTCCTTTCCGTCCTCTCTGTCGTCTTGGAGGATCTTCACCCGGAAGTGTTGCGCCGTGCTGGTATGTAAACTGCTTCCGTCCGCTCCTCTGTGCCTGAAGATCGTTTGTGTTTGCAAGTGCTCTTGGCCTCTCGCCTGTGCTGTGTACTCCTTGTTTTTCCTGATCCTGGTTCTCTCCTTGCCTCTTCCAGCTCCATACCTGTGTCTCTGCTGTCAGGGTCCCTGCATTCCAGTGTTCCAGCAGTCCCTGTCTCGCCAGTCCTGTATCTCCGCAGTCCTGCTCCTTTGCAGTCCTGTGTCCCTGCAGACCTCCCGCCGTTCCTAGTTCCTGCATTCCAGTGTATCTGCTGCCCCAGTCTCTTCAGTCCTGTATCATTGCAGTCTTCTGTGTCTCTCCCGCTCACGTCAGTCTGGTGCCTCTTTTGTTTCCCCTGGTCCCACGCCTTCTTTGGTCTTTTTCGTCTTGTTTCCCCAGCTTCCGTGGCGATAGTCCCTCACGGGCCTGCCCCTAACTCTCCCTGTATAGGGGGCGGTCCACCTGGTCAGCTCGTCCGTGAGGGGATCGTCATCATGGTCCAGTGGATCCACTTTCCGTTTTTTTCCCTTGTGAATCCTCACAGTTTGAAGGACAGGGCAGAGTCAAAGGTTAATCCGAGGCAGCGGACTTCCAGTACGGGGGAAAGTGTGATGTCGTTAATTGTGATTAGTGTTGAGCATTCCGATACCGCAAGTATCGGTGTATCGGCCGATACTTGCGGGTATCGGAATTCCGATACCGAGATCCGATACTTTTGTGGTATCGGGTATCGGTATCGAAACAACATTAATGTGTAAAAGAAAGAATTAAAATAAAAAATATTGCTATACTCACCTCTCCGACGCAGCCTGGACCTTACCGAGGGAACCGGCAGCGTTCTTTGCTTAAAATGCGCGCGTTTACTGCCTTCCGTGACGTCACGGCTTGTGATTGGTCGCGTGCCGCCCATGTGGCCGCGATGCGACCAATCACAGCAAGTCGTGACATAATTTTCAGGTCCTGAATGCCTAATTCTAGGCATTCAGGATTTGAAAATTACGTTACGGCTTGTGATTGGTCGCGTCGCGGTCACATGGGCGACGCGACCAATCACAAGCCGTGACGTCACGGGAGGCAGGAAACGCGCGCATTTTAAAATTACGTCACGGCTTGTGATTGGTTGCGTGCCGCCCATGTGACCGCGACGCGACCAATCACAGCAAGCCGTGACGTAATTTTCAGGTCCTGAATGCAGAATTAGGCATTCAGGACCTGAAATTACGTCACGGCTTGCTGTGATTGGTCGCGTCGCGGTCACATGGGCGGCACACAACCAATCACAAGCCGTGACGTAATTTTAAAATGCGCGCATTTCCTGCCTCCCGTGACGTCACGGCTTGTGATTGGTCACGTCGCCCATGTGACCGCGACGCGACCAATCACAAGCCGTAACGTAATTTTCAAATCCTGAATGCCTAGAATTAGGCATTCAGGACCTGAAAATTGCGTCACGGCTTGCTGTGATTGGTCGCGTCGCGGCCACATTGGTGGCACGCGACCAATCACAAGCCGTGACGTCACGGAAGGCAGTAAACGCGCGCATTTTAAGCAAAGAACGCTGCTGGTTCCCTCGGTAAGGTCCAGACTGCGTCGGAGAGGTGAGTATAGCAATATTTTTTATTTTAATTCTTTCTTTTACACATTAATATGGATCCCAGGGCCTGAAGGAGAGTTTCCTCTCCTTCAGACCCTGGGAACCATCAGGGATACCGTCCGATACTTGAGTCCCATTGACTTGTATTGGTATCGGGTATCGGTATCGGATTAGATCCGATACTTTGCCGGTATCGGCCGATACTTTCCGATACCGATACTTTCAAGTATCGGACGGTATCGCTCAACACTAATTGTGATAGATAGGTCAGGTAAGGAAAATTCTATGGGATGGAGGAAAGATGATGAGTTCAGATTTGTCCACATTGAGTTTGAGGAAGCGAGAGGAGAAGGAGGAGGATATGGCTGATAGACACTCCGGGATTCTGGACAGAAGAGTGGTGACATCTGCGCCAGAAAGGTAGATCTGAGTGTCATCAGCATAAAGATGGTACTTGAAACCGTGAGACTTTATGAGTTGTCCCAAGGCAAGTGTATAGATTGAGAAGAGTAGGGGTCCTGGAACAGAGCCTTGGGGGACTCCAACAGAGAGAGGGTGGGATGAGGAGGTAGTATGGGAGTGGGAGACACTGAATCTGTGGTTGGAAAGGTACGAGGAGATCCAGGATAGGGCGAAGTCTTTGATGACAAAGGAGGAGAGGATCTGTAGTAGGAGGCAGTGGTCAACTGTGTCAAAAGCAGAGGACAGGTCTAGAAGGAGGAGTACAGAGCATTGTCCATTAGCTTTGGCTGTAAGTAGGTCGTTAGTGATTTTGGTCAGGGCTATCTCAGTTGAGTGATGGGGGTGGAAACCAGATTGCAGATTGTCAAAGAGCAAGTTAGATGAGAGGTGGGAGGAAAGTTCAGCATGGACGTGCTGCTCCAGGAGTTTGGAAGCGAATGGGAGCAGTGATATTGGGAGATAGCTGGACATACCAGTTGGATCGAGGGTTGGCTTTTTAAGGATAGGCGTGATTGTGGCATGTTTGAAAGCAGAAGGGAAGGTGCCAGAATTTAGTGATACATTGAAGAGGTGGGTTAGGGATGGGATAAGTGTGGTGGTGAAGTTGGGGAGGAGGTGGGATGGGATGGAGTCGAGCACACAGGTGGTGAAGTGCGATTTTGAGAGGAGACAATTAAGCTCCCCTTCAGTGATGTTGGATAGGGAGGTTATGGGGTTTGGGCATTGGTCTGATATACAAAGGGGTTGTGGTGGTTGAACAATGAAGACTAGCCTTGTTTGGTTGATCTTATTTTTAAAGTGTGTGGCAAAGTCCTCAGCAGAGATGAGGGAGGTTGGAGGGGGCAGTGGGGGCGGAGGAGGGAGTTAAAGGTTTTGAATAACTGTTTGGGGTTGTAGGATAGGGAAGATATGAGGGTTGTGAAGTAGGCCTGTTTAGCAGAGGTGAGAGCAGATTTAAAATCGAGTGTTGCCTGTTTGAATGCAGTGAAGTGGCTGATGGGAGTATTCATCATCCGCTCCTGCGCTGTAAATAAATAATTAAAACAAAAAACAGTGTGGGTTCCCCTGTATTTTTGTTAACCAGCCAGGCAAAACTCACAGCTGGGGGCTGCAACCCTCAGCTGTCAGCTTCGGCAAGGGTAGTTATCAAGAATAGAGGGGTCCCCATGCCGTATGTCGTACCTTTTATTTATTTAAATACATAATGTAAAAAAACGGCTTGGGTCCCCCCCCCCTGTTTTTGACAACCAGCCTTGCTAAAGCAGACAGCTGGGGGCTGGTATTCTCAGCTGGTATTCTCAGGCTGGTAAGTGGCCATGGATATTGCCACCCAGCCTAAAAATAGCAGCCCACAGATGCCCAGAAAAGGCACATCTATTCGATGCACCAATTCTGGTGCTTTGCTCGGCTCTTCCCACTTGCCCTGTAGTGGTGGTAAGTGGGGTTAATATTTGTGGGGTTGATGTCACCTTTGTATTGTCAGGTGACATCAAGCCCATGGCTTAGTAATGGAGAGGCGTCTGTAAGACATCTATCCATTATTAATCTTACAGTTGTATTGTAAATTTAGATACAGCCAGAATAAATAAAACAGTTTTCCTTTTTTATTTAAAAATAACAAACACAGTTATTCTCACCAAACGCCTATTCCACTGAAGCCCTCGTTTTCCTGTAATACAACTAAAATAAAAAAAACAACAATACCCCTCACCTCTCCATGGTTCTGTCTCACGCTGTAATCCATGTCTGGGAAAAAACAGTTTTCAACCTGGACGGTGCCAAAATGTGACCATCCAGGCTGAGAGCCACTGGTGACTGAACTGCTGCAAGCGCAGCCTCAGTGACTTGCGGTGATGTCATCAAGGTTACCTCCGGTCAGTGAGCCTCCATTCCCAGCCAGGCTGAACTGCCGTGACCTAGGTGACATCCCCACTATATATTTTTTATCTATAGAGATTGATTTCTTTGTTGCCTGACAGGGTTCATCACCCGATGTGGTTGATCATGGATTGAGTCTTGTAATTGAATTTTTAAGTGTTTTTATGTACTTTTCGTGTGTAGCTCTTCTATAATAAAGGTTATTTCTTATTTTTAATTTGTCTGGTGATCCCATTCTTATAGCTTGTCTTTGCGTTCTTGTTCTTTCAACCATAATTTTTTACGCTAAAAAAAAATCCTTAAAATTCACACTGATGCAACAGAGGCCAGAAAGAGTCCATCTGCCCCATTATAGTTAATGGGTATGTGGTTTCATTTGAATCACATTTATTAAGGAAATACACAGAATCTCCAAGGTAAGTGGTCTGTAGAGAGCACAGGATAAATTTGAAAATAGCCTAAGTGAATGGGTTCACAACATCTTTAGGAAGCCAGCATACATGCCAAATTTTACTAAAGGAAGACGATTCAGGAAAATGTTGGTGATGTTTTTCCTGAAACATATTCCTGGTGTCAAACTAGGGAGCAGCTCCCAATTGGAAAAGATCTTAAAAAATGGACAAATCACTTACTTCAAGTCTTTGACAACCTGAGACAGTTAAAAATTGCAAAAGACTGAATATTTGCACAGCAAGTTGTTTTTACATTGTAATACAAATGTTCATTTTTTCATACATTTATTTAGAACTTTTTCTGGATGGTTATTATGGAGTGTACCAATCTGAAAAAGACTTTGTGTGCATTTAGATTGATTTTTAGGATGCAGATTAAGCAAATCTACAATCAGGTACGGACTAGGGCTGAATTTCAGCCCTGGCATTTGAAATCACACAGGTCCATGCTGTCCCCATCCCCAAGCACCAGGTGGGATATATTACTAATATTACCCTGTGTAATATTAGCAAGATTTACTACAAGGCCAATATTTGTAATGATACCTCCATCACAACTCTTAACAGTATGGGAGCCTTGAGAACACCAATAGGCTTGTATTAGCAACGGATTGCGACAGATGGCCTCATGTTTCATTAGTCTTTCGCTGGATCTGTCGAAAATTGTTTGTCCAGCGACCGGAGACAACGGACAAAGTAACGTCTTTTGTGTCCATCGAAATGGACAGTGACGGATCTGTCGCCGTCCGTCGTTTGCTCAAATGGAAGGCTATGGTCGGATTTTTAACTGAGCATGCTAAGATTTTTTTAGGATCCAATTAGCCATATCTGCTAGTCAGATCCGTTGAAATAACGAATCCGTTGCATCAGTATTTCACAATCTGCGACGGATCCGTCGAGCCAAAGGACTGATGGCAAAAAACTGATGTGTGAAAGGGGTCTTAACAACGTAGCAGACAAGGCAGACCATAACCAGATAGGCCCTTCTAGCATTTGCCAGAATTGCCAGATGGCCAGTCTGACACTGTCTACAATAGTACAAGAATTGATTGATGCTGTCGCAATTGACTTGGCATCTAAGGGGTTAAACAGCACTAAACAATGCTAAAACCTTTCAGGTTGCCGCAGGGAGTCAGCTGTCATATACAGCTAATTTCTGTTTTTCACCCACCGAGTAAGGGAGGGAGCAATATTCACTTAATACTCAGCAAATTGAAAAACAGCACAAAGGAATTAGGCCCCTTAATGAGCATATTGTATAAAGGCATATTGGCGGTTGTTAAGGGGTTAAAATTTCCCTACCCTGGAACTGTGTGACTTAGGTCAACCTCTGAGAAAACTGCCCCATGGTATTATCTCTCCTAAAAATTATGGTTGTGCAGGTAAAATTCTCCAAGCATTTGCCAAACTTAGTCATGTCCCGTGACTCATCACTCGACAAAACACTTTTTCACTGCCCTACGCCACTTCACCATACTCGGCACTGTGCTTGGTTATGTAACGCTCGCACGCACCTAATGCATTTTTTTGTTACCATTCTTATGCAAGGTTTGAAACTCTGTAGTTAGAGTCAGAAGAGCGTTATTATTATTTATTATCATTGCGCCATTTATTCCATGATGCTTTATCTGTGAGAGCGTTGGCGACTTATGCACCTCAGCACGTGGCGACCCAGCTCTGTGACTCTACAAGGTATGCCACTTTGTGGCTGAGTTGCTGTGGTCCTTAAACATGTGCACTTTTCAATTTCGCTACCACAGTTGATTGTGTGGTAAATATTAAGAAGGGAAGATATTTAACAAACTGATTTATTGCAGCAGTGACATCCTATTACAGGACCACACTTAAATTCAGTGAGCTCTTTAGAACTACAAATTCTTTCTGAAATGTTTTTTATGGCTGACTGCATGGCGAGCGGTTGAATTTTATATACCTATGGCAGTGCAGCTGAATTAAAAGCCTTAATAATTAAGATGTGTCCCAATACTTGTGTACATGCAGTGTATAAGCCCAATGGACACAATCCCTTTATGGAAAATACAAGTTGTCAAAACATAGAGTACCGTACTGAAGTTTAGCAATGAGGAATTAATTTTCATGAGTTACCACATGAGAGACCACGATTCTTGTGGATGCTGAAATTAATTGTGCTCAATATTATTATTATTATTATTATTATTACTTTAAATTAATATTAATTTTATTGCTTAACCCCTTCACCGTCCAAGCCTGTTTTCACCTTCATGACCAGGTCAATTTTTACAATTCTGACCAGTGTCACTTTATGAGGTAATAACTCTGGAACGCGTCAACGGATCCCACTGATTCTGAGATTCTTTTTTGTGACATATTGTACTTCAGGTTAGTACGCTGATACTCCATATGTGGGAGAAAACTACTGTTTGGGTGCATGGCAGGGCTCAGAAGGGAAAAAGTACCGTTTGACTTTTTGAACGCAAAATTGGCTGGAATCATTAGCAGATGCCATGTTGCATTTGGAGTGCCCCTGATGTGCATAAATAGTGGAAATCCACCGCAAGTGATGCCATTTTGGAAACTGCATTCCCTCAAGGAATGTATCTGGATGTGTGGTGAGCACTTTGAACCCCCAAGTGCTTCACAGAAGTTTATAACGTGGATCTATGAAAATAAAAAAAAAATCACATTTTTTCCAAAGAAATTATTTTAAGCCCTCAGTTTTTTATTTTCACAAGAGTAACCAGAGAAATTGGACACCAAAAGTGGTGCAATGTGCCCTGAGTACGCTGATTCCCCCTATGTGGGGGTAAACCACTGTTTGAGCACATGGCAGAGCTCGGAAGGAAAGGAGCTCCGTTTGACTTTTTCAATGCAAAATTGGAATTGAAACTGGAATTGAGATCGGACACCATGACGCGTTTGGAGAGCCCTTGATGTGCCTAAATACAAGTGACCCCATTTTGGAAAGTAGACCCTTTAAAACCCCAGGTGCTTCACAGACATTTATAATGTTGAGCTGCGAAAAATACAATTATACAATTATACCCTAAAACTGTTCTTTTAGCCCATTTTTTTTATTTTCACAAGGGTAACAGGAGAAACCGCAGCCCCTCTGACACAATAGGATGGCCTAGGATTGTAAATGATAATCTACAGTAGGATAAATATTATTATTAATAGCATTATAAGGGATTACCCTTTTATGTTAACCTAAGATACCACTAGCAATATACGCACGTGTGTGTGTATATTGGTAGTAATACATATATATATATATATATATATATATATATATAGTGACAGGGTCACTGGCGCTGTATGTGAGGGGAGATATGTGTAACTAAGATTGCTTTCTTCCGTGATCTAAAACCCATAAGTTGCTCTCCAGCATGCTATGCGCTGAAGGGGTTAACCAGCCATGATAAGGGATTTGTTTTTTCCTGAGTAGTTGAGAGATGGGTGGGATGCTCCAGGTGGAGCTGAAGACTAGTGGTGTCCTCTGCGGGCGAGTACCACCAACATAAAGACTTTGCTATACTTTATCTTTTGTTTTGCCATTTTGCCAGAAAGGCCATGTTTATTTTTTAAACCCCTCCATGGTTTATGCTGTACTATAATAAACCAGCAGGTGACTTACACAAGGAGCGTTCCTGTGTCTACAGCCGAGTAAGGCTGCTTTCACACTAGCGTCGGTACGGGGCCGTCGCGCTGCATCGGCCCGACTTACCGACACATACTGTGCAAAAAATGCCCAACGTGGGCAGCGGAAGCAGTCTTAGGACGCTTCCGCTGCCCCATTGCAAGGTACGGGGAGGAGGGGGCGTAGTTTCGGCCGTGCATGTACGGTCGAAAATGGCGGTCTCGACGCACAAAAAAAGCTACATGTAACTTTTTTTGTGGCGGCGGTGCGCCAAAACACAGCACAACCGTCGCACGATGGTTGCGACGTGTGGCACTGCGTCGCAATGCGTCGCTAATAAAAGTCTATGGAGAAAAAATGCATCCTGCGGGCAACTTTGCAGGATGCGTTTTTTATCCACAATGACGCATTGCGACGTGCAGTGCACGACGCTAGTGTGAAAGTAGCCTAAGTCAACCCCTCACAATATATGTGACGCTAGTTTCTACTCACAGACAGACCGTGAGGCAGAAGATTCAGATGTTCCGGGGTCAATACCAAGTGAGTACATAGATAGCCAAGGGAAAAGATGAAGGTGTAATTCAGGTCACAGTCCAAGGTCAATAACAAGAGATAGCAGATCGAAACCCAAAGGACAAGACAAAAGGATAGTCACAAGACAGTCCAAAAGGGTCAGGCAGCAGAAGATTAGAACTCAGAGCAACAGAATCGGGCTACCACTCACCAAGAAGCACAAATTATGTGTGGAAGGGATCAGGAACAGACAGCTCAGTTAAGTTTGGAGAGCCCCTGATGTGCCTAAATACAAGTGACCCCATTTTGGAAACTAGACCCTTTAAAACCCCAGGTGCTTCACAGACGTTTATAACATTGAGCTGCGAAAAATACAATTTTCCCCTAAAAATGTTCTTTTAGCCCAATTTTTTTTATTTTCACAATGGTAACTGTTAGCAGCGGATTAATCAGCGTGATGTCCACAACGAGCAACAGAGAATGTTCATTTATTAAGAATTAAGAACATCCAGCTTACAACATGAGAACAGGATCAACCTGGTTTCTGAGAGAGAGAGAGAGAGAGAGAGAGATCTGCTGTGACATTCAGCTTCAGCTGCACACACTAGAATGTGCTCACAGGGAAGGGGGAGGAGGAACATCCTGTCTGTAAATGAGGACTCTTTTTTTTTTAACTTTGTTGACATGTGAACAATATGCATGCAGATATATAAATCACATCATATTAAACAAACAATAGTTGTTGCAATACATACAGATCAATATGAATTAGGCCAACAGTAACAGGAGAAACTGCAGCCCCTCTGACACAATAGGATGGCCTCCACACATGAGATGATTTTTCCACAGAGCCCACATAGTTTGATGTCCTCACAGCCCCTATCCCCACAAATACTGACAATAATAAAAAAAGAAAACTACGCATGTAGCCCCATTTTCTGATACACTACTCCAGTGTGGACTAAGGTTTATCACAGCAAGCAAGACATAGTGATATTATCCTGCCTGATGCACTGAAATTCAGACACACAGGTTGAATGGTGGAAGAGGGAGCCAATGGTTCGCTCCTCTACCATCGTAATCAATGGTATTTGCATTCTTGGGAAGAAGATGCTCTTGAAATAGAAATGCCATGGTAGGGGCACCTTTGTCATGGTAGGGGCACCATGATAGGGTACCTTTCAAAAACAGGCTTTACCACTTCATGGGCGATACACCAATCTTTTCAGTCCTTTTTACTCTTGTGCCCAGGTGTATTGCCGTTTATATGGTACTTCTGCACATTTCTGCCAAATAATTGCTTGTCGTTTATAGTTCATAAATCATGTGCTGGAGCATGCCACATTTCTTTTCTTATAAGAAGAGAAACCGGAGGTACACAGATGCACATCAGAGTCCAATAGAATCTAATTGGCAGCGTATTTAGGAACTGTCAAACACAGATACCAAATACGTTTATGTGCATGAAGTCTAGATTTTATCAATTCATAATTGAAATATCATGGTGAGCAACAGAATTTATATGTAAAAAAGGTTAGTATGGTTATTTTGTGCAGTAACAACAGAGATTGTAAATGATAATCTGCAGTAGGATAAATATTATTATTAATAGCATTATAATGTTTTTTTAATCTATCTTTTTCAGGATTACCCTTTTATGTTAACCTAAGATACCACTAGCAATATACGCACGTGTGTGTATATTGCTAGTAATATATATACAGTATATATATATATATATATATATATATATATATATATATATACACTGTATATAGCGACAGGGTCACTGGCGCTGCATGTGAGGGGAGATACCGGTAACTAAGATTGCTTTCTTCCGTGATCTAAAACCCATAAGTTGCTCTCCAGCATGCTATGTGCTGAAGGGGTTAACCAGCCATGATAAGGGACTTGGTTTTTGGTGAGTAGGTGAGAGATGGGTGGGACACCTACTCACCATGTCTCCACCTCAAGGGTGTAGCAGGGGAGTTAAATGTTCAGCCACTGTTTTTTTCCTCTGTGTTGTATGTTTGGAGAGGAAGGTCTCCAGATGTGGCTCCAGGTGGAGCTGAAGACTAGTGGTGCCCTCTGCGGGCGAGTACCACCAACATAAAGACTTTGCTATACTTTATCTTTTGTTTTGCCGTTTTGCCAGAAAGGCCATGTTTATTTTTTAAACCTTTCCATGGTTTATGCTGTACTATAATAAACCAGCAGGTGACTTACACAAAGAGCGTTCCTGTGTCTACCTTTGCAGGCAGCAGAGTAAGTCAACCCCTCACAATATATATGTGACGCTAGTTACTACTCACAGACAGACCGTGAGGCTGAAGATTAAGATGAAGAGTCAGACATTCCGGGGTCAATACCAAGAGAGTACATAGATAGCCAAGGGAAAAGACAAAGGTGTAATTCAGGTCACAGTCCAGGGTCAATAACAAGAGATAGCGGATCAAAACCCAAAGGAGAAGACAAAAGGATAGTCACAAGACAGTCCAAAAGGGTCAGGCAGCAGAAGATTAGAACTCAGAGCAACAGAATCGGGCTACCATTCACCAAGAAGCACAAATTATGCAAATTATGTGTGGAAGGGATCAGGGACAGACAGCTCAGTTAAGTTGCTGGGTAATCACCAGAACACCGAACACCTGTAGAAAGTCCACAACCTCCCAGTCACAAGTTGGACAGCTGAGCTGTCAATCAAGACAGACAACTCAGCAAGACAGTTTCCATAGAACAGCATTGCAATCACTCACTGAGCAGAGGAATCGTGAATATATATATATATATATATATATATATATATATATATATATATATATATATATATATATATATATACTAGATGGTAGCCCGATTCTAACGCATCGGGTATTCTAAAATATGTATGTAGTCTATTTATGAAGATTTTAGAATAATACATTGAATACACAGGATTCGGACTGCACCTGTCGCTGATTGTTCGCGGCCGGCCATGTAGTATATAACAGCCCACATAGTAAATAGCACAGCCACGTAGTATATAGCACAGCCACGTAGTATATAGCACAGCCACGTAGTATATAGCACAGCCCACGGAGTATATAGCTGTTATGACCTGGTGGTTAAGGAGCAACACTGATATGACCTGGTGGTTAAAGAGCAACATGGGACGAGCTCTGAGGAGGTGGTATCTGTACTGACCACAGTTCCTAATCCTAACACCAACACTAGAAATAGCCGTGGGATGTTCCTATCACTCCCTAGACACCTCGTCACAGCCTGAGAACTAACTACCCCTAAAGATGGAAACAGAAAGCTATCTTGCCTCAGAGAAAACCCCAAAAGGAAAGATAGCCCCCAACAAATATTGACTGTGAGTGGAGAGGGAAATGACATACACAGAAATGAAAACAGATTTTAGCAAAGGAGGCTGTTGTGAAATTGGATTTTGGGCTCCCCCGGTGGCCACTGGTGGAATTGAACTGGTGTGCATCATCCCCTCTGTTCACCTGTTTCCATCAGGATGTGGGAGTCGCTATTTAGCCTTGCTCCTCTGTCACTTCCATGCCGGTCAACATTGTAATCAGAAGCCTTCTGTGCTTGTTCCTGCTGCTAGACAACTCCCAGCTAAGTTGGACTTTAGTCCTCGTTTGTTTTTGCATTTTGTTCCAGTTCACAGCTGTTGTTTCGTTTCTGTGTCTGGAAAGCTCTTGTGATCTGAAATTGCCACTCTGATGTTATGAGTTAATACTAGAGTCTTAAAGTAATTTCAGGATGGTATTTTGATAGTGTTTTCAGCTGACCATGAAAGTGCCCTTTCTGTCTTCCTGCTATCTAGTAAGCGGACCTCAATTTTGCTAAACCTATTTTCATACTACGTTTGTCATTTCATCTAAAATCACCGCCAATATATGTGGGGGCCTCTGTCTGCCTTTCGGGGAAATTTCTCTAGAGGTGAGCCAGGACTATATTTTCCTCTGCCAGGATTAGTTAGTCCTCCGGCTGGTGCTGGGCGTCTAGGGATAAAAAACGTAGGCAACGCTACCCGGCTACTGTTAGTTGTGCGGCAGGTTTAGTTCATGGTCAGTTTAGTTTCCATCCTTCCAAGAGCTAGTACTTATGTTTGCTGGGCTATGTTCTCTTGCCATTGAGAACCATAACAGTTTGACCGGCCAGAAA